>NC_090922.1:212553128-213973083 GCF_040938575.1 Ambystoma mexicanum
AATGTAGGCAAGTGAACAGTTTAAACCCTGCACTTATTTGTATCTTAATATGTAGTATACCAAAATCCTGCAGACACATTTAAAATGGCAGTGTGACAGCTGGAGTCGTCGTGCATTTTCCTTTACAAATAAGCGATAGCGTGAAAATGAAAGCTGCGAGGCAAGAAACACCGCCTGCAACACCTGCCTGTCCCCACCCGCAGCCATGGCCTGGATCACCAGTCAAGCAAGCCAGTGCTGTGATAACGGAGATGGCCATTATCTGCATCACATCTGTTTAAACAGTGCCACCTCGAACAACTGCCAATGTACAGCATACAAACACAGAATATTGCCAATGTCCAAATCCCTTGCTCGGAATCTGGCGCACACAGACATGCATGGGGGCAAGTGGTTGGGCCTGTTTTTTGATGCTTGCTAACATGTTCCAGTTCCGGCCTGCGCGAGGATTTTCCCGCTCAGTTGCAGGTCTTCAGCCCCATTTCCCAAGGTGACATTCCACATATGTACAGGAAGTACAGGAAGCCAAGTCCAGGCATTTTCCGCCAGTGCAGCCGTGGTTGAAACCCCACCCTCATTTAAAAGCGTGCATATTTCATTCCAGGATTTCCCATCTATAGAACCTGGTCGTCTGTTGTCTTTTGGGGCATTGGGGTTAAGAAGAGGGGCTTTGCATTGAGTATTTTCTTTGGCATGGTTTCACCATGGCATTGTGTCAGGCTTTACCATTCTTTCTGTATGGCCAGATGTGCGCAGCACTCACATTAAACCTCTGCCCTGACCCGACCATACAGCTTTATCTAAGTACTGAACCACCCCCAGGTCTTTCAAGGTGCACTTTTGCCCCACCCTGCACCATTAACCAGTAATAAGAGCGGTGGAGGCTAGTGAATTTTTGAACTGGAAGGGGTTAAATGTGTGTACTGAATATGTGTGAGCAACCAAGCGCAGCAAGGGAGCCTTAACCAATAAAGGACAGTTTGGGGGTTCTCCCCCCACGAACATTTTTAAAACAATGGGTTAAAATTGTGCATTTGAAAGTACTTTCCCTTGAAAAATTGGGATCAGGTCCACAAAGTCTTCAATTGGTTTTGTATGGTAGCACATGAAAAACACCAGTAGGAGCAAGTCACCAACCGTGCCCAGGAGCATTTTGTAACACGTTTTTAAGATGTCTTTGCCCACAACATATGCCAGTATTTAAAACATTCTCATGCTGGATGTGCCCAGACATAATGCACCAATATATGCCAGTATTACCAGATAAGAACTGCCAGCCAATAAAAAAATCTACTCACGCACCCAGATACAAAACTTTCACCCGTGCATTCACACATCGTTCAAACAACTCCTTCAACACATACATATAAACACACCAAAATACGAGCGCACCTACATACATACACAATGCATAAAAACACCTTACATGCTCGCGTCCTCCACATATGCCACTCCACCATGCAGGACTGAATGACACTCCCCTTCCCTCTGCAAAGTGAAAACGCTGCCTGACAGCAGAAGACTTCTTTACTGTCAGTCAGTGGTCCTATGCAGTTAGTGAAATAAGGAGAGGAGGTAGGGCCCTGCTTCCGACGCCCCGACGGCCTCTCGTTATCTTACGCTAGATTTGTTTCGGAACCGAAAGGAATCTGCATACACATTAAATGTATAGTCAAAGTAAAGCCTCATCTTTGGCTTCACTCTCTGTCTCACCTCTCATCTCGTACGTCGCCAAGAAGTCCCACTACCAGTTGCACCTTCTCAAAGGGACACTTCCCCTCTTCACTTTCCCCCAAAAGCTCACTTTCTCCAGAGCCCTGGTTCTCTCTAGGCTGGACAACTGCAACAGCCTCTTTCTCAATCTGCCTTCATCTACTCTCCACACTCTGCAACTCATCCAGAACAGGACTGCATTTCTTATCCTTGGCTTCAAGCCCAGGGACTGTATCTCTCCTGCACTGAAATCTCTACACTGGCTCCCGGTGGCTGCAAGAATTAAGTTCAAGCCCCTTTGCATTATACACAAGGCATTTTGAGGCTGGAGCCCACACTACATCCAGGGACGTCATTGCACCAAAATGCCAGGGGTAGCGGAAGTGACATCACATGACCCTTGACCCCCCCTGATGACATCACAGGAAGTGATGCCATTTGACCCACCCCAAAGTGATATCGCAGGAAGCGATGGAACACGACCTTTCACCCGTTGACAAAACAGGAAGTGGCATCACATAGCATTGTACACTATGAAAAATATGGTTACGATATCACAATAATGTGATGTACATTTCATACAAGAATGGATCGCCATATGTATCATTAAGATCAGTGTGTATAGGCCCATATTACCAAATTACTGTGAATGCAAGCAGACGTCCATGACCAAATGATAATGATGTGTTATTATTTAGTACTTACGCTTTAGAGCTTTATATAGAAAAAAATATACACCCAATATCACCCAACCTGTGTTGGTACTCCTTTATCGACCTCAGAAGGATGAAAGGCTGAGGTGATGTGTTTAAGAACAGACTAAATCAGTGACTCACCCCCTGAAGTGTGCCTGAAATAAACCTTTAATGAGTCTAGCAATTATTGTATAGAATTCCAGAAAGACACATAATTTGGTATTCCTATTCTTTCTTATTTAGGGTCAGTGCTGAAAGTGTTAGACTTGTGGCACTCCTGTTCTTATTTTTCTTCTTTTTTTAAGGGGCCTGAACAAGAATGCCAGCCACTCCAGAAGTAAAGAGGCAAAGAGCCACATGGTGCTGGCCACAGCACAGGAACTTGCATTACAAAAAAAAGAAAAAGAGATCGCAAGGGAGACCTCAGAGGTCACAGTTGCGACCTCTGGCGACCCCTAAATGATGTCCATGACTTCATCCAACACTCTCTTCCAAAATACCTTTCTTCTCAAGCCCTTCGCTCAGCTACCTCCAACTCTCTAAGGGTTAGATGCTTCTCCAGGCAGAGAGTGGGGGGGGGGGTAGATCTCTCTCCTCTGCAGGTGCCTCCCTCTGGAATTGCCTCCCCGCCCCTCTCAAACCTGAGCCAGACTACCTGAAGTTCCAAAAGCAGCTGAAAACATTCCTCTTCTCCTCTGCTTTCTCTCTCTCCCTCCCCTGCTGACCTACCAGTTTGCTGTACCCACTGGTTGCTTGGCTACCCCAGAGTTTCACTGGGTACCAGGCTTTTCTTGATCAGTCATTATTGCACTGCCTGCGGGCCTACCACGCACTTAGGGGCTGTAACTGTAACCCTACAGTCCCTTCTTCTTCTTGCACTACCCAGAACCGCGCGGCCCTGGCTGCACTTACTCAGAGCATTGCTGCCCTGTTTTCCCCTCCCCTCTCCCTTGCACTTCCCCCCTCCCTTTCCCCTTGCACTTCTCATTCTCGCCCTTGCACGGTCAGAATGACACAAGGCCTAGTAAGATTGTTTGTCTTGTCCTCCCTCTGTCTTCCTTCCCTTGTATAGTCACGCCTAGAAACACTTATGTACAGGCGCATTATAAATTACTAATCATATCATGAAGCACACGGGTGGACTGTGCTGCCTGCCACTCAGGCAATTGGGCAGCTCCCCCATGCCCATAGTGGCGAGCCGTCACTGAATAACAAATGCACAGAGCTCTTAAAATGTGCTTCTGTCCTGAATTCCAACGGGAATTAATATTTAATTGCTGAAACATCCATGGAGTGCTTTGTCTAGTACTGTTATAGCTCAGTGCTAAGGCATCTGCAGTAGTGGTCATTGACATTTCTTACCTTGGCTTTCAAGTGATGTGCCCCAATTAAATACTCTCTCGGTGAGCTAGCTCCCTATAAGGCATTTATTTATGTTCCCCATCGTAGATATTCCTGATTGAAAACTAACTGCATTTCTCCCCTTTCTCCTCAGTGTGGCACTGGCCACAAACCACACTGCCAATTTACAAGGTGTAACCATAGCCAATATGTTGCATTATCTGGCGTCCTGCAGTACAGGCACTGAATGCCACCTCCACCATATAGTGATGCAGAGTGCTATGTTAGACTATTGTACATTTGTACGTTCTTCCCAACTACAGCATTTGTAGAGAAGAACATGTGATACTCAACTTTTGAAAAAGGGAGCAGCCTTTAGAGCTGCATTTTAGATATGTTAAACCCTTAAGTGACAAGGATGAGTATTCTCATCCTTTGTGCAAAGACTTGCATAATAGCCTGGCACTTAATATATAGCGTGAGCCATGCACAAATGCATCAGAACGCGGTACAGTTCTCTACCGTTATTTTGTGCATTCCCTTTTTTTGCTGGGAACGGTGGTGTAAAAATGAACCACTGTGAATATGTTTAATGAATTAAATATTACTGCATGGGTGAAAGTGATTCTACAGCTGTGTGCCAGCCAAACGTCATCATGAAAGACCAAAGATATATCGAGGCTTAGTACCACCAAAATGAAATACGCCAATCACAAGTTCAGAGATACATGTATTATTTATTTCTGTACAGATAGCTATCTGGCTCCCAACACCTCGCAGTGTGTATCAGCAGACACCGTGAGGGGAGAGAGTGCTGGACATTACAAAGCATGCATCTTTTATACACATCCTGGTTACATCGTCCAGCCTTCTCCAGGTCAAAAATTGGCTAGGGTTCATACCCAGTTCACATGAAAAATACAGCAATGTTGGCTTTAAACACTTGAAATGTTTTTCTACACAAATAGCACAATGCTAACATCTGTTTTTTGAGCTTAACCCCTTAAGTGCCATGGGTATTTCTGCCCAGTGCCAGGGCATTTTTTGGTGATTTCGGTATGTGGCCATTCAATGGCTTGTAACTTTTTTGTTACATGAGGTATCTCGGCCAAATTACGCTCCTTTTTTTCCCACATCTAGGCGGTCGTAACGCCCCCCAGGAATCCTAGGTTGCTGTAGGGGGGTGAGAGAAAATTAGCAAAAAGGGCGAAAACTTTGGGTTTTTAAAAAAAATGCCAATAAAATGATGTACAAAGAAGCCTGTGTTTTTTTCCTTGTAAGAGCTAGGAACGAATGGTTTGCTGTGCTGAATTCCCCAATTTCCTGGCTTTCAAGAACAGGTTGGGTGGAAACGAAAAAAAAATATTTTGATGTGGTTATCAACTGTTTTGTGAGAGGTAGGCGATTTTGGCCATTTTTGCCAATTGGACATGCATAGACGGAATGGAAGAAAAGGGTAGGAAAGCCGAATCGGAGGACAGAAAGGTAGGTATTTCTGAAAAGTAGACAAAATTCCAAGTTTCGGAAGGGGTGATTTGCATGGGTCAGGCAACAACTCGGTAGGGGAAACTGCCATTGATTGGGGGAAAAGCGGGAAAATAACCGAAAAAAAGGTGTGTGTTGGACATGGTTGGCTTGGTACGGCAATGGCTTCTATGAATTTTGAGAAAAGCAATGCTCCGCTACTTTCCCCGACTCTTGCAGTTAGGAGAGCACACATTTTTTGTAGTGTTTTACAAAACAAGCAATACCACAAGCCAAACACTGAGCCATGGTACACAGGAGTTTTACGCTCACGGCCTGAACAGACGCACTTAGCATGTGTAAATCGGGAAAACCAATGTGGTGAGGAATGGCAAGCATACATTTTCTGAAAAAGCACAGGCAGACCTTTTCAAGGGTAGGTGACTTGTGCAGGTTACAAAAGTGTATGGTGCCTAAAGCAGCGACTAAATGTAGGTCACATTTGGGAAATGAAAGGGTTGTGTGACAAAGGCCACCAGCAAATGGGTCACACACAAACACAACACATGGCCTACTGTCCCGCGTTCCCACAGGTGTCCCAATGAAAACGGTACCTCACATGTGTGGGTGCACCTACCTGGCCGCCAAGGGGAAAGCCTAAAACACAAGTAACCCCAAGTCTGTTTTCAGACCGGAATTTGAGACGCTCTGCCGACTTGCACAACATACAGATATGGGCCTCGGGTGTCCAAGCCAACGGGGAAAACAGGGAACCCCATGCATTTCTGAAAAGAGGACACCCATGGGAATCCGCAGAGGTATGATATGCCCATATCGCCCTAGAATTTATTACCCAGACACCCCCGTGAAATCCGAAATGTGGGGAAAAAAACACATTTTCCGCACATTTCGCTCGGCTCACCCATCGAAACACGCCCCCAACAACACATGGCCTACCGTCCCACGTTCCCACAGGTGTCCCGATGAAAACGGTACCTCACATGTGTGGGTGCACCTACCTGGCCGCCAAGGGGAAAGCCTAAAACACAAGTAACCCCAAGTCTGTTTTCAGACCGGAATTTGAGGCGCTCTGCCGACCGGCACAACATACAGATATGGCCCTCAGGTGTCCAAGCCACCAGGGAAAACAGGGAACCCCATGCATTTCCGAAAAGAGGACACCCGTGGGAATCCGCCGAGGTATGATATGCCCAAATGGCCCCAGAATGTATTACCCAGACACCCACGCAAAGTCTGAAATGTGGGGAAAAAAAACATTTTCCACACATTTCGCTCAGCTCACCCATCGAAACACGCCCCCAACAACACATGGCCAACCGTCCAGCATTCCCACAGGTGTCCCGATGAAAACGGTACCTCAAATGTGTGGGTGCACCTACCTGGCCGCCAAGGGGAAAGCCTAAAACACAAGTAACCCCAAGTCTGTTTTCAGACCGGAATTTGAGACGTTCTGCCGACCGGCACAACTTACAGATATGGGCCTTGGGTGTCCAAGCCACCGGAGAAAACAGGGAACCCCATGCATTTCCAAAAAGAGGACATCTGTGGGAATCCGCAGAGGTATGATATGCCCAAATCGCCCCAGAATTTATTACCCAGACACCCCTGCAAAGTCAGAAATGTGGGGGAAAAAACGCATTTTCCGCACATTTCGCTCGGCTCAACAATCGAAACACCCCCCCAACAACACATGGCCTACCGTCCCACGTTTCCATACGTGTCCCGATGAAAACGGTACCTCACATGTGTGGGTGCGCCTACCTGGCCGCCAAGGGGAAAGCCTAAAACACAAGTAACCCCAAGTCTGTTTTCAGACCGAAATTTGAGACGCTCTGCCGACCGGCACAACATACAGATATGGGCCTCCGGTGTCCAAGCCACCGGGGAAAACAGGGAACCCCATGCATTTCTGAAAAGAGGACACCCGTGGGAATCCGCAGAGGTATGATATGCCCAAATCGCCCCAGAATTTATTACCCAGACACCCCTGCAAAGTCAGAAATGTGGGGAAAAAAACGCATTTTCCGCACATTTCGCTCGGCTCAACAATCGAAACACCCCCTTCATCAACACATGGCCTACCGTCCCACGTTTCCATACATGTCCCGATGAAAACGGTACCTCACATGTGTGGGTGCGCCTACCTGGCCGCCAAGGGGAAAGCCTAAAACACAAGTAACCCCAAGTCTGTTTTCAGACCGAAATTTGAGACGCTCTGCCGACCGGCACAACATACAGATATGGGCCTCGGGTGTCCAAGCCACCGGGGAAAACAGGGAACCCCATGCATTTCTGAAAGGAGGACACCCATGGGAATCCGGAGAGGTATGATATGCTCAAATCGCCCCAGAATTTTTAACCCAGACACCACCGCAAAGTCTGAAATGTGGGAAAAAAATGCATTTTCCGCACATTTCGCTCAGCTCACCCATCGAAACACCCCCCAACAACATATGGCCTACCGTCCCGCATTCCCACAGGTGTCCCGATGAAAACGGTACCTCACATGTGTGGGTGCACCTACCTGGCCTCCAAGGGGAAAGCCTAAAACACAAGTAACCCCAAGTCTGTTTTCAGACCGGAATTTGAGAGACGCTCTGCCGACCGGCAGAACATACAGATATGGGCCTCGGGTGTCCAAGCCACCGGGGAAAACAGGGAACCCCATGCATTTCCGAAAAGATGACACCCGTGGGAATCCGCAGAGGTATGATATGCCCAAATCGCCCCAGAATGTATTAGCGAGACACCCCCGCAAAGTCCGAAATGTGGGGAAAAAATTCATTTTCCGCACATTTCACTCGGCTCACCCATCGAAACACGCCCCCAACAACACATGGCCTACCGTCCTGCGTTCCCACAGGTGTCCCGATGAAAACGGTACCTCACATGTATGGGCGCACCTACCTTGCCACCAAGGGGAAAGCCTAAAACACAAGTAACCCCAAGTCTGTTTTCAGACCGGAATTTGGGACGCTCGGCTCTCAGACTTGACAGTAGTTAAAGCGTCACCCTCCAAGTCTCCCACCTCCTCAGCCTCCTCACCTGATTCTTCGTTGGATGAGCTTTCTGAAGGTATATGTCTTTGTTCTCGCCAGGAGTGGTTAGGATTTTCTTTGCCGGGTTTAGGAATGGCTCCTCTGGAAGCCACACTGCCGATTGGCAATGTGCCGGCAGTAGGGGCCCCCAGTGAGTCCACCCCACTTCAGGGAAAAGTTTTGCCGAAAAAACCTGATGTAGACCTTCAGATGGTTGTATCCAGAATGCCCAGGTAATAGTGTCCTTTTATTCCGTAGGATTCCTTGGAGAACATAACAACTACAACACCCAGAATGCACTGGGACCAGTGATTGTGAGTAAACGGACCGGAGACAGATGATCAAACAAACTGGCACAGGAATCGCGGTGGTCTTAGGTAGGATAAACTTTAGGTAAGTAGTGGGGCAGAGGAAAGGAACAAATGAAGGAGGGTTGGAACAAGCAGCCGGAAGCAAAAGCCACCGGACCTGGAGGAGCGTTAAGTGGAACGCAGGAGGAGAGGCTCGAAGGCAGAAGAGCCCAAGAGAGAGACGGGTACGGGAGTACAGGAAGGACGAGAGGAAAGAGAGAAGCAAGGTGAAAGCGGAACACTCGAACAGCGTGTAAACCCGTAGGAAAGAGCAGGGTTGCAACGCGCCGAGTGCATGTTCCGACGCACATTTAAGCACGTCATTGTGAAGTCAGCACAGAGAACTAGTGCGCTATACTGACTTCAGATGAAACGAGGTTGGCTCATTTCATCCTCCATTGATCCTACAGTTTCCACGGAGGTCGAGTCGTGACATATGCCTACCGGCACAGCATACAGATATGGGCCTCGGGTGTCCAAGCCACCAGGGAAAACAGGGAACCCCATGCATTTCCGAAAAGAGGACACCCGTGGGAATCCGCAGAGGTATGATATGCCAAATCGCCCCAGAATTTATTACTCAGACACACCCGCAAAGTCCGAAATGTGGGGAAAAAAATGCATTTTCCGCACATTTCACTCAGCTCACCCATCGAAACACGCCCCCAACAAGACATAGCCTACCGTCCCGCATTCCCACGGGTGTGCTGATGAAAACGGTACCTCACATGTGTGGGTGCACCTACCTAGCCGCCAAGGGGAAAGCCTAAAACACAAGTAACCCCAAGTCTGTTTTCAGACAGGAATTTGAGACGCTCTACCGACCGGCACATCATAGAGATATGGGCCTCGGGTGTCCAAGCCACCGGGGAAAATAGGGAACCCCATGCATTTCCGAAAAGAGGACACCCATGGGAATCCGCAGAGGTATGATATACCCAAATGGCGCCAGAATTTATTACCCAGACACTCCCGCAAAGTCCGAAATGTGGGGAAAAAAACACATTTTCCACACATTTCGCTCGGCTCACCCATTGAAACACCCCCCAACAACACATGGCCTACCGTCCCACGTTCCCACAGGTGTCCCGATGAAAACGGTACCTCGCATGTGTGGGTGCACCTACCTGGCCGCCAAGGGGAAAGCCTAAAACACAAGTAACCCCAAGTCTGTTTTCAGACCGGAATTTGAGACGCTCTGCCGATCGGCACAACATACAGATATGGGCCTCGGGTGTCCAAGCCACCGGGGAAAACAGGGAAGCCCATGCATTTCCGAAAAGAGGACACCCGTGTGAATCCGCAGAGGTATGATATGCCCAAATCGCCCCAGAATGTATTACCCAGACACCCCCGCAAAGTCCGAAATGTGGGGAAAAAAACGCATTTTCTGCACATTTCACTCGGCTCAACCCATCGAAACACGCCCCCAACAACATGTTAAGCGGCTTCACTTCAACACTACAGCTAAGTCAATGCCTAGTCTGGGATGCTGAGGGAAACCCTTATTGATATATTTTTAGGTCCAGTTCATGTACTTTGGATGACAACCCTTATATAACACCCCTCTCTTAGAATCCCCCTGACCCCACTGAGCCAAGAAGTAGGTTTGCTTTGCAAATTAAAAGGTTTATTTGAAAAATTAAACAATATATATATTTCACACTTTTATAATGAATTAATATCTGATAGTACACTGAGACATATGATGTGGATCCACAATCGGTAATGTTACAGTGGTAGACTTGATTACTTAGGAGTAGTATAGAGGATGAGGTAGCTGAAAATGCTTTATGGTTTCAAGGAAATGCAAGGTGGAATAAAATGCAGTACAGCAAATAAACTTGATATGATTTCAACCAACAACAATGTAATCACTTTTTATCTGGCAATTCACCCCCCCCCACCCTATGCAATGTAAGAAATGGAAGGAGATGGAAAGAGGAGCACACAGTTCTCAGGAATTCAATCAAATACAATACGAAATTCAGTTCCCCCCAGCAAGCTTAGAGGAAACAGGTAGAAGTTTGAAACACAGGCCCAAAATGCTTTTAAATGTGATGGCAATGGATGGGAAAATGTGCTAACTGATTTTAATTCCCTCTAGAGATTCAGGGTGAGTGAGAGATGCTTGTTGGTATTAGTTCAGGCTCACTTTAGCAATGCTCTATGAGTTATTACCAGGTTGCAAACGGATTTTAACAAAGGAAGGAATGGAGCTGCTATTTTGACAAGTGGAGAAATTGAGCAAAAATCGCAAATCGCGGTACATTTCGCGAGTGCGTAAATCGCAATTGCGGAAAAAGTATAGGGAGTAGGAAGTCGGTTCTAGGTTCATTGGAAAGCCTAGAATCTTTCCTAGGACAAACGGTTCCTGAGATACAGACGATTTAATAAAGGTAGATTTTCGTATTTAAAGTAAAACTCAAAATTACAGGTGACAGCTTGCAGCTGCAGAATTGACAGGTGGCAGTTGTGCAGCTTTACAAATGACAGATGACACGATTTCTAGGAGGCTGTTCTAATTAGGTTAAAATAGTTTGGATTAGATTATTTTAACTAAGAGATTGGGTTCTGCACAGTTCTGGCGGATACTCACTCCTAATTTTGAAATGAATGGGCCTCGTCACGGATCTGGTCAACACGTCCAGCGGCGGTTCTCTCTGCTCGGCGGGTCAATCAGGCACCGGTTCTGCTCACAGCGATCCGGATCTCTGGTTCTGCTCATAGCGGTCTAGGTCTGGTCTGCGGTTCCGGCACAAGTTCTTGGCAAAGAATTCAAACAGCTTGCCCGGCTGTTGAATAGTTTGGTTAGGTTTGCTCGATTCTGAAGGCCTGCTGAGAATACTTTTGCTTGCAGTGGGCCTTCTTGGTTCAAATTTCTGTAGTATCTGTTTAGCTTGGAAGTCTAAGTGTTGGATCTCTGGATGTGAAATCGTTGGTCAGCATGCTCCGCAGCAAATGGAATTGAATGTCTCTACCTGTCCCAGCAGTCTCTTTTTATGTGTTTTAAAAAGTGGGTGGAGAGGCTTGCATCACTAAGCCTGCCCCTCTCTTGATTTGATAGGTCAATAGATTCTTTGGTCCATGATTTGGGAAGGGATAGTGTGTCAGAGTGATGTCGTCTTTATGACCTGCAGAAATGACACTCCCCTGGTCAATGTGCACACAAATCTATTCCTGATCCAAATACATATTTCCCAGGTAGACAGTTGTTTGACATCACATACACACATCATATATAAGACTAAAGATAGTCCCTGTTCCGACTCTGGCGTTTCTAGGAGCTTGCATTTAAAAATGGCAACTTATTTTTGATTTTAGTGGGTTTTGCAACATTGGTTTTTCATCAAAAATGATACAAAGGTACATTCCCCTTCCACATATATCCCAGTAACTTTCCATGTGTCTATCTTAAATACAGTGTCTACAATATTCATAATTAGTGGGGTTTTACCCCAGAACATGGTACAAATCGGAGTTTGGACACAAATCGTGAGGGCATTTTCCATACTAAGACTCTCAAAGTTGTACATTCCTGTCATTTGGTTACAATAAGGTATCACTGTTTCTATAAAATATATATTTGTTGCAATTCAACTCCCCAAAGTGTTTGGGTCCGCTTCCAGAAGTCTGGGTGGGTCAGTGATCACATGTCTCTCCTTGCTGGCAGAGGGCTGTTGACAGGAAACACTCAAAATTAACATACCGCATTCAACTGAAAGGGGCTATTGTCTCTCTCCTCCAGGCTGAAGGGGAAACCCCCTCCCTCTCACTCAGAAGGGCCATGTGATATCCTGCCTCCTGTTGTGAGTCTCTGGGGTGTTAAGAGTTCTCAGCCTCTTGGCCTCTGGGAACAGCAGGTGGCTAAGATTTTCAATTAACCAACAAGCTTTGAAGTCCCTGCCCCTCTTGCAACTCCTAAATACAGTTTCCCTGTCAGAGTTTAGACCGCTAGCGCCGCCTTGGGGAATTTGTCAGTACTGCATCCATTTTTGGGATCTGTCTTGAATTACTGCATTTCAATAGAGTGGTTTTTTACTTGATAGTATAAGACCCTTGCTTAACATTGTTTTGATGGCATCCTTACATTAGAGTGGTGATGTGGAACCCCCCACAAGAAGGTTGTATCTTTGGAGTGGTCTTGTGCCAACTGCACAGTTCTCCTGGATTCTGGCGTGAATGTGGGCGGCAACAGCTCATCCCTACATCCACCCAGTCTATTGATTTAGTTTGTTCTGGGATAGAATAATGGGCGGCGACAGCTCATCCCCACATCTACCCAGTCTATTGATTCAACATGGGTCAAAACCCTTGACAAACTCCCCCGCCCGACTGCGCTTTGATTTGAGTCAAGGGGAAGTCGGGTGCCAAGGATGTTTTGAGCCCTGTGCTGGTATGTCCGCATTATCTTCTTCCAATTCTGTAGATGGCACAGTTCAGCATCTTTTCCTCCACCCAGTTGGATCGATCTGTTCTCCTCGCCGGTCCTGATGGGAATATTGGGCGGTACCTCAGACCCCTCGGGTCTCTGCTCCCGGTCCCCGGTCGTCCTCCTTGGTCAGTCTCCATGGTTTCCTCTCTCCTAGGATGATAAAGCAAACGCGGCAATACACATTCCTAGACATTTTTCCACCATTATTAATGGTGTGGCGAACATGTACATTGTATACATCCGAATGCATTTTTCAGTCTGATTTTGAAAACAATATATAACAGGGAACATTTGCATTACGTTACTATATTTTTGATATGTGGAATATTTTAGAGTTTGAACTGACTTACTCTGGAGCGGCCCCCTCTGGTATTGCAGAGGACTCCTCCAGTTGCTGCAGGGTGTGCCTGGGATGGCAACACTTTAACTGATTTATATGTACCCACTTGTCTTCCCCCTCTGCCGAACTGCCTTTGGGGATGCGGATCTTGTACGCTACAGGGGAGATCTTGTCTATAATATAACGGTCCCTTCCATGTAGGCAAACATTTTCGCTGTTTGGCTGTTTGGCCAGGTTCCTTTGGCAATTGTATAGATAGACCCGGTCCCCCACAGTATATTCCTTCCTGGTGGTCTTCAGGTCGTAGTGGGTTTTCATGCTATCAGCTGATCTTTCTAGATTTCGCTGAGCATAGGCAAAAGCATGCTGAAGGTGTTTCCTTAAATTCTCCACATACTCATGAGTTGTGGAGGCATTTATCAGTGTCTGCTCTTGGGTTCTGTAGAGCAGATGCTGGGGAAGCACCATCTTGCGTCCGGTCATCAACTCAAATGGTGACATTTTAGTTGCAGATGAAGGGGTAGATCTGATGGCCATTAGGACACGAGGTAATCGGATATCCCAACGTGGCCCAGAATCTGCTACAAACTTTTTTAATATGCTCACAATGGTTCGGTTGTATCTCTCTACTGCTCCAGAAGAAGCTGGCCTGTAAGCAATATGTAGCTTCCTTTTGACCCCCAGTATCTCCCACATCTTTGTCATTACTTCACTGGTGAAGTGGCTACCTCTGTCTGACTCAATCCTTTGAGGTAGACCAAAACGGGAAAAGATGTGGTTAATCATCAGGGCAGCTGCTGTTTCTGCCTTGCAGTTTGGGGCTGGGAGACATTCCACCCACTTGGTAAACAAGCATGTGACGGTCAACATGTACTTGTTTCCTCTATACGAGCGAATCACAGGGCCTACAAAGTCGATTTGCAAATCTGACGATGGCGGTGTCATCCCCCTCTTTTGGAGAGGCGCACGGTGTGTGAGGGATGATGGCTGAAATTGTGCACACACAAGACACCCCTTCAAGTATTGGTCGAGGTCCTGCCCCATGTGTGGCCAGTATGCAACCTCTCTTAAGATTTCCAGTGTTGTGTGAAACCCCCTATGCCCGGCGGTGGCCGCATCATGGGCGTGACTTAACATCAGGCTTCGGAATGAGGTAGGGACCACCCACTGATCATGGCCAGCTTGAAATTTCCTTACCAACAAACCATCTTGGATTCGGAACATCTTTGGACATTTCATCAACACTCTAAGGTCCTCCTTCCCAATGTAATCGGTATCCGTCAGGGGAAAGTTCTCAGGGTCCTCAATGTGTTGGTAAAACTTACCAATTATTGGATCCCCCTTCTGAGCTGTAATCAAATCAGCATCAGGGGTCTCCTTACTCCATTGTGCAGTTGAAAGATCATTGTGAGCATTGGTCTGGGACCTAGTGATGGCAGTGACCTGGATTTCCCCCAAAAGGGACTCTATTTCGATTAGATCCCCTTGGATGGCCCCGGTTTTGGCCAGCTGATCAGCTAAGTCATTTCCAGTTTTGTCTGGTCCCTCTACTTTGGAATGACCCTTGATCTTTTTCCAGTAGATGGTCATCCCATTCGATGTGACCAGATCATCAATATTTTGGATTAACTTCCCATGTTTCAGGGGTTTGTTATTAGCACATAACATGCCTCTGGTTTTCCAATTAACCAGGTGCTCCACGAACCCGTTCCGTACAGAATCCGAATCTGTGATTATCACCAGTTCGTGGATTTGATGTTGGACAGCAGTGAGGATGGCCTGATGCACAGCCATCAATTCTGCCACCTGACTACTTCGGGTCCCAATTTTGTATCCAGCGGAGGGTTCTGGAAACTCCTTCACCCATGCATTCCCTACGCCGGCCACCAGTTCTTTCTCCCCGTTGTTGTCAACATGGTAAGAGCATCCATCCACATAGACAGTGGGCATTCCCTCACACTTGTCTTCTTCAAAGACTTTGTGTGGGGAATTAAGGTATGCCTCCATGTTGTCCTTGATTTTTAGACTTTCGTCCTCGAGACAGTTTTCTCTGGCACAATCATGCAAGTCAGCCAGACCTTGCGCAAGGGGACTCTTCTTGTTTTGGCCATATCTGACCTCCACAGGAAAGCCTTGCATTGACATAATCCAGGAAGTAATTCGGGAATTACTCACATTTCCGGCCCGGATTCTGTCACTTTGGAGGTATTGCAGAGGCTGGTGTGGAGTCTCCACTATGATGTGTTCCCCCTCGATGAACGGGCGGTAATTCTTCAATGCCCACACCATTGCCAGGAGTGCCTTTTCACAATTGTTGAATTTTTCCTCCACAGAGGATAAAGTTTTGCTCGCATGGGAGATTACTTTATTGACCTTGTCATGCTTTTGGTATAATACTGCCGTCAAGCACATATTAGAGAACCCTGTCTCCAGGAAGAACTGCTTGTTTCTGACAGGGTAAGCTAGGCAAGGCACTTGTGAGAGGCTTCTCATGAGTTGTCTTACTGCCTCGGATTATTCTGGACCCCATTCCCACTTGACCCCCCCTTCAAGAGATGAATCAGGGGTCTGGTGATCTCTACGTAGCCCTCAATGAACTTTCTGCTGTAATTAGTCAGTCCAAGGAGGCTCCTTAGTTCCCGCAGAGTTGTGGGATCCTTCAGTTTCTGAAGTGCTTCCACTTTCTTTTCTTGGGGACAGAGACCCTGAGGAGTAATCTCATGCCCCAAGAAATTAACACGGGTTCTACACCATTGTGCTTTCTGAAAGGAAAGTTTTGCTCCGGCGGCCCTCAACTGTGTCAGAACATAATGGATCTCCGCTATGTGTTCCTCCACAGATGAGCTTTTGATGAGGACATCATCTACATAAGCCAGGTTACCCCTCGCACCCAGGTCGGGCATGGCCTTATGTAGGAAAATGTTGAATTCATTGCCGGAGTTGAGGTTTCCGAAGGGAATCCGGGTCCATGTGTACTGCTGGCCCCCAAAGGTAAAAGCCAGTTTGTATTGGTCCTCCCTACTGACAGGCACGGTCCAGTATCCATTGGTCAGGTCTATTGCAGTGAATACCTGTGACCCCTGGATCTGGGCCAGCCCTTGGTCAATATAGGGCAGAGGCCATCGGGAAGTATGGACCCGTTTGTTGAGCTCCCTAGGGTCGGCGCAGAGTCTCCACTGGCCGTTTGGCTTCAATATTCCCAGCACCGGATTATTGAAGGTGCTGTGTACTGGACGGATTATTCCCCGGGACTCAAGGTTCTTAATTATTTCAGTAAGGGACTCCATGGATACGAGAGGCAAACGATATTGCTTCACAAACACTGGAGTCATTCCAGGGTCCGTGGGAATTATTGTGGTGTGGATATCGGTGCGACCACAGTCATATGAGTCTACCACAAAGAGATCTTGGAAATCCAAGAAAACTTGTTTCAACTTTTGCTTCTGTTCCAGAGTCACGCAGGCATCAGCCAGGTTGACTCTCTCTTCCACCATGTGCCTGAAACCTGGAAAGACTTCTGGTTTTGCTATCTCAGCAGCCTCCTCCAGTTGGGTGGAGAAGTCCCTGGTCAGAGTGCTGATTTGGACTGGAGGCTTCAGGTGGGAGAGGCAGCCCTCATGGACCTGGAAAATCACCTCATCCCTCCTGAAGTCACAAGTCACATCTTCCTTACCATAAGGGCAAGAAGTGTACACCAGGAAGTTCCCCCCATGCCGGGTGAAAATCCTGTCTGGTGTTGTATTGTCATCACTGTCACTGTCAAAACAGTCCTTGGGGATTTGTCCTAACAGTTCATTTCCTAGATCAATGGAAAAATGTCGGTCATCAACCGCCATTCCAATAATGGTGCCTGCGGCTAGAGTAATACTCTTTAAGTCGCTGTTATCCACCTCTATTGGAATGGTATCATGTTCTATGTTGACTAATGGTGTTGGGTTTACCCCTAACACTTGCTGTTGGAGAGAAGCATTTAGATGTATATAAGCATCAGGGTTTTTCAATTTTTGTCCTCTTTTAACTTTCACTTCCAGGGAGAATTGTTGGGTCCTTTCTGGGATGGAGACTTCCTCTTTAAGCTGAATTTCAACTGCATAAGGTAGCAATTGAGCTGACCTAAATGCTTTTTCTTGATCATCAAAGCCCATGGGATTATCCGCTAATCGGGACCAAGCTTTGAAGTTTATTAGGTCCAAACTAATGGCAAAGCGATTGAGAATGTCACTGCCTAAGTAAAAGGCGGCAGTGACGTCTCGCACAACCCAAAAATTATGGACTATGCTCTTGTTGCCAATGGAGATTTTGAGCATACACCTGCTTGGCAGGAGATGTTTGGAATTAGGTGCTTCCAGGTCCATTTCCCATTTGTCTATCAGTTTGAATGTTGGAATGGCTGGATCTTTTGGGAGTTGGTGGAACATGGCTTCACTGATGAAGCTCTTACCATTGTTCACACACACTCGAGCAGGCACAGAGTCCTTCCCATCATTTAAGTGAACAGGGATGAACAACTGATCTCCAATTTGCTGAATATCAGCGAGGCTCTGAGCTGATTTAACATCTTTCTGGACTATAGGAGTGGGAGTTTCTGATTGTGGATTAGTAAAGAATTTCAAAGTGTTTCCTTCCAGTGTGGAATACCACCTTAAACTGGAAGGAAGGTTGATTTTCAGAAATAGAGAGGAGCCCCCATCACCAGTATGTTGTCCTACTGCTATTACTGTCACGTCTGGAATTTGGTTGTTCTGGAAGTGAAATTCTACTTGGTCTTATTTCTGTTCAACCATGTGGCAGGTGCCGTTTAAACTAACATGGTTGAAACTCTGTTTTAATTTTATTGGTCGGCTAGTCTGGGTCCAGAGGACCTTGTTTACGCAATCTATTAGAGGTGACAACCTTCTCAGGAGGTCATTCCCTAGTAAACAAGGGGTGCCCTCTGGAGTCACTACTATGACCGGGTGTTTCACCTTGTGTCGCCCAATTTTGATGTCCAAATCTGCAGTCCCCTCGACAGGAATTTCCTTCCCGTCAAAGTTCTGCAGTTGTCCAGGAAGAGAGGTGAGAGGAATACGGTAATTCTCCCCCCTTCCTGCATTTATTTCATCAAAGGCCCTTTTGGACAGAAGGGTAGCTTGGGATCCAGTGTCCACCAGTGCCGAAATTGTACCCTGCCCCTGTACTTGTACCGGGGCATAATATCTTCCCTCCTTCTCCTCAAGAGGGCACAGATAATGCACATTTTTGGACAACTGGTGGGCTAACTTTCTGGTTTTGGACATTGCTAGCGAAGATATTTGGGCAGAATTCTGTGGAGAGTCTTGGGAATCTGAAAGAAAAAGTTGGCAACTGGAGATCGGAGCCATTGTGGGTTCCCCTGGTTCCGGTTCTGGGCCTCCCCCCCCTTTTTGGAGGCAGTCACCAGGATGGGTTTGAACCAGGGGATTTCGGTATTGTCGGTTCTGGGATGAGATGGTGGGCGGCGGTAGCTCAGTCTCCACATCTCCCCAGTCTGAATTGGCATCCCTTGGGACCCATTTTTCCTTGGGAGGAGTTCCCCCATCTCTGAAGGAGAAGATCCTTTTCCCAGGATCTTCTGAGGATCCCTCTCCCTCAAATTGGAAGACCTGTACCTCCTCCACAAAGTGGGTCTGTTTGGGTCCTTTATTTCTCCTACCCCCCCTCTGCTCCTTGGGAGGCAGGCTTTCAGGGGCAGGAGATTTTGTTTCCGGTTCCTGGTTTTCCAGGGGCTGTTTACAAGTTGGGAAGGAAGCTTCCTCCAAGGCTTTACACCCCCCTTCCCATTGTGCCTCCTCCCTGGGAACCAGTGGATTATCGGGGTGCTGCCCCCGTCATTGTTCTGGAGCACCAGGTCCAGAGTTTGGGGCATTCTGTGGTGGCATGCTCATCTGAGGGTTCTGTTGAGCCCTCCGTATGTGACCAAGATCCTGTGCCATATTTTGGACCTGGCGCTCTAACTGGGAAACCCGCTCAGGCTGATACGGGGCTCTATTTTCTCCCCTGGGCTGATCCCAGGAAGGGTAGCAATCCCTTCTCTGGTAATACCCTGGGTTGGGAAGATTCGGGTACCCCTCCACCCTTGGCCTCCCCTCTCCCAGATTAGGTTGTCTGGGCTCAGGGAATTGGGGAAAGAAGGATGGATGATTTTGGGGCTGGAAATTGGGTGGATACCTGGGGAAAAAGTTCTGCCCAGGATTTGGTGAATTTCTGCCCTCCAGGGGGACGTAAGGAGGGAAGTTCCCTGGGTCAGGTGCTTGGCTGGAACACCCCCCCCCCTTGGGCTGTAGGAGTCCACACATAACCCAGGATGGGTCGGTTTCCCTTGTAGCGGGAACTTACATAGTCAGGGGAGCGGAGGACCCCATTTGTGGGACTACCTCCTCGACTCCCTGTCTGTGACTGGCCCGAGGGCCTTCTGGGCTGTGAATTATTTGGTGCAGGCAGGTTTTTAGGCCCCCCCATCTCCAAATCTAAAACGGGGCAACCTTTACCTCTGCCACCTTGGCAGCAGCAGGGGTGCTGTTGGTTTTGGGGTTTTTCTGCGCATTACTTTGATTTTCTATGGGCTTCTGCACCTCATAGATCCGGGTAGCCTGTTCAATGACCCAGTCAAGTGACCCCTTCTCGTGAAAATTTCTCACTAGCTGGGTCATGATGTATTTGGGCAAGGCATGGTAAAAAGTATTGACAGATTCTCTGCTGTCCGTGTGCACCCTTCTGGTGGTCTGCGGAAAGGCACGCTTTAATTCTTGCACAAACTCTTGTGGGGCCTGATCCTCCCCACATTGCAAATTGTAGGCTGCCTTGTGAGCCTCTTGAGGATTTCTGTGCACAGAAAAATGTTTCAAGATGGCCGCCCTGTAAGTGGACCACCTTGAATGGTTTTGATCCTCCAGCCCTGCAAAGAAACTGGAGTATTCTGGTGAGAAGGTCCATTTGACGTACTGGATGCAGCTACTGCTGTCCTTCAAATGGAAAGTCTCCATCCTTTGCTCATAGAGCTCCAAGTGTAGAATACTTGGCGTTCCTATGATAAGGCGTGATGACACTCCTTATTGCCTTTATGTGTTTCAATGGATCCTTAAGCAAGGCCCTTTTTTCCTTATTGGCCTTTTTGGTTCGGGTAACCCTGGTCCATTCATCCTCTGACTCAGAAGCACTGCTCCCAGAGGTGCCCGTCTCATCTTCCAGGTTGTCCCGGATTCTGCGAGCCTGGGAATGGCTGGCAGAATGTGGGGACCTGGTCTCCTGTGTCCTGTACTGCTCAGAGGAGTCTTCAGATCCCTCCTTGCTGCCAGGATTTGATGGGTACCCCCCCCCACTGACCTAACTGGGCAGAGGTTTTCTGGATGCCCTTAATGGGCCTACTCTCCTGGGGTTCCCCACTAAATTGCACTGTGCTTGGGTGCCCATCCATTCCTGGGAGGTACTGGCCTATGAGCCCCATACTTCTAGCTGGATAGTAATCTGCCATCCCCGTGGCCCTGGGCTCATGTGCGCAAGGGGACATGGGGGTGGCAGTGTCCAGGGACGGGGAGAGATGAAGGCCTCTGGTACTAGGGCTCCTGAGGTTATGCTCAGGAGTTTCTCTTTCCCAGCGAACCTCATCTCTATCCACCCCTGCTTCCTGTTGCAATGCCAGAGCCTGCGCTTTCAGTTCCTCAGTTAAGGCCTTACTAGACTATATCAGTCTCTCCTGCATCGCTACCTGTTTCTGGAGCCTATCATTGTGCTGGCAGAGAGCCTCATTCTCTCTCTGTGCCTCCTGATTGGTCCTGGAGTACTGGGCCAGTCTTTGCTGCAGGAGGGTTACCTCCTGAGCTGTGTACCTATTGGTCTGCTCCTTTCTTGCCAGAGCATCCTCCATCCTCCTGCTGTGCTCTAACAAGTTCTGGTGTTCTTTTTAGAGGTCACCCAGTCCCTGGAGGGCCAGGTGATTTTCTTCAATTTTCCTTTTTAAGTGGCAGACTTCCTGGCCTAAGGTACCCCTTTCCTGACTAAGAGCCTGCATCTGTGCCGCCAGGTCGTCCCTTTACCTTTGGAAGGCACCAGCTTTCTGGCGCTCCTGGTCAAACTCTGCCTGGGTATCGAGGTCTTTCAAAATCAGTTTATTGCTCTCTGCCTTCTCCCTATCTAGGTGGCTTTGCAGGGTGACTACCTGCTCAGCACATGCCCTATTGAAGTCTAACTGTTGCTCCAGCTTTTTCTGGCTCTGCAGTAGGGAGTCCAAACCTTCTTGGTACTCCTTCTGCAAGGCCATAAATCTGGTATCCTGGTCAGCCTTTTCCTGTTGCAGCACATCCATATCCTCCTTTATTTTAGTGATGTACTGTCTGCTGTTCTTTTCTGACTCCTGGCTCCTGAGCAGCCTTTGCTCAGAAGAGTCCAGATCAGATTGGGCCTTCTCTAACGCCATCTGTTGCCTATTTGCCAGATCTTGGCCTTCAGCACATTTGTCCTGCATGGCTCCCATATATAGGTACAAATATGCCGCTATCCTGGCAATCTTATTATGTTCATCTTTGGCTTTAGGGGCCGTATATAGTTCACTCAGGGCCACATGTAGGGGACCCTGATCTCTCCATATATCTGGCCCTGTTTCAGTGACCTGTTGCTCGATTGCCTGCAACCAGACTGTTTGGTCCTGATGAGTCCACTCACCTCTCACAAATAGCTTATGTAAGAAGTGCCCTCTGGCTATTTTGATGTCAGTGTCGTCATTCTGGAATTTGAGTTCCTTCCTGACTTACAGAAGTTTGTATTTTATTTTTGCAAAACAGACCGTTTCCTTAGAGCGTTCCTTTGAGGAGTGCTTTACAGCGTAACACAGCGTGGTGATCCGACCGGAAGTATGTCTCGTGTCAGTTAGCACACTGTATTAATCTGCACAAGTGATAGATCTAACCCAGAATCTCCGGCTACGAGCCCACACTTTGTTAAGCAAATTAAAAGGTTTGTTTTGCAAATTAAAAGGTTTATTTGAAAAATTAAACAATATATATATATCACACTTTTATAATAAATTAATATCTGATAGTACACTGAGACATATGATGTGGATCCACAATGGGTAATGTTACAGTGGTACACTTGATTACTTAGGAGTAGTATAGAGGATGAGGTAGCTGAAAATGCTTTATGGTTTCAAGGAAATGCAAGGTGGAATAAAATGCAGTACAGCAAATAAACTTGATATGATTTCAACCAACAACAATGTAATCACTTTTTCTCTGGCAATTCACCCCCCCCCCCCTATGCAATGTAAGAAATGGAAGGAGATGGAAAGAGGAGCACACAGTTCTCAGGAATGCAATCAAATGCAATACAAAATTCAGTTCCCCCACCAGCAAGCTTAGAGGAAACAGGTAGAAGTTTGAAACACAGGCCCAAAATGCTTTTAAATGTGATGGCAACGCATGGGAAAATGTGCTAACTGATTTTAATTCCCTCTACAGATTCAGGGTGAGTGTGAGATGCTTGTTGGTATTAGTTCAGGCTCACTTTAGCAATGCTCTATGAGTTATTACCAGGTTGCAAACAGATTTTAACAAAGGAAGGAATGGAGCTGCTATTTTGACAAGTGGAGAAATTGAGCCAAAATCGCAAATCGCGGTAAATTTCACGAGTGCGTAAATCGCGATTGCTGAAAAAGTATAGCGGGGAGTAGGAAGTCGGTTCTAGGTTTGCTGGAAAGCCTACAATCACAGCTTTAAAATGAAAGTTAAACCGAGTTCCTAGGAAAAACGGTTCCGGAGATACAGACGATTTGATAAAGGTAGATTTTCGGATTTAAAGTAAAACTCAAAATGACAGGTGACAGCTTGCAGCTGCAGAATTGACAGGTGACAGTTGTGCAGCTTTACAAATGACAGATGACACGATTTCTAGGAGGCTGTTCTAATTAGGTTAAAATAGATTGGATTACATTATTTTAACTAAGAGATTGGGTTCTGTACAGTTCTGGCGGATACTCACTCCTAATTTTGAAATGAATGGGCCTCGTCACGGATCTGGTCAACACGTCCAGCGGCGGTTCTCTCTGCTCGGCGGGTCAATCAGGCACCGGTTCTGCTCACAGCAATCCGGATCTCTGGTTCTGCTCACAGTGGTCTGGGTCTGGTCTGCGGTTCCGGCACAAGTTCTTGGCAAAGAATTCAAACAGCTTGCCCGGCTGTTGAATAGTTTGGTTAGGTTTGCTGGATTCTGAAGGCCTGCTGAGAATACTTTTGCTTGCAGTGGGCCTTCTTGGTTCAAAGTTCTGTAGTCTCTGTTTAGCTTGGAAGTCTAAGTGTTGGATCTCTGGATGTGAAGTCGTCGGTCAGCATGCTCCGCAGCAAATGGAATTGAATGTCTCTACCTGTCCCAGCAGTATCTTTTTATGTGTTTTGAAAAGTGGGTGGAGAGGCTAGCATCACTAAGCCTGCCCCTCTCTTGATTTGATAGGTCAATAGATTCTTTGGTCTCTGATTTGGGAAGGGATAGTGTGTCAGAGTGATGTCATTTTTATGACCTGCAGAAATGACACTCCCCTGGTCAATGCGCACACAAATCTATTCCTGATCCAAATACATATTTCCCAGGTACACAGTTGTTTGACATCACATACACACATCATATATTACTAAAGATAGTCCCTGTCCCGACTCTGGCGTTTTTAGGAGCTTGCATTCAATAATGGCAACTTATTTTTGATTTTAGTGGGTTTTGCAACATTGGTTTTTCATCAAAAATTATACAAAGGTACATTTCGCTTCCACATATATCCCAGTAACTTTCCATGTCTCTAGCTTAAATACAGTGGCCCTCATTACAACTCAGGCGGTAAGGGGTTTACGGCGCCGTAAACAGCGCCGACCCTTACCGCCTGAGTACGAGGTCCCTTAGCGCCATGGCGGACTTAACACCTGCTTTTAGCAGGTGTTAAAATCCATGGCGCTAAGGGACCATGGAGTTAATTACGCCACCGTAATTTACGGTGGCGTAATTAACGCCTTCCCCACTCCCATTATGCCCTATGGGGCAAAAATGGGAATGGGGAAGGGTAAATGGGGATTGGGGACTTACCGCCCCGCCAAGGTCGGAATGGGGCGGTAAGTCTGCCAACCACCATGGCGTAAACGTAGTTTACGCCATGGTGGTAAAGTCACGGCCCAGGCGGTAACTTACCGCCTGGGTCGTAATGAGGGCCAGTGTCTACAATATTCATAATTAGCGGGGTTTTGCCCCAGCACATGGTACAAATCGGAGTTTGGACTCAAATCGTGAGGGCATTTTCCGTACTAAGACTCTCAAAGTTGTACATTCCTGTCATTTGGTTACAATAAGTTATCACTGTTTCTATAAAATATATATTTGTTGCAATTCAACTCCCCAAAGTGTTTGGGTCCGCCTCCAGAAGTCTGCGTGGGTCAGTGATCACATGTCTCTCCTTGCTGGCGGAGGGCTGTTGACAGGAAACACTCAAAATTACATACCGCATTCAACTGAAAGGGGCTATTGTCTCTCTCCTCCAGGCTGAAGGGGAAATCCCCTCCCTCTCACTCAGAAGGGCCATGTGATATCCTGCCTCCTGTTGTGAGTCTCTGGGGTGTTAAGAGTTCTCAGCCTCTTGGCCTCTGGGAACAGCAGGTGGCTAAGATTTTCAATTAACCAACAAGCTTTGAAGTCCCTGCCCCTCTTGCAACTCCTAAATACAGTTTCCCTGTCAGAGTTTAGACCGCTAGCGCCGCCTTGGGGAATTTGTCGGTACTGCATCCATTTTTGGGATCTGTCTTGAATTACTGCATTTCAATAGAGTGGTCTTTTGCTTGATAGTATAGCACCCTTGCTTAACATTGTTTTGATGGCATCCTTACAGTAGAGTGGTGATGTGGAACCCCCCACAAGAAGGTTGTATCTTTGGAGTGGTCTTGTGCCAACTGCTCAGTTCTCCTGGATTCTGGCGTGAATGTGGGCGGCGACAGCTCATCCCCACATCCACCCAGTCTATTGATTTAGTTTGTTCTGGGATAGAATAATGGGCGGCGACAGCTCATCCCCACATCTACCCAGTCTATTGATTCAACATTGGTCAAAACCCTTGACAAACACATGGCCTACTGTCCCGCGTTCCCACAGGTGTCCCGATGAAAACGGTACCTCACATGTATGTGTGCACCTACCTGGCCGCCGAGGGGAAAGCCTAAAACACAAGTAACCCCAAGTCTGTTTTCAGACCGGAATTTGAGACGCTCTGCCTACCGAGACAACATACAGGGACCACCAGGGAAAACAGGGAACCCCATGCATTTCCGAAAAGAAGACACCCGTGGGAATCCGCAGAGGTATGATATGCCCAAATCGCCCCAGACTTCATTACCCAGACACCCCCACAAAGTCCGAAATGTCGGGAAAAAAACGCATTTTCTGCACATTTCACTCGGCTCACCCATCAAAACACCCCCCCAACAACACATGGCCTACCGTCCCGCGTTCCCACAGGTGTCCCGATGAAAACGGTACCTCACGTGTGTGGGTGCACCTACCTGGCGGCCAAGGGGAAAGCCTAAAACACAAGTGACCCCAAATCTGTTTTCAGACCGGAATTTGAGACGCTCTGCCGACCGGCACCACATACAGATATGGGCCTCGGGTGTCCAAGCCACTGGGGAAAACAGGGAACCCCATGCATTTCCGAAAAGAGGACACCCGTGGGAATCCGCAGAGGTATGATATGCCCAAATCGCCCCAGAATGCATTACCCAGACACCCCCGCAAAGTCCGAAATGTGGGGAAAAAAATGCATTTTCCGCACATTTCGCTCGGCTCACCGATCGAAACTCACCACCAAAAAACACATGGCCAACCGGCCTGCATTACCACATGTGTGCCGATGAAAACTGTACCTCACATGTGTGTGTGCACCTACCGGGGGCGCAAAAGGAAAAGGGTAACCCACTGGTAACCCCAAGCCTTTCACCACTGCCCATTTTGTTCATGTGGGCAACCTACAGATTTGGGCCTAGGGTGTCGAAGCCAGCAAGGGAAACAGTGGACCCCACGCATTTCCCAAAAGAGGACACCTGTGGGAATCCACAGAGGTCTGCCTTGCGCAAATTGCCCCAGTTTTTATTAGCCACAATCCCCGACAAAGTGTGATATTTGGTGGGGAAAAAACACAATGTTCATTTTGTCTGGGGTTCTGGGTAATAAATTCTGGGCCGCTTCGCGCAAGTCAGACCTCGGTGCATTCGCACGGGTGTCCTGTTTTGGGAAATGCATGGGGTTCCCTATTTTCCTTGCTGGCTTCGACACCCTAGGGCCAAATCTGTATGTTGCCCACATGAACAAAATGTGCTGTGGCGAAAGGCTTGGGGTTACCAGCGGGTTACCCTTTTCCTTTTGCGCCCCCGGTAGGTGCACACACACACATGCGAGGTACCTTTTTCGTCGAGACACCTGTAGGAACGCGAGAAGGTATGACATCTGTTGTTGGCGACGTGTTTCGGTGAGTGGACACAGGGAAATGTCTCTGAAAATGGCCGGAAATGAAGACAATTCTCAGACATTTCCCTTTGGTCACCCACTGAAACACGTCACCAGCACCACATGGCCTACCGTCCCGCGTTCCCACAGGTGTCCCAATGAAAGGCAGACCTAGTATGCGTGGGTGTCGTACCTGAGTGAGAATGGGTACATCATTTGCACAGCAAGTGGTCTTTAGTGCTCCCAGTACATAGGAAAGTGCTGTCAGTAAGCCCCTTCACATGCACCTTTGCTCACACTTCTCATACATTCACGTCACAATGCAGTCAGACAAACAAGGTGGGATTTAGCACAAGGACAAGCCTTCCTGCTTAGCACAAGGAGGAACGTCCTTGTGAGCAGTGATGCCACGGCAAGGCACCCACCGTATCACTGGCCATTCATACACCTTTTGTGTCTGCAGTCAATCTGCATCCATGTCAGCAGTCACACCTCTACCAAATCACTTGCGCCGGAGCCAGCATATCTGCACACTTGTCCCATGTGTCAGTGTGCTCACAATGCAACCGTGTCTCCAGGCAACATCTTTCACATCATTTTCCAGCAATTGCACATCAACTGTCCGCATTCAAATGGCATGTGCCATCAATCGTATCTGCACACTGATAGCAAGTGCACATTGGCTCCCTTGGCTACCTGGCCTACAGGCGCTGTCTCTCACACCAACTTCAAGTATGTCCATAGCAAGATTTTTACAGCACTCATATGCGCAACCTTACCCACACAAAGCTAACACCCTCTAGCATGCTACTCATTTCTGCAGTGCTGGGAAAGTGCATTCACAGAAATGACATCTGCATGTTCTATGTTGCTATACCTCACTCACACACCAATCGGATCCAAGTCATTCCTACAGAAGACATTTCAGCTACACCACACATACCACAAGTTATGGTAAAACAATAAAGAGGGCAGGGTGGTACGAGGTAAGCAAGACACCACTGCCATGTAGGTGTCCAAGTACCACTTTCATGACACTTCGACCTCAAGGGAGGGAGCCAAAGTGGCGTGTACTATTTCTAAAATACACCCCTTGAGTGAAGGGAACTGAAATGGTGTTCCCATCTTCACCAACGCACCCCTCCAGTGGAGGGAGCAGCACTAGCAATGCTCGTGAAGGCACGCTAAATGAAGTGACGTGAGGAGAAATGCTGTTGCATTTTCATTGATGGTACACCTCTAGTGCAGGGAGCAGGAGTGCCGTTCCTTTGTAAGAGGTGCACAAAATCAGAGTCCAAGGGTTCCTTTCAAGGGATGATGGCCATTTCCGGAAATCAGTCCATCTCCCAATACTTTTCCTTTGTATGATACAAAAGGAAACAAGGCTGTAGGCAGAGGCCTGGATTGGAAGGGCATTGGGGACAGTACACCCGAGTATCCTTCCTCACTCCTTGTTTACTACACACCTTACATCTTCTGTAAGATTGTGTCTTCATTGGTGTGGCAGGAACAAAATCAGCAAAGTGTCGATCTTGCAATCTGGCCACATCTTCTACCTCTGGAACGGAGGGAATTTCTACATGGACTATAGTCAGCGATTGAACAATTTTTGTTTCAAAGTTCAATAAGGACAGGTTGTTTTGTGAGGTAGCTGCACGGTACACCACATAAGCATTGAACGTTGCTATATGCATAATGCGTGTGGCCAACCTTTTGCACCAGAAGCGCAACTTGCATTCAGCCTTGTATGACTAAAGGACTTGGTCGGTTTTATCTACTCCACCCATGTACTTGTTGTAGTCCAGAATGCAGTTGGTCTTCCACACTTGCTGAGTATGCCCGCGCTCAGTGACTGCTGAAGTACTTTCATCATGAATAGTACTCAGCATGTACACATCCCTGGGAGAATATTACTGCCAACAGTTCATCCCGCCGCAATGCCATACATTCTCCCTTGGCCAACTTCTTGCACACAAGTTTTTTGGGGAAGCCTTCGCGGTTACAGCGCATTGTGCTGCATGCCAGTGTGTCCACATTGAACAATTCCCTGAACAGTGGAATTCCTGTGTAGAAATTGTCCACATACAAATGGTGACCCTTGTGGAGCCATGGTGTGAGAAGATCCCAAACAATCTTCCCAGTTGTCCCTAAATGGGCTGGGCAGCCCGGAGGGTTTAGGGTAGAGTCTTTCCCAGTGTAGACTCTCATGTTGCAGACATACCCAGTGGTACTTTCACACACCATGTAAAACTTGATCCCATATCGTGCTGTCTTGCTAGGAATGAATTGCTTGAACACTAGCCGGCCTTTGTACAACATCAATGACTCATCAATGGATATGTTCTGGCTAGGAACATACACCTCTGCAAATCGCTGAGTCAAGTGCTTCAGAAATGGCTGAAGTTTGAACAGCCTATCAAAGTTTGGGTCCGTTCTGGGTAATGCTGCCGAGTTGTCATTGAAATGCAACATACGTAGCAGTGCTTGAAAGCGATTCCTACTCATTGTATCTGGAAAAAACGGGGTTGCATGAACTGCTACAGTAGACCAGTACATTGAGACAGACGGATTCGGCAATATTCCCATGTTCAGAATGAGACCCCAAAATGTTCTCATCTCAAGATCGGTTGTTGGAACCCATGCTTGTGCTCTGGAATGGGGTTTCAGAGTGGGACCCCTTGACCGCAAGAACTGTGCAGCGCACAAAGTTGTTTGCTGAACCATATCTGCAATTAACCCATCATCAACAAAAAGGTTGAAAAAGTCAGTAGGCTGAAACCCCTCTGTATTTACTCCACCCTGATATTCCAGTGAAAGGGGGCACAACAGGCTGAGCCATTGCTGGAGGCACCCACTCCGACTCATCATCCATGACAGGAACTGGCACATGCCTTGCACGTCCTGCTTGTCCCCTCCCCCTTACAGGTCTCCTGCTTGTGGGAAGGGTGGGAATATTGCGTGTGGGAAGGGTGGGGATAGGTGCATGTGCTCTTTCCCCCTCTTCATCCTCAGATGATGAGCAGGAAGAACTACCATCCACGGAGAAATCACTTCCCCAATCACTTTCATGCTGACCCTCAGAAGCAGTATCTGTATCAGATTCCATATCCACCTCTGTGCCATGCTCTGAGCCAGATTCCATCAGTGCAGGTAACGCCTCTGCACAAGACAGGGATCGTCGCCGAGAAGCCATGACTACTGTCGCTATTGAACCCTTCACTGTCCAAAGAACAGAGAAAGACTGAAACAATAAGTAGGTGTGCTTCTCAAAGTGTGGAACCTAGTAGAGTAAGTTCAATGCAATGCCACAAACCTACACCACACAACAGACATGCCAACCCTCCCGATTTAGGCGGGAGACTCCCGATTTTTAACCGAAAAATATTGCAAAATATTGCTATTTTTCACGTTCTCCCGCCTAAAATAATTCTAGCCCCAATGCATGCCTATGGGGAAATTAATTTCTCCCGAATTCTCTCGTGAAATCTCCCTCCTAGGTGCCTCAGAATGTTGGCATGTATGCACACAAAGACGCCAAAATGTCCAAACTCTGCTCACAAACTGCAGCAGCCCTCTGCAATATGACGTACTCTGAGCACGCTACAAAAAACGGAGTACAATTTTGCAAACACTCACGTGAAATGCTAAGGACCAGCTCACTGCTTACTTACAAGTGGGTAGACAGCTAAAACACACCTGCACCTAAAACAAAGACAACAAAAAATGTAAGGAAGATGTCCTCTTCCACTATACATTACAGAAATACAAGTGTGGAGACGAGGATTGCACCCACAGTACCAATTCAGAGACAGCCAACGTGCGTTGCACCCTCTCCTCCTCCATGAAATGCTGATGCATGGGAAATGGCGTTGAGAAGCAACCATGTAACGTATTAGTGATTGGGTGAGTTGAAAAGGCAGAGGTGATCAAAACTCAGACAGGGAACAAAACAAAAGTACATACCAGATCCGTCCAGACAATTGCTGGCACACTTTTCAACAAGGCAGAGAGGCGGCCAGAGTCACACACATCAACCACAACCATCCTACATCTCTGCCTGGCCAACGCTACAGCTTTCCCCTCCAGGAAGGGATGGGGACCCTGCCGGGGCACCCTGCAACCACTGCTGAACTTGGGGGACAGAATACCCACATAGGAGACGGGCGCCCAAGGCTAGTGACATCCCCCCCTGACTGTCCTGCCCCTCTGGCTACCCTGCGCTACAGCTCTGCCCCCTGTGAAAGGATGGGGACTCTGGCGGGTCACACTGGGAGCACTCCTGGACTTGGACGACAGAAGTGGTGACCATTGCAATAAAAGGAATAAGCTCCGTACCAAGTGGGCATTGCATGCTCAGAAGAAATGACCATCTGCATTACTACTGCAAACATTTTTGTGACACTGCTGCTAGTTATCATTACCCCATTTGTATTTCTGCAAAGCAACCACCTTCCTCTATGCAAGCCACAACCATCATTGCCCCCAGGACCTCCCCACTACCCATTGCCACCCATACCACTGACACTGCAGCCACATTTCTTCCCACCACAGTAACCATCCACCTCCACATTACAATGGATATCTACAAAAGTAATATATGCAGTACTTACATCAGTCAGCAAAAGCTTTCCAGGAGCCACAACTGCAAAGGAAACAAAAAATAATTACATTCAGTACTTAGCCTACCAATAACACATCTAAACTGTCTTGGGGGTTTCTGCTAACTTTTCGATTTCTACCACCCGATACATGGCACATCCCAGTCATCTACCACCACGTAAGGCTACACTGCACACTGATAGGAAATGGAAATAAGATGAATAGGCGTATGGCTACCCCCAGCACAAAAAAAAAAAACTTGTACAGATAGCTACGTGGCAAACTGCCCTCCCAGGGAAACAGCACTGTTTAGCTGCTCTGGGGGGAAATTTGTGACCTACCATGGCAACTGTGTCCCTGGCCACCCCAATACCTCCCCAGAGCACCCAAGCCAGTTCACACCACCAACACTACAGGGCCAGTTCCCACCCACCCGAGTAGCAATCCGCCCCCCGCATAAACAATGTACCCATAACCAAAAGTCAATACTTACATAACAAGGAAGACGCTTGAACTGCACAAGAACTGTAAAGGGAACAAAGGAACACATAAATTATCAGTGTCAGCCGAGCCAAACACCAAACCACCCAGACAGGCCCCCCATTGCATGGGGCAGTAGTGTTTACCCACCTTGGGGGAGGATGGGCACACTAATGTGGCCATCTGCGCCAAGCGAAGTTGGGTAAACAAAGAAAATAATACAAAATCGTAGGCTGCTTTTTAGGGGGTGCTGAGGGGCACCCTACATTGCCGGCAAATGTTATACTGTAACGGGGGGTGGCCCTCTCCCACCCCCACCCCAAATGGAGGTCCCCACCTCATGCATCCCTCCCTGGCGTCAGACAAGGGAGGCCCCACCTCATGCATCCCTCCCTGGGGTCAGATGCCCCTTCCTAGCAGCAGATATCTGCCCCCAGGGAGAATCGAATGAGGTGGGGCCCTCCATTTGGGGTGGGGGGTGAGTGCCACCCCCCGTTGAAGTACAACATTCGCTGCCAATTTAGGGTGCCCCTCAGCCCCCCTAAAATGCAGCCTACGATTTTGGATATTTTTTTTGTTTACCCAAGTTCGCTTGGCGCAGATGGCCACATTAGTGTGCCAATCTGCCCCCAGGGTGCCCAAACCCTACTGTGCCATCTATTGGAGGTCCGGCCCCACCTTTTGTTGTGGCCCTCTCCTCACCCACACCGAACGGAGGGGGGGGCACATCATGCAGTCCTTCCTAGGAGGCTCAGGGAGGGCTGCGTGAGTTGTCCCCCCAGCCATTTGGGGTGGGGGGGAGGGCCACCACAAAAGGTGGGGCAGGACCCCCAATAGATGGGGCAGTAGGGTTTGGGCACCCTGGGGCCAAATAGGCACACTAATGTGGCCATCTGCACCAAGCGAAGTTGGGTAAACAAAGAAAATAATACAAAATCGTAGGCTGCTTTTTAGGGGGGGGGCTGAGGGGCACCCTAAATTGGCAGCGAATGTTGTACTGCAACGGGGGGCACTCTCCCCCCCACCCCAAATGGAGGTCCCCACCTCATGCATCCCTCACTGGGGGCAAATAGGGGAGGCCCCACCTCATGCATACCTGCCTGGGGTCAGGTGCCCCTTCCTAGGAGCAGATATCTGCCCCCAGGGAGGGTTGCATGAGGTGGGGCCCTCCATTTGGGGTGGGGGGGTGAGTGCCACCCCCCGTTGAAGTACAACATTCGCTGCCAATTTAGGGTGCCCCTCAGCCCCCCTAAAATGCAGCCTACGATTTTGGATATTTTTTTTTGTTTACCCAAGTTCGCTTGGCGCAGATGGCCACATTAGTGTGCCAATCTGCCCCCAGGGTGCCCAAACCCTACTGTGCCATCTATTGGGGGTCCGGCCCCACCTTGTGTGGTGGCCCTCTCCTCACCCACACCGAACGGAGGGGGGGGCACATCATGCAGTCCTTCCTAGGAGGCTCAGGGAGGGCTGCATGAGTTGTCCCCCCCAGCCATTTGGGGTGGGGGGGCACCACAAAAGGTGGGGCAGGACCCCCAATAGATGGGGCAGTAGGGTGTCCTTATTCACATGTATTTTCTTTTCTAATCCTAAAATTGTGTTTTGTGGACTGAGGTTGGTATGCCCAGCTCTGAGTCCTAGGCCTGCTCGTCCTAGGAACCAGGCTACATCTCACTGATAACGCCCAAAGGAGAAACGTGCCTTGGGATGCTTGTGGTCTTGTGCAGAAGGGATGTGGCCTAGCACATCACGCTGGACTGACCTTTTTGGGGTGGGACCAAGCCTGATTTGCATATGGCTTTTCCCCTTTTGTAATGGCTTGGCAGGCTGAATAATGATGTCTGAAGGGTTGGCCAAAGGTTTAAGATTAATTCTAAACCTTCCAGCCATCACCTCTTTTGTTTTGTCTTAGTCACCCCGAGTGGGACAGGTATGCCCAGACTTGGGTCCTGTGCCTGATGGCTATAACAACCCAACCTACTCCTCACTGATGATGCCCAATGAGGCTTAAATATGTCTTGGGATGCTTGTGATCTTGTGCAGAAGGGATGTGACCAATCAGTTTGGGCTGGACTGCCCCTTGTGGAGGGTGTGGGGCGGGGGTACAAGGTCTAATTTGCATACGGTCTTTTCCCTTTTGAAATGGCTTTGCAGATGGATGGTCCGGAGGGTTGCCCAGAGCAAGGCCAGATGTTAAGATTAATTCTAAACCTTCCAGCCATCACCCCTTTTGCTTTGCTATAGAAGGACAACTTGAAGCATCACAGCTGGTAAATCCCTTCTGCTTCCATTAACAAATATTTGTATTAATAGGAACAGAATTTAAAATTGAAAGTGATCATTAGGCGAGGATGTTAGATCTTAACAAAAACACAGCCAAGGAGTTCAGAAGCCTACCGTCTTTTGTCTGATTATTAAGAAATTGAGTGGCTCTCTATAAATCCAGCTCATTCTGAAGTGCTCTGCTCCATTCATATATCCTGTTCTTGTACTTCTCCATTACCAGAGCATTGGCAGTGTAACAGTTTCTATGCTTGGCTTCCAAAAGGAAGAAAGGGAGAGCCCTGACAGTGAGCAATGTTTGAACCCCTCTCCCAGTGCTCCATTTTCTATTTCATCCACATTGATTGGCATGGATGGAATGCTTAAATATATCTAACATGTGGGGCATGGCCAGCATGCATAGCATAAAGTCGCACAGAGAGTGAGCCCCAGCCTGAGGACCTAAATACTCTGTAAAATCCTTCTTTCAAGCCAGCACTTTCAGATGAGAAGTGAGTAATATGTGCTGAGTGGCACCCGACCCACTTACCAAGACATTCTGGTGCTGGACAGAGGTGAATTTAGTGTAACACTACCTCCAATAGGTATACAAAATGGTACCAGAACGTTGAACCGGATGGCAGACACCTGATGCTGCAGTGAACCTGTAGATTCTGAGAGGGTGGTGAAGAGAGGGACAGAGCCGTGCACTCGCCTCACTCTCCCCTACCTGGCATGTAATAAAGACAGCAGAACCACCACAGTCGGAACAGAGACGTTCCTCACCGGATCTGCCCGTGACACACATCAGGGACTCAGGCAGAAGTCTGACCATGCCCGCCCCCTTAGACAATAGACTACTTGGGGGACACAGTGGAGGAGCTGGGGTAAGGTGCTCGAGGGTCACTGTTTATCTGGAATGCCCTTCAACCTGGTGCTCAAGGTCTGCCCGGTACCACCCCCCTCCACTGTAGCCTCTATATATCAAGGAGACTAGCCAATGCCTGGGCACTGGAGCGAGTGGGAAGAGTTGACCTGCGCTAATTGAAAACGGGGCTCATGGAGGCCCTACTGCTCCCACCAACAACCTGGCAGATCCTAGATGTCCGAAGCTAGCCTGATGATGACCTGCATGCATGACCCAGGCAAGCCAAAATGAAAGATTTCACCCATAAACTGCAGGCCAAAACAGGAAGAAGCCCAACTGGAATTGGAGAGCTGGGCATCCCGTTGGCAGACTCAATCTCTGGAGAGAACTCTTTCCTGGTGGTGAAAGTGGAACTCAGGACCTCAGTGGAGTACATGATTGGGGATATAAGGGTTGATGTCTCCACCCTGAGGCCAGATGTGCGAGCCCTTTCTGAGTGGGTGAGTGTAACAGAAGGAAAATTGGAAGAAACTGTGACACAAGCGACGACTCTGAAAAAGCAAGTGGAAACCTTGATAGGACAAATGGTGATGTTGGAGGATAGAATGGAAGAGGCGGAGGGGAGAGCTGGGAGGAATAATATCTGGATGCTTGGCATGCCGGATGGGGACGAGGGTAATGACCCAACAATCTATGTGGGAAATATGCTACTCCAAGAACAAGAATCTGGTAAGTTGTCACAGCTGCCGCCTCTGAAAACCTCCAGTCACATCCTGCAGAACTGCTTACCCTTTCACCAGGGTGTTTCTCTCCTGTCCCTCTGGAACTGTTGGCAGACATTTCTTTGTTCCTTCATCTTAAACTCGTTAGGGTCTCCAGCTGGAACTGCCCGTTGGAGGCACTTTCTAACTAAGTTTAATCTGTTCGGCTAAAGACTACCCCTATTTGCAATAATGCCCCCTCTGTCTTTTGTGAACCTACCTGCCTCAACCAAAATTGTTTAACATTCCTGTTATTGCATTTTTTTTAATTAGAAGTGAGCTTTACTTGCTACATTGTGACCTGTTTTACAGAGTTTACTTACCTGTTAGTGTGTTGTTCATCATCAATATTTTATTTTAGCTTGTCGCCATCAAAGCAAGCAAATATACAGAAAGACCACAATTTTGAAAAAAGCACACACACTTAATACAGAAGATTTTTAAAAAGTAAGATTCATCCATAATCAAATTCTTTTAAAACATTTTTCTTAGATTTTAAAAACAGCATTGCGCAGATAGGGACATTTCCAAAATAGATGATTGCTCAATTACAACTACATCAACGTAAAGCTTCCATTTTGGTACTCCTTCTCCAGGCTCTGATTAAATAGTTCAACATAGCAAATACAACCTTGGTGGGGCGGGGGAATTCTTACATAAAGTTTCAGCAGCAGTTAATGTGCTCATACCATGACAGTTTAAGCATGATTTGAGATTCCCCTCTTGGATTTGAGAATAGCCCGGGCAGGTGAACATAAAATGCTGTACATATTCAATTAGATTGGTGCAGAAAGGACAACATATGTTGCCCGTCTTGTACCAAACATTGGTAAGTGGTGCAAGCGGAGCATGTTAAATCTCAATTTCATGTAAAGGGAATGCTCAACTGGTGGCTCAATGTCCATTAGATTTTTTTGCACAACCCCACATGGTTTTATTGGACAAAGTTCCAACCTGCCACCAGTGATAAACAATCTGAAAGTTGGTGGGTGGACACATCGTCCCAATTTACCTATTTAATGAGATCTGGGGTGTTTCCTTGCATATGCCAGTGTGGTGCTTTTCTCTTAGCCTTGACAAGTGGATGCAGCTTGGGTAAGGTGCACAGAATCATGTTTTTTTCTGATTGTATTTGCTTTTAGTAAAGCTATTCCAGCAAAGTCTGCCACATTGTGGTGTGTATTTCTGGGCCTCCACCAGGGGTGTTGCTAGGTCTGGTAAGGATCTGGGGCTACACTAATGTCTGGACTGTCGGGATTCGGGGCTAACTAGCCTTTTGGTTGTAGTCCTTGAGCTTCTATCAAAAACCAAACGACCCGGAGTTATAGCCCCCTTACACACCTAGCAATGCCTCTGGCCTCCACCACCCCCAGCCCTCTACTTAATTCGCCTTCCCTCAACCCACCTCCCTGGTTGGGCCTGATGCCCTTGTTGGTGAATACCTTGGCATTGTAGTAGCTGGCAGTATGTTCTGCATAGAATTTCTGCTGCCAATGCAGCTTGGTTAAGGTGCACACAATCGTGTTTTTTTTCTGATTGTATTGCTTTTGGTAAAGCTTTTCCTGCAAATGTTGCTGCTTCACGGCGTGTATTTCTGAGCCTCCCCACACCAGCCCTCTTCCTGATTTGCCTTCCCTCCACCTGCCTCCCTGCCCGCCCTCAACTCCTGATTGAGCCCAGTGCCCTCATAAGTCAATTATCTAGGGTATCCCACCTGCGTGTACAGCCCCATCAATGAAGGGTCCCAAGGCAAAGCTCTCAAAGAAGCAGCTCCAGTCCGTGTTAGCCCGTGTTTGACTGTGAAGCCAGTCATCATCAACCAGCAGCGACTGATAAGGTAAGAGTGGTTTATCTGGGCACAGAGTACAGCAATCACTGTATTCCTGAGAAGGCCCTCTACTCTTCTTAAATACTTAACATAGCACACCAAGGTGAGCCAGCTAGTAAGTAGCTCTCCAATTACTGCTCTATTCCAATTGTTAGTTGGTTTACATTTCACTGTTCTGTCCCCATTTAAGACCTCTCCCACTTCTGAGGGATCCCTACCTAAGGTGTTTTGCATTAACTGTTCTGTCCTCAATTTAGGCTTTTCTCCAACTTCCCAAGTACCAGAAAATAAGGTGTTTTGCATTGACTGTTCTGTCCTCAATTTAGATTTTGTCCCCTCTTCCCAGGTGTCCCAAATCTAGGTGTTTTGTATTGACTGTGCTGTCCTCAATGTAGGCTTTTCATCCACTTCTGAGGTACCAGAAAACAAGGTGTTTTGTATTTACTGTTGTTACCCCCGTTTAGGCATGTTTTCCTCTTGTCAGGTATCCCAAGTCTGAGTGTTTTGCATTGACTGCACTATCCTCAATTTAAGCTTTTCTCTCACCTCCCAGGTACCAGAAAGCAAGGTTATTTGCATTTACTGTTGTTGCCCCAGTTTAGGCATGGAATGTCATTTGGTGGTCACCAGGGGGTCTCATCTGTGACCCCTGATGCCTCCTTGCTACCCCTTGGAAAAGCAAAACAAAAACAAATGTGTTTATCTTTTATTTGAAGATCCTTGGCTGTGGCCAGTACCTTGTGGCTCTTTATTTCTGGAGTGGCCGGCTTTCTTGTTCTGTCCTCTTACAAATTAGAGGGAGTTTCACAAGTGTAACACTGTGTGTAGTGAGCCTAAATAAGAAGGAATAGGAATAACAAACAGCTGACCTTTCTGGAATTCTATACAATAATGTCTAGATTCATTGAAGGTTTATTTCAGGCACATTTCAGGGGGTGAGTCACTGATTTAGTCTGTTCTTAAACACCTCAACTTCAAAATGTAACAAAAACTTCCAAAAAGCATTTAGAGTATAATAAGCATCCATTTCGGACTATGTATTTTGCTTTTCGCAAGTTGCAATTATAGCATGTTTTTTTCTGCTGTTATCTCTGTTACGGTCATCACAAGACATTCCATCTTGTTGTCCTCGGTCACATGATAAAATCATTGTGCCTATAAGTTTGTCTACAGAGGTAGACGTTTTTGTCCATAGCAGGAAAAGTGGCCCTTGTTATCATTATACCACAATTAATGTTTTTTTGTAATTTATCTATTTGTCCTGTTCGAATGGTATGCTGTTCAGGAAGTTTGTTTGCATGTATGAAGTAACAAGTGCCCAGAGTATTAGATGACTGCGTGAGTGCTCTTCTTTCCCTGGGCTACTCTAAATTCTTTAATACACAATTATGAACCCTCCCAGTGGTATGTAGTTTGACAATCTCTGAAGCCTGACAAGTAGATGCACAGAGGCTTGGCATGTGGCTAACTTTGCAATTGCTCATGTTACTATAGACGGTAATATAGCTATAGCCATTAAGACAGCTCAGTAGGTTGAGCACTCACTGCTGCGATGTGTGTATGATCTTCAGGTTGCAGGTTCGAATCCCAGTACGGCCAACTCAGCCTTTCATCCTTCTGAGGTTGATAAATGAGTACCAACACAGGTTGGGTGCTATTGTAAGTATATTTGTTCTCTATAAATTGCTTAAGTGTAAGTGCTATCTAATAAGACATCGTTATCATTTGGGCTTGGATGTCTGCTTGTATTGACAGTAATTTGGTAATATGGGCCTATACGCACTGATATTAACGATACATATGGTGATCCATTCTTGAATGAAATGTATAGCACACTACAGTGATATTGTAACCATGTTTTTTGTAGTGTGCTTAGGGATATGGGTATGTGATGCCAGTTCCTGTTTTGTCAAGGGCTGAAAGGTCATGTTCATCGCTTCCCATGATATCAATTTGGGGTGCAGTCAAACGACATCACTTCCTGGCATTTTGGTGAAATGACGCCCCTGAGTTTAGGCATTCTTCCCTCTTGCCAGGTCTCCCAAATCTACGTGTTTTGCATTGACTGTTCTGTCCTCAATTTAGGATGTTATCCCACTTCCCATATAGTAGAAAACAGGGTGTTTTGCATTTACTGTTGTCTCCCAATTTAGGCGTTTTACCCTCTTGCCAGGTATCCCAAATCATGGTGCTTTTGCGTTTACTGCTGTGTCCCAATTTAGCCTTTTTCCCAATTGCCCGGTATCCGTGATCAAGGCGTGTGCATTTACTATTCTCTGTCTCCGACTTGGGCTCCACTCCTACTAATGTGGTATCTGAAAATTGGGTGGACACCAATTTGGGTATTTTCTACCACTATCCAGGTAACTCAAACCGAGGCATTCGTTCACTTTCTACTCTTCCTAAAATCTAATTGTTTCCTCATCTACTGTGGAGTCCGAAATGTAGATGCTTTTCATTCCTCTAAGTTCTGTCCATTACCGTTGCCAAAATGCAGTACCAAAGTTCTATTTGTGGTGACTCTACCCTCTGTCCGCACCGGACATGCCAGCCAAGGTCATACTAGACCCTGCCCCATCCCTATGCCTTACCAAACCTGAATCCGACCATATCCCTCTGTGTTGGCTGAGCCACCACTCATCAGCCAGCACTTCACCACTGTTGGGAAGGGGACCTGTTCTTCCCACACCCCCAAGTGCTTTAGAATAAGGCAAAGGCCATTATCAGAAATGTAAGAGACCAGGAGGGTGGGTCTCTTACATTTCTTATTGGCTTTCCTATGATTATATTATTGTGTATTTTGTAGGTTTATTATGCATGTGGGAATAGCAGCCATCTTAGACATTAGCAGCCATGTTGTGGCACACGTGGCGCGGCAATCAGCACCTCAGGCCTCAAACATGTGCACAGGAAATAGGTTGTATCCCAAACACTGATCCATGAAAACCTTTGTTGTCCTGAAATGTTACCAAACTTCGTGCCCTGGGAAGAATGTGACCTGCGAGGCCACAGGAGGAGGTTTGGTGCCTGTGAACAGCGCAATCCCATGAGAAGGAGGGCACAGGCCTCCAACCCCCAACAGCCCTAATCCTAAAATAAAGCACCCAAATGTCTTGGCTTTAGGACCCATGCATTCCAGGGTACCAGATAAGCCTGAGACCACTGCCCATAAACCTGCTGGACTCCCCATTGATCAAAAGATCAGAAAGCAGGATGCTCCTGACTTCAATCTTAGGTCATGTGATTTGTGCTGCGACGTGCAGGGTGGAATGAAATTATAGCCCAGACCGAGGGTGGAGATCTTGGAGGAATGTCAGCCTGTCTGGGAGCGAGTGAAGTGTATGTGTGAGTTAGGATGACCTCGGCTTTCCCCCCGGGCCCATGTCTGCTTCTTGCTAGGTGCCCTGTTGTACAGAGAAAGATGTGTTTCTCTAGTTAGTAATATTATTGTTACATGACCATTGGCTGATCGATGACGTAGTCAACCATGTGAACGAAGATGGAAGGATCCAGCAGAGACCAATAGCCTGGCATCCCCTATGAAGCAGGTTACCTATGTGTAGGGTGTCACCAACCAACAGCGCGGGTTTCCACTGTATGTAATTCTGTCACCAGTGATGATGTGTACTGTTATAATGTACTGCAAAGGCCAAAGTTGGCAGAACGTTCGGCGGCAGATGAGTTCTTTGTTGGTGCTTTTTCCTTGCTTATGGGAATAAAAACTTGTTATCCTTACGAGACGTGTATTGGGCTTTTTTGCCTAGTGTGTTGTATTTTTCTGGTGTGAGCATCTAGGGTGCTTTCCTACACCACCCAGAAAGTGCTCTGGCCACCCTCTGGCACGCCACCCACCACAACCCTTTCAATAACCTAGAGCCACCCCCCACTTCGTCCCTAGCACGTTCAACCCCTCATCCAACCACTCTCACCCAACCGCCTCTCATGCACATAAATAAGGCACCTCGGCAGCTTGCTGGCATGCAACCACCCTTAACCCCATCTCTAAAGCCCACTGTGCATTGGCACTACTAACCTCCCTCCTACACTGTGCCCCAATTCACCACCTACCATGGCATTGCAGCAACACCCCTTGGCCTCCTTCCCTCTGCTCTCCTCGCCACCCCTCTGGCTACCTTAATGACACTTGCCCTCCCTCAGGCAGCAGGCGCAGCCCTGGCCCATCCAGCCCTGTCTGCAAACCCACCTGCATATTCCAATGCCCCTCAAGCACCTCGAAAGCTGCTCAGATCATACTGATCGCAACCTAGCAGCCTCACATTGTTCCCTCCATCTCCTGCCCATGTCTCCACCGATATGCTACGCTTTAAAGCCTTCCCTGCCAACTCCTAACCCTGTCCTAGCACTTTTCTTGTCCACCCCAAAAACACATTACCTGACCATTATTACCCTAACTCCTTGACCCTCTGAAGCGCCCACCACACACTCAGACTACACAACCACCCAAACCTCTTGCACAACCTCCTCCCGATCCCTACCACACAGCAAAACCCTCTTCTTCTATCATGCATACTGATTAACACCAGATCAGTCACCAAAACTAAACACAACATTTTTGAGCAGATCTCAACCGAAAACACTGACTTGCTATTCATCACTGAGACCTGGTTCTCTGATGATTACCACCCCACCGCACAAAAAGCCTTTCCTCCTGGCTACTATGTGCTCATACACAACATGACCAGCAGAGTGGGGGGGGTCTAGCCATCCTACACAAACCTCAACTGTCAGTAATATCCACGGAGGCTCCAAATGCTAATCCTTCCTCGCTAAATTCCATCTCAGCCATTCAGTCACCCATAGTTTCCTTCTCCTACATAGACCTCCCAGCTAAGATCATCACTTTGCCAATTCTCTCTGTGACTCGCACTCCCAAACGCTGTTCCAAAATCCTGCACTCACTATGTTAGGAGATTTCAACATATGGTTTGACGTCGCTGCCAACCCCATGGCTCGCTCCCTCCCCGACAATCTGGAAGATCTCGGCCTGACAAAATGATTTCAGACCCGACCCACATTGCAGGATGCACCCTTGACACACTTTTCTGCACATCTGACCAATTTGCCTCGCTCATGCCTCATACTCTCATCTGGTCTGATCACCACGCGATCCCTTTCACATTACACCTTGCTTCCCCTCTCCTACACCCCCCTAATCAGTCCCTCATCCACCTCGACCACTGTCCCTCTTTGGAATAAAATCATATTCAATCCAGACCATCCTTCTTACCCTCCCTGACCTCACCCACAAGAAAGGGAACCCCGATCTGGCTCTGCGAAGCTATGACCCCCTCACACATCCCGTCCCCCCTCCTGACAATCAACCATACACCAAAAGTGGTACACCCCCACCCTCAAAGTGTTCAAAACCCTAAAGCATCACCAAGAGCGACCCTGGAGGGCCACACCCATACCTCTTAATACAACAGTCCTTGCAAGACTGAACAGGGCATGCTTGTATGAAATCAAGAAAGCTAAAAAAAAGCATTATGGGAACAGAATCGCCTACTCCAAAAACCCAAGCAGGGAACTCCACAAAATCCTATTGGAATTCAATTCCCATGACTGTCTAACCTGCCACTCCCCAAACTCACAAGCTCTCTGTGATAGGCTCTTAAACCACTTTCATAACGATGGGCTTGAAAGACACCACAACATAACATCAAAACTAGCTCTGATCGCGCCACTGACATCTGGACACCCCTCAAACTATAAAATGCCCATCCTGCATGACCCACTTTTTTCAGCCCCCTTTCTGAAAACAATTTCAGCAACCTGCTAGCACTTAGCCGACCCTCAGGGTTGCCTAAAGACCCTTGCCCTCCCCACTATTCCCAAAAATATTCTCTTATCCTCCTGTGCTGGCTGCGTTGCCCGCTCTATTCTAAAGCACTCGCCCACAACAGGCATTTTCCCAAAGGCCTTCAAAACCTCTCATGTAAAAACTGCTTCTCAAAAAACCGAGCCTTGACCATCTCTCCCCATCCAGCTACTACCCAATCTCAAACACCCGCTTCTTTGCCAAACTCATTGACTGTGTGGCATATAAGCAATTCGGCCTCTTCACAGAAGCCAATAATCTCCTCGACCCTGCCCAATTGGGGTTCCGACTCCTCTGTGGAACAGAATCATCTCTGATCTCCATCTGGGACGACCTAAAAATAACCACCCACTCAGAAGGGTTTACCACACTCATCCTTCGGGATCTGTGTGCAAAACTTTGATACAATCAACCACACAATACTGAGGAACAGACTCCTCACAGTAGGCATCAAAGACTCCACCCTTAATTGGATCTCCTCCTTCATCTCCAATCACCCACAAATCGTTCTCCTCCCCCCTTTATCCTCTGCCCCCATCCAGTCACAAAAGGAGTGCTACAAGCAGCCTCCCTCTCATCACTCATTTTCAACCTCTACAGTGGCCCTCTACCAGCCCTAATCTGCTCATACAACCATACCTGCTGTAACTAAGTAGACGATACCTATATTATTTTCAAAATCCCCAAACTCCAAGCCTCATCAATCCCTGACCTCGCCTCTTGTCTTGAAAAGATCAACAACTGGATGACTAACAACCACCTAATCTTCAATCCAGGAAAATCACTGATCCTAATATGTGGCAAACCCCTCTGATCCCACAACCTCTAAGGTGTCCGCCTGTCCTTGGAGCTGCACCTGATCCATCGACCACCATTAAAAATCTCAGATGCACCATGGTCACAGACCTATCTCTCTCCAAGCACATCAACTCTGTGACCAGAACCTGCCACTTCCACCTACACATTCTAAAATGAATCTTTCCGTACCTCTCTTACCATCAAATAGTCTCCGCAATACTGGTCATTATCATCTACGCCAACTCCCTCTATCAGAGCTTCCCAGGATGCCAGCTAAGAAAACTCAGACATATCCAAAACGCGGCAGAGAAACTGCTCCTCACGCCCAGAGAACACATCACCCACACACTCAGAATCCTGCATTGGCTCCAGTTAGCCTAAGAACACCCTTCAAAACCATGTGCTTCACACACCGAGCTATTCATCTTTCGGGACCTGAGTTAATTCAGAACATAATCATCCACTAACAGCCCCCTAGAAACCTCAGATCAGGATCAGCTCTTCTCCTGGCTATCTGACCGCACCACTCCACTAGAGTTGGAGGCTAGGCTTTCTTTATCCTAGCGCTCACCATCTGGGACACTCTTCCGCTACACATCCGCTGCACTGAAAACCCCAATAACCCAAAGTATATGAACTGTCTCCCCAGGCAGGGACAGCTGCGTTTGTAGCGTCTCTGACCTCTTTTGCTCCAAACAGTGGACGTTGCCGACTGTGTTCGTGGCAGCCAATCCCAAACACACTTCATACACACATCATGACCCTGCCTCCCCCCAAGCACCACTAGCTGATTCACAGCACTCTCACATGTAATGTCACAGGATTCATGAATGACTGTACCAGGCAAATGGACAGAAAACAGGATAATCACAACAATAGTAGTAGAAGCACAGTAGCTGGGATAGAACCAATTCCACTGCAATCGACCACCTAGCGCACATTGAATTATCTGGTCTCCTGTGGTGATTATCTGGATCATAGATGGTTGTTGATGCTAACTGTTTCTATCACAGCCACACGAACCAACAGAAGAAGCCAATTACCTGAGCGGGAGCTCTAACATCAAAGCGCCTCAAGTTGGCGGTAATGCTATGTATAATGCAGCACTCCACTGGCCACAGGCACGGCTAACAACACACATCAGCATACAGCAAGGACTACGACAAAAATTTGGCTGTGCTGTTCACATAAACTCTCAACCTACCAACACATGACTACGCCTCAACACCACTTGACAGCAGAATGTGGCGCAGTCCAATGATAATTTTGGGCACAATGAACACATAGCGAGTCACTAGTACTGACGCCATCCCTATGCTTCTCAGCACCCATCCACATGCCTGGGTACATGGGTTGCTTTTCTACCGGAGCCTGGCCAGCTCTGATAAGCCCTTTTCAGCCAAATGCACACACGCATCATTATTGTGCCCCAGGACCACCAAAACTTTGGACTTCAGTCACCCAAGCCATTGCCACGAACTGGACATTGAAACTATAATAATGGTAAAATTGGCTCTATACAAATGAAAAGTACAATACAATGCAATACAATAATATACAGGGGGAAATACTGTTTTTTCGACACACCAGAAAAAGCAAATCAATGGATAGACCAGCAAGTTCTACAACCATCTCCTGGAGATATGAAGATCGGGCCACAGGGTTGAGCTTAGGGCCCTTTAGGAACGTGCATGCAATGGATGGGTTCACACAGAATAACTCTGAGTCCAAATAACCGAACCAACTCAGGAAGATGACAAAGTGCTGTTTTATTGACAATTATCTAAAACAGGGAGTAACAGCGAACATCAACGTATGTACGCTCGATTTCTCTCAACAATCTTTTCATAAAAACATGGTTATATACCTAAAATACGTCAGAGGTGATGTCATACTACGTGGCAAATAATGAAAAAGCTATTGGGGATCAAGATAAGGGGAACATTTAAGTATATTATCTATAGGAATGTGGGATTGTGATTGGTTTCCCACTGTCAGGTGGACAACATATGCCTACCTCTAAAACATGTAATTTTCAGAAACGTTAGATACATGGTTTCTCATTGGTCTTCAAACTATAAGGTCCTTCATTATATGAACCAATACAATTGGTTTGCAAGCTTGTGCCATTTTCGGAACATTCGCTTCACATTCGCATCACTTAGAAGCACGTAGGCCCAGACCCAGGTGCAAGTAGATTGGCCTGACTCTACCTCCCCACCCAATTAGCCCAGCATCTCTCATCACCCAATCCTTCTGCCATGGAGATTGTCTTTGAACTATATTTTCATCCTTGGGTAACGTGACAGGAGACCACAAATTGGTTCGTTTTGCAGGTTTTAAGTGTCTTAAATTAATTAAATTTGCCACTCTTGTTGTTCTTTCTTTGCACCTTAACAGGTGATGATACATCCTTGCATATTCACTCCTTTTCAGAATAGATAACTGACCTTGGCTGTTTCAGCCTTGACTCCAGGCCATACAACCTCGCCATGCAGCTCCACGCTTCAGCTTATTCCTGTTGCAGCACAATTTTCCCTTTCCTCTTCATGGGTCTTTCTTTACTAAGAATTCATGATACTGATGTCCAGCTTCTATACAGTGGCGGCTTTGCCTGCATTCTATTCACTACATATAGCGAGCTTCTATGATGACTTAGTGTACCTTGTGTTTCAGCCTCTGTACAATTATTGAACAGTTGATTCTCTGCAGCACTTTGTGCACGTGTAATCTTTGTTTTCATATTTAAAAGTTCTCCTGATTCTTTACTTCATTATTAGTTTCTGTAGGATCCATACAACATCTTCAGCCAGTATCCTGAGATGTCGTTCCTCTTATGACATCAAAGGCTTCTTTCTTTTCTCTTTTTTCATATTCCTTCAGGGAGTTTCTCCTTCAAACTGTCATCCCTTCTGAGATGCATTTAATAGGGTTGTCTCAATGGGTATCTTCTTTCAAACATACTTTGTGGTATTGGCACAACTGCTGGTGTTAAACATGGCACAAACTCAGGTTTCCAACATATGGGAGGTAGGGGGCGGGGTTGCTTGCAGAGGTATGTAGCTGCTCCTCTACATTGTTGAGTGACGCCAGGGAATTGATCGGCTACTACTATCCTGATTGGCTTGATTGGTAGAAGAAGATAAGGGTGGAGGTGGATGCACTGCCTATCATGCCAAAATCTGAATGGTATGTAAAAGACCTGCACTGGCAATGAGCAGATCATGACTGAAAAAAGATACTCGGAGAGTAACATTCAAATGAAAGTGCTGCCTGATGACACATTGGCAATGGGGCATTGGGCAGAGTGCTGTTGCGCCTGTGAATAAGCTGCAGTGATCAAACTCGGCCCAACAACTTATCACACAGCCCACCCCGACTGTTGAAAACAAACACGTGATTGAGTGCCTGAAAGGTGCCCAAGAGAATCGACCAGAGCCTGGACAAGGCACCTCTGCACCCCAGGTCAGAGACCAGAGGCATGGCAGGCATCATCTAGAATAACTTGAAATATTGAGAAACAATTTAGTAAAATTGTGTTATGTTGTTGAATGGGATGGAGTTACATTTTTCTGAATTCTCAGCGAAGATTAATAAGAAGGGATAAACGCTGATGTGGCAGGAAGACATTCGTCAGAGAAATACGTTTTGCCAAAGGAGACTTGGCTAGGCTGCCAGAGCCGGTGTAAGACAAGCCACTAAATGGTTGAAATAAATATTAAGGTATTGACATGGAATGGCAGGGGGGCTGAATGGGTACATCGAAAGGAATATGCCCTATGATTAACTGGGATGTAGAAAGATCTCAATAGTGCTGCTACGGGAGACACTACTGAATAAAGAAGGACTTGAACTGATACTGCAAAGATGGGTGGGGAAAGGATAAGGAGCGACATACTCCACCGAGTAATCATATGGATTTCGAATGAGGTCCCTTTCAAAGTGGTCAAGATACAGATGACCGGGGAGGGCTTATCTATATTATTAAGAGGATCTATTGAGGGGAAGCCGGTGTGTGTAATAAATACTTTTGCATTGAATGTAGATCCTGCCACATTCTTCAACATCATACTGGAAATCTTGGCATTTTACAGAGACTTCCTGTGGATTTGGGGAGGGGACTTCAATTGCACGCTGGACCCTGTATTGTACATATTCGATGGGGGTGACCCCCATATGTCGATGTTAACACATACACTATGGGAGATTATGATGACACAAGGTCTTACAGAATTGAGAAGGAAGCATAACCCTGACATGCAAGGTTCTCTTTTTACTTGAGCCCCTCATATAAGATATATACAAGGATTGATTTTCTATTTACGGAGGAAGAGCACACACAGGCATTTTTGAATTCACAATATAAGAGCAGAACACTGTCTGATCATGCACCATTGACTACTACACTACTAAGATGGGGCCTTGGGGCTGCCATCCCCACCTGGATACTAAGGGCAGAAGCGCTAAAGGACCTGGCGTACATGGAGAGTGTGAGGCTAGTAGTGGATAAAAACTTCTTGGAAAATGAGCCTAGTGATTTTGGTCTGGTTTGGGAGGCAGTCAAGGTGGTGCTGAGGGGAGGGTGCATGGCCAAAACTGCAGGGTTTGGATACAGCGCTAATGAAAACCCTGGGGCAATTGGAAGAAAAGATTAGGAAAACGGAAACAGCAGAAACAGGGGAAGGTGATAGTGAACTGGTTCTAGCACACCTATGATCTAAGTGTATTAAGATATGGGACAGACTGTGGAAACATAAATGTGCTGTTTACAATGAGAGACTCCATGAACAAGGGGACAACCCCAGCAGACTCCTAGCCTGGTTGCTTCAGAGGGAACACCTGAAAATGAATATAGTTGAAATAGCTGTTAAATGTGGGGAATTGTGGTTGACCAGGTCGGAGATTAAATATAAATTTTTTGACTTCTACGAGAAGCACGATGGGAAGAAAACACAGATGGAGGCTGACAAAATAGAGTACAGCCTCCACAATAATGAGCTTCCTGCACTGTCAGCAGAGCAGAAGGAGAGGTTAGAAGCATCCAAATGGAGCCAGAAATACTGCTGTTAATATTGCAGCTCCTGATGAATAAAACTCCAGGAAGCTAAGGCATTCATGCCATGTTTTGAAAGACATACAAATCAAAGCAAGCTGGGAAACCGCTACACATGTTGAACGTAGCCTACAGGAAATGTAAACTACCAGCCTCAGTGAGAGACGATATAATAGTGCTAATATTGAAAGAGGGCAAGGATGCCACTAGTTGCAGATCCTACCGATCCCTATCAATACTCAATTCAGATACAAAGATTCAGAATGTGATACTCGGTAAACACCTACAGACTGTGCCTCCAACACTGATACATCTTGACCAAACAGGTTTTATATAATACAGAAACACCACAAATAATCTGAGAAGACTACAATATGTTCTGAGCCATAAGCAGGGATGGGAAAGCTATGCAGTGACATGCACAGATGCAGTTTAAGCATTCAAGTTGATTGGGAATGGCTATTCGCAGTAATGCTAACATATGGACTAGGAGAATTCTTTCTAAAATCGGTGCACATTATGTATAGAGGTGTGGCTGCAATAGTAAAAACTGGGTGAATTATTTCTAAAGATTGGGTTATCAGGTCAGACATGAGGCAGGGCTGCCATCTGTCACCCAAGCATTTAATACTGGTGAATAAACCTCTGACTGCATACCTCCATGTAGAGTTCAGGGATGCCACAATTCTTATTGGAGGGACGCATAATTTAATATCACTGTACTCTGCCAATGTACTCCTATATGTGAACAACCTTGAAGTCAACTTTCCATTCATCCTGATAGTGGTGCAAAACTTTAGCAAGCCATTAGGTATAATCATATATTAGGAAACATCATACATATTCCTGTAGAGGAGTACCAGAACTCCTCCACCCCAAACTGAGTGCAGATAGCAAGATAGGCTAATCAATGTTTCCAGTATTGAAAAAATCTGAATTATAGTGTTTTGTGAAGATAAAGAGTTCATTTAGGGTAACATATATTTTTGGGGTCAGAATGAGCCAGGAGGTTGAGTGTATCTCAGGTGTTACACGCACATCATAAATATTGAAAAATATCATCTGAAAACTGGATAGAAAAAGAGCAATTCTCTTTGGGAGCATGGCCGAGTATGTAGGCTGAAAAGGCTGAGATAGATCCTAAGTTGGATGCCAGAGACAAAATGGCATCTTGGGGGCAGGTGTCAAAAGTGCTTACTTATGCAGATAATTATTTTCTTTGGCAGTAGTTCACTGTATACAAGCATGTCTGGGATAGGTATATTTAGAAATGTTGGCAGGGAAAGCAGACAATGATTGATAGCAAATCAGATAAGAGCATGGGAAGGCTACCAAGTATACATAACACCTGCTTACTTGGCAAAAAATAAGATTAGCTCAAGGAGGCTTCACGGTATCAGCTGCCAAGTAATTTTGGCAGAGCCTCGAGAGCTGATAAAAACTGTTTCTTGGCAGGATTTGAAGGATAAATAATTATGTTTAGCTGAGACTGGAATGGGCTAATCAGTCTATGTGTCAGTCAGATGGAGAATGCCAAAAAATAGCTAATGGTGAGTGGCAGTTAAGCCAACCAATCAAAGACAAGAAGGGGTTTATTTTGGCTGAAGGAACCAATCAGATATATATTGTGAAATGATATGAAATATTGTGTCATTCTAAAAATGACTATGTAACCAAGTTCATTGTAGGAGTTCTGTGTGCTTCCAGTGATATTAAAGATGACTGGGAACTCACATCTGGGCGTCTGTCTTCCTTTGTTCTTGTTCCAGTGCCATTGTCCCAGGGACGTCATTTCAGCAAAATGCCAGGGGTAGTGGAAGTGACATCACACGACCCTTGACCCCTGATGACATCACATGAAGTGATGTAATTTGACTCGCCCCGAAGTGATAGCGATGGAACACGACATTTCACCCATTGACAAAACAGGAAGTAGCATCACATAGCATTGTACACTATGAAAACACGATGTACATTTCATACAAGAATGAATCGCCATATGTATCATTAAGATCGGTGTGTGTATTACCAAATGACTGTGTTTGCAAGCAGACGTCCATGACCAAATGATAATCATGTGTTATTATATAGCACTTACGCTTAAGCGCTTTATATAGACAAAATATACACCCAATATCACCCAACCTGTGTTGGTACTCATTTATTGACCTCAGAAGGATGAAAGGCTGAGTGAGGCGTTTAAGAAAAGACTAAATCAGTGACTCACCCCTGAAGTGTGCCTGAAATAAACATTTAAGGAGCCTAGCAATTATTATATAGAATTCCAGAAAGACACATTATTTGGTATTCCTATTCTTTCTTATTTAGGGTCAGTGTTGAAAGTGTTAGGCTTGTGTCACTCCTGTTCTTATTTCTCTTCTTTTTTAAGGGGCCTGAACAAGAAAGCCAGCCACCCCAGAACTAAAGTGCCACAGGCTCAGGAGCTTGCATTACAAAAAAAAAAAAATGTTTTTAAGAGGTCGCAAAGGAGCCCTCAGAGGTCGCAAGGGAGACCTCAGAGGTCACAGTTGTGACCTCTGGCGACCCCTAAATGACGTCCCTGCATTGTCCACAGATGTCCAGGCTGATGAGGGTATCCAGAGGGTCCACTTCACGTTCTGCCCAGCTGCCCCAAGACACAAAACAACACTTAATGCAGTGAATATGTAATTGATGTGGGAAAAAGACTCATTAAGATATTTAGTAATAGTAATTTACCATCAGACCCAGAATACACACTTATTTCATATGGATAATGCATTGTCTAAGATGACTCTTGATAAACCATTGGGAAAAAATGACTGCTCTCTCTTATAGCACTAGTCAAAATGGATCATCTACTTAGGAAGCTGTGTTTATACACAAATGTTCTCTTTGAGATTCATCAAAACATTTAACAGCACTAAACAGCCAAATAAGGGACCTCAGGTGGACATGAGCTAGTAAGAGAATAGCTTTAAAAACACTCTGCAGACCATATAAGAAGGTATGAAAATAACTTCCTAACTGTGAATTCTATTACTTTGCAGCACAACTGAAGTTTGTGGCAGTCTGGCACAGAGACGATGAAACCCCAAAGACCAGACTACTGTTGTCTCAGATTCCACTATACAGAATGATGGAGGTTCTATGGATAAAGCTCAATAAAGATTCTGAATGTCCTATCTGTTGACACTAGGCAGGAAACAATGGGGCCGGACTGCACCGGAGAAAACTGTATTCATCAAAACATATTGGGATTAAACTACAGTAAAGGATATGGGTGGAGAAGAGAATGGTGGTGTGGGGAGACGTATGCAAAATATTTAAGTTACTGACATTTGCGGAAGTGTGGGATAGATAAGATCTCCAAATGGGGCATTTTTTGACATATGTAGCAGTGAAAATGTTGGAAGGAAGCACTGCCCAGCTATGCAAATGGCACCAGAGACTGGAGGACTACTGAGGTGGTAGACGGCCGTGGCATCGTTTTGCATCTGTCTAAGTCTCTACTAGTATGTGCTAATGAAGGAAAATTCCTAATCAAATCACCATGGGAGCAAGATCTAGGCACATGCCTTGAGGAAGAGACATGGGAGCAGATACTTGTATACCCTCAAAAGGTCTTGCAAAACGCCATGCTTAAACTGACACAGTACAATTTGTTGCATAGACTTTATGATGTCATTTGTGATGTCATCTTTGATGTCCTGGGTATTATTCTTGGTTTACCATAACTGGCAAATTTCAAGGGTTTTTTGGTTTTACTCGTAACCAAAACATCCCTTTAATATTTTCAGTGAATTTCATGGGTTTTTGTAAGTGCAACTTAACCATAATATCCTTTTAACAACATTGTTTCAATGAATGTCATAGGTTGTTATTAGTGCAATTTAGCCATGACGTCCCTTTAATAACGTTTTTTCACTGAATTTCATAGGTTTTTATTAGTGCAAGATAACCATAATGTCCCTTTAATAAAGTTTTTTCTGTGAATTTCATAGGTTTTTATGAGGGAAAATGTTTCAAGATGTTACATCACTGTATATAAGTTCTTAATAATTCCTCTTTTAACATATATGAAAGAACAGTAAACCTCCTTTAACAAACATATTTTTTGCAATGGATACTGATGTGTGTCGTTATCAGCAGCTCATGTTGGGGTTGCAAGTCATGGTTGAAATGTCTTGGGCCTGAGGCTTGACCATGACCACAGCCCCACCAAACCAAACCCGTTATCCCCATCACTACCATAGTTTGCCTCCATTTTCTATTTATTTTTATTTATTTTATTCATCTGCGCTCCTCGGCTCTGCACTTTCCACTCTCCCCCTTCCCTGCACTTTTTCCCTTTCCCATGCACTTGTGTGTTCTCAATGTCACTGGGCCTAGTAAGATCGTTTTTATGTTGTGCTGTGTTCTCCCTTGTTCCCCTCCCTTGCCTAGTCGCGCTCTGAAACACTTCTGTATGAGCGCAATACAAATAAAATATCATATCATATCATATCTACCCTGCATGCTAGTTCAGTGTTCACTATATCCTCATAATGTGGCCAATGGCCAGTGCTCATGTCTTGCAGCCATGCCCAGTTTTCACAATCCATGGGGCATGGGCTTCAGCCATGCTGCATTCCCAATAGGCAAATCAGAGTTGAAATTTGTCCTTGCCGAGGGCCCTGCCCACTGCACAGGCAGCAAAGTAATATCACTATTTTGTGTGCTTACTTTTACTTTCAAAAAAGTCAAACACAGGACAAATTTGCTTTCAGATCCTTGCAGATGCTCCTCGTGCAGGTTTGCTGCAATCCTGTCCAGCACTTCAGGCTGTAGACACAAGCAGAATTTGTTTTCCCATTCAACCCTATACCGATTTCGAAAGGATTTACCACATAGGCAGTCCCTGGTGGCTTTGCCCACTTTAACACAATTGCCGGTCCCTTGTGGTCATGGCCAGTAGCCAGATTGTCCGGGTCATGACTTTTGGCCATGACCAGGCTAATCTGACTACTGGCCATGGCCACAGGCTACACCTCAGTCACCAAAGGTATATCAGTATTTTTTGAACCTACATTATGAAACTTTTCAAAAAATCAAACACGGACACATTTTCAAAACCATGCTTTCAGGTCCTTATCAATGCTCCTGGGATGAGTTTGCTGCAAATCTGTCTATGTTTTCTTTTTGGATTGTGTCAAAATGTACGTACATAAAATAGTCATATAACTAATCCCCCACTTGACAAAATCCATTCTGACTTTGCACATACATTCAAGGTTCGGTCTATAATCTTTCTGCAAACTTGTGTGCACATTCCTCAAATGGCAACAAAGTTATAAGCCATCTAAAAATGTTGAGACCCCCTCTCTAATTTTGAACCCTCTTGGCAAAATCCCACCACATGTTGCAAATCCATTCAAATCTGGGTCTGAAATCTTTTTGCAAACCTTTGTGCAGATTCGTCAAATGGCACCAAATCTATGAGCCTTTCAAATATTTTGCCCCCACCTCTACTTTTGCTCCCACTTTGCAAAACAGCACCAAAGTTTGAAGAACCTGTCAGTGTCAGGTCTAGAATGATATTGCAAGATGCAAAGCAGTTTCATGAGTGGCAACAAAGATATATGCCATCCAAAAACTGTTTTTCACCAACCCTGTAATTCAAAAATAGGCATGGATGTCCTCGAACATTTGAGATGTTCCCGAACATTGCAGGACTGTACCCGAACATTCAGTCTGTTTGCGGACTTCACAGATGAAAAAAACACAACATTTTTAGCTTCTTATGGCAATATCCCAACCTCATCACCCCGCAACTCCCCAGAGATTGTTTCATTAGTTTGACAAGTACAATGTTGTGTTTTTTTAACATGTTTTTCCACAATGTTCACTGACAACGGGCACTGTCCACAAATCCAACATGGCAACTTTTTCCCAAATATATGATGCACCTCACACTTTTCACCATCCAATCATTGGGCCAATCGACGGCCCGTCCTCGGACCAAACAGGGAAGTGAATCTGTGGACTGAACCCAGATATATCTATTACGTTTTCAAACTACGTTTTGCTTGTTTTAAAGAAAAGTACTGAACGTATTTACAGCAAATCTACAAAAGCATGCTTTTGGACCAAGCCACCACTCCTGGCATAGATTTTGTGAAAATCCATCCAGCGGTTTGGGCTGTAGGCGTGAACAATTATTTTTCCCATTGTGTCTATGGGAAAAAACACATTTTGGTACCCCCTATAACTTTGCCTCTCCCCCGTATGAAACCTCGTCAAACTTGGCAGAGTCAATCTGACGGGGCCATATACATGTTTTGCAGAGTTTTGTGAGGATTTCGTCAAGGGTAGGCATAGTTAGAAGCCGCCCAAAAAGTGTTATTCCTATGGGTTGAGCAACTTATCCATAACTGCTACTGCAGGCCCTGTAATGTATATATATATAAACCTAAAAACCATTGAAATTCGCCAGTTATGGTAAGCTAAGCAACCATAAATCACTCCACCATTCTGCACTGGTAATACTAACACCCAGGACATCAAAGATGATATCACAAATGGGTATGTTCCCTTTCTAGTTGGTCTCTCTTTGAATTTTCTTCTTTCGCTTCTTACCAGTATGTCCTTTATGTTTCTACTGCGGGTGTTTGCAAACATAGGCAGCATTGTGTAAAGATTCCCTAAAGTTCTATCTTCGGATAAAAAGTGCCAATGTTTTTCCCCAATTTTCTTGATTCTTAATGGTAACATCTAGGAAGTTAACCTCTTGGTAACTGTGTGATGCTGTGAATTGTAAGCATTCATCGATGGTGTTGATGTATGCCCCAAATGCGTGAAATTGTTATTCTGTCCCCTTCCAGATACCGAATACATCAATGATGTATCGACCCCAGTAGTGGAGATGTTCTTGCCAGATGGTATGATTAATGAGGTTGTCTATTTCAAATGTATACATGAATATATGTGCATAACTGGGAGCATGGTTGCCCCCATAGATTTCCACTCACTTGAATGTACTACTGATTTTTTTATCTGAAATATTAATTCTGAGCAATTAACTCAAGTAACATCATCAAAAATTCTTTGGAGGCTTCAAAATCTCCTGCGTGTAGAAGTAACCACTCTACGGCTTCTTGTCCTAGCTTATGGGTTATGGAAGTGTATAATCTTTGTACGTCTGCAGTTAAAAGAATGGTGTTATTTAGTGTTGGTATTTAAGATGTCAAGGAAGTCAGTCACGTGCAAACGCCCGTAATGTGGTAAATAATACTACAGTACGTGATGACGACAGATTAAGTGCAAAATCACATGTCACCTGCTCTACATCCATGAATGTGTGTCATAGATTGAATGCTGATAATTATTTTTTTATATTTATCTTTACAGAATCAATTTGCTCCTGAAGAAGGGGTCTATGCCTCAAAAACCTAAATGAGCAAGATATAACTCTGCAAGTCTAATGGGATTAATTGTTATGTGATTTTGTTAATAACACTCAAATTGAATTGTAACATGTGTTCAATGTTTGTAGATCTGATACATTTAAAGATCAGTAAAACTGTTAATTTAATTGAATTTCATAAGTTGTTTGACTGTTTATTCAGTGTATATGGTGTGCAGGGGACGGGAGTGTCTCCAATTTTGGACACTTTTTTGTGCGTTAAACCCCCGGGGAAAACCAATAGTCTCAGCAACAAATGGTATCCTAAAACCACTAGGCACCTACTTAGATTATTTTCTTCAACCTCTCATACACACCACCAAAACCAATATTAAGGATACTACACATTTCCTCAACATCTTAGAGAAATTACCAACACTAAATAACACCATTCTTTTTACTGCAGATGTATGAAGTTTAAACACTTCCATACCCCATAACCTAGTACAAGAAGCTGTAAAGTGGATACTTCTACACGGTGAAGATATTGAAGTATCAAACAAATTTTTGATGATGTTACTTGAGTTCATTGCTCAGAATTTATATTTCAGATACAAACATCAGTACTACATTCAAGTGAGTGGAACTTCTATGGGGGCAACCATGGCTCCTGGTTATGCAAACATATTCATGTATAAGTTTGAACTGGACAACATCATTAATCATGCCATCTGGCAAGAACATCTCTGCTGCTGGGGTCGATACATTGATGATGTATTTGGTGTCTGGAAGGGGACGGAAAAACAGTTTCATGCATTTTCAGAACACATCAACACCATTGATGAATGCATAAAATTCAAAATGTCACACAGTTACCAAGAGTTTAATTTCCTAGAAGTAACCATTAGGAATATGGACTCTAGACTCACAACAACCCTGTATCACTAGCCGAGTGATCGTAAAAACCTGCTACACCGCCTAGGTTTTCACCCACCCAATAGTCTAAGGAGCCTCCCATACAGTGAATTTCTCAGAGTTAAAAAATAGTATAGGATGAGAGCGAATGCAACAGACTATTAAAGGAAATGGCCAGAAGATTTGAACAAAGAGGATACCTTGAGCAAGAGATCAACATCTTATTATATAAAACCAGCACCATCACCAGAAAAACTATATTGGAGAAAGTGACAACCACAAAGGAATCACCACTCATATATATTACTAATTATTCTACGCAGAGCCACAGAATCAAGAAAATTGTGGAAAAACATTGGCACATTTTATCCAAAGATAGAACTTTAGGGAATCTTTAAACTAGAGGGACCAACTAGAAAGTGAACATAGCCATGCCGTAACTGGTCGAATTGCAATTTGGTTAAAAAAGGAAAAGTTATATTTCACCCAAACATTGGCAAAAAGATCTTTTTGCAAAAATATGCAACATGCGAGTCGTCTACTGTGATTTAGAGCATCAAATGCCCTTGTGGCAAGTACTATGTCGGGCAAACAACAATGAAAGGCAATATACGATAGAACGAACGTTCGAACATCTGAACTGGCAACACTAAATCTCCAGTATCGCGACATTTCAACAAAGCTCAACATCACATTGCCCCCATCAAATTTCAAATACTTGACTTTGTAGAAAAGAGGAAAGATGAAAGTATCGATATAAATATAATTCTTAATCAAAAAGAGACTTTTTGGATAGAGAGATTGGATTCCCTCCATCTGGGGGGCATGAATGCGAAGTGTAATTATGCATGTTTCCTCTGAACATCACTGGATCTGATATGGAATGCCACATATCAGGTAGGACAATAGAGCGCAATATAACTACTCTGATTACAACAAGTAATACACTTTGAACAATAAAGAAGAATATCGTAGCTCGCTCTGACATAATACGGATACAATAAGAAGAATCCTTTTACTTTTTCAGCACTCAACGCACTCAAGAATGTCCGACTCTTCATTTGATTAATTCTTTTGTCAATTTAAATAAGCAGTTCACTCGTAATGTACTCAACACACTGACAATTGCTTGATAGTGTGCATTTTCTATTTTATTTATATTTCTGTCTTTGTTCCTAAAATCCTTTAATTTAATGTGTTAATATCGTGTGAACAATTCAATGCTTGAAAATACACACCAGAATATCATTATTGAACTGTCAATTAATCATAGTAAAAGAATTGGCAATGTCAAAATACATGTAAACACGAAATGTTTTCCATTTTAAAATGGCCACCTCATGACAGGATAGGAATCTAAAGGATATTGTAATATTAGTGGAATAACTAATGTATTTCAGAATGATGGAGGGCACCAGATTCCATACAAGATAACTTTGGGTTTACCCCAAATTAAGGTAAAAGAAGGCTGGTAATCATTTAAGGTAAAATCTTACAGAGAATGCAATGTAATCTAATTAATATGTTCTTTTTCTAAAGTGTAGCATTAAAAACTATAGTACATATGTTTTATTTTTATTTTTTTGAATAGTCCCTGAAGATGGTCACACTGACTGAAATGCATTGGGCATTATTTGCCACAGGCCTATCTTTGAATCGTTTTAATAATAAAGATTACCTGTTGTGAATAAAACACTCACCCAGTTAGAACAGCGGTGGGTACATAGACTGAACACCGTACATGCTGGTTTAAATGTTTCAGTAGAATGGAAATCCTTTTTATAACCAGTGATTCATGTGTTGTTGGTTTTTTCCCCATTGCAATGTTGTTTCTACTTGTTTCAGAGCATTAATTCACCCTGCTCCATCTGTGTGAGTAACTGTCTGAATTGGCCTAACATATGGTTTTCTCTCACTATATGATATATGCACTGCACCAACAAGTATAGCCTGGTGTTTACTGTGTGTTTTTTTGAGGACCATATGAAGCATGCATTCATTTTTCTATGCATTTGTAAGCACTTCTTATTTCAGCACACTATGTATACTATGTGTTCATGACATGCACCATTGCCGCAATGCATTGACTCCCTTTCACCCGTTCTTGAATTTATTTGTGGTCGATGGTTGCCATGGCAACCTTTAGATTGAAAATAGCCCCTAAATTGCTTTTTCAAAAACACTTGAACATTAGGCACACTCGTATTTGTTTTAGCACAATTATACTTATCTGGATCAAGTGCTATACACCAATTCCTGGGGGCACTCGATACTAGCCTGACTCTAAGATGGCTGCCAGATATAACAGCCTCTCTGTCCTGGCAACAGTGTTACTAACACTTTGCTGCCGGCTCTCCCCAGTGACTCAGAAGCTTGAGGAGACGCTGCCCGCTGTCTTTTCCTGCAGACTACCTGTTCTGCCTGATACACGATCCAAGGTAATTCTACTTCTACGGTCCCCAGCTTAGACTAAAACGAGCATCCTGTAGTTCTGGACTCTCATTGTTACTTTATATTTATCTTTTAGCCGTGCACCCAACGGCGGATTGTTGTTTTTTGAGAGAGCACTCCTTGACCTTCTTACCTGGATTTTGCCGGTGAGAGCTAAGACTCATTTACATTCAACAAAGCATGTACTTTTAGAACTATTATGTACATGACACTGGAGGGTTTTTCAACTCCCCACCAATAGTACTTGTTCTGTTTTGTATAACAGGATTACCTAGAGACCAGCCAACGCGACTAGCGGATCTCTTATACAGTGCCTGTGAATTTACCCCATAGGTAAGCTGTGTGTTTTCTAATCACATTGATTACACAATACCTCTGATTTATTCTTTTTAAATCATTTTGCTCATACACCCATCTGATTGTGGTCTCCCCCCTGCAGCACAGACGTCATTTCACACAGAACCCGTCCTGATGATGGCCATATAAATGATGAGGCTCATCTAGCTCAACTCCAAATGGCCGAAACACCTGGTGTAGACGCACTATTTCCCTGAAACTACAGCACATATATTGCTGTTCACACATTCTCTTTTGTGTCTTTGCAAATGTTTTATGTTCTTTTAAGAACCTTGTTTTGTAACTTCACACCATTGAATTGTGCATTTTTGACAAACCCCCACACAGATTGGGTTTGTTATACACACACTGTATTTTTGCCTGAAAACGCCTTGATACAGTGTGTTGAAAACATATTCTTGTTTGTTCTGATGTGGTCCAATAAACCATTTTGATGTCTATTTTCTCCCTGGAATTGTGCTTTTATGTATACCACTCACACAGTTCCAATATATAAAATAATTGTGTCTGAGAGATTTTTCTCTACGATATAACCTCTATGAGTATTGTCTCATTGAAGAAACGGCAGAGTTTACACAAAAAATTGTGGGATTTCGTGTGTATGAGCAATAGTGTTCTTGAACCTATTCACTTGTGTGCTTTGTTCTTCTGTTGTGAAACCCCACAAACTATTAGATGAAGCATTATTTGTAAATAACCACAACCAACATAACAACATACAACAATTTGAATGGATTTCCACACAGGTCCTTCCAGTTGTCTGGGATACTCAACTCAGACCAACATTTGCCTCAGACGGTTCTCTTTCCACACTTCAATAGCTTTCATGTAAAATATTGCTTACATTGTGTTTTGCAAATCAATTTTTCCAATGATGAACACGACAAACAGCTTCACAACACAGTTTTTCCAAAATACACACTTCACATTCCAATGTCTGCTTTTAATACAGTGAATTTTATCATTTCTTTGTGGATTGTCGACACATTTACTCCCAGAAATTCTTACTCTACTGTTTTGAAGGCCACATAACAATGCCACCCTTCATGTACCATTCACACCGTGCCAGAGTCAGTTTCGTTTCTGGAAACACATGCCACACAGCCTTGAAAATAATACAATGATCTTCACTTTCATCCTCAAATTCAACCACCAAGGCCGCCTCCATAGTACCATTGCTCTGCACATGTTCAGCTTCTAGATAAAAGTTAGAGGAGGACTATAACAAGGACCAGCGCCACGAAATAAGGGCACCATATGTAGCTAGAAGACACAGGAACATAAGCGGGGGATGCGGGGACACATAGGGGGAGTACAGCGGCGCTCAAGCTGTACAATATTAGTACAGCACAATAATTACACAACACAACAGTGGTTGTTATCCCCCTTTTCCCGCCTAAGTTTCTGTATTCCTGTCTTCCCCTCCCCTTTCCTTTAGCCACAATACAAAAAGGGGACCACCGGGGGAACCAAAAGGCAAGTTAGGATCTCACACCATGGTGCCAAAAGGGCCCAGGTGTCACTCTGCAGAAAAAGAAATGAAGGCAAACAAGAGCGCATATGAGGATGGGGGAGTAACACACGCACATGCAAAATTTTCAGCACCAGGCAGACGGCAAGGCCATGACCAAACAAAAGACCTAGGGCCACAAAATGTGAATAAAAGGAGACCTGCCAGCAAGGGACTCCAATTTGCACATCACTCCGAATGGAGCACAAAGGATCCGTCTGCGACCGCAGAACACTTCTACTTTTTTCCCAAACCCATCCACCCAGAAAAATAAGAAAAAAACAAACAAAACACAGGCACAAAAAAGAATGACAGTACAACGAACGTTGTCACACAGTCATAGGAAAAGAAAGCGGCACACACCAAGGGTTACACCCACTACCCTCGTGCCCAAAAGGACTTTTTCATGTTTTTAATACTTAATTTTATAAATAAAATGTTATTATGCCATATGTAATTGTGCAGTAAAATCCACAGCCTTTTATTGGCCACAATGCCAACAATGTGTCAGTAGTCATAGGACAAACAACCCAACAAGGTTGGGAGTAGGGGTTAATAACACAAGAGGCCCATGGGGCCATTGCTGCTCCTCAGTTTTTAGGGTCAGCGCAATAGGCCTGGAACAACATTCAATGGACTCATGCATATGTACATTGCAGGAACAATGTCTTCAAAGCAAAGTCTGCACACACATCACTGTGGTGTCCATTTCCACAATAGTCACAGTGCATAAGATACCTTTCTGGTGCAAATGGTGTAACACACCTTCAGCATCTCCATCCACCCAGCCCCCTTACCAGCACACCATCACAGCTGCCAACTGCCATTTATACTAGACGGGGGTATGTAAGGGTAAGGCGACTGCCATAGACCAATGCATGTGTTATTGCACACCACTATGTAACAATACGTGTATATGTTTGAATGTGTAGTGCACTTACAGAAGTGTCTCACACCTGTTTACCTGAAACTATTTGTAATATTTGTATTTATTTTATTTTGTTTATCCAGTCCCTTTTTTCCCAATGGCTCAATTTCATAATACCTCATATTACAAACACTTTATATTCCCACTACATTACAAACAATTACTATATACATATTTCCACTAAGATCATTCTTGCCTTAGTCCTACTACATTATCTGTAATTACAATACACATACTACTAGTGCAGTCATTGTGCCTAGTGCACATATTCTAGGGAGCATGCCCTGGGGCGATGCCCCCCGTAATGTAGCCACTGACCACAACACAATTAACTGCATACCACGTACGTATCATACCACAGGGAACTAATAAAAAACTCAGACCCACCTCCCTGCAATCTAAATGATATCTGCGAGATGTTCGTGGACAATGGAGAACAAAGATCCCTGTTTTTTTTCTTTTTAAGGCCATATCCCATCCCATCCTCATCACCGCTCACCTCCACAGATATTGTTTCATTTGTTTGACAAGTGCAATGTTGTGTTTATCAATATGTTTGTACAGCAATGACCACGGACGCGGGCGAATGTCCGCAAATCCAACATGGCGGGCATCTCTAAAAATCTGACGCATCTTACGCTCTTCACCATCCAATCGGCCAATCTGGCGCCCGTCAGCGGACTGAAGAGGGAAGTTAGTTCGCAGACCGAACCCAGATATCACTATTTTTTTCCACCTACCTTTTGGTCATTTTTTAAAAAACAACTCGATGGATTTACACCAAATTTACAAAAGCATGCTTTCGGGACCAAGCCACTGCTCCTGCCGCAAATTGGTTAAAATCCGTCCAGCTTTTTGGGCTGTAAATGTGAGCAATTTTTGTTTTCCTTCATGTCTATAGCAAAACCCACTAATTTTGGGACCTCCCTATAACTTTTCCCACCCCCTGACGAAACCTCACCAAACTTTGCAGGATCGTTCTGACGGGGCCATATACTTCTTTTGCAAACTTTTGTGAGGATTTGTCTGGAGGTGCATAGTTATAAGCCACCCAAAAAGTGCTCTTCCTATTGGTTGAGCAACTTAATCATAACTACAGGGCCGCTACCGCAGGCCCTGTAATATATAGCAACAACAAGAAAGTTATGGTGTGTTTAAAAAGATTCCTTTCACCTGAAATGTGAAATAAGGAAAATCTATTGGAGCCAAGTCACTTACTCAGCAGTGCCCCTAGTAGACCTTGCTGGACGTTCACCTCCACTTCTGAGCCACAAATGCAAGGCATTGTGGGTATGAAAAGTAACCCTAATGCAAACCTTTTTTCTAGGAAATTGTCTTTGTCTAAGAGGGCAGTGGTACTTTATACATAGCTTAATCAACCCAAGACAGACATTTTGCAAGGCTGTCAGGAAAACTACATACCTTGTTTCACCCTTATAGGGGATCATCAGTGCAATGTAGTCTTGTAGTTGGAGCATTTGGTCATGTTTTAGCAAAACCAAGAAAGTTATGGTGGGTTTAAAAAGGTTTGAAAAAGCCCTTACACCTGAAGTGTGAAATAGGAAAATTAATTGGATCCACAATGACTTGCTGTTGGGGCTCAGACCTGGAAGTGGACTTCCAGTGATGCCTACTATGGCCGCTGTGGAGTGTGTGACTTGTCTCCAAATCATTGTTTTCCTACTTTTGGCTGTTCTAAAAAAGTAAACTACTGGTGGGATTTACACCAAATTGACAAAAGCCCACTTTTGGAACCAAGGCACTGTTCCTGGTGCAAATTTGGTGAACATCCATCCAGCGGTTTGGGCTGTAGGCATGAGCAAAAACATGTTTTGATTGCCTCTATGAGGATTTCCACAAATGTTGGGATTCCCCTATAACTTCGCCCCTTCCTGAATGAAAACACACCAAACTTCACAGAATCATTCCGAGGGGGGCATATACGTTTTTTGCAAAATTTCATGAGGATTCGTCCGGTGGGGGATGGGGAGGTGAAGTTATAAGCCACCCAAAACATGTCCTTTCTATGAGTAGAGAAACGTAACCATAACTACAGGGCCACTACTGCAGGCTCTGTAATATATATATATAACATACATAAATATCTCGCAAGTTGAAAGCACATCATATTTCTATCGATCCTTTGTAACAGTATAGTTTGGTGCTAATGTTACCAGATGAATCCTAGGAAATGGGTCCATTTGTCGTTATTAAGAGAATCAAAAAACTTTATCAGGATAGATCTTTGACCATTGAAAAGATACAGTCATGACAATAAATGACCCTTATGGCAAGCACCACTCAAGTATCTGCAGAAGGTGGCTGTGGTTACGGGGGAGTTTGGGTCAGGAGCAGAATCAGCACCTCAATCTGCAGATTGGCAGTGTAAGAACAAAGAAATATCGAGGCTGGGTACCACAAATGAAACACACCAATCACGGGCTGAAAAGATTCAGAGATATTTTATTCTGCACAGTTTACAGAGAAAGACAGATAGCTATCTGGCTCTCAACACCCCGCAACGTATGCCAGCCTGACAATGAGAGGTGAGAGAGTGCTGGACATCTAAACATTCATGCTTTTATATAATTTCAAATAATATTGTCCAGCCTCTCTTCATGTTAATAATTTGTGGTCTAGAGTTTGTGCCTAGTTCACATACAGCTTATACAAAAATATGCAAAAGGTTATATAAGTTTTCATTTCCATGAAGATACAATGGTGGTATATGTTCTCGGATCCCGCGGTAAGCCTTAGTCTATATTCCAACACAATGCAGTTCAGCCTGTGTCTACGCTTGAGGTTTACTTTACATTGTTTTATACAGGGATGAGTGTTACGTGCGCAGACAATACTCAGATGGTAGTTCATATGGAGTGCAAGTTCTCTTTACACAGTCGGCTCTCGGACAACCTAAACATTAACAGGTCTCAAAGGTCAGGAGGCTTGGTTGCAAATTGAAAACACAGTCCACCATTTTAGAACAGTTAATCATACGAACACAAACAAAAATGGCAGATGAATCCTAAAATGGCAGCGAAGTCGATCCAAAATCGGAACTTTGTAACACAGTTTTCCTCGTAGAGCATTAGGCTTAGGCCAACATTAATCACAAAGGAGGCACTATATATTTTCTGTTTCACAAACCCTCCTTTTGGCCTAAGCCAAGAGCTTTACTAAAAATAATCAATTTACTCATAGCTACACGTTTCAATGTCCACACATCCTGAATCATATTCATCAGATATATCAATCACCATTAGGTCTCTCTCAGTAATATCTTTCATCACAAATACATTGGTTATTTTCTCAGGCCCGTATACTTTTGGTCCTAGTGTTACTACTGTTTGCGCACAACATCCCCCTAGCATTGAACATATGGCAGGAAGACATTGTACGCAACAACAACAAAACAGCAAAATGCCAAGGATTACCATTAAGACCGAAAAAAGCTTCCATCCCCAAGACCACAAAGAGTCCCAAAACCAAGGACTAGATCCCAGTTCCCCTTGACATGCAGATTCTGTATTGCCTTAAATATGGTCGGGGAGGAATCTGGTGCGAAAATGCTACAAGCGGATCCCACTAATTTGCATACTCCATCACGCTCAGCTAAGATGACGTCTAATGCCATCCGGTTTTGCAGTGCCATAAATCTAATTGCCTTTTGCTCCAGAGTCATGATATCCTGATATCCTCGGAATTCATAATCTGTCCCCAAAATGGTACAAAAGATTTTGCTACATCACCCAGAACTTGTGAAGGAGTATCACCATTCTCGTCCCGCCTTGGACGAGCCCTAGAGATTTCAGTGGTACTGGCTGCATCTACCCATGGTAGCAGAATTCCTAAATAACAAGTTCCCTGCCAATCCCTAGGTATCCATGGAAAAGCCTCATTACCACAAACGAAGTAGACAGGTTCACCTACATACAAAGGTCTGTTCTCACTGGTCAAGTTTGCAACATTGGAACAACCTTCAAAATCGCCCATTGGATGAGTACCATTCCTTTGTATGCAGAAAGAAACAGGGTTGGGGCTATGATTAACAGTATAAGAAGGTGGCATGGCATCCCTGTTGCCTACAGGAGCCATCTTGAAAGAAATGAGTGATTGGAAAGGTTGGGACAGTCTATCAGAAGGCCTATTAAAGCAACATTAAGCTTGCTCCTATTTGCCAAGGGTGAGCATCCCAGAGGCGTTAGAACTCGCCTTTCAAACTCGTTCAAATTTGTCCCGTCAAAATTCCCTGAGATGCTATCATACCATCGGCCAAAGAATAATGCCCTTAAAGAGGCATAACATGCAGTAGTTAAAGGCAAAGGATGAATATACCGGCCCAACCCTTTTTCCCCATGTTGTGGTAAATGAGAGCGTACCCAACAATTTGTCCAATTCAAAATCGCATGTGTTGCATTCATTATTAACAGTAACGTATTATTATGATAGCTCTGTCTATGTTGGGAGTCCCTAGAAGACAGAGTGTGCAAGTGCACGAATGGTGTAGACATAGTAGGAACATTCTCAGTAGGCAAAAATGTGGGCGCACTTCTTCCATATACCAAAATCCAAAAGCAATCAATACAGTGAGACTGGTTAATGCAATTATGAGAAAACAATACGTCCTCACGGACCATGTATTTAATCGCCCGATGTCTTTGTTGGTCACACAGTCACATGTTTGTTCCGCACGATAGAGACGATAACAGGCATTGTTCCTTGAAGCTTTTCTCTGAGAATATTCCTGCGAAAAACTCTGTAGTCCGTTTGCAGCTGATCTCCTGATCACGCGTTTTCTTAGTCTTTACCTATCCCTGGCCACCTAATATTTCCATCGATTCAAAAAGTGTGGCAAAGGACAAGCTCTGTAGTTGTTCCCCTGTGGGCACGGCCGAGCTGTGCAGTAAGTCTAGCTTCGTGGACGCAGATTGTACCTTGTGACTCCTGGTACCGTGTGATCTGCGAACAGTGCGTCTTTGCTTCCTGATGGAAGTGATGAATTGGCAACAGAACCGAGCAAAGGTGCAAGAGGATGTGTAGACGAGTTTGGAGGCAAAGCAGCAATTTCCCCAGGCCCACTGGGCTCAGGAAGTGTCTCCGAAACACCCTTGGTGCTACTCAATGCTGATCGATCGTTGGGAACAGAGCAAGTAATTTTCACCTTATCTTCTCCGTCATGTGGCAAAGGGAAAGGTATCCTCTTGACATGCGTCACATGTATCCAGTGTTTCTTTCCAGCTACTCGTACGTCAGTCTGTGTGGCCAATAGGACCTGAAAAGGCCCTCTCCAATGCGGTGCAAGACTGGATGCTCTCTCAAATGGCTTCGCGAGCACCCAGTCGCCTGCTCGAATTCTGTGACCTGGCCCCTCGTATTTAACTGGGAGGGCTTCTTGCAGCTGTTGATAAATCAAATACAGATTTTGAGTTAACCGTTTACAATACTCAGAAAGAAATAAGTACTCCACATCTCTTAAATATCTAGGTTTAGGCAGATTCCAAATGTTAGCTGGCCTCCCCATAATTATTTCATAAGGGGAGAGCCCAGTCTTAGTCTGTGGGGTCGTGCGCATCGAAAGAAGAGCTATAGATAAAGTGTCCGGCCATTTCAGATTGGTGCCGGCGCAAACCTTGGAGATTTTATTCTTTAGAATACCATTGTGGCGTTCTACAAGTCGAGCACTTTGAGCGTGTCTAGCCGAATGGAACCGTTTATCGATCTGTAATCCTGCGCATACTTGCAGAATAACAGCAGCTATAAAATGTGGACCATTATCCAACCAGATGACTCTCAGCAAACCAAACCTAGGAAAATATTCCTTAAACATGGTTTTCAAGGTTGTCATTGCTGTGGCATCTTTCACAGGGAAAGCTTCAACCCATTTACTAAAAGCACAAATAACTACCAAAACATACTTAAAATTGTTACAGCGCTCCATTTCAATGAAGTCGAAGTGAATTACCTCAAAAGGGACAGAAGGTGGACCAAAACTGCCCCTTGGTGTCGAAATACCTTTCCCCACATTGTGCTGTAGACAGATCATACAATTCTGGACAAAACGCTCAGCAGTTTTTGGAATGTTAACATTTACCCAGTCAGTTTCTAACATTCTACAAATTTTCCTAGCACATATGTGAGTGGGACCATGAGCCATTGAAATCATCATAGTGACGTACGCGTCTGGCAACATCCATTTTCCCTCTGAGTTATTCACCCAACACCCATCATCATCCAACCTCGCCAAGCCCTCAGCTCATTGTTTAGTTTCTTCTAGAGTGGCACCTGCTTGGATTTTTTTTATGGAATCAATTCCTTAATCTGTAGTACAGACATTTTTGGTTTCCCTTGCAGTAAACATTTCTGAATAGAGATCACTAGCAGTCTGTTTGGCTATCTGGTCAGCGAACGTATTCCCTTTTCATACATCGTCTATGATTTTCTGATGTGCCGCGCATTTTTTAATTGCTAACTGAGTGGGATGTGCAAGCGCTGAGAGTAGCTGAACTATCAAGGTACCATATTCAATCTTCATTCCATGTGAGGTCAAGAAACCTCGTTCTGCCCAATGTCTACCAAAGTTGTGAACCACCCCAAAAGCATACTGACTATCAGTATATATATTTACTCTAAGCCCTTCGGAAAGTTCACAAGCTCTAGTCAATGCAATAATCTCTGCGGCCTGCGTGGAGTTATGCAAAGTTCTCTTTGTTTCCACAATCGTGCTTAGTGTAAGCAGCAGTGGATGTACCATCTGGAAGTTTGAAGCAGGAGCCATCGCAAAACAGCTCCCCTTGTGGATCGTTCAAAGGTGTATCTTTCAGATCAATCCTGCCTTTAGTTTCTTGTTCTGTGGTATAAAGGCAGTCATGTGACATTTCATCACTGCAATCAATATCTTGCGGAAGAGGTAACAATTCAGACGGATTTAATACACAACATTGTGTAGTTTGGATATGCGGTGCAAACGAGATCAATTCGTATCTCGTTAATCATGCGGAAGTAAGATGTGTTTGTGTTCTGTTTAGTAGAACGTCTACAGAGTTAGGTACCAACACGGTTAAAGCATGGCCTAAGATCATACCCTCACTCTGTTTTACAGACGCAGCAGCACCAGCAACAGCTCTCAGACATCTCGGCAATGCACATGCAACAGGATCAAGGGTGGAGGAAAAGTAACCGCACGGCCTATTCTTTCCCCCATGTTCCTGTGTTAACACAGCCAAAGCACATACATCATGTTCATGCACATACAACTCGAAGGCCTTTTCATAATTTGGTGTGCCGAAAACTGGTGCTGAACACAGTGCAGTCTTGAGCAGATCAAAAGCTTTCTGGTGTTCCAAGTTCCATGGCAGTGGCAAAGAAATGCCCTTCTTTGTCAAACCCAACATCGGTTTGATCACTAGTGAGAAGTTTGGGATCCACTCTCTACAGTAAGAAGCCATTCCTATCAAGGCTCTGACTTCCTTCTGTGTATTTGGGACAGAAATTCTATAAATGATTTTAATTCGTTCAGGTGTCAATCTTCTTCCCTCCTTTGACAGGAGATAGCCTAAATAGGCGACCTCCTGTCGACAATATTGACATTTTTTCAGTAAAGCTTTATGTCCATGCTTTGCTAGATGAATAAGCAATAACACAGTGCCTTCCTTACAAGCACTTTCTGAATCTGCAGCCAAAAGAAGATCGTCGACATTCTGAAGCAATCTACAAGTAGTAGGCAACTCAAGTTTGTCGAGCTGCTCTTTCAAAGCCCTACTGTAAATGCTCGGACTTTTCGTGTACCCTTGTGGCGCACGGGTGAATGTAAATGAGCATCCCCCTAGGGTATATCTGCTATCCTCGTGTATAGGAATGCTAAAGAAGGCAATCTTAAGATCCACAATGCTAAAATAAGTAGCAGAAGCTGTAGTCATCGTTAATATCGTCGTTACATCAGGCACAATTGGAAATTGTGTAGCAACAATCTTATTGATAGCGCGTAAATCGATAATGAAATGAAAAGGAATTGCATTATCCCCTTTCTTATACACTGGTAAAATCGGACTATTGCACAAACTTCCTGCAATTTCTTCAATTACTCCCCGATGTACAAAACCAGAAACTATACACTTCAAAGCTTGCCAACCATCAACTGAAATCTTATACTGTGGAATTTGTGACAACTTAACTACTGGTTTTAAAAGGATTTTAACAGGCTCTATTTGTAAAATACTGTCAGAATCGGAAACTACCACCCCTGAAAACTCCTCACCTGACTCCTTAGAGGAATCCTCATGGGTAGATGTCTTTGGTCTTCTTCTCCCCTCCTTCTTGATCTCCTGCGGTTCTTCGTCCGTCTTGGTGCTCTTTCTTCCCTTTTTGTCCTTCTTACGCTCGTAGAGATAGGGACGAGCTCCGCTTGAGGCCACCCTGACAGTGGTGGGAACAAGCTGTGAGGTGGACCCAGGGGAGCCAGTCCCGTTACGCCAGGGAAAAAGCCAGTGATGGCAGAAAAAACCCTGTTAGATGGCGAGTCCTTGCTGGCATGGAGTGTGTCAGAAGTGGAAGAGGCCGGTGAATGGTATGCTGCAATGGTACTTGACTCCAAGTATCACCAGATGAGAACTGCAACAAGGAAACCTACAGCGGAGGCTGCACATGAGCAGTCAAGAGGGAAGGTGAGGCAATACTGCATGTAAGTGAGAGAGGAAGAGAGGGAAGGCCGGTACAGGAGAGAGAGAGTGAGGAGAACGAGAGAGCGAACAGAAGCGGGAGCGAGCAATGAAGAGAAAGAGAGGGGAATAGTAAGGGAGAGCGAGCGGGAGCGAGCGGGAGCAAAAGGCGGGTGAACAAGAGTAAGGAATCAAACGCCAGGGAGAAAGTCCAAGAAAAGCAAAGCGGAGGCTGCACAAGAGCAGTCAGGCTATACTGCAGGTAAGAGTGAGAGAGGGAGAGAGAGAGAGAGAACGAACAAAAGCGGGAGCGAGCAAGGAAGGGGAAGAGAGAGAGATAGTACAGGAGAGCGAGCGGGAGCAAAAGCGGGTGAACAGGAGTAAGGGATCAAGCGCCAGGGAGGAAGAGAACAAAAGCCGAAGTGCAATCGCAAAGGGGCGCGAAGGGAAGCTTTAAGGTACGGAACCCCGTACAACAGGAAAGAGCCAAGAAACAGGCAAAGCTGAAGTGGGCTGAGTACTAGGTAGATAGTAACAAAGGTCCAAGCTCAAGGAGCGGCACTGCAAGCGTAGTTAGCAAAAGCTGACAATGCGAGTTGCAACGCACAGCGTTATGGGCGTGGCTACCTTTTAAAGGAAAAGGACCAAAAAGACTAGAACGGTAAGGACTGCAAGGTACCTAAGTAAGCCTCCATCTTTTCCACAGTGTCCAGGGTCGCGTTGTGACAGTATGCCCCCTTCTCATCTGGGATCCCCCGGGCTTAGCCGGATGAAGGCGGTGAAATAGACGTAACAAGCGAGTGGCATGGATGTGACTTCTAGGTTCCCAGGTACGCTCTGCATTGGAGTACCCCTTCCAATGTACCAGGTACTGAACTGTACCATGTCTGTAGCGAGAATCCACCAGCCTCTCCACCTCGTATTCCTCAGGTTCTGGAAAATTGGGAATTGAAGATAATGGCACTGTCCGACCATGCGGATCTGATAGATAGGCCTTGAGAAGGGACGAGTGGAACACAGGATGGATGCGCTTCATACTGTGAGGAAGTTTCAGTCGAAAGGCCACCGGATTGATCTGTGCAGAAATGGGGAAAGGCCCAATGAATCTGGCAGAAAACTTCCCTGGGTGTAACCAGCGTGGCAATAATTTAGTAGACAACCAGACTTTAGTGCCAACAGTCCATTTGGGGTTTTGAGATCTCTTCCTGTCCGCGTACTTCTTTTGGAGCTCCCTGCTAGTCTCCAAGTTCTTCTTAGCCTCCCCTTGTATACGTTTTAGTTCACTAAGCCTTTGGTCAACCGCTGGGACAGCAGTCGAAGGTATACCAACCAAGGGGATATGCATGGGATGAAAGCCATAGGAGAAAAAGAATGGACTAGTTCCTAGGGAAGAGTGAACAGTATTATTGTAGGCGAATTCCGCTGTGGAGAGAAAAGACTTCCAACTCTCCTGTTCTTGACCACAGAAACAATGAAGGTATTGTTCTAAAGTGGAGTTCAGACGCTCAGTTTGTCCGTTGCTTTGGGGGTGATAACCAGAAGAGAGAGCTCTACTGATTCCCAGAGTCCTGCACAGTATAGACCAGAAACGAGAAGTGAATTGGGAGCCTCTGTCAGAAACTATTGTTTGGGGTAGACCGTGAAGCCTCACCACATCTCTCAGAAAAACCTCAGCTAATTCTGGAGCCGAAGGTAGGCCAGGTAGAGGAGAAAAGTGTGCCATCTTACTCAGGGAATCCACGGTAGCCATGATGGCGGTAGCACCCATAGAGAGAGGAAGATCCACGATAAAATCAGTGGAAATGTGTTCCCAAGGACGTGCTGGCAAAGGTCCTTGTTGAAGGAGACCCAAAGGGCGATGCGTAGAGGGCTTACTGGAGGCGCAAATAGGACAGGCGGCTACATAAGCCTTGACATCCTTGGATAAAGTGGGCCACCAGAAATACCTTGATACCAAATTGGTCGTGGCTCCTTGCCCCTTGTGGCCAGCAGAAGGTAGATCGTGACACCAAGACATTGCTTGAATTTGAAGCTCTTTAGACGGAAGGAACAGGGTGTCCTTGTAGAAACACAATGTCCCTCTTTTCTCCAGCGGAGACAGACGGTCGTTGGGTATCTGGGTAGAACTAGTTGTATGTTCGACCTCTTGTAGAAATGAATTGACCGTCCCTAAGATCCTTTTCCCTGAAAGTATCTCTTCAGGTTTGAGTCCGTCTACAGGGCATTCTTCTCCTAGACTCCGGGATAAGGCATCAGCCAACACATTCTCCTTCCCTGGAAGATACGTGATGTCAAAGTCAAATTGGGAGAAGAAATAGGCCCACCGGGCATGTCTGGAATTGCGACACTCCATTTGTTGGAGCACCTTAAGGTTCCTATGATCCATTCTCACCAGAAATGAATGGGCAGCTCCCTGTAACAGATGTCTCCACTCGACACAAGCCTGGCGGATGGCCAACAATTCCCGTTCCAACACCGAGTAGTTCTGTTCACTCGGGGTGAGAGTACGGGAGTAATACGCCACCGGGTGTTCGATACCGTCCTTACCAGACTGTAATAAGGCTGCTCCTATGGCACCTCCAGAGGCATCCGTTTCAACCACAAAAGGAAGGGACTGATCGGGTTGAATGAGGATGGGCGCAGTGGTGAAGGCTTCTTTGAGTGCCTGGAAAGCTTGTTCTGCCTTCGAGTCCCATACAAATTCTTGACCCTTCTTTAATAGATTGGTAATGGGTAGCACGATCTCCGAGAAATTTGGGATAAATCGTCTGTAAAAATTCGAGAGACCCAAGAACCTCTGTATATCCTTAGGACAGCTGGGAGTGGGCCATAGGAGTACCGCCTTCACCTTCTCGGGATCCATCTGGACACCTTCTTTGGAAAGAATAAAGCCTAGGTAGGGAACAGACGAGGATTCGAAGATGCACTTTTCAGGCTTTAGCAATAGATGGTTCTCTTGTAGTCTTCTTAACACCTGTTCAACGTGTCTGTGGTGTTCGGCCGGAGAAGAAGAGAAGACAAGAATGTCGTCAAGATAGACTACTACAAAAGAGTAAAGCAGATCTGAGAATATCTTGTCCACAAACCGTTGGAAAACCGCCGGGGCGTTTACCAGTCCGAAGGGCATCACCCGATATTCAAAGTGTCCCAGAGGAGTTCTGAAGGCGGTCTTCCACTCATCTCCCTCCTTGATTCTCAATAAATGATAGGCACCTCGAAGATCGAGTTTGGTGAAAATGTTTGCCCCTTCTACTGCTTCCAGTACTTCCTTTATAAGAGGCATGGGATATCTAGTTCAAACCTCGATAATCAATACACGGTCTCAATTCGGAGGTCCCTTTCTTGGGTACAAAGAACATAGACGCTCCGGCAGAAGAGCGTGACTCTCTGATGAGACCGTTCTGAAGGTTTGCGTCCAGATACTCCTTAAGAGCCCTTCTTTCTGGGAGAGACATGGGATACATTCGGCCGAAGGGAACAGAAGCATCTGGTTTTAACTCAATGGAGCAGTCTTCAGGCCGATGAGGAGGCAAAGAGCGTGGTAATTTGTCTTCAAAAAGTTCAGCGTATTGTTGGTAGCAGAGCGGCACCATCTGCACCACTGAGGCAGACTTCGGAGTAGGGATTCCCTTACCAGGAACCGGATTGGTCTGGAGAAGACAGGAAGAAGTACAGAAAGATGATGAAAAGCATATGGTGTTGGCTGACCAGTCTATAGTAGGATTATGCTTACGCAGCCACGGTATTCCCAATATTATCGGGAAGTGTGCGGCTCTCATCACATCGAATATGATCTGTTCTTGATGTTGAAAAAGAAGCATAGTAGCGGGTATGGTTTCTTGTACAATGGGCCTGGAGGAGAGTGGAGTTCCATCCACTCCTTCTACGGGTAAGGAACAGCTCTTTTGAAGAAAAGGCACCCCCTGATCTTGAGCCCACTGGACATCGATGAAGTTACCCGCAGCACCACAGTCCAACATAGCCAAGAACTCAACGGTGGGATTGGGCTCGAAAGTGAGATGAATGGTGAACACCAACAGTCTGTTATCATCTTCTATAGCCTTCTGACAAGTAATGTTGCAGGGATTGATCGTCTCTGCTCGGTTCTTATCCCTGCTCAAGACCGAGGAGAGGCGTTTCCCGAACGTCTTAGAGGTACTTCGGGACAGTTCCGGAGCAAATGCTTAGAGGATCCACAGTACATGCAGAGACCCAGATCTCTACGTCTCTTTCTCTCCTCTGGAGTCAGGGGGCCTCTAGTAGTTCCAATCTGCATTCGTTCTTCAGTCTGGCTCCGATTAGGAAGAGGAACTGGAGTAGAACCGGCAGCAGGAAGGTTTCGGAATCTCCTCCTTTCTTGTCTTCGCTCTTGAAGACGGTATTCCAGCTGAAGAGTCAGAGTCACTAGTTCTTGAAAGGAGGTTGGACGAGCCACTCTGGCTAATTCGTCTTTGAGATCGTCATGAAGTCCCCGGCGAAAGAGGGTTTGTTGAGCAGAGTCAGGCCATCCTGCATCCTTAGCCAGTCTGATGAAAGCAGAAGCAAAAGTTTGAACATCTTGATTCCCTTGACGAATGTCCAAGAGGGCTTCATAAGGGAAAACTGAACCTCAGGTCTGTCGAATCTGGCTCTCATCTGTTGGGTAAACAGGGAATAATCGTTGACTGCTGGATCGGATTGGGATATCAACGGGGTGGCCCAAGCCAAGGCGTTTCCGACGAGATTAGCAACAAGGAAACCAACCTTGGACCGGTCTAGTTCGTAAGCCTTCGGTCTAAAAGTGAAATAGACCATGCAAGCATCCAGGAATTCTTTCAAATGCTTAGGATTGCCATCATATTTTCCAAAAGAGAATGTCTGTGGAGGTAAGTCGCCCCGAGTATCATCTCGTACTGCGATCTGGTGTCGTAGACTGACGTTTTCGGTTCGGAGATTCTGTACTTCAGTCTGAAGGCCTTGGATTGCAGCTACCATCTCCTGGAACTGTTCTAGGGAGGCCATGTTGACTTGTGGGCGTTGCAAACTGTCAGAATCGGAAACTACCACCCCTGAAAACTCCTCACCTGACTCCTTAGAGGAATCCTCCTGGGTAGATGTCTTTGGTCTTCTTCTCCCCTCCTTCTTGATCTCCTGCGGTTCTTCGTCCGTCTTGGTGCTCTTTCTTCCCTTTTTGTCCTTCTTACGCTCGTAGAGATAGGGACGAGCTCCGCTTGAGGCCACCCTGACAGTGGTGGGAACAAGCTGTCAGGTGGACCCAGGGGAGCCAGTCCCGTTACGCCAGGGAAAAAGCCAGTGATGGCAGAAAAAACCCTGTTAGATGGCGAGTCCTTGCTGGCAGGGAGTGTGTCAGAAGTGGAAGAGGCCGGTGAATGGTATGCTGCAATGGTACTTGACTCCAAGTATCACCAGATGAGAACTGCAACAAGGAAACCTACAGCGGAGGCTGCACATGAGCAGTCAAGAGGGAAGGTGAGGCAATACTGCATGTAAGTGAGAGAGGAAGAGAGGGAAGGCCGGTACAGGAGAGAGAGAGTGAGGAGAACGAGAGAGCAAACAGAAGCGGGAGCGAGCAATGAAGAGAAAGAGAGGGGAATAGTAAGGGAGAGCGAGCGGGAGCGAGCGGGAGCAAAAGGCGGGTGAACAAGAGTAAGGAATCAAACGCCAGGGAGAAAGTCCAAGAAAAGCAAAGCGGAGGCTGCACAAGAGCAGTCAGGCTATACTGCAGGTAAGAGTGAGAGAGGGAGGGAGAGAGAGAGAACGAATAAAAGCGGGAGCGAGCAAGGAAGGGGAAGCGAGAGAGATAGTACAGGAGAGCGAGCGGGAGCAAAAGCGGGTGAACAGGAGTAAGGGATCAAGCGCCAGGGAGGAAGAGAACAAAAGCCGGAGTGCAATCGCAAAGTGGCGCGAAGGGAAGCATTAAGGTACGGAACCCCGTACAACAGGAAAGAGCCGAGAAACAGGGAAAGCTGAAGCGGGCTGAGTACTAGGTAGATAGTAACAAAGGTCCAAGCTCAAGGAGCGGCACTGCAAGCGTAGTTAGCAAAAGCTGACAATGCGAGTTGCAACGCACAGCGTTATGGGCGTGGCTACCTTTTAAAGGAAAAGAACCAAAAAGACTAGAACGGTAAGGACCGCAAGGTACCTAAGTAAGCCTCTATCTTTTCCACAGTGTCCAGGGTCGCGTTGTGACAAATACCAACATCATTATCATCAATTGCCCATAAACACTCTGGAACGTCACTAAATTCCGGCGGCAAAGGTCTAGTCAGAAATTGTGAGGTAGAAAATTGCTGTGGTGAAATCGTCAAACGCACTCCATCCGAAGAACAATGAATTATCACATTTAATTCCTTCAACAGATTCAACCCCAACAAATTATCTCCACAGTTTGTTGTCAAAAGAAATGGACAGTGATCAGTGAATGGACCTAGTGAAGTCGGAACCGGCAAAGAAATCGGACTAACCACTGGCGTATCAGAAAACCCTACAGAAACGTTAGTCTGCCCTGAAAGTGGAATGTCTGGAACCTGTGAATAATCAATGGAACACTTCTGTGCTCCTGTATCTATCAGAAATATATGTTTCCTATTTCCCACTATCATCTCAACGTAGGGACCTTTCAGATTAACGGGAATAGGCATTGGTTCCAGACCCTGCTTCAGGTAGTCCTAACGGAACAATATATCATCAAAGATAGGCAGTAGAAGGGTTATCAAAGATATTTCTGCTACCTACATTAGATTGCTGGTTATCTTGCGAAAAGGACTGGGAATTTTGAGCAAACTGACTTCTACCAAGACCCCCCACCCTAGGGCGGCCTCTGGATCATCTACCCATGAGAACCATATGTGTTATTCAACCTCTGCTGGAGGATCGGGCATTGTGCTCGCCAATGACCCTCTTGTCTGCAATAGGCACATTGGTTCGCCTGTACCGGACCCAACGGCACATTACCTTGTGGGACATACTGACCCATAAACTGTGTACTACCCCCTCTAGATCCTCTAACTATATCCTGTAACAATACCTTCGTTTTTACATCTCCTTTTTTCTTTTCAATCCTTTCTTTCTCATTATTAACTCTGTTTTCATAATACTGAGCCATATGCAATACTTCAGACTGTGACTTAGCTTGCCAAGCACTCTCAGAAGTCATAATTTGCAACTGGATGTCGGGTAACAATCCACGCACAAATGTATCCACAAATAATCTTTTTCCGGACTCGGTACTTAAATCCTGTCCGCTAAAATCTGAAAATACTTGCTCAAACCGATTAAAGAATTTAGTAGCACCTTTAGATTTTCCTTGAATACAAGCAGTAAGTTTGTCCCAAACTATCCTTCTCTCGGGAATTAAAGTCTTTAATTTTACCACTATCCTATCAGGCAAAGTCAGTCATCCGAATGGATGGCAGTATGCACTCTTCTGCAAATAAAGATAAACAAATGTAGTGCAGGACCCACCTGTCAGCATCTGCACACCCAAAAACCACGTGCAATTTTGTTTTCATCTCGGCAGCATTTTCGTTAAATAATGATTGCCTCGTTATTTAACGAAAATGCTGCCGAGATTCTGCAATCCGCCTGTTTCCATTAGAAACAGGCGGATTACAGCAAAAGCACTGTCGTGCTTTGCGAAGACGCCCAGGCCCACATGAGAATAGCAGTGGGACCTGGGTGGCAAGAAACGGTGCAGTGAGTCGTGCTATTTAGCAAGCTCACTGCGCCAAGATGAGAATCGGGCCCTCAGTGGCCTTAGTAGTTCAGGGTGGATAGAATGCAAGACAGATGGTGCACGCGTCACTCTTGCCTACACCTCATCCACTCTGCCACACGTGTGGCACTTGCAGGGACGAACCCCCACCCCATCCAGCCCCTCAGCTTCCACAAAACCAACCCTACCAGTACCTGGGTCCGGTGGAGAGAGGAAAGAAGCAAACGCCTCACAACACGTGTGACGCAGCAAAACAAGAGCCTGACACCCAATCCCAGCCAGCCTCACAGGACCCGAAAGGGGGAGCAGACACATGCTGGCTGTTGTGTGGACGGAGTCCCCACAAAGTGATTGCAAGAGTGGTGGGTAACTGCGCCAATTATGGACAAGCGACAACTGATGTGCTTGCTGCCCAGTCTGGATCTACCACTTCAGTACAGGGATGGGCTCAGTATTTCAACGAGCTTTGAGGTGCCAGAGCCACTGCTCGTGCTGGCTTGCGTGCCTGGGGGAAAGTCTACTGCTGGCTCCTACGGTGCACTTACATTTGCGATAGATCTTTCCCTCGAAAAGTCACAAATTATTCAACTGGAGGTCGCCAGGAGATGTCCCAAAACGTGACTTGCCGAAGCGTGCTCTGATCATTTATTCCTGAGATCACAGTCCTTTAAGCAGACAGATGGTATTCTATTCTGCAAAGGGTTGTTTTGAGGTACATCAACACTAGTGTGAGTGTCAGGTGTGGTGGCCGGTGTGGCGGATTGTTATTTGGCAAGGGCGTAGAACTCCTGTTTTTAAAGTTTGATTAACTTAATAAAATGATGCAGCTAATTCCATCTCTGAAAGTGTGGTCTGCTGATCAGATTCCCCTCTCAAAAGCTCCATTTCAAAAGAATAGTGTGTACCTGTGCCCTGCTGCATCAGAATCCTGATCTGCAGTGCCTGCTCTACCAGAGGCACAGAGCAGGTTCAGAGGCCACAGGTGATCTCTTGGCAGCGGCAGTGGCAGCCAAGTCTCTGCAGCACAGGAACTGCATTTAAGATATGTACCCTTGTTCCAAAAAGTGGTGATTATAAGTAGCCAAAGGTATTGCCAAGGTAAACTGTAGCCATGCCTGGGTTAGGGCATGGTGCATGGCACTTCTCATAATCATTGTAGCCACATCCAACTTGATATCATACATGTGTCAGCTCATGTGAGACAGCTCAGCTGTGGGAGGTGGTGTGTATTCTGACCAAAAATACAATTATTACCCAATGATAAAAGGGACTGTCCAGTCAAGGTTGTATACAAATATCTACTTCATTATTATTCAACAGGCAGCTCTAGCACACTACAAAATACAACCCACCCTATAAAGGAATGCAGACGACAGACAGTTTCAAGAATGGAATGGATGCTGACAGCAGAGTAGTTGGTAAAGTAATTAATCGCAATAGTTCAATGAAGCTTGGTTTCAACACAATGGGAACAATGGGTCAGAAAATTTCACTAGGGGCCTTCGAAGAAGGACCGGGGGCCAGACCCACAATTTACCTTGTAGAAGTTCTTGGTGCTTGACAGTGTAGAGTCAATTTCAGGGCGTTTTGCAGCTTCTGTGACAGAGTTCAAGACCGGATACAGCTGCAGGTATCAGGTATCAGGTGGTAGGCAGTTCAGCGAGCGAGGCTGAACTGATGGCTGCAAGCTGGCATACACGGCAGCTCTGGGTCAGGAATTGTTGTCTCAGTGTGGTTGGCGGGTCTGAATCAATGTTTGAGGCGTCTCGGATGACATTAGAGACTTCAGCGTGACAACAGTCAGTGGTGCAGTCGGTTGCAGCTCGAGGGGCTAGACTGGTGCCAAAATGTCCTTTAAGGCAGATGCTCGCTGATGCGTGCTGATGCATTTCTTCACTAGGCTTGTGTAGTCCCTTCAGGACTTAAGTGTTGAGATGTATCATGTACTCCACCTGTCAGATCCCAACTAAATATGACACAGAGGACTGTGCCTGCAGTCTGCGTCCTCCCAGAGTACACAAGCCTATGTGTATGTTGTACGGTGGCCATAGGAACATGAGTGCAGATTAGCCCCACACATTTTCCAGAGGTTGATCTACCATCATTCAATTTCAAATAAAATTTCCAAAAAACCCAGGTGAGCCCACACCCACCGTGCATATGGTCAAATTACTCACAGCACTCTCATTCAAAAGGAGAAGCTTTACGCCAGCTGTTGCATGCCAACAAGGGCTTCATCATGCTGAGAAGGGTTGGGGCGCACCTGGTGAAGACAGGGAGAGCTCTGTACAGTTGAGGGAGATTTTCACCATCATGTATCACTGTGCCACTTCTTCCTGTCCCCTCCACCTCCTCTAGCTCAAAGCACCTCGGGTGTGATGTCAGATGGGCAAAGTCCACTTCTTTCAAGAACCGGGCTTGGGCCCCTAAAGTAGGACAGCTTTAGTCCAATCGCTGTAGACTTTTACATTTAAAAGAAGGGGTCTAACACACCCCTTCTTTGAATCATCTTTTGGACTCCAACCTTTCAAGATGATTTCAATGAACCCCTGTTGGGAGTGTTAATCTTTCCAAAGTCCTACACCATTGAGGTGAAGATGAGTATGCAAGGCAGGGGGGGGGGGGCTCTGTCCCCTAACCATCCCCATGGACCAGTGGGGGTGAACTTCTGCTGGAAAAATACCTGCCTCTCTGCCAGCCATAGTGATTCCCAGGACCTCACTGTATGGAAGGACCCCTGCAGTTGTGTGCCAGCTTCCCTGTATTTGAAAGACCGAGAACAGGGACCAGTATTGTCCTTGATTTCCTGGAGTGGGACTCACTGCAACCCGGTGAGTCCCTCCTAGGAGCTAGACCTGCCTCTCTGCCAGCAACAGCAGCACCCAGCACTTCACTGTACTGAAGGACCACTGCAGTTGTGTGCCAGCCTTCCGTGTGCCTGAGCGCATGGGAAAAATGAGATGTAATGCCTTGCAGTACTTCAAAATAACAATCCGTGGAAAGAAGGACACATCAACTCCTTAATAGAAGCAATCAAATCTGCCATTCCTGTGGATGGGCCAACAACCACGCTGAATACAAAACTCTACAACATTCACAACTTGATTATTCTGCCTTGGACTGTATTGCCCCTAAAAAACCTTTCAAAAGTCTAAGACAAACAAACAAGCTAAATCCTAAACTGGAGGAAAATCTGGTGGAAAAACACACTAGCAAATTTGCCTACGATCTACAGCTACGCTTTCCAGAACTGAAGTAAATAAAGCAAAGAAAGCACACTACTCCAAACCCATTGATTTGGTGCATCAAAGTGAAAGGGAAATGTATAAAATCATCAGAGGATTCAAAACTCAGACAGCCTCCAATGCAAATTCTACCCCTACAAAAGGACTCTGCTACCAGATTGCTGCATACTTCAACAAAAAGATCCTCGACATCCAGGATCACCTTGACAATAAAGGATGCTCTCACTACCTCCTCTCTTTCGTCTTTGTAACCCATGTATGCAGAGATCCTAAAAACTACCATTGACTCATGCAATGTCCAGGATGTCCTGAGGATCCATGGCTACCCAATTGTTATAAATCCATTGTGAAATGTCCAGAATTAACACCCTTCTTCCTAACCATCTTCAATGACTCCATCAGCACCAGAAGAATCTCAGCTCATGTGAAATCTGCATACATTCTTTACTTAAAAAAACCCAGAGCTGGCCATATGACCCAGCCAACTGCTTTCATTGGTAACATTCTGTAAACATTAATTTATGGTCAACTCTGGGATTTCATTGAAAGAAACCACCTCCTGAATGAGGCACAGCATGAATTTAGATCTTTGAGGAGGACAAAATCAGCTCTGTGCTCCAGTGGAATACACTTAAAAAGCATTGCAAATGAAAACAGCTCTACACCTGATCAACTCCTTCCTGATGGGTAAAAGAGAAACCAATATCTTGGGCCCCTACAATGTTCAGCCTCATCCGCTTAACTACGTAGTGCCCTAAGAATCCACACTCTCACCACTACTTTTTGACATCTACATGGTACCCCTACTAGACCTCGTCAACAGATCTGGTACCTCCTGCTACAACTATGCAGATCCCTCAAAAATAATCTACACATTTGTGAGCAACCCTTCACCAAACGCTCCAGACTTTAAAATCTGATTCGTGCAGGTGGACACATGGATGACAGCAAACTCAACCCTAGCAAAGCAGAACTGATGCTCTGCAGTCCTACAGGTTCTAACTGCACCACAATCCCAGGGCCTGATGTGATGGTCTTTTGTCCAAACCCATCAGCAACAGTAAGTAATCTTGGAACCACAATGGACAAACCCTCACTCTTGATCCGCATATTTGAGAGCCATCATCAGAAGCTATATCTCCCAGATGTGCATGCTACAATGAATCTTATCTTACTTAACAATCATTTCTCTAATACTCTAAAATAAACAATGCAAACAGGCTCTAACTTCCATATTACCTAATGAGGAAACTTGAAAGAGTTCACAATGCAGCCGCACTTTTCAGAATCAATTGATTTGACAATATCACACCAGCATGATGTATTCGCTACTGGCTATCTATCAAAAAGGAGTTTATGTGATAACATTGTGCTTTGCCCATCATTCATAACATGTGGGGGGATTTCCTCCTTCAAAAGTAAGTTTCAACAATGCATTCCCTCCAGGACACATTGGTCCAGCAATGCTGCACTAGTACTAGTCCCCAACTTCAACATGAAATGGCAAGGAAGAATCTCATTTTCATTACTGGTCATAAAATTGTGGAACACCCTCCACAAACCTCTTCACCTGGAAGTGAACAACCTAACTTTCAAGAAACAGCTCACAACTTGGCTTTTTAACAAACCACTTTCAAAGAAATGAAAAATAATAGCAACTGAATGATAACAGTGCACCTGGAACTTGGGCTACTTTACAACAAGTAATTGCAAAACTCTTCACATGTCTCTCTGTGGGAAATCAATTTGATGAATGAATCGTCAGCTACGTGACACTGATCCACACCGGAATCACAGTGAAGTCTGCAACCAAGAGTCAGCAGGCGACAACACAGTGACACCCTTCCCCCTCTTCACTCCTCCTCTTAACTAAATCCTCACTACTAGAATCTTGCATCCTTATATTTTCTACACTCCCTCAGGTTACCCACCAGATTTGGTTTACTTAAGACACTCATACCATATCCATCTTCTATCAACAAACATGCTGTCAATTTCTGCACTCCACAACCCGAGGACTGGACCATACAGCTAACCTGCCGGGTCCATACCCACCACAAACAGCATGGAGATTTTCATATGTGCACACAGTTAATGAGCACTTCCAACCTGCATCTATCAACACCACAGCTTTCTGCATCTACCTTCCCACTGTCTGACACATCCTGCACTCCTTACTCACAGAGTCATGCACATGGAGGCCAACATTATTGGCAGAAGGGAGCTTATACAAGACCACTTTGCATTACATGCCTCTGTGTTCAGGGCAACATTTCACGTCATGAAGCCACCTCTACAGCGAGTACACACCAGTGTGGTGCTGTGTCGTTCATCTTTGGGTGTTGGCTGTGTGTCTAAGTTTCATGCAGAGCTTTGGCTTGGTTTGTATGGCAATGAATTGGTGTGCTGAAAGACTGCACAATTGCTTTCAACAGCATGTTTACTCTCTGGGCTTCTACCATTGTTGTCTACAGCTGCAGCTCAGGAATTGGCCAATTCATGGTCCCAGCCCATCTCAAGTATCTAACACAGTTCTCTGCTCTTGTAGGATGCTGTGGTGGAGTTTGACAGAGGCATACTCTTGGGTTACTTGCACTCTAATTTCATCATTGGCATCTGCTAGCTAACAGGATTGGGCCATCTGATACACACATGCATGGTATGGCTAAGATTTATCAGCAGGACATTGCCAGGACTGGTGCAAGGTGACATTTTCTAAATCGGGGTGAACAAGGGCTGGGAAAAATGTGTAATCATCTTCTCCACCCATGTTGGGTAGTGAATTACAAAGCTTGTGGACATCATCACCAACAAAGTACAGTAGAGGTGAACACAATACACAGGCAACAGTTGTTGCATTAAAACAATGATTCAGTCTGCCAAGCTATCATTCCCACATGGAATCAAGTGAAGATGAATCATAATTCATTATAATTATATTTCTTGTTTTATAATGTGCTTAATACTGGAGACCAGTCTCTAAGAGCGAGCCCCTGAGCTATCCTCCCAGCCTGTCAAATGCTGCCAAGGAGGAAGGTCAGGATTAAGAGCCTAATGGAAGTTACTCTGGGAGCATTAGGGCTGGACGTGGATAGATTGGGTACGCAGGCTGAAAGAACTTAGCCTGATATTGACTGCATCAGATTGTGGTGGCAGTGTAGCTGCTGCTGCAAAACAGTTCAGGCTTAGGGTGCAGGTGGAGCTTATGTGGTGCAGGTGTGGCAAGCAACTCCTGCTATTGTAGGCTCAAAGACGTGTGGGAGAAGGTTATGATAACCACCTTTGCTGCAAGTTGTTGAGGTTGGAGTCCCTACAAAGTGATTGCAAGAGTGGCAGTAAACCCTGCTGAAATGAGGGACAGGAGAGATCTGATGCGCTTGCTGCCCTGATCTTGCTGCCCTGATCTCCCTCTAAAAGGTGGGGGTGGCTTTTTTTATTTTAATGAGCTTTGTTTAGGCAAGACTATTGTTAGATGATGCCCTCTGGGATTTGGGATTTGGGAATTGAACAATTTGTCGAAGTCCCTCCCCATAATCAAGGCAACACTCTCGACTGGATATCTCACTCTAATTTGTTTTTATCCAGCAAGGAAATTACCCCATGCCCATGATCGGACCCTTGTTTCATTCAATTTCAAATTAGTTGTGCAAAAGTGCCCATAACTAGAGAGTTTTCTACAATTACAATTCCCATTAGAAATTACAGGAATCTTATACCTGACACGATGCGCTCCTGCTCCTAGCTTTGGAGAAGGAGATAAAAGATCTGGAGGCAGTAGATGACATTGCTCAAAGATATGAAAGTAAACTTCTGGATGCCATTGACTGTTTGGCACCCCCTAAAAATAAAAAAATATTATTATTGGTAGGCAGGCTAATTTACGGTTTGCTCCTGAGCTTCAAATGCTTAAGAGTGCTAAGATTAAATTCCTATATTCATGGAAAGCCTGTTTTACGGAAACAGAGAAGGAGAACTATAAACAAGCAGCAAAAAATGTTAGGAAGGCTGTCATACTGGCTAAAAAGTCCTCACTTGACAAAATAATTAATTTAGCACAGTCTCATCCCAGAGAACTGTTTAGAATCCTGAAAGAACTAGAGCATCCGGCTCAAAATGCTGCAGAAAGTATCACTAGAGACATTGAGTGGTGCTCCTCTGTTCAGGATGCTATGGTGGGTAAACTAACAGGCCGATTCATGGAATTAATGTGCGCCGAAAAAACGGTGCACGCGTGCGAAAACCTGCGATTCGCAGTGAAATAGCGAAAATCGCAGTGCAAGTGCGATTATCGCACAGAAAACATCGCACATCAATTCATGGAAGTCCGTGCACGCGCAAAATGTGGGATGTGCGCTGAAAAGGTGCGCGGGGCACGCTGGCGCACGCTGGCGCACAGGTCATCGAACGCCGTGCGATAAGGCCACAGCGAATTTGCACATAGCGCGGCGCACATAACAAAAGTAGGCGTAACACGAGGCGTCACACGCAGAATGGGGAACAACTCGTGACAATGTGGGCATCACGGGGGAAGTACAGGAGGCAAGTGTGCAGAACGCCCACAAGCTTGCCTACAACACATATTCATGGAATCGAATAGGGAAAAACAGCGCACGGCCAAAGACGCGCACAGGCCCATACATGTCCGCCACACGAAAGCAGGCGGTAGCGTCCCTGCTCAGGAAAAAAATGTGCGCCAAAGTTCTACACGCGCGAGAAGGCCCACACGCGACCGGGCCTGGGGGAGCGTGTGCGTGTATCTCAGAGGTGCGCGAGAAGTCTCACAGGCGATCGGGCCTGGGGGAGCGTGTGCGTGTATTTCAGAGGTGCGCGAGAAGTTTCACACGCGATTGGGCCTGGGGGAGCGTGTGCGTGTATTCCAGAGGTGCGCGAGAAGATTCACACGCGATCGGGCCTGGGGGAGCGTGTGCGTGTATTACAGAGGTGCGCGAGAAGTTTCTCACACACGATCGCGCCTGGGGGAGCGTGTATTTCAGGGGTGCACGAGAAGTACCACACGCGATTGGGCCTGGGGGAGCGTGTGCGTGTATTACAGAGGTGCACGAGAAGTTTCTCACACGCGATCGGGCCTGGTGGAGCGTGTATTTCCGGGGTGCGAGAGAAGTACCACACGCGATTGGGCCTGGGGGAGCGTGTGCGTGTATTACAGAGGTGCGCAAGAAGTTCCACACGCGATTGGCCTGGGCGCGTGTATTTCAGGGGCTCGCGGGTGGTTTTACAAGCAATCAGGCCTGGGGGAGCGGGGTACGTGTATTTCTGGGGCTTGCGGGTGGTTTCACACGCGATCGGGCCTCGGGGAGCAGGGTACCACTCGCCCGTCTGCCTTGCGTGTAGAAGAACGCGTAGCCAACACCCACCCGCTGTGAAGTGATAGCGTGTGAACCCCAACGCCTGCAAAACACACGCACCGCACCCCACGAAAAGCAACGCCCGTGCGCGATATGTCACAGACGCGCATACGCGCTAAGGGCCTTTGGTCCAATGGAATCGCGTATGCGTGCTGATGCGCTTACGCGCTAAGGGCCTTTCCTCGAATTACACGCTGACGTGCAGAATTTTCACGTGCCAAATCACTCCGTATCAAGCTGGCCACGCGTAAGCACACGGAAGACCACGCTACTGCCCAGAAGGCCAAACTACTGCCCCATAGAGCCCCGAGCACACTCCCACCTGCCATCTGCTGCTGCCTGACTGCCTGCTGCCCACATGCCCTGCCATTTGCTGCCTGCACATCAGCCAGGGGTGCTGTTGCTGTGACCACCCCTGCTGGAACCGAAGACTCCCGACTGGGATTCCATCGCTCCACAGCCCAGCCCCAGGACCCAGTTGCCCACCCACTCCTGCCTCTGGGGTTGTCATGTCGGGCACTGCAACATCTGGCACCACTGACAACCCCCGGCCAGAGAGGCAGAGGGGCACCAGCTTCAGTGCCACCGAAGTTGGTGTCCTGGTGGAGCAAGTCCTGGGGCAGTATGATGCCCTCTTCGGAAGTTCCCGCGCCGACAAGGAAGGACGGACTTGGATCTGGACTGACATCGTGACTGCCATCAACGCGGAGGGGGTGGCAGTCCGCGACTTCCAACATGTCAAGAAGCGCTGGGAGGACTTCAGGTCCAGGACCCTGAACAAGGCCCGGCGCCTCTTGAAGGCAGCGGATGCCAAGGGGCGCCGGGGCCACTTGTCAGAAGATCAGATGAGGGTCCTGGAACGCATATCCCCAGCGCTCCACGTCCAGGTCCTTGAGAGGCAGACCCGTCTGGAGTCGAGCGGTAAGTGTACATGCATCCTGATTGTGAGCTGTGCGTGTGGTGATGTTTCAGTTGTGTGCAGGTTGCACATCTGTTTGTATGGGGTCGAGTATGGGTGGGGGTGTACAGGGCCGTGGGGCTAACACATGCGAGGGCTGTAATGTGTGAGACATGGGTGGTGCTTGTGTGTGTAGGCTTGCATGCCAAATGCAGTTGTGTGGGCACACATGTTTGGATGAATGTGTATGTAAGAAGACATGTCCGTGATGTCACGCATGTATGTTGTTTTCAGCTGCATGTATCAGCACTGTGTACATGTGCATTTGTGTGTATTTGACAAGGGTGCAACAGTGATGCAACGTGGATGCATGTGACAGCGGGATGTGGAAGCCTGATTGGCAGATGTGACATGGATGCCCATCTGAACACTGCGACACTTGGCAGAGGTGTACACATGCATGCAAGTGTGTTGGTGCACTTCCTGTGTTGCATATGATGTCTGGCTCAGCTTTGTCTGCTCATGCTGTTGTATGGGTATGGATGGTGCTGGCAGTTGCGATATGGCTTTGGTATGGCTCATGTTTGCGAGTTGAAATGACATGTGTGTTGGGGATTGTGATGGCATGTCTGAGGTTTGCCATTGCCACTCATGTACAACTGTCAACTGTCATGTGTGTATGTGTCCATTGTACAGTGCCCTGATGCCTGTGTTTTATTTCTCCCTGTCTGCAGCATCAACTGATGAAGAGGGCGGAGAAGGTGCTGTGGAGCACAGCGGCGGGGATCCCACCGCCAGCCGGAGACGCAAGGCCCGGCTCCCCTCCCATGTTGCCATCTTGTCGGGGAGTGAGGAGTCCGGTGCCGCGTCCCAGGCCGCAACTGCCGGGGGGAGGTCCAAGAGGCGGAGGTTGGAGTTGGACTCCTTGGCAGCAGAAGGGCAGCTGGGACCCCACAGGGCCCAACGGGGGAAGATGGCACGGAGTCATCCAGGTTGGTGGGGGGTTTGGTGGAGGAGGAGGCCGTGCAAGCAACAGAGACAGGGTCTGGAGGTGGGGATCCCTCTGGTGTTAGTGGTGCAGTGCAGGACCAGGGACAGGAGGCAGCACAGGCCGCCGCGGAGGTGCCTGTGTGCAATCCTGTCCCTGATCCTGTCCCTGCATCATCTTGCACCAGCAGGGATGCCTACATCCAGACCCGTTTTCAGGCAGGGGATGAGCAAACGACAACTGGCCTTCCTCTGCCTGCGGACGTGGCTATCCAGGTCCGGGTTGAGCCTGTCCTGACTGGTGTGGCGTTGCGTCAACGGGCCATGCGAGGTGACCTGCAGTCTTTTCATGAGGAGACTGCATGTCAACTCGAATGGCTCGTTGACCACGTCAGCCTGCTGGGACAGGTCACCCAGGCCAGATTCCTCCATTTGATGGGGCTTGCTACGACCCCCTCCTCAACTGAACCCCCTACGCGCCAGTCGTCCTCCGTGCCATCTTCCCACTCATCAGTCACCTGGGTGCCCTGTGGAGCTGCCTCTGACGGTGCGGCCAGGCTGGTGGAGGAGGCATACCTGCCACAGTCTGGAGTCGGACGTCCAGCAGGGGTGGCCACATCAACGACTGCACCCTACCGGCGGAGGATGTGCAGGCAGCAGGAGGCAGTGCACGGGCAGAGGCACAGCAGCAGCAGCAACATGGTGGGAGCCATGAAGGCTCAAGGCCTTCAACATCGGAGGGGCAGGCATCAGCAGGAGAGCTGGAGGACCCAGGACAGAGAGTGTCTTCCGTGTGGCAGCAGTTGGGCCACGCCATAGATGCGGAGCGGCAGCGGGCGGAAGAGGCACGGCTCACAATGGTCAGGGCGGAGAACTCCATGCGGAGGGCCCTGAGGCGGGCCAAGGGCCTCGAGGCAATCCGCAGGGGGTTGGAGGTGGACACGTCGACGGCCCTGCGGACCCTCGGGGCCATGGAGGAGGACCGCCTCCGGGACATTGAGCAGGAGTTCGATTATGCCCTGGGCCGGGACATCCAAAAGTGAGCCGTCAGACTAGCCCGCTGCCCTTGTACATAGTTATGTAGGTAGTGTTAGGTTTCCTTTGTTTTTTTATTTATTTTGGACCTTTTGGACATTGGCCACATTTTTGTATATAGTTTATTTTATTAGTTAGTGTTGTTAGATAGGTTTCATTTCTTTTGTTGGGATAATGGACCCTGGCTTGTTCGTCTGTACATAGTTCACTGTTGGATTTAATTTTTCTTTCACAATTTACACATGGAGCAATGGCTTTCAATTTTTATTTCCCATTGGATTTGCTTTTGTGGACAGTGACTTTGGACACCATTACTTTGGATAATGATTTTTGGTTTTGCTTTTTTTCACGGACATGCTTCTTTTCTTTTTTGTACATTCCCATTTCTGTTTCTTTATTTTTGAATCTATTTATGTTTCCTTTAATACATATTTTTTTATCGAACTTCAATGTGTAGTATCATCTCATTGGTTTCATGCATATCATGATATGGGTTTTGAGATTCACTGACACCCATTGGGTGTATTTGAGGGACATGTGTTTGTTTCGAAACTTGCAATTGGTGTTCTGTCATGTAATTGCCATTTCTGAGTGGGTGGATGCAATACTCGGGTGGGTGTTTTGCATTTGGAGGCTGACCATAGGGACCAGGGATCTAGATTGTGATGACATGTTGGCTGGGGAACATGAGTTGGGGCCTGCTGGCAGGTGCCCCACAGTGCTGGGGGGTGGGGGTGGTGGGAGACATGGGTGGGGGCCTGGTGGAGGGTGCCCCTGCACTGCTGGGGGGTGGGGGTGGTGGGAGACATGGGTGGGGGCCTGGTGGAGGGTGCCCCTGTACTGCTGGGGGGCGGGGGTGGTGGGAGACATGGGTGGGGGCCTGGTGGAGGCTGCCCCTGCACTGCTGGGGGTGGGGGTGGTGGGGACATGAGTGGGGCATGAGTGGGGGCCTGCTGGCAGGTGCCCCGCAATGCTGGGGGGTGGGGGTGCAGGGGGACATGAGTGGGACATGAGTGGGGGCCTGCTGGCAGGTGCCCCGCAATGCTGGGGGGTGGGGGTGCAGGGGGACATGAGCGGGACATGAGTGGGGGCCTGCTGGCAGGTGCCCCGCAATGCTGGGGTTGGGGGTGCAAGGGGACATGAGTGGGACATGAGTGGGGGCCTGCTGGCAGGTGCCCCGCAATTCTGGGGGTGGGGGTGCAAGGGGACATGAGTTGGTGATCATTGGTGCAAGGAGACATGTGCCTTTGCTGGGGGGCATGCCCATGTTGGGTGGGCTGCCTGCGGGACATGACCAGGGATGCAGGGTAGTCCCCTGTGGTGTGGGCTGCCTGCAGGGGCCGTGGAGGGTGTACAGGGAACACCTGGGAGGACCCACACTGCCAAATCACATGTAGGACTCCCTGGCAACCCTGAAATACACGTACCCTGCTGAAATCGCATGTAAAACTTTCCGCGCACCCCTGGAATACACGCACGCAGCCCAATCGTGTGTGAAACTTCCCGCGCACCCCTGAAATATGTGCACCCAGGGCAATCGCGTGTGAAACTTCCCGCACACCCCTGAAATACCTGCACCCAGCCCAATCGCGTGTGAAACTTCCCGCGCACCCCTGAAATACACGTGCCCAGGCCAATCGCATGTGGAACTTCTCCTGCACCCCTGAAATACACACACCCAGGCCATTCGCGTGTGGAACTTCTCGCGCACCCCTGAAATACACGCGCCCAGGGCAATCGCGTGTGGAACTTCTCGCGCACCCCTGAAATACACGCACCCAGGCCATTCGCTTGTAGAACTTCTCGCGCACCCCTGAAATACACGCGCCCAGGCCATTTGCGTGAGGAACTTCTCGTGCACCCCTGAAATACACGCACCCAGGCCATTCGCGTGTAATACTTCTCGCGCCCCCCTGAAATACACGCACACGCTCCCCCAGGCCAGATCGCGTGTGAAACTTCTCGCGCACGCGTGTTCCCGACACCCGTAATACGCGTTCCCCGCTTTGCGTTTGCTGTTTGCCAATCCGGTAAACTGGTACAGGGTTGGCGCAGCCCTTTGCGATGGTTTTGCGATCTTGATGGCTTTTCCTTGCGCGAGGGCGTTCTTGGGGGCGTAACTGGCGCTGCTGCAGGGTCTGCGCCACGTCTGCTTTTGGAGGCGAGAATCCATGAATATGCTGTGCGCGGAAATTGATTTTACCACACGCGGCTGGCTCAGACATTCGCACGGGCACGCTGTGCGCCAGCCGCGTGCAACACTTTTGTGAGGAATTACATGAATCGGCCTGTAAATATGATTAAACTTAACATTGATCAGGCAAAAGAATCTTCAACACTTTATGAGAAACCAACTTCTAATTTGACACAGAAATTATGGGGCCAGAATGAACAATTTCATTTTAAACCTATATCCGTGGAGGAGCTGGCCCTACTTATTAAAAATGTTAAACCAACCTTCTGTAAGGGGATGTATGTCCAGCACTAGTTATAAAAACCTGCTCCCCTCTGCTCATTGGTACATTGTGTAAATTTGTGAATACCTCCATCAGGGAATGTCATATTCCTGAAACTATTAACAATATATGAATTTCGCCCTTATTTAAAAGGTCTCTGTCCGTCTAATCCCTTGAATTACAGGCCTATTTCAAACTCTCCTTTTTTGCTGGAAATACTTGATCGAGTAGCCTTCACGCAAGTCTTGACATATCTAAGTAATAACAACCTTCTCAACAAGTGGCCATCGGGATTCAGGGAGAACCTTGGTACGGAGACTGCCCTCCTGGACCTAAAGTCCAGACTTCTTCTTATTATGGATAATGGACAAACAGCCCTCCTGATGCTGCTTGATCTCTGTGCCGCCTTCGACCTGGTAGATCACACCTTATTGCTTGATCGGCTAGGGAAGGTGGCAGGGTTTTCTGATCCAGTGGCATGTTGGGTCCAATCATTCTGGTGTAGAGTCAGTAGTACCTCGGTGGAGGCAACTCCAACCCTACTTACACATGGGGCACCACAAGGGCCGTGTTTATCCCCCACCTTTTATAATATTTGTATTGTTCCATTTCTTGATCTTCTTGAAGAAAATAAGATCAACTTCACTAATTACGCTGATGACACGCAATGTGTCATCATTCTTTCAGGTAATCGTGCAGACGACCAAAAAGCCATCAAGCAGATTTATGGAGTGATCCAATGTTGGATATGTGAAAATGGTCTGGCATTGAATAGAGGTAAAACTGAACTTATGGTGGTAGCACTCTGGCCAAAACTAGGAACATGAGCTTGGAATATGCTTAGTTCCGCATTGATGGCTGTGTCATAGACACTAAGAATAAAGTGAAAACATAAGGTCTGTCTATTTTGATTGCAATCTTAATATGAAGGCTCAGGTCGGGAACATGGTATCATCAGCCTCATATTATATTAAACTCCTGTCGCAAGCCACCGGTTCATATCTAGAGAGAACTGCGAGATACTTGCCAGAGCCTTAATTGGGTCAAGGCTGGATTACTGTGGCAGCCTGCTTATTGGTTTGGCTAAAGCCGAGATAGGTCGCCATCAGGTAATTCGAAATAATGCGGTCAGGATTGTCATGGACATTAGAAACAGGGAACATATGTCAGATGCCAGAAAGAGCCTGCATTGTCTTCCAATAGAGGCTAGAATTGTTTTTCACCTCTTAATGATAACTCAGAAATGCTTGATAGGTCCCTCACCTCTGTATTTAAGTGAAAGGCTCGGGAGGATAGCCCAGGGGCAATGTGCTCGCCTTGGAAGCAAGGTGACACAGAGCAACACAGGTTCTATCCCCTGGTCCCGCTTAGAAACTTCTGGGTATTAAACGTATATATTATATCAAGTGTTAGAGATGAAATCAAATACATGCAATCTTAGATCTAACAATACCAACCAACTGAGGATCCCAGTACACAGATTGTCTCAGGTAAAGAAAGGAGTCTTTTTGCAGCAGCACCTGCAGTATGGAATACTATTCCACCAGACATGAGGGAGGAAGCTGTGTTTAGAAAGAGACTCAAGTCTTACCCGTTTAGATAAGGAAGATGGAATTACCCCCCTCAGTACTGATCTTCGGCATGTGCATTTTCTTTTTCTTTTCTTAATAATTCTGTGTTGTCTATGCAATGCGCCCTTAAGCCTCTGAGTCGGTGGTACGCAATGTGAATGATATAACATAACATTAAAACGTTGCCCTCATGAAGAAAGATGAAGTAAATGAATGTAGCACTGATTTTGCTGCTTAGATAATAAAATATGGACCGACCAGGTTTCGTCGCAATATGCATCATTTTCACCAGGGCTAAAATACATCACGCTACTTTGTGTAATACGTTTGGTGCGTAACTTTAAAAAAAGAAATGTAGCAAGCACGCGGATGTTTATATTACGCAAGAATCCTAGTTCAGAAAAAGGAGTCTGGTTCTTTTTTTTCCCTAGTGGAAATGTTCGTAGGTAGTAGGGATTATGGCAACACTTGTTTTCTCCATTCGGTATTATGAAAGCATTTGCTCAATTTCTGGCACTGCTGCAAATGTAGTATAGCTCAGTGGCAGACGCAGAGCAACACAGGTTCGAATCCCGTGTCTGGCTTAGAAGCCTCTTGGGTATTAAGCGCATTATAAAAAACAATTATAGTAATAATAATAATAACGTAAAACATTCTGGCCCCTGATGTTGAAGGATGCGCTTGGCACCAAGAGCTGGACTTCCTTGAGTGAAGCCAGTGTGTATTGTCATAAAAAGATCACCAGAAGAGGCCCCTGTTTTCCCCTGCAGAAGTGGCGGCCATCTCATGCATAGCAAGACCTCCCAAATAGGGTTCCAGTTTCAGTGATGATACAGTGGTGGAGCGAGGCCGGTGGGCATCTGGCAAGGAGCTGGCCCATGCAGCTTGTCAATAGGAGATAAGGTAAACAGAAGAAAGGAATGAGCAATCGGAGGAGTGTACATAGCTGTGCAGTCTCTTGCTCTCCACGGCAGCTGCTGGCAGATGGCTTTCTGTCTGCATACGCAACGAGAGACGTATTGGCTTTGTATCTACTTGTGTGTTGTTACCAAAACGTCCCCACTGGTTAGTTGTGTAAGGAGGAATACACTAGTTGCCTTTCTGCAGCATTTCAGGGAACTGTTTTTTTTAAGTGTTTGCGTTATAGTTGCAGTAAGGGACGCTTTCTTCTGCCCAATACCCCTTTTAGGTAGGTGGCTCCTCAGCGATACCTAAGGAGAAGCACTGATAGGTTCAGTTGAATCCTTCGATGAGGGATGTGGATGTGTAGTTAGTGAGATTCCAAGTGTGTAGGGATACCTCAATTGTTGTGTTGTCAGTGTTGCTCTCTTGCAGCATGCAACCATGGTCAAAGCTGAACATAACGAGACAAGGTCAACTATTGGAAGTCATTGTTAAATAAACTCCCATCCCTCGCAGTCATGTGTCTGTGACAATCCATGAGTCATGTTTAACGTATTGGTTGCACACACCTACACTTGAACTGAGTAGGAGTTGCAGCGATAGTGGCGCCCTTAGCTGTATATCGCTGACAGCCCAGCGGGTAAGGTAAAGGCACTGAGGATTCAAAGACATGGACTACGTTGGGATAATACCCTGGAGGGTGAAGATGCATGAATAAGACACTCAGGTGGGCTTAGCCCATAACCTGATGCCTGTCCCTAGATGCAGGTAGGTGCAAGTCCTCTTAAACCAGAGTTGCACAAGAGCACACACCAGCAACTGAAGTGTGCAAAATATAAAAAAGAAACAGTGCTACTCTGACTTTGTCAAAAAGTAGTCATATGCACCCCTCTGCGAGAACGAACACAGCCCATTGACGTTTTCTTTGGGAATGTAACCACTCGAGAGTCCACAGCCACACTTTACATCACTGTACCTTTCACAGATGGGAACTATCTATTTGCATATCAGTCTTTGTCCCGCCCACATGGGCAGTCCAGCACTGAAATGCTATGGCAATTCTCTTCTGAACAAGAGTACCAACAGCAACTCCATACACATGTTTCAGCCTTGTTGGGCATCATCAGTGAGGTGGAGCTGTGCCTATCTGAGCACAGTGAGCAAGGGGTCCACGTCTGGATGACCCTGGGAAACTTAGGGTGACTAGACCTAAGGCCCTTGAAATAATCAAAATGTAGTCATAGGCACCCCTTTGGGAGAACAAACACAACCCATTGACCTGTTCTTTGGGATGGTACCCACTTGAAAATCCGCAGCCACACGTTACTTCACTGTACCTTTTACAGATCAGAAAAATCCCATTTGCATATCAGTCTTTGTCCCGCCCACATGGGCAGTTTTGCACCAAAATGCTATGGCAATTCCCTTCTGAACAAGAGTCCCAACAGCAACCCCAGACATGTGTTTCAGCCTTGCTGGGCCTCATCAGTGAGGTGGAGCTGTGCCTACTCTGACTTTGGCTGAAAGTGACAGACGCAGGGAGCAGGGTAAAAGGGGGGCAGAGGTCATGCATAGATCATTATTGACCTTTTGTTAACAGTAGTCATTGGTCCAGACAAATATGATGGGACAGTTGTAGGTAAGGGGAGACATTTCTCAAAGATGGTTCTCAATCACAGCCCTCTTCTGCCCTTTGTCGCACATTAAATGTAAAACACTTCCCCAGAAGTACCTTATAAACCAGATAGGCCTTGTACCTCATTTCCTTAAATGCTATTCTTTTGAGCCGTGGCATTTCTATTGTTAATGCCATTGAGGGTGAGTGGGTGCTATTGGCTGGGAATGGTTTGCTTAATAGACGTGGGAGGGTTTACGTTTTCTGAGAATTAAACAACCTCCGATATCATTTCATAATTGCCAATTGATGCATCAGTAGCAACATAAAAGCATGCATACAAATGCAAACAGAGCTCTCAACAGTGCAAAAAAGTAAGACAGGCGATTTCATCACTTTTTTTTTTAGTTTTTTTTTTTATTCACTTTATTTTCATTTTCAATTACAGAAAAACAAGTAAATACAGAATAACAATGACTAGGTCAATAGTGAAATTCGCATAGAACATCATTTAAGAGATATCAATTAAGGAAAAAGGAACCACAAACTATAAAACATCCCAATAAGAAGTACAATCAACGACCACACATACAGGACCACAAACGACAACATAAAACAAAACACAAACACCCACAACACACAACATATATTGTAAACTAGACCAATCCGAAAATTCTCAAATGAAGCACATTTCACCTATAAAGATCAGAGAAATTCCCCCATTGTTCATCATAGCATCCTTCCTTGTGCAACTTACAAAACATAGTCTTCTCATAATGAGAAAGAACTTGCACATCAAAAATCCAATCCTCAACTATTGGCTTCTTCCTCGTTTTCCACACCTTCAAATTCTGCTTTGTAGCTACCAACAAAACCTTAGCTGTCCAACACGATGTTACCCAATTAATTCTGTAAGTGCTACTCGGTAATAGTAAAACAATTGCCAATGGATTCTTATGAAATACAATATTCCAAACCTGGTCGATCCTATCAACTACATCACTCTAAAATGTCCTCACCCTCTCACAGTTCCACAATATGTGAATAAGCATACCTCTCACTTTCCCACAACCCCAACATTTATCACAATCAACCAGACCCAAATCACACATAATAGACCATTGAACTGGAGAAGTTGGATTAGCAGAGGTATCTTGAAAATTGGGGATATTTGGGGTGATGACGGAATGGTTCCTTTTGGTGGGCTCGTAGAGAAATTTGGATTACCAAATAGAGAGTTGAGGAGATACGATGATTTGTCGTGTTTGATGTCTGAAAGGATTTGGATGCTGGATGCTCCACTATTGCGGAAGCCTGGGGCTCTTAATCTACTGACCTGTGGGTCTAGGAAAGTGTCAGATTATCTGTGTGCTATGCAGTTGGATGTGCAGTGGATCGATTCGTGGGACAAGCTGAGATTGTCATGGACGGAGGAGTTGGGTAGAGAATTGACATTGGTTGACTGGGATAAGGTTTGGAGAGTAACGGTACGGGCAAAACGGATTTGCAATTATGTTATATACATCAGAGGATTTTGGGTAAAATCGATTTCAGCACTTTTAATCATGACAAAGTTACCTAGCTGAATGCCGGAGTGCCAAGATGCCGATCAAAACCTCTGGATAACAGCGTGTGTTCAATGGCACTTTACCACCGAGAATCTCTTTTGTTCCACCTTTCAACTTTATTGCTCATGATTTTCAGCTAATATTGGAGCTTATTGGAAATCATGTGGATGATCAGGAGAGGCTAAACAACATTTACATGAGAGTTAAAAACTGGATGTCCATAAATTGGCTTTGCCTTAATGCCAGGAACACCGGCCTTAAGTTTTATGGCTCCAGGCATACTCGTGAGAGTTTAGGACAAGACTTCTCCAGTTTCCACATTGATGGAGGCCTTGTTTCAGTAGTTGGGAAGGTCAAAACCCTTGGTACTTTCTTGGAGGCCACACTTAATGGGGATGTCCATGTGAATTATATAGTTAGGAATACTATTATCTTAGAGTCTTGAGATTGGTTGGCCCCATGGTCACGAGAGAAAATCGTGCCAAACTGCTACGTGCCATCTTCTTACCACGACTTGATTATTGTAATTCCCTGTTAGGGGGAGCTAGCAAGGACTGCATTTATATATATTATATAGTCTATCACATTGCACGTAGAGAACCAGTAACAGCGGTGGCAGCCAGAATCAAATTTAAATTGTTGACACTGAGACACAAGTATATTTGTGGACTGTCCCTATTACTTAAAAGAGAAACTAGAGATATATAGACCCAGTAGGAACCTCCATTCAGCAGAGGCCTGCACCGTGAAGGTTAATCCATTTAAAAGAGTCTGGGGTAATGGTCGCTCTTTCCCTGTTCGGGTGGCGCAGGCTTGGAATGAGCTTCCTGAAGCACTTCGGAAGGAAGAAAATCATTCTACTTTCAGGAAACTCTTGAAGACTAGGTTTTTTGGTTAGGAAGGATCTTTCAGAGCTTTTCTTTGTAGTTCTTTGCTTTTTCCGTTTTTTCTGTCTCCAGCGCCTTGATGCCTGAGGTCTTTTGGCACTTCATAAGTAAAAATAGATAGATAGATAGATAGATAGATAGATAGATAGATAGATAGATAGATAGATAGATAGATAGATAGATAGATAGATAGTCTGGGCAATTTAATAACCTGAGCGGTACTGCTACTGAAAATGACAGGTGTTTGATAGCAGAGCTTGTACGTTGCACTGAAAAATGTTACTGTGATTGCGCCGTTTACATTTTTTCATGTTTCCTTAGCTCACATTCTTAGCCAATAAATGCACGTCCTTGCGCTCCCAAACACGTGTGTTACGTCATGCAATGTCCTATCTGTGCCTGAGCTTTCATTGCACTGAAATCATCTTAATTATAAAGCGTCACCCTTCAAATGTGTGTACACAGCAAGTGCCCTTTAAAGACTGCTGCACATATCACAAGTCCCTTAATCTTAACATGGTATTCCAATTTCCTATCCTCCAAACCTGCCTCAAAGCACAATCCAAAAAGATGATGGCTGGAAAGTTTTGAACAAACCATAACCACAGACCCAGCTACTCATCACTGATGACGCCCAATGAAGCTGAAACCTGTTTGGGGATGCTTGTGGTCTCGTGCAGAAGGGATGTAACCTGGCAGTTTGTGCTGGGCTGCCTCTTTTGGGGTGGGATCAAGCCTGATTTGCATATGGTCTTTCCCCTTCTGTAATGGCTTGGCAGGCGAAGAACGATGGTCTGGAGGTTTGCCTTTATGCCAGTGGTTAGGATGTATTCAAAGCTTTCCAGCCATCACATTTTGGTTTTGTGTAAAGTCGCCTCCTAACAGGACTGAAAGACGCTCCTTCCATCCACACATCACTACTCCCTCCCTTTGCTCTTAGGCTCCTATTCCTTCTTTCCCTTTCTCTTATCTTTCCCATATTCCTTTCCCTTCAGCAGGCTACGGTCAAAACACCCCCGCGAGGGCTTAACGCGCCACCTTACGTACACGCCTAGGCACTCTGAGACTACTGTGGTGGTGACTTGGCACAATATAGGAGCTTGATAACATAACAGAAAATGTCTACTAATTCCCAACACACACAATAGTTATGCAAAAAGTTCACATTCAGCACACGCGCTTCACACTAATCGAAAGAAGAAAAAACAAATCGTCATTTATTCTGATGGATGGAAGGCGAGAAGGATGTCACAGCAAATTCTCAGTGATGCCTTTAGCCAGCGGGTTAAAATAAGGTGGGTGGCCCTCACCATCAAAACCTGGCCAAACCAAAGTGCGGCTGACATCAGTGTAGACACACACCCAGAATGCCATGCGGCGATCACGCAGAGCGGTTGAAGCAGTGTGCTTGGTTTCAACAAGAGCGACTCACCCTGCACTTGCCAGTAAATGAAAGGACTAGTGCAAGGCATCCAGTGCCTTTGACAAACCCAAACTGGAAGGTTTTGTGGGGAAAAAACTTCTATGCACATATATTATGTTGCCCTTTGACATCTGCCGCACTCTCTTGGTGCAAGCCCTTTTAAATGGCTCCTATAATCCCTCTCCACCCCGTAGGGGTATTTAATTATCTTCACCACCCAGATCACCAATGTTACATGAACTTCCCACCACAACCAACTCCATCTACTGATAAGATGGCGTTTTTTTAGCAATCCCTCACCTAGCTGCCATCTCCCAAAGCAGTAGTGCTGTCCAGTGGAAACAACCTTGGGCCTGACCTTTCAAGGGAGCTACATCTCTCAACTGTAAGCGCCCGTTTGTTCTGCCCCAGCACCCCAATCACTCACTCTGAACCCTGCCCCATACCGGGACACTGTTTCCACCCCCGAGGCAGCATTATCTTTAGACTGGCCCATCTACAGGGGTATGCCCTGCGCTCCCAAAGCTAAGGTGAATTGTAGAAGAACTCCACATCCCCACCAGGTCACAGCCCATCGGGCTCAGGCTGGGGACACTAGTGACACACATTCGGTCTGGTCCAAACAGCACCCCACTTTTTTTTAAACTCGTGGCATGTCAATCTAGGCACTGTACCCCCTCACTGTGCACTTCTCAAAGGAAAACTGTGAATGTGCCTTTTCAAGATCCACCTGGATAACTCGTACCACGCATTCCCACACCACGTCACCACCCTCTCCGAACACTCAGTCGAGACCCGTCCCCCGCACCACAGTTTGGTTTTCCTCTACTGAATAAATCTTACGCTCTTCTTGCTATGGTGCTCTGTGGACAGTGAGACACTGTAATGCCCATTAGAGCCTGGTTTCTGCTATGGAAAATATCTAGGTCATGAATCAGGAAGAGTGGGCAGGTTTTAAGTTTCCTGGATGAAACAGTTGGGACGTACTTGTAAATTCTTGATTATTGCACATTTTTGGTGCTTCAAGTTATTCCAACATCATCAGTGATTAGGGTCAAATGATTTGGTGGTTAGGCTAACAAAGTATAAAAAGGCAGGAATGGTTCTATTTGGGGGTGAGTCTTGCAAGGCATGAGAAGAGGCAGGAGGTTACCAGGGAAGTGGGGGAAATGGGCTTTAGATGGGGGAGTGCTACTAAAGGAACAGGATTCATTTGCAGCAGAGATAGAACATTAAATGGACTTTTGATGAGGTGGAGGCAAAAATACTGAGAGAGGATTGGCTGTGTGTTGTTATTTCACCACTATTGACTCTCATACATCCCAGTGCATAATCTACCCTGCATGGCATAAATGCATGTGACATTTTTTGGTCAGTGAGAGAGGAACACGATAGAATTGTTTGAAGGCAGGAAGATTACAATACTTTCAGTGGCTGTAAGTGACTGTGCAACTTTCAGTTGGCCGTATCAAATACTACTAAATACTAATTGCAGAGAAAACGTCTGACATTTCTTGGCAAACAGGGGGAGATTAGATTCACTGGCGGTAAATCACTGTTCCATATTTTAGTGGCCAGATCAAATACTAGTTATACATAGGTGCAGAGGAAAAGTCTTAGAAATTCCTGGACGGAGGGATTGAGCCTCATTACGAGTTTGGAGGTAGCCATGGTGCTATTAGCGCCATTGCTGCCTCCATACCGGGCTCCAATACCGGGTTCCTTCAATGAGGAATAACCAGGTCATTCCAACATTGGAGGACCCAGTAATTCCTCCTTAAAGGAACCATTCTCATTTGAGCCCCGTAGGGTTCAATGGGGATGGAGGGGGAGCTAATAACGGGCACGTAAATAACGGCCTGTTATTAGCTCCCTGTTCCCCTCGCGGGACCCGGAAAGTACATCTGGTTTTACCAGACGTCTGTTCCGAGTCCCGCAAAGGGAACCTTGTAATAGGCGCTCCCGTAATGAAGGGTGCGAGTCCCGTACCGGCACCCTTCATTACGAGAGTGCCAGGGTCGAAATGAGGCCCATTGTGTCATATTCACTGTCATTAATTGTGTTGTGTTTTAGTTGGTATTGTACGAAATGAGTGACTATAAAAGTCCGACCCCACCAAAAGACCTAAAACACACCACAAAAAGTTCTAATGACCAAAAGTTGGAACTTTTTGTGGTATGTGTTTCGATGTTTCGGTGGGCAGGGGTTGCGGGGGACACCCTTTCAGCCCCCCACCAAATAATTTTTAAAAAAGCTGGGGGATGTGGGGGTGTCCCCCGCAATACCCCGCTCACTATGCTATAGAGTATAGTGAGCGGGGTATTGCGGGGAACACCCCGGAGCACACCAAAGAAAAAAAAAGAAAAGAAGAAAAGAAGAAAAAAAGAAAAAGGATCCTGCAGCACCGATTCCTGATCACGAAGTGAAAGGGAACTGGCGCCGCAGGGACTCAGCACGTCTTTAAGGTAAGTAGGGTCGGGATATGTTGGGGCTGTGTGTTGGGGTTGTGGGTGGGTGTGCAAAGGAAAAGTCTTAGAAATTCCTGGACAGCAGGTTTGGGTCATATTCACTGTCATTAATTAAGTGTGTTGTGTATTAGTTGTCATATACAACCAAGCACTCCAATCACTCACTAAAACACCCCAAGCCCAGCCAATGGACCCACCGGGCTAAGGCTGCCAACAGCACATCACTGCTCTCTTGCACTTTTCCAGCTTCCTCCCACTAACCCCCCTGCCTTCCTCTTTCAGAGCCGCCAGAGAGCGCCAGGGCACCACTCCGGTGGTGATAGTGCGCGGTACAAATATCCTTTAACATTAACATACCAAATACTAGTTGCAGAGAAAACGTTGTATGTATGACTTTGTAGGCAGGAGGCGATTATATTCAGTGGCTGTAAGAGTCTGTGTCATCATTTAGTGGCCAGCCCAAATTCGAGTTAAGTAGTCGTTTCTGAGGAAAAGTCTAATAATTCTTTGAAATCAGGCAGAGATTATATTCAGTGTCTCTTATTGAACGGGCTTTCTTTTATTTACCACACCAAATTCTGTTTTTCGGGAAGAATACTTCCATTTCTTTGTAGGAAGGTGGAAACTATTTTCACTGACTGTACCTGAGAGTGCTGTCTCTCAGTTGCCATACAAAATACAAGTTACAGAGAAAATGGGCCTCATTACAAGTCAGCCGGTTTTAGAAACAACGGTGGCGGTAAATCTGTCGCCACCGTTGTTTCCGAACCGGCTTATTCCGAGTCCTGCAGGTGGGAGGTGTCACTCCCGCCAGGTGTGACCTGGCGGAAGTAACACCACCTGCCTGCAGGCGGACATGGAAACACCAGCTCTGTCCAAGACGGAACCAGTGTTTCCCATGGAGTCCCATAGATTTACTGAATTCCGCCTCCAGAATTACCGGGTCACTGGGGTTGTAATGCCCCAGTGATCCGGCAATCACAGTGGCAGAATGGTATTAGTGGTCTGGCGGCAGCCTGCTGGTTTTTCCGGCACTGTTACCGCCGGACTCGTAACGAGGCCCAATGTCTTTGTTAGTTAGTAGAAGACTAGATCCATTGACTCTTTGTCTGCAATGGGCCATCTTCTTGTGGCTATAGAGAAGTGACCATTTTGAATGCTGTCATGTTTGGAATGCCTGGACTACCGCTCCTCTACCTCTAACTCTCTCTGAGTCAATCGTTTTTCAAAGAATCAAAGAGATCTGGGGGCAGATCTCTATCTTCGGCTGGGGCCTGCCTCTGGAACAGCCTCCCTGCCAATCTAAAACTTGAGGAGAACCATCTCTGGTTCCGGAAGAACCTCAAGACCTTCCTCTTTGCTTCCGCCTTCGCTCCCCCTCTCCCCTGCTGATCTGCTCTCTTGGCACTGTGCACCTGGCCACCCTCTGTCCCCTGTCCCAGGTACCTGCTCACCCTGCCACCCTCCTGCACTGCCTCTTGGCCCCCCCTTGCACTGGGGACTGTATCCCCCCCCATTTTTCTTCTTTTTCTGCACTTATCAGACTCAACTCAGTCTGCTGCCTTAAACACAGCACTTGCCACTTGCTGTCTGCACTACCACTGTTTATTGCCCCCATTTTTTATTTATTATTATTTATCTGCTCTCCTCTGTTCCGCACTTTCCACTCCCTGCCTTCCATGCACTTTTTCCCTTTTTCCATTCCCATGCACTTGTGCGATCTCAATGTCACTGGGCCTAGTAAAATTGTTGTTGTTGTGTTCTCCCCTGTTCCCCTCCCTTACCTCGTTGCACTCTGAAACACTTGTATATGAGCGTGATACAAATAAAATATCATATCATACCATGGGGAAAGGGTGGCATGCAGAGGAAGGTCTGTTGTCTGCCCCTGACCCAGAGGAGGGAGCAGCTTTATGGAATATATCTACTAATAAGCCTGGAAAAGCATCTGCAGTGGTGCAGGTTACGGGGTGGATCTGATCTCTACCACCGCCACCCGCATTCATTGATTATAAGCCTGAGGACAATGATGATGACGATGATAGATGTGGGGAACCCATCTGAGTTGAAGGTCCCGCAGCACGTGACTTTTGAAACCAGCGACTTAGAGCAGGAGAAGGAGGACATGACCACACCGAGAGCAATAAGCACAAAGGACATAGCTACTCTTCTACATTTGTACTGATTCTTTCCAAGACAACCGGTCAGAAGTGAAAATTCACAGCACCAGCTTTTCCACCTTCAGAGCCACAAGAGTGTAAATGTCTTCTTGCTGCAGCAAGAAGGTCCACAGTGTGAATGTTCTTCATACTACAGGACATAAAACAAAAGCCTCTCTCCATCCTGCACTCTGTGTATAGGAAAGTCCGGGCTCAAGTAAGGCACAGCATCTTTCCAGTGCAGTATGGAAAACCAGTTGGAACTGGACTGAAATTAACCCAGGGAACCTCTACTGAAGCCCTCCCACCACATATAACATGCTGCCCCATTCATTCTCCTTCTGAAACAAAAGCTACAATAATGAGCATTTTTGGCCAACCCAAAAATGTCCTAGTCATGCATGGAAGTATTTTGACTGAACATTATGGAATGACTTCATTTTTTAGTATTGGAGTGGTATGATTTCCTCTCCCAAAAACATGTAACTGAAGTACCCTTTATTTATTTGTGTGGATTAAACACTTTGGCCAAAGTGCCACTGTGCCGAGGTTGAGCAACTCCAGATATCCCTTTCGCCTGTTCTCGTGTCAGGTGTTGTGGTCTCCGAACATGAAGCAGTGGAGGGGGGTGGAGGCATTGGGTGCTGGGGGTGGTAGGTTGATGGCAGCCGAAAAGGCCATGGACTTGACTTGCTCCTGCATCATTTTAAGGATTACCCCAGAGTTGCTGCAGACGTTCGTGCTGGGTTGTGCGCGGTGTGAAATGAAGTGGTTTGCTCCCATGTTTCTGAGGATCTCCCCGTTATCTGCTCCTCTCTTCTTCAATAATCTGGTGTCCCTCCCATCGTCCCCTCGCCACGACGGCCTCGGCTCTCAACTCATGACCAATCATGAGATTATATGGGAACCCAGGCATGCATACATTCGTCCATCCAATCTCTCTCTCTATCTATCCGCCCACCCACCTGCCTATTTACCTATATTTTTACCCCTCCACACTGACTGGTGTATGGTGGTACCAATATCCACATCGCCGTGAGGCATGATAAGAATTTAACACATAGCTAAACCCTTTTGCGCCTGCTCGTACACTCCCCAGGAGATGTCGCTGTTTAGCATAGTAAGCATTAGACATGAGTCACAGCTGATCCACTGCTATGATAATGATTGGTCATTTATAACGCGCTTAATACCCAGAGGTTTCTAAGCGCGGACCCGGGGATCCAACTTGCGCTGCTCTGCATTGTCTTGCTTCCAAGGAGAGCACGTTGCCCCTGAGATATCTTCCCAAGGCAATTGAAGTGTGGCAATAGATGCATTCCCAGATAACCCCAATCTGAGATTTTCTATGAAGGAGTAGCTGTAGCACAGTGGCGCAACCCCATTGAGCTGACCAGGCTCCATCCTCCACTGCGCCCCCCCCCCAGAAACTCCCCTGAAATATTGTGCTACATTGACTCGACCCAGCTGGCCTACAGAGCCGTCCTTATGGGTGCGTTGGCTTCGCTGTCAACAAAGGCCTGGCATTTACTAAAGTAAAACATTTCACTGTTGGCACCTGCATTCATATGCATACATTTTTAGGCAAATGAAATTGTGATGTTGAGTTAGTACTTGCATGCCAGGGGAGTGAACGGAAGGGTAGAGAGGGGTCAGGAGACTGATCATTCTCAAAGCAGTCCTCAAGTGGGTGCTTTTAGACTTAAGTGGGAGAGTTAACTGGTTGTAACATTGAAGCTGCACTAGAATAGTCTCATTAGAATGTGTTAAGAAGTTAGTACCCCCACACAAATACATGTGCCCCTCCCCAGTCTCTGAAGTTAGCCCATCGCCCAACATTTGAAGGGTTAGCCCACCGCCCCGAAATGTTGGTTTTGTTGCGCCCCAGCTTTAGCACATGCGTCCCGTGGGACATGGGGCCTGCCAGCAGGGGGCACTGTTGGGTATAATATTCATGGTTACTGTGATAATGACTTGTATACATCAAACCCAATTCCAATACAATAGTCATCATTGACTCTGGCAAACACTGTTATTGCAGACATTTTCCATCGGTTTCTCTTCTCCAGGTCACTTCCGGCAGGTGTTGCTGTCGAGGTTGGGAATTAGTGGTCAATTCCCTAATCATAAATGGCTCAGCCTGCAGCATGTCAAAACTGCCCATACAATTAAGCCCCACTGCCTTCCGTCACAGCCCTTGACCCAACAGAAAGCCCCAGAGAAACAGGATACAAAATGTCGGGGCTGGCGCTGGGATCTCTCTCTGTGTACATGAGACCGTCACCTCAAGCGGCAATCTTCAGATTTCCTTAAATTTGACAGCAGCAGAGACGGGCAGACGCTGCCGTTTTGCTTTCGTCTTCGGCTCAGAGTGCATGCTCTGCCAACACAGCGAGCGCCTTTAAGGGGAACTTAAAATAACCCTCTTGCCTTGGCCATCTGATGAATGTAACAGGTGCAAAAATTATTTCCAGGCATGTGCGTGTGTGTGTGTGTGTGCGCGCAAGTGCTCGCCAGGGAGAGACAGGGAGAGCGCGAGATACTTCCCCGGAGCCGCACTTTGCTTCTCCGTCCTTTGAAACTTCTGGAATAAGGGCGATAAATGCCCTGCGTGTCATAGGCCCAAACAGAACAAAGCAGCGTCGCAAGAGGTGGGCGCGACAGAGGCAAAGGAATTTGTGCACCCGCAGCTGAGACCCCTCAATCTACCAACGTGGCGCGCCCTTCAGAAGCCAGGATGTGGTCCAATTTCTTCGTGCAGGAGGAGGAACAGCGTTTAGGGGCCCGGGGCCGTGGGAACAGGGGCCAGGGCATGAGCGATGCCCAGGAGGGCAAGATCAAGCTGGCCTTTTTCGTGGCCATCGCGGGAGTGACGTTAACCGTGCTGGCCGTGGGCACCGAGTTCTGGGTGGAGATGAACACTTTCAAGCAGAATGGCAGCATGACTTGCGACGCTGCCCACTTTGGGCTCTGGAAGTTCTGCTACAAGAAGCTGTGGGTAGACGAATTGGACGCGCTGAGATCCACCTGCGGCCCGGCCGAGCTCCCCGGAGGTAGGGCTCAGTGATACATTCATGTGCTGGATCTTAGGTTTGTTCCCTACGGGAAAGTGCCTGTGCCGACCCAGGCTTGCGTATGCCCAGCTTTGCAAAATGGTTGCATCTGGGAACCATCAGAGCATTCTGCCAAAATATTATTTTTCCAACACGAAACACCCAGAGAAAACACTTTTTGATGTAATGTGTTAGCCAATGACCAGTACGATTGTTGAACCAATGAGGGGTTTGGGCTGTTGTGTGTTATGCCATGGTTTAATTGAATGGCGTGCTTAGCTATGGTGTGGGCAGCGCCTACAATGTCAAATTGTTTTAATTTTGTTTATAAACGAGTAAATGACATCATGCTGCTCAGGTCACACAGTTTTCTAATATGCACCTGACACTTGAGAATGTGTGACCTGCAGCAGACCTTCAGTGCAGCATTGTTGGCCGTAACATGTCGCTGGTCTGAAGCACTGAAAAGCAACCTGATGCAGGAGGGGGCACTCCCACCGTTCCAACTACCCCACTTGCCCAACGAATCATCAATTCACAACGTAGAATTGATCATTCTGCCAATTGGGCATGTCTGGGTTGAGTCCAACTCTCAGTAGGCAGGAGCCAATTTTGCGTGCAACTCTGCCACGACTGGCACCCGACAAAAAAAGACGCTGCATAGAAGCCAAGGTTTGATTATGTTGGGAAATGGAGTGACCTCATCAGCGGCCACCAGCGGCCAGTCCAGGCACAGACTGTGCCGAGTTGGCAATGCAGCAGATCGCCCATGCATGTGAACCTGCTTGGCTTGCATACGTGCGGTGTGCGTGTGCCTGTGTGTGCGCGCACATGTGTTCTTGTATACGTCTGCCTACTGCCATTATCATATAACTGAATACAAGCTCTTGCCAGGACAGCGCACTGGCCCATGCCTGATGTTATAGTTCAGTTCCCCTCATTGTAATAGCTCTCTGCATAAGGAACTTAGAACCAAGCATTTAATGCCGGCCCATTTACCCTCCACTGCTTTCTACGGAATTGCAAAATGTTTAAGTTGCAAAACGCGTTTACATGGCCGACGCTTCTCAGAAATACGTAGCCTTGGGCGACCAAGCCCGGATTAAAGGGTCTCTGTCTTTGGTTATGACTTGTTCACTTTTGTTCAGGACCCGTGTGTCAAACCTTGGCAGACACACGTGGCGTCACAGGCAGTCAGTTTGGCAAGCGACCGGATGCCAGAGTGACACTTTGTCTGAGGGAGCAAGGCCTTTCATTGCCACACTCCTGCTTTGATTAGGGAAAACTAGAAAAGTTCTTGGGTACCCACAAAATGGCTGCCACCATGTTTAAAGCTACTCATTATGGAGGGTGACCAGATGTCCTGGTTTTACAGAGACAGCCCCGGAATGTCGTGCTCTGTCCCCCTTTTTAAACATTTTGTTTCCATTGGAAAATGCAATGGCGCTGGTTTTTGATAGTAGGTCATATCTGGCAGCCAGAAATGCACAATCTCACACAGAAGAAATTATGTATTTTACTAATTTAGATGTTGGTAGTTAGTGATAAATTAATTATAATATGTGTTTATTCCACCAGTAACACTTAAACATCCTTCTCCTCCAACCTCTATTTTAGTGTAGTGCCTTGACAGCCACTTTCAAGAGTTAGTCCTACCTTTATGTTAGTTGCCTTGTCCTGTTTTTTTTTTTACTTTTTAAATCTGGTCATCCTATCTGTGTGCCTTTGCTACAGGGCTACAGCAGTATACCTTGAACAGCCCTCAGGGACTTAACATAACCCCATCACTAGGCTCACATATCAAAAAACCTTCCCCAAGTATCTACAACTGGATTTGGAATAGTGAATTATTCACATCTGAAATATTTAGGGGGGCACAGACTCATTTACTTTACTCAGAGGTCAATGTGGGAGGGAACTAAATGGTACAAGGTTCCCTTACTTCTCATGGAAATCGGTCATAGTTCCCTTACTTTATGTGACCTGGAGTACCGTTCCAGGACGGTAGGAAAGGCCACTTAAAAAAGAACAGTTCCCCTGGTGGGGATTTGAACCTATGCTCTGCGTTAACAATCCAGTGTTAAACCACATTGTACTATCTTGCACGTGCTGGCTAAGCTTTGTTTAGTTACATGACGTGCTTTCCAATGAAGCCTACTCCCAGGCAGTCCCGCAGCAATCTGGGAATTGCTGTAGGCGCAAGGGGCATGTGTAGGCACAGAGGTGTGTGCAGGTAATGGGAGGGGCATATCAGTGGCTACAGTCATGCACAAGCCCCTTAAGAGGTGTGAATGGTGGGTGAAGGGAAGGAGGGCTACATACATCTGTATGCTGAGGGGTCAATGACACACTAATGGCGGCCATTTAATGGGTGGGGCATAAAAGGCGGCTGGGCAGAGGAACATTGTTCCACTACATTTTTTTTGTACACTTCGACCACTGACTTTACTCTCTTCAGTTTTATAAACGTTCTAAAATCCAGCCGCGATAAGCCATGGAGTAGAGCATCCACCAGGGGCACTAGTGAGAGCACATGTGGGCAGTGGAGGCTGCTTGGGGCATGGAGAGTGTGAGCTGTGAAGGTAATCAGATGTTCTGTTTCTTTGAAATTGGTTTGTGAAAGGCTTCATAGCAGCAATAGATCCTCAATCACAGAGATAGAAGCATACCAACAAAGCAGTGTTACTGTGACTCCGGCAGGGGACAGAGTAGGACGGAAAGGAGCAACGTGCAACACATTCTTCAAGGGTTGCAGCCATGCTGGTTGACAGCCAAATGAGTTGAAACTGCCTTGAGTGTAGCTGCAACTGATATCCAGTGGTAACATGGAGAGGTGTGGTTTACCTTCTCAAAGAACAGTTCTGGAATGGTGAAAATGGTTGCAAAAAGTGGTGGAGCGGTTAACAGTCAAATATAAAAGTGGTGGACCGCCGCTCTCGAGCGTTCCAGCTCACTTCGACCAATGCTCAATCATAGCCACTGAGCATCACACTAAAACTGTCGGTGTTCAGTCCCTTTCTTGTCCCTTGAATTGCTCACAAGTTGTTCTGCCTATATTCAGGGCCATGTTTTCCAGAAAAGGGTCAGTTTTTACTTTCTGGGCAAAAGGACAATGTAAAGGGTCCGTTTTTACTTTCTTTCGCAATAGGACAATGTTCTTATAAGTCAGGTTTCCACGTAGCCTCGTCAGCTAAGGAGAAAATATCTCCCAGCAGGGTCCTGTTTGCTCTTTCAGTTGGAACAAAGGTGATCGCTTGGGTACGCAGTGCTTGCTATAAAGGTGGTCTCATGTAGCACTCGTCTAATTTTGGCCAGCTCGCCAATGCATGGCTGCTGGGCTTGAAGCTGTTAGGAATATCAAACAGGCCTGGGAAGAGACGGGTGCTGGGCAGCACATGTGGGCCGCTCTGCCAATGGGCAAATACGTTATGAAGTGAGGGACCTCTTAAGCAAATAAACAGAAACTCGAATGTAGAGGTTTGTTCGATGTTGTGATTGGGGGTCTTTTGAACTTGAAATGATCAGGGGTGAGTCTCGTGTGGGCAACTCAGCCTGTCCTCCTTCCGCAGTCTGAGACGTCATGGTCTTCCTGTTTCCTGTGCCACTCTAAAAGTTCGTGCCGTTAGACTGGTGAGTATACAGGTCAGAGTCCTATAGTCCCTCACCTCCGCATTGGCACTAGCAGGCCGCGTGTATATCCCTATTGCCAATGTTTATTTGCCTGCAGTAGCTACAACCTGCACGATTTCACATCTAGACTGGTTGAGTTTTTAGAGACTTGTGACACTGGAGGCTGCTGAATGTTTGCTAAAAAGAAAAAAAGAGTAATTTGAGTTTAGACTGATTTTGACAGAGGGCCGAAAGTACCTTACATGAGGGCTATAGTGGGCCAAAAAGTAAATGTCGGCGGGGCGGTAGGCGGGGCGTGACAGGAGGCTTTTTCAACCCCCAATTTGTATTAAACACATGGAAAAAGAATGTTTTTGAGGGGTAACGATTTTTATTTGCATTTCAAACTTACATTTTGTACCACACATTTTCCATTGTTATAATTTATTTCTAGGTAGTTATTGTATATCATCTGTTTAATTAAATTATATTTATTTTATTGACCCTTGATTGGACATTCCGTTATTTTGGACTGCTATAGTTTGCTGTTTGGGTTACCCAAGAGGAGTATGGCCTTCGTTGAGTCAGGTTTCCTCAAAAAAGCAAAGGATGTACATCTCCTAACTGTGCCTGTTTTAGCTTTATTATTGGGTTCACTCTTGGAGTGCAACACTATGCCCATGGCTCCAACCCCCAACCAAACACTATGCCCCATGGCTTCCACCCCCAACCAAACACTATGCCCCATGGTCCCCTCACCACCCCAACCAAACACTATGCCCCATGGCCCCCTCACCACCCCAACGAAAAACACTATGCCCCATGGCTCACTCAACCCCCAACCAAACACTATGCCCCATGGCCCCATCACCACCAACCAAACACTATGCCCCATGGCTCCCACCCCCAACCAAACACTATGCCCCATGGCCCCCTCACCCCAAACCAAACACTCTGCCCCATGGCCCCTCATCCCCAACCAAACACTATGCCCCATGGTCCCCACCCCTCAAGCAAACACTATGCCCCATGTCCCTCACCCCAACCAAACACTATGCCCCATGGCTCCCACCCCCAACCAAACACTATGCCCCATGGCCCCCTCTCCCCCAACCAAACACTACGCCCCATGGCCCCCTCACCCCCAAACAAACACTATGCCCCATGGCCCCCACCACTCAAGCAAACGCTATGCCCCATGGCCCCCACCCCTCAAGCAAACGCTATGCCCCATGTCCCTCACCCCAACCAAACACTATGTCCCATGGCCCCCTCACCCCCAACCAAACACTATGCCCCATGGCTCCCTGAACCCCCAACCAAATACTATGCCCCATGGCCCCCTCACCCCAAACCAAACACTATGCCCCATGGCTCTGACCCCCAACCAAACACTATGCCCCATGGCCCCCTCACCCCCAATCAAACACTATGTCCCATGGCTCCCTCAACCCCCAACCAAACAGTATGCCCCATCCCCTAACTCCCAACAAAACACTATGCCCCATGGCTACCTCAACCCACAACCAAACACTATGCCACATGGCCCCCTCACCCCCAACCATACACTATGCCCCATGGCCCCCTCACCCCCAACCAAACACTATGCCCCATGTCCCTCAACCCACAACCAAACACTATGCCGCATGGCCCCCTCACCCTCAACCATACACTATGCCCCATGGCCCCCTCACCCCCAACCAAACACTATGCCCCATGTCCCTCACCCCAACCAAACACTATGCCCCATGGCCCCTTCACCCCCAACCAAACACTATGCCCCATGGCTCCTTCAACCCCCAACCAAACACTATGCCCCATGGCCCCCTCACCCCCAACCAAACACTATGTCCCATGGCTCCCACCCCCAACCAAACACTATGCCCCATGGCCCCCTCACCCCCAACCAAACACTATGCCCCATGGTCCCCTCACCCCCAACCAAACACTATGCCCCATGGCCCACTCAGCCCCAACCAAACACTATGCCCCATGACCCCCACCCCTCAAGCAAACACTATCCCCCATGACCCAAACCCCCCACCCCCAACTCAGCACACAAACTCTCAAGCATGCACCCATACAGACCCGAACCCCCCACCCCCCAAATCAGCACACTCTCAAACATGCACCCATACAGACCCAAACCCCCCACCCCCAACTCAGCACACACACTCAAACATGCACCCATATAGACCCGAACCCCCCAGCCCCCCAAATCAGCACACTCGCAAACATGCACCCATACAGACCCGAACCCCCCACCCCCCAACTCAGCACACAAACTCTCAAGCATGCACCCATACAGACCCGAATCCCCCACCCCCCAACTCAGCACACAAACTCTCAAGCATGCACCCATACAGACCCGAACCCCCCAAATCAGCACACTCTCAAACAAGCACCCATACAGACCTGAACCCCCAACCCCCAAATCAGCACACTCTCAAACATGCACCCATACAGACCTGAACCCCTCCACCCCCCAACTCAGCACACAAACTCTCAAACAAGCACCCATACAGACCTGAACCCCTCCACCCACCAACTCAGCACACAAACTCTCAAACATGCACCCATACAGACCTGAACCCCCCACCCCCGTACTCAGCACACAAACTCTCAAGCATGCACCCATACAGACCAAAACCCCCCACCCCACAACTCAGCACACACACTCTCAAGCATGCACCCATACAGAACAGAACCCCCACCCCCAAATCAGAATACAAACTAGCAAGCATGCACACATACAGACCGGTGTCCAGTCAACTGGTCGACTGCAATTTGGTCGACTGCAATTTGGTCGACGCAATTTGGTCGAATGCCAAATGGTCGAATTTTTTTTTTTTTATATATATATGTGTTTTGTGGGTTTTCGTGTGGGGAAAAAAAATAAAAAAGAAAAAAAAGGGGGTTGGGGGGGGGACCCCCCCAAAAAAAAAAAAAAAATGGGTAAAAAAAAAAAAAAAAAAAAATTCGACCATTTGGCATTCGACCAAATGGTGTCGACCAAATTGTCTGTCGACCAAATGTTTTCGACCATTTGACTGGTAACCATACAGACCCTGCATCTCAACATACACCACACTTAAACTCCAAAACAAACATTCATGCACACCCGACACCCCCGCATCTCAACATACACAACATAAACATTCAAAAACAAACATTCATCCACACCCGACACCCCTCCACCCCGCATCTCAACATACACAACACAAACATTCAAAAACAAACATTCCTGCACATCCGACACCCCCCACCCCCACATCTCAACATACACAACACAAACATTCAAAAACAAACATTCATGTGCACCCGACACCCCCACACCCCTGCATCTCAACATACATAACACAAACATTCAAAAACAAACATTCATGCACATCCGACACCCCCCACCCTCGCATCTCAACATACACAACACAAACATTCAAAAACAAACATTCATGCACATCCGACAACCCCCTACCCCCGCATCTCAACATACACAAAACAAACATTCAAAAACAAATATTCATGCACATCCGACAACCCCCCACCCCCGCATCTCAACATACACAAAACAAACATTCAAAAAGAAACATTCATGCACATCCGACATTCCCCACCCCCGCATCTCAACATGCACAACACAAACATTCAAAAACAAACATTCATGCACACCCGACACCCCCCCACCTCCCCGTCTCAACATACACAACACCAACATACAGCAAAACAGACCCGACACACAAACACAAACAGACCACTTACCGGAGACGTGCTGGAAGGCAGGTAAGCTTGAACGCTGGCAAGCTAACTGGAATCGTACTACGGCTGGCGTGGTCCAAGGCTGAAATGCCTTCCGGCATCAAGCCTTATGGACCACGCCAACCGTAGTGCTGGCTCTCCATTGGTGCAGCACACACGCACTATGTGGCTCATAGGAGCGATGTGGTGCGTGTTGACTGAACCAATGAGGGCCAGTGTTTTGTCCGGCCCGGAAGACAACAAAGACTTTCCCAATGGAGGGCAGCCGATGTTGCTTGCGGGCCGCCCTCCATTAGGAAAGTCTTTGTGCCTCACGGGCCGGACAAAAAGGCATGGCAGGCTGCAACTTGTCCGCGGGCCGTAGGTTGTGCACCCATGGTTTAGAGCGTGGCCCCTTTCTTTTGTTAGCAGGAGTGAATATGTGCTTTGATTTATATGAGCATCTCGGCCGTGTTTGATGCTCTTGGTCCGTTCATTATAATGCGCCCCGTTGCCTCTTGTCATCTAGCACATACTAATAAAAACACGTTGAATTAGGGAACAAGTACATATATTAATTAACGTACTTTTATAAAGCGCAACACATGCCCCATTGGGCGTCAGAGCGCTGAACGTAAAGGGAGTTTGAGTTCTGAATATAAATTGCATACAATTGGTGGTTACATGTACAGAAGTATACAGACACTTGGTCACATTCACTTTTTATCTATTCGTGTATTTATAATTTAATTAAAGAAAAGAAGAAAAGAAACATTATTTAACAGCAAGAAGTGGGCTATCTGAATGTCCATTCAATGATAAAATAAACATTAGCTCATAAGAACATAAGATAACATATTGTCCTGTCAACATTTAAGAACATTCAGTCACATATCCCGGCATAAACAATATATATATATATATTTTTATTTTTTATTTTTTTTATTTTGCTTTGGTTATAAACAACAGAACTTTTGCACAGTTTATAAACAATACAATTATGTATATTCATCACATTTCAAGAATAATTATCAGTATAAATCATTGATTATAAAGTGTTCATACAAGTAATGAATTGTTTAAAATTGCATTGCTAATATAAAAGATAAGAACAACGTTAAAATGTACTCAATTAAAATACATTTAATTAAATATCAATTTAGCATGAACAAAATACTATAATAAAATAAAAGAAGAATTCATATAATCATCACTGCCCAAAAATATCCTGATATAGTGCTATTTGGTGAAGCGCTTCCTAGTTTTAAATGGTCCTGCGTTTTCAAAAACTGCTCCTTATACATTACAGGAATTGCCTAAATGGAAAGTTAGGGTGCAGTCTGAAAATAATTTGCTGAGTGCACATGTATATGCTGTAGCAACCCTGAAGTTATGGTTAAACTGGTTTTCCCATATGAAGGAATTTCACTTTTTGGACGACTTATAGCTTTGGTGCTCTTTAACGAATCTACACTTTGCAAAAAATATAATAATAAGGCCCAGACTTTGAATGATTCGGGAAAGTTTGGAGCAGTTTTGCCAAGGTGGGCAAAGTAATAGGAGGGCCGCCAAAATTGTTGAAAATCTGATAGACTTGAATGGGAAAAAATGTAGCTTGCGGCTACAGCCCGAACCGCCGTACAGATTTGCACCAAACTTGTATGAGGAGTGGTGGCCAGGTCCCGGAACCGTGCTTTTTCAAATGTGGTGTTAATCTCTCCAGCAGTTTTTTTAAAATACCCAAAATATAGGTACAAAATATTACTGGTATCTTAGTTCGGTCCGCAGACTCACTTCCCGATATAGTGTCTCTGGACCAATCAGGGAGCTGCATGATATCCATGGAAATCTTGTAAAGGCTCTGATTTGTCAACTGAGAAACAGGAGGTGCGTCAAAAATTCTAAAATGGAAGCCATGTTGGATTTGCGAATTGCACTTGTAGTCTGCGAACAGCATGGTGAAAAAATATTTCAAAACCCACTGTGTTATATGGAAGATATTAAGAGCGTTACGGTGGCAAAGAGCCTTATCTGTACTTTCTTCACTTCACACTCTATATCGGGGGAGCACAAATGTGTGGAACAAATATTCATGATAAAGTGCTTGATTCACGGACTTGTTTTATAATGGGGCAATTCTATTGGAAAACACTCTGTGAATCAGGCCCAAAGAGTGCTGCCACAATTAAGAGACTAGGAAGATAAGGAGGAAGCGAGACAATACTCATATATTGGGAGAAGTAATGGACATGGTAGATTGTGCCATCGAGAAAGAGGTATGTATGGGACAGACATTAGGGTATATGAGTGGAGTGGATTGGCCATGCTGAACAATCGTATTGCGTCCATGATATCTCAAGGAGTGACTCTCACTCAATCTGACTAAGAGTAGAATAAACCAGAGGCTACTGTGCTGGTGCAAGTGGTGGCAGTCCACCATGACCAGAATTTTGGTTCGAGTACTTGGGAGGGTGGGGGGGAGGGAGAAGAGAGATGCAGCGACTTAGATAGGGGATGATGAGTTAATGTTGTGCTCCATCAATGAAGGACAATGATGTGAGTGTGCTTAGTACGATGATCTATATCAAAGAGTGGTAGGATAAAGAAAGGGGTAAGACAGTATGTCAGAGTCCACTGCGGTTCTGCACTGAGGGGAGTGAGAATAGACTTTAGAAGCGTTGATAAGGGCTAGAAATTGAGGAGGTGAAAGATACAGGACTGTCTTACGCAACGTCCATGGGTAAATTCAGGTTACATGGGACAACCTGAAAGCTCTCGGATGAAGGAGTGGACGTTGCACGGTGGTGCGCTCTCGTGAGGTCAATCTGAGTATATTGCTGCATCCACAAATGCCAAAGCTGCAGATGACTCCTTTTAGCTGCCCTCATTCTACAATTTAAACCAGGCACCTGCCATCTGGTGTCAGATAATGGAGCAAGTGTTTAATTGCACCAAAATATAATCTGGATAGTTATTATTTGGCAGGTTAGATTTAAAGCATCCTATATTGCACGCTAACCATTGTTAACTCTGTGGTGTGTGAATATAAAAAGGAAAATATTGGGTATGGAGAGCCTTTGAAACTGTCTGTTAGGGATCAAATCGCTGCACTGAAATGTTGTAGCACAACCTCTGCCATTTTAGAAGACTCTTGGCCCATAAATGAGCAAACGTTATATTTTTTAGCTCATTTCAAGCCCAAATGACAGTGCGTAGCACATCAATAATACACTGGGCCTGATTCCCAGAAGCGTTCGGTAATGGGGGAATCCCATTGTAATTAACACTCTGAATCAGGCCCACTGTGCGGTACATGAAAATACACTCACTTCTTTTAATCTGCTCTCTCTGATGATGAACACGATGGTGGTACCATCAATCGGTAAAAGTATGATATCTGTATGTATTTATTGATTGTTTTATGAAGCTCACATGCATAAACACTTGAGTTCAGAGTGTCACATAAATATGCATAAGTACATCTAGAAGAGTGAATTTCGCTAAACCCACATAAAATGTGGCATCCTCAAAGACACTGATATGTACAAATTCTCTTAACTCTAGTTGAATTCGAATTTGGTCTTCCGAGATGGGTCTGTCTTGCTAGGCAAACCCACATGAAGAAGCCCACATTGAACTGAAACAAATGGGGAAATGACAGACGAACCTCAGTCCCTGGACCTGAAAAAAACAGCATATCATTCATATCCATGTTTGTTCAGAGAAATGAATTGACATTTTTCAATTCTGTGTTTTCTTTTTACATAGAGCGTAAATAATTTCAAAACTTTCAGACCGCAAGGAACTTTCTTAGGGCAGTCAGTCACATCATTTCACCAAAATGTCAGGAGTAGTGGAAGTGACATCACACAATCTTTGACCTCAGCTAACATCCTAGGAAGTGATGTCATTTGACCCCACCTCAAAGTGACATCACAGGAAGCAATGGAACACAACCTTTCATGCCTTTACAAAACAGGAAGTGGCATCACATAGCATTGTTCCTAAGTACACTACAAAAAATATGGTTACTATATCACTATAATGTGATATACATTTGATACAAAGATGGATCACCATATGCGTCGTTAATATCAGCCTGTATAGGCCCATATTACCAAGTTACTGTGAATGCAAGCAGACGTCCAAGTCCAAATGATAATGATGTGCTATGATATAGCACTTACACTTACGTGCTTTATATAGAACAAAAATACACCCAGCCTGTGATGGTATTCATTTATCATTTATCGACGAAAGGCTGAGTTGAGGTGTTAAAGAACAGCGTAAACCAGTGCCTCAGCCACTGAAGTGTGCCTGAAATAAACCTTTATTGAGTTTAGCAATTATTGTATAGAATTCCAGAAAGACAAATTATTTGTTATTCCTATTCTTTCTTATTTAGGGCCACTGCTCAAAGTGTTACACTTGTGCAACCCCCTGTATTTTTTCTAAGTGGCCTGAACCAAAAAGCCAGCCACTCCAGAAACAAAGAGCCACATGGCTCTGGTCACAGCCCAGGAGCTTGCATTAAAAAAAATATATTAGGGGTAGCAAGGGAGACCACAGGGGTCGCAGCTGCGACCCCTGGCAACCCCCAAATGATGTCCCTGAGGTCAATCCGTGAATTTCCTCATTTGGGGTCCTAGTGTACACAGAATGTGACATAAGGAGTGTTAAGAGATTGTGGCAGGGCAGAAACAAATGACTTACACAGTGACATACCCAGCCACCATACAAGTGTCCTTAAAATTCACCATCAAACCCCTTAAAAATTCTACTGTCAGACCCGATGTACACTAGGACCCAAAATGCAGATATTCTTTATTCATCTGGAGGACACTAGGACAAAACGAGTAAAAGACATGAACATATCAAATACTTTAAAAAAAAGTATTGAATTATATAAACAAATACACAAATTACATGCTCCATTTGCCAGACCTAGTGACTGAGGTTTGTTTGCAATATCTCATATATTAAAGTGTCTTTCTCCACATAGCTCTTAAATATTCAAGATTTGACTGACAAACGTTTTCAAACTACCAACGATTTGAAATAATTCTCTAAAAAATGGCTAAAGAAATTTGATTTGTTCTGTTCAAATTTATTTCGTACAACACTGTCCATAAAACCTACACATAAAAACACAGCATTGTAAAATCCACCAGGTCATATACGAGTTTGGATTATCATTAAAAATAAAAAGAACTGTACCCAAATTAAGGATGTTACATGGCAGATAACAAAGTGTTTGTGTGCTTTTGAGCTCGACAAAGATTAGATCAAAGTGCCCTGTAGATTATCGGTGTATCCCATGTTAGCAGGTAAAACAATGCACTGCCGCATTTGGTCAAACGTAAATAGACTGTATAGACATATACCACTGAGAGACAGTGCTGTACTTATTTATCAATTTCAGGGACTCCCTCTAGTTATGATCTCTATAGGATTGCTAGAAAAAAGCTTTTCTGTCACATGACTTTGAACTTGCAGTTATTAGTCTAACCAGACCTGTTACTAGTGCTCGCTTTTATCCAATGCAGACTGAGCCGTTCATGGTCTCCTGGACACTTAATTTCTTACCCTAGCAGAATAACATGCATTGCTAATACATTTCCAACAGCAGCGTCTTCACCCACCAGGTCAGGAGGAAGAGATCTGCTGGATGTTCCTGAACAAACCCGGCCTGATATGCCCCAAATTGAGGAGATCATAGATGCCTTTTCGTTTCCCGTATTATGGAGGATCCTAAATTCCACAGATAAAGGACATGACTCAGTACAACATGAATTAAGGGCAATATGAACAGTGCTGAGGGATTTGTGTGCTAAATTGAATTTTGTAGAGGGCTATGTGATGGCAAGTGGGCAACTACTTGCAAAAACACCTGATACATCAGACTTATGTCCGATGGTTTCATGCTCAGATATCCCAACTGAGCTTAGAACAATGGTAATAACTACCGGAAATCAGATAATACCACCTTCTAACTATTCAAATAGCCCACCAGCAAATCAAGAGCATATTTTGGCTGTAATACTGTTTGATACTGCACACTTGAACACATCTGTCCAGCGTCCTGAGGTGTCTTCAATCCTGGATAACTCTCAGAAATCTTGCCCTAAATAAATGGATTCCCAAGTGGAGGAAGTCCTTGCACCCATGTTATTCTAAAAAGAGAAAGCGAAGAATATGAAAAATATTCTACAGAAAAACAAAAAGGGCCCACTGTTTTCCTCTATTCCCTAAAATGTATATAGGGATTGCCTGCGGAATTAAGTGCAGTCTCGACTTTTAAAGTACTAATGGAACAATTTGGGGAAAAGGCATTGGGGCATTGTAAATCAGGCTCACTTCCTATAGCCCAGTATCAGGTCTCAGTAATGGGGTAAGTGCTTAACATCGAAATGTACTAACAAAAACCAAAAGCCAACCAATGGTCTTATCACGAGATTCTTGAAGCCTATGCATGAGACAGGTCCAACAAGTCCTTTAGACCAGATGCCTACCCTAGGACAAGATACAGCAGACGATGAGGAGTTTGACTTGTTAATAAAGCATTTAGTGGTCAATCATAATGAAGGCAAAGTAGAGCTGGCCCAGGCAGTAGAAGAGATATGGGCGCAATCAGTCGGGTCATCACTGCTTGAACTAAATGCTATGCACTTTATACTGGCTAGCCAACTAAAAAAGCAACCCAGAGAACGTTTTTCCACTGTTTATGTCATTGGAAGAAAGAACCTCCAAAAAACGTTTGTGTCCCTCTACTGGGATACAAATCTAGAACAAAAGAACGACTGTGAGAGACACATATGTTTTTCGTGACTCTGACCAGCCATCTATCATTTTCACTCAGACACACTCTGTTCAGAAATGTTCTACCTGCATAAACATTACCATGCTCTATGGTTTACTGTACAAAAATACATGTTTTTATTATATAAGAAACATTAACTCAATATGACCAAAAGACAGTTTCAAGTCCACTCTCGGTGGACTAATTTTCAAAGAAATGGGTGATGGGGTTAGTAAAAGTGACTCAGAAAACAACTTAAAACAGATATATTACACTGATCAACAAATTCACTTTTTTTATTATATAGACACTGGTCTGGACTTGTCACCTCAATACCTTTCCTCTGGCCAGTAACAATATTCATATCCTACTACAATATTTTCTTCTGGCCAAGTGACGTGGCAGACACATGACAATCTAAACTAACTTTCAAAGGTCATGTGTTCCATCTCAGACCTGCATATCATTTCTTCAATGACTTTGTATTAAACAAACAAAACAGTGTCGACAGACATGTGTTTCGGCTTCTTGTGCAGGCGGGGGTTCTATCTTTACCACCCCTCAATTCGACTAGGCATTCATTAGGATGGACATGAATCGACTCCCATTGATGAAATTGAAAGGTATATATGGCATGGGTGGACCCTTATCTTCTCAAGTATCTACCCTTGGTACTCTTAGTAGCTTTCCCTGTTCCATGCAGCATATGCTGTTCTATCTGTATTTAGGGCACAGGGATTCCCTAATTATTTGGTTTATCTTATCAAAAAATGAAGACTTCCCAGCCACAAACACAGAGCTGGGGCTTCTTCGTGATGCAAAGTTTCACACAGCCGCTAACTTGTTGAAGCTGTTTCTAGTGTGCAGTCCTTTGAAGTTGATTCTTGTTTTGAAATTGTGTTCTTTTCAGGCAAACACTGCCGCATCTATTCAAAGGCTCACATAGAAACTGTAATTGAGGTCGATATGAGTGGAGCACCTGAATTATAGGGGAGTGAATTTCTAAGATTACGTGCATGCTACACTATGTTAGTGGCAGTGAAGCACGCCAATATGAGGCATGTACAAAGGTATATAGGTATGTCATTGCTTGTTTACAGGCTGTCTACTGAAAGATCTGACTAGTTGAGAAGTAACTATCCCATAAGAAGATGAGGTATCATTAGCGTCGCTGTATTGGGAATCTGCTAGTGTAATCTCGAGTTACAGATTCAACACTACTAACAAGTCATCACCTTATTGTATGTTAGATAAATAACTAAGCCCCTGAAGAACTTTCTGTGATTTGTCACACTGCCGATCAGGAAAGAAACATGTTGGGCAGGCTGCTAATGGAATTGTTATTTTTATGTATTTGTTTTAAATGGTACAGAATAATATGATGATCCCTATTGGTTAATGGTGATTAGAATAAGATATGACCAGTGAGATCGATATGTGAGAATGATATTTTATGGTTATATGAAATGATATGAAATGTTTGCACTAAGCACTTTATGTACGAATGTTAGTGGATGGAGTGAAGTGAATAATTGAGAGCATTGTAATTTGTCGACAGTGTTGACACTTTTGTATTTCATTGCATTTATCTAATACAAGAGGGGTGTTTTTACGAGAGAAGCCTTGTTTAGAGGAAGAGTTGAAGTTGTTCTACTGATTAAAGGTATTCGAGAAAGTAAACTGAATCCCTTGACATCCCTTTGTCTGCAGTATATGTATTTTACCTTATGTACTTTTGATATAGCATTAGTACTGACTGGTGCACATGGGTTGTTGCGCTTTTTGTTGTTGATCATAAGTACAAGGGGTACCTGAGTGCATACCTCCCTGGGGTCTCTTTTTACTGTTTTGGGGTATTGTTTTAAACCATAACACAAAAATAAATCAAACATACACAATTAAGGAGCTTTTTATCCGATGAATTATCATTGTGTGTACCCGATGGTGAAGTGTCAAGTCACTAATGATTCTCTTAACTTATTTATTATTGTAAGTAACTTTTAGAACTTGTCAATTTTAAGTATATTTCTTTATTTGTTTTGTATATAAAGTTATGCTGACTTGTGTATGCGTACATAAAAAAATAAAATATAAAATAATTTAGGTTACGTTTTTACATCTCTTGTTAAGCACCTGTTTGTAGATTAGGGTATGAGGCTTAGAGTTGGAGATTAGTGTTGAGTCCATGGTAGAGCCATGACAAGTCGTGTGCCAGGGGCTTTGGAAGTCCATAAATCTGGCTTTTGTGGGCTGATGACATAAAGGCTAGGTATGTATGGGTGGTTCTGGATTCTGAGGAGTGGTCTCATTCACTGTTGCCTGCGTGCCTCCTTGAGGTACAAGCTTTACTCGCTTTTGTCACATGGCCGTTTCATCGTGGCTGGTTGGTGCTGGTTGAGTGGTTTCATGGTGTGATATTGTTTCATGTGTATGTGTCACCTCTGTGTGCTCAGGTTGATTGAGGGGTTGGGTGAATTGTAGGGTACTTTCAGAATATGATGCTGCATCATTTGCAGAGGTTGGGGGTCCTTGTGTAGTTTAGGTATTTGTAGTGAGCTGCACAGCAGCTCCTTGATACATGCCTAGGCATCAGCATCACAGAATGTCCAGTGTCTTGTGAAATGCCAGCTATTTGGCGCTTTGCAGATTGTGTTGTATGGCTGTAATGTGTGGACTCGTTTAGAGCTTACTTTTCATAATTTGGGTTGTCAAGACTGAGTTCTATGTCTCTTTGTTGCTGTCTGCGGTCTCTCGGAAAAAAAGACTGCTCTTGTTGGCTGCCTCATAGTGGCCTCACGCGGGCAACGTGTATGCATACACACTTTTCCATCGGGTGGATCTCCCCCACCCTGACTTCGCAATCTTTATCCCTCCGCTTGTGCTCCATCACCACACACAACATGCCCCAGCCTGCCCTAGCCTGTCATGCTTTATTTCCCAGACTCCCAGTGCCCCTCCCCATCCCAACCCTTCTTTGTGTTCTTCGCCCTCTCAGACCTCCTGGCAGCCTTAACCATCCATCTGTTTGCCCCCCCACTTCAGTGTTGCCAAAATGGCACGCACTTCCTGCACCCCCTATTCCACAATGGTGCTCTTCTGTGGGTGGCATTTCCTGTGTGGCCACTTTTGTTGACTGCACAGGAAGCATTGTCCACTAACCAGAAAGGAAGACAGCAGATGAGCTGTCTCTCGGATGTTTCCTGCTGTAATGAAAGCTTAATTGTCGGTCCTTACCATTATTTCAGGGGGGGGGTGTAGTTTGATCTTTTTTGGGTGAATTTCTGCCACCTTACGTGCTAAAGAGCAAGGCACAACTGCTGAATTGAATATTGTGCCAGACTGGCAGCAAGTTTAGCTCTTGCAATGCTGGCTGTGTATATCCCTCTGGCCTTGTCGCAGCAGTATTCTGACGCAGCATTTTGTATTTTAGGCAGCCTTCACACAAGGTATTCTGGAAGGTTCGTGAAAACACTGCTAGAATGATCTAGTCTCGACACTTGAGAGGTAGCTTTGAGCAGTCCGTGGCAGAAAGCGAGGAAAGGAATGAGGCACACCTGAGCTGGTTCAGGTGGTGGAAACATTTCATAGCTAGTGATTGCATTTGTGGTGCCAGAATTCTGGGTCTATCCATAAATTATCTTAGGTTGTTGATCACTTGGGACATATATCTTCTGGTAAAATGATATTGCAGATCAGCACCTCCAAGTTTTCTTCAGTTGAGTTCCAGTCTGTTCTTGCCCATTCAAGAGGCCCCTTAGCTGAGACTTCCAGTGTGATACAGCTCAGTTTCACAGTTGCCTAGGTAGAGTTTGGAGGCAATCTGTGTTTTGTCCGCATAATTGTAGCATGTAAGGATATTTTATGTGATGAATCTCATGAGATTGCAATATAAGTGTTGAAAAGGAAGAGTGTGTACTCAAGTAACATTGAGCGATTTGATTGAAAAAATGGTTAGAGATGTTGTCTCACTTGTTTCAGCAAGACAGGATGTCAGGAAGCACCGTGCCATTAGGATCCAGCCAGTTTCACTGAGCCTATCAATGAGGATGCTGTATCTCACTGCACTAAAGTAACCGAAATTCCTTGCTTCAACATCCTGGTACTTGCTAGGCAGATTTAACCTTGCACACCTGAACCAGATCTGACTGTCTGATTGCTCAGGCATGAATGTGCCCTACGAGGAGAATATCGGTGGTCTTTGGGACTGACTGCAGATCGGATCCAGAGTGTACCCCTCTACCCCCCACTTTTTGTGATACAATGTCACTGAAGTCTGGGGCTCCAGTGGGGGTGCACCATGGTTATCCAGTCATAACTGGAGGAGTGCCATATTATTGGTAATCCCATCCCCTACCCACTGAGGGCAAAGATTGAAAATTAGGAGAGAGTTAGAGTTTGGCTGGCTCTAAACTACAGTAACCAGAATCCCTTCCTTTAACATCCTGGCACTTACTAGAAGGATGTAACCTTGCAGACCTGAATTTAGATCTGATTCCCTATTTATTGCTGAGGCATGAAAGCACGCTTGGAGGAGAACACAGCTGGACTGTGGGGCCGACTGTAGCTGGGATCCGGAGTGCACTTCGACCACACCCTCTTCCCCTCCTACCGTCCGCCCCACACACCCTTTTAATAAAAATATGTAACTGAAGTCTGGGGCTCCAGAGGTGCTGAACCAAGGTGATTGATGCCTCACTGATGGTAATCCAGAGAGAAGGATCCTGGCTGGCTCTGCGCCACAGCAGCCAGAAGATGTTGCTTAAACATCCTGGTACTTACTAGAAGGATTGAACCTTGCACACCTGAACACGATTTGCCTCCCTGATGATTGCTGAGGCATGAAAGCAAGCTTGGAGTAGAACATTGCTGGACTGTGTGGCTAACTGCAGTTGGGATGCAAAGGGCACCCCTATCCCTTCTCCGTTTGTAAAAACATGTTACTCGAGTCTGGGGCTCCAGAAGGTCTGGACCCAGGTGATTCATGCCTGAGTGAAAAGTGCCACACTGTAGGTAATCCCCCTCCCTACTCAGGGAAAATATTGAATAATGGTGGAAAACTGGATCCCGGCTGGCTCTAAACCATGGTAACCATAATTACCTGCTTCAACATCCTGGTATTTACTACAAGGATGTAACCTTGCACAGCTGAATAAGACCTGCCTCCATGATGATTGCTCAGGCATGAAAAGAGCGCACTTAGTGGAGAACAGCGCTGGACTGTGGGGCTGACGTCATCTGGGATGCAGAGTGCACACCTACCACCCTTTTTGTAAATATATATACATTTGCCCTTTATTTGAATGGTACTGTGTATTGCATTCATTCCGCACCGGCTCTTTCTAGTGTTGCCTATCTATATTGCTTTGTGATAGACTGGCACACTGCGTGCGGCTACTCCATAGCACCCTGTATTTCATTTGATTTTTTGATAGCATTCCCAACATGCAGGACGCCTGGCTGGCAGCTCCCCTACTTCAGGCTAAGGACCTTATTAGTGAACAGCAAGAGATACCTGTGGCTATGCGTACTAGTGGGGCCAAAAAAAGTGATACCAATATTAGCAAGGATGTGAATTTGCTTAAGGAGATTGAAAAGCTTCGGAAAAGGAAATCTGAAAATGGTGGGAGGAACATTCAGTACAGAACTATTTAGAAATTTGTCGTGTACTACGTGGGTTGTGCTTAATGACGACGCCTTCATTTCGAAGGTCAAGATCTGTACATGCTTGAAGAATGGGGACAAGCTAGTAAGGAATGTTCTGCGCGATTTCTGACTATCTTGGTTAAGTATGCCAAATTGGACAGAGCGGTGGCACTTAAAAATTGGAAAAGGCAAAGGCTGCATTAATTAAGATATGAAGTAGAGAAGAAGGCAAACAATTACGCATTAAAATAGAGGAAGGTCTGCGTGTATCTGAAGATTAAATCAAACAGCGCAAGTATAGGAAGTTTATCGGGGACAAACTAGACTCTGAGGAAGGTCGAGTCTTCACTTTTGCCAGATATTTTGACTCCCTGCGAAAAATTTCCATCACACAGCCACCTTCAATCTTGCCTGGCAACCTGGGCGCAACCTCATCAGAATCAGATGTCTCAGCTTCTGATAACGATGAACCCTCAGTGAGGTTACATTTTTTAGAAGAAATGCGACTGCTGTGCCAGGATGGGAGAAATCCAAAACGAGGCTGGGGTCGTGGCAAGGGAAGAGGAAGAGGGCAGAAATCACAAGCAAACAAAATGTCTGCCAAGGCCGACGTGGGAAACAGCTCAAAGGTGCAGCAACAGAGCAAGCTAATGCGCTCTGGAGTCAAACATTAAAAACAGATGCCATGAAGCTGTGTCAAATTATCAACTTGTCTTCCCATGTGTTGACAAGGCCTCAGCTTTCTCTTCTTTCACTAGGCCTTAACTTCTGTCCAACTATATCTTTTGACTAGGTCCAAGAGTGTCTTGACCCGGATAAATTCCTACGTAAGATTAGACTAAAAAAGTTTTTTCTATTAACCCTACAGCAGCCAAGCCTTCTGTTGCAAGACCTGGGTCTACTGATCTTCTCAATTCTGATATTCTTTTCGCTGGTTGAGCTGGCCTGTCTGGATGATGATCTGTTTGAACCTTCTGACTTTGATCCCACTGACCTTGATATTGACCCCAATTGGGATGTACGCACGAAACTTAAAAATAAATCCAGATTTAATCCCCAGTTTTCTGTGGGTGGCTGCATTGAGGCCTTCTATGATTTTAGGGTCAATGACTTGCGAAAGCTACAGAAAAAAACGATGAACGTCAAACATAATCTTACTGCTACAGAACGTTCGGCCATTGAGAAACTACAAAATGTGTCGAACACTGTCATTAAACCAGCCAACAAAGGCCGTTTGTGCTATGCTGTGCTGCCCAAAAATCAATTTCGGGAAATACAGCTTGAACTTACATCCTTATGTACTAGATGGCCCGAGAGATGTCTAATTGAGGATGATTTGGTTAAATCCCTTGTTTCCTCTTGTTACACTATACCCACCAATTATTTTATACCCAAGACACACACATTCCTTATTCATCCCCCTGGGAGACGGATTGTAACTCTGTGTGGCTCATTATTGGAACACTTGGCACAGTTTGTTGATGAAACTCTATTTCCATTTGTTTCTGTTCTATCATCTTGTCTACAGGATACTAAGGATTTTTTATGACACATCACTGACACTCTGTGGGAGGAGGGCTTATCCTGGCAACTCTTGATGTTGTCTCTTTATACACCTCGATTGATCATCATGTGGGCATGGCAGCGTTCAAATATTTTTTGGACACTCGATCGCTCAATCATCTGGGACAGTCCTCCATGATTTTGGAAATGTAATTATTTTGTTTGACTAACAATGTTTTTTTTATATGAAGGTTCTTTGTTTCGACAATTCAGGGGCACTGCGATGGGCAGTACCTTTGCCCCACTGTATGCCACTTAACGATGGGGTGGTGGGATGCAACCTTTTTCTCTGATTTAATTCTATCTACTTTTTCAAGTCAGGTTATTGCATGGTGGCGGTATATTAATGATGTTTTTATAATCGGAAGGGCACTGAAAGTGATTGGATATTATCTGTTCAGAGTATCAACATCAATATGGCTAATTTAAAGTTCACTGAATGCCACAGCTATACCGAAATTGTATATCTTGATGTGGTTGTTATGCTTGACACTTCGGGCATCCATATGGCATTACATTAAAACAACCTTCTAATACGGGCTTGCCATTACATGCCAGCAGCTGTCATCCGCCATCATGTAATAAAAAGTATTCCTTACACACATGTTGCCAAATATGATCATTACTGTGCCCTGGTAGCAACGGACTTTCTAAAACAAGGCTATGAAAAAAGAACTATTGAAATGGCTTAGATAAGAGCACGTGGACTTTCCCGGGAAAAACTGTTGCATGGCACTAAGAGTGAAAAATCCCTTAAGAATGCTGAACCGAGATTCATTATTTCTTTTGATAATGCCTCTGTTGATGTTCAAAAAATTATTGAGATACATTGGTGCATTTTTACTCTGGACAAAGATCTTTGCCCTTTGTTATCTAAATGTCCTACCATGACTTACAAACGAGTACCGTCCCTTAGAGACAGGCTAGTTCCCAGATTTTTGTGTAGCATTGATAAGATCTCCTCTCTGACCAATTGGCTATCTGGCTCCCCCAATGGATTTACTAAAAGTTCCAAGTGTAAGGCCTGTGCACACGCAACAGTACTGAAATCATTTATACACCCTATTACTAAACTTAATCAGGAGATCAAGTATTACATGAATTGTGAAACTATTTTTGTTGTGTATATTCTTTCATGTCCTTGCATGAAGTGGCACGTCGGGAGCACTACATGTAAATTGAAATTAAGGATTTTACAGCATCTCAGAGCTATTAAAAATTCTGACCCGGCGTCCCCCATGGCAAAACACTGTAAACAAGAACATGAAAATGATTTCCATTTATTGACATGTGTTGCTGTGGCACATGTTCCTACTCATCAGAGAGGTGGAGACCGCATTCTGAAATTACAACAAATGGAGACAAGATTTATTTTAGATTTTCATACAAAGTACCCTAATGGTCATAATGTGGATGAGGAGCTACATACGTTCTTGGGTACCTCCATTTTCCGTGCTTTTCCAGTTTCCTAGTGCTCTAGTCATCACTTTTCTTACATGTATACTATCCTTAATACTGCCAGGGGATGGTCCTTGTTCTTGCCCCAAGCTTTAATGGTATAATTTGCCTGGTATCTCTCTTCTATATTCTGGCTGTCCTTGTCTATTACTACATGGGAAACACTTACTTTTAATTGTGACTACTGTTCTTTCTATTTGTTTTGATTTTTTTCATTGTTGTCCTCCTCTAACTACTCTTTCTGTATTTTTTCATTTTTGGACTATTGGTGGATATGGACATTTTTTCTGTGGTTGGGACTATGTAGTGCTGCAACTATTTTGCCGCTGTGGGATCATCTGACCATTACAGTACCTGCACTTTATATGTGGAGTCATAATAAGTTGATTGCACTTGCACTTTCATCTCATGCACTTTCATCGTATGCAATATGCCATGATAACAGGTTTATAATTGGAGTTCTAATAAGCTTGATTGCATTTGCACTTTTTATTCCTTGCAATATGCTTTGACTATAGGTGTAGTAGATGTGCTGCTATTCAAGCCACTGTTGTTGCACTTTAGATTGGGAGTATTTTGAACTCCGATTGCAATTGCACTTTATCCTATATGTCAAGATCAATCCAATTATTATTTTTTTTTAACCAACTTTATTTTCATTTTTACTTAAGACAATAGTTGAGCTTTCGTTACAGCATGTGTTAAGAACATTGTTACCAACATGAACCCCTTATTCCACACCCTTCAACTTACTCGTTGATTCTAGTATTGTCTTCATACTTTTCCCAACCCCTCCCACCCTACCCGCCCCCTTCCTTTTATTGTTTGAACCAATCAGAACCATGGTTGTAACCAGAACAGTTCTATGAGGCAACCCCTCGGCCATATTTTCTGCTGTCTTTATCTGATATGGATGTTTCTAAGAGTCCCGGGTTTAAAGTATTGATTCTCCCGCTCCCCACATAATCCTGGAGTGGATCCCATATAGCCAAGAATTTCAGATATGTCCCTGATTTTGTGGCGCAGATGTTCTCCATTGCATTTACTCCCCACACTTTCACCCACCACCATAGAGCTGTAGGGCCCTCCACTGTCTTCCATCGTTGGGCCACTGTCATCCTTGCTGCAGCAGTAAGTGGGTTATGAGAGCCGCTCTGTTCCCTGAGGCCGCATATATCCCTTCTGCCACTGCCCTCAGCAGACTGACTTTCGGGGACCATGGTAGGTCTGCGCCCGTTATGTCCCTGATCAGGCTCAGTATTTCTTTCCAGTATACTTTTATCTTTGGGCATGACCACCACATGTGGAACATGTCTCCTCTTTCTCCACACTGACGCCAACATTCTGGGGTGTCCTGATATGCTGGTATTTTTTGCTATCATGTTTGCATTTTATATCTGTAGCGTTGTTAAGTCTGATTGCATTTGCATTTTCATTCCATTTAAACTGCCATGACTATACATTTGTACCTTTTTCCTTCATGTCATGGACATTTTAATATTATATCCACTCATTGGTGCTATATAGAACTAAATGAATGGCTGTTCCTCAAGAACATTGAGGTTCAATACTGCGTTCATTTTTTAATTATGTGATTTGCAGCACTGTGCTAGGCCCGTATTATGTTGTCCATCTATTGTATCTACTGTACCAATTGAAGCCCCACTTTGGTTTGATTTTTGCTTATTTGTAAATACATTTTATGTATGTGTTGCGATCAGTGTGGCCATCGTTTGCAGAATATTTCTAAATATTTCTATGGACTCGGTCTGTATTTACACCACGTCCATTCTAGGGCATTACAATTTCCTGTTTTCAATTTGCACTTTGTAAATAGTTTTTTACCTTCAATATGGTCTGAACATATCGGAAAATAATATTCATATCGTTGATTTCGGTATGTTCTAAGATGGCTGCCACGCAGGCCGCACTGTGCTACAACACTTTGGGAGTGTAATCGCAATAGAGGTAGGACTAAACACTGTTATATATACGTTGTGTTTACCTAGTTCCATGTACGTGATCAAGCGCTTAGTGTAGCGTGAAACGCGTTGTGATGTAGGACTAGCCCCATGGTGTCCTGCTGTTGTTGTGTTTTTGCTGCTATCATCTTTTTCTTGTTAAGAATAAACTTGTGTGTATTACCATTACCATATGAGTTCATCATTTTTTCAGGGCTTGTGGAGATATCCGTTTGCCACGTCGGGAGTGCGGTTTTTATATATATATATATATATATATATATATATATATATATATATATATATATGTATGAAAAACACTTTATTTGCCAGGACACTGAACACATTACTTTTAATTTAATTAATGTTAACACATTAAAGGCCCACTAGTCATTGCCTTTGGCCATGGACACAGTATATTTGAAAACACTAACAGGTCACCAACCATAGCCTCTGGCCTTCACCAGTGGCCATGGCCTTCAGCCATGTACACTGTATATTATTTTCACTAATGAGATACTAGCCATTGCCTTCAGCACAGTACCGGAAGTGGCCACGGCCTTCGGCCATGCCCATTGTATAGTGTAGTATATAAATGGGCCACTAGCAATGGCCTTTGACCATGGCAATGGGTGCAATCTTCGGCTATGCCCACTGTATATTTTAAAATAATATTGTGCCACTAACTACAGTCTATATTATACAACACTAACCAGGCAATAGCCATGGTCTATGGCCATGGCCTTCAGCCGTGCCAATTGCATATTTTAATGTGACTGGGCTGCTCACAATGGCTTTCGGACTTGTCCAGGGGGCATTGACTTCTGCTGTGCCCTCTGTATATTTTACAAAATCAACCAGTCATTAGCCCTGGTATTTGGCCTTACCATCTGTTCATTTGAAAATAGTAAAAAGGCCACTATGCATGGCTTTCAGCCATACCCACTGTATATTTTACAACACTAACCGACAACTAGCTATGGCATTTTGTGATGGCCAGTGACCACAGCCTTCTTTTTGGCCAAGTCCATGGCCTAAATTGTAAATTTATATGAGCTAAATTATTAATGATGTTATGTCTAATGCCATTATTGATTTAATGTGTTGCATACAAAGGCAACGATATTCTTGAGTCCAGAAGCATTTGCTAGTTCTTTAGGGGGGATGAATCTCGAGGCCGTTAAATAACTCCCCTCAATCTTTCGATTGTATATGTGTGTCACCAGTGATGGCATCGGTGATGCCATCAGTGTTCTCATAGAACAGGTAATTAGTGATGTCATCTGTAATGTCATCATTGTGGTCATAGGCTGTGCAACAGGGTGCACAAAGTTAAGGTAGCTTTAGCTGAATTTCTGGGGTTTTGTTGTGTTAAGTTCTCACCTTAATGTCCCTGCAACTAAAGTTTTTTTCCTTGAATGTCACTTTTTTTTTAACAATGTATTACTCACCTTAAAATCCCTACAGCTAAAGTTTTTCCTTGAATTTCAAGGGTTTTCTTATTCCATAGATTTTCCTCTGACACTAACAATGGCCTTCATCTTGGCTGAATGCCCACTATATATTTCAGAACACTACCAGATCACAAGCCATAATCAATCTAAACAATGGTCAAACAGATCTATGGTCTACAAAATGGCTTACCTAATTTCATTCATGGGTGTCTCATCATCTCCGTTTAGTCACTATAACATCTCTGAAAAACAACACAATACATTTCATATTTGAAATATAAAGAAGAGTAGTGACTGTTCATTTCCATCATAATAGTACCGTATGAATACTGAATGTATTCCAAGTGCTCAACCAATTAAGGCTGTACACATTAATCATTCTGTAGAGGAAACAGATCCCATGTATCTATAATACCTAAAAATAAATATGGACATACACATTAAATTCTATCACACTTTGTACAAACATCTGTATATGATACATTTACTTTAGATGCTAGCATTCCAATACATGCACATTATATGGCTACATTGGCCATGAACAACATGGTCCACAAAGTATAAGTCTAATGAAAGGGAAGATCGTAACTTCTGTGCATTTTATGTTTTCAGCATCAATGTAGTACATAGAAAGTAGAATTGTTAATATTACCATCCTACACCAAACTCTAAAAAAGGTAATATTCCTATCCAAGAGTGAGCTGGCCTATGGATAATGAAACAAACATTTCATGATACCTCCTGTTCCATTTTTTAAACATTCAACAAGAAAACTATGCACCCTATATTAGCGGAAATTAGAAGAAATACACTTGGAAAAGGGAGGGGGATGTAGAGGCTGCTTTAGGGACAAGAATCAATGCACAGGTACAACAGCTACACTAAACACTTAGGTAATTGGGCTGATGAAGATCCATCACACAACCATTTTCCCCCACTAATAGATGTTTTCCCCAAAACTTTGTTTGCATACTTATTTAAAAATGTTCACAGTTATATTTATGGTTGATGAAGAGAAAGTCATTAAAGCGTTGAAGTAACTTTGCACAAACCTACACTCGATATATCTACAAATAGAACTTTTCAGGACTACCTACCAAACATGTATCTACATATGTAATTCTTTTCACAAAAACATTTCTTCCATAACCGTGGCTACATATGATGCTATGGGCAATGCTCCAAGGGCCCATATGCATTCATCGTAGCCATGGCTACTATCATTATTGTCACTGTACCCAGGGCCACCATGAAGGATGTGATTGTTTAAACTGCAGGCGCGGTTTATCGCATCGACTGGAGGTCGTATCTGTGGCTACGAACCGCCAATTACTTGCACTATATGCCAAAAATGGATTGGCACGGGTGATGCCACAGTAGAGGACTAGGAAAAGAGCATCTCTGAACATCAGATTAATTGCCATCCCTACTTTTTTTTGAAGTGGTAATATGTCCCCCTTTTTTTAGAAAAACAAAATTAGAAGAAAAAAATGACCCCACAAAAAACTGTTCTTTGTTTTAAATTCCATTTGTTACATGTTTTATCCCAATGTGTTTTACTTCCCTTTTCCACCACCCTCTCTCCATGCCCAAAAACATCCCATTTAAGGGCCACCCTCTAAGTTATAAAAAATAGATGAAATGAAACACAGAGTGGAAAAATACATTACAATGTCTTTTGTAATCTATTTTATGCAGTTTGAGTTACTGAAATGTGTATTTATAGCCGTGGATTTAGTGGTAACTGACTTTAACATAGGCATGGCTAAGTGTGCCTCCTGAAGCCAGCCGCGACTGGGTGTGCCATGCTGTGATTGGCGCTCTCGTAGCCGTAGATTCCTGTCATTGCTGGGATTATACGCACCTCCAAAGCTCAGCATCTCATTGAAAGCTGCGGTAGCCATGAATTTATATTGTTTTTAAAAAGTACATATATGTATATATAAATATCTATGTATTCAGTAGTCCTAGTAAGTTATATTTTGAAATATATAGAGAGTAAGAGAAGGTGGACATAGGGTACAGAAGCATCAATAGATTCTGTAGCGGTAGGTTGGGTGGGTAGTGGTCAAAAGGGTGGGGATAGGCTGGGTAGGGGTATAGATGGTGTGGATACAGTATACCAATAAGGTAAGCGATTGTAGGAGTACAATTTGGGTAGAAAAAGTCTCAGTAGGATGAGTAGATGGGGGTAGTCAGGGTTACATAAACTGGGTGAGGATAAACAGGTGGGAGTACAGCGAGTGGTTGCAGCCAGGGTTTTGGGTGGGGTAGGTTGAGTGAATGTAGAAAAGTTGGGATACAATATGTACACACTGGTAGAGATACTAGCCATTGTCACAGAAATAAGTTCACAGTGTTTATGTCATAATTAGCATTTTTCTGTCTATAAAAATAAGACAATATGTTTAGTTAGAGGACATACTTCATGAAAAACTATACATTTCAGCTGTGCACATATGTTTATTTTTTTTGACCCCCACAAGTAATACATTGTATGCACTATCCTTCGTACATTTGTGTACAGTACACTGTTGTTCTCTTCACATATAATAATCATTGGATCATTGGGGAAAAATCCAAGATGGATTGAAAATCCCCATACAGTTTAGCATCTCAGCAATGTCATTATAAACATAAACTGAAGGCCCATGGACCCCAGTCGGTACGGCGCTGCCTTCAAGAGAACTCCAGCTCTGTCCCTGTAACAACTTCTGTTCGTCCGGACTCCACCTCTGTCACTTCATCATGTTCTGCCGCTCCTGCTACATCATCACCAGCTACAAATGCACTGTCGGCTGCTACCCCATCATCAAGCAGCACTACTAAGTGTCCTCTACTGCTACCAACTCGCAATCTATCACAGTATCAAGTTATGTGCTGCATATGCCACAATTGGGTCATGAAGGGAGATGCCTAAGGAGGGTTCTGGCCTGTTGCAACTGTTCTTTCTTTTATTTTGTAAGTCTGATACTTTAGCCTACTTGATGGTCCCATTTTAAATCAGAGAAAATTTTGGAAAAGTGCAAAGAAATAAACACTTAACGTTAAAAGAAGTTTAGAAAGTAATGAAGCGGGTTTCTACAGATTTGTGACATGGTACACACTTAGACTGTGAAGACAGCTATTCCACAAAGCTGTGAGTAAACAGTCTTTTTTTTAATGTACTCATTTTTTTATTGAAAATGTACCTGCGTAGAAAAAGGGAAATAGTTACATATGAATGCTGTTATTTCAATTTTTTATTTTTAGCAGCTTTTTTTGAAAAATGTACAAAAATGCATCTGTGAATTAGCAGCCCCATCACTTGTACCTTCTTTTTTACAAGTAAGGAACAAGCAATTGCAAAACATTTCTACAATACTGGTAAGTGGAACTTGGTGTTTTAAGCAGGTGTAGTTTGTTGATACTGGATTTAATCAGGCATCAGTGCTTGTAAAATAGTGCAGCTTTATATATAAGGAAACATGCAACATTTTAGTACAACAAAAGGTAGCAGGCACCCCTCTCTAGAAAGAACATAGCATGATAACCTGTTCTGTGACTTTTTTCCCCACTTTGAGAGTCTGCTGCCATCGCTTTTTACTCACTGTACATTTCTCAAAGGAGGAATATCCATTTGCATATCAGTCTTTTGTCCCACCCACAAGGACAGTCCATCACCGAAATGCCAGGCAAACTTCCTCTGAACAAGAGTACCAACAGCAACCTCCGGACACGTGTTTCAGGCTTGTTGGGCCTCATCAGTGAGGTGAAGCTGTGCCTCTCTGAGCACATTGAGCAAGGGGTCCACGTCTGGGTTCCGCAATGTAACTTAGGCTGACCAACCCCAAGTTCCTTGCAAAAATACAAAAAAGGTTTCAGGCACCCCTTTCTAGAAAGATCCTGGCATGAAAACCTGTTCTGTGGTTTCTTCCCACTTTCAGAGTCCGAAGCCATCACTTTTTGTCACTGTACTTTTCACAAAGGAGGAATATATTTATTTGCATATCAGTCTTTGTCCCACCCACAAGTCCAGCACCGAAATGCCAGGGAAAAGTTCCTCTGAACAAGAGTACCAACAGCAACCACCGGACACGTGTTTTAGCCTTGTTGAGCCTCATCAGTGATTGGAGCTGTGCCTCTCTGAGCACAGTGAGCAAGGGGTCCTCGTCTGGGTTTCCACAGGTAACCTAGGGTGACCAACCCCAAGTTTCTTGCAAAAATTCAAAAAAGGTAGCAGGCGCCCCTCTCTAGAAAGGTCATGCCATGAAAACCTGTTCTGTGGTTTCTTCCTACTTTGAGAGTCCAGAGCCATCACTTTTTGCTCAGTGTACTTTTCACAAAGGAGGAATATCCATGTGCATATGTCTTTTGTCCCACCCACGAGGGCAGTCCAGCGCCAACATTTCAGGCAAACTTCCTTTGAACAAGAGTACCAACAGCAACCCCAGACACGTGTTTCAGTCTTGTCAGGCCTCATCAGGGAGGTGAAGCTGTGCCTCTCTGAGCACAGTGACCAAGGGGTCCACATATGGGTTCCCACAGGTAACATAGGGTAACCAACCCCAAGTTCCTTGCAAAAATACAAAAAAGGTAGCAGGTGCCCCTCTCTAGAAAGATCATGTCATGAAACCCTGTTCTGTGGTTTCTTCCCACTTTGAGAGTCCGGAGCCATCGCTTTTTGCTCACTGTACTTTTTACAAAGGAGGAATATTAATTTGCATATCAGTCTTTGTCCCACTCACAAGGCAGTCCAGCACCAAAATGCCAGACAAACGTCCTTTGAACAAGAGTACCAACAGCAACCCCAGACATGTGTTTCAGCCTTGTTGGGCCTCATCAGTGAGGTGGAGCTGTGCCTCTCTAAGCACAGTGAGCAAGGGCTCCACGTTTGGGTTCCCCCAGGTAACTTAGTGTGACCAACCCCAAGTTCCTTGCAGAATACAAAAAAGGTAGCCAGCGCCCCTCTCTAGAAAGCTACGTTTTTGGGATGGCTTTTAATAGCATCTGAGGAACACACTGATAATGCATATCTGTATGAACAGCGAAGGCTATTTTCAATTACATCTGAGTAAAACGCTGACAATATGTTAATTCCCCAAAGCTATGTGTAAACTGTTTTTTTAACGTTCTAGGTTTTTTATTAAGAAGTAACCTGTGAAGAAAAAGGGAAATAATTCAACATGAATGCAGTTCTTTTAAAAATATATTTTTCTAGCAGCATTTTATTGACATTTAAAAAATGCATAGGTGAATTACAGGACCCACCAAAGCAATTGCAAAACATTTATGCAATGCCAGTAAGTGGAACGTGGTGTGAGCAGGTGTACTGTGTTGGCCCTGCATGTAATTTTGTAGCAATGCTTATAAAATAGTGTAGCTTCTTATATAGAGAAACATGCTATATTTTAGAGATGGCTATTTTTAATAGCATCGGAGTAAAACGCTGATAATTCATAAGTGTATAAACAGGGACGGCTATATTTAATAGCATCTCAGTAACAAACTGACAATGCATAGGTGTATCAGAACTAACATGTTTCTAATTCTGTAAAGTTAAAAAAGAATGCACATTATAAACACTTTTATAGTACAATTAACTGCCACTTGATGTGAGCAGGTGGAAAATAGCAGCAATGTATGCCATCTGAAAGCAGTGGTTAATATAGCTGACAGACACCCAATACTGAAAATAAACCTTTCAATATGTAAATATTTACTGACACTTTTTAATCAGCCACACACTCAGCATGTGCATAGTGTGAGTTCTGCAGTCAGAATGCAAAACCTGTACAAAATGGTGGTTTTATACTTTGCAAAATCAATAGCACAAAAAGAGGACAAAAGTAAGCAATGTACTAAAATGGCCGACACATTTTCACTACAACCTATCACAGACAAGTACTCAATTACGACAGTAACACCAACCAATTGCAAACATTGAAACACAAAAACCCTTTTTTTTTTTTCAACCATTATTTTATAGCCACGGTTATTCAATCCACGGCTATGACCACCTTCTTGTAACTGCAGATACACACACATGTTTTACTAACTCAAAAACAGACAGTGTCAACCTTTAAAAGTTCGAATGAGACAGGGGTAGAGATGAGGGTCTGGAATGAGAAACACATGTATAATGGGGTTATCTAACATCCACAGAATAGTATGATTATTGCCAGACATTTATGGCTTAATACTCGTAGCTATTCACATAGCCATTTGTACAACAGCAACCAATCAACTGGCGTGATAGGTTAACCTGCCTATGTACACCTGGCTGCTTGCTTTATACCAAAAGGTATAGCAACCCCCAATTTTATCGTAGCCTCTGCTATCTAGAAAAAGGGCAGACAAGAAATACATTCCCAAGCCCTCACGAAGTACCACCAACGCCTATGCCAGCTCCCACTACTCACCCAATGGCCTCCTCAACTCCCCTGCCCTCTCCTATGACCCCTATAACACTCATTGTTTCTGTGATGTAGTTTTCATCAAAATGTCGGGTAGCCGTGGCTATGCAATCTGGAAAAATACACAACATATCATTGGCCTGTATAGTGATATTACACAGATCCATGCTGATAGCCATGACTATATGTTCCACACAGTGACTGACGCTTTCGTAGACATTGTTAAGCCCTCCAGCCATTGCTGCCATTGTCCACATCTGCAGCTCGTTTAATCACATTGCTTGTGATGTAGCCGCGGCTATAATGTTTTTTTAAAACAAATATTTACATATGTATATATCTGTGTATTCAGTAGTCCTTGCAAGTTGTACGTTTTGAGATATATACAGTATAAGAGATAATGGTAGAACAGTGCAGAAGCATGAATAGATCAAGAGGGTAGGGGTAAAGTATATGATTGGGGAAAGACATGGCAGGGATACAATGGTGGTACAAAATATGTAAATTCAGTAAGTAGGCCGGGTTTCCACACAGTTCGGTATTCAATATACCTTTGTTTTGCTTAGTTTTAAGGTTCTAATCAGTTCAGTTTTTAATATGCATTTGTTTGGATTTAGTTTAGGTTTCCATTCAGTTCCGTATTCAGTAGCATTTATTTTGCTTAAATTTAAATTTCCAACAACCAGAGACTTTCGAAAATATTCTCTCTGAGACACGCGGCTACTCCAATACAAAGTAGTCCTTCTCAAATTTCAACAATGGGAATGTTCTTTTTAGCAGTGTGGGTCTCGTGAAGAAAGGGGCTAGCTTCCACCCTGCTAATTCTGACAGACCAAGCAGACTGACACCAGGGAGACTGCCCAGAAACAGGAAGAAAAATACAAAAAGGGGAAAAAACCTGCAGAGGAAGTAGTGAAGAGCTGCTAACGACGTAGATGACAGAAGGCAGTCTGAATGCAGCAGTCAGCGTAGAACAGCTCACAACGTGAATGACTGAATGCTGTTAGAATGTTGCAGGCTACGTGGAAGCAAACACAACGTGGGAAGAAGAGGGCAGTAAGGAAATTGCAGGCGGCAAAGAGGCAGCACACAACCTGAATGTCAGGAGGCGGAATGGAAGATGCAGGCAGAGCAGAGCGGAGCTCCACAAGGAGAGCAAGAAGAGAGATGAGGTATGAGGCGGAGGTGGAGCAAAAGGAATCAAGGAATGCAGTGGAGAGGATTCCAGGAGGGACGGAGGAGAATGAAAGAAGGAGGGCTGAGCAGGAAGCAACCAAGCTGGCTAAGCAACCGAGCACTGAGATGCGAGGTTGCAAAGCTGTTCGGTGCATTAAGTATGGCAACTGGAGAGGGCAGAAACAACTAGACCGTGGCTCGGCACACAGCAAAGGCTGGCACTGGCCATCTTGGAAGGAACAATGGCCATCGCGATGACGTGTCCAGAACGGCCGTGCAAAGTGTGGCATAACAAGGGGTCCAACTTCTGCCCCTCGGAAACTCCAGTGTCTGGTCACCAACACATGAAAATCGGCACCTTCGCTTAAAGGAAAAGGGATGGCCTGTCCACATGGCTCCCTTCTCCACCTTCAGTATTCCCCAAGGAGCCCCTGCTCCCATGCCAGCTTTGTAAGACCACCTCCCTCTGCAGTCCCCAGCATCTCAGCATTCTGCAAATGGCAGGCAACTCACAGCAGTTCCCTTCAACGGTTTGCCTCCTCCCACACCAGGTCCCCTGCTGGTCTCTCCCACACAGGCCTCCATGTTGTTCTCTGTGGTCTCTGCCTCTCATTTTATGCATCTGCAATCCTTTAACAGGTTGCGGGTGTGCTCTCTCAATTGAGCTTACCTGACTATGTTTAAGGGGACATGCCTGACCTTCACAAAACTTTGCAGGCATCTTGCTCATCCCAGTACTAAAGTGGTGAAATGGCATAGTGTTCATCACTCTTAGTTGCCTCTTCCTCGTCTTAGAAAAGAAGTGGTGAAATGGCATAGTTTTCATCACTCTTAGTTGCCTCATCCTCGTCTCAGTACTGTCAAGTGCCACATGAGGGGAAATGAGGGGAGCTGGCTTACAAAAGTCCATAAAGGTCAGGGGAATTTTAGGTTGGTCATCAATAGGGTAAGGGGGATACCATGTCTCTCCTGTGGGTACCCCGCTCCCAATTCCCAAGGAACCTCCACCCAGGTGATCCTCCCTCACGTCTCCACCCCCAGGGTTGGGATCCAAGAGCCTTTCCCCAGCCACCTGAGCAGAGGATCCAGGGGGAGTAGGATTGAGGATACCCTCAGGTTTCTCACAGGTGGAGGTAGATAAGGCGGGATATAGAAGGTGCACAGAGGTAGAGACACTAGCCATGACCACAGTGATTATGTCATAATTTGCATTTTTCAGTCTGCTAAATAACAACAACAAAAAATAAATATATATATATGTAATGATTTAGACAACAAAATCCCAATAAGAGAAAAGTGCCTGTGGTCTTGTGGGTAAGCGGTTGCTCTGGGAACATGACAACCTGAGTAAACGCCTGGTATCCAAATACTTCAGCTAGCTTACCAACCTAAAAGAAAACCAAGAAGTTGTGCCAGCCCTATGAATAAAAGTTACAATCTCCACCCACATGTGTCCTTTACTTGTGCCCTGAAAAGCAACCACAATCAGAGGAAAATAACTACAAAAGTGTTCAGGATTGCAAAATCTCTTGACACATACTGGCCAAATACTCATGACTTACTTGCCCTCTCATCATTTCCCCTCCTCATCTCATGTCTGGCTTTCAACAATACTCTTATTTAAAAAGATAACTTGAAAAGTAGACATACCATAGTGTCACTCAAATTTATAAATCTTTAAAGATCTGTGTTGGGCAATAAACTGTACAATTGTAGCATCATTCCCCCAGCTTCAGTAGAAGACTAAAAATACCAGAATACGATTCAGAAAAAGGCAAAAAATGGTCTCTCAGAGATCGCAGAGACCATTGGACACATAGAAGATTTTTAAAACCATATTGGGGCATACTATATATATCAAAAGGTTATTCCAAAACTAAGAAACCACACAGCATCCAGGACTGTAGACTGTCTCCCATTCATGCAGTAACTGGGGCGGACCCAGCTTACCTTCAAAGTAAGGAAGGTGCTGGCCCCCTGAGGCCATGTTGCTCTAAGTGACCTTATAACTTGTGCTCATTAATTAGGCAACAAGGCCTCAGTGGGTCTGCTGCTTCCTCGCTTTGAAGCTAAGTAGGGACAGTCAAGATTACTGCCTGGATGCCTATCATGTCATGTGCCATCATGGCCAGTGATTTTTCACCCCCAAATGTCACTGTTTTAAACCTTTTTTCCATAGCCGCTGGTACAGAACTACAGATAGCCTTGGAGTTCTATAATGCTTTCACAGCCATGGCTATCATGAAAAACGAAGACGATGCTTTCCTGCTCCTCCAAGACTTCACCAAGTACCCCCAACAGATATTCCAGTTCACCCACTCCCCTGCCCTCTCCCATTCCCCCCACAAAACACAATGTTTCTGTGATGCAATTTGCTTTTAAATGTCGGCTATTCGTAAACATCCCTACAGAAAAGTTTTGTGTTGCAAACTCAGTCCCTACACCCCCTCCAACTCTCAAATCGCTTGGTGTCCTCTTACCCACCCCCACCTCCAGGCTGATGCCATTTGCATTTTTTTTTACCTGAAAATGGCTTTTTTCCTGCATTTCATTTTCTGATACCCTCTTCCATCGTTCTTAGCAATTTACCCAAGATATAGCTATCTATTTTGAAGACAGGGTCACCGCCTTCTCCATCAAATATTATTTTTAACTACATTACAGAATAACTCCAAACCACAAAAAGGCCTCAAGTCAACGTTTCGTGCCCAAGTTGTTTTGGACTTGGTTCAATTCCGTCCAGCAGTTTGAGATATGTATATTAGGGCGACTATATATGTGATAGGGCAACAAGCTGAAACCTATCCATAGGAAATGCGAAAATTCTATGTCTAATAACCTTTGACCCATAGTATGGATCAGTCTGAAATTTTCCAAAGTATTACCTGACGCATGCTCCATAGGTCTGGAGCATTTGGTGCAAATTCATGTTATGGTTCGAAGACAAAAAGGGTAAAACAAAAGGTGTGTTCCTTACTTTTTGCATTGTTTTTCCCATAGGGACATGTCCAATATTTGCGCATCCATACAGCACAAACCACTGTATGGATATTTGCCAAATAAGAAGAAAGCTGTGCACAAAGTGCTCAAAGGAAATCCTTTGTTGGCTTGGCATACATCCATCCAGTTGTTTTTTTCCCCAGAAACCAAAAATGTGTATTTGTATCTCCCTTGATGCATTCCTAGGCCCAAGGCTTTACATTTCTGAAAATCCACCACAACGAAAATTGTGATTAGTGGGTGCAGAAGGTCGAGATTCTTTTTTTTTTAACAGCTTTAAATTGATATCCAGTAGTGTCGTTTTTATGCTGGGGATATTGTTGACAGGATGGTTTGGACTCTGGGGATAGTGGAGACTTTATTTATTTTCCGAGCTTTTCCCTGAGATAGTCATCTAAGATCTCGAATCTGGTCGAGTAGGAAAAGAGCTGACACTTCATAAAGATACATTAACAAGATGTGCAAGTGCAGGATGTGCTAGCATTACCAGCTTTTTTTATCATTAAAGAAAATGCACAGATCACTTTCTAAATGTGCACAGAATATATGGGTATTAGATGTAATGTATGGTTGGGGGGTGGAGCTATAGAGAATTATTTTATTTCCCCATGTATATTGAAAACAAAGTGCGCCACAGAATGGCACATAGTGTTGATGCTTGTTTTCCTTAATCGTCTCTCTTGATTGGTGCACATGACTTAAAAATGTAGATCACGATTTCCTCGGTGCATTGAAGATCTCAATGTTCATATAAGACCCATGTATTTCAATACATGTGTAAAACAGATATGTGTGAAGTGGTGCATCAAGGGACCGTATAAAGAGTATGAGAAATAGTTAGGAGTCGAATTAGTTTGTAAGTGGATAGAGTGAGGAGGGGGAAACATGTGCACTAGTTTTCCAAAGATCTTGGTTCTCATCTTGATTCTGGCAGCAGGTTGACGAAAACTGAGATGCTTGAGATATGAATCGCGATTCATAAGTAAGAGAGTAAAGACACAAACAATATTAAATAATATGATATGGCAAGCACAGTATATGCTACTTGGAAAAAGGGAAGCATTTTCAGTGAGTGTGATGTAACAATTACGATATTTATTTGCTCAACTGATAAGTGCTGAAGATCTCGCTCTTCATATAAGACCCCTGTACTAAATATATATATGAAACAGCTATGATAGATTCATTGGATCAAGGCAGGCTGTAAGGAGCAGGAAATTTGGGAGGGTTGTGTCACTTTGGACATTGATACAGGGAGGCGAGACACAAATATCCACTACTTTTTTAAAGATCTTGATTCCAGTCTTCATATGCTTAGAATGAGAATCTAATTTCTAAAAAGAAAAGAGTAAAGACTTAAAAATATATTAAAGAATGTGATGAGGTAAGCCCAGTACATGTTGGTGGGTGAAAGAGAAGTATTTCAAGTAACCTTGTGTTAGTAAAGAAGTTCTCGATTTTAATGTCAGTCAGCAAGTTCTTAATTCTTAGCGAGAGCCAAAAGAAATACTTGAAAAATGTTATATCATATAATATATATATATATATATATACATATATATATATAGCACAGTATATGCTAGTTATGTTATGAGAAGTATTTATTAATTTAGGAACCACTCTCTGAGATTGTTTCAAAAATTCGTGTAAAATGTGTGGGAGATTGGTATTACAGTGATTTCGTGTTTTGGGGCTGTGGTGTTGGATTGAAATGTGAATTGTTATTGAAAAATAATCTGTGTGTCAAAAGCATGAGAGATGCTGCTGCATTGTTTTATTATCCTGTGTTTTGTTTTGGACAACAGCCGTATTATCTTGTAAATTATAGCATGGCATAACCCCAGAAATGCAGTAAAAATCTTTAGTTGAAATATAGTTAACATGAAACAATTTGATGCATCAAAACCTTTGACACTTAGTGAACATGTTTTGGTTGAAGTAACATTAAGGTGCAGATTTAATGCAACAAAATCTCTGAAATTCAGCAGCAGGTGTTGGAAGCTATGCTACCTTAACTATGAAGCCCCCATTGCGCAGCCCCTAAATAAACAGATGACACCACACGTGTCATCACTGATGACATCACAGATGACATCATTTGTGACATCATCTTTAACATCACTGGTATTGTTGATCCGAATTGAAATTAGGAGGGATACAACTTGAATAAAAGTGTATTGCTGCATCTAAAATAGAGTATGTGTTCAGGTGGCAAGCATTGCCTTGCTAGACCTAAAAAATCAAATGGACGACCTCAGAGATGCAAGCAAACCTGCGCTCCTTCTGCTCCTTGATTTATCAGCTGCATTTGATCTGGTGAATCATAAGACCCTCTGCCATCCCCTATCCACTGCGGCCAACTTCTCTCTAAGGGCTTGTGCCTGGATAACATTGTTTTTTCAGGAAAGAACTATGAAGGTCTTCTTCGATTCTTCATGTACCAGCCCAAGCCTCATCAAATCTGGGGTCCCACATGGCTTGTGCATTCCCCCCACCCTCTACAACCTTTTCACGAGGCCTCTGTTCGACATTCTGGACGCACTGGGCATCTCATACACAAATTATGCTGAGGACACCCAGGTGCTCATCCCCCTCTCGGGTGATTATCTGTCTGACCAGAACACCCTCAACTCCATTTACTCAACAATCCAATCGTGGATGGTAGAAAACTGGTTATGCATCAACAGCGACAAAACCAAACGTTTGCTAATTGAATCCCCGGCCACCTTAGGTAAACTGGACAAGAAATATAGCTCCTTCACCATTGATAATATTCCCATCTCTGACTCCAAATCTGTTAAGACCTTGGCCATATACTTTGACTCTAACTTACGATGAATAGGCAGGTTAATGCCATTTCCTCCTCCTCAGTTTACCACTCCAAATTGCTTAATGCAACTAGACCGTTCTTATCCCAACAGAATTGCCTCACCATTGCCAGGGCAATAATTGAGTCAAGACTGGACTACTGTAATGGCCTCTTTGTTGGGACCTCCTGCAAGAATATTACCAAACTCCAACGAGTACAAAATAACGCCCTTAGGGCTGCAACAGGCATCTCACGAAGGGACCACATCTCTGAAGTTAGGAGACAGGTCCATTGGCGTACCGTTAAGGAAAGGATTGTTTTTAAAACTCTCGCCTTGACACATAAGTGTGTCCATGACATGGCACCCCCCTACCTGGTCCAAAGGATTAGCACACCTTCCCCAGCCAGACTAACAAGGACGACCTACACCAACAGGATCTCCGTACCCAAGACCCGTAGAGTTTGTGCGTACGGTACCAGTTTCTCAACCATGGCTACCACTTACTGGAACTCCCTCCCCTCTCACATCAGACTAATTGAGTCTCACACAGCTTTCCGGAAAGCCATGAAAACCAGGCTATTTGTATAACACTGCACCTGTACCATCCGTTTGCATCATATGCTCTGGATCTAACATGTTGTTGTTACCCTTATAAATACCTGTATGTATCTATGTAACTGTAACCAAGTAACTTGCCAGGTAATTTTGCTGTTGGGCCGCATTCCTGTAATCCTGAATTAAGCCTTACTACTCTCTCATGTAAAAGCGCCTCGATGCCCGTGGGCTGTAGTGCGCTCTATAAGTGCAAAAAATAAATTAAAAAATGTTTGAAATATACCTAAGCAATGAACTCACAGATGGACAGGCATTACCAGGTCAGGTAATGTCCCTTGGGTGAGTAACATGCCAGAGTGAATTGAGGGACATAATGTGGGCCTTGGTCAATTACCAGACCAGGTACTGTCTGCTGATCTCACCACTGATGTCATCTGACATGCTCTAAGTGTGCTTCAGTTACTATTGATGTCAGTGATGGTGTCATACGTGATGTCATCGCTGATATCATTTGTGATGTCATGAGTGTGCTTATGGGCTGCACATCGGGGAGGTCACCGTTAAGGTAGCATAGCTTCAAACACCTGATGTATTTAAGATTTGTTGCATTCAATCGTCACCTTAATGTGACTTCAAGTAACGTTTTTTCACTGAATTGCCAGGTTTTTGCTGCATTGAATTGTGAATTGCTTTACATTAACTGAGTTTCAAACATTGTATTTTTTCATTGAATGTTAAGGGTTGTGCTTCTTTGAATTCTTTCACCTTAAATGTGTTTCAACTAAACTTTTTGCACTGAACATATATATTTGTGTGTGTGTAGCCACCCTATAGTTAAGGTGAAACTTATGACCCATTCACTTCTGTGAACATTATTTTGCTAATCATTTTTATCGTATTGCATATATATGGCTGACATTTTCCACCAATGATTGCCCTTCATGGGCACCGACAAATTGCCAAATTTGCAGTAGGTTTGTCCAACGTTTCAAAAGTTCTTAAGTGTTGAAAAGTGTTGAAAAAACACGTTGCTTTTGGAAGAAGCCCTTTCACTTTGCTATTGGTGAAAATGCGCATTCTTTAGACAAACACACAGTGAAAACCGCTGCACACATATGTGCCAAATGCGATAATTCTGACACAATGTGGTGAAGGTGTGCCTTTTTGTGGAATGGTTTAAAACTGGCCAGTAGTTTCTTTGAATATTTGACCAACAAGAGGGTGCCCGCGGGCCAAAAAACATGTGTACAGGTTATTGCAGCAACTGATGCTTTTCAGAAATGAAAGGTTGCCGTCTTCCACCATAGGAGCTGCACTCACAGGACTTCCATATTAAATAAATGTGCAGTAAATTACCCTGAGAAAAAAAGGAAGTGTCCCAACAAACTCATTTCAAAAAGTATGGTATAAAGGAACCATATTACAAAAAAGTGTAACTGCATTTTGGGGCCACCAAACGTGCTGCTGGATGCCCTACGGCACATTTTAACCATTTACAAAAATAGAGTTTGAAAGTGAAGAGAAAACTGAGTGAAACAGTCTGTACTCTTTACTCTGGCCACCTCCTCTCCCTCTCTCATCTCTGATTGCCATTCAGGATTGGTGTGCCACTAATGATCTCTGCCTGAATGCCATCAAGACGGAGATCCTCCTCATCGGCACACCTTCACCGCCCTTTCCCCTCACTCTCTGACTGGCCTCCCTTGACTCTCCTCCTACCCCCACCTGCGAGGCTAAGCACCTCGGGCCATCTTTGACTCCACACTTTCCTTCTCCGCCCACATCTCTGATGTCTCTAAAAAGTCAAACTTCTTACTGTGCCTCCTCAGAGGTAGTCTGCCGTTCCTCTCCTTCCCCCAGAAGCTTACTGTCTCACAAGCTCTGGTTCTCTCTGGGTTGGACTATTGTAACACCCTCTTTCTATATCTACCTGCCTCTACTCTCCGCCCTCTGCAACTAATCCAGAAAAGGACTGTGAGACTTGGCCTTGGACTCAAGCCATGGGATTGTATCTCTCCAGCTCTGAAATGTCTCCATTTCCTCCCAGTGGATGCAAGGATTACATTCAAAACCCTCTGCATTGTACACAAGGCTTTCTGGGGCCTGGGTCCAAAATACCTTCAGCTATCCCTCCGCAAATACCTCCCCTCTCAAGCTCTTCGCTCCTCTACCTCTCTAACTCCCTCAGGGTCAGTAATTTTTCAAATAAACAAGCTGATCTCTGTCTTCGGCTGGGGCCTACCTCTGGAACAGCCTCCCTGCCACTCTAAAACTTGAGGAGAACCATCTCCGGTTCCGGAAGCACCTCAAAACCTTCCTCTTTGCTTCTGCCGTTGCTGCCCCTCTCCCCTGCTGATCTTTTCTCTCTTGGCACTGTGCACCTGGCCACCCTCTGTCCTCCGGGCCCAGGTACCTGCTCACCCTGCCAACCTCCTGCACTGCCTCCGGGCCACCCCTTGCACTGGGGTCTGTATCTGTATCCATACAGCCCCCCTTTTTCCTTCCTGCACATATCAGACCTACCCTGTCTGCTGCCTTAAACCCAGCACTTGCCACTTGCTGGCTGCACTACGACTGTTTGTTGCCATTATTATGGATTTATTTATTTATTATTATTTATCTGCTTCTCCTTTGCTCTGCACTTTCCATTCCTCCCCCTTCCATGGACTTTTCCACTGCCCCGTGCACTTGCGCATTCTCAATGTCATTGGGCCTAGTAACATTGTTGTTTATTTCTCCCTTGTTCCCCTCCCTTGCCTTGTCGTACTCTGAAACACTAGTGTACGAGCGCGATAGAAATAAAAATATCAATTCAATTCAATACTTTAAGTCTCTTTATTGTAAAGAAAGTCATTGCCACCTGCAAAGTATGCCTTGCCGACTGCATGTGCAATGAATTCGTTTGGGATTTGCATGCTTTTACCATGTGCTAAAACATATGAATTCCATATGAATCATTTGGTTTAACGGTTGCATGAAAATCTCATGGTAACGTTGAAGTGATGGTAAGGTGATGGTTTAATGCAACACAACATTTGAAATTAAGCAAGTGTTGGAAGATACAGCCCCATACGTCTGAGCCCCCTTTTTGCGTAGACCATCACTACATTGATGACACCACAGATGACATCACTGATGACATCACTGATAACATCATGTATGGCAATGCGTATTATATCATTGATGACATCACTGGTAACTAGAGCACACTGATGACATTACAGATGACATCAAAGCATAAATATTGGGAAACTACCTGTCATAGAAAACATTCTCTTGGTCTACTTCAAAATATTTGACAAAGACATATTGTATAGAAGTCTGTCTAATGCATGATAACTGAGATTTCATATATCTGTGGACCCATTATGGGGGTACAGTGCCTACTTAGGGTGGCCTGACCTGGTGGAGCCTAGGGCATGTCCCTGGGCCATGATCGTGCCAATGAGCTCAACGGTCGTGTCCAGTGACCCTTGCACCCACTATGAGGGTTTGAGTGGCCGCTGGCCCTGGCTGCATCCCTGCCCTAATGGGTATTTTTGGTGGCTTAGCAAGACCTGGGTGTGGCAGCAGACCTTGGCTGTCATCAGTGCTTTCTAGTTTCTAGTGATGTCATCAACGATGTAACTAATGATGTCATCAGTGATGCAATCTGTGATTTCACCAGTGTCCCCTTGGGCTTCACAGTGAGTGTGGAGGGCTAAGACGTAAGGTGTATAGCTTCCAACCCATGGTTAAATTTAAGTGCATTGCTGCGCTACAGCATCCCCTTAACGTCACGTCAACTAAAGTGTTTTCACTGAATATAAATGATACATTTATTCAGTGAAACACGTTCTTTTTATGTTCGCGCTCCATGTATATTTCCCTCCTCAGTGTATATGTCTCGGCGTGTTTACGTCCTGCCTCCGTGAACACGTCACTCCGCTTGTTTGACCCGTGCTATGAGCGTCGTGTAATGTCCCTATACTTGGGGCCGTCAGTGCATATTGTGACTGACTATGAAAGGATATCTTGATGCCAAGCGAGCGTGGGCCTTTCACACTCAGAGCTAGGTACAACATTAGCAGAAGCGGCTCAGGGAGATATGTGCAGCTGTGTCAGGCCGATGGCATGGGCATTCCAGGGCTTATGGCGAGGCTGTATTTAGGACCCCCAAGGACCCCAGGCGTGGAGAGCTTTTCTAATGGCCCATCAGAATTCTAGCCGGTGTGCCGGCTCCTTGGGTGGGCACCGCACGACTATGCAGGCCCTGGGACCACCTACCTGCATGGATCCTGTCATTGGAAGGTCGACAGAGCTTTTTAAGAAATTCATCAAATATTTAGGACAACACAGGCAAGATTGCTCGGTGGGTTGATTGCATTCTGTTGAGCTATTTGGTGATAGAATTGGAATCCTGGTAGTTCCCACAGTGCCTTCTGTCGTTGTTACTCTAATAGAAATGAGGTACAATTAAGCATCATTTAAGCACCAACACACGATTCAGTTTGTGTTTTACCCAGTAAAAACATCATTATTATTTTTAAACGGGCAACTATTAATATGAACATGCTGGCAGTGGAAAGCGCAGAGCAGCGCCAGAGCTCTTCATTAAGGCACAGGGCGATATTAACACGCGCTGCAGACACTCGCCCATAAAAAAACCCGGGAATGAAGCGTCAGAACACGTATTTGTACTTAGGTCTTGAAATGCTGAGACAATGAATGTCATTAGTAACATGTTTTGTTTGCTCATTAAAGGAGCGCCGAAGGGCTGCTGCAGAACATAATAGTGTCCGTGCACGTATGCACACATTAACACCTCTCCATGGCATGCAATAAAGGCGTTTACTGTTCTTCTTGGGCTAATGGGATCAGAGAAAAAAGTGGGTCAGAAGTGGGGACTACAGCAAAGCCTGCCTACTTTGACTGACTGTTTCCTAGTGCTCCAGCTGAGGCCGCTGTGCCGCACAGCCTGAGGGGGAAAGACACAGCAAGCAACATAGGATACTTGTCATATTAAGAGCCAGGTCACAAGCCATGGCGAACTTACTTCTGCATATGGTTGTCAGGTACACCATACTGTGGTGTTCGTAAAAAAATCCGATGCAACTTACTGCTGCGAGAAAATACGCCTGATTCTCAACAACAAACCTCAGTTACACTCAAACCCCAGTTACACTCAAAATGCATGTTCTGATATGAAGTAACGTACTCCGGACACACCTGATTCTCAAAAACAAACCCCACGTACACTCAAAATGCATGTTATGATATGAAGTAACTTACTCCAGACACATCTGATTTCTCGAAAATAAACCCCACTTACACGATATGAAGTACCTTACTCCGGACACACCTGATTCTCAAGAACAAACCCCACTTACACTCAAAATGCATGTTCTGATATGAAGTAACTAGCTTACTACATCTCGGACGGAAACTAAATTTCTAATTTACTATTAAAAAACATTTATAAACTTAGCGTTTGTCTCACTCATTCTTTTCTCGTCAATATCACACCTTGCTCCACATTGATCATACAGTCGCATGAGCCAATGTCACGTTCTCATCTCCCATTCAACACTTACTTTCACACCCAGAGCATTTAGATGAAACTGTGTGTTCACTAAAGCTTGTAAGGCAACTTTGCAGTTTTATGAATACACATAACATTGCACCCTTGTGTGTTTGGGCCTCATTACGAGGTGAGCGCAAAGGGATACCGGGCACCGTTAAGGACATTGGTGCCGGTTATCCCTTTGTGCCCTATTCCAAGGTCCCTTAGCGGGTCCCTTCCTTAACGCCTGGTTTTAACTGGCGTTATGGACGGGGCCCGTTAAGGGACTTCAGAGCTAATAACGGTACCGCAATTTGCGTTACCGTTATTAGCGCCTTCCCCCTTCCCATTGAGCCCTATGGGGGCTGAAATGGGAATGGGGAATGGCTTTTTCAAAGGGGACTTACCGTCCCGCAAAGGTCGGAATAGACCGGTAAGACCCCATTGAACGAGGGTGGACTCGGTACCGGTATTGGAGGTAGTCATGGCGCCAATAGCGCCATGACTACCTCCAACCTCATAATGAGGCCCTTTGCTTTCAGATTTCCACCCACTTCTCTTTATTAAGCATTGAGGTGAAAAAGGACCCCGGCTGCTGCCTTGCATTTCAGGATGCAGGGAAAGACAGGGGTTGCTTCCTTGGCTCTGTGGTTGCTGGGAGACCCAGTCCAGACCAGGGAGCTTAGCCTGCACCTACAGGCTTTCATTCACCTCTAGTGAACAGGGTCTTGGTTTCAGTACAGCCAGCAGAGGGACCTTGGTCCACAGCATTTCACCTCATCTGTTCTCTGGAGAAGGTTGGGGGACAGGTCTCTCCTCTATGTTGAATGACGTCTGTATTCTCCTCTAAGGCAGAGGACTTTGGGGGCTTTACACCCAGCAGAAGTCCAGTGAATCCTTCTTTTCCTTGTAAGAGCCCATAGATGAATTAAAGAATGAGCGGTGCCCCTCTCCTTATAAAGGCAAAACATCACAGGAGGTTGGTCCAAAGCAAGACTACTGTAAGAGATCAGATTCCTGTTGTCATAACAAATGGCCCTTGCATTTCCGACATTATACAAAGAGGTCCTTGTCCTGCAGAAAAAGGGAAAGGGTGGAAAGTTGTAGAGATCGGAAACCAAGATGGTGGCATCCATCTCTCCCTTCTCGCTACTCTAACTCCTCCCCATGCCTGCTTACTTCCAAGGGACTCCAGTGGTCAGCACTCTGATGTGAGTGTGGAGTGTGGCTCTCTTATGTCATTTCTGCCTTTAAAGTACCCATTCCCAGGAGATGACCTGGTGAGGGTTCCTGTGCCCTGAGAGGAAGATGTTGCCCTTCTTATAGGAGGATCAAAAGGCAGCAGCCTGGCTATTGTCCCACATTCACTTCAGTCCTGTGATAGCTGGGCCATGCTCACAGAGCTGGGTATCAAATTGGCAAAGCTGTATAATTGTGTGCTCTTAGTAATCACCATGCCCCAACTGGGCATAGGTTATAATTAAAGATTTCCGTGCCACAAAACTGACTAGGGCATGCAATTATTAAGTTTGCAAACAGAGGTACAGAAGATTAAAGAGCCACCTCCGCTTTTGTTCAAGCAGCAGCCGGGAATGCACATGTGATTTTTGAACCTGCCCCGTGATATTGCAGGGCTAGTGCTCGGGGTGTCAGGAGGCACAAGGGTGAACTATAATTTTGCCATGAAGAATTTATGAATGGGGGTGTGATTACAGACCTCCCTTTCAGAAACAGAATTATCTGCATAATTTTGTCAATAAAAGTTAAAAAAGCTTAGGCTATGCCACCCTTAACAGATGACCATTCTGTTCACAGCAGCTACCACCACTGATTGACTCCATTTGCGTACTTGCACACAACTGTGTTCCTAGTGCATTTTCTGTCGCTGGCAGATAATGGCAGGGGAACATGGTGTGTGCCTGGATTCCCATGACATTTTCTTCCCCAGCTGAAAATAATCCAAATATGCCAGAGCAGACCGGGAACACGGATGCAGATACATTCGCCCTCCACTCATTCCCGCATCAAAATATGGGAAATTGGTAGCAAAAATAATCCGGCATGAAGTGCTATTTTAAAATGTGATATTTATAACATTCAGGTTTTTTTTGGCACCAACAAACCACCTTTTTGGCGTCTTAAGAACCCCTTGGAGAGCAGTAAATATGCTGATATACAGCAAATTGCAGACATGAGTAGGCTTCTTGCGTCAGAGGGCATGCGATAAGCGCACTGTCATGGGGTTCCTAAAGGCCTCCTACCTAAGCAAGGTTCATAGACATTAGCAGCAGCAAACGACCTCCAGCCGCGTTCTCTCTACACTGCACCCTACACAGCAGGGCGTAAGTGCCATTACTGCTGAAAGGGGCGCTGCCAACCATATTTTATTTTACAGATTCAAGTACGCCCCAGTTGAACCACAGGGAACAGCCACACAGTTTTACACATATCTAAATTAAATCCCAAAATGAGTATCTCAATTTCCCTGTATCGGGTGCCACTTTTTACACTGAATCCCTCCAAAATTGTAACAATATTAGGCATTTCTACGGGAAACATATTCTTCAATTCTGAACTTTATCCCTGCACTACAAAGTGGTAGAAGATGGCTCCTGTAGTGCGCTGTGATAGGTTATTTATAACGCACTTAATACCCAGAGGTTTCTAAGCCCGGACCTGGGAATTGAACCTGTGCTGCCCTGTGCGGTTTTGCTTCCAAGGCGACCATGTTGCCCCTGAGCTATCCTCCCGAGACCTATGGAGGCACGTGGTAAGAACAGAACCATGGCAAGACATGGAAGAGAAAAGCGAGTTGCCGACGTTCATTTTAAAAGGCCTCCTCACGTGGGAACATTGGAGAACTCGTTTTGAGGTTGATTTGAGATATTTGTACAAGACAGCATCTGTTCTCTATGGTTTAACTGGTTATAAAGGTTTACAAGAAATATGTACATGCACAAAGTATTTGCCACACCAGTGGAACAAGCTTTAGTTATTTTGACAGCACTTAACTTACTTGATTCTGCTATTTCTAGTCGGGACCACACCAATGGAAGTCAGGCTTGGTCCTACACGAGATAACCATGAGGGTGGGGCGAGGGAGGGAGGTGCAGTATGCCTGTCCACGGCTCATTGACTTTCTTCCAGCAGGCTAAACTGGTGCTGGCACAGTATGCCACTCAATGGACAAGCCCATGCACTCTTATAATACTACGGCGGCGGTGATGTGGCACAGCACAAATGCATCCTAATGTAACATGGTATGAACACAAGCAACCACAGACATAACGGGTGAGGGGCAGCACACATCCTAAGAGCCTATGTGGAATAAGGTGGCTGCTACACTCTATCTCTCGATGGATGAGAAAACCAAAAAAGTGATAGAAATGATTGAGCAGATACTGATCATCGACTGGGAATTTCTCTGGCTGGATTTCCATTCAAATATCTTTTGCCTAGGTCTCATTATACATCAAGGATAATCACATGCAAAGGAGTCTTGAACCTGCAGGCTAGCTCCCACAGCCAGGTTACGTCCATCGGCATGCAACACAAGTAACTCACATTTGTTTCAGATATTTTGGGGGTTATTCTTGTACTGTGACCCGAGTTCCTAGGCATCAACAAGCTCTGGACCTGCAACCACCAACTCCAGAAAAGCCTCATTTAGTTACTAATTATGTTGGCTCATCTTGCATTCACACAGACCAACCACAACAGAATGGGAAGGAAGGTTACCTGCAGAATGTCTCTATGCGAGAAATACTTTAGGAGAAGCATTTCCAACCATTGCGCTCTGGATATCTAAGTGATTCTCCCTAAGTGGTAGTTTGTAGGTACACAGCTAACATTTCCTATTGAAACAATCTGAACCTTACTGATGAAAATGGCCAAAACACATTTGGCGGTGCTCATATTTCAAGTTGCAAGGGTAGGCGGGCAAGCTTTTTAACTAATTGGTCCAACAACCACATTTGGTTTACGTATTTATCATGAACCATAGCTGCTGCAGCCCAGGGGTCAAGTCCTAAAAAGTAAAGTGGGGGGACTCATTAACAAACGCAATGGGATGTGACGTCGCCAGAAATTAGCATATGAAGGTGAAATATGCACATTTCATTAAACTGTCTTTGCATAACCACCCAAATTGAACAGGACGAATTACATTTGCTTTTCATAAAATCAACACACACACAAAACCAAGAGCAGATATTTTCTTATAATAATGTTTTTGAAAACTTCAAAAGTTGTGCATGTTTTCCCTGGGACTTGCAGTACCGAAATGGGACATTTCACCTTTAGTTGTTTGTTATTTGTCATCCGGTTTTATAGTGTAGCGGTGAAGTGTCTGGCATGCATACCTAAGGACTTTGGTTTGATCCCTGAGGTTGGCTTTAATTCATAAATTCAAAGAGAACGTTCAATGTTTATCATTTTAGCTGGGGGGGCTGAGTCCACCTTCTGAATAAAGTGGGGGTCTCCGTCCCTCTGCGTGTACCCTCGACTTGAGCCCTGCCGCAGCCCTTCATATGTAATGGCTGACTACAGGGAGAACAGGCACGAAGATTCTGAAACATTATTTCTACCCAGAGGCAGTACAGAGCATGCGTTTTGTTATCCAATTACTAGACAGGAAACATTAAGATATACATTCATTAGACTAGAGAGATTATCAATTAGATGAGATGAACAAGTACTTGGAAAGTGGTACAATGAGTGACTAACTATTTACAACAGAATCAAATACCGGGAGCACTGAGAATCTGTATCTTACCTGATTTCAATAATGTCGAAGATTTAGATTTAGAGGAAAAATGTAAAGAGAACATCAATACAAACTCAAGAAATTTGATACAGCTCCTAATCAAGCACGCTGAAAGAGAGCACAAAATAGACACACAAATAGACACTGTTAAACAAGAGATTGTGGTTATGCCTGCTTCAGAGGCAACTAAAACCGAAACCCAAAAAACACTTAGCGAAATTTTACAAAGACGTCAAGATAAGGTAAACCTCAGAAAATGTAGACAGTTCTTCAGGGATGAACGTTGCTTTAGATATGACATAGCATACACCTTCCAAATTAAGCATGATGGCAACATGAGAACATCTAACTCCTGAGAAAGCACACCAAATACATCCCGGCAAGCTCCGAGACTGAGAGTGAAAGTTCTAACTCCGCTCCAGAACCTGATGCCAAAGCCACCAGCGGTGGAGGAATTCTAACTAAAAAGACAACTTTTTCACAACAGATAAAATGGTTCAAGCAAGACCATCGTCAGGACGCGTCCAAACATGTACGTTTCACAGGGTCACTTCCGAAAAGTCATCAGAACAACCAACATAAACCAAGGGGAAGTAGAGGAAGCAGCAGAGAAAGAGGAAGAAGACAGGGCAAGACCGCCACAGGTAATCAACCACTGCCATCACAGCCTTGCCTAGTGAAAATAACGCAGGTTGGCACGTGATGCATGCCCAATGCATGATCCAAGAATTCGTGCCATGGCTCTTTTTGACCAATTGCGTCTCTCAGTCGTTATTCAATATTTTATGAGCAGCACCAACGGACATAAGCTTATGCTATTAAGATACTTGAAACCAGCCCGTAAAGCGGAAAGGTCAGGCTACATGCGCACCCGGGCAACTAGGAAACAGAGGGTCCTGTTTCCACCTGTGCACTCACCCGAGCAATATGCATGGCTTTTTTATGAGATCGAAATGTGATTTCCTTCGAACCGTTTTATTTGAATTTTGGTCGTTTTCTGGTCTGAAATTTAAGAATAAACAACCGACTTTGAGTTCTTCAATACACAAATAAAATGCGTTAAAATGTAGGTATAAAAAAGGGTAAAGAACGAAGAGAGACAAAACTCAGGATATTTGTTTTTCTATTATATATTTAGGTTGTGAAAACACTTGGCTTTTCCTTTAGCTAAGATTACATGTAGAGTGCTGGGGTATAGATAAACCACACGAGTTACATGAACAAAACAATGCCATTTGAGACATTTGAACCCGGGTAATCAAGAGTCCCACCCACACCAGGTTTTCAGGATAACCACATACTATGTTAATGAATACCATTTAGACTCTTCCTATTCACATGTGTTGTGTATACGAAGAATAAAGAGACCGACATTGGCTGTCGCAGCTCGCCCCTGGAAGGTGTGGCAAAGATGGAGGTTCCATTGAGCCGACACCGGAACTATAGCAGCGCTCTAGTCTTCCAGACCACTGCTTATAGGGGAGCCAGGCCTCCTTCCTTTCGCATTGCATCTCGCTCGTTTCAGTGCCCCTTACCGTTCCGTGTGCTTGCATTGCCCCGTGGTCCTTTCTTGCTTCTTCGACTTCCCCTCGGGAGCGGGTACGCTGTACGCCGCTCTGTCATTGGCCTTTTCTCTCTATGTCTCTGCCTTTTTCTTACCTTCCCACCAGCGGTTCCCTTTCTTTCCGCCTTCGGGTTCCTCCTCTTTTGGGTCTGTCCGATCGGTTCCCGAATCTCTCTCCTTCTCTCTTGGCTCCTCCTCCCTTCTGTCTTCCTGTGCTCGTATCTTCCCTGTCCCTTTCCTTCGCTTCATGCATTCCTTCGTGCATTTCTATTAGCTGATCTCTCTTCCTACCTCCAGTGCAGGTTACACGGGCCAGCATCTTTAGCCCTGTGACCCGTTCCTTTTCCTATCGTACCCTTCCGCGTCTCCCTCCTGGTACTCTGGGGAAGACTTTTTACATTGTTTGCCTTCATTGTTTCCTCCATTGTATCTGCACTCTACAGTGTGCCATTGTTACCTCTCCGGTTTATGTATTCTTTGGAGTCTTCTGGGGGCTATTCCTTCAGGCTACCTGCATATTCTGTTACCTTTAGTCCACACCTTTACGGCCCATTCCCATTTTGACCGGGTTTTTCCCTGTTCTGAACCTGTCAGTCCTGCAAAGTCTACTACTACTTCTTGCCAAGCCTCCTGTCTGCCTTCCAGCCAGCCCCAATCCGATATTGCATCCTTGGTTGACCATATTGGCTACCTTCAGTCTGGAATTTCATACCATCAGTCAGCAAAATTGGATTCAGCAACTGTTAAGAAAGGAAGAAGGCAATGAATATGGCAAGGGAAATGTGCACGGAATCGCACAGTGAACAACTTTGAATCTAACAACGTGCATACAATACCCAAGACTCGTGTATACTAAAACCCAGGAGTGCAAATAGAGTGAAACAATAATATCAATATATGAAAAGGGATGTGGGGTAAGCACTTAGAACCTCCTTATGACTGAAAGGAAAGTCAGCAAACTCCTTACCCACTATGCTATTACAGATACTGACAGCGCTAAGCCCACGTAGAGGGCAAGCAAGGACAGGATCTGTGAGCTGACACTCTGGATGATACTGAATAAGGAACTTAGAAACAGTACTCACGAGGACCGGAAAGACCACTTGAATGTCAGTAAACCCACGAACCCAGTTAATCAAACAGGAACCCAGAAGGCTTTAACAGCAATGGGTGGAGGATAACTAAATACATAAGACCCAAGTCAAGGGGCAAGTAGGAATTGTGATTATAGAATAGTGAGGAAAACAAAAGGCATTCACACAGGGACTAGTTACAACAGCACCCCACACCTAATAATCAATGGGAAATAAATGCAGAAGTGCAATGGAAAACATGGAATGGATCCCAATAGAAAGTAAGGACCAGGAGCAGGGAAAATGATATCACAAAAGCAAACCTTTCCCACCCATCCAAGGAGAAAAGGCAGGAAGCTAAATCTATAAAGGGAAAGACTAATGCATCAAGTTTTTCAGTAGCAAAGGACAGCATCAAAGAAACAGAGAACACAGGCAAATTGGGCAGCACCAAAGGGTAAAGCACAGAGAAAGGCTGCCTGCAGACAGAGGAAGACAGAAAGGGAAATCCAGAAAGCATAAATCAATTAAACACATAAATCCGAAATCCAGGGCAGAGGAACAAGAAACAGGAACTAGGAACTAGGCACAAAAGCTAGGAACAAGGAACAAGGGACCAGTCACAACAGGAACACTGCAACAATGACCAGCGCTGGACTGAAGCAAACTGAGGCTTTTAAAGCTGCTTAACGAGCACACCCCTCAGGTGTACCGCCTGCTGCACCTGCAGCCACAGGTGTTGCCTATCCTCCACCCAACCTTGTCCTGCAAGGGAGGAGGTGAAGCAGTGAGCCAGGCATTCTGGGAAGCATAGTCATTAGATTAAAGTAGCATGATGGCTGCCAAAAACCTGGAATGGATCCAGAAGGGAAGTAACTTGGAAAATAAGGTTTTAGCGCTCCCAATTCATCACAGCACTGTAGCATAAGGTTCGGAGGAAATGTCCAGTAGGGAATAAACCCCAAAACATGCCCCCAAGTGACGGGAACGGGAGCGAAGGGAGCGAGCCGTGACAGCAACTACAATCAATCCAGCGTACAACATCACAGGGTTTTTTATACCTTAACTGGCCTTTTCCCTGTATTGGGACTGGCTCCCTTGAGTCCGCCTGACTGTAGTTACATCCACAGTCAAGGTGGCCTCAGGTGGAGCTCGTCCCTATCTCTACGAACGGAAAAAGGGCAAGAAGACTGGAGAGGTAGAGATCAAAAGACTTCTAAGAGAGAGAGGAGAAAGGAAGAGAAGACCCTACAAGAACAGCCCTTTAAGGATCCAGGTGAGGAGAATAAGGGGGTGGTGAGTGCAGAGTCTGACAGCCTGCAACGCCAACAAACAAACATGACCTCCTTAGAAGGGTATCAGGAAATGATAAATGCCATTCAGAGTCTTCAGGCAGAAGTCCAGAACCTCCGAACAGAGAACATGAATTTAAAACAACAGGTGGCTGCACGGGAGGACTCTCGCGGGGACTTACCCCCCTGACATTCTCCTTTGGGAAATACGATGGGAACCCCAAACTCCTGAAGGAATTTTTGGATGCCTGCATGGTATACTTCACGTTCCGTCCCAAGGCTTATGAGTTGGATGGAGCCAAGGTGGGATTTGTTGTATCTAACCTGGTGGGTAATGCCCTGGCCTGAGTAACACCACTCATTACACAGACCAATCCCGCTGTAAATAACTACACCAAGTTTACCCAACTCTTGAGGAATAGATTTGGGCGCCCGGAAGTGCAATACTCTTCTTATGAGGCCCTCTTAGACATCCGTCAAGGGGTTCAAGATATCCAGACGTATGTCTCGGCTTTTAGTAGATTGGCCACAGAAGCGGATTGGCCAGATTCAGCCCAACAAACCCTTTTTCGCCGAGGTCTGCATGAAGATTTAAAGGATGAGTTGGCGAGAGTAGCCCGTCTTGCCTCGTTCAGGGAACTGGTTTCCCTGACCCTCCAGTTGGAATACAGACTTCAAGAAAGAAAGCAAGAAAGGCGAAGAACCAGATTTCCTCTTCCCACAGGAACTTCGGCTGTGAATCCTCCAACTCGTTCTCAGAATGAGGAGCCCATGCAAATTGGTACGACCAGAGGTCCCCTGACACCTTAAGAATGTAAACGGTGTAGAGATCAGGACCTTTGCATGTTCTGTGGATCTTCTGAGCAGCTACTACACAATTGCCCTGAGGTACCACCCAGACGCTCGGGAAACGCGTCTCCCTGGTCTTCAATAGGGAAAAGGTCCGGGCAGAGGTATTAGGTCCCTGCAAAATCTCACAGTCTAATAACTCTAGGGAAGACCATCGACTTATGGTGTTTACTGTCAGCCTTAAGTTTGCCTCCGCAGCCCTTGTAGAGATCCTCGCCATGCTGGACTATAGCGTCGCAGGAAACTTCATAGACATACAGTGGGCACAAGAGCACCAGATACCTTTTCCTTCAGAGGGACAGTCCTCTCCCAGTCGAAGGGGTAGATGGCACCCCTCTCACGTCTGGTCCGATTATAAAACAGACAGGCCCCACCATCATGTCCATGTTTCAACATTAAGAACAAATATCCTTTGATGTGATCAGGGCGCCCCACTTCCTGATTATCCTGGCCATCCCATGGTTGTGTCGGCATAACCCTGTGATCGACTGGTCTGGGAATACCATTTGTTTTTCTTCCTCGTACTGTGCCTCACACTGTTTACCACAAGCCAGTCCAGTTTCGGGAGACAGTCATGCGATTCCGTATCTGCATCGGTAATTCAGTCTGTGCCTACTTATTTTCAGGAATATGCAGAAATATTTGAAGATAAATTACCACAAGCTCTGCCACCTCATTGAGCCGAGGACCGTGCTATAGACTTGAAGCCAGGTGCCTTGGTACCGTTTGGGCGAATGTACCCGATGTCTCTCCCTGAAAGAAGGGCTCTCAAGGATTACCTTGAAGCCAACCTCCAAAATGGTCTCATTCAGGAGTCTCATTCTTCCGCAGGTGCTTCCATGTTCTTTATACCCAAGAAGGGGACCACAGAACTGAGACCATGTATCGACTATCGTGGATTAAACAGCTTGACAATATGTGATCGTTACCCCATGCCCCTGATAAAGGAGGTACTTGAAGCTGTAGAAGGGGCTAGTTTCTTCACCAAGTTAGATTTACACGAAGCTTACCATTTGTTAAGGATCCGAGAAGGCGATGAGTGGAAGACGGCGTTCCGGACCCTTTTGGGGCATTTTTAATACCGTGTGATGCCATTCGGTCTGGTGAACGCTCCTGCTGTTTTTCAACATTTTGTTGACAAGATCTTTTCTGACATGCTGTACTCGTCTGTAGTGGTGTACTTGGATGACATTTTGGTGTTTTCTTCGTCTCTATCAGAACATCGACGACATGTTATGGAAGTCTTACGAAGATTGCGAGAAAACCAACTATTGGTCAAGCATGAAAAGTGTATATTTGAGGCCTCCTCCGTGTCCTACTTGGGATTCATACTTTCTAAGGGAGGCGTGCAAATGGATCCTGAAAAGGTTAAGTCTGTGTTACATTGGCCTACCCCTGGAAGCATTAAGGACATCCAGCGATTCTTGGGATTATCAAACTTTTATCAGAGATTTAGCCCTAATTTTTCCGACACTGTCCTACCCATCACTTGAATATTGAAAAAAGGAAGGAAATTTGAATGGGACACAGAAGCGGATCAGGCCTTTCAGCAGCTTAACCAAGCCTTTACTTAAGCCCCAATCCTTATTCAGCCCAACCAATCGCTTCCCTTTGTAGTGGAAACAGATGCCTCTGGAGGCACTAAAGGTGCAGCGCTTTTGCAAACAGGCAAGGACGGTGAAGGACATCCCGTGGCATATTATTCCCGGACGCTTACAGCAAGCAAAAGAAATTATTCAGTCCTTGAAAGAGAACTCCTGGCTATTCGCCAAGCATGTCTAGAATGCAGGCATTTATTACAGGGGTCTACTCACGCTTTTTTGGTCCGTACGGACCACCATAATCTGAAGGTGCTACAGGAAATGGAGTGTCGTAATTCCAGACATGCCCGCTGGGATTATTTTTTTTCACAGTACGATTTTGAGATATCTTATCTCCCGGGGAAGGAGAATATCCTGGCAGATGCCTTATCCAGGAGTCAGGGAGGCAAGCGTGGTGAGCACGCAGTCTACAAAGGTATACTTTCGGGGAAAACATTTTTGGGGGCGGTTCACTCTTTTGTGCAGGAAGTAGAACATTCTACCAGAGCGTCATTGATTGCACAGCCACATTTGCAGCTATTGGATAAAAGGGGAACCCTCTACTTTCATCAAGGGAAATTGTACCTGCCATCTAAAGAGCTCCGAATACAGGCAATGTCTTGGTGTCACGATTTGCCTTCTGCTGGACACAAAGGCCAAGGATCCACCCTGAACCTTATCTCACAATATTTTTGGTGGCCCACTATACATAAGGATGTCAAGGAGTATGTGGCAGTGTGTCCCATATGCGCATCCTGCAAACATTCTACTTTAAAGCCTGTAGGTCTCCTGCAACAGGAACATTTCCCATCCAAACCATGGGAACAGATCTCCACTGATTTCATTGTAGACCTCCCACCTTCATTGGGGTTCATGGCTATTATGGTCACGGTGGACACCTTGAGTAAATTGGCACATTTCTCCCCACTGCCGGGCTTACCGTCTGCCCCTGAAGCGGCAGCCGTTTTCCTAAAAGATGTGGTTAGATTGCATGGCCTGCCCCGAACCATAATATCTGATCGAGGTACGCAATTTACTTCTAAATTCTGGTCCTCTATGTGTAGTACTTTGGGCATATGAGCGATCCTTATCATCTGGTTTTCATCCACAAAGTAATGGTCAGACCGAACGACTTAACGCCACTTTGAACAATATCTCTGCTGCTTTTGTAGTCAGGAACAGGAGGGGTGGGCATCCTTTTTGTCAATGGCAGAGTTTGCTTACAACAACAGTACCCACTCGGCCACAGGGGTCAGTCCTTTCCTTTTTACGTATGGATTCCATCCCAAACACATACCCTATTACGGCCTCGCGCCTACGGTTCTGCCTTCCGTTGACCAACAGCTTCACGATCTTAGGCAGATTCAGAAGGAAGCAGTACAGAGGCTGGAAGCTAGTAGAACCCAGTATAAAAGGTACTCTGATAGAAAGTGAACGCAAAATCCGAAATGGGAGATCGGAACTAAGGTTTGGCTATCCACGAAGTATTTTCCACAGTGGATTCGTTCTGGGAAATTAGCAGCCCGTTATATAGGCCCATACCCTATCCTGTCCCAAATCAATCAAGTGGCCTTCCGTTTATGATTACCACCTTGTCTTAAGAGAATACATCCTGTCTTTAACACCTCCCTCCTTAAGGCCTATCATCCTGACCCTCATGGCCGCAAGGCCCTTCGCCCTTTGTCCCATAAGGACCCTGAACCCGAGGAATATGAGGTGGTGAGGCTGATAGATTCTCGGTACAAAAATGGTACCCTTCAATACCTGGTCCAATGGAAGGGTTATTCAACAGCGGAACGCACGTGGGAACCAAGAAGTCACATCCATGCACCACGTCTTCTCTGGCTGTTTCACCGCCTTCACCCGGGGAAACCCAGAGGAACCCCGATGAAGAGGGGGCATGCTGTCACAGCTTGCCCCTGGCAGGTGTGGCAAAGATGGAGGTTCCATTGAGCCGACACCGGAACTATAGCAGCGCTCTAGTCTTCCAGACCACTGTTTATAGGGGAGCCATGCCCCCTTCCTTTCGCATTGCAACTCACTCGTTTCAGTGCCCCTTACTGTTCCGTGTGCTTGCATTGCTCCGTGGTCCTTCCATGCTTCTTTCACTTTCCCTCGGGAGCAGGTACGCTGTACGCCGCTCTGTCATTGGCCTTTTCTCTCTCTGTCTCTGCCTTTTTCTTACCTTCACGCCAGCGGTTCCCTTTTGTTCTGCCTTCGAGTTCCTCCCCTTTTGGGTCCGTCCAATAAGTTCCTGAATCTCTCTCTCTTTCTCTCTTGGCTCCTCCTCCCTTCTGTCTTCCTGTGCTCGTATCTCATCTGTACCTTTCCTTTGCTTCATGCATTCATTCGTGCATTTCTATTAGCTGATTTCTCTTCCTACTTCCAGAGTGGGTTAAACGGGCTAGCATCTTTAGCCCTGTGATCCGTTCCTTTTCCTATCGTACCCTTCTGCGTCTCCCTCCTGGTACACTGGGGAAGACGTTTCTTTTTACATTGTTTGCCTTCATTGTTTCCTCCATTGTATCTGCACTCTACAGTGTCCCATTCTTTCCTCTCCGGTTTAGGTATTCTTTGGGGTCTTCTGGGGGCTGTTCCTTCTGGCTACATGCATATTCTGTTACCTTTAGTCCAGAACTTTTCGGCCCATTCCCATTTTGACCGGGTTCTTCCCTGTTCTGAACCTGTCAGTCCTGCAAAGTCTACTACTATTTCTTGCCAAGCCTCCTGTCAACCTTACAGCCAGCCTCAATCCGATCTTGCATCCTTGGTCGACCTAATTGGCTACCTTCAGTCCGGCATTTCATACCATCAGTCAGCAAGATTGGATTCAGCAACTACAATCAATCCAGCGTACAACATCACAGGGTTTATTATGCCTTAGCCGGCTTTTTCCCTGTATTGGGACTGGCTCCCTTGAGTCCGTCTGACTGTAGTTACATCCACGGTCAAGGTGGCCTCAGGTTCGTATCTCTACGAACGGAAAAAGGGCAAGAAGACTGAAGAGACTGGTAGAGAACAAAAGACTTCTAAGAGAGTGAGAGGAAAAAGCAAGAGAAGACCCTACAAGAACAGTCCTTTAAGGATCCAGGTGAGGAGAATAAGGGGGTGGTGAGTGCAGAGTCTGACATTGTCCCTCACCAAACAACCAAACTCGATCAGAATGCACCCCACGACAGTCCACAAGACATCGCGAGAGATAGTCACAAGAGGAGGACACTAAAGACCAGATACATAGAAGACAAAACCACTCAGTCGACTCATCCACAACATCACGGCCCGTCCCACACTGAACGTTTCTAAGTGGACTTATTCACTTAGATGGTAGGGTAAGAGGAGACCCCGACTCCTGCGTCGTGCCAAAACTGAATCTCTGTCAGGTGTGAACCCTATATCTCCCCTTGCGGGACTCTCTATTCTGGCGGCGTTTTTAGGACTGCACTAAATTACTCAATTATTCCTCAATTACAGTGAAATAAATTACAATATCCAGTTGCTCAGACAGGCATGGGCCTCTCCCCCACTCTAACTCTCATGTGGGTCTCCCGAGTCCAACCGTCTTTGCACCAGGCAAGACTCCCAAAACCCAGGTATTTGCCATACGGTGATTAGCTGCAAAACATTTAACCCACTAACCGAAAAAGCTGAAAACTTTCTACATACTTATCTCACTCAACTAACACAACCACCTCTCGCACCACAATCCGCATCCAATTTACCACACAGCTACAACACATAAACCGCACCAACAGCACACGAGGACTGGCATCACCCGATACCTGCACCAAAAGCTCAGCACCGAGTGTATACCGAGTTGAATCTGCCAACAGAACACCACTCCTCCCACTATCCTACTCCTCTTCACCCTACTAACCCATCCCACCTTCTCGTTTTCAGATCCGTCAGAGCGCCTGGGTACCAACGCCGTTGGTGATGGCGCGCAGTACAAATATCTTTAACATTTAACATTTAACACACTCATCCTAAAAACGTGGCGAGTATTTGTCTTTTGTGAACTGGGCTTGGTGACCCCATATTAGACACGACCTAGGGAAGTACCGGGTCAAAACAAATTGAACACCATATTTATATCCGAAAACCTGATGTATCGTGAATGAGCTGTAAAAACGTTTCGAATGTTCTACTCCATTTCAGAATATTCTTCACTTTAATGGAAATGTTAACCTTTGTATCCATTGACCTTCTGTGTGTTAAGGAGTTTAAAATCTAGGCGCAAGCAGGTCCAACTGATCTTGTAATGGCTGCAGTGCTGATTCTTGGGAGATGAACGCCCGACGCCATTTTGTGTGAAAACCTTTGGTAAGCATCTTCATCTTCTACCCTTTTATAAAACCGGTCTCCTCCCCCGCTGCATAAAATAAACTCCACCAATAAAGTCAGTGAAAGATGCTTTTAGCTTTAAATGACACCCTCAAGGTCTCAGACAAGGGCATGCCATGCTTCCTGGTCCTCCTTGACCTAGAAAAGGCTTTTGACTCCGGTGACCATCAAAGTGTACTTGCAATCTTGTCATCCGTGATGGGCATCTCAGGAATTGGACTTGGCTGGTCCACCTCTCTTCTCCCCACCAGGCAAAAGTCTGTCCGAAGGGCTTATTCAGATTCCTACCCGTGACTACGAACTCTGGAGTGTCTGACAGATCCATATTTGACTCCTTACCAAAATGCCAAGGATGTACAGCACTACCTCAAATCTTTGCCTCAGACCATGCCTGGACCTCATCCAAACACTGAGGCCTGCATTCTGCCGAAAGCTCAGCGCAGCTCCGCAGAGTGTTCTCTCATAAATGGTGCTTCTTCCACCGCACCTTGTCTCGCCCATGCTCAGAAGCAATTATGACTCTTCCTGCACCAACTCCTTAGCGCTGCCATGACTTTCAGTTTTTATGTTGATTTGGGAATATACTTAAGAAATTATATACAAATAAATCCCAGATGTGGTGAATTTGCCGTACCAAGATCTCAGCTCAGGAGGATAGCTCAGGGTCAACGTGCTCGCCTTGGAAGCAAGACCACTGGAAGCAACACAGGTTCGATCCGGCTCCGCGCTTAAAAACCTCTGGGTAATAAACCTATCATATCATATCCCTGAAACATCATTAATATTCAAAGGTGTACTTAAAAAATATGTATTGTTACTTGAACAATTACATTAGCCTCTGCACCCTGGCACACTTGTACGATAACTTCCAAATTCTGGAAATGTGTACTATTGGGGCCACTTTGAACATTATTTCCAGGGCCTCTCGTTGGTCCCCAGTCCACCCCCCTTCTTTATTGGAGCCCTCAATACATAGGTTATTGTTACAAAAACAATTAGATGAAAAAAATATGTTGGGAACATTCCAAGTTAAATATTAAACAGGAAATTGGGAACACATGTGAGCGTTAGGTGGGAGATTGGCGTGTACAGGATGCACGGAGCTCGGGATGGAGCCCCGGGGTGCCAATAGCCATCACCCCCTTGTTGGGGGGGCATACCAGAGCCTACGCTCGGGCTGGAGGGTTGTTACCAGCCCTGGGACGCCCCCTCCACCCGGCTCGGGTGTGAGAGCTATATCCTTGTGCTAGCTGGCTTCCTTGCCTCCGCTTCATACCTTCTAACCAGAGAAATCTCAGCACAGAGGCTAGCGAGTTCTGCCATGCACCATACGTAAAATTCCATTTGCTAGAAACTGGTGGAATGCAACTTAAAGAGACATCATAAAGTCCAGGTGACTCTCAAGGCAGTAGACCCTAAACGTCCAGAAACTCTGGATCCAGCTCCTCCACAGAATGAAGCCCTCCCACCCCAATCCCAGACTTCATAACCACCATCCAATCACCAGTCTTCTCCTTGGTGGCAAAGCAGTCCTCAGAGGTGTCCTGGCCTTTACCGTAGACCCAATGATAAACTCCCAGTACGTCTCAGGCCATCTCATGAGAGGCCAGAAGAAACTAAACGACCCCCCCACCCCCGTCCACAACGAACTATAATGTGTAGACCACCAGCTAACATCATCATGTCAGCCTGCATCGCCTACAAGTCAAAGACAGCAAACACACCAACATGTTCAGTGGTAAAACCCACCATCTATGCACACCATTGAATCACTGCCCAGCCTTTATCTACCACGTACCCAGACTTTGGAACAAGTTTCCAATGCACATCAGACCAACCCTCCTCTCTAGTACCCGCCAGTAAGGCACTGAAGACACTGCTCTTCCAAGAACCTTGTTAGATGTTGACTACTAAGCCGCAGCCTCAGGCTACCCTTTCACATTCCTAGCCACCACTCCACCCTCCTCGTATCCTTGCCCATATTAATCTTTGTGCCCCACCCCCTTTCAGTGCTATATTGCTTGCTAGTTAGGCCTGCGCTATAAATATCCTGTTCAGTGCATGCATACATATATACATACACACATATGTGCATTCATGAATATTGCCGTGCCTTAGTGCTCTTCTCAGGTGGCTTCCTTTGCTCAGATTAGTCAGTGTGCCTTTCATTTCCATATTTGGAGCTGAGGTGGTCACTTCTTGGAAGTCACTGCTAGTATCCAGAATTCCTCTTGTACTGTTCCTTAAGGCACACCACCGGTACCTTGGCGTTGCTTCTTCTTGCTTGGGACATGACTGACAGAATTCTTCTTTGCCAAAATCTAATATTGTATGCGTTATTATGGTTCCTCATTAGTCTATAGACATCTTTTTGGCAGGGCAGTGATCTTACAGATCTTGGGATTCAATGGCGTGGTATACTTGTTTCTTGGGTTAATGCAAATGTGAAGGAATGTCCAATAAACATTCTTTCATAAACATTTAATCAGGAAACAGGCAGAGAGGATGGAATGGGAGTTTCTTGTTGAAGGTCGCTGTGATAAGATGAGTCTATGATTGATATGATAAACAATGACTTGCTCCATAATCCTATCTTGACCACCCTGAGGTACACTCGCCAACAAAAGTGTCAAGAAATTCCCTTATGGCATCCTGCCTTGGTCCAATACTGTTTTCTTGATAACCAAGACAGATGTGAGCGCCATGAAGCCATAATAATTGAATTTGTTTTACCTTCCAATTTCCGCACAGCGTAACTTTAAGGGCATTCGATCATACACTGCCATTACAATACGCTTCACTGGTGTAGGATGGCTCACTGCTAGCTTTCAGAGACGAGCCTTGCTGGCTGCTGCTTGTATCCATGAATGAGTCGTCTTCTATGTTCAAGTGCTTCTCTGGCGGGATAGAGTGGCGCTGCAGATGGCTTGTGTTAGACATCAGAAGGATACTTTGCCTGCTGCCTCAGCATTGTGTGAGGGCATAGTTAGCTAAGTACTTGCTTAAAGTGCACTCTCTCCATCTGGTTAATGACAGCCTGGTGACGCAATTCTCTGACTCGGTGTTAGCTTGGGGGCAGTATGTGGGGTTGGGATGTATACAAGATATGGATTTGGTCATCCTTCAATTCACTAGACTTGTAGTATAAATAGCCCTTCCACTAGAGGGAGAGGGAGGTTTGAGGGCAAGAAGCGGCACTGCTGATTTCCACATTGTGCACGAGATGAGGGCATTGAGAATTATGTGCTGTGCTGAGATCGGAAACTTGAGAAAAGGAAGGGTAGATGTAGCTACTTATCAATGGACCAGAACTGAAATGCGTGGCATCGGAATTTCATGAAATATAAAATAAAAGGATGTGTTGGGCAGGGGGTAATAGTACAGTTCACTATGAGTAGATGTGCCCTCTGTTTAGGACAATGAGGGTCGAGTGCATGCCCTGAGGACTTTGAACAGGCATGAATCTATAGCGCAGGTACAAGACTGGGTGAGCATGACTATATTGACAGCTGACATCTGTTGAAATATGACCAGGTGACAGGACGGGGGCATATATGGATGATGACTGTGGGTCCTACAGCCTGTCCTCTACGCAGAGTAACTCCCCTGTTGCGGGTATATTCCAGGATCCGCGTGATCAGGGGGGTAAATAGGTCTCAGCTATATTGGAATGACTCCTTTGAGAACTGGGGTTTTAGACCCACGTGGTTGGTTGTACGGATCTGCTCGCTGCAGGAGAGTTAGAGCAAGGTGGTTGCCTTTGGTACATGTGAGTACCGGTTCCCCGGGAGAGCTCTTGGTTTAACGTCAATATCATCTGCCGCCTCTGATGTCCCTGCTGTGTGGCACCTGCTATTGTCTTCATACTTAGATCTTCTGCACACTGGAAGGACAGGGTTCAATGTGAACGAATGGACTGCCATCTTGGATGATTAACTGTGGTATATCAAGCATTCAATCCTTGCTGCTGTCTGTGTGCATGCATTTTTTTCTCTTATTTTGACTGGTGTGCATTTGATTCTGTCTGTGTAAAAGTGCTTATCTATGATTGTTGCTATGTGACATACGTTTCTTTTGTTTTTGCTTCTTGTTTTCGGTTAAGGTTTGTATTATACTTTTTAGGAAGGAGCTAGCAATGCTGTTTGGGAGAAAGTCTTATAAAATGTCGGACTTGGGTCAATAGTAGATATTGGAGCAGTGTAATTCCCTCTAATGTGTCACCACATTTTCTCCCATCCAGTCTCACCTTCATCCGCCCTTACATTTGATTATGGGCTAGAGGGCATGATCTCTAATGCTTATTACCCCCATTGTGCCCCAGGACTGCAGGTCTTGTTCAGACTTGTTCTTTGCTGTCAGGTTCAAGACCCCTATCTTATTTCAAAGCAAGCTGAATGCTTCTGTGCCATTTTTTTCTTGGGCCAAGTCTCCCTCCCAGATAGCTATTTGTGGCAGGATATATTATTTTAAAAAAAACTCCCTGGATCCTCCTGACGTTGCTGTTTTCCAATGGATTAGAGTTACTCAGAGACTTGTAGGTCCGACACGTGCACGTATTAGTTTTGTGGTGTCTTATTACCACAAACCTGGAAGAAGGTTCCAGCAAAGCCCTCATGTGTTTGAGTCCTTAAGCATTTGCAGTGGCAGTTGGTCATTTTTTAACTTGAGGAGGTAAATGTAAGTATTTAATATATGGGATAGATTAAGCACTGAGACAACGTCCAACCAAACCCAAGGGTTCGGGCCGTTCTCCCCCAAAGAAAAGTTTTAACACAATGGGTTACAATGGTGCATTTTACAGCACTTTCTGGGAAAAATTGGGTTAAAAACCACCAGTATGCAATCAATTGTGTATGGTAGCACATGAAGAAATCCAATGGATGCAAGTCAACAACAGTGCACAGGACCATTTTCCAACACATTTTCATTATGCCTTTGCCCACAAAATATACCACTATACAATACATGTTCATGCTGGTTGTGCCCACACATGTCCATACATGTTGCGCAATGTATGCCAGTATTACCATATAAGGACTTGAGCTAGTATTAAAATGCCATGCCACAGAAATAAAATATGTCCAGAAGGCCGTTACCAAGATTTGCCAGTACACCAAGTAATCCCACTTATGTTTGCTTTTATTCATGATGCAAAGTACAAAAATGCCATGACACATAAAGGATATATGGCTAGAATGGAGCCGCCAATATAAGCTAGTCTACCCATGTAATAAAACTTATCATGTTTGCTTTACCCTTGTTGTCAAGTAAAAAAGTAACACATGTCATGCCACAGTAATACGGTAAATGCATACTGACAACATAGGCCAAGCTGCAAACACAATAAAATGTATCATGTTTGCTTTACGCTCGATGCCCAGTAAAAAATGTCATGCCACATAAGGAAAGTACATGCAGATTGGCATTACTAATTTAGGTCAGTCTAGCCATGTATTAAAACTTATGTTTAACTTTCCCTTAATGACAAGCAGAAAATTCCATGCCATATTAAGAAAGTATATTCAGAGGAAACTAGTAGTGTCAGTCTGCATACACTTTCTTAATGTAGCATGGCTTTTTGTACTTGTCATCAAGGGCTAAGCAAACATGATACGTGTTATTACCTGTCTAGACTGACCTCAGGGGCACAACAAAACCTACATTTCGGGGGATTGGGGCAACTGGCCACTTCAGAAAATGGGTGTGGCAAACTTGGAGGCTCCGCCCCCACTGTTCTACCCCCAAGGTCTGGTGTGGGGACCAACTATCAAAAAGTACATTTTAAAGTGCAATATGCAGAGTGGCGATGGGCCAGCAGCTTTCAAGTTTTACTGTCTTAGTCAAGTACATGTTTCTGCACAAACACAGTAAAACTTTAACACCACTAGTTTTGGGAAAGGCATGTGCGCACAACCAGGGGTGCACCTAGGCTAAAGTTTAGGTAGGGGTTAACCCTTCAAATGTTGGGAGAGGCTCTGACTTTGGGGACTGTGGGGGAGGGACAAACTGATTTGTGTGGGGTCATCTAACTTCTTTATGTATTCTAATTAGACTCTTCTAGTGCAGCATCAATGTTACAAGCAGTTAACTCTCCCTTTAATTCTGAAAGCACCCACTTATGGACTGCTGTGAAAATGAGCGGTCTCCTGTCCCCTTTTTACCCTTCCAATCACTCCCCTGTCATGCAAGTACTAACCGCACATCACGATTTCTGAATGCATGTGCTTACAATTAAATGCTTTACTTAACCAAAGTTTCCACAAAGCACTTCAAGGGATCAGACCCTGGGTTCTCTGCATTTCATAACATATCCTCAAACCCATCTAAGAAGATCATCACTCAAGACTCGGGTGGTTCCGACCTGCACCCGCCTTTCTGCACTTGTCCTGTTCTCAAATTTCATTTTCCACATGTGTGGCTTTTTGCTGTTCTTGGGCCTCGCACCGTGTTGGCTAGGCTCGCAGGCCATGTGTTTTTCCTCTTCACTCTTTCCTCTGGCCTTCTCATTGCTGAGCCCCACACCGAACTCAGTGAGGAGTATTGTCATTGCATTACCTTTGCGCAACACTCTTTTCCTGTTGCTGTAAGTGGAGAGTGTTCATTTTCTCTCGAGCTTTAAAGGACGGGAGAGGAGGGTGGTTTAAAAGCGCTTCAGCTCTGTGCAACTTGCCACCATCAGGGGCACAGCAGAGAATGCTATCTACCAAGGCAGTTGGCTGCATTTTCCCCAGAAAAGGCTGAGGCCAGTCCGTTTGGTCTCTGGGTCTTGGATTTTGGGACCAGCCCCAGTCCGGCCGGCGTCACCTCCCTCCCAAGCACCCATTTTCCTTCCTGAAGGGACTTCTTAGATTGTTATGCCCTGATTTCTCCCCTTTGATGCCCAGGTGCCCTGATTGTGTGTGCCGGCAGAGGGAGGGTGAAAGGCCGGAGCCCCTTGTGCTGGCCAAAATATGCTAAAGACCCCTTTTGTTCATCCCTTGCTGCAGGCGCCGATGAGTTGCCCTGCCTGTTTCCCCACTGTTTATAGCCTTTCACCTCTACCTTCATGGCTTTGTGGCCATTGCAGGTCCAATGACAAACGGCTTCACTGTTTAAAAGACCGTGCTCGGAAGCCCCGCCTCCGCCCTCTAAGGTCAGGGGGTGGGGGTTGTAGCCTGATTACCTCAATGATGATGCGCGCCTGACTGATCTACAATCAATGTAGGCTAGTTGAGTCAGGTAATAACCCTTATCATGTTTGCATTACCCTTAATGGCAATAAAAAAATGCCATGGCACAATAAGAAAATATATGAAGACTGAACCCACTAATTTAGGACAGCCTAGTCATGTCATAACACTTACCATGTTTGCTTTACCCTTGATGCACACTTACTGTGCATCAAGGGTAAGTGTTATTACATGCTAAGTGTTATTACATGAAGCTGGCCTACATTGAATGTAGGCCAGTGAAAACACATAATATTTGCTTTGCCCTTGATGCACAGTAACTGTCTCTACAGGGATATGGGTATGAAAGCAGGAGTAACCCTCTTTACAGTAAGTGTGCATCAATGGTAAAGCAAACATAAGTATTATTATGTGGCTAGACTGGCCTACATTCAGTGTGTATGCACCCCATTTGTAAGGCATCCACAGTGAACTGTGGATGCCTTACGAAGGGGGTGCATGATGACAGTAATGAGCACCTCTGACATCAGGGGTTCTCCTCTTTTCATGCCCACAGCCCCATAGGAAATCATGGACCTTTGTATTTCCCACTCCACCATTGAGAGACTCCCTCAAAAAGGATGCAAGGGCCATCCTCTGGGCCATTTAAAGGATTTTGTGGGACTTAGGCACCACAGATAAATGTGCTGTCTGCAAAAGCCTAAGAGATTAAATGATGCAAGAATCTCTGTTTGAGGCCCACCCCTTGACCCAATCACAATGTTTTATTCTGATATGGTGCCCTTGCACAGGTTGGGAGCTACGAGAAAGGTGTACATGCTGTGACCTATCTGAGGATGTCATTCCTTCTTCCGAAGGGGGAGAACCCTCCCATGGGCCATGGTGGTGCGTCCACATTCCAATAGTCCCCCTGGGGGTAGTGCACTGAGGGAGGATCACATGGTGGAGGAATCCCCTTATGGGATTAGGGACGACTATATTCAGAGTACGAGGTATGGCCCCGCAGTAGTACCCCTAAACCCCTCTCTAATGTTCAATTCTCCCCTCCCTTGTTTTGATAAAGCCAATATATGGTATAGTCAGTCAGGTTAGTCAATCTAATATACTTGGCAAAGTTCAAACCCTGGAAAATGGAAAATCTGTTACATCTGACTTTATGACATGTATTGAGAAGAAGATGATCAGGCGTCCAATATTCACTGTGGAGAAACATAATGAGCATTCTAGCTTCTAAAGGACAGAGATGAAGAAGATGATCAGGAGTCCAAAGATCATTAACAAAAAGCAGAATGAGCGTTCTAGTTTCCCAATGAATGTAATTGTCCCAGAGCAACTCCTTTTCCCAAAGCGGGAGTTTAAATGTTAGGCAGATGAGATGCAAAAGAGAGATGATTCTCCAAGGAGGAAACCGGCAAGCCAAGATCAAGGTGGAGAGCATGAGCAAGGTCCCAGAAGCCAGTATTGCTCTTATCATTGCCGCCTTGAACCTCCGGGCATCCCAAGCAATGAGGATGCATCACTGGGAAGAAGCAGATGTAAGGGAAGCCACTGCCAGCTGCGACAAAGCCCCAAACATAACCAGAGCCTCCAGACATGGTGGAGCCGCTCAATAAATGCGGGTACCTTCCAGTGGGAAGCAGACAGTTAAGCGGGTTACTCGAGTGGTGCAAGAGATACAGGGGAGCAAAGGTGTGACGTCAGAGGAGCCAGAAAGGGTCTCTGGGAGCTGAATGTGATTCTCGGTCCCACACTCATTTGAAAGGCAGAAACAAAAGTCAATCCAAAACTTTGTGAGTCTGGGACTCACACCTGAGAAAATGAAACAGAACTGAATATTGCAAATCTGGGACCCGCACCAAAAGAGAAAAAAAAAACTATGTTGAAACTGTTACTTGACAGGAGAGTAAACCAAGCAACTGTGAATATTGTGAGTTTGGGATTTGCCCCCATAGAGGGACAGTCCATGAGAGGACAAAGGCTTGGCAGGAGAGTAGACCAAGCCAGATTTAATGTTGTGAGTCTGGGACATGCACCCAAATAGGACAGTTCATGAAAGGGTAACAACTTGGCAGGAGAGTGAACCAAGCAGTTATGTTGTGAGTCTAGGACCCACACCCAAAATAAGAGAAGAAAATAAAGTGCAATAAATCGTACACTTGGCAAAGGGAATCTGCTAAGTTGGTAGGATAAATAGGAGAAGCAGAAGGAAGATATTCTATTAAAATACCTACAGACATTTTTGTTTAAGCAACTAAATGCCCGAGAGGCCCAACAGGAGAGAAACATAATAAGAAGGATCCGAGTGGAAAGGACCACATGACTACATTTGTAATCCTACAGTTTTTGAACCTTTCTTTGTTTTCTCTGCCACTTGTGATTACCCAAGAGACTGGGAAATGTTTATGCTGTGTATATCTACAAAAAATACTACAAAAGAGGACTCTAGTGGAAAGGAAAACCCTGGAGTCCTTCCGTTGGGAATATTTCTTTATTGTCACCAGTTTTGATTGCCCCAGAGACTGGGAACTTTTCTGTTGGCTGGAGTTACAGAGAGCATTATACATTAGGAAGAAATTATCCATGCACAGTTGGTTTATGTTATTAGTGTTAGGGACAGATGGTGGCTTTTCGGGACACAACAGGAACACACTTCATAATTTGGACATTCTGACATTTCCATTAGTTTTCTAAGAAGCAGGTAACCCCCTCTTTGTTTTAGGGGCACAGGGGCATTTTTCCAACCCTTTTCATACAATAAAAGTTTCTGACATAAACATATCACTATTGTGTCCGAGCCTTACTTCCGACCCCTCATCATGCTCTAGCACAAATACAGGACAGAGATTAAAAGCTATGGAATCCCACCTTGTTATCGCCCCGGTGACCTTAGGAATAGCTTACAGTTATATACAATAATACAATACTATTCAAAAGAAAGGTTTTTTAGACTCCCTGTGTGTCACTGTTAAGGATAGCCTCTTTAAGTACAGCCATATTACACAATGTTTGTAATAGAGTTTTCCATAGCACCGACATGCTTGCTTTAGGCTGCTTTCAAGCACTTTGAGATGCTGCCACATGATGCATTGCTAGAAAAATGCATATTGCAGATGGCTGCAGATCAAACGAGACAGCATTAGAGCACTGCAGGTTCTGTGTTGGGGCCAAGGGCCCCCGAGAGGTCCCCTAAGAGGGCTGTAGAACACTGCAGGATAGCTGGTTGGCCTTAAGAACATGTTCAAATCAAGGTGAGTTCACGGTATAAGTTCCAAACTTGTGGAATCAGAAAAAATACAATATTACGGCTGTTACACCAAGCAAAGGAAAATACACCGACACGGGCTTGTAAAGATTCCCAGAATCTTTATTACAAAACTGAACAGTATTCAACAAAGTACACAAATAGCTATTTGGCCGTCAGTACATCACAGAGACCACCAGCAGGGTTCAATGTGAGCAGTGAACAGAATTTCCTAGCTGGACATCGACATATTTATACAATTTGAAAAACTGATGTCCAGCCTCTTACAAGTTAATAATACATTGAGCTAGGGTCGCGCCAGGTTCACTTTCCTAATTTACATATCTCGTGCATGCGGTTTACTTTTGAATACATTTACTAACACGCTCCATTATTCTTTAATTTAACGTTACACTCTTTACATATGGTTTTAATACAGATCAAACAAATGTTTTGCATATCGTATTTTTGTATAGCATTACTGTTCTTGTATACTTGTAGTTTAACATTGCTGATTCAAGTAATCCCCTGCTCTCGAGGTCAACAGAGGACAAGGTCTACATGACCCTAACATGTAGCCTGAAGGCAGGTTGGACATTAACTCTCCTACAAAGGTTGAAGAGGTTAAGGCAAGAACAAGAGCACACGAGACAGCCATTTTAGATTACAGGGTGACTTTGTACAAAACCCCAAAATGGCGGTTCTAACCTAAAATGGAGGCTTGATTCAAGATGGCGGCTTACATCAATTTCTAAGGTCAAGACCTTGCCGTAGAGAGTTATTCGCGTACAATTTCAAGCAACTTGGCGTAGGCCAATATACGTACAATCGTTACAATAGGAGGCATAATTTAATATCCAGTTTGACAAACTGAGTGCAGAGCCTTGAGTCTGCTCCCCTTGCAGCTAGTTTCCTTTTTGGGTCCCACTAGTGTTGTAATGTTGGGACCTTCTGAATTAAGCTCTAGGTCAGGGGTCTGCAACCTGCGGCTCTGCAAAGGTTTTAGAGAATACTCCCATGATCTCTCGCCAATGACTATGATTGCTCGGCTAATTGTAGCTGTAGTCCAAAACATCTGGAAAGTCAAGGTTTATAAAGCTCTGTCCGAGGCTCGTTTAGGAAACCTTTGCATACAGTATGTATCATCAGCATTTGTATAAGAGGGTGACACAAGATGAACCCTGCCTGTTGTCTCATCAAGGGACCTCTTCTTCATTCATGTATTTGTTCCTGTCAACAAGTTGACTAATGAGAAACTAACAGCACCTCTATACTGTTTCCAAACGCACACCATGCTGCCACTGTGCAAGGTTTTGCCAGAGTTCAGTGCATGATGATGTGTGGGGAGGTTTTATAACTCATTTACTCTCCTGTGGACTGCACTTGCATGGCAAGCAGATATGACGTTGCACTACGAATGAGGAGCAGTTTTAAGAGCTGAGTTCAAATACCACTTCTGCCAAAAAAATGTGGGGAATTTCTCTTGTATTTATTTTAATTTTCATTAAAACAAATCTAGTGAATTAAAATAAACAGTAACATAACATAATGAACACATAATGTGTGCTGGCCACATTGCAGTCAGTTAAAGAGGAAAAGTAGAGAGTTTCCTGCCTGGAGAGTACATTACTTGCACAGTTACATTCTGTGCCCCCTCTTTTTTTAGTTTTTTTTTTTAGTGGAAGTTGACACCAGATATAAATATAGGACTTTCTTTTTGTATATAGAAATGATATGCTCACAGAGTAAGGAGTCTGTTGATCCCCCGCTGTGACTTGGAACCGTTTTGAGAATAGCCCTCTTCTTTTGTGCCATCTTTGCATGTTTGGCTGGTGGCTTTTCAGTGTGCTTTGCGGTCAGGTCCTGTTTGTGCTTCTGGGGAGAAGGAAGCCAGCAAACCCCTGGCCAATGAAAGTGGAGTATATGTGGCAGGGCATCTGACTTGCAGAAGTTCTTTGCTGCTTCCATGGTCAGTGAGTATTGCAATACCGAGAGCTACCACTGTGTATCACAAGCTTCCCTGGACTTTTAAGCACACATGGACCATTGTGCGGGCAGGTTACACATTGATATGTTAATTATGGTGTCCCCCAAGGGGCTAAAGCCAAAAGTAAGGTGTATGCCAATGGGGTGGGGATGAGGTGGAGGTGTTTGGTCCAAAGCAGGCCATGCATGTGCAGTAATGATGTTCTAATCTGCACCCTGAATCAATTTGACTGCAATATACGGAAGACTATCTATTAAATACAGCACTTTCCTCATCTTCAGACATTGTTGAACAGCTTCTTTTTCTTTGGTTTTGGAGGGCACATTTGTCTGTGCCACAGGGAGTGCAGACAGTTTCTCTCTGTTTTTGACTGTGCTGTTGTTCTTGTCCAATTCAAGGGAGGGGAGAGATGTCATTGCACTGAACTATGGCCTACTTCTCTGATGAAGCACATGCATTCTTCCTGCACATCTAATGTACAATAGCTGTGACGACATAGGCCTGCAGTTGACTTGTGTCTTTCGGCAACCTTTGTTAAATATATGAACAAGAATTGTGATGTTCATAAAACTTCTACAGAACACTATATTTCAGTCTAAAAATGCTGTTAACATAACTTTGTATTTTTCAGAATTCAGCTCAGGAACTCCACAATGGATGCCCCATGATGGCGACTGACCTCAGAAATGTTCTGTGATAGGCTGATAGCAGGCCATGAAATATCTCTGACTCTAAATGTAGTAAGGGTTCTGAAGCTGTACGGGTTAATTGAAAATGGCCATTGTAAAAACGAATAATATGGTATATCTATATTTGCATTTTCTCTTTTTCCCCCCTAAAGATAGGGTGTTTAAAATAAATAGGGATACTTAATTTTAGATTTTTTAGATTTTGTTCATCATTGCATGTGTGGACATGTTTTATTGATTTTGTATTTGTGAAAAACTGATTTTCAGTTGTAACACAATAAAAACAATAACAAAATGGATGCCCCATGACCGATCTCAGGAATGCAAACCCTTTACCCTGTACGTGGTGTATGGGCTGTACAGTAACACATACAATAGTTTTAAAAATTGAGGTCAGCAACCTGCGACTCTCCATATGTTTTAGACAACAACTCCCATGTTAACTCCCCATTGATGTCCAAAACATCTACAGAGCAAAATATTGCACGTCCCTGATTAGTACAGTAAAGCCACTGCATAATGCTATGGTTTATTGTTTATGCTTCCAGGTATGCCATCCCATTCTGTGCATGCTGTGGCATGATAACACTGAGCGGCATCATGTTCAGTGGGCCAGCCATGCGCATCTTGTCTTTTGATGCAACAGCCACCATGTGCTGGAAATCACACTTGCCATAATCACTCAGAATGTGTTTCAACTTTTAATGTGCCATTGTACCTACACTACATAAAGTCCCATTCAAACAAAATGCTGTGTCATATAATTGATTAGCTTTTATTGCTGTAGGATACATACTTGTAAATGACATGACCAGTGCCCACCTCCAACTCCATCCATGACAACATATGTGGATGGGAGACGCTGTCATGTGCCCATTAGACAGTTGATTGGCATCCAAAGCAACTTCAGTGACCTTGCGGACAAGGTAGAGTTCACTTTCATTGTAGACTTTTTGACACCAAAGTGAAGGTGCCAGCCTGATAGCACATGATACAAGAGGGGAGTGGAAAGGTCCAGGATGCTTATCCCACAATTGCCCCTTGACTATGTCCCTGTTCAACAAACAGACGTTACTAAAGTTAATGCCAGGGGAGCTGCTTAAAGACAGATGGGAATGTGTTGCTCCTCAGTGAGAGCAGTCAGACTCGATGCAACATTGGACATGGACCCAGTTGCTGTCTGGTGTGAACAGCTGGGGAGGGGAGTTGCGTGAGGGGAGGACAGCCTCAGCTGAAAACCCCTTTTGAACAAACTGGTAAATTGCGGGTTCATTGAAAAGTATACCGTACAATCGATTGATTCTGTTTCTATTGTGTGTTGTGTGTAGTACATATGCATATGCCACGTGCACTTAATAGGTATTTGAAAAGAGGAGGTGATAAATACTGTTAACAAAATAAACAATAAACAAGGAATAGTAAACGTTTGCCTTTGTTTACACGCAGTGCCTATTCGCGCGCCTCAAAATCATAGTGCATAAAAAACTTAGTGAATACATCAAAACCAATTAAATAAATGGCATGGGTGTAAAGTGAACCATTTGTTTACTAAACTCCTTCAAAGTAACAGCATTGGAACAGACTGAACCCCCGTTCATAAATCTATTCTGGATGCGCAGGTCAGTCTGCATGCCCCCGCATGGCTCCTTCAAAAGACGAGCATATGAATGCCTGTGTGCTTGAAAAGACGCTTACATCACACTCTCCTCCCACTTAAAGCGTGCCTGTGGCCAGGGCCATTAAATGAATGTGTGGTTGCTTCCACCAATGTTGAATGGCGAGGAGACAACTAGTACTGAAAAAAAACTGTATCTTGAAAGGTTGTATTTGGCCAAAGATACATTAGGGTCAAACTAGCATTACAATCTGTGGACGATGTGGATAACTCAACCAATAGAGAGTACCTCCCCAAACGTCCTCCGTGTTCTGAAATTACCTCCTTGCCGTAAAATGGGTCAGCATGGTGAACCACGAGTGTGTTCAGCCTTCTCTTTAAATGAAAAGCTGCAGGGTTGAGCAAAGCCTCAATGCTGCTCGGGGAATGACGTAAGTAGCCCTGGATAGCATTAGCCCTCACTGCAGACAAAAATGTAATCTTGGATCAAGCTGCTGTGTACAGTAATGCCCTGTGCAGTCAGAGCATGTATAATATTGGTCAGGAAGGCACATTCCATGGAGTGGAGTCTAAATGTATGTCTTTACTTATTTATTTATCTGTTTATTTATTTGGGTGTTTACAGAATTCTGTGTGTTATCTTGTGGTCATGTTTTTAGGACGTGTCGTGTGCTCCTTTGCGAACATGGTCACGGTACAAATTCAGGCCTCGTGTTGAATAGACATGCTGCTTGTCTGATTAGCCAATGGAGTTGTTTTGACTAGGTTGTGGGAATTACTGGTGGGGTGTTCTCTGATTTTTGGGCCCAGTGCATCAGATGAGGGAGGTGGTTCTGGTTTGGTCTGCTTTCGGGTGAAGGCTATGCTCTGGTTTCCCCATGTGCTCTGAGACATAGAAATATAACATATCATGACGCCGCATAACACGATGTAACAACATAGCATAACATAACTCAAGAATTGAGCACGACATCGTGCACCATAACAAACATTGCAACACATCATTGCATATCAAACCAAAACATAAAACAGCATAACCACAGGTGTATGCTTATGCATGTTTAGTTATGTAACAAACCTAATCTAACATAAAATGTATGGAAACTGAAGAGCAACATGCACAGTCAGGATGAAGAAATACACCGTGGGGGAGGAATATATGCAATAAAATGGACATCCACACTGAGGAAGAATATATTCACTGTGTGGTGACAGGCATACACACTGAGGATTTACATATTCACTGTGTGGTGACAGGCATACATACTGAGGATTTACATATTCACTGTGTGGTGACAGACATGCATACTGAGGATTTACATATTCACTGGGTGGTGACAGACATCCACACTGAGGAAGAATATATTCACTGTGTGGTGACAGACATACATACTGAGGATTTACATATTCACTGTGTGGTGACAGACATACATACTGAGGATTTACATATTCACTGTGTGGTGACAGGCATACATACTGAGGATTTACATATTCACTGTGTGGTGACAGGCATACATACTGAGGATTTACATATTCACTGTGTGGTGACAGGCATACATACTGAGGATTTACATATTCACTGTGTGGTGACAGGCATACATACTGAGGATTTACATATTCACTGTGTGGTGACAGACATGCATACTGAGGATTTACATATTCACTGTGTGGTGACAGGCATACATACTGAGGATTTACATATTCACTGTGTGGTGACAGGCATACATACTGAGGATTTACATATTCACTGTGTGGTGACAGGCATACATACTGAGGATTTACATATTCACTGTGTGGTGACAGGCATACATACTGAGGATTTACATATTCACTGTGTGGTGACAGGCATACATACTGAGGATTTACATATTCACTGTGTGGTGACAGGCATACATACTGAGGATTTACATATTCACTGTGTGGTGACAGACATACATACTGAGGAAGAATATATTCACTGTGTGGTGACAGACATACATACTGAGGATTTACATATTCACTGTGTGGTGACAGGCATACATACTGAGGATTTACATATTCACTGTGTGGTGACAGACATGCATACTGAGGATTTACATATTCACTGGGGGACCCTAAACATAGAAACTGGCTATGTTCATTCTGTACACAGACAAGGATGAAACATACTGCGGAGGTACAAATATTCCGAGTAGGGACATACACCCCATGGCGGAACATATACATTGAGAAGTGATCGATATATATATATATAGACACACAAAGAGGAGTGACATATACACAGAGAAATTACATGTACACAGATGAGGGATATATTACGTAGATAGGGGACATACACAGAGAAGGTACATGAGTACCGAGGAAGGACTTTTACACCAAGGATAAACAGTACACTGGGGAGGTGACGAGAGGCATGCATGCAGTGGAGGACCATTGCCTCCATGATGGGTCACATACATCAAGGATGGAAACAAAGAGGAGGAATGTACACAGCGGGGGGCGGTTACACTGGGGACCACTCATACGTCGAAAAAGTGCGCCGAGCAGCAGCATACACACTAAGGAGCGGTAGAAGATGGAGAGTCCTCTACATAGAGCAGGGATGTACACAGAGAGGAGCAACATATACAATGAAGAGGGACATGAACACAAATGGGGACATTCACTGAGGAGGGACATATACTTACAGTATGGACGTTTACACTGACAGTGGCAAACAAACCATGGAGCGACGTGTGTTCATCACCCCCTGAGTATATTGTCATCCTCTCTGTATCTCCATAATAATATACCCTGAGGAGGAACATAGACCTGTATGAGAAATTATTGCATTGCAGCATATCACAATCTTTACATGAGGGGACAGTGCCAGTTAGCTAACATATATATCATAGGCATAAGTACTATGAGGGTCTAGGCAGAGGGGCGGGGAGGGCTGTGGCAGTGCAGCTGAGGAGTTGCCCACTCTCTGCCCTATGCCATGTCTATTTGAGGAAGCTCCCCATACATCGACAGGCAGAATGGATGCACCCACATGGGAAGTGTGGAAAGAGTGAAGCCGGACAATACTAACTTAAAATGCCATACTGCCCCCCTTCTGCATACCCTTGACCTCTGCTCAGTGACACTAGTGTTAACTTTACCATGAGGTGGAACCCCATCCAGCTTTAGTGGGTTTCTGTACACGGTAGTCAGTAGGTGCTGGAGGGCGAATGTTTGCAGATCCCCGACCAGTGTATTGACAAGAAAGCCATCCACCGCTTGACTCAATCGTGACGTTGTGTGCGGCGTAATGAAGTAAGCACTGGTTGCTAGTGGTTGCGCATTCTGTCTCTGAGCTAAGTGGTGTGCCCGTGTGGCCGCGAGAGCCGGGAGGATAGCCCAGGGGCAACGAGTTTGTCTGAAAGCAAGACAACACATAGCAACTGGTCTCTGGTATTAAGCACGTTATAAAAGAACAATTATAATGATAGGATCTGTTTTAGAAATACTTGTAAATCTGGGGTTGAATGCCTCATTCTGTTGCATGAGGAGCAAGAAATACTCAGAAGAGCCAGTTCTTAGTCTGTGTTCTGTATGCTTCTACAGTTTATTGAACCGTGTCTGCATGTATTGTGTTATGATGTGTCTGTTCACTTTCTTATGTGTGTTATTTCGGTATATGGTTCTTTGTGTGCTAGGTATCGTGTATGTTGTGTCTATATTTGTTTTGTAATTGTGTGCGTTTTTATTCTGCCATTTGGTTTTTTTATCTGGTCTGTAAATGTGGTGGCTGTTATGTCTGTTATGTGCTTTGGTTGTATGTACCTGTGTGCACTATATGCATGCATGCGACTGTTGTTATGTAAAATATGTGCTTTGTTCTAGTGTCTTATGCGTACATTTGAACTCCTGTGTTGTGGCATTGTGTTGTGTTGCATGGTGCTATATGTGTGTTTCTACTCGAGCTGGTTTTGCTCGTGTGTGCTCTACTGTACACGCATCAGTGTATTGTGCTATGTCTGCATGCATAGGTGTGTTGTCTTGTTCCAGAATGTTTTGCCCTGTGGCGATATGTCCGATGCTTCGCTGTGGTATATCAGTCTATGTTGCTTGTCCATACTTGTGTTTTGCAGTGTGAGGTTGTGTGAGTTGCATGTTTTTGTTCTTATGCCACTATGTGCTGTGTTACTAACTCCTATGTATGTTGTTTCTGTCAAAGTAGACTCTGTATTTGTGTTCCTTTGTGTGTTTTGGCTGTGTGACTATTTCGTTATGCGCAAATGCATGTGTTGTGTCTTTATGCTCTACTATTATGTGTGCGTTTTTATATGTCTGCATTTTGTGTGGTTCCAAGAAGTGCTGTCTGCATGGGTTCTGCTGTGCGTGTTATGTCTGCTTGTGGTGTCTTCTGTTTGCTTTCTTTACTCGTGCTGATGGAGGGGAACTGAAACAGGTGTTAAGTAGTGAAATGGACCTTCTCCGTTTGCGCGGAGTGGAGCCCAAGTGGCTGTGGACAGAGCACAAGGTGGCAGATTCGTCTCCCATCACCCGCACTAAAATAAGCCTCAGTGGGGTCGCAATGCATCCGAAAATCTGAAGAAGACGTCATCAGAAAGAATTTCTATAACGAGCTTCCCAGTGTGGTCATGGCAACAGAGTGTTGAAGGGGGCGAGAGAGGGAGTTCAGAAATTAACCGCAACAGAATGAGATAATCCGTAGCATGAAAACTGCTCTCGCTGCCTGTGTGGGTGACACAGGGAGACAATCCGCGCGTGCAGAGGCCCGGAACTTCCGTAGATCTCGCGCATTGTCATTGCGGGCAACCATTGCATGATGCCGATAGGTTGAGTGTGAAATGGCCGCCCTCTATCACTCCATTCACAATGCAGCGCAACGGCCCGTTCGTGTCAGAGTCTCAAAACGGTTACACCCCGTTTTGAATACGAGTGAAGTCTTAGAGCCTGACCCCTCAGGGGACGGTTTGGCGGGAGTTGTTCCCTGAAGAACTTTTTTAAACGATTTGTTTTTGATATATAGTGGGATATATTTCACAGAGTAATTCTCAAACGAAATGGGATAACCACCCAGGGTTTATGTCCTTGCATGTCTGTGCCTCGGGTCTCGTCATTCAACGTCCAAGGAGTTTGACATCAGATGTGGACTCCCTGACATGGGTCAATATGACTTCATTATCAACAGGGCTGTTCCTGTACATGACTCAGAAGTCAATGGTGTTTCATAGCCTGCAAAATGGTCACTGCGCAAAGTCTCATTGGGTCTGTGCGTTCAGAAACCAAAAACTGTAAACGAGCGCTCAAGTTTCCCGTGAGAAGACCATCCAGTACTATTTTTGCTTGGAATTCTGGGACTTGTAATGTGTTCTTAATTTCAAATGTGAAAGGAAAAATTACAGGTCTCAGAATCCAAAGGGGGAAAAAAACAAGAGAGGATAGGTGGCCTTCTCATGGATGGCCACGGAAAACTTCAGAGTTCTGGGTTAAACATCTAAATGAAGGCAATGTGATGCTCCTGCCCTGTTCTTAACGACCACACGGAGAGGTTTCCTGTTGGCCCTGCATACCCTTGGCCTTGGATGGCGTGGATCACTTTTCCTGACTAGACGCCTGTACAGATACTAAAATACTTATCCTTGATGTCTTTGGGGCTTCGATTTAACAAGACAACGGGTCAAAAATCGGGTAAAATTGGGATGGTGGGAGTTACAGGACTTCAGACGTTCCCTAGACATAAACACGTCCATTCAGGTAAGTGGGCACCACCAACACAAGGATAAAGAATGCTCTGGAGGGGTTCAATGGCCCTGGCGGGAATCTGGCTGTGACAAATCAACTTCCGCTGCACCTGTGGTTCACCAGTGAATATCAGTTTCTAAACCATCAACCAGCCCCACACCTCTAATACGCCAGAAGGCATCCAAACAGATTGGAAAAACAAGCAAATTATTATCCTCCTTGAGCAATTTTGGTAATGTGGAATGAACGGCAGGCTTATCTCCGAAAGGTCGTGGATCTTTGCTTAGTTTCAACACAGAGAAAATACAATTATTACCCAATGATAAAAGGAGTGTCCAGTCAAGTTTGTATTAAAAATATCTACTTTATTAATCACAACAGACAGTCTAACAACACTATGAAATATAAAACACCCCGTAAAGGAATGCAGAGGACAGACAGTTTCAAAGAAGGACAAGGGATGAACACTGGATACGGACAGCAGTAAAGTTGATATAGTAAATAACCACAACAGTTTCTGAAGGTGTCTTGGCTTCAGCAGAAAGGGGGCAACGGGTCTTAAAATGTCACTAGGAGCCTTCTGGGATGGACCAGGGGGACAGAACCACAATGTACCTTGTGCTGTAGGTGTTTGTGGTGCTCAACAAGGTCTGGTTGGCGTCAGGGCCCTTTGCAGGATTCTGCGACAGAGTTTATGATAGATGTCAGCTGCAGGCAGGCAGCAAGATGGTTCCGCAAGCAAAGCTGGATGAACAGCTGCAGGCTGGCGTACATGGCGGCTTGGGGTCAGGAATCACCTCAGTGTGGATCGGTGGTTCTAAAGCACCGGTCGAGATGTCTCAGGTTTTGTTAAATGACTGCAGCTTGACAATGGTCAGCATTGCAGTCGGTTGTGGATCGAGGATCACGACTGGCTCAGAAAATGTCCTTTAAGGCAGGCAGTGATAGATGCTTGGTAAGGCACTTTTCACAGCTTCTCCAATGGGCCTGTGTTGTCCCAAAGCTGAGGAGTGTGTTGCAGGCAGCTACCTTGTCCTTGGTTATAGGTTCAGAAACCTTCTAGCACTCCCTACCCAGGAATCTTGCTGCAGAACCTAGCAGGGCACACAGTATGCTGACTAGGTACTGGTTCTGGAACGTCTGGAGGGTCCTCTGGATTCTTTATCTCCCTCTGTTCTGTGGGAGAAGTTTAGGGGAGGGATGTTGCTTCCCTCTTTGGATATCCTGGCCTTCCTTCACTGGCGGAAGATGCAAGGCAGACTGTACCTTCAGCCAGGTTCCAAGGTTGAGTTTGTTTGTCTTACTTCTTGTGAAGTCTTCAGATGATCCTGCCAAATGAGGGGCACAACCCTCCTTTAAAGCCAAGTCGGCCACAGTGATTAGTGTAGGCTAAGCCTACCTTAATGAACCAATCCTGTGGTCCCGGACAACAATCTCCTGTATGCGTGAGGTCAAAACCTAAGTGCTTTGCTATAGGAAAGGTAAAGGGGTGAAAAGATGAACAATTTGTGCCCCAGAACTAAAATAGCTGAACCCTTCTCTCAATAGAAAGAGCTCTGGGCTCACTCCATTGTGCTAATAAGTCCCACCCATCTTCCTGTCTGCTGTGTTCAAAGGGTCTCTCTGTTAATAGTCCTCCCTGTGTGGTTCCTGTTAAAGCTGCAGGCATCACTTGAAGCTGTTGAAAGACCAGACCCTCTGGCTCCTGCAAACCACATTCTCATACCTTATGAATGGGGTCCCCCCAAATGGAGTGACATACTTCAACACAAGACCCGACATGACAGTTCACTGCCATCGATAATGAGAGTCGGGAGCTGGCTGCAGGTTGACCTAGTGACATATGATATGTTGTTGGGTTCCCTGTCTCCTTTGTTATGCTCTGCAGCCAGGCCCCTTATGGGCTTGTTTGAAGCACCTCCGGTTGGTATGATAATTGCTGCCAACAGCTGCCTAACAATAGAGCAGGGTGGCACCATGGAGCCTTTGTCAGTTAATCCAGCTGACCATGGCAGGGGGAAGTTTGGTCTACCACTTTCTAGGATGACATTGTGCTCTCCTTGGCTGTCACAGTCAAACTGAATATGACAGGAGCAGACTGCGAATGTAGGCTGTGCCCACGCCAGAGTACATGGGTCTATGGATTGTTGTGGTGTGAGCATATGAAGATGTGTGTGGATTAGCACCATACATTTTCCTGAGGTCAGTCTAGCATCATTCAATTCACTTAAACATTTCAAAACATCCCAGGCAAGCCCATGCCCGCCCTGCTGATGGTCGAAGTCCTCACAATGGCAGAGAATTCCTATATGGCCAACCTCAAAGGATTGGATCAAGACAAAGACAGAGGGTGGGGGAGGAAGTTGACACTAACCACGTCATGGAAAGAAGACCCCACAAACGGGGTGAATGATTTTAACAGAGGGGTACACTTCCAAATGGAGGGTAAATGAGTAGCAGGTTAGAGTGCTGAGTATAGAAATGAGTTATGGTGTCTACACATTGAAGAACTGTGCTTGGCCACTCCACTAGGCCTCTGACCATTACCACTGGAATCCTCTAATACTGAACCTCAGAAAACAACAGACAATGTGTATGTAATTCAGGACCTTACTAAAAATCCACCTCTTCAATCTGGCTGTTATCCCCAACCAACCCCTAATGGTCCATAGAATAAACCCCATCACAGGACCAGCTGACTCCCAGATGCACACAGGTTTCAGAACAGGAACTACACATCATTTCCAATCTTAAACCCACGTCATGCATGGGTGACATTTGTCCGGCTCAATCCATGAAAGATTGCCTTTATGTCTTGCTCTCTTATATTACTCAACTAATAAATGCATCCTTCCAGGAGTCCTATGTTCCTGAATCTCTTAAAGAAGCTGGAATACGACCATTGCTAAAAAAAAGAACACTTGGAACAAGAGGTGGCAAGTAACTACAGACCGATTTTGAACATGCCATTTTGCATGAAAATCATGGATATACACAATCTCAAATATGTATTGAGAGTCAGGAAATATGGGGACAACGGCAATCAGGCTTCAGAGCACAAGGTGTCCAGCCAAAGGATCGAAAATAAAGGATCGAATGCCCTTTTGTTTGAATCCAAAAGGATTGAAAAAAAGGGTTGAATGATTTATTTATTTATGTATTTATATATTTTTAAGTGTAGTATGCATAAAAAGATTTTTTATAAAAAGAAAACAGTGGGTTCGGGGGGGAACCCCCCCCATAAAAAAATAATAATAATTCACCCTTTTTTTCCGGTCCTTTTGGAGTCGAAAAAAAGGCATTCGACCCTTTTGTTTTCGATCCTTTGACCTATAACCAGAGCACAACACAGGACTGAGTCAGCCCTGTTAGATTTAAAAGCCAATATTACCAAGATGATAGATGATGGTCAGACAAAGCTTCTTATGCTTTTAGATGTATCAGCAGTGTTTGATCATATTGATCACTCGCTCCTGGCCACGAGATTGATAGATGTGACCAGATGTTTAGAGAATGTAGCAGTCTGGATGAAATCCTTTCTGGGGACAAGGACCATGAGAGTGACTATGGCTGCTTCAGAAGCACATAGTTGGTGAGGGGGGGGGGAATAGCTCAGGGGCAAAGCATTCATCTTGGAAGCGAGACATGTCAGCACTGCTCAGGTTTGAATCCTGATCCCACGTTTAGGAGCTAATCTCTGGTATTAAGCATGCTATATAAGAAGAGTTATAATCATAACTACCCTTTTTAAATAACTATATGAGGCCTTTTTTAACATGTTGGAAGTCATTTGCGTTGTATACACTAACTACGCCGATGATTCCCAATTTTTCTTTTTTTTTTAATTAACAGGGGATTATGATTATGATTCGGGTGAAATCAATAAAATGTATGTTACGGTGCAGCATTAGCTGGCTAATAATTCACTTGTGCTAAACAATGGCAGACAGGGCTCCTTCTTGCAGGTTCTGGGCCCAGATTAGATACATTGCACCTAGGTATGCAAAGGTAGCGGGCGCCCCTCTCTCGAAAGAACAGACTTGATAACCTGTTCAGTGGTTATTAACCACTTGAGAGTTCGCAGCCACTGCTTTTACTCACTGTGCCTTTCACAGATGGGAAATATCCATTTGCATATCAGTCTTTGTCCTGCCCAGGGGCAGTCCAGCACCGAAATGCAATGGCAATTCCAACCTGAACGAGAGTACCACCAGCAACCCCATACACGTGTTTCACCCTTGTTGGGGATCATCAGTGAGGTGAAGCTGATGCCTCTCTAAGCACAGTGAGAGGGAGACCACGTCTGGTTGCCCCCAGGAGACCTAGGGTTACCAATCCCAGGTTCTTTGAAAAATAGTTTTGCAAAGGTAGCGGGCGCCCCTCTCTCGAAAGAACAGACTTGATAACCTGTTCAGTGGTTATTAACCACTTGAGAGTTCGCAGCCACTGCTTTTACTCACTGTGCCTTTCACAGATGGGAAATATCCATTTGCATATCAGTCTTTGTCCTGCCCAGGGGCAGTCCAGCACCGAAATGCAATGGCAATTCCAACCTGAACGAGAGTACCACCAGCAACCCCATACACGTGTTTCACCCTTGTTGGGGATCATCAGTGAGGTGAAGCTGATGCCTCTCTAAGCACAGTGAGAGGGAGACCACGTCTGGTTGCCCCCAGGAGACCTAGGGTTACCAATCCCAGGTTCCTTGAAAAATAGTTTTGCAAAGGTAGCGGGCGCCCCTCTCTCGAAAGAACAGACTTGATAACCTGTTCAGTGGTTATTAACCACTTGAGAGTTCGCAGCCACTGCTTTTACTCACTGTGCCTTTCACAGATGGGAAATATCCATTTGCATATCAGTCTTTGTCCTGCCCAGGGGCAGTCCAGCACCGAAATGCAATGGCAATTCCAACCTGAACGAGAGTACCACCAGCAACCCCATACACGTGTTTCACCCTTGTTGGGGATCATCAGTGAGGTGAAGCTGATGCCTCTCTAAGCACAGTGAGAGGGAGACCACGTCTGGTTGCCCCCAGGAGACCTAGGGTTACCAATCCCAGGTTCCTTGAAAAATAGTTTTGCAAAGGTAGCGGGCGCCCCTCTCTCGAAAGAACAGACTTGATAACCTGTTCAGTGGTTATTAACCACTTGAGAGTTCGCAGCCACTGCTTTTACTCACTGTGCCTTTCACAGATGGGAAATATCCATTTGCATATCAGTCTTTGTCCTGCCCAGGGGCAGTCCAGCACCGAAATGCAATGGCAATTCCAACCTGAACGAGAGTACCACCAGCAACCCCATACACGTGTTTCACCCTTGTTGGGGATCATCAGTGAGGTGAAGCTGATGCCTCTCTAAGCACAGTGAGAGGGAGACCACGTCTGGTTGCCCCCAGGAGACCTAGGGTTACCAATCCCAGGTTCCTTGAAAAATAGTTTTGCAAAGGTAGCGGGCGCCCCTCTCTCGAAAGAACAGACTTGATAACCTGTTCAGTGGTTATTAACCACTTGAGAGTTCGCAGCCACTGCTTTTACTCACTGTGCCTTTCACAGATGGGAAATATCCATTTGCATATCAGTCTTTGTCCTGCCCAGGGGCAGTCCAGCACCGAAATGCAATGGCAATTCCAACCTGAACGAGAGTACCACCAGCAACCCCATACACGTGTTTCACCCTTGTTGGGGATCATCAGTGAGGTGAAGCTGATGCCTCTCTAAGCACAGTGAGAGGGAGACCACGTCTGGTTGCCCCCAGGAGACCTAGGGTTACCAATCCCAGGTTCCTTGAAAAATAGTTTTGCAAAGGTAGCGGGCGCCCCTCTCTCGAAAGAACAGACTTGATAACCTGTTCAGTGGTTATTAACCACTTGAGAGTTCGCAGCCACTGCTTTTACTCACTGTGCCTTTCACAGATGGGAAATATCCATTTGCATATCAGTCTTTGTCCTGCCCAGGGGCAGTCCAGCACCGAAATGCAATGGCAATTCCAACCTGAACGAGAGTACCACCAGCAACCCCATACACGTGTTTCACCCTTGTTGGGGATCATCAGTGAGGTGAAGCTGATGCCTCTCTAAGCACAGTGAGAGGGAGACCACGTCTGGTTGCCCCCAGGAGACCTAGGGTTACCAATCCCAGGTTCCTTGAAAAATAGTTTTGCAAAGGTAGCGGGCGCCCCTCTCTCGAAAGAACAGACTTGATAACCTGTTCAGTGGTTATTAACCACTTGAGAGTTCGCAGCCACTGCTTTTACTCACTGTGCCTTTCACAGATGGGAAATATCCATTTGCATATCAGTCTTTGTCCTGCTTAGAGAGGCATCAGCTTCACCTCACTGATGATCCCCAACAAGGGTGAAACACGTGTATGGGGTTGCTGGTGGTACTCTCGTTCAGATTGGAATTGCCATTGTATTTCGGTGCTGGACTGCCCCTGGGCAGGACAAAGACTGATATGCAAATGGATATTTCCCATCTGTGAAAGGCACAGTGAGTAAAAGCAGTGGCTGCGAACTCTCAAGTGGTTAATAACCACTGAACAGGTTATCATGTCTGTTCTTGCGAGAGAGGGGCGCCCGCTACCTTTGTACTATTTGTTAAGGAACCTGGGATTGGTAACCCTAGGTCTCCTGGGGGCAACCAGACGTGGTCTCCCTCTCACTGTGCTTAGAGAGGCATCAGCTTCACCTCACTGATGATCCCCAACAAGGGTGAAACACGTGTATGGGGTTGCTGGTGGTACTCTCGTTCAGATTGGAATTGCCATTGTATTTCGGTGCTGGACTGCCCCTGGGCAGGACAAAGACTGATATGCAAATGGATATTTCCCATCTGTGAAAGGCACAGTGAGTAAAAGCAGTGGCTGCGAACTCTCAAGTGGTTAATAATCACTGAACAGGTTATCATGTCTGTTCTTGCGAGAGAGGGGCGCCCGCTACCTTTGTACTATTTGTTAAGGAACCTGGGATTGGTAACCCTAGGTCTCCTGGGGGCAACCAGACGTGGTCTCCCTCTCACTGTGCTTAGAGAGGCATCAGCTTCACCTCACTGATGATCCCCAACAAGGGTGAAACACGTGTATGGGGTTGCTGGTGGTACTCTCGTTCAGATTGGAATTGCCATTGTATTTCGGTGCTGGACTGCCCCTGGGCAGGACAAAGACTGATATGCAAATGGATATTTCCCATCTGTGAAAGGCACAGTGAGTAAAAGCAGTGGCTGCGAACTCTCAAGTGGTTAATAACCACTGAACAGGTTATCATGTCTGTTCTTGCGAGAGAGGGGCGCCCGCTACCTTTGTACTATTTGTTAAGGAACCTGGGATTGGTAACCCTAGGTCTCCTGGGGGCAACCAGACGTGGTCTCCCTCTCACTGTGCTTAGAGAGGCATCAGCTTCACCTCACTGATGATCCCCAACAAGGGTGAAACACGTGTATGGGGTTGCTGGTGGTACTCTCATTCAGATTGGAATTGCCATTGTATTTCGGTGCTGGACTGCCCCTGGGCAGGACAAAGACTGATATGCAAATGGATATTTCCCATCTGTGAAAGGCACAGTGAGTAAAAGCAGTGGCTGCGAACTCTCAAGTGGTTAATAACCACTGAACAGGTTATCATGTCTGTTCTTGCGAGAGAGGGGCGCCCGCTACCTTTGTACTATTGCACCTAGGTAGTCACATTTTAACATTGCAGGCTACACTTTTCAAGTTGCACCCCACATGAAGACTCTGGGATTCTATTTTGATGCCCAACAGTGTGCATTTGTAAGCACTGACCATTTGCTGATGGGCAGAAATCCACGCCTGCACCTGAGGAGGAAGTGACACCCTTCCCCTTTTACTGAGCATACTCCCCAGCAAGTTAACAGTATGCGTTTGGAGTGTTGAGGGAAACGCGCATGACTTATAACCACGGCTCTTTATTATAAAGACACCAACATCATAACTATTACGTCGGCAGCTGGCTCTCTCGGGAAAAGCAGCACTGGGAGCCATTTTAGGGCGTAGCCTAGACTCGGTTAACATGCACCGGTTTCACAGATGGAATAAGAACTGCCAATTACTCACATTCCCATGAACCTTTGTAAATCGTCCGTGTTTTGTTTTGTGAATTGGGTGCATTTTACTCTGGTGCAATTTTCATATCTATAGCGGCTGTAAGTGCTTTTTGGAGCGAGCCTACCTCTTGTGAATTGGCCCTGCTGTGTTTGAAAACGTCATGCATATGGGAAAAGCGTCCCATAACAGAGTAATGCAAGTTCGCAATTCCAAAGGGAGAAGGTATACGGGAGGAGGCTGGGGGACTAACAGTAAAGGCCGGCGACTGGCTGATAGGGCTCAGAATAGTTATGAGACAAAAGATGCGCTCTTTCAAACTGCCCTGCCGCACCTTTGCAAGGAAAGGCCTCGTGTCTGCTGTAGTGATGGGAAGGAGAACTCTTCTGTGCAGTGCAGTCGTTGACAGCCATTTTCGCCAGCGTATGGGATTACCAAAATGCCTGGCCCTTAGGACACTTCTTTTATACTTCAAAACGAGCACAATTGTCCTATACAACTTGCGTCACAAGATGTCCCGGTTTTTCTTGGACTGTCCGGGAATTGAGCCCTTTGTTCCCCTGTCCAGAGAGTTTTTTTATTTTTTATTTAAATCCCATTTCTCAGGTTTGGGTGGTAGATGGTGGCCACCTACATAATCACAGCTGGCACAGCAGGCAGAGATACAATCATTGCAACACAATGCACGTTTTGCCACAATTCAACCATCCCGTTATACATCATTGTAATCATGTTTCAATTTTACAAAACAGCTAAGCAAGATTTCTGCTATTGCAGGGTGGGTCCGAAACCCCAAACTTTCAGTTGACAACCACATGCATTAACTGATACCACACAGAGACTGCTGGGGGAATGGCTAGATGGCAAGTCCTGGAAAATCATTCAAAGCTAAAACTCCTTTGTTTTTAACAAGTTTATAGTAACGACCAAATCCACACAGTCAGTTTCCAGGGGAATGTTCTCGAATACCTTCCTCACCCTTGCCCACTACTGAATGGAAGTCACAGTAGCCACTGTCACATTTTAGTCCTACCTTTATGTCGAGGGCCTGTCCTGGGTTTTTATTTTGAAAATCTGGTCACGCAATGAACAATGGGCCAAGTTGGCAGATACAAGTGAAGCGTCACATGAATAACAAACCCCTTGACCCCCATCTCCAACCCTCCCTCCAAAATTTCCCAAATGTAAGGCCCTTAAACAGACCTAATCTCAAATGTGCTACCATGGCTGCACATTTCATTCCATACAGGTGACATTCCAAAATGCTTATGTGGCAAGAATAGCAAACAATAACCTATAAAGATAAGGGAGAGCCACAGAGTAGCAACATAACAAAGCTCTCTCAATTGTTTCCTTTCAAATCCCATCATATATATTCAACAGCAGCAGCCATGTTGTTTGCTATCATGCAACAGAAAGTAAAATAAGACTGGCGCTAAAAGCATTCAAAGTAATTTGCGTATATTGTAAATACATTATTTTTAAATTGTATTACTCAGTGGAGAAAGAAGAACTAAAGACCTTGGTTCAGGCTAGAAACTGGCCCTATTAGGATGTTTTTTGTGACCTATGTGGTCCACATACTTTCCCTCTCTTCTCATTTACATTGGACCAAGCTAGAAGACTTCACAGAGTTATTTAACACTATAGATTATGCTTCATATTATAAGAATGATCTTACGTCATGCCCAGAACAAGAGCCTTCACATGATCACTGCTTTGTTGTGATGTACATACAAATGGCAAAAAATAGGATCCCAAGTATAACTATTATTCACTTTAAATACACTTTTTTTATTTTTCCCAAAAAGCATTTTATTTAACCAATATGCAATTTCATGAACATTCTACCATAGGAAATTTCATACAAAAATGATGTTGTAATAAAATATGCTTAAATATCGTTGAACACTCCCCTCAACTTAAACACACATGAAAAATGTCTTTGCCACCAAAAAGACACCTACAGATAACTAATAAACATACATAGACAATAAAGTTACAGATACATAAATTCTGCAAAGGTTACATGTTTATGACAACAAAAGAATGTATTTTATTTTATTTTATTATTATTATTATTATTATTTATTATGGGTGTTTGGTTTAAACATATACCTTTCACCCCATACAATTTAAAATATGACACACGTAAAAGAAATCACAATTCCATCTATACAATTTAAAACATGATATATCAAATACGTATTTAGAAAAACCTTCTATATTTTATAATAATCTTTAAAAAAAACATGAACAGTGTCTATCAAAATCATTACTCCCACCATGTCGTGGTGAACCACACAACACTCCCCCCTTCTATTTTTTAAACAAGTCTCAAGCCCTCATTTACCACCCACTCCATCTGATCATATAATGCTCTCTTACTTCAAAGTTACTACTCAGAGGTATCTCAGATCCCATGAGGATTTAGCAGGCTCAAGACCCTCCAGGCTTTGCTCCGAAGGGAGCCATGGTCGAACACCCACCCTCATTTGAAAGTGCCCCTATTTCCCTCCAGCTTTCCTGTCTATAGGTCCTGGCCTTTTGGTTACACTCAGGGCAGTTTGATCTTATTTTGGTATTTGGGAATTCTTTCAAATAGAATGTATTTCCAATGATTTGAGGAATGTGGCTTAGATATTTATAACTGTGTGTTTTATTAGCTAGATTTATCCTGTGTTGATCTCTGCCTGTTTCTCGTACATATTTATTTGAGTGATTTTAGGCAAGTTTCTCGTGGCACATTCAAGGTTATGTGACTGGCCCATTTATTTCACTCTTGAATTACATAGTCTAGAGCTGTTCCTCCTAATCTGTTTTTCGTGACCTAATGCTATGTAATGTATAAACATATTAGGTGTCGAGTTCAACAACCTTCTATATAGCTCCATCCTGTGTATTATGTTATGAAATTCCATTGATGTAATTCCACATTCTGCCCTCAAGTACTCTATTGGAAGATTTTTGGGTAATCCTATTAATTGTTTCGAACAGTGTCCTTCAATTTTGGTGGGCTCCTCAATGTTCCTAGTTCCCCATATGTCACTACAGGCCGTACTCTGAGCTTGTATACTTATATTACTGCCTGCAGTGAGTAGCATGTACTCCGTGTTGAGAACTGTCTAAAGGTTGCAGCATGTAGGTGTGTGCTTCACTAGGCCTTCTCCATTAGACATTTCCAATCTTCTGATCTATAGCTACCCCTAGACATTTATAATGGGAGACTACAACAACCAGCTGTTCATCTAATTTCTATGTACGTGTTGTCTTCATGTTCTTTTGGGTATTGTTAATAAACATGATCTTTGTTTTACTGGTGTTAATTATGTTATTTTATTAAGGGGCACATAGTAAAAATAACTTTACGCACTGTATAAAACACTTTGTTTTATATCGTTTCATATCACAATACTCTTCAAAATACAAAAAAGTTACACTCAAGACCTGCCTCACATTGATGCAGTCCTGGATGTCCAGTGCTTACCTGAAGCCCAACCCCTCCAAGACTGAATTCCTAGAGCTGACCAACAACACCGCACACCCTGACATCCAGACCTGGATCTCTGCTCTGAACCTTAAGGGATTCACCCAACAGCTGGCTTCCTGTGCCAAGTCTCTTGGTGTCACCATCAACAGACACCTCAAATTCAATCAGCATGTAGCAAGGCAGACACAAATGGCCTGGCACCAACTTTCTCTCCTGCAGACAATCAAGTCTTTCATCCCAGAAAACAACTTCAGATCCACGGTCCACGCCTTGCTCCTCTCCCACCTGGATGGTGAATGTGCTCTTTTGGAAGTCCTTCCAGCAACTACCCTGGCATCCCTGAAATGTGCCCTGAATGGTGCAACAAAATGCATTAAAGGACTCTACAAGTTCGACCACATCACCTGGTCCTCTTCAAACTGCACTGGCTCCCACAGCAAGCCTGTATCATCTTCAAATCCTGTTGCATCATCTACAAGGCTGTCACCCTGAAGTCCCCAGGCTACCTCACTGAGAAACTCAGAATCTGCGTAGTCCTGCGATCCACCAGAAGTAAGGAAATGTGAACACTTGAATTATGACGGTGCAGGAAGGAAAGAACCAGAAGACAGGCCTGCTCTGTCTACGTTCCAAGACTCATAACGTTAGACTTGCCCCATCACTTCTACAGCTCAGGAAAGAGCGCAAGACCTTCCTCTTCAAGGAATGGCTACTCCTTGACACCTAGGTGCACACACCCTGCACGCCCCACCTTACCTGAGACTCAGTGATGTGCTCCCCACTATCTCACCCCCACCCCCGTTGCTTGTAGCTCCCTTGCTGTCAAGTGCCCACCCTCACCCTCCCCTGTTAGCTCCCTGCTCCTTTTTTCTCTGCTCCCCTCACTATTACCCCCATGATTGTAAAGTGCTCTATTGCTTCCCGAAGTTAGGTCAATGCTCAATAAATAACCTAACAATAATAATAATAATAATAATAATAATAATAATAATAATAATAATTCCATTGAAAATATGCACATCCATTTAAAATAATATTTGTATATATAAAAACTAAGGTAGAAAGACAAAATTAACTGTTCATAAAATTGCACATCTCCATGATCTCAATACATTATTTTTAATTCATTATAAGATCAATTTCCTTCCAAAAGTGCATAATTGCTAAAGTCAATGAGGCCAAATAGCCAGAATTGCAAAAAAACAGAATTGGTCTGTATTATACCACTCCGGGTTAACAGCAAACATTCTCAAATAATTGCATCGTAGCTCAGTGAGTCTGACATATTCTGTTATTAAATGCCTTATGCTTTCTTAAGTGTCCTGATTTCCACAGATTCTACATGTTCTTTTCTCCCTAACAGTTCCACAACTTGCCGCCATAATCAGAAGGGCCAGGAGAAGGTTAAATCTAAGTAACTTTAAGAATCTGCATACTTGGAGGCACTGTTGCACTGAGAGATGACATAGACGCAAAGTCTGATCACATTGCTCCGACAAAGTGGGTCGAGCCAGGAAAGGACCATTCCCGGCAAAGTTATAGGCACCAAAACGAACCACTCAGAGGGGTGAAAAAGTATAGAGGGTGCCGGCGAGGGGAGGGGAACCGAAACTCCTTGGAACCAAGCAAACTTGGAGGAGTGGCGCAGGCGAGCGAAGGGAGACGAGTAAGCAAGAAGGCCACCATGTACTTATCATGAGAGGAGGAGTGGGGGACGACCGAAGTGGTGGGGAGCACTGTGAAGGCTGGCAAAGTAGGTAAGGGGACAAAACCACATACCCTGTCCCCCTCCCAAATCGGACGAAAGAGCACTAGAGTGATGGGAGAGTGGAGCGACACCCAAGCAGAGCAACGTCAGAACATGCGCAGTGCTGGGCTGGGAGGCAAGCATATTGCAGGTCCAGGTGGGCACTGCCGTTGCCCGCTTTGCAAGCATTAGCTGGGAGCACCAGACACTAGTGCTGCATCATAATCTGAAACAAATGGTGCAGAAGGACACAGGGAGATGGGCATGTTAGGAAGAAGGTGACTATTAGTCTCTGTCTAGTCCACCGATCAGGAGCTAGTAATCGAAGACGGGCCACAGGATGGAGGAGCTACCATCTCCCTAGGGATCCTACAACATGCTCCTGAAACCTGAGTGGAGGGGCTGGCCTCTAGGAAAATACTGCCTGGCAAAAAATAACTATTCTGGGTGTGAGTATAGGGGGGTCACTGCACACTGACATTGGGGAAAATAAGAAGAGATAAGGAGAAGCACAAGAAAGCAAGCACCCAACCCAGAATAAATGCCTACATCACCAGTGGACACAGAACCCCACAAGAAATGGAGGCCTGTAAATTGGTATCCCGGAGTGAAGGAGAGGTGAAGGTAAGTCAATCTATCTATGACACCCTGGAGGCAATACAAGAGGGGAGATCGCTGTTAGAAAGCACATTTGATGCAGTAGGACAGGATATTGGGCTTTTTCCAACAGGACTTACATAAGGTATCGGAGCGAGTGGAAGAAACTGACAAAAGAATATCGGACATCAAGGATGTAATGAATCACATGCAGTCTGAGGTGCAGGCCCTGATTAAAAAAACACACCAGTTGGAGAAAATAATGGATGATGCAGAAGGGAGAACAAGGAGTACTAACATACGGATCAATGGCCTTCCGGGGAAGACTGAGCGGCACTCCATGGAACTGTTTTTGGAAGGGTGGGTGAAGGACTGGGTGAGTCACTGCAGGCTTTCCAGTTTCTTTTCCAGAGAAAGGGTCCATAGGGTGCCAAACAGAGCACCTCCACCAGGAAGCCCTCCAAGGCAGGTGATAGCGACGCTACTGAACAACCAAGATAGAGATTTCATATTGCAGGCGGTGAGAAAGAAGGGCACATTGGAAGTCAACAGAGTGAGAGAGACCATATACCATGGTTTTACTAGGCAGTCAAAAAGCCTGTCAGACTGGGCTGAGACCGTACAACCGAACAAAGGAGGAAGACCAGTGGGACCGTGAAGGGAGAACTTGTCACCAAAAGTGACAGAGGGGAATCAACAGGTGGTGGACACACCAGTTACTAATCAGAGACTACTATAATCTGGAGCACAGTTATCAAGATATGTAAGCAGACATGGATGCGCCAAGTCAGAGCGGAGCGGTCGTTGGCACAAGCCCCCCACTGAGTGCCACCCTCGCCCTCTCTGGAGATGGTCAGTTTTTGATATAAAAGGGGATACAGATGCTTCATGTTGGAGGGAAGTAAGGGGAGTGTGGAGTTAAAAGGGGATGTTGGTTATTGTTGTGGATTGGGTTGAAACGGCAGGATTCACATTGGAGAAGGCGTTTTCTTGATATCATAGTCTGAAAATAAATGTTTTACAAAGCTGGTAGGGCTGCACTGATTCCTGATACAGACGGGCAATGGCGGGGGGGTGATCTAAGGACGGAGCTGACTTGTCTGACATGGAACCTCAATGCTTTAAATGATCAAATAAAAAGGGGATTGGTCTCAAGGTATCTAAGTAGGTAGGCACAAAGCAGATATAATGCTACTAGAGGAGGCTCACTTCATGGGTACGTCATACGGCCTCACGGGTGGGGGAAAAACGAGGTGGTGGACTATGCAGGCTACTATAGAGGCTCAAGGGGAATATACATCATGGTCAAGCCTTCCATACCCCTAGAAGAGAAAGAAGTAAAGAACGATCCACTGGGGAAATACATCTTGGTCACGGGGGAGTTATGGGGAGAGAGGATGGCAGTGCTGAACATATATGCACCCGTCCTGCCGAAATAAGATTTTCGAGCAGAAATTCAGGTGCTATTGGTAACATGTCAAACAACGACATTTGCCGTGACCCTAAACAATACTCAAAGCATATATTTGGGGAACAGCGTTTTCTTGCATAGTCGCAAGACTTTGGAGCGCCCTCCCAAGGGAAGTACGAACAACAGAAGGCCAACTAAAGTTCAGAAAATTGTTATAAACATGGCTCTTTAACTCATCGAGTTAAAAAGAAAACATCATCAAAGGGAAACCGCCAACACATCTCAATAGAAACACCAACAACAGAAACCTGATTTGCTGAAACACGCAGTACAAAATCACTTTGCAATGCAAAAATACATTTTTCACAGTTCCATGAATCAGGGTTTGTGTCAGCAGTGCAAAGTCACTTTTCAGCAGTGCAAAGTCACTTTGAACCGTGCAAAAAAATCCATGAATCGGGTCCAAAGTGTCTTGCTTGTTGATGCCCAGGTTGTTAGTATCCCTGTTTGTATTTTGCCCAAAGGAAACAGGCGCTTCAGGCTCATCCTTAATAATACAGACACTGTCCACATGGAGTTTAAATGGACCCCCAGGTTGTAAAAGATAACAGGATCTCCCACAATCTCATGGTGGATGTAACCATTCCCTTGCCTTCACTAGTTTGCTCAGGCAATTTCATTATTATTCGGCAACCTTTCAGTGTGACTTGTTTCATTGTTTATATGCTCACAGGGCTTTACCAGAGCAGTCAGCACATAATTTAGAGCCTGCTGTTGCATGTTAGCAGTGGGTTGGGACATCCTTACACCACGGCTGAGGTCCCCCTCTTCCTGATCAGGACTGGGGGAGCGAATGCTCCCTTCCAGTAGGGGATCTGAGTAGTTACTTTGCGATATGCTGCCAGCTCCCTCCGTTTCTGTCACAGTGGACCTCAGTAGGGGGAGCCAATGGGTGCACAATATGCGCCTACTATTTAAATCATAGGACTGCAAAGTCCTGGGTCTCTCTTGTGTTTCTGTATGTTACCATCGCATCTGTGTCTGGCAAGTAGGGCACTAGTTCAACCTGAGTGCTTATTGATGCTTCAGTTTCTGGAGTTGCCCCTCCTTGTTGTAGTAACTCAGTTTCATGATTTTCGATTCAAAGTGGATTCTCTTGCAGTGTAATAATGCTCGTTTCCTCGGTAAGTGCAGTAATGATATTATCTGTCATTCTTTTTACCCAAACATGCAAGAGAATTATGAACTATTGCTTTCACCAAGGCCTCTGATTAAAGTGCTGCAGGTGCAGGGGTTAGGAAGTAGTTGGTGACCTTTCCTATATCCGTGCTGCCCGTCTGTCTCCCCGTACTCGTAACAGTAGTTGTTTTCACACTGGTGAGGTTCTTCGTTTTAATTACATTGCCCCTGGCATACCTTAGGCTGTATACACACCGAGTCGACATTGCCGAATTTCCCTCACAATCTGAAAGGGAACTCACTGGGCCTCAGTATGAGGTGGGCGCAAAGGGATACCGGGCACTGTTAAGGACATCGGTGCCGGTAATCCCTTTGCGCCCTATTCCGAGATCCCTTAGCAGGTCCCTTCCTTTACCAGGCGTTATGGACGGGGCCCCTTAAGGGACTTCAGAGCTAATAACGGTACCGCAATCTGCGGTACCGTTATTAACGCCTTCCCATTGAGCCCTATGGGGGCTGAAATGGGAATGGGGAATGGCTTTTTCAATGGGGACCTACCGGTACCACAAAGGTCGGAATAGACCAGTAAGTCCCCATTGAACGAGGACGGACTCGGTACCGGTATTGGAGGTAGTCATGGCCCTAATAGCGCCATGACTACCTCCAACCTCGTAATGAGGCCCACTGTGTTCGCAGTCGTGTTAAGCCGTTCTTCAGATCCGGAGTGCTCCACCTGCATAGCTCCGCCCGGGCTCCATTCAACTTTTAATCCCTCGGTTGTTTGCTGTTTGAGGGGATGCTGGCTGCTCGGCGACCACATGACGGTGACGCACTTTGCGCACTTGGTCGTGCAATGTGAGTCGCTGTGGCACTGCTTACGTGCCGTGCTGGTTATGTGCCGCTTCAGCATGCCTCACAGCTTTGGAAGCTGCATCTCTGTGCGTGTCCAATCAGCACAGTTTGCCAGCTCCAAGTGCAATTCACCTCGCACTCACTCTGCGCTTCCATTATCGAGACGTTACAGAGGTATTTAAATAGTGTCCTGCTTGTGCAGCACTTCAGCACGCCTCCGAGCTCTTGAAGCTGCAACTCCTTGCATGCCCAATTGTGACATTGGGAGTTTGAACAGACCAGTGGTTGTGTGGCAGGTGGGACATGGGGAATGGTGTGGGGAAGGTGGAGTGATGTGGTGTGATGGGGAAGTTCTTTTAGGAGAAGGGAACAAAGAAATAAAGGTGTGTCTGAGTGCATCCTGAGTGTCCGTGTCTTTATTGCATGATGCATGTGCGGCCTAGGTGAATCCAGGTAGTCACTGGGAACGTGGAAAATAAAATTGTTGACGTATCAGTGGGTGAACCCGCACTGTTGAGGATAGCAGCAGCCCGTGTCAGGGCTGGCCTGATACTAAGTTTGCACACCCGGGTGTGGCGATGCCAGCGCGAGGTCTGTGCGATTTGCTATACGGCGGAAGGGAAAGAGCCTCCAGAGGCGAACAGGCAGGCCAAGCGTTGTATAAACACGGACAGCTATTATATATATATATATATATATATATATATATATATATATATATATATATATATATATATATATATATATATATATATATATATGACTGTGAACAAGCCACAGGAGTGTGGCGAAACGCGTCAGGTAGCCCTCTCTCTGCTACTGGGAAGCCGTTTTTCTACTGCATATTATTTTTTGAATTAAAATGTATAACTTTTTTAAAAAACTAACTTTTGGCAGTGCAGTGATTTATTTTTCGGCGTGCACTTGTTGCTGAACATTGATGGATTTCGTTTACCAAAAGGGAGTGCAACTTCTAAAGGAACTCGACCTTGCGGTCTGTGTTTACCTTTCAATTTCATATATATATATATGTATATATATATGTATATATATATATATATATATATATATATATATATATATATATATATATGTGTGTCACAGCCTCGGAGGGGGCGGTGCTCGTCCCGGCGACAGGGGCCGCCATTTTAAGTCCTCCAGGCCTGCTGAAGGAGGACCATTGCAAATCAGAGGTGGGTGGGCCAAAAGCCAGGAAGGGCTCATCTCATGGACATATGTATATATATATCTGATAGCTACTGACTAAATTCTCACCAAGCTCACTTCTCAGTGCCAGAGCCCTGTGTTACATTGCCTCCCCCTCCAAGACCAACACAGCAAGCACCATGTCTGACCTTGACATCCTGCCACTGTACCTGTTACACCACCAGTACAGGTGTAACAGAGGGTGCAAGAGTCATTGGCTGTGCAGCTCCCAGGTATTTCTGACATCACAAACAACAGCAACATGGGGCCCAGGTGGGCCAGGTGGGTTAGGGACCTTGACCTGTATGTGGGTGCCATAGGGCCCATGGAAGACAACAGACAACAATGCCTCCTGAAGAGTAGCAGCACGCCCTGCTACTAGAGACATCACCTGCTGATTCCATCGATACTATTCATGGGTTGAAGACTGCCCTCGCTACCTACTTCACGCCACACACAAATGTGGATTATGAGACACATGTTTTCCACGCCACAAAACAGCTAAAAGCTGAGACAATGGATACATTATTGATGCCGCACAGAATTAAATTAAACATTGTGACGAATAATGACTCTAACACTGAGGCCCTGCATCTCTGATAATTACAGGCTGTGAATCACAAATCTTCAGGCGAAAGCTACTGCAGAAGTCCATCTAGGACACTGGAGGGGATCCTAAAGCCGGCAAGAGCAGAATTGGCAGAGGAATCATAAGTGGAAGCCCTGGGAAACCCGAAAGGCTCCAGCTCACAACCAGAAATTGTGCAGAAGTTGATGAAAGCATCGCACAAGGCTTAAGGGAGCCCTTTTGCTCCAGGTGCCAATACAAATTCCCGATGAAGGCACATGTCTGCCATTAGGACCACGGTGCTTGACATGTGGTGGGGAGAACTATTTAATGTCTGTGTTTATAGAGTCCAGAAGTTCAGGAAAAGGAGACAGTCACAGGGGCATGGTGACCAGGCCCAGATTGAGGGTGCCAACCACGGCATTGGAGGCATCTCAGCTGATGGCCCAGATACATGGAAAACACAGAGATGAGGGATGAAGAGAGGAGGAAAAGGGAGATGAAAGGAAAGGATCGGAGAAGATACCACGTCTCAACTTCAAGACCAGTGAGACGGTCAACATGCCACGTATGACACCTGGTGGAACCACCTCCATAAGAAACAGAACTCAGCTCCTTGGAAGGGGAGCAAAGGAAGAAAGGATACCTATACACACTGGGCAATGAGCAGGCTACAGAACATATTCCTACGCTACTCCTGCATCTCAATGAGTGGGAGATGGAGTTCTTGGTAGACCCTGGTGCCACAGTGAATGTTATTAGTGGACACATGTACAAGACCCTTCCTCGGACCCCCAAACTCACCCCCCTGGAAGTCGTCATTTACCCATGTGGCTCCAAGTCCGCATTTCCGTGCATTGGTCAATTTGAGGCAAGGTGTCAATACAAGACACAAGAAAAGAAGATTCAGGTGCATGTGTAATCGACAGCGAGTGTGGATGCATCTTAGGTTTTAAGACCATCATTGACATGAGCCTAATTCACTTTTTATACAGTCTTATACTCAACAAATACATCGAAACGGTGGACAAGATGGATCAACTGTTTCCAACGCTATTCAAAGGCATAGGCAAGTTGAAGAATAGACAGATCAGACTCCATATTGATGAGGATGTTCAGCCGGTGGCACAACACTACAGAGGTATCCCTGTCAACATACCACAGGACAGATGGGGGAGGGAGAAACTCCACTAGCTGCTGGAACAGGACATCATAGAGCTAGCAGTGGGACCCACTCCAAGGATCCAATGCATCCAGCTACGCATAGACATGAGGTAGCCAAATCATACCATTAACATAGAATGTCACTTGGCACCCCGCCTAAGGGACATGATACACTTACTCATTGGTTCCAAGGTGTTCTCCAAACTGGACCTCAACAAGGGCTATCACCAGCTGGTCCTAATCCAGGAGAGCTGCTACATCATGACATTTGTAACACATCTTGGCCTATATATGTAGAAGTGTCTGAGATTCAGCGTTTCCTCGTCTGCAGAACTTTTTCAGGCAGAGATACATAACGTGATAAAACTTTCTCCCAGTTGCATCAACTATAGTGATGACATTTTGGTGTTTGGCACGAGTGTAGAAAAGCATGACAAGACACTCTCGAAGGTATGCATAGCATTGAAGGCAGCAAACCTCACGCTGAATCAGGACAAGCCTAAAATCCTCAAAGGAACTCTGTGTTTTTGTTGGCCACATTTTCTCAGAGAAAGGAATGACGCCAGATCCTGAGAAGGTGGCAGCCCTCAATGAGACCTGCCCCCCAACAAATGTCTCTGAGCTTGGTTCAATCCTTCCTGCAGCTGGCAAGCTACTGCACAAAATACATCAAGAACTTTGCCACTATGAGCGAGCCGTTGCGTGCACTCACAAGAAAACAGGCACATTTTCACTGGTCAGCGGCATGCCAAATGGCTTTAACTACTATTGGTGACCGCATTGCAGAGGCTGAAAAAATACTTCAACGTCGAGAGAAAGACGGAGTTGACAGTGATTGTACGGCCAGTGGGAATGGATGCCATTTTAGCACTAAAGGCACAAGACAATTCCCAGCAGAGGCACATCATCTCCTACACCAGTAGAAGGTTGTCAAAAAACAAACATGCATACTCACAGGCTGAGAAAGAAAGTTTGGCTGTCATCTGGGCCTGTTAACATTTCCATGTGTTCCTCTATGGTAAACCTTTTATGATTATTATGGATCACCAGACACTATTGTTTCTATATAGCAACCACCAAATATGCCACCTCGAATAGCTCAGTGGGGCCTGTGGCTGCAGGAATACGCTTTCAATATATAATCTACTGAACAGGAAAAGAGGACAAAACAGCTGACTTTCTATATCGCTACCCAAGGGCAGCTGATTTACCGAGCCGTCGGTGGCTGATCGGTACATCAGACACATCATGCAACAGGCCATACTGCATGCGGTGGATCCAATGAGATTGGCTCAGGAAGTAGAAAGGGATGTGGCCATACAGATCATCATGGAAGCATTGCAGTCGGGAAAATAACAAGGGGTAAACGAGAAAAGTCACCTCAAGTCAGATGATGAGAGGTGGGATGTGGGCAGTCTTTTGCTACCGAAAGATGAGTTGGCTGTGTCAGATGAGGTGTTGTTGCTCAAAGGCAACAAGGTAGTGGTGCCCACAACATTGAGAAGGCAGATGCTGGAGTTGGGACATGAGGGGACTGAGGGATTGTGTGAATCATAAGGATGGTACGGCTGAAGGTGTGGTTTCCAAAATTGGGCACAATGGTAGAGGATTTGCTCAGGGAAAGCCACACATGCTGTCTCAACGCTCCGGCAAGGCATCCGAAAACTCTGAAAATGACGGAACTCCCAAAAGGTGTGTTGGAGGAGGTGGAAGTTGACTTCCTTGGACCCATTAAAGGGGGTAAATATGTACTAGCAGTGATTGACTATTATTCTCAGTTTGCTGAAGCACAGATGGTGGCTTCCACAGCAGCTCACCATGTAATTTATTCATCGGCTATTTGTAAGGTGCCTCTACAGCAATTGGTGTTTCAAGGTGCCACAAGACATAAAAGAAAGGGGGGTGGGCAAAAGGAGAATGATTAAAAAAAACGGTGCTACTGGGCCTTGCGACATTTGGATCCTGTTAGTGTAGTAACAAGAAGTGCGAGAAAGAGGGGAAGGTGGAAGTACTGATCTGCGTGAAATGCGAGGTGCTAGGGTGGGAAGGACAGTGCAGGGTAAAGAGGAGAGAGTGCAAGTGAAAGGGGGTACACGAGGGGGAAGAGCAGGACAGGGGCTAGGCAAGTGCTAAGGGGATACCAGGATGTTAAGTGCTAGGGGTTGCATGGGGTGCAGATGGTGAGGGTCCAAATGTTAGGAGGGGGGTGGACTGGGTGGGGGAGGTCTGGTTCCCTGTAGAACTCAGAGGGAACCAGCCAGCCAGTCACTGTGGCAGACAGGGGAGTTAGCAGGGGAGGCGTAGGGGGAAGGATGAAGAGAAAAGAAGGGCATTGAGGATCTTCCATAACTTAAGGAGATCCAGCTCAAGCCTGAGAGGGGCTTGGAGTTCATTCCAGAGGGTGGCTCCTGCGGAGGACAGAGTTATACCCAACACTCTCTGCTTAGAGATGCAATTGATCTGCAGAGAGTTGGAGTTAGAAGACCGAAGGGCTCTAGTAGGGAGGTGTTTAAGGAGAGAGAGTTGGGTGTAGCAGATTTCCAGGCCCCAGAAAGCCTTATGGATGATGCAGAGGGTGTTGAACTTGATCCTAGCAGCAACCGGAAGCCAGTGGAGAGATTTTTGAGCTGGAGAGATGCAGTCCCTGGGCCTGAGGCCAAGGATAAGTCTTGCAGTCCTATTCTGGATTAGTTGAAGGAGGTGAAGGGAGGATAAAGGAAGATTGAGGAAGATGCTGTTGCAGTAGTCCAACCTAGAGAGGACCAGAGATCTGGAGACGTTGAGTTTCTGGGTGAAGATGTGGAAAGGGAGAATGCTTCTGAGGAGATGCAGCTGGTAGTTGGCCTTCTTGGCAAGGTCTATGATGTGAGGAGAGAAGCAGAGAGAGGAATCAAAAATTACACCAAGATTTTAAGGCAGGGATCATTGGCAGCACACCATGCCTGAATATCTGTCAGACAGTTAGGGATGAGAGAGGAAGAAGAGGAGGCAGCAGAGGGAAGCTTGAAGGAGAGTTGTGTGTCATCTGCATAAAACGGGAAGTGAGGAGAGAAGGAGGAGATCAGGTGGGCCAGAGGGGCGAGGTAGATATTGAAGCACCACGGTGAGAGGATGGAGCCTTGAGATATGCCGCAGGTAGAGAGTGGGGTAGGGGAGAGAAAAGGGCCCAGTTGAACCTACGAAGGTCAGTTGGAGAGGAATGAGGTCAAACAGTCCAGTGCCAGCCCCTGATTTTTTTTGTATTTTATTTATTTGTAAAGCGCACCAGGCCAAAGGGCAACCGGGCGCATCATTTAGATTACAGGAAAAAAAATACAGGGGGAATAAAACAGAGTACATCATAAGACAGAATACATAAGGGGTGGGGATACAAGCAGTGAGCAAAAGGGTAGATACGCATAATATACAGTTACTATACATATTAACAATCAGAACGGGCAACTAGCAGGTTGGTGCCAGTGTAGGAAGTCAGAGAAGTCAATAGGCGCTGATAATCAAAGCTGGTCTTGAGCAGACAGCCAGGCTTTGGCTTTGCTCTTGAAGGCAAAGGACAGTTCCACTCTGAGTGGATTGGGTAAGGAGTTCCATAATTTCGCAGCCATGACTGGGAAGCTGCTCCCACCTGATCTCTGGAGGTTGAAGCCGGGGATGGAGAGGAAATTGGTTTGAACACTTCTGAGAGGTCTGGTAGAGGTGTGTACAGAGAATCTACTAGCCAGATAACTAGGTATGATATGATATGATATGGCATTTATAACGCGCCTATACACAAGTGTTTCACGGTGCTTGATTCATGATGCTTTTGTGTGTTAGCGAGAGTGCTTTAAGTGAAATTCTTTGGGAAACTGATAACCAACGGAGGCTGCGTCTAGAATCTGAGATATGGAGGTTCCTGGGGATGTTTAGTGCCGCTCTGATGGCATTGTTTTGTATAATCTGTAAGTTGTTGATATTGCATTGGTTAGTACCGAGATAGAGGGTGTTGCAATAGTCAATCTTGGACAGGACCAGAGTCCTGGCTAATGTGGTGCAATTGGCTGGTGATAGCAAAGGGTGGCATGCCGTGATAGGCTTGCATGTATAAGATGCAGCAGAGGAGGCAGCGTTGATTTGTCTGGAGAGTGATAGAGTGGCATCCATATAGATGCCAAGTGTTTTTGTATCTTTAGCCACTTTGATGGTGTTACCATGCCAAGGGGGTCACAGATCCTTTTTGTCAAGGTGGCATGATTGATTGTGTCAAAGGCAGAGGAAATATCCAGTAGCATAAGAACAGATAGAGAGTCTTAATCAAGATCTGAGAGCAAGTATTGATGGGTGTTCAGTAGAGCAGTTTCCATGCCTCTGGCTGATCTCAAGCCAGACTGGTGGTTGTGGAGACAACCAACAGATTAAGATGTTGGGTCAGTTGGGAGATGACCAGCTTCTCCAGGAGTTTGCCCAGGAAGGGGATAATGGAGATAGGGTAGTAGGTAGCCAGGCAGGAGTGGTCAGAAGAGGACTTTTTGAGGAGAGGTTGCACAATGGAGTGCTTGAGGGGAAGAGGGAAGGAGCAAGTGGCAAAGGAGTGATTACAAAAATTGCCCCAGCCTGGTGCAAGGTATGACATGTCCTTCATAGTTTTGGAGGAGCAGGGGAGCACCTATTTGGAGGAGACCTTCATAGAGAGGACTTGTCTAGGGACCTTATCCTGTGCTATGGGCGAGAAAGAGGAGAGCAGGAGGGAGTAGAGGAGAGTGAGGACAGGATGTCCTGAGTTTTGGTTAAGAAGTGGGAGGCCAGCATTACAGTGTATGTTAACTTACAGTTCTCCAGCACAAGACAATTGTCACAACACTTTAAGACATATGTGCCTCCTCTTTTCAGCAGAACCATGATCCACCTAACAGGACTGGCACACATCCATACGATCTCCCCCGCTGAATCTCACCATCCCTCTGGTTGCAGCACCCACTTCCCGCTTTCCATGCTCCTATCTTCCCCTCGTCCATTTTCTTTCTTCCAGCTGACTAGTTCTGGATTGACCTGGCAGGGGCACAGTACTCCACACCACGGACAAGCCTAGATGTGAATGTAGTGCTAGAGTGGTGATTTGGCACACTATATTAAAATAAAACAATGTGTTTTGGGTGTGATGGGCTGGTGAGTGACAATAGCCCTAGGTATTAGCCTGACCGTGGGTAGTCAATTGCTTCGTAAATAACCAAACAACACCCACAAGTTGTGTGTCCCTTCTCACATGTCATCTCCATCCTAGCTCCAATGCAATCGTTTTGGCTTATTTGTGGCGCTCCAGTGCCACGTAATACCAAACCTAAAAATGACTTAGGCACTTCCCTGTTTTGGTAGTCCATCTCTGCTATCACTGCTACACCTTCTCATGAAATGCATGTGAACTAGGGAAAGAGAAAAGGGGCTAATTTGTTTGCTATTTTTGTTCCATGGTGGCCATCTTACATTGGACACATTTTTCTTTAATGAAAAGATTCACACCAACGGGTACCTTCTTTTATCAAATAAAACATTCTTTTTTAAAAAGCCCTTTGCACCTGGGCTTTTTTTCCCCTGGATATTAATGCGATAATCACCTCAGATTGTTTACTCGCAGTCCGATTTCGTCTCACCCCGGCTTCTCGAGCTTCGACTGTTCGCTGCGAGTAAACAACTGAGCAGTGCTTCTCAAAATGGATGCCAGCCTGTTAAGTGAAACGCTTTAAATTGTCGGTTCCGGCCCGGGAACAACCTCATATGGAGCAACTCTGAAGGCAGGGCAAACTATATAACACATAGCATACTTTCTCTGGGCTTGCCGATTCCTAAAAGTGAACACTGCGAAAGCATCAGATATTTCCACAACAAGGGGCTGTGAGTGGTTCTCCCAAGAATGAGAGAATACATGTACATGATGAGATGGCATTGCCAACTGACACCTAGAGGTAGGGACGGCATTTAGCGAGCGCACTACTTATATTCTGAGAGACGCTGTTCAGTATTGAAAGGATAATTATCCTAAAATTCGAATAACAGTGAGTGATTAAAATGAGTTAATGTAAATAGAAAAAAAAAACTGTTGGTGGAAGTGTGCACAGGATTTTATGAATGACTGTAGAGGGCGAGCATGCCAAGAGGATGAACATATAAAGTTCATAAGAGACCATAATTATGTTATGGTAAAATAGAAGTAAAGGAAAAAATTCAAAGAATTAAAGAGAGGAGAAAATGAAAAAAAAAATCACAATTGGGCAGTGAGTTCAGGGCGCATTGGCAGAGTTACCTCCTCATCTGGCTGGAGACATGCTGAGTGAACGATCATTAAAAAGGCGAATGTGCACATCCGATAAAAGAAAACAGACCAAAAATACCCAAAGCAATTCAGGATGCGTTGTTGCCAGATGAATACAAATGAACACAGTGTGGAGAACAATTTGTGCTATTCGACAGTGAAGAAAGTGGGAACAGATACATAATGCTTTCCGAAAAAAGGAGCTTGCAGACACTTGCTGGAAGTATGCACTGACTGATGGGCGGTATATTTAAATCTTGCCGGAACCCCTTTAAACTATTTTATAGGATACAAGGCATGGATGATGGCAAATTGTTCCCATTAATATATGCTTAATGAGAAATCGACTGGAAAAACCTATAAAGAAATATTTATGAAAATTAAAGAAAGTTTTTCTTTACAAACCTCACCCCAAAAACATGTGGTTTGCACTTCGAATTAGCAGCACTACAAGCATGTACGAGACATTCCCTGAATCATTAATATAAGGGGGTTTATTTCATTTCAGCCAATCACTGTGGAGAAATATCCCAAAACTGGGAGTGCAAGACCGACATGCAAATGACAGTGAGTTCCAGTACAATATGCAAATATTATGCGCAGAGGCGTTGCTAGGGGGGGCTGAGGGGGCTATAGCCCCGGGTCTATTGGTTGTAGCCCCGGATAGAAGCTCAGGGGTAACAACCAAAAGGCTATAGCTAGCCCCGAATCCCGCCAGTCCCGACATTAGCGTAGCCCCCGATCTTTTCCAGACCTAGCAACACCCCTGATTATGCGCCCTAAAATGTGTTCCAAAAGAAGCTGCTGTGAAAGTTGAAATACGTGCTTTATCAAATGCTTTCTTCGAAAAAAACGAAAAAGAGCTTTGCCAATATCTAGACTATTTCGAGGAACCATGGGTGGGACGGCAGAGCCGATTTGGGCGAAGGCACCCCAAAATAAAGATTGAGTACTGGAATTGCTTTGAGGCGACATTAAATAATTCCCCGAACACTAATAACAAACTTAAAGGGTGGCATCACAGTCTAAATATTGCAGAGGCCAGCACAAAGACAAGCTTCTGGCAGTTCCTCAGAACAATACATTCTGAACAAGCCAGACAGGAAACTCAAATAATACAAAAACTCTTAGGAGCGTGTTTTGGAAATGAATCAATGAAACATGCTAAAAGAAATCTAAATTTGAAAGGAGTAGCAGAAAAATGTCATTAGCTATTACCGGCTCCATAGAAAGTATGGATTTCCATGTTACATTTGCCATTCATTAATTAAAGGCGAATCAATAATGTTACCCTACATTTGCCTGTGTCAAATGTAAGCCCTACAGGGAAAACATATTTCCCTTTGCACGTCCCTTTCCCTATCAGTTCCCAATGCGGGGGACCTCCCCCCAACCCTCATTTCCCCTCATGCCCTTCTTCCCCCGAAGCTCAACGTCTGTTCCCAATGGGTCACCCCTGCCACCTCAACGCCCACTCTACCTGCAGGGAAATAGCGTTAACCTTAGGAAGGGACACCCCCACCACCCCATCCCCCAAGCCGCCCTCCCTATCGCAACATACACACACATATCTACCCGCCAAATGTTACCTCTTTTTACTGTCTTCGAACTTTCCAAATACATATAGGGGCCGAGTCATGGAATATTGGCCCGGTTCAAAGTGAATTTGTACTGCTGAAAAGTGACTTTGCACTGCCGACACAAACCCTGAATCATGCAACTGCGTAAAGTGTATTTCTGCTGTGCAAAGTCCTCCAGGCAAAGTCAGCACATAGTAATTTTTGCAGTACAAAATGACTTTGCCCGGACTTTGCACGGCAAAAATACACTTTACACAGTTGCATGATTCAGGGTTTGTGTCGGCAGTGCAAAGTCACTTTTCAGCAGTGCAAAGTCACCTTTAACCGGCAAATATTCCATGAATCGGGCCCAATATGTATATATGTGTATTTGTGGTCTAGTGTGTCGTTGTCACATTACTATTTTTAAAAACGATACTACTATTAAAATCATTTAAATCCCCAAATGTCTTAGTTTCCTTTGCATTAACATGTATTCAACAGTTATATGCAGCGTCAATAAATATAGTGTTTAACGTACTTCATGCGTCGTTATTTTCATTTATCATTATAAACCACCTTGTTGTGTAAATCATATATGCACATACAGAACGTAGTAAACTCTGGGTTTATCTCGGTCGCCCACCTGAAACAAGGAGAAGAAGTCCCTCGGGTTGCATTTTACTAGTCCACATTTGAGTAAACTCCAGGCCTACCTTAATCATCCCCTTCACACCCTAAACCAGAGCCAATTATGCAGAAATCAGATGCCAGCAAATCGGATGTTTTAAAAATGAAACGAGCAGATCGGGCACCCTGGAGCACGACAGCAAATTGGATGAACTGTATTGCAAAGTGAGTGATTACCATTGAGTTCGCTGCAAACAAATCGGCTAGATCGCCCATAAATACTTGCTGGTCAGAAAAAGGCTTTCATATCTGGAGAGGAAGTAATATCAATAGTTGGGATGAACGTCAGACATTTTGATAGGCTTCAGATAAGGATAAGTGCCGCTGAGAAGGTTTGATAGAACAAATCGTCTGGTGAGTGCACACACATTGAAATATGAGCAGAAGGAAGAGTGATCATTCAGAATGAATGCTTATTTTCCAAACACGATCAGAGTGAATGCTTACATTGCAAACATAGCTTATTTTACAAACACAATCAACATGAATGCTTAAACACATTCAGAATGGATGTTTATATTGCAAACACAATCAGAATGAATGCTTACATTGCAAACATAGCTTATTTTACAAACACAATCAGAATGCATGTTTATATTCAAACACAATCGGAATGAATGATTAAACACATTCCGAATGAATGCTTATATTGCAGACACAATTAGAATGAATGATTAAACACATTCAGGATTAATGCTTATGTTGCAAACACAATCAGAATGAATGATTATATTCCAAACACAATGAGAATGAATGCTTATATTCCAAACACAATCAGAATGAATACTTACATTCCAAACACAAGAGGAGAGGAAGAATGTGACGCAGCATGAGATTGAACGGTTGTAAGGAAGAAAGCACACACTTAGGAGGAAAAACAGATGATGGGGCTTTCGAGAGTTTGCTGAGAAGAAATCAAACAGACGTCTGCAAAGACTGCAAGAAGATATGCAGAAAAAGGAGAATGGGGAAAGTAGATTAAGGCCAGCAAATAAGTGTTCAGGAGGAGAGGAAATCACTGACGGGCCCATAGGTCAGCACTCACCCTCTACAACTCGTAAAACAAGATAGCTGCACCATGTGAGGACAGGGGGTGCAGGATTCACTTACTCCAACACGACTCAATAATGAGGACTCAGTAAGTTGGCAAAGGGAAGTCTGTTTAATGACTGGTACATCAAACAGAGAAACAAATGAAAATCAGCAGCATTGCGATCACCTGACTCGCTCCGACTTCCTCGAACTTCAGTCGAACAGTCTTTCTTATAGGCAAAACTCGTCATTACTGACGTCTAATTCTATAAAAAATCATCATGCAATATAATTGGTTAGGAAAGGTAACCTAAGTATAGGTGTTATATTATATCTGCATATGATAATAGGGCATGCAGATTGGATAACTCTTATCGGGTGGGCATCTACACCCATCCCTCTACATCATGCGTGATAGATGTCACTACAACTACGACGTCCTATTGGTTCTACTATCTATAGGACTCCAGATAACTTGGTCCATTGTGATTGGGCAGGTTATACCCCTAGACATAAATCTCCACTTTTAATTAGCATCATGCAGGATAGACACCCCTGTGCCTGGTGTCCCAAGTTTCACCCTGCCTCCCTTCCATCAATCAGTGTTTTAGGGCAATGTGTCAATTAGTTGGCTAAGGATGGCCTCGAAACTGTAGTCTCTTATCGGGAAAAGTTATGGCATCCTTGGGTCCTGGATGACATCAGGCGGTGGTACTTCTTTGAGCCTGGCTGGTCACGTGTTAGTTCACCATGAATCTGCTTCAGTTTCCAGCTTTAAGTGCATTTAATTCTGTTTCAGCCTCGCCACCTGCATGGGCCCCCCCTTATTTTGACCTTCATGAGGCAGGCTGGTATGCTCTGAAGTTTGAGTCTTGTTAGCTGATGCTCTCCTCCCCTTCTCTAGTTGACCTCAATTTCCTAGGCATGAGCCGCTCTTTGTTGAGTTTCAATTCTGCTCCTTCTCTTGCCTTTGGCTGGGTTACGAACTTGGCCTGTCAGGCCTCTGGACGCCTGGGTACGTTTCTGCTTATACAAAATGGAGTCGCACTTGTATAATGTGCCTTATTGAGGTAGATATATGGTTGGCGCTTGCCGCTCTATCTTCTACTAAGCATTGCAAGCAGTATCAATTTCTTAGCATCTTGCGTTTCAAGCCTATTTACACACGTTTAACAGGTCGGTTGCTTCCATCTTGTCTCGTAGCACCGTTTCCTTACGTTTTAACATTGTCTCTTCTCTGTGTCCATTACATTTATTTTCGTAGTTACTCGCACAGGCGTGCTTGTCTTCGATAGCCACTTTTGTTCATTCACAAGTCTGTTCAGGCCCCTGTGTCATTTCCACTGGCCTTCCATTAAGGCTTTTGAGGTCTCTTCGTGAACCGTATGTAGGTACTCCTGATTTCGTATCAGCGGCTGGTATGGCTGTCTGATAGGGTACTGTGCTGCCCAGGGTTGTCTGGTTATGGGCGCTTCAGCCGGTATGGATCTTCTGATGTATATTGGGCAGAGTCCCAGTACAGATCTTTGTAGGTTCATTTGCTCTTCATACGTCACATACCTTGGGTAGTACGCTCCTGGTACCTCGAAATGAGGGGAAAGGGTGCAGGCCATGTCTGGGACCTCCTCCACATAAGGATAATCTGGAGATTATTAATGACAAAGAGAATGTCCACGTCAAGGGATTCCATTAAAGACCCAAAGAAGAGAATGCACCCAATGACATCCAACAAAAGTCACACTCCAGGCTTTGATAAACTGAGGCTCTCCGGAACCAGGAGGAGTTACACTTTATTCCCTAGGTAATCCCACTGCCTGAGGGGTAGAGCCCTCAATGGGAGGGTTCCCAGAAGATGGGTGCGCTAAGTGACATCACCCCTAAGGTACAGTGGGTAGAGAGTCTTCAATCTGTAAGGAAGAAAGAGGACAGGGTTAGTAACAATGACCTCTCAAATGACCCGTATAGGCTCCAGAACAGAGTGGTTACCTTGAAGGATAAGAGGACTCTCCTTTAGGTTTCAGAAACTAGAGGAGAAGGTAGGAGGTGCAAGGTTCCTCGGCTTAGGTCAGCAAGGTATCAGAGAACAGTAAATGAGGCTAACAAAGGCTAATTACCCAGGAATATCTACTCTAAGAATCATAATTGCAGCTCTCTGGAAAATGGCTGTTGTGAGAAAATTCTGTTTGTCGTTCTGTGGCCGTCATCATTTCCGTGCTGTAACCCCAGAGCTTCCTCACACTGAGGGTCGGTGAAAGGAAAGGACCCTTCGGCATTCTGGAATGTCCCAGTATGGACACTCCAGCATTACAGCAAGGAAAGCACCCCGGGGCCCACACTGATGCTTGCGGCAACCTGGCGTGGGACTGGGAATTTCAACCGTAGTGTTCTGACATGAAGCATAAGAGCAGAGAACTAGAATTGTTTATTTATTTATTTATTTATTTATTTATTTATTTATGTATTTGTATTTGTATTTGTATTTGCATTTGTATTTGTAAAGTGTACTAGCAGCCCAAAGGCATCGAGGCGCTGTTGCAAGAAATCGTATTAGTTACAGATGGGTATTTGGCTCTTTGGTTACGGTGAGCATGTAGCCTCGCAATAAACACAATAAACACAATAAACATAAGCAATAATAATACAATATCAAGGAACATACAAAGGTGATTTACATTAGGTTTATCATTCTATTGCAGTGAGAGCTACAAGGCAATAAGAATGGATACTGCAGTCTGCCGGTGACAGTGGTGCCAAAGATACTTTTAGACAAACAGCATGGATTTTATTGCTTTCCTGAAGGCTAAGTGCGACTCAATACTTTTAACGTAATTTCACTGTCTCAATACTGCTAACGTAAATATGGCGAAAGAGTCCAGTTTACGATGGAATTAATCAGCCAAATGACCCAAAAGATGTAGAAGAGGGGTCATTGAGAAAGTCTGTAGTCAAAGCAATGGGATTGTCCAGGAGGGCAGGCGTGCTAGAGTGTGGTCAAATAAAAGGAATGCTAAATATTGTACATTTATCAAAAATAAGACAAACTCCAAGAAAAGGAGATGTAAGAAATGAAATGAGAATTGATGTTTTCAAGAAAAGTAGAAGAGGAATGGGATGATGTACATGGGGCGGTGGGGGGGGTACACATGCAATTTTGAAACTAAGAAAGAGGACAAGGGTAAAGCTGAACAATAAATGAGGAGACAGGTTGTTTTCAAGCCAAGCTCGGGTGACCATATCTGGAGACATCTGATTCAGTGAATTAAAGGTAAATAGGGCCTTGCGCCCCAGGTTGTAGGGAATGGGAAGCAGGTGTTAATGGGATTTGAGCCATAGAAAGAGGAGGATGGGGGATTCCCTTCAGGAATAACAAGAGCACTTGCATAGCTGGAACTGTTACACAGCTCAGAGGGCATGGTTTGGGCACTGTTTTATTATTATTCGTAGTTCCCTTTATTTTGAACTTGTTCATAGACCTATCCAGAGTTTTCAAAAACTGCTTCTGCGTTAGGGCGCTACCAGTGCTCCCCTGTCTACCACTATCACAAATAAGAACATGAGGCGATTTCTGGATGCTTTAAGAAACTAACGGCCTGATTCTCAGAGCGTTTCCCTACGGGATTGTGCCATTATAAAATGTTTCTGTGAATCAGGCCCTAAGCATTGATTGTGTGAATGGAAAGCATTTATGCGATTCAGAAGTCATCCTCTTCGTAAGGGAGGCAATACAAGCTTCATGCCCGATAGACAGAGGCAGCCCAAATGAGCATGTACGGTTTGTGATTTGCAGACATTTTACTGTTAGGGTGAGCTATGTGACAAGTGAAATTAACACCAAGTTCAGTGTGAATTCGTCGCTCAGAATGATTTCACTTCTGAATCAGTATAACAGACATACTTTTCCAACCTAAAGCTATGTGGTCATTCTTATGTGCCCAAAATGCTCTTTAATTTTATGTATAGCTGCCAGGAACCCACAATGGTGCTGTTCTTTCCATCTCTCTCATAGGTGATTTGTAGAATGAAAGTGATTTGTTCACTGATTGGATTGTGCATGTACTGAGAGAGAGAGAAAGAGAGAGAGAGAGATCGAGAGAGAGACTCTTAACGACAGCAATTTATTTGCAAAGTGAGCAGGAGAGATGTATTTGCGGTATGAAGACTGGATGCAAACAAGACCTCGTGAGACCATGCAGAGTGACCCAAATGATACGTTTGCAGGGTCCTATGATGCTGTGTTTGGATCAGGTGGCTACCCCTTTTGGCCATGCAGACCACTCTTTAGGGAATGGCCAACATGTCAGCCACGGCCCTTGGTAAGCCCCCACCCTCTCTTTTCTGCACCCCACTTAAAGCCGGGCAGGCATCTAATACGATTCCAAAGTAATGGATAGCCACCTGGCTGCTGGCACTACAAGACAGGATGCAGTTATGGCAATGCAAAATCTATTGGTCTGATTAAGAGAGTCTCATGTCTTCAGTTTTTTCAAGACTTAACCGTTGTAGTGGCTTTGAGTTCCATGAGGTAGGCTGGAGTCGTTAGTCTATTAACTTCGAAATGAAGGTCGTGTTCCATGAAGGGTTCAATAAAATAGCGATAGCTGCTGAAGAGGTTGGCTTGAGAAAGGGCTCCCCTACACAAGAAGCAGCCATCCGGCACTCAGCTGAAACTTCTAAAAGCATGTATTGGGTGGTCAATACCCTCCTAATGGTTGCATTTAGTTTTTCCCTTGCTCTGATGCACACAGCAGCCCACTCACAGCACTCTGCCAGAGCCCTTGATGTATATAAGGTAGCAGAGTAGGACCCTCGGTATGTACAATCTGGAAATTGGAGACCCCCTTCAGCAGGTGCCATAATGAGTACGATGGAACTCATACTAGAGCAAAACTGCGGTGTAGTCCTCCACCAGCCGCATGCATGTACAACATCGAGAGGGAGGCCTCTCGCTTGCACCTGCCCCACACTGTCAGGAACAAGCGGGAGTTGGAGTTAGACAGAGCAACATACATATCATGGAAATCAAGTATATTCCATGGCCAAAGGGACTGGGCAGATGTCACCATATTGCCCAGTTACGCACAGGGATGAGGGTCATGGTAACTCTGCTGGCTGCCTCTACCATGGCCTCCTGAAGGCCTTGCGGCATCTTCCAGGGGACGCGAGAAAGGTGGAGATGATCCCTGTGCTCACATCGCACGTGGAGGAGGAGTCTGATCTGCTGGTATTGCGGACATCAGTCACGTAGGTTCCCGGCCCCCCTGGAAACCAAGGGAAGGCAACACCAAGAATCCATTAACAACCGGACCAACAAAGCATCATACTATGGGTGCACAATATCATGCACCACATATAACAGCACAACACGCGCTGAACCTCGATGAACCACTGTCACATTGCAGAATGCAGGCAAGGGAGCAAAGAAGCCCCGGAGTCCAGCAATGTAAGTAAAAAGCTCACACGCTTAGACCACTCCAGCAGCAACAGCAGCTCAGCACTAGGTAAAACATGCCCGCTGGAAGCGTAGCAAAAAATAAGCAGTTGTGTTCACCACCCACCCCCGCCATACCTGCCTACATTTGCTACAGATAAACCCGAAGGATGACGCCATCGGACGCCTTGCCCTCCTTTCCCCAACTCTCCACACACATTGTTTTCTAGATCAGCATCAATTGACGCCACTCTTGGCTATATTTACACTCATATGCCCATATCTCGATGTGGTCGGCTCCTATCGGTCTGTTTGTAGCCAATCACATTGAGGTGCGGGCAGGGTTACTGGAACGGCCGGAAACCGGAGAAGACTCCACGGTCTTCCCCGAAGACCTGGAGAAGACCATAAAAACCCAGAGACTAGGCAAGTATGCCCCCTGCCCAACTTCCACAGCCATCCAAAGGCCATTAATCAAGGTCACCTTCTTGGGCATCAAATTAATATGCACTCTTTGGGGTAATACCTCTGCAAAACCAGAGATTATACAAATGTGGTCAAGCGGTTCGCCTTCATATTCGGTGCGAAACAGAGGACTCTCCCGGCAGGCTGTCAGGCCTGTGAAAGCCCGAGCTCACCGGATGCTGGGAGTGCCAGACCACTGACGCACAGCCCGACTGAAGCGAGGGGACGTCAGAAACACTCTGCTGGCACTTAGTGGCAGCCATTACCAGCCTCAGTCAGGAAATCATCTCCTTTTGTTCCAGATTGCTTGCTGCGCATTTTGTCAGAGGACAGAAAATAATTCTCCAGCAACTGGCATGTAAACGTTCAGTGTGATGTGGCACAGAGCTATGGTGGCGTTGCTATCCATGCCCGCAGGTGTTCCACATCCTCCTCTCTCACAAACAGTGAGCAATTTGGCACAGAATAATTCCTTCCATTTGAAATGTCTGCACAACCAAGAAAGGGAAATATATGAGTCCTATATGTGTTGAAGCACTGTCTTAAACACAACTTAACAATATGATTCAAAAGTAAGCTGAATTAATAAATGTAACGAGTGGTTTGGCCTCTGTTCACCACCTTGTCTCTTGCAGGGACAAGATATTGAACAATGCAAAAGTGGGTAGATATTAGTCACCTGTCCTTAAAATGGGCCCTCTGACTTCAGGAAAATACCATCTTTACCCAGCACGTGTGAACCATTGGGAAATGCGTTTAAGTTGTTGAGTTCCTGGAGAGAGATGAATATCAAATAATGTTCTGATGAAGACCACTGTATAGCCACCACTTTGAAAGTAGAGAGTGCATTTATGGCCGAAACATAGTAAGTGATATTCTTCAACAACTGACCTGCCTGAATCGGTTTTGGAGAATTTAGATTTTGACAATCCACCCTAGCTTTTAAGAAATTCCGGTTTTCAGTTTGGTGTAAGTGTAGGACAGATGTAGATTAAAGAACATTTCTGTGAGCAGTCGGGTGAAAAGGTAGGCACATTTTCTGACTATAAATTCATACAAACAAGACATTGTTTGCAGGGCTAATTTCTTGCGGATGCTATGGCTACATGTCCACATGGAGAAAAACAAAGTCGCTTTATTTCCTGGTGACAAACACATATTTATAAAAATCATCCGTTGCAATCCCTTTTGTACAGGCCTGAACTATCACTATTAATAGATCCAAATCATAAACATTTGCCGATTGGCTGACTCTGTCCCTTCACAGAGTTATTTCAGAAGTACATTATTGCCATGAACTCTACCTATTTCATATTATTTATTGCAAGGTTAAACGTGTGGCTGACACAAGTATGAAAAATAGCCACATAAAGCACACTGGACATATTAATAATTCTTCCTAAAGTCTACAGCAATGCAGGTTTACCGTGAACTCTCACAATTACTCCATTCAACGACACATTTCACCAATGTCAGATGAATGAGAAGCAGAGTCTATCTAGATTTAAACATGTTGACTGAAGGTTAAACCTAAAAATCTCTCCAGCCAAAGTTCTTTAGAATGCGTATGTGTGTAGAGTTATGGATGCAGGACGCCATTTTCCTGTTGATTTTGCTACATCCAGACCCAATGACATGACTACTTTCAGCCAAGTATACCTTGCCGTTACCCCTTTTCTGCACACCTTGAAGTCGAGTGTCGCTTAGAGAAGATCAGACATGTAAACTTCTTGTCAATGCGCTTCTTTGTTGATATCTGTCTCAGGAGGATAGCTCAGTGGCAACGTGCTCGCCTGGGAAGCAGGACAACACGCAACACCACGGGTTTGATCCCCGGGCCCGCACTTAGAAAGCTCTGGGTATTAAGTGCATTATAAATAACCAATCATAGCATATCAGATCATATTTCTCTGCCCAGGTGAAAATACCACAGGCTATATATAGAAGGGATATTGCAATTCACCTCAGAGTTCCCTGCCTATATTGTAAGCGATATTCAATCAACACTAATGCCTAGTCTGGGATGCTGAGGAAAACCCTTATTAATGTATTTTTATGTCTAGTTCAGTACTCTGGATGACCACCCTTGTATAACACCCCCCTCTTAGAATCTCCCTGACCCCACTGAGCCAAGAAGTAGGTTTGTTTTGCAAATTAAAAGGTTTATTTGAGAATTTAAACAATATATATATATATATATATCACACTTTATAATAAATTAATATCTGATAGTACACTTAGACATATGATGTTGATGAACAATGGGTAATCTGGCACTATCACACTTCTTTACAATCAATGAGGAGTTAGTATAGGATGGATAAAGTAGCAAAAATACTTTTATGATTTCAAGGGAAAAGCAATGAGGAATAAAATGCACTACAGAAATACTTGATATGATTTTAGCAAAAGATAAGATAATCACTTTTTCTCTGACAATTCACCCCCCTCCCCTATGCAATGTAAGAAATGGAAGGAGATGGAAAGAGGAGCACACAGTTCTCAGGAATGCAATCAAATACAATACGAAATTCAGTTCCCCCCCAGCAAGCTTAGAGGGAACAGGTAGGAGTTTGAAACCCAGGCCCAAAATGCTTTTTAAATGTGATGGCAATGGATGGGAAAATGTGCCAATGATTTTAATTCCCTCTAGAGATTCAGGGTGAGTGGGAGATGCGTGTTGGTATTAGTTCAGGCTCACTGTAGCAATGCTCTATGAGTTATTACCAAGTTGCAAACGGATTTTAACGAAGGAAAGAATGGAGCTGCTATTTTGACAAGTGGAGAAATTGAGCCAAAATCGCAAATCGCAGTAAATTACACGAGTGCGTGTCTCGCGATTGCGGTAAAAGTATAAGGAGTAGTTCCTAGGCTTGTTGGAAAGCTTAGATTCTAAGCTTTCAGGGGAAAGTTAAACCACGTTCCTAGCACAAACGGTTCCAGAGATACGGACGATTTAATAAATGTAGATTTTCGGATATAAAGTAAAACTCAAAATGACAGGTGACAGTTGTGCAGCTTTAAAAATGACAGATGACACGATTTCTAGGAGGCAGTTCTACTTAGGTTAAAATAGTTTGGTTTAGATTAGTTTAACTAAGAGATTGGTTCTGCACAGTTCTGCTAGGTACTCACAATATAAATTTGAACTAGGCCTCGTCACGGATCTGGTCAACACGTCCGGCTGCGGTTCTGTCTGCTCGGCGGGTCAATCAGGCACCGGTTCTGCTCACAGCGATCTGGGTCAGCTCTGCTCTGCTGGTCTAGCCTCTCTGGATTCAGCAGCCTCTGGTTCTGGATACTGCTCTGCTTTCCGGTCCGGATCAAGTGGATTCTGGATGGAACACTGCTTTCTGGGTTCTGGCAAGAGTTCTTGGCAAAAGAATTCAGACAGCTCGCCCGGCTGTGGAATAGTTTGCAAATTATTTTAAGGATGCTGAGGCCTGCTGAGAAGAGTTCTCAGTTTGTGGGTTTAGGCCCTTGCTTTAAGTTCTGAAGTAAATTTCTGGTCCTGAAGATTGATGGATGTGAAGTCTGGAGTCTCCCGGCAGAGCGTCCCGCAGAAAATGGAATTGACTCTCTCTACCTGTCCCAGCAGTCTCTTTTTAAGTGTTTTGAAAATGGGTGTGTGCCTGGGCCTAGCTAAGCCTGCCCCTCTCTACTTGTCATTGGCCCAATTCTCCCCTCTCCCATGATTGGGGGAAGGAAATGGATTGTCATCATGATGAGGTCTGTTTATGGGTCAGAGGATCCTCCCCTGGTCAGTTTGCCCACAAATCTATATTTGATTCAAATACATCTTTTCCAGATATACAATTTGTTGAAATTACATGTGCACATTATATATTCCTTATCGTCCATGCTTGTCCGCCTCTGATCCTCCTGGGGGCTTGCATTCAAAAATGACAACATTTTGCGCTTTTTAACTGGTTTAGCAATATCGGACATTTACCCAAAATTACATACATGTGCGCAAGGAGTATGGACATTAATTGATGAAGTGTCAGATTTTTAACATGCAGACATTTGGAGTGAGACCCTATTTTCCGCTAGCAACCCCCCAGAATACACCACAGGGTCCTAACGCCTCTCAAAATGTTCACAGAAAAATCACAAAAATAATGATATTACTTATATAATTCTGACAAGTCCGCACTATGAGTTATCTATCTTTTTAAAATTATGCCCTGGTCAAAAAGGGGTGTGGCTTCCCACATCACAGGGTGGAATAACTGGTTTATCCACTTCCCCCAAGCTCAGCTGCTAGCAGAGGCACTGCCCCTCCCAGTTTCCCCTAAGAGGAAGCCACTTTACGACGCCCCCAATATATCATTTGCCTGAGTCAAGGAAGTTGCATTGTTCTGTTCTTTCCAGTTCCCAGGTGCTCCACCCCTAATCTAATCAGAGAGGTGACAACTCCTTTTGGCAAGGGGCAGCAGGATGCAGCTAGGCCTGGGAAGAGTGGCTGAACAGGTTTCTCCTGTCGGGGGTAGTTGTCAGGCAGAATCCAGTTTCACTAAGCCAGGTTTCAGCTAAATGTCACTTTTTATTCCCAGTTTTCTACATTCAAATCAAACTGACAATTTGTACCTATACATTAAATAATTACTTCCTTCAAGTCATTTCAGAATATGGTTTTACATTCTTCCACCTCTTAGCAAGTCTTTCCTTGGTCTGGTTTTGTTTCATTTGTGCAGTTTTACACAAAAGTCTGGTGGTTTTAAAACGCCGGCTTTCTGATAGTGGTGAGTACTGGTAATGCAACCATTTTTGGGATTAAGAAAATGAATTCCCCACAGTTCTGAGTTGCTTTTTTTGGCAATCAGCATTGCCATTCCCAATGGTTTCAGGCTACTGTGTGTGTAGCCCAATGGTGGTTTTAGGCAGTGCCCTCCTGTGCTCACAACATAGGCAAAAATGGGTGGCAGCCTATTCTTCATGTTTTCCCTGTGCACTCTCTGGGGAGTTCTGGCCATCATGATGTTTTCCATTCCAGTACTGCACAGTTTTATGGTAGGGCTTGTATGCATGGGTAAAAACATCCCATAATATGATGGGATTCTGTGACCAAGGAAAGGAGCGCGGCCGAAGGTCAAGTCTCATCATATAGGCAGGGATCTCTGAGGTGATTTGCAATATCTCTTCTATATATAGCCTGTGGTATTTTATTACTTATAATACACGGCTACATACAGTCATCCACTTTCATTCCTGACTGTTCGCTTAATCGAATGCAAGAGATCATCCATTTTCTGATCCACAAAATCAATGTAGAATCTGTTTGGATGAAAATCATATGCAGCTTCTAATGTGTTGCAGAAAATGAATTTAAACAGTTCAGTAAAAATCTGTGGTTTCGTTTTGTGCTGTAGACTAAGTAAGAATATACAGGTTCTTGCTGGCACGTGTTCGACTCCAGCAGTGCCCAGATTAAACATTATACCATAAAGAGTTGCTTGTAAATTAATGGCTGTAAAAAATAACAGAAAACTGATTTACAAGGACCGAATTTGAAAAGCTTCTCACGGCTTTCAGTGCTGCAGTTAAAACCTAGTGTTATGCTGTCTCAAGCAGCAGGCCTTGCAAAGTCACAATTGAAGCGTAATAACGGATTACAGAGCGTGTGTGATGTCATTTTCTTGCTATGGGTTAGTTGCGATGTCACAACTAGATTTTCAAGCTAGTAAATGGACATTGCAGCTGCAATTTATTATGAATACATGATAGATGACTCTGTAATACCATTTGAGTAGCACCACCGACCCCTGACAGAGGGTCCAAATAACACTTTGAGAATCCTGTTTTAACAGCCAGGACCATATACTCACACGTCTGCATTAATGTCAGCAAAAGTGTGATAACTGCAAACAACCTACTTGAGTCGATGGCGCATTAATAATATTGCCATTTGCTTAGTGCTCACCCTATGTTGAATGGCCTCTTGGCAACACGGAGGCATGAAGGGTAAACACAGTGGGCATATCAGTTCCCACACTCAAGGTCACAACTTACAGAAAATGCTGCTTAACATAGTAAGTTCTAAACATTCATCAACGTGTGGCAGGACACAACTGCAGATGAGGGCAAAACGCATCCAGCCGCAGGTCTGTTTAGTTCTGTTCACACAGCTGGTTGCTGAAGCGACTCCCATTAAACACGGTTCGCTGGGGCATCAGAGAACGCAGTGCTTACACTTAGCCCCTTTTGGGCCTTCTTAAGACTGGAAGAGGAGAGGTAAAAGTGTTCCATAGTGGCTAGTGGATTTACAATATCAGTTTTAGCTTTGACGCCTAAGACATAGGGCCTCATTACAAGTCTGGCAGTAACCGAGCCAGAAAAACCGTCAGGTTACCGCGGGACCCGTATTACCATTCCACCTCCATGATTCCCAGAATCACCGGGGCATTATGACCCCGGTGACCCAGGAATTCCAGAGGCGGAATTGTGTAAGTCCCCATTCCCATGGAGCCCCATAGGACTCCGTGTGGATTGGGACAATGGAAACACTGGTTCCGTCCATGACAGAGCAGGTGTTTCCATGTCCGCCTGCAGGTGGGTGGTGTTAAACCCGCCAGATCAGACCTGGCGGGAGTGACACCTCCCGCCTGCAGGACTCTTAATCAGCCGGTCTGGAAAGAACGGTGGCAGCGGTTTTACCACCACCATTCTTTCAGGACCGGCAAGGTCGTAATGAGGCCCATATTCTTAAACTGGCTGACGGACAGTTTGTTTCCCTTAAACACTTCCCTGAGATGGTGAGTTTGTGTACAATATTAAGCCGGTATACTGCAGATAGCTTAGTGTTCATGGCCATTACGGCACACATCTCAACGTTTTCAGCCGCCAAGGATGGTGAAATTAGAGGATTTTGGTTTTGGTGGATAGGACCCACTGAAGTCTATGGGGTTTGCTGTCTTTATGAACTGACTCCACGGAAGGTGACACCACCCGCCAAAAGCGAGTGAGTAGAGAGGTGTGTAGTATGCACATGGCATGCCAATTAGAATGTAATGTCCCCAATGCATCTTAGAACTTGAGTCCTGGAGGGTGGCGGTCGAAGGTGGGCTGGAATGGAGACTGGGGCTATAACAGCTTCAAACCTCTTTGACTATTGGTCAATGGTGGTTGAGTAAACTCAAGGAGACAGGACAAGTGATTAAGATCACACAAAGTGTCAGTGTCCAGAGCTATCTTTAAAAATGTGACTCTTGAGCCATTGCTCCCAAAGTAAGGGGTATAGGTGTTTTCTCTTAATGTTGACACCACACTTGGAGTTGGCGAAGGGAGGGTTGGTTGGGTGGAGGGCGCATATGTTTTTTGCAGCATTTGGTTAATTGTGTTGCGGACTGTTGTAAGGGAATCTCTCATGACACACATGTATGTCTTCAGGTAAGTTGCTTTGTTCAGCTTCATCTTAAGTAAAGTACATAGCAGCAAATAACCCACCGGTGTCCACCACCCAGGCCACATTCACTTCCACACATGAGTTCACACACCATCTGATATCACACATACATTGCCATTCACCCAGTGCCGGATTAACCATTAGGCCAAGTAGGCACCAGCCTATGGGTCCCACTCCTTTTAGGGGCCCTGGTTCCCACCCATGCTTAATTTGCATTTTGTATTTGTGCCCCGGGGCTGGACACACCGGTCCGTCAGCCTTCGCTTTTGCATTATTTTTTTTTTCAAAATCATATCGGTCTGTCTCCCACTGCGTCCGCATGTGGGCCCTCCTTCCGAGTCCGACCTGCATTTTCATTTTTTTTCTGTTTCTTTTTTTAATTGCATGGCTGTGCATGCCATCCAAGGCCCAAGCACAGGTTCAGTGAGTCTATGACACACCCTAGCTGGTGTGCACCCAGCAGGAGTAGTCAAGTCATCAGAGGCCCAAGAGCTGGCTGCATCAGCCATGGCCATCCTACAGTAGGATTCCTACTCATGGGCCAGTGGAGGACATGGCCGCTGTGAAAGCGGTGAAAGGACCTCCATTGTGTAGCCTGTCTGCTTGGGTTAGACACACCGCCAGTACTCGGACAGGCGACCCTCATCTGGTAAGTGGCCTGGTCGGGCCTAAGCTCCTACTACACCTTTTCAGCAATGCTATCTCCGAATATGCGTGGTCCCTGCCAGTTGTTAGGTGGAGGGTGGGATTGCAGAATTGTGCTATAATGTGTGTCTTTATTCGTAGTGCTGTGCAAAGTTGTCCATGACAAGGTTATTTTAAATAATGCAACGTGTCAAAGGACCCTGCAAGATTTTGTTTTATTCAAATCACCATTTTCAAGATGTTATGCTGCAGTGTGCAAACATTTTTTAATATGGAGATTACTTGCAAATCTTTGATATGCGCATTCAGTGTAAAATGTCAATAATTATTGCAATTAGAAATGTGCAAATTGTACGCGTAAATAAAAAAGAGCAGCATAATGAACATTTTGCAATCTACTCCAAACGCACCAGCTCCAATAAAGTAAGGTCAGTTTTGGAAATAGCCACACAATGCGTAGTGTCCTATGGGCAAGTCTTAAAGTATGATCTTGCCACTGAAACTGAGTTCAACACACTGAGGCAGTGATATAAACTACTTGGTTGCAAAACACATTTTAAAAAATTTACAATTTTGTCAATTTACATGTACTGTATCAAAGTGCTATAGTGGTGACAGCAAGTAACAAGCACGTACAATACGTGCTAAAAGGCACAATTTGTCAATAATTTTACCCCAAAATATAAAAAATGTAAAGCGTATTAGGAGATCATTTGCATGGGGGACCAGACATTGCGACTGCCTAGGGGCCTCCACAAGGTTTAATCCGGCACTACATTCACCACATAGATAGGGAGAAGGAGAGCAGATACTACACACCTACTTTCTTCACCAAACAAGCAAGCACCACACCACACACATTCGCCCACACACATATCATGCTTGAGGCGTCCCTTGAGCAAGACGGCAAGTCTGTGAATGAGAGCACGGCAGACAACACCACCAAGTAGGAAACCAAAAGCAAAAGAGCAATGAAGACAAAAGCTCCCAACCACCCAGTGGGATATTACAGACACATCCTCCTTATCCTACCACACGACTAGACCTCAACACGCGTCCCCAAGACACACAAAACAAAAGAATACCACCACTATGCTTTCTTCCACTCGTGATTATACACACGCCATATATAGACTTATTTGCCAAACACCACTCAGAGATGCCGATACTACCATAACACTGTCTCAGCGAATAGTTCCCTAGCTGACATTCACTACTAGTAATACCAGCATATCCACTGACCATACCCTTAGCTAATGCTGAACTAACCAAAGGTTCCACAAAATTCTTAACTTACATCTCCTGTTATACCTTCAAGGGCATGGACCACCACACGATGCAGAATGGCCCAGAAGCGGTCTACACCACCTCATTTGTCACAAGCAATACCCCTACCTGACAGGCATAGGCCTCTACACAATGCTCTAATATTCTGCAAACCATTTTGCACCCTAGACTCTCAAACATGAAGCGGATCTCGTTCATTGTCAAAACCTCAGCTCTATCGGGCACCGACATGTTAAATGCAATGCACCTGCATCATATTCCCGGTGTTCCGCACTGTCGAGGCATCACTCATTGAGTATCTCTTGCCACACTTCAGGCCTGTCTGATCATGACAGTATCCCATCGTCCATAACCATTCCCACTGTACTCATTTCCACACTGTAGTTGATTTCAGCGCAGATCCATACGTGTGACTACATACCAGTTCGGTGGCCATCGCTTTTTAGTGTTCCTTGCGTTTACTGTAGGTGAACGTCCACATACAAATCAGGCTTGGTCCCACCCCAAAAAGCTCAGCCCAGCCCCAAAATGCTTGGTCATATCCCTTCTGCATAAGACCACAAAGAACCCCAGATTTGCTTCAGCCTCATTGTTTCTCGCCAGTAAGAATCAGCTTGGGTTTATAGGAAGAATAAGCATAAGAGCCGCATCTTTGCACACCCATCCCACAGGAGGAGACTATTACAAAACTCAAGATAATATTGGGCCTCATTCCAAGTTTGGTGGTAATTTGGCAACACATCATCTGAATTCTTGTGAAAATCTGTTACCGTTACCGCCACTTACAAGTGGTGGCAGGTAGTGCGGTGTAGTTCCACAGGTGTCCATAGGATTCCATGGGTATTTTTGGCAGATTTTCCGTCAGCGGAATTACTGCATGTTAAATCTGCTGGTTGTTGGAGGTAAAGTAGAGTATTAACCTCCAGCAGCAAGCTAGAGGTAAATCCACCACTTCTCCTCCAAAAATCAGCAGATTTACCATGAGGTAATTCCGCCAGCAGTAAATCCACACAAAAAATATAATATGGCTGAGCAGGGAAAACAGTGGTAATTCCGTTACAGCCCCCAAAAAATGGTGGTAGTGGGATTCCTGATACCTTTTTCCTGTACCACCAAACTTGGAATGAGGCCAATAATGAATGGATGGTTTTGAAGAAATCATAAGCACTGCCATTGTCTGGGGCAACGCTCCAGACAACTGTTCTTAAGCCTGTCATACCATTATAGAAGGGGATTGACCATATGCAAGTGTGGCTTTGTCCCACCCCAATATCAGTCCATCCCAAACTGCTTGGTCACATCTCTTCCTCCCGAGACCACAAGCAACCCTTGAGATGTTTCAATATCATTAGGGAGGTTTAGCTTGACTATGTAAGGGACAGCAGTTCCTGGTCTAAACCTTAGCATGCCCATCCCAAGCAGGGTTACTATTGCAGAACAGAAGAGTTTTGGCTCGAAGGATTTTAAGGAATCATAACCACTGGCATTGCACTGGGAAGTCCTTCAACTACCAAATATCGCAGGATGAAAAACATTGATGGAAACCTTCCAGCCATCACTCTTCAGTTTGGCGCTGTTAAATGCTCAGGCCATTTCCTGTGCTTATGTGGGTGCTATTTGAATACTCAAATGCTTAAAGACTTGGTCAGAATACACATATTAAAGGTGGTGATTGATTTCAGATCAGGGAGAGTGGGCACCACTATGTAGGATATAGATTCATGGATGGATCCAATTATTCAGTGCAAACATGGGCGTCATTTTAGGGGATGACAGGGGTGTTTGTCACCCCCAACTTTCATGGCACACCATATTGTCCCCATACATTTGGCTGGGGCATCTTTTCTTCAGATGTCATGTCCCCCCCAACATTTTCAGCAAAGTTACTCCACTGAGTGCAAACCATAAAATAACCCGTGCACAAGGATACATGCAAACAATTCAACAGAAGAACGTGGACACATCCACGGGAGTGGTTGGACTCTGGCAGTGGTGTAACACTACAATACTCGAGACGTAACCTCCATATAGTCCAAGAAAAGAGAATATTAAATAGTCACTAAGAATCGTGGTTGGAGACACCCAGGCGGACAACAACAGGCCACTGCATTTCGGACTGTGCAGGGCCTTCATCAGCGCGAGGTCTGTATGATACAAAAGAAAGAATGAGTTTACGGAATTAGAAAGATACAGAGCGGTAAATATAGATAGGTTGAAAAAAGAAAGAAATAGAAGAGTAACCGGTCCTGAAGAGTAGCCAAGAACAGGGCTTGCGGCAAGGTGTATTCTGCATGCGGTTAGCTTGTTTATTCTCTTAAAAGGTGTGGGGCCAAGCATTTATTTGTTTCTCTGTTGATACTGTTAGGCTAATCTTTAAACCAGGTGCGGTATTTTCCATTTCTTGTTATTTTGGGGGGTGGGGGGTTAGACCCCATTTTGCACACGTTTTCTGCTAGATATTTGTAGTGTTACACTACCAGAATGCAGCCATTGCTGTAGAAGTTTCCAAAGTCCTTCTATTGAAATGGTCTGATTAATGCCTTTTCTCTGGGAGTTCTCTGCACCTAAAAAGGGAATATACCCAAATGTGCTCTTTCTCTTTTTCATAATGTATGCACCCCTTTTATCGTTCAAACGTTTTTGTCTCCTTGAAGTACCCTTTAGCTCCCCTTTGGCAACGTGCCCTGAACTGAAACCATCCGTGCCCCCTCGTGTTCTCGCGGCCACCTGTGCACTTGCCCCGGGTACCTGTGATCTTAATATAATCCCCTTTCTCTGTGGCCTTACTCCTCCCTCTCCTGCGCCCCTCAGGAACGCCCCCTCGACATCCCGCCAAATCTGGCCACTCCCTCACAACCACAACGTACCGGCTGTTCCTGCTCGGCCCGCACTCGTTCCAGCTGTCACTGTGGACATAGAAAAGGATCTTAGCCCCTTTTCTCTTTTCTCTCGTGAACATCTTTCTTTCTAGTATTTTGAAGTGAAATTGTGCTTTCACAGTATGCACAAAGTCTATTCCCCTTAAAAGTAAATACCTGCAATCAGGGACAAGGACCACTATGTGAGGGTGCGAACAGGGCCAGTAACACCCCAGAGCCCTCGTGAGAGACCCTCACCCGGGCTCGGGCCTAGAGGGCGCATGTCGGTGGTCATCGCTATAACGGCCAAACAAGGAGAATTACAAAGCTATTGCAAAATATTTCACTCGTAACCAATGAAGATTGTCAAGACAAAATGAAGACAAAGAGAGAAAATAATGTTCTTGTTGAGATCTTAATATGATGAAAAGAAAGTTAATTGATGGGCAGGGGCGTTGCTAGGGGGGGGGCTAAGGGGGCTATAGCCCCTGATCTTTTGGTTGTAGCCCCGGATAGAATCTCAGGTGCTACAGCCAAAAGACTAGCTAGCCCCCAGTCCCAACAGTTCCGACATCAGTTTAGCCCCGGGTCTTTTCCAGACCTAGCAACTCCCCTGTTGATGGGCCCTACAAGATGGCTGCAGTGCTTTAAAATAGGAATCCATCCCGATGGATGTATTTCGCTTCTAAACAGGTCAAGCATGTCTGTGACAGTTTAACAACCTTTGAGAATGGCAAGTATTTGCCAGGAAACCCATACAGACAATGACATTGGGCCTCGGGTACAATGCAGAGGAATTACTGTATACCGCCACATTGCTGCATCACTGAATTTCGGCAGAATTGCCACCATAATTCTGCCAAAATCCCCCACGGATTCCTATGAACTGGGGACTAACACAGCCTCCCGCCGCTTGTAATCTGGCGGTAATACTGCCGGACCAAGTGGCAGTAACGGTAATACACTTTGGTGGTACCTTGGTGGATTCCCCACCGACATACCATCAAACTTGTAATGAGGCCCAATAATTCGGAAACATGTGCTGAAATATTTTAAGCTACAATGTTTCCGCATGCGAAGGTGTGTGTTTCCCGAACGCTTCTGCTTGTGCTTCTAGTATGTGTTGAAATCCTTGATAAAAGCCTTGGCGTGGGCCGTTCGCATAGTTTTGAAATTGCACCAGGTGACTCAAAGTAGCTCATCCCTTCCTGGCATCATATCATTCTTTCTTTCTTGTTCTTACAGCCTTGCATTTCCCATTCTGCAATGCAATGCTCCACATTTCATAATACATGGAAAAGCAAGCATTGGTTTTGACTTGTCTGTAGGCATGGGGTGCGCATTTTTCAGGAACTACCCTATTGGTACTACCTGGCTCTACGATGGCAACTGCTGGCAAATGAAGCTAGTACCTGGGCATATTATAGCAGTGACAGGCAAATCCCTATCTAAGGCCGATAAAAGAGCCCAACCTTTTGGCTTTGCCGGCACTTATTGCAATGAGCAGATGAAAGGATATGTATGCTTCTTTAATTAGCTAAAGGCCCACTTATTTAAGACAGTTTTATTACATCAGCAGCTGGTGTATCTAGTGTATCGCTGCAATTAAGCCATTGGGGTTCATTATGAGTATGGAGGCAGCCATGCCGGGCATGGCTGCCTCCATACAGGGTTCCAGGTCTGGCTTCCTTAAATGAGGGATTGCCGGGCCATTCCAACCTTGGAGGACCCGGTAATTCCTCATTGAAAAAACCCATCCCCATTCCCATTTGAGCCCCCATAGGGCTCAGTGGGAATGGGGATGGAGCTAATAACGGCTCCCGTTATTAGCTCCCTGGTCCCCTTGCGGGTCCTGCTAAGTACGTCTGGTCTGACCAGACGTCCTGAGCGGGTCCCGCAAGGGGACCTCGTAATAGGCCATCCCGTAATGAACGGTGCCAGTCCCGTACCGGCACCGTTCATTACAGGAGCGCCAGGGTCGTAATGAGGCCCCTTATATTTCAGAAGTCTACACAGTAAGTGCCGAGCTAGACTCAGATCCCAGACGGATGTGTTTTGGACATGGAGTGACAGGTAGTGTGTGCGACTAGCATGACTATGGCTGGTTAATGGGTTGATAAATAACCAAACAACAGCCTCAGGCTGTGTGTCCTACATCATTTCTCATCTCTGTCCTATCTCCACTTCCTATGGCAATAGTTTTGGTTTATAGGCAGCACGTTCACTATCTCCTTACAGCCAATACTATATGGAACTTTATGAACCGCAACAGGGACAAGCTTTATAGTGATTGTCTATAGAGGAATTTTTCTTTTAGGGATGGTGAAACTGTTTCGAAAAAGATTCAAGCCTGTAAACAATGAGGGTCAGACTTGGCCCGAAAGAACCAAACCATATGGTGCTGAGGCTAAATGGTTTGAAACCTTTGAGTCGGAATACAAGCTGCGGATATACACATAATTATTTGATGGTAGAACTCAGATCTAACACAGCTCATTGGTAATACTGAATTTTCAGATACTAGCGTGGTATCCTAGAATTTAGTATTATTGCTGACTTAGGAAATGATACACTAGGGACATCAAAATGAATACAAGTGAAAAAACGCAGAGGATGTGATGTTTTTTCATTAGCATCAATGATAGAAATGCGCGAGTCACCTTACCACAAAGGTGACCTATGCATTTCAGGGGAGCTGTCTGGCAGCAAAAAACGATGGCCCTCATTCCGAGGTTGGTGCTAGTCATGGCGCTATTAGCTATGCCATGACTAGCACCAATACCGATACCGCCACCGACGTGGCGGTATGGGGACTTACTGGTCCATTCCGCCCTTTGCGGGACCGGTAAGTCCCCATTTGAAATGCCATTCCCCATTCCCATTTGAGCCCCCATAGGGCTCAATGGGAAGGGGAAAGGCGGCAATAACGGTACCGTAAATTACGGTACCGTTATTGATCCCGGTATCCCTTTGCGGGTCCCGTCCTTAATGCCTGCTAACACCAGGCATTAAGGGAAGGACCCGCAAAGTGACTTTGGAATAGGGCGCCAGTGTCATTACCGGTGCCCGGTATCCCTTTGTGCCCGGGTCGTAATGACCCCTGATGTGTTTGCCCTGCACCGTTGCGTGCCTTAATGTCTTGAGAGAGCTCTCAGCACTGGCACAAGGCTCGTAGATGTGAAATGTTAAAAAGACAAAAACGTTTCTATCTCGATTTGAAGGATAGAAATGCAAGTGGGATAACAACAGTCTGTAAACAATAACCCTGTCATGCATTGCAAATGGTCTTACACCTACTCCAAATAGGTGCAGGTGAAGGTGACTATTTCTTGCACATGTCAAAAAGTATTCCTTTTGTGTCTTTCCGTACGCACTTTGAAATGTACATAACACCCCTTTATTAGTGAACATGTGCAAATGAGATGAACAATTCCGTGTGAATATGCAGATATGTAATGTACCCATTCATACACACTTCTAGAATAGGGCAGCAGGTTTTTGGCGTAGGTGATGAGATGCACAAGCGCATATCACTTGCACCAACACATTTTGGGAGAACCTGTTCCATCCCTAAGTTTTTGAACCTGATTCGGGCCCTAGTGAGGCATAACTCGAATTGGGGTGAACCGATTCAATCCGTATCAGAGTTTTACCAATTCAGCTTGATTCAACTCGTGAGCAATCTCTATGGAAGCTCAAATGGCTCAAACTGATTTAAACCTTTTCTTTAAAGGTTCGAACAGCATTCGAGTCGAGCAGTTTAAGGCTCACTCATACTTTCTTTCCAAAGTACATGACATTGATGAATTTCCCAATGTTTCTATCCCTTTATATAAAAGTGTTTTATCCCTGTTTCCCTAAAGAATTAACACTGGAAATTGGCAGTAATTCAGCCAAAAACACAGTGCAGTTACCTCCACAGAAAAGGTGGAGGAAAATGCACACAGGTGATTGAAATGAAGTCACAGGTGCACACAGTCCACTCAGGCGGACTATTGTAAGGCCCACACCATCCCCAAACACACATCCAAGTGACATGCAGCCACAAGCAGACGTCGTCGATTATGGGATCCACAACCTGCTACTATTCATCCAGCTACAGCAGAATGCAAGGCCCCAGCAGGGAAGAAGACAGGCACGACAAAGGCGCAGGAGACGTATGCTGCAGAGGGCACCATTACCACGTGTCCACCAATCCCCTTGGACACTGACGGAAAACCAAATAGTGACACTCTATCACTTGGACTGCCCTGAGCATATGGCCCTTTGGGTATCATGTATGCAATGGTTGGGGATGCAGAATAACTCTGACACCACATAATCAAACCAACTCAGGAAGATGTCAAAGGTGCTGTCTTATTAACAATTATCTAAAACAGGGAGTTGCAACGGACATTTAAGGACGTTTGCTGATGCATTTCTCATAAAAACATCCTTATATGGAAAGGATATGTCAGACGTGAAGTCATACTACGTGGCAAATAAGAAAAACCTACAAGGGATTGTGATATACTCAAGGGGAACATATGAGTATACTTTCAATAAGGGCTGGGATTGTGATTGGCTATCTACTGTCAGGTGGACAACGTATGCCTACCTCTAAAAAATGTCATCTTCAACACTGTTAAGTACACAGTATATCATTGGTCTTCAAACTATAAGGCCCTTCGTTATATGGCCCTCTATGATTGGTTGACATGCTGGTGCCATGCCTGGAACATTCGGTTCACTTAGCAGCACATAAGCTCAGGCCCAGTTGGCCCGGGAGGATAGCTCTGGGGCAATGCGTTTGTCTTGGAAGCAAGATGTTGCGGAGCAACACAGGTTCGATCCCTGGGTCCGTGCTTAGAAACCTCTGGGTATTTAGTGTGTTATAAATAACCCATTACAATTACAATAACCAGGTGCTATGAGGTGTACTTGACTTTACCTCCCCATCCAATTAGCCCAACTTCTCTCATTACCCATGCCTTCTGCCATGAAGATTGTTTTTGAACTTGGCCTTGCAAATTATTCTTGTCTCTGGAAATATATGGGAGTGTGAGCACTCACTATCTTTGTTCTACGACTCCACACTGAACTCTATTTCCATCCTTGGCTCACCTGACAGGAGACGGCAATTTGGTCCATTTTGCAGCATTTAAATATCTTAAATGAATACAACTTGGCACGCTGGGTGGTCTTTCTTTGCCCCTTAACAAGGAATGATTCAGTTTCACACGTTAACTACCTTCAAGAATAGATAACCAGTCTTGGATGCTTCAGCTTTGACACCAGGCCAGACAGCCATGCCATTCATTTCCACAATCTCAGCTTATTTTTGCTGCAACACAGTTCTTGCCTTTTCTCTCCATGGGACCTGGTTTACTAAATTCATAACACTGATGACCAGTTTCTACACAGTGGCGGCTTTGCCTGCAGTCTATTCACCACACATAGCCGCCTTCTAAGATGACTTAATTTACGGCTTGCATTTTTCTGCAGTGCTTCACACACGTTCAATCTTCTTTTAGCATATGAAAGTTTACTTGATTCTTAACTTTGTCATTAGTTTCTGTAAAATCCATACATTATCTTCAGCCAATATTCTCAGTGCATCTCACTCATCTTTCGTGACGTCACCAGCTCCTCTTTTTGCTCCTTTTCATATTCCTTCAGTGAGTTCCTCCCTCAGATGGTCATCTCTTCGGAGATACATTTGATAGGGTTTTCTCAGAGGATACCTTTTCTCAAACACTCGCCGTGGTATGCTCACAACATCTGGTATTAAGCATGGCAAAATCTTAGTGCTTCCAACACATGGGAGGTAGGGGTGCAGGATTTTCTGCATAAGCATGAAACTGCTCCTCTAGAGTCCCAACATCACATACATGCTCACCCTGATCGAGGCGGATCTCCCAGCACCATCACAACCAGAACTGCCATCCCCCCACTGGTAAAGCTTGTGTCCGTCCTACACTTCTGTGCCACAGGCAGATTACAGTACATTGTTGGGACGTTCCTTGGGATGGCTCATCCAACTTTCTCAAAGGCACTGGAACAAATCCTGGATGTGCTCATGAGGCATGCCCATCAGCACATCTACATTCACAATGCCCAGATACAGGTGTACGTCGCAAAGACACGTTTCTACTCCATTGCCCAGTTCCCCAACACCATAGCAGCAGTGGATTGCACACATGTGGCGTTAGTGACCCCACAGGTAATTGAGCAGGCACACTGGAAAAGGAAACTGACCATTCCAGCAATTCCCAAATGACATATGATGCTGACCTCACAATCAGCCACTGCTGTGGCCGATACCCTGGTGCCACACACTATGCCATGATTCTGAGGAACAAAACCCTACCTGTGTACATGGACACACACAGTGGAGAGTGTACCTGGCTTCTGGGTAAGTAGTAGTAGTCAATCTAACAAAGACATAGCACTGTGACACACATGGAGAATGGAATGAGAAGTAATGTGAGCAAACTACAAGTCCCATAATGCATCACCAAAAAACAACAAATAAGCAATGAGCCATGACCGAATTGCCCCAGTACACATACTGACCTCAGGTGACTTCACAGGACATCCTGGCATGCAAGGTAGCAGAACACAATCAGTGACACCAAGCAAGGCACCTGTCAAAGCCATTCCCTGCCAATGCATGGTCATGGGGCTATACATGCCCTACTCCCAACTACATAGAGTCAACTGCATGGGCGACATCAGGGCATAGACAAAAACATGATGAATGATTTTGCATACACTGTGAATGACTTAAAGTGCACTCAGTAGGCATGGACTCTCCACCACAGTTGATTCAAGGTGCGCTATCCACATGCACGGACGAATACACCTAGTCAAAAGGCACAATAACACACCTTCGGACTGCTGAAAGCTAGCCTCAGGTGCCTCCATTACACAGGTGGGGCTCTCATGTACAGCCCTGAAAAAGTGTGAAAAATTGTAGAGCTATGCGCAATGCTGCACAACATGTGCATACAAAGGAACATACAAATTACACTAAATTCTGGAGGGACCGAGAGCCCTCAACGAGCTACAACCATCTACCCCTTCTGTCATGGCTCTGTCCTGAGCGGAGGTTATTTGTTGATTGGTAATGGTACCCCCCGCCCCCAAAAGACACCCATTATATGTCGTCCCAGCTAATTGCACCACACCAAAGGTCATATTTTGTGTAGGCCCTGGTTGGGCTTTTAAGGTCCCAAGGCAAATCCCATTAATCACTACCTAGATATACACTGCTAATGCATACTTGCCAACATGACCCATTCCAATCTGCAGGTGCTTATCCAGTCCTGGATTTTTATTTGGAATCTGGGATTTGTAGTTCCACTTTTCCCATTATAAAACTGGGCCTACAAGTCCCATAATTCAAAGAAAAAAAACAGGACTCAATAAGCACCTACAGATTGGAATGGGTCACATTAGCAAGTACAATAATGACTTCCTCTTTCACCCATAGCCCCATCAGCCTATACCACCTGTTCATAAACAACTGCAACGTGAATGATATTATTTAACTATTTACTGGTTCTAGTGGAGGAATTGCTCACTGTTGCTCTTGATCTGCATTGTCCCCCCATGGCCTGTAGACACTAACTCATGCTTCGTGGTTGCTAGTGGCCAGGCACCACCTGAGGACCTGTAACCTGATTGATAGTGGCCTGTATCAATTTGTTATACTGCACTTGTGTCTTGCACTGTCACTTGCAACGCTCTGCCCTACTATACATCCCTTAGCCTTCTCTCTCATACTCTTCTCTCACTCCATCGTGTCACTGTGCATCCCTCATTTACCCCACTAGTAATACTCACACACTTTCTCTCTCTCCTTCTCTCACTCGCTCTGGACCCTTTTCCTCTTAACTATCCTCTGTACCTCTACTCCCGCTTCCAGGACTTTCTGGGTTTCCATGCCATCTATCATACTCTTAACCTCCTCTATCCCTGTTGCTTTCCTGCCAGTACTCCTCCAGCCTGTCCCCCAACCTCTCCCACTGCTCTTGCATTAGAGATCTTGTATACCAAATACAACTGTAAAAAGGCTCCCCTTCCGCACTGATCATTTCTACACCCACAACGCTGCAAACTCATGGTCCTGGGACTAATCGACTCTACCACCTTTCTGTACTCCTCCCAAGCATCCAAGAGCTATGGTGGGGGGTCTAATAGCAAACAGAACAGAGAGAAACCCCTTCAGACTCCTTCCAACATCTGACTTTCTACCAACCTCCTTTGATTTTGCTGCAACCCAACTCCTTTCACCAAACCCTCTATCTGGCATATGTATCGGCGCCCCTGAACAAAAATTGTCTTTGATCTTAACCTTCTCCTTCACACCATTCCCACTGAAGCAACTGTAGTCAATCTCAAAGCCTCACATAATGACCATTCTCTCCTTCATTTCAGTATTACTTTTCTTACACCTCTGTCCCCGCTCTCTCCTCATCCCTAGTCTTCAATCACAAAATGTAGCTGTATACCCGACTCCCCGGCCCCTACCTAACTGAAGTCGGGTGATCCCTCCTGCCTCTCATCTCTCCCACGCTTCTTTCAATGAACAGGCCTTCTGTAACTTTAGCCAGGCTATCAGCTCCCTCTGCACAATCTACGGGAACACCATACAGACCAACCTCTTCAAAACAAACATGAAATTCCACGTTCCCAAGTGGCATAGGGTTGGTAGCCCCTCTTCTTTCCAACTATATAGATACTGAGCCTCATATACCAGTCCGGTGGTAATCGTGCTGGAAAAACCAGCAGGCTACCGCCGGACCCGTATTACGATTCCGCCTCTGTGATTCCCAGAATCACTGGGGCATTACGACCCCGGTGACCGTGAAATTCAAGAGGCGGAATTCTGTAAGTCCCCATTCCCATGGAGTCCCATAGGAATAGGACTCCATGGGGATGGGGACAATGGAAACACTGGTTCCGTCTATGATGGAGCCGGTGTTTCCATTTGCGCCTGCAGGCGGGTGGTGGTACTCCCGCCAGGTCAGACCTGGCGGGAGTGACACCTCCCAGCTGCAGGACTCTGAATCAGCCGGTCTGGAAAGAACAGTGGCAGCATTTTTACTGCCACCATTCTTTCCGGACCGGCAGGGTCGTAATGAGGCCCAATGTCTTCTCCCTAGCCATGGCCTTAGATTGTTATATGTCACCCTACTTCACTAATGCCATTTCTATTATTTCTTCTCATTCATGTAAACTATCCTCCAAATGGAAAACCTTGCTGGCACCTCTGTGTCTTGAACTATATCGTCTGAATTCTCTACTAATGACTTTGCCATCTACTTCTCAACCAAGACATTTCAGAGAGGGATACTCGCACCACCGTCTTCTCCCTGACCACTGCTTATTTCTCCCTATCCCTATAACTTCACACCTAAACTCCTTCTCACCAACTTCTCCCAGTGAACTGGTGACTATCTTGAGAATGACTAACCTCACTTGCCCCCTGCTCACCCATTTTCCCAAAAGATGGTCTACAGATCCTAAAGAACCCATAAATCCTAGAAAGGTGGTAATTAACAGGATCTTCCCCTACCTGTACACTACTGACCTCCATAGCCTTCCACAGTGCAGATTCCACAGATGGTTCTCAGTTAAAACAGCTCCCAATCTTTCACATGTTCTCCTCCCTGTCCCTTATTGGCAGCTCTCCTCCATTCTAATCCTGCTAGACCTCTCTTCTGCTTTTGCTACTGTTGATCACCCTTCTCTCCATATGACATATGCAGACCCTAGTATACAGAATACTGCTCTTGACTGGCTTGCCTCCTACCTTCCCTTGCATTACTTCTCCATCACATACAACATAGCCACCTCATGCCCAAACGTCCTCCCTCTCAGGGTCCCCCAAGGCTCTGTCCTTAGCCCCTTACACTTCACCTCTAGCCCGTCTCCTGTGGGCAAGTAATTTGCTCCTTTGTGCTCTGCTGTCAACTCTTTGCAGATGACACTCAAATCTTCTGCTCCTTCCCCTCTCACACTCATAATCACTCTGCACACATTTCTGACACTGGAAACTCTCTGATCTCTTATACTTAACTTCTCTAAGTCATCTACCTCCAAGCTGCTGAAGCCCTGTCTCTTTCTCTATCCTGTCTCATTTCCACTTGTCCTGATCCATCCCTCATCTAAGGCATTCAACATTGCAGTCCTTTTTGACAGCAAGCTCAACTTGCACCACTTTGTTTCTGTTATCTCTCCTCCAGCCCAAGATTAATTTGCTCACCATTAGAAAATCCACCATATCCTTATCTAGCATTCTGCCAATGACTTCATCGTAACCTAAGTACTCAGTCACCTTGACAACTGTGCTTGCCACATATAACTATGGAAGTGTTCTCTGCTCTTCAACCACTTCCCAACTCTATGTCAATGCTGTTGGATCTCTATGAAAAAATTGTCCCTTTTCATATTGAGCTTAGGGCCCTTTAGGAATGTGCATGTAATGGATGGGATAATACAGAATAACTATGAGTCCAATTAACCGAACCAACTCAGGAAGATGGCTAAGTGCTGTTTTATTAACAATTGTCTAAAACAGGGAGTTTACAATGAACATCCACGGATGTATGCTCAGTTTTTCTCAGTGATCTTTACACAAACAATATCTTTTATACCAAAAATATGTCAGAGGTGACATCATACTGCATGGCAATAATGAAAAACCTATTAAGGGTCGGGATCGGCTAAGTGGAACATCTAGCTATACTGTCTATCGGAGCTAGGATTGTGATTGGCTGTCTACTATAAGGTGGACAACATATGCCTACCTCTAAAATATGTAATTTTAAGAAACATTACTACACAGTTTCTCATTGGACTTCAAACTATAAGGTCCTTTGTTATATTGACTTCTACAATTGGTTGGCATACTTGTGCCATGTCTGGAACATTCGGTTCACTTAGCAGTACGTAAGCCCAGACCCAGGTGCAAGGAGATAGGACATGAAATTACCCTCCACACAATTAGCCCAGCATTTCTCATCACCCATGGCTTCACCATGAAGATTGTCTTTGTACATGACCTTGCAAAAGTATCCTTGTCTTTGAGAATGTACAGGAGTGAGAGCACTCACTATCATGTCTAGGACTCCAAGTTCGAACTCTGTTTTCATCCATGGCTCACGTGACAGGAGACCATGATTTGGTCCATTTTGCAGGTTTTAAATGCTCTAAATAAATTAAACTTGTTACTCTTGGTATTCTTTCTTTGCAGCTTAACAGGGGATGATTCACCCTCCGCACATTCGCTAATTTCCAGAATAGATTGCTGACCTTGACTGTTTCAGTCTTGACGCCAGGCCAGACAACCTCAACATGCAGATCCACGATTCTGCATATTCTTGCTGCAACACAGTTTTTCCTTCCCACTTCATATGCCCTGGCTTATTAAATTCATGATACTGATGTCCAGCTTCTATATAATGGCAGCTTTGCCAGCATTCTATTCACTACGTACAACCAGCTTCTATGATGACTTAGTCTACCTTGTGTTTCAGCATCTGTACATGTATTGAACGGTTGATTTTCTGCAGAACCTTGTGCACGTGCAATCTTCTTCTTCGTATTTTAAAGTGCACTTGATTCTTTACTTCGTCATTAGTTTCTTTATGATCTAAAGATTTGCTTCCGTCAGTATCTCAGGACGTTGTGCATAATTTGTATGATGTCATTAGCTTCTTTTCTTTGCTCTTTCTCATATTCCTTCAGGGTGTTCCTCGCTTAGGTTGTTACCACTTTGGAGATACATTTGGTAGTGTTATCTCAACGGGTATCTTCTTTCGAACACACGCTGTGGTATTGGCACAATGGCTGGTGTCAAACACAGCACAGTCTCATGTCTCCAATAAATGGGAGGAAGTGGGGCGTGGTCTCCTGCAGAGCTATACAGCTGCTCCTCTACAATATTTTTACCACTGTACTTCAAATCCACTCACAGTCTTCCTCCCCACACTCTTACCTGGTGTAGGACAATCTCCTGTTACTTTCCACCACATGTCTTCCACTCCAACACCCACTATAATGTTCCCATTCCCTGGACAACCTGGGCATACTCCATCTTTCGCTCCTTCTTCCCTTTAGAGCATTACCACTGGAACACAGCCCCCCTATGTCAATATCTCACTACATCCACTCCTTCCATAAGCCATGAAACTGCACCCCGCAGAGCCTATAAAGTGCACCAACGGTTTCCCATCACATCACACCATCTCTGACATTAGTTCCATTGTGTATATGACCCTATACATTTCCAGACCAGTTCCCTTGGTTCACTGTCTTTCTTGTGTTTTGCTCGGTCTCTGGCCAATGTATCATCAGTTGCCCAACATCAACTGGTCTATAGCTCAGTACTGTTCCCTTCACTGCAAGGCACCTGATACAGGTGTACGTGTTTCCTGTCAAAACATCATGGACCCGATTCATGGAATAATTTGCACGGTTCAAAGTGACTTTGCACTGCCGACACACACCCTGGTTCATGGAACTGTGAAAAGTGTATTTTTGCAGTGCTGGTTCTGGTTCCAGTTCTAATAAACCGGCATCCCAGTGCTACAAGCAGTTGCATTACTGAAGATTATGGACTGCAAGAAAGAGAACTATGATTGACAGCCCTTATCTCTCTACACAGCAAGACTATGTCACATCTTCTCACTACATCCCAGACCTGCACCATTGCCCATGCAGTCCAGGATATAACTCAAAACTCCCCCCAACTCTTGATCCCAGGATAACCATAGTGCACCCCTCGCACAGCCTCTGCATCCCTCCCACAGCCCCTGCATCCCTCCCACTGTCTTTGCACCGCTCTCACAGTCTTGGTACCCCTCCCACAGTCTCTGCATCCATTTCACAGCCTCTGCATCCATCCAACAGTCTCTGCATCCCTCCCACAGCATCTGCACCCCTCCCAAAGCCGAATCACCCCTCCCACAGACTCTGCATCCCTCCCACAGCCTTTGCACCCCTCCCACAGTATATGCAACCCTCACAAAGCCTTTGCACTCCTCCCACAGTCTCTGCCCCCCCACAGCCTCTGCACCCCTCATACAGCCATTGCACCCATCCCACCGACTCTGCATCCATCCCACGGCCTTTGCACCCCTCCCTCAGTCTCTCCAGACCTCCACCAGCCTCTGCACCCCTCCCACAGTCTCTGCACCCCTCCCACAGCCTCTGCACCCCTCCCACAGCCTCTGCACCCCTGCACCCCTCCCACAGTCTCTGTATCCCTCCCACAGCATCTGCATCCCTCCCACAGCTTCTGCATCCCTCCCACAGCCTCTGCACCCCTCCCACTGTCTCCTCAACCCTCCAACAGCCTCTGCACCCCTCCCAGAGCCTCTGGATCCAGCCCACTGCCCCTGCATCCCTCCCACAGCCTCTGAGTACATCACATGCACTCTTATATTCCTGACTTATTTCTGTCTCTCAATATACTCATGCCCCGTCCAACGCCCATCACAACTGAAGCATTGACACCAACTGACCAAAATGACAGGTGTAATATAAACAACATATCACATACGGGGTAGCCGCCGAGACAATCGTTAACACCTACTGCAACTTCTGTATGTCATTATTTAGGGGAAAGAATTTGCGGTGGTGTTTAGTGAAGACACCACTGAGCCTTACTTGTGGCAGAGTCTAGAGGACTGGAGGACCCTATGGGGTAAAGGCTACAGGTAAGGTCATTCATACATGTAAACACAGTACTAAAAAGAACAAGAACTGTATGTAGTGTACGTTTATTACATTAAGCTGTTAATATCAGACCAACTACAATCAAAGTAGGGCATCTTGATATTCATACGTACAGTAAGCAATCTGCAGAAATACAATGTGTTCATATTTAGTTATACTCTGTCAGAACACAAGTTGTAGACTAACAAGCATAAAAGCAAGAGAAAGAAAAAAGAAGAAAGAAAACATTTTTTTCTTAAACAATAAATTGCTGGGGTGCAACATAAAAATCGGGATGTACTGCAGTGGAACAGAGGCAGATACATTAAGCACTAGTTTATAGTGCAAGGGTAGATTGTAATGTAAAGGTACTTGTCCTTGCAAAGTAAACGCAAGGTAATATAAACAACACCAATGCCATGCTTAATGGCAACTTTGGAATTGACATCATGTGAACTTTTACGCCCAACGCGTCAAATAAAATGGTGGCATGTGCCCTTTGACCCTGATGGCATCACAGGAAGTGACATCACTGTAGTTAAAAAATGACAATAAGTGATTTCCTGAACAGAAACGTCTCCATTCCTCTGTAACTAACTGATTTGACGGACTCCTGCAATGACAAGACTCAGTATTCTTGTATGATTGTGTAATTAGGACTGTCCAAAATTGTGTCTTGTGTAATTTCTTCTCCTGCTTCTTGAATCATGAGTCATAATCTATAAATCCATACAAGAACACTTGGATCATGTGCTTAGTGTCAGAGGAAGGAGGAAGTGCAACATTTGAGCGCTACCTGTTATGGGAAACATTGCCTTTTCGACTTCCTGTCATGTGACACAGTACCTTGCAGTGAGCACAATATGCTGTCATTACAGGGTCCAATGGTGATGACAAAATGTACAATGCATAAGGAAAGTCTGGCGCTGTGTTGCAGCTCTATGTACCCAAACAAGACTATGCTAACTGTTGAGTCCTCAGTGTGGTGCCCCCAGTAGACATGCACATCAGCCTCTGTGGTGCTTTGGCGGTCCTTTCTTGCATCACCTCCAGTGTGGTTCATGCAGATGTAAAAAGTGAAAGGTTATCCTGGCAGCTCTCTTCTGTGATTTCTGTGTTTTGTGCCTCCTCATCGTGCTATTCGCCTTTTCATTTCAGCCCCAGCTCGCGGCCGAGATACACTTGCACTCTGCCCGCTTTCAGATCAATGTGATGCTTCCGCCTTCCTCTTACCGCCTCCTCTTTGCTGTTTGTGTCAAAGCTGCAGCTAGAGCGCCCTTAATTGTGGTTGCCATGGTAACTCAAGTCAACTCTCTGGCACACCACGCGCTAATGAAATGAAATAATATGCATATTCACACGCAATTTCAGCATACTGTGGCTCACTCACAAATACAACTGTGCATACACAGGCAAGGGCACACACAACCACACCGACAATCACAAATGCTTTTTAGTCAAGTACAAAAAGTCATACTCTTCCACGCTCATTTCCAGAACACCTCAACACATACAGATTCAACAGTACACACCTAGCTGATGTCCTTACAACTTGACTCTTCCTTTATCATTTGTTGGGTAATAAAGGCAAGATTGCTATAATGTCTGGTACCCTTTCATCTTACCCTGCCACCCTTACCCAGTGCAGCTACTATGAAGACCCACATGCTACCCTTACAATTTGTACAGTACTTATCATTGGCATATGTAATTCTGGGCGACACGCAACGCACCTTTTCCAGCGCTACAATACACTGCGATTCAGTGCCTCAAAATGGTGGTTGCTCCTGCGGTTGGTCTCTTAGATCAAACGGGCTTCATGCTCTCACCATACCACCACAAGTGGAACCTGCACGTGCAGTCGGTAACAAGAGCGAAACAGAACCATGCCCAGCGTCCTGGACCTAGTATTTTCCTCAGGTTTCTGATCAAGCATGCAGAGCCTAGCATAGTCCAAACCAGGAATTTGGGTTTCATAGGAGCATTGTTCAAAACAGACCTAAGGAGGGCCTTTCTACCACAGATAAGAGATGAGAAACTGGAGGTAAGACTGTCAAAATTGCTGATTCGACAACAGGCGTGGACCAGGTACCAGTTGGTGGATCAGGATCACGTGGATGCAGCTGTTTTTATGGTACCGTGAGTGTGCTTACAACTTCAATTACTTGTAAACCACAGCATGTCCCACTGGAGTCTAGTCAATGGGCTATACTAGAACATGATCCTGATTATCTCCCACCTCCTGAGCAAAAGTGAGCTTCACTGCGCCCCGCCTCTGGTGATATTAACAGAAGCCATTGCCATATGTTGGGGAGAAAGCTTTGGAGAGCTAATGGATCAATCATCAAGAAGATCCAGCTAACGGGAACTGTGGGCAGTTTGGGAGGCCCTTCCTGCCTCTCCCCCAGTCCCTAGAGGGCAGAAAGGTTCCCAGCAGGACAGACAATATATCATCGAAATCTTATATAAACCGCCAGGGACGATACCAGAGAAACTCCTCCATCCATACCGGCAATGCATATCCGGGCCAGGGTACAGTACCACCTAACACACCTTCCAGGAACTCACACGTGAGGGATTCACACTGTGAGGGTGGACCAACTGAGTTTCATAGTCCTGTCTCTCTGTTGTCTCCCTTGGCACCCCTGCACACCTGATATGTCAGGAGTTGGGATCCCCGTGGTAGAGGGATTTGCCTCGAGATCGAGCTCCCCACTTTCTCGGTTCTATTTTCAAAACCTGGACATGCAGACCTGGCGAATGGGTGCCTTGTCTTGCCAAAGGCCCCAGGTCTCCTCTATCCTACGTCCCCTTCTCCAAACCCCAAAGGTCCTGCCCAGAATCATCAGAGTATGGGGGCAGGCATAATTCTAGTCACACCTCTCTAGATTTGAGGACTTTCCTCATTGGGACTTATTTCAGATTCCTCTAAGAGGCATTGTTCCATAGGCCAAAAACAGGGTCCCTTCAGGAGATATGGTCCTATTTCCAGCTGAACCAAAAGGCTCTCCTGCCAGCTATGAACAAGGGGTTGTCACTGTACCCAGAGTGTAGGAAAAACCCTAATGGTTTATCTGGACTGCACAGCCTCCATTTGGAAATGTGAGAACCTTTTTGTCACATACATAACAGTGAGAGCCGAGAGAGGGGCTAAGCCCTTGCAAACTACATTAAGCTAGTAAATTGAACTACTTATTTCAAACCCCTATGTCCTCCATACCTCTACCTCGAATTATTCAGCAAAGGTTTACCAGGTCTGAGGTAAATTTATGGGCAGAAGCCTGGGGTGGTGAATATGATCGAAATAAACCATTCCGACAACCTTCACATCCCAGCATCTAGTTTAAGGTGGGATCTAACAGAATGTCCCAGTCAGTGTGGTTTTGTAATGTGCTGTTGCTTCAAACTTCTAAAATGTTTTATGTGTTACATTGTACATTACAACACTGGGTGTGGAACACAAAGGTTGTGGTGTTTGTTTAATATGTGTTCTTCTTTTACCCTGTCCTGGACACTTTGAGATTTCCTCAAAAGTGAGAACTATAATGAGACTCTACATACAAAAGGATGATGCCTTTGTTATGTGTCATAATCCTCATTCTACTAAGGCTGGTAACCCTTGGTGCAGTAATCGCCTCAGTCGTGACCACCCCAACTGTGGCGGCAGCTGTGTGAGGCTGACAATTTAGGAACTGTAGCCTCCTATGACTGGCGGGAGGAGGGACCGAGCCACAGTTTAGAGGTCACAGGGCCTGAGGTACATGTAAAAAAAAACCTTTACAAATGATTTGGGGCTGGTTGAGAACCTCAAAGGTGGGTGCTCTGACATATTAACAGCCCATAGAAAAATGCCTTCTTAGGGTCTTATAGGTAACTTATTTTTATTTTATTTATTTGCATTTGGTTAAATATAAACCTTTTCAATAACAGAAATAACAAAATACACACGTTAATTAGAAGTCCATTGTACTAAAAACCATAGTTTCAGTTCACATAAAATCATTAAAACATACAATTCATCAAAATATTTCAAAGTATTTCAAGATTATTTAATTTAATTTAATTTAATTTCATGCAAAAAAAGTATAAACGGATAACAATGAGAGTTTTCATTTCTTTTCACACAGTGCAGTTTCCAAAAATCTTAATTGACACATACAATAAAAGTTCACGGCTATTTAAAATGTTGGGCCAAAACCAATCAGTATCAATTAAATCTACAACTTGGACAAAGTGCTGAAAGGAGTTTAAACGAGTTTCCACCAAAACAGGGCACTCCAGCAGAGGATGGCGGCTCGTTTCAATGTGTTGAGAGCAGTATCTAAATGCCCACAAAGATCGCTCAATGCCTTGCCTCGCACCTATAACTTGCCTGGTAGAGATTACATTCAATTTGAAACGTAACATTTCGTAGCACTCCTTCCTTGAATGGTGTTTTTTCAAATAAAAAGGCGTATCATTGAATGCTCTTATTTCATATTTTAAGTTAGGAAATAATCGATCCCCAGTGCTGACTCTTTATTTCTGACCCAATCCAGTTAAAAAAGAATTTTCTTTTTCACAACATAAACCGCTAACAATTTGTCAAAGTTCAAATTATAATCACTCAATAGTTTCATACCTGCTTGGAACCATTCTATTACAACTCTTGAGGAGCGGCAGAGCAACTCTGTGTGGAGTTCTGCTAGTATGCAATTCGAAGGTGGAAGGAAGAGGGATTTCAATAGTTGTAACCTCTTCCAGTCTGCCCGTCCTTACAATGATGCATGGCCTATCTCGTGTCTAATAACTTATATAGGCGTTCCCATAGGAAGAGGAAGTAACCCTTTCCATACCTGAGACTCTGCTCTATCCTAGATGTTTGGCAACAAAGCTGACTCAGTTCCACACAATAGTCATGGGACCACTTTTTGATTATAGTGTTTGATCATGGGAATAGCTGAATATCTCCCAAACTTCCTATCTCATACTAAAGTTTCAGAGTTGTTCAGTCTGGATTTTTTGGTCATCCGATCACAATTGTTTTGTTTTGATCTCCTAGATTCGATATTGGCACCTAAATATTTAAATGTTTGAACAACTTCCAATTCATCCTTTGCTATTATCCACTCAAATTTGGTTTTATTTTTCTTACCATAATTTAGCACTACAATTTTAGATTTTTTAACGTTTAGCTGCAAATCCAGTGCTGCAACATATGCGTTGATCTCTGTTAATGCCCTTTAAAGGCCTATTATATGAAGGTGTCATATCGAATAAAATTATGTAATTGACATATGCCAAATAATTTATTTGTAAATTTCCTTTCCTTGGGGGGACATTTTTAATATGTTTACATGTTTCTCCTACGTCACAGGTATATAAACTATACAGAAAAGGGGACAACACACAGCCCTGTCACAACCCACAGCGACTGCGCACCCATAGTAACTTATAAAAACCTGTGAGAATGGGCCAGGATGATAGCTTGGGGTCAATGCGTTTGTCTTGGATGCAAGACAACTCAGAACAAAACAGGTTTGAATCCCAGTCCCGCACTTAGACTGGTCTATGGTGTTAAGCGAGTTATAAAAGATTAATTAATTAAGCTAGTAGGATTTTCTGAACAATTATAAGAACTTTTTTTGACCTGAAATACTTATGAAAAATGTTTTAAATCTCTTCAGATTGAAGTAGGATTTATGTAAACTATTACAAGATCCGTATAAGAAATTTCTGTAAGGGAACTCGTCTACTATATTTACAGGCTTCTTGCCCTCTTACAACACATCTCCATGGTTTGCATTTTTGGTCTATGATTCGTCTAGAATCATCCTTCCCTTTCAGTGCCCCCTGGAACTTGTCTAGCGTTCCGCAAGTTTGTCAGATTATCCTTAGAATTGAGCTGGAATCCAATGGCTTAGTTTTGGTTGTTCATGGCGCCTGTGACTTGTCTGCTGCTCTTCTGGGTTGTCTTAAAGTCCAAGGGTGTTATATTTATTTTTTGTATAATCCCAACATCAAGACTCTTTTCTCTTAATTAATTGATCATAATGTCTATGGCTTGTCACCTGCACATATAGATTTCAGGTCTGAAAGCATGTTTGTTATCTTTGATTAAAACTAAAGTAAATAAATAAATGCATGAACACGCAAAACAAACCTTTCCACACCTCAATGAGTTATCTATTTCGATTATGAAGGTCCCACGTTTTCCTGTCTGGTTTCTTAATTGTCGTATTCACTGTGGCTTGTCTGTTTTTCTCTTATCGATATTTTTACATAATTTCCTGCTTTCCTAATCCGCTCGATTTATCCCTTTTACAAAAAATTGCTCAGAATCCCCTTGTTGTACCTTTTGCCCAAATAATTGGTAATGCTCCTGATCAGCCTTTAAATAAGAAAGTGCAAAAACAGGGAGATAACGGCTAGTCATGCAGATTCGCCGTTGCATACCAGCAAAGGTGGCCACTGCCCATTCCTCGGAAAAAAAACATACTCTATACCCACGTTCAACCTTTTCATACATCTCACAGCTTTTGGATGTTCTTATATTAGATGCAAAGAGAGTTTGTGGTCATTTTGTCTGTACAGGGGACCTCCCCTATTGGCACGTTACCTGGGACACTCTTTTGGATTTTGGAAAACCATTGAAAGCACCACCCTTTTCTTTCCCTTTGAAAGCAGGGCCTTTTCTTCATGGATGTCATTTGGGAGTCACCAGGGGTCACAGCTGCAACACCGGGTGACACCCGTGCGGCCTCTGGCACTGCCTGTGTGGCCCCTTGTCAAGGATTCTAGAGGCCTCTATATATTTCGAAATCACTCTGTGAAGTTGGGCTTTCTCTAGTATGCTCAATTTTCAAAGGTGTAGCTGGTGGTTATTCTGTTTGTATAGGCCAGACAGACTGAATGTCCCACATGCAGAGCTTCTTATTAAGAATCAACTTGATTATTTTATGTTTCTGAGTCCTATCATTTTGTGCAAAAATACTCCATGGTTTGAGGTTACTATGGCCTAAATTTTCCAGTATCCAGAATGAATAGTTATTATATCATATTTTCATATATAGTGTTTCATGCCTGTCTCCTGATTCCTCCTGCTTTTAAGCACTGTAAATATAGATGTTATTACTATGTGATAGTTAAATGATCAACCTCAGAAGAATGAAGGGCTGATTTAGCAATGCTGAAATCGGAACTTGGAAAGTGCAGGCTGCACATGTCAGACATGAGCTTTTAACTCTCTGAGCTATCCACGTTCAACAAACTATGGTATTTCATCTGCTATGCAGTTAAAAATAAACATGTATTAAGCTATCCACTGCCCCACACCCTCTGTCCATCTCCAGTCCTATTTTAAAAAACAAAAAATATAATACTGTTATTCTGAGGTTTACTAGTGGGCCATGAGATATTCCTCCTTTTTCTAAGCACTGTAATAAGAAGTGTTATGTTAATAAAATCTGAAATCCCCAGAGCCAATGCATTACCAAATGCTGTAGTATGCACATTTAAGTAGACATTGCTGGTAGGATAGATCCGCAGGTTAAGTGCTCACTGCTGGGTTCTTAATGTGTTCTGCAGGTCACTGGTTTTAATCAGAGCAAGGTCTTCTCAACCTCTCATCCTTCACAGGATGACACATGAGTATTCATTGTGATTTTTGGTTAACAATTTTATGTAAAGTGCTGTATAAGTAAGGAAATATTAGAAATGCCCAAGTGTTATCATCAATATCTCAAGCATAGGCTCAGAATAATTTCGTAATCTTAAATTACTGTTGCTTTAAAAAAGTGTTTCTTAGTTTCCTTGAGATATGTGTGAATATTAGCAAATAGTCATGAGGAATGCCCGAACGCCTGACCTCAAAGTGACGACCCATCCAAAATACCACACAAAGACTACTCCTGAGACTAAATAGATGAGAACACATCACACTGGTCCTAGGAGGTCTACACTGGCTACCAGTTATGAAATGCTTCAACTTCCAAGCCCTATACATTGCCCATAAATCATTACACAGACAAGGAGTTGAATTCATCCAAGCAAAAATCACTCAATATCAACCATGAAGAGACTTAAGATCTAGCACCAACCTCCAAATATGAGCAAGACAGTACGGGAAAAGAAATTTCAGAGGAACCATCTTCTATCTGATAGCCAAACTATAGAACTTGATCTCAAAGGAAATAAGAATGAGGCAGGACCACCTAACCTTCGGGAAACAACTAAAAACCTGGCTATTCAACTCGCCAAGATAAACCTAGAGCAAATATACAATAACCACCCTCACAAGCACTCCGCCCAACACATACAATAGCTGCTGCTACAATCGAAACGCCATGAATAAGAGATAAATACAAAATTAAAAACATTTACGTAGCCACAAATATCCTGAGATCACCAAAAAACCGCAACACATTTCTTCTCTCTACCAAACATCCTACACTTCCCAACTACAACACATGCCCAGAGGGTTAGTGAACCAACCCAAAACAAGCAAACCGCACATGACTCTCTAACCAAGCTACAAACCCAATAACCTCTGACAACAAACAACTCAAACACTGGACACAGCCTTTTATACACAACAAGCCCAGTGTACAAAACATAACACAACCAGAAACCTCACATGCACAGACGCCAGTTCTTCCTGGTTCTCCACGCATCAACAGATGAGCACAACATTTATCCTATCCTCTCTCCCTCACTAACCAAACCATTTTTGTCATTGTGAGGATAGCTCAGGAGCAATGTGCTCACCTTGGAAGCAAAACAACACAGAGCAACACAGGTTCGATCCCCGGGTCCGTGCTTAGAAACCTCTGGGTAATAAGTGCGTTAACATATCAAATCAACCCACTTTTCCTTACCGAGCACCTGGATACCATGAAAATCGCAGCGGTCTGCAGTATAAATCAACTTAACATAAGATAACTTAAAAAACTTTAGTTAATAGAGAGTACAATGGATCTGAATTACCACAACAAAACACTTGAAATGTATCATATGTGGTAACTGACAAGTATCTTAACACCCACCACTGTTCATGTGATTTCATTTTGTATCTCGTTTTGAATCCCTGCTGTGATATGATGTATGTGCTCATTGGCTTTGCAAACAGGGGGATGCTGAATTAAGATGGTCATCACTTCCCACACCCAGTGAATTTCCAGGGTTTTGTTGCAATCAACCAGATCACCTTAACTTTCCCTTTTTCAGTAAAATCCAAGGGTTTTTTATAGCATAGTTTCTTCGGAGCCCACTTCCCATGTCTGATGTAAATACTGCACAAATGTTGTTGGAGCTTAATTGGCATATGATTGCTAGACATGACATGTACAGCGATAATTGGCATAAATTGGCTATAAGTGGCCATATGAAGCAGTAGTGGCATATGCATGTCAGGGACCAGGCCTATGTTGGTTCTACTCAGGGTTTTAAGTGGGGTAAGAAATCGAGGGGGGGCCCTCATTTGGGGGGCGTGGCTTGTGGGAGGGGCATGGCCTAAAAAAGTGCGCAAACCATAATGTATGCACACAAATATATATAAATGTTATATATTTGTGTACATACCTTACTATGGTTTGTGTACTTTGCAAGCCATCTTTGATAAACATAGAAATATGTTACATAGAAAACATAGAAATATGTTACATATTTCTATTTTTATAAAAGATGTCTTGCAAAGTACACAAACCATAGTAAGGTACGCACACAAATATATAACATTTATATATATATTTATGTCCATACCTTACGGTTTGCATAGTTTTCAGGCCATCTTTTTAAACATTTCAGATTTTATAAAAGATGTCTTGAAAAGTACACAATTCAAGCCATCTTTTATAAACCTCGAAATATGTCAAGGAATACCCAGGTTCACCGAGGGTTAAAGATGCCTCAGTGACCTGGGGAAACAAAGGGACAGTAACTGCCTCTGGAGACCCCTCGCGCGAGGGGTCACCAGAGGCAGTTACTGTGACTGACAGAAGTGGCAGCCAGTCACAGCATTGATGTGGCTGGCTGCCACTTCTGTCAGCTTGAATGACTTCATGGCGGGTGCATCTCCCATCGCGGCTGCGACCGCGGCGGGATAATGTGTCCTGCCAATGTTGCGGTGGGACCTGGGCTCCGACCCACTTTTTGGAGACTGCTGGCCCGGCCCAGGCAGACCCCGCCACACTTAAAGCAGTGGTTCTACTGTCATAACATGACCCCCTCCACGGCTATCAATGCAGCACCAAAGCTAACGTGTGGTTGGTATCTATTTGTAGACGTATGCACGTTTTCTACACCCATCAGTCACTTCTGGTGATGATTTCAGGGTTAAATGTCATGTGTTATTTCATGTGATGTCATCTATCAGGGTCAGAGGTCATATAAAATCCCTTCCGGTGATGTCATCAGGTGTGTGATGTCACTTCTGGTACCCCTGGCGTTTTGGTGAATTGAAAACCCTGCTTTCCGTCCGAATCGCCTGTAGACGATTCACACAAGTACTTCTAGGCGCTAGCTACTATCTACTGGGACTCATAACGCTGAGGGCAGGCTAGTTCCGAGATGCTAATAACCTCGCTGTGTACGCATTCCTTCCTCTCACTGCCTCTTCTCCGAAGTTGGCGGATGTGTGCCAGTGTGTGCCTGCCCACCAGTGCTCAATTCTCAGGCCTGGGCTGCAGCAGCCGCAGCTTCCCTCTGAGAACAGTGACGGTGATTGCTGGCACTCGCTGAATGCCACTGACAAAAGCCACTTATGGAGCCCGCTGCTTCCTATCCCTTTCCTGAATCAACACAGGAGATTTCAACTGGCGCGTGTCGCTAATGGCGCGCCTTTCAGCAGCTGCTGCAGTCCAGGCTGCAATATGCGGGTGCCGCGGCTGTGCGCATAAATACGCGTTTCTGTGTGTGTTAGTCTGTGGGGGCTCACTTATCGCACCTGTCTGTGTGTGTGTTTCTAGACTCATGCGTCGATTTCTTAATTTGATCTGTGTTCTTAGTTCACGGTTTTTGTTTATCAGACATTTGGTTTCTTTAACACTTCCAGGGACCAGTTTTAAAGGAACTTTTCACCCGTGCAGCGCTCCTTTGCACTGGAGCAAGAACTATTCTGGCGTGACAACGTTATACACTGGTGCAAGTGAAACTTTTCACGTTATTAGCACCGGGCCAAAAATGGGCCTCGTACCAGGCACGAAGGAAGCCTCAAAATCTGGTGGGAGAAGGGCTGGATGACAATTTTGAAAGGTGGTCGTAAATGGTGCATTAACCTATTGGGCTTTGGGCCTCAAGCCCCTCCCTTGCTCTGAGCCCAGGAGGCTGAATAGCTATTACGCCTTTCTTTGGCCCATTAGAGACATCTTTCATCCCCAATTGGAGTATATTTAGTTGCCCAAAGAGATGCTAATCACTGTAGGGCATCTAAACGCTGTGCCCATCAGTGAAGTATTTGTCTTTAATCATAGGGGGTATATTGATTTCGGCTGGGCAGGCTTTTGGGTGCTGCTTGTGCCACACTCTTGATGGTTTAATCGCAAATACTCTGTTCATGCAGGTGAAACATGTGGCAGGCTCTTGCTGTGCTGAGAGTCACAGAAGACAACTGCTTTCTGTCTGCAACCTCCTCAGCGTGCAAGGCTTAATCTCTCCCAAGACGGTGCTGGTGCTACTGGCAATGTCTCACACAAATGGTGTAGACATGCATCAAAGCAGTAGGTAAAGCGCGACTTCTTGCCCTAAGTGTTCATTGCACCAGAGCACTTTTCTAAAAAGCAAGTTTGCTGTATTAGCACATGGTCATGATGCAGAGTGCATTGCTCGGGTTTAGGCTTCGAACATGTGCGCATGTGATTGGTTGGTCTTCGTCTCGTTTTTGCAGTTTCCAATAGTCTGTTTCCAGGTCCGGTCCTGTTTGAAAGAGGTCAGCCAGCTCAAACCTTTAACCTGGCATAAGTAATGTAGAACATGTTTACAAATGTTAGAAGCCCACTTTTGTAAATTGTTAGGATCTTCCACTGATACATTTGCACTGTGTCCAGTGTGTAGATGTGAGGAATTCGTCCATCCGCATGGGGAGAGTGTAGGCTCCTGTTTTTTTTGTATTTTTTGATAAATGAAAATGAAACATGGGAGATTAATCTCTGAAAACTGTGTGATGCCGGTCCGCACACAGTTCATCTGCTTTCGGAACAAAACACATAGTCACATGTACTCGAGGAAGACACAGCATTCAAGCGTCATCTTCCACTGTCATATTCAGTTGGAATGTGACAGCCCCGCATCTCAAGGAGGGGGAAGGCACACCTTCCTCCAGCATGGGGCAGCCTAATTTAAATATCAACGGCTCCATGGATTTGCTTTCCCTTTGTCTTATCCCGCTGGTGGCAGTGCATACTATCAAGATAATTAAGACAAACTTGCTGAGGGGGCTTGGTTGCTGGACAAGACAACATGAAGGCAGGGCTAATCCGGTTTGGTATGCAATGTGTCAACTTGAAGCTAGTTCCCACCCCTCTGTATGAAAGGCAGTACATGGTCTGTCTGGGTCCAGCAGTTACTGCAGTTGTCCCTGCAGAACTGACCACTTTCAGAGGGATGAATGATGTGATTTGGGGGAGACAGGAAATCTGCTCCCAGCACAAACCTCAAGGGAGACATGCGCTTTTAATCAAGAGTCACAGAGGGCTCAGTTAACCAGAGAGACACTTTGATCTACAGCAGACAAGAAGGTGGGTGAGACTTAGATTTTTGTTGTCACCCCTTATCTGTCCTGTTGCAGAGCACTCTGGTCCTGACATCATGCAAACAGAAGATTGTTGGTAGGCACCCAAGATTGGTTCATTAAGGTAGGCTTAGCCTGCACCAATCACTGGAGCCCATTTGGCCATAAAAGAGGCCTGACCCCCTCACTTAGCAGATCATCTGAAGACTGTGAAAGGAGTAAGACGGATTAATTTGGACCCAAGCTGAAAGTACAGTCTGCTTACATCTTCTGCCAGTGAAGGAAGGCCAGGAGTTCCAAGAGGGAAGCAAGATCCCGGCTGTAAAAACATCTCCCAGGGAACAGAGGGAGATACCGGACCCATCCAGCAGCTCCAGAGCCAGTACCCAGCCAGTACACAGCGTGCCCTGCTAGCATCTGACAGCAAGCTTCCTAGGTCGCAAGTGCCAGAGAGTCTCTGGACAAAGGACAAGGCTGTTGCTGGCAATCACTCTCCTGAGCTTTGGGCCATCTGGCTTGAAAAGACACGAGCTCTGTGAAGAATCTAGGAGGAGTTCCACACAAGCATCATCCAGTGTCCAACTTTTAAGGACATTTTTGAGACAGTCGAGTCCTCGAACCGCATCTGGCGGAACCGCTGACTGTTGTTATGCCACAGTCACAAGAGCCATCTGATCCGCCTCGACCAGCATTCCCGATCCGCCTTTCAGCACAGAGACAACGATTCTTCGCCCTAAGCCACCGCACCGGACAGCCTGCAGACGTCTGTCCGGTCTCTTTTGCTGAACTGCCTGCCGCCTGTTACCCACAGCTGTCTCCCACCACTAACTCTGTCTCAAGGGCTATGAAGCGCCCTGGAACCACCTCAATGATGTCCATACCAAGAACTTCTTCAGCAGCAGGTACATTGCAGTCCTGCCCGCCTGGTCCTTCTCTGAAAGACCCTAGAGACAGCTACGACTCTTTGCCCATTGGTGCTGGAACCGAATAACCTTGAACAGTAAGACTGAATACTTTACCAACTACCCTCCTGTTAGTGCCCAGAGTGCATCCTTTTCCTTCGTGAAACTGTTTGTCCTCTGTGTTCCTTTACAGGGTGTGTTGTATTTGTAGTGAGCTAGAACTGTCTGTTGTAGTAAAAATACAGTAGATATTTTTATACAACCTCGACTGGACAGACCCTTTTATCATTGGGTAATAATTGCATTTTCGCTGTGTTGCAACTAACCAACGGTCCACGGCCTTGCAGAGATAAGCCTACCGTTCCGTCCACGTTACCAAAATTGGACAAGGAGGTCTCATAATTCACTTGTATTCCAATCTGCTTGAATCCCTTCTGGTGTATTAGAAGTTGATGGTTCAGAAACCTATATTCAGCCCTGGACCACTGGTACCCCGGAAGTTGATTCATCACAGTAGACCCTTTTGTTTAAGGGGTAAGAGCGGAGGTGCCTGGTTGACTGGTATGGGAGAACATACTGGATGGGGAGGTGGTGTTAGTGTGTCCTTTGCTTTCTTTCACATAGCAGAGTGCTTTAAATATCAAGTTTTGTTTCATAAGGAGCCAAGTTAGGTAAATGATATAGTGAGTAGGGGTGGGTGGGAAGTGACACACACACTAAAATATTTGGTGACCCTTGAAATTTCATGTGATACCTTTGGAGCTGTGATTCAGGCACCCCACACTTCTGCACTACCCCATCACATTCCACCACTCAGCATTATCCACCTTGCCCAGGATGGGTAACACCTTTTTTTCTATTTTTAGACCGCAGACAGTGTAAGTAGATCAAACGTTTAGCATGCTCCAATGTGTACCCTGCCAAGCAAATTTTACAACAGGGTACATCACCTTTGCCCGAGGACCATACAACCACTACCAATGTAAGTATCCCCAACCGTGCATTTAAAAACACGGTGCATGCTTCCTTATCATCAGTACAAGATACATATTTTTCTCGGCCAAATGTGTGCTTTCGCTTAATGTATTTGGCTTTTTTTACCAGCGGAGCCGATCTCCAACTAATTAATCTTGTAGTACCAGCCCCTGTATCTCTGCTTGATGCAGTCTTTCACCACCATATGGTCCTGGGATTCAAATGTGATCATAGGTGGGAGGCCGAATTTTCTGCTGAGGTTTGAGATGTAACTAACCCATGAGAGGCCTTTAGTGCCTTCTTGCGCAAGTACATCAAAGATGGCTTCCTTGTAGGTTCAAAGGATGGGTGAGGTGCAAAGTTTATAGCGGTACATTATGAGTCAGAGCTTAGCGTTGAAAGCGAGGCCATCCACCCCCAGCTCTAATCTTAAAGGAAGAGATGGTGCACTCCTTGGGAAGGCAAGAATGTCTTTCAACATTGCCATTTGCCTCTGCTACATCCTACCAAGATCAGGGTGGCCAAGATTTCAGCGCCATACATAGCGGACGAGTTTGCACAAGTCCTTAGAATCTCCAGGGCTTGAGACACTGTGTTACACTCATAATGGTTCACGAAACCTTGCATTGCCGCTCCTCTCCTTGAATAGTTAAGCAAGGATGTTTCTATCCGTCTTCCCCATAATCCTCTTTCATCACGACAAACTCCCAGATAGTCATAATATGTGACTCTCTCGAACTCAACCGGCCCCAGGCCAGAGTGGGCAAGGAATTTCCTGCGTCTTTTAGACCAAAGCATAGCCTTGGTTTTGTTCAAATTAATTACAAGACCCAACCTTGATGATTTTAAAGCAAACAAATTTAACGCCATCTAAATACGACCTCTGGTCTTACTAATCAGGACCTGTACCATCGCCGTATAGCAGGATGCCAGTTTTCCTCCCTCCTAACATTGGGGCATCCATGTCACATTGGGAAGTCTCTTTGGCGTTTCTATCCGTCTTCCCCATAATCCTCTTTCATCACGACAAACTCCCAGATAGTCATAATATGTGACTCTCTCGAACTCAACCGGCCCCAGGCCAGAGTGGGCAAGGAATTTCCTGCGTCTTTTAGACCAAAGCATAGTCTTGGTTTTGTTCAAATTAATTACAAGACCCAACCTTGATGATTTTAAAGCAAACAAATTTAACGCCATCTGATCTTACTCTGGTTTTACTAATCAGGACCTGTATCATCGCCGTATAGCAGGATGCCAGTTTTCCTCCCTCCTAACATTGGGGCATCCATGTCACATTGGGAAGTCTCTTTGGCGTTTTGATTTTTGTATAAACTGAGCGTGGGGGCGACACTGCATCCTGCTTAGTGCCCCTAGAGACCGAAAAGGGCTTGGATAAACCTTTGTCCGCCGGAATGCATACACGGGTGTAAGTTCCTACATGCAGGCTACATATTGGCTGCCAGCATGTTAATGGGGACACCTGTTTGGAATAGGTGCCGCCATAACTTAGATCTGGGGATTGAGTCGAAGGCTGCATGCAAATCAATAAATACCAGATAGGGATTTTGGTTCCTAAGTCTCACATATTTATCCCTGAGCATAGATAGCCTAAATACTTGCTCCAGGCAATGGGTTTAGATTCACTGAACCCACAAGCACAGTTTCAGTTCTAGCTATGTTTAAGCAAAGTCATTTCCATTGGAACCAGCTAGTGGCATGTGTCAGCCAAGCTGCAGCTTCCATACACCAGATCCATCGCGAAGGCTGGGTGTGTATAGGTGCCACTGGTCTATAAACAGATGGGGCTCACTTGTGTTTGCCAGTCATGGCACGTATATGCTAAATAGAATCTGAAAAGGGCTCAACATGCAGGTAATATTTGGCAACACAGATAGCTGAAAGAGACTTTTACATGTTGGGTGTGGTTGATCAAAAGGAATGATACTGGGTTTACTTCCAGGCCCACAATGCATAAAGCTTGACAAAGACACTTAATTAGATGGTCTTAGCAGAGGAGGTCAAAGGAAGCTGAGTGGTGCATCAGATCAAATGTTCAGGCCTGATACTGATCCCTTGGGTTAGAGGTTCCCCTTGGTGTTTATGAGGATGGTTTCTATCCCTAGTAGGTGGAGATATTGAATTGACGGTCGCTCCGGAGGCTGATTTGCTGCTGCTAAAGCTAGAACATACATCCAAATGGGGCAATTTGGCACTAGATGATGGAAATGTTTAGATAAGGTAGGGAAGAGGTGACATGTTATGCCTTTTTCTAAAGCAGCAGTGGGATGTTATAGATTTAATGTCAAAGGGTAGTGCACGAAGGACAGAATCACCTGATCATTTTGGTCTGATAGCAGGAAAACAACATCAGAAAAGTTCTGGAGGAGTCGGGAAATACCATACAGTAGGCATTTCTGTTCAAATAAAAGAATCTTAAACACAGTTTGTTGGCTGGGGGAAGATAGAGCAATTAGCATAACGCTGAGCTGGATAAAGCAGAACAAGGCATATTCAGCCAAACCAGGTTAGGCCCCATTGGCTTAATCAAATTGCATGTGGGCAAGGCCACAGTGGCTGAGACCCGTTGGGGCATGTCCCGCTAGTTAAGGCAGGTGTGTCAACAAGAATCAGCAGGTCTACAGCCACTTCTAGTTTGTGTGTGGATGGAGAGCTTGTTGTGTTGTTCTTATGCTCACTGTGATGATGTCTCCCCAGCCGTCATGCCAGAAAACAAGATGGTGAAAAATTTGCAATGAACAAAGATAATAACCTTCGGGCTGTGAGATGGAGACGACAAAATTCCAGGGATTATTGGATCAAGATTTACTGTCCTGTACAATAGGTGATCTTTCTTTCTGTGAGGAAGTTAGGTTACTTCACCTCTTCGTCTTGCTCCTGGGAACAGGTCCTTGCTGGGTATAGGCCTCCCTCCTCTCAAGCTTCTCTCCTCTTAGTATTCAGAGAATCTGGATGCCCACTCCAGAGAGGAGGCTTCTCCCGACCTCTCTTCCTTCCTCCTCGAACAGATGCAATGAGAATCAGCCAATATAACGAATTTGCTTCTCCTGGGACTGCGCCATTCCTTGAGGATTTGAGCTGCCATCCAATCAGGGCTTGTTATGCCTGGGAGTCTTTCACAGAAGTCCTGCCCGCTTTCCCTGTCTGCCGTGTCACCTTGGTGTGAAATCTGCCATCCCCTCCCAGCAGACTCCGGTCTAACCGGAACTGCCACAAGACTCACAACTGACTCCTGCGTAGCCTGCCGACATCCTTGAGGTCCGTTCGCTGCTGTGCACTCCTGCGGCATGCCGTCTTTGCTGCTCTTGCTGCATCGATGCCCAACACCACATCATCCCCACCTACGACCCTCAGATGAGGGTCCATCCCACAGTGTGGTGTCACTGGTCTCTCCACATCGGTGAGTGTGGGACTGGGCTGTTCGGGTTTCGCACTGTCTTGCTTACGTAAAGCTTGAAATGATTCTCCATAAAATTGTGCAGTCTCTAGCTTTTCTGCCACATTTTGCTACCAAGACTGGCCCGGGATTGGCCCAGGGTTCTCCCTTCTGCCAGGATTAGCCACGGCCTTCTTCAGAAGTCAAGTGACAATGGCATGGTCAAGCACTGGGGACAGTGTCTACTTGGAGTGATGGATCTATGATGAGTAAACAGAACAGCTACACCAAGAGTTATTTACTTGGCACCACAATTGTCTGCGGGTTGAGAGGAAGGCCTGATCATTTTGCTCAGTTCAGCCTCTTCGGCCAGGCTGCACTCACTCAAGACCAGTGTACATGTGCTTTCTGCCGTGCCATGATTGTGGTATGGTGTAACAGATGACACAGTGATGTGTGCACTGAGAGGCCATCTTGCTCAGAATGAAGAACATTTGGCTCTCCACGTTTCATGGGGACAGGCAGGGATGATAACAGTGCACAGTCCACCAACTCCTCAGAAAGACAAAAGAGTTCCCTGGAGGAATTATTGGCGCCGAAAATTACGCAAATGAGTCCCTTGAAGGAATTGTTGGCACCGAAGATGCCGCACTGAAAATGTAGTTTAGCGGGTCTTTGGAAGTGCCAGCTTGTGTGCATGGCTGTGTTTTATTCATGCAGTTCACTGAATGGGGTAGGTAGGGGTTTTCATGCACCTTTTAAGTATGCTTTTCTTGCTTTTCAGGGTTATGAGTTTGGTCAGTCACCGTTTAGACTGATTGTTTTGGTGCAATTTAATTGCGACTTTTTGCAATGTATGTTCACCCTTAATACTATGTGGGACCCAACTGCACCATTTCATGAATGATTCGTAATAAGGAATGTTTCAGAAAAAGTGTCATTTTTATGATGTTATGCTCTTAAATGTTATGATAGTAGTCAGCCGTAAGTTGTGCCTAAATGTGGGCAAGGTGAAGTGCGTTGAAGAGGAATATGTGACATCTTAGTGGAGTGTAGAGGTGGAACATTCTGCTGCATGATGTCTGTTGGGAGAGATGTTCCATTGCTGTGTGTGAGTGACTTCCTTTGGATGTGTAAGGTGTGTTTGAGAATTGTAATGCAGAGGGGTTAATGGAGGGCCCGGTGGGAAACTTGGAGCATCCAACTGGTGTTGCCTTGGCAACCTCCCATTAGGGGTGACATGCCGATAGTGCTTCCCTTAGGGCAAGGTACTTGTGAGGAGAATGTCCTGAGGCTCTATGGAGTAGGCTGGTATCTCTGGCAGTGAAGAGTATTCAGTGACTGGTCTTGGATGAGAGGGGTGGGCACACGGAGATGAGTGAAAGACATATGATGCATGCAGTACCGGGCACCAAGCAGAGTGCAGGGTTATTCTGGAGAGGGTAAAGTACCAGTGGGGTCCCTTGGCACCACTCTGCATATAACAAGGTCAAATTAAAATATCTGGGTGCCAATCACGTAAATTAGATTGGAAATCCCACAGCAGCAATATAATAGGGCACTAATTGCATTTAGTGCAAGAGGGTGAAATCACAGTGGGACACCAGGGAGCAAAATTTAAAAAGGTCAAAATTACAGTGCAACGCATGGGAGCAAATCCCAACAGCCAGGGAGGTTATTGAGGGGCACAAACAATCAGGCCGCATGAAGCCGGACTTGAGTTTGGTTTCTAAGTGCAGATCCGGGATTTGAACCTCCGTTGCTCTGCATGGTTTTCCTTCCAAGACCAGCACGTTGCACCTGTGCTATCCTCCGTTCACAATGTTATGACAAGGTCTCTCTCACCTCAGTTTAAATTGCCCAGGTGCTGTGCTCATCGGATCCTGCTGTGACTTTTCACAGCAATGCCCATCACATGATTTTCCAAATGCATAATTGTCTCCAGCTCTTAATGTTGAACTTGCATCAGTATTCATCCCAGTATAACTTTGCATAGGTGAACAATGCCAGGTCAAGCCGACAAAGCTGCACATCTGGTTGCACACATCACCTACCCCCCTTGAGGACCGTGTTTTCATCTCAATCCTTTAAAAATATAGACGGCTGCCAAGGGCAGACACAGGCACCTGGTTCTCCATTCGGCTCGGCATTAAGACTAAGCAGAGCAGCTCCTGCAGCAGCTGCAGATCCTTCACTGTCTTGTGCATGGCTCTGCTCTCATGGGCAGCCATTAGATTAGCTCTCTGTGCTTGGTGATCATTCCATACTCCGTCGATGCCGCCATTCTCAGATCGGCATTAGATGAAATGAAGCCGCTGGACCGCACTCTCAATGTTTCCACATAGGGATCACCTGAAACCTCGGATTAGAACCCTCTGGGAAGGACTATTGAGTTTAGGTGTGACCCAAGTCTCATCCTCAGTTTTTGCTAACCCTTGATCAAGTTACTGGATCTAGGGAAGAAAAGGACCAGTGGTGAAAAGGGCTATGCACCCAGCAATATACCTTCAACCCATGGCTGCAATGAGTTAAAGATGAATGTTGCTGCCACAGTCGTGGAGGATGAAAATGTTCCATCTGTTGAATGCAAATGTGTTGCTCCTGATGGGTACTGGCAATGGCTGCCCACGGCTTACAAATCATAGTTCTCCGCAAAGCATCAATGACACCGTTATTTTGGAATTGATGTACACATGGAACACCAGAGGGAACACGCATTTGTTTCACGAGGAAGGTTTGATAGCTATGCTTGATACCTTTCTGATTGTAGCCTTGCAAGAAACATGGCTTACAGCGGAAGTGCTATTCGACGGTCGCAGCACTGTACACCAAGTAGCGAGCCAAGGGCCGAAAGGGAGACCAAAAGGTGGGCTGCTAGTAACAGTTAAATCTACATGGAGCATAAATAGGTTGAAACAATCCACCCCCAATGCTCTTGTCACCAAGCTTACCCACCAAAATATGTGATAATTTTTATGAACAGATATGATCCACCGAATATGGTAGGCACTAAAGAGAATGTGAAGGTGGTGGGTAACATACTGCTGCAGTATAATTATCGATATCCTATATGGTTGGTAGGTGACTTCAATGCAAACATCAGGGCACTTCCATTAAATGATAATAGCACTAACAATTCATCATCATCCGTATATGGTGTCAGGTCTAATAGGCAAGGGAAAATGTGATATACGTTCTTGGCTTCCCATGATCTAATTAAACTAAATGGATTTATCCCAAGTGATGCCGCTTCAGCATTCACAAGGATAGATGGGAGGTCCGCTGCCACCCTTAACTTCGTGTTTTCCAATATAAGTGAGCTACACTACCTCAAAGATATGACTATTGTTAGTCGTGATGAGAGCGACCATCTCCCACTGTGTTCTCTATTGGCATTTCCAACCATAAAGACAGCAATTGCGGACAACTATTGTAATGGCCAACTGTATCTGAATGAGGGCCTAAATCGTATCCATTGGCACCAGCAAAACCTTGACTATGCCAATAAGGTTGTTAAAGATATTTTGCCACGGTTTATAGCCGAGGGAACCAACAGGGTTAACACTAACCATATGATGATGGTTAATTTCACTAGTATGATGGAAACCATCTGTACGCAGGTCCCAATGAGCAGGGTCTATAAAACTACCATGGAGAGATTGAACAAATGCACTTCCTTGAGGATAGGCCCGACAATTGATTAGTCTAGCCAAAAAGAATATGTGTTTAGACATACCGAGCATTATTGCTCAACGAAATAGTGGGTGTGCGGTTAAATCTGTTTACATGATGGTAAATTCTATTAAAAAGAGCTATAGATGCTGGCTGAAACAGCACAAGCTTCAGTGTGAGATAAATCAATGGAAACAAAATCGCCAACTTGCCACTGTCAAATCATTCCTCAGGAATATGGCAGATATTGAGAAGTGGAAAAAAAAGAGACATATCCATAAATTGTATCCCAGAAGCGAAATGGAGCGCTCACATACAAGCTACTCTTGGCCGTCCTGAGGATATCAGTGACATCTTTCCACTACCGGTGGATTGTTGGGAATGTAAGGCCTCAATATTAGATATAATACTTATAATAGAATATCTAAATAATTCTGGAGCTGCCGGGTCCGATGGGGTATGTAATCAATTGTTGTAAATGGATCCAGAATTATGGGCATCTGCTCTCCATTTACTAGTTACGGTAAATGGAGAGCAAATAGGTAAGAAAGGAAAGATTCCAAAGGCGTGGAACATAAGTCATATTCTCACTGTCTACAAAAAAGGCACTTGAGACAACCGAGCTAATTTTCGAATGCTAGCAATGCTAGACATTCCTCCTAAAATGTGTGCACGTGTGTTGCTCCTTGAACTAAATGCATGGATAGCTGAAATTATTTTTTGCCTCCAAACCAAATAGGATTCCTATCAAAATCAAGTACAACTCATAACCTAATAATTTTGACATCAGCAATAGAACATGCATGGTTGCTTCGTTGGTCTTCTGTCCTTTTGCTGCAATTTAGAGATCGCCGTCTGCAAGAGGAAGCACGCGTGCCACAATTTCTGCTGAAACACAGACTTTCGCTCGCTCACGGACCACAAGTAAATATACTCGTTCATGATCACAGGATTCGTGAGACTAAACACAGTCAGCCCTGGACTTTAATCTGTGTCTTTAATCTGTGTCTTACGTTCGTTTCTGCTTCATTCTTCTTGTTTTGTTTCTCTTTCCTCTTTAGCTCCCTTCGCGTTTGCGAGCATTGCACCGTCCCCTCAGAGCCCTGCAGCCTCTCAAAATGGCCACCACTAGCGCACCTGTGCGTGCGCCAAGTGGACACAAGTGGCTTGGCTTTTTGGCTGTTTGGCTGTTCGGGTGTTTGGGGTGAGGGGGAACACCTGTTATACATTTTCTTTTCGTGTTTTTATTTTGAGTGATTTTTTGTGCACTTTGACCATCAGGGGGATCTATACTGTGATATGAGGAGAAACAAAATGCCAGCAATTAGGAAGGAACATGGGGAGGACTTCTTCCACGTGGTTAGCACACGAAGAGCTAGCCTGGCACAGGCGGAGGTGCTTCCTCTCCCCGAGCCTTGCACGGAGGAGGAGGAAATGCTGCAGTGTGCCCAGGACTGCTCCGTGGATTTGAAAAACATGGACACTAATATGGATTCCTCTCAACCTCTGTTTGGGGAAGAGTTAGCAGCGGGGTCCCTAAAGAGGATCCAATAGTGGGGAAAGATAGAGGTTTTGAAGATTTATGTGTTGCTACTCCGGCAATCTTCATCTCTGATGATATTTTTGAAGATCCGGTCTTTGACATTCAGTTGGGGTGTAGGAATGAGTCTCCATTGGGAGAGGAAACAACAACAATGCTATATTCAATAGAGCTATTCTGGCGGAAGTTAGGAAACAAACCGAGGTTCTGACCAGGATTGTTAAAGGCATGGTCGAGTAAAAATTTTTATTGTCCCAACGTGTCGGCCATGTTTTTTTAAGCCTAAGTGGCTCGATTTTAGAAAACTTTCCTATGGACTTTACCCGAGTTTTCGTCCATTAAACGCACGCGAAAACAAGCACCAGGGAGCCGCCATTTTCTGATAATCCTATCTTTTCCCCGATCGCCCTGGCTGACCTGCTTTTGCGGCACTAAATCAATTCCCCCGCCCCTGAGCCTGACATTATCAAAACATTCATATTCCCTGCCTCTCCCCGTGACGTTACTGTGCTGCGTAGGCAAACGCGCCCAGTCGTCGTCTGCGCGACTCCACACAGAACCCAGAAACCAACACAGATCAACTCACAACACAGCGCGCCACATTTCGGAATATGAAACTGTACTTTAAAATGAAACAGCAACACGGTACATTTGGTAAAGTACATTTATTTGACATTAAATGTTTAGAGAATATTCAGCAATTGACATATGAACTCCGGAAGCCATTTATTTTCTTTTATCTGTATCCGCAATAACTGTTCCGTTTCATCTTGAGTCACGCGCTGTTCCTTTATGGTACACAGGGTGTTCATTTTCGTAAAAAGAATCACTTTGGAAGCACGGTGAACCGCAAGGCTGTTCCATCAACTAGGCACTACTCCATCCTAAAGGTTGATATGTTGCTTCTAGCCACTAGTACAGAGTAAGGGCATGTGGGCCCTTGGCGATTGTCCCATAACATGGTGATCGTGCTCCAGTTGTTGACACGAAGCTGCAGGTGTCTGCTGAAGAATCCATCCGCCGGTGTCTCAAACAGATGGCAGTGGCAGTAAGGGATAAAATACCTGTTATGAAAAGAAAAAAATGATAATTAGTCTCGCTAACCGAACTTCATTAATATTACTCATTTTATTTATTACGGCCGATCAGAAACTATTTGCTTGCAAGGGTAGTTCAAAGGAGTATGTTCGTCTCTAAAATCAATGCGAAAAGTAACGAGATAAATCGAGGCCAACACACAATGATAAACGACAGTCTACATGCGTGAGGAATGATATGATATGGCATTTGTAACGCGCCTATACTCAAGTGTTACTAGGTGTGACGAGGCAGGTGGGGAACAAGGGCAGACAGACAACCATCCTACTAGGCCATGTGTCTTTCTGATCGCGCATGGGGAAGGGCTGTACATGGTTAGTTGAATACAAATTAAATAATAGGTCCAGCTGGTAGCAAGTGCAAGGTAAATGCCGGGAGAAGGGGCTGAAGGATACAGAGACAGTCCCGTAGTGCAGGTAGGCAGTGCAGGGAAAAGTGGCTGGGCCAAGGACCGAGATCGGTGAGACCAGTGGACCTGCATGCCCATGTGCCCACTACGAACAGTTTTACTTGCTTTTCCTAGCTCTTCATTCATTCATTTATTCATGCATCCATTCATTAAATCTTCATTCCGGTATAAAAGCGTGTAAAGATTTACTTACATTATATTTGAAATTTCCATTGTGTCTCTTCGTAATGCAGTCTGTAAAACGGACCGTGCTCTTGACAATGATTTTTCGTATACTGACCTAAAACTGAAACTCGTTCTAGTTTCTGAATTTTCTGCCTTATCGTCTCTTACGTTATTGCGCACTCCCTTCAAATGTAGTTCTTTCGGCATGGTCCCTGTCTCAATGTCAAAAAACAATAGACCCTTATGCTTCCAGTGCGACTTGTGGGCCTCATCTGGGCGCTGTCCTTCGCATTCTTTATTTGCAACATCACGTAGTATAGGCATCTATGAGAACTTGAAGTTTAGAATCCGTCTATGTAGTGCACCTCAATGTGCAAATGCGAACTGGCTTCTCTCCCAAATGCCACGGCCTGCTTGGTTGGCGCGTTCTAAGTGCCCCAATTTTGTCCCCGTTGTCTGCGAGCTTTGCAGCCCAAATTGAGACATTTAATTTTTGGCGGAAGGTCAGGGAAAGTATAAAGTACCACAGGAGTTGAGTTAAAAGTGAGATTTATTGTTTGTTTGTTTGTTTTATTATTTGCAATACGCAAGCCTCCCCTCCGTTAACAGTGCGCAGCATTTACATTTACATGAGATGAGACATGAGAAAAATATATACATACACATATGTGAGGTGAATAGAGAGAATTCAAAGATGACACCCAGCTTGTTCGCCACCCATGATGGTGAAGGTAGGGGTTAGGTTTACAGGTATACTGTACAATAACATTTATTTACAAAAAGACAATCATATTGCAATTATTTAAACCGGGATTCAGCTGTGCATCGGGTGGGCATGGCACAGTCGCAATGTTCGGTGGCAATGGATCACTGCTCTGCACAGAAACGTCCAAAATTCCATATCTGTGCTTCTCTAACACAGCAACAATAAGGCCTTTCACAAAGTCGAACTGCATTTCATCATAGAATGGTTTGATCACCCATTGCTTACTTCGTTTTGAAAACACCTTAGTGTAGCGAGGCATCCTTACTTTTCCCCTAGTCCTATATTGTTTACGTCCGACATTGCTGTTATGGGCCAAGACCGCTAGTAGAGTGTGATGTTTCATGCCCCGAAAGCTAAAATGCAAGCGCTTTGGCCTGTACTTTAGGCACATATTGTGGAACACCTCCAAATCTCCTGTGTGACAGAATTCTGTCAGTCCTCTCAAATCTCTTGATAGAGTTTTGTCGAAAACAATCTTCTCAATGGCTTTGTGTGTCGGTGAAGATGGAATCAACCACTTCTTCTTCCGTGCCTCCTCTGGGGACAAAGGGCCATGTTCACATTGGTGGAAATGTTCATTTGCTGTCCAGCGGGAACGTTGGTACAGTGGTGCATCAGTGACCGCCATTTTTCAAGTAGTATTTCCACTGACCCCTCACAAGTTTTTGAGCTCCACCAAAGATGGTTGGTGATAGAATGTGACCACTGCAAAATACTTTCAAACCTTTTTTTTTCCCTGCAGCCGAGATTTTCTTATTGATTGATTTAGCAAGATGCCATACGTCAAATTGATGTTTAATATGGGGGAACGGCTCTCTCATTGTCTTGGCAATTGAAATGTGTCTATCAGTGGCTATGAGGTCGATGTGCATTCCCCTCGATTGTTGATATTCCACTGATTTTATAAAACCTAGTTTCTCCATGGCCACTGACGATGTACATTGTGTTACCTGCACGACCACCGAACTCACAATTTTCTTACTATCCATGTCCTGAGAGTGGTAGGTGCAGTACTTGGCAGAAAATCCAGGGCTGTCGCACTGTCCATCGCCGGCTAGCCTGAATCGTTTGCCTTCGAATGTACTTGCTAGAGACAATTGTTCAATTTTCCAAGCATCACTAATGGCCGGAAACAGATAATCACGTTGGTATGTGTAGTACAGCGCTTTAGAAATGAAATGGAGTCCCAAAAACTGGAAGAAAGCCTCTAACTTTCTAAAACTGGAGCCACTAAAAAGTGATGCAGCTGCACACAGTAGATTGCCTGCTGGCATTTTCCCCAACATTGGTTGTGCAGACCATGAGAACCTATGATTTAATCTACAGGCGGCATTTATTTTGACGTCACTGCCTTTTATTTGACGAGTCACATTAATCAATGGCTTCCCACATACTTTCCCTCTAATGGAATGCACACATTTCAGCATACTTATAATTTCCATCAAACAACTGTCGAATACAATGTATTTGCTCTCTTTCATTAGACTGTCATCCTGCGTCAACGTTGTTCGGCCTTTGACGTTGTGGAGATTTCAACACATTGGTAAGTAATATCGCTGATATCAAGTTCTGATGCGTCTATGGATGCTGCGGCTGGTTCATTCTCTGTCATTGCAACATCTATGACTTCGACATTGATGGGAGAACACAACAATGTCGACAGGTTTTTTGGTGGCAAATTTTTGGCGGGTGTAGATTGTGTAAATTGATCTGCAACTACTTCAGAGCTATCTTCAATACATTCAATAACATCTTCTTGTGGTGGTGCGGTCGCACTGTAGCTATGGTCCAATGCAACTTTGCTGTAGTCTCCAAACACAGTTAATTCATGTTCTGGCCATTGGACATGAGCATCTCGAGCCTGAATTAATAGTTCCTCCATAGTGTACACGGTCTGGCAAGCCACATCTCTCATTCGCTTGACTGTCTGTGTATGTATAGTTCTGACACCCACGGGTAACTGGAGGAGAGATTGGAAAAGGGATGTTTAGTTTAAACACAAGATGGCGTGTAGTAGAATCGACTGGAAAAAAACATAAAATAGTCCCCAGCACAAACATTTTTTTAAAGTTATGAACTGTTTGTAACTAACCTTTTTTTGGCTTTTTTTCTTTGCAACTTTTTTGACTGGACCTTCAACATCTGCACGCTGTAGCTCCGATTCGTTTCCGCATGTCCTCCCTTCCTCTTGCGCTGCAACGACTATATTTTCTGTATCCGCATAGACAGCACGGAATGAGGCTCCATCGTCTCCCTGAAACATAGTACTTTCATTACTATGTATCAAAATATTGTTAGCATAAAACACACGTGAGGACGAACACACAGGTACATCTCAATAGCCAAATACGATTTAAACATTGTGTGCAACAATCAAACGACAAGTATTCAACCAGTGGTGATCTATTTCGATGGAACTGTCAGTATCCATACCACTGGCTCTGCATGGACTGCCATGAATGGTTGTATTGGAGAGGAGGCATCCGCATCTCCCTGAAACACAGTACTTACATTAGTATGCTTTTCAATATTGGAAAGACAACACACACTTGGGGTCGACGGCACAGGTACATATAAAGAGATAACCGCAAATGATGCATTGTCCAAAAGAATCAAGGAAAATCCAAATATGATCACATTTCATCAACTTATTTCAACGATTCCTTTACATCTGCATCATCTAAATGAGATGTTGTGATTGTGGTGGAAGCTCCGTCGTCTCCTTGAAACCCAGCACTTGGATTAGTATGGTTTTCAATATTGGAAACACAACACACACTTTGGGTCGAACGCACAGGTACATATAAAGAGATAACCGCGAAAGATGCATTGTCCAAAAGAATCAAGGAAAATCCAAATATGATCACATTTCATCAACTTATTTCAACGATTCCTTTACATCTGCATCATCTAAATGAGATGTTGTGATTGTGGTGGAAGCTTTGTCGTCTCCCTGAAACACAGCACTTGCGTTAATAGGGAAGAACGTATAGCAAATGGAATCACGTTATATGATCACGCATGATGGAGCTGTCATTATCCATACCTTGTGCTGCTGAAGAATATCTATGGATGTTGCAAATGTAGTGCGCACTTCCGAAAGCTGTTGAGCCGATTCGTATACTTGAATGTCAGGCTCTGCATCAAGTGCAGGGGTTGACGCTCCATCAACTGCCTGAAACATAGTACTTGCATTAGTGAGGATTACAATTGTGAAAACATAACACACACCTGGGGTCGACAGCACAGGTACATATCAACAGCTAACCACGAATGAAACATTGTGTAGAACAATCAAACGACAAGAATTCCAGCTCTGATGATGACTCTCAATGGAGCTGTCAGTATCCATACCTCCTGATGTTGAAAAACATCTAGAAATGTTGTAGATGTGGCGGACGCTTCAGCATCTCCCTGAAAGACAGTACTTGCATTAGTATGGATAACACTAATTATAACTGAAAAAAAACACCAGTGGACGATAACTAAGGTGTATATCAATTGGAAAGCAGTAACCAAACATTCAGTAAAATAATTACACAATAGAATAAAACTATTACTTGACATGCATAAAACAAGTATGTAGCGGATTAGCCTAGTAAGATTACCTGATACGCGCTAGAAGTGGTTGATAACTGCGACCACGTCAAGGATGAAGAATGTTCTTGCTTCAGATTCAAGGGATAGTCAAGAAGTTGTAAAGGTCAATTAATGATTGATAATGAAATGCCAATATTAAAAATAGCCATGTAAGCCGACAGAATACTTGAAAAATGCTCAATACAGCACAGTTCCCTGTCCCCATATATATATACATTGCGTTTGTGGGTTATGAAATCGAAAAATAATATATTGATAAATGTCATTATTCAAAAAACTATACACTCATATCAATATCGAAATTATTACAAGGCATAGAACACCTACAATATCTATTAATCCATTCGGCTACACACTACGGCAAGGCCGAAAGCTAAATCCGGACACTTGACTCACCGGTGGCGGAATGTGGACGAATAGAGTGGGAATAGCGTTTTCGCGCAATTTCCGTGTCGTTCGCCGTTTATTCTTCTTTGTTACCCAAGAAGTTGTGTACATGTCCAAAGAAAAGTCCTGGCTGCAGATGCGGTATTGATCACCCCTCTTGTCCTCTAAGACTTGTTGGACTCTACTTTCCAGCTCATCCAGTGGATATCCGCAATGTCCGACCCATTCTCTTATTCGATCAACAGTTTTCGGGAATACATGCATTGTAGTTCCTTCAGATTTCGCATGGGTCTTCGAAGGGCAACCGCTAATCGAACAGGCAGGCATTGTTGATAAATCTGAAAAGTAAATATCAACATTATTATACAATCTTCAAGAGTAAAGATTTGATACAAAAGTAAATGAATCATACAATGATCAATGCAAGGTTTGTTTTGGTCGCAGGAACTATACCAGTAAATTATGTGCTGCTTAGTATTTGCATAAGTTGCAGAAATGTATAATTGATGTGACTGAAATCTGAACATGTGACTTGTCCCTTGGATGTTCTGTCTTGCACGAGAAGGAAACATGCTAACATTATTGACTGGACCCCCGAAGGATGCAATTCAATCACAATAGTCACAGATGAAAATAAATAGATCTATTGATAGCATAGCAATGGAAACTCAAGTCAATACCAATGAGACCAATGAACATAGCACTATTGTGTACTCTATTCGAAAATAGATAGAAATTTAAAAATCTGCGAAATATGGCCAGGATACATGGCCTTACCTTGACCAACAAACAGTTGGATTCAGCAAGCAGAGCAGTATGTTGCGGGAGAATAGGTGGATGGCCACAGGTAGCGCACTGATGGGTATGCTCGAAGCGGTCACAGAAGTTCACAGATAGCACGACGACGAGCAGATTAGCATAGATCTCAGTGGTTCCCAGGTAGCACGTTCAAGAGTTGACTTGCAAAGCACAAAGATGTTCTCATGAGACATATCGAGTGGTTTTTAAAGTATTAGAAACTGGGGTGTGTTTGTGAATGAATGACGTATGTATGTCGTGGTATTAGGGGGTGGCCTGCTTGAAGGGGAGGCCTGCCTGGAGACACAGGGTCTGAGGAGGCCATGTGACCGATGGCCCCTTGGCGTGGGACACCTTTTGAAGTGTACATGCAGTTTGGCACCTTGGCCTTTCGCGCCCCTGACAGCCCCCCATGCCAGCGCTCATCCCCGGGTGTGAACCGCCTTTGATAGAGGGGGGTGGGATGGATGGCCCTGGGGCGTGCAGATAAGGCACAGGAAGACTGTTGAATGGAGACACACTTATGTGGATTGCAGGGGGCGGCCTGCCTCAGGGAAGGCCTGTCTGGAGACAGGGGGTCTGAGGAGGCCATGTGACCGATGGCCCCTTGGCGTGGGACACCTTTTGAAGTGTACATGCAGTTTGGCACCTTGGCCTTTCGCGCCCCTGACAGCCCCCCATGCCATCGCTCATCCCCGGGTGTGAACCGCCTTTGATAGAGAGGGGTGGGATGGATGGCCCTGGGGCGTGCAGATAAGGCACAGGAAGACTGCTGAATGGAGACACACTTATGTGGATTGCAGGAGGGCGGCCTGCCTCAGGGGAGGCCTGCCTGGAGACACGGGGTCTGAGGAGGCCATGTGAACGATGGCCCCTTGGCGTGGGACACCTTTTGAAGTGTACATGTAGTTTGGCATCTTGGCCGTTTGCGCCCGTCACAGCCCCCCATGCCAGCGCGCATCCACCGGCGCGAACCGCCTTTATATCAATATACAGTATATCGCCTTTATATCAATGATAGTATATCATTGCTTATCAATAACAAATGCCACATACCGGAGATTCTTGTGAGCACAGACCCACACTTCAACCGGTGTATTATAGTGGTCAAGACCCTAAGGCCTGTATAATCCAATGGTAATTGTTAGTATAGATAGATGTGTGACTTTTATAGAGACATAACCTACTGAAAGACTTTGAACAAGTGTTATTTAGTGCATGCATTATTGACAATATGTTATGTTAGCTTAAATAGATAGTGACCACCCCGCTTCAAGCGACCTGACCTTCACCCATTCGGAGCACAGATGTCTGATGCCCATCCTTGAATGGAGACACACTTGATTCATTTAAAAAATCGAGACAAACGTTGTTAAAATATATGTGGTGTTTTATTTTGTTTCTTATTTTCATGACACAAAAATACAAGACTTTAAAGATTATACAGGTCAGGTTGCAGCACAGCGAGAGAAAATCCCCTGTACTGACCGCTGTCACTCGGGAACGTTTCTCTAATGGCACGAACGGCACAGGCCGGTATCACTCTTCGAACGTGGTGTCCAAGCCTCCCGTGAAGCCACCATGTAAAGGAACGATAAGCCACCAGCCTGTACCACCTGTGAAAAGGAATGAAACAAACTGTTTTTAAATGACCAAGATAAGTTTAATAAACATTTGTTGTCAATGACAATTCTTGTAACTAATGGCATTTTACACGGACAAATGCTATCTAGACAATGCACACTATTGAATTACTTACATGCGTTACAATGATATGTAGATGTAATTTTGGATATAGTAGAAGAACATGAAATAGGAGTGGCATGACAAGCAGAGTATACTTACTCGTTACTCGGATTACGAGGACGAAAAGTTACGCGAAGTTCGTGCATAAGGACCATCATTATCCTCAACACGGCCCGTGTGAGGCAGGCTGCCCTGAAGTCTGGCAGCTCAGTGATGCATTGCGGTCGTGGCTCGCCTTCCGAAATGTAGGCCAGGCATCCCGAGTTTTCTCGGCAGCAGCAGTTCTCGTCCTCAGTTGGCATTAGCTTGCACCGATTGCATGTGCACCAGGTGGAGACGCCGTCCATTCGACTAGGCCCAGGCTCTTCATCTGATGATTCGTCCTGCCAACTGCCGTCCGAATCCCCATCGTTTTTGCGTGCTTCCCTTTCCAGTAGTTCCTCCTCGGTATACTCGGGCTCATACATGTAGGGCATTATTGTAGCCATTGTGTGTTAAACAAACTAAAATAATTGATAGCGGTGGTACTGGTATCTGTTCACACGGGCTACAAGTGGCGAAGGTAGCTGACCAGAGCACTGAAACGAGTCACAGAATACTCAAAGTAACACAGAGAGAGGAATGGAATCGAAAATCGGCTGCTGTGTGTTGTGAAACGGTCTGTTTATACTTATTGAGGAGAGAGGCGTCCTGCCATTTCCATGGCGACACGTCATTAGCTGAAGCGCAGCGAATGTTGACACGAGACGTGCTTTGGCGTTGGGAAATGGGCGGTACGAGTCTGCTGATGACAGGCTCAGGGGCGGGGGAATTGATTTAGTGCCGCAAAAGCAGGTCAGCCAGGGCGCTGGGGCAAATGATAGGATTATCACAAAATGGCGGCTCCCTTGCTTGTTTTCGTGTGCGTTTAATGGACGAAAACTCGGGTAAGGTCCATAGGAAAGTTTTCTAAAATCGAGCCACGTAGGCTTAAAAAAACATGGCCGACCCGTTGGGACAATAACATTTTTTACTAGACCATGCCTTTAAGGTCACTGATGAGTTGCCCAATCGTTTGTCTGATTTATTTCTTCCCACACTTAAGGAGTCCCTCTTGGGTTTGGATGTGGGGTGGAAAGATGGGCCCATAACCGAAGGGAGGGGACCCGAGAAAGAGCTACCTCAGCTTCCAGGTCACCCAATTGAAGCTGTATCTAATGGGAAGATTCTCGTCCCTAAATTCTCAGAGGTGGTTGCAAAGAATGTGTCAAATGGTTTGGAGGTGTCAGCAAAGAGTGGGGGGAATTCCATGTCAAGTGCTGAATGTAAAGGTGGGGTTTGGCCCTGTCCTGCTGTGCCCCCAAACAATTCCAACATCAAAGCAGCAAAAAAACAGGCAAAGAAAAATAATAATAAATCCCCTAAAAATTAGTTGAAAAATAAAAATTCCAGAAAATTTTTGAGGGATCTTGATTTTAAACATCAGATTGAAAACGAATTGGCTGATTCAAAAGCACACATAGGTAAACAGAAAGACCTTTCTAGTGAAAAAGTGGACCTAATGAATATTCCCGATGACAAACACTATGATTTATGAAACTATGTAAAAAAGGACCCCCCTTACTACTAATTGAACAGCCTTGAAAGCGGTTTAAATGATATTTTTGATATTTTCAAAAATACCGCAAACACCTCAGACAAAGAGTTTGAAGATACAGGTCCAATCAAACATGTTCTGGTCACTAGTAAGGCTAGAGATAAGGAGGACAGGGAAAACTTTCACATGCCTCAGGAAGCTACATCATTTGTAAACCAAGGCAAAAGACTGGTTGTGCAGACAGTGAATAAGGGCCAATTTCATAAGGACACAATTGCTTGCAACACCCTGCGTTTTGCAAATATTACTAATGTAATAGAGACAAATAATGGCAGAGGGTTGATGGAGATTGGGACGGCATCCAGTAAAGAATTGGAGGATAAAATTGACTTGGCACCTGATGACCCCCAGAAAAGAGTGGAAGATCTGTTGAAGGCTGTCAAAGATATTATGACTGAAAACCAATTACTGAAAGAGAAGGGGAGGACTGAGGGGTTAACAAATAACAAAAATGAACTAAGAGGTAAGGTAGCAAATGAGCCTAACCACAATTCCAACATCAGGGTTTTTGAGAAGGGTGGGGATCTAAGAGAAAGAGGAGAAATAGGCGATGAACATGATCTCAGACTGCCCGCTTTTGCGGATCAACCAGGTTTGATAATATGCTCTTTGTTCAGGGATGGGGGGTATCAACCTTTGAATAGGCTTTACATTCTCTCCCTATTGGCAACGATTCCTGAACTGAGTCTAAGCTCCTCCGCCGATATCCAGTTGGTGGATTTTTTGCATAAAAACCGACTCGATTTTCTTAGGTTGGTGATCCCGTCCTCCTTGGTGAGATCAATGCTTTTGAAAGAGGCGGAAGCCCTTCAACACATGGGATTTGACCTCTTTCTATTTAAAGCACAGACAGTCCCGTCCCAAGCCTTTGAAGGGGGGAGGGATTAGAGCAAATGGTTTTGTTTATCTAAAAAAGGAGGTCCAGGCACACACAAGATTGGATAATTGGTCAGATAAGCAGGATTGGAGATGGCTGGCCCTATCTCTACGAGATGTGATCAGCAATTTAAAACAGTTTGGGAAATCACTCTAGCAAGGAATCATAACTTGAAATTGCTTAGCTGGAATTCCAGAGGTTGTTACCACCTTCTTAATAACGAGAAACTCATGAATGAGTTGTCAACTTTTGATCTAATTATCCTTCAGGAAATGTGGTTAACTTCAAAGGTGGGCTGGCAAGGATTTGCAGTAGATGAATTATGTGCGGTAAGGGGTCTGAGGGGCAGATCCAAAGGGGGCCTGATTACGGCCTCTAAAGACTCTCCTTTTGTGAGAACAGGGGGTGGGAAAAATGGGAAATCTTTTTTATTAACCACCTTTGAGAAGGGAGGGGGTGGATGCATTCCCTTTGTTGTTAATAAATGTTTACTGGAATGCGAATAAATTGTCTGATCTGCAGTTGGAAAATGAGTTAACATGCTTGGGGAAAAACATTGATTCCTGGTGCAATGAAAACAAAGGAGGTCAGATAATAATTGCAGGAGATTTAAATGCCGATTGTTCAGTGGACAGGTTGGTTGGTGATGATATCTACCTCAATAGGGCCAACGCTTCCTCCAGGTGTGGTAACCAGAAGTTAAGGGGGGCATTATGGTTAATATTTGGGGACCTATGGGGGCTTGAAGTGATTCAAAATGAGCATTTCACCTGGAAGGCGAGGGGCTGCTCCTCCATAATTGATTATATCTTTTTGTCAATTAGATTGAGCAATGCACTTGTAAAATTTGAGGTAAAGGAGGTGTCAGAAAGTGATCATTGCATGCTAATGGTGGAGTTTGCGTCCACTGTCCTGCAGAGGGACCATAAGGTGTACAATAAGGGCCTCCTACTATATACCTCAAAGAATCAGATCAAGTGGTCTCATAATTTAACTCATAAATTCACTACTACCATGATACGTGAATATGATGAAACCCCGTTAAACCAGCGTTTGCTTATGTTCTCAGTGAAAAAGTTTGAATCTACTATTGGTAATAGAATTCAGAGGTTGGAAGATCAGTCCTCTCGGAGGGGATGTTCAAGGTCAAGCCACAAACACTCCATGGACCATGAAGTCCATGGAAAAATGTGGGCTTACAAAGGGAGGTGCGAAGAATTCGAAAGTTGGGTGCCCTGGATCCCAATGCTATGAGTTTAATAAAAAAAAACTGAAATAGTAGTACAAGAATTGGCTGAGTACACATCACTGCATTACCACACAATGGGATGGAGAAAAAATGCTAGGAGCAATGAGGGGTGTATCCTCATCAAACTTTTGGCAATTGATAAACAACATAGACTGTCCCCAGGTGGATTCAATCATGAACCCAATTCCTGAAGAGGTATGGGCGGGCCACTTTTCTAACATATACAGTGCAAGTAAGCAGACATATCAGCAGTCTTGGGCGATGGATTCATCTTGGCCTATGCTATGTTCTGTTGAAGCAGTAAAAAGGTTGATAATCAAATCAAAGAACTCAGGTGTGCCAGGCTTAAATAATCTCACCAACAAAGTTTTGAAATCCAACCCTCTGTACTGGGCAAGAATTTTATGCATTTTCTTGAAAGATGTGTGCTTAACGAAAACCATTCCTCAATCATGGAGGGTTTCAATTGTTAGTCCAATTTTCAAAAAAGGTTCACGAATGTCACCGGCAAGCTATCGTCCTATAGCCATCGCAGATTCAGAATCCAAAATCTTCGCCTCTCTGGTGCTGGTAGATATACATAATTGGATTGTTAACAATCAAATCTTGAACCTGAATCAAATTGGATTAAAGAAAAACTGTGGCACTGACTGTGGAGGTCTGGCCCTTAGATGTTTACAAAGCAAAGCCTTGGAAAAGGGAGCAACCTCGACTTTTGTTGCATCGATGGACCTTAGTATGGCCTTTGACTTAGTTGATAGGCCCACCTTATGGAATAAATTAAAATGTTTGGGTATCCCGAAACATCGCTTGGAAATTGTGATTGCCTTATATACGGACACTAGGTTGGTGATAAGATTGGATTCTGAAGGTGGGCTATCCTCGCAGATGGAAACCAAGAATGGTCTGGCCAAGGCTGCATGCTGGCACCCACTATTTTTAATTTATGTGTCTGTGGAGCGCAAACCGTGTTTGCCAATAAGGGTCTGGTTTCTCCCAAATTGAACGGTGAATGTATATTGTGTCTTGCATACGTGGACAACTTTTTTTTGTTAGATAACACCAAAGTGGGTTTGCAGCGACTCATAAAAGAGTTTGAACTATACATAAGTCAACTTCACCTAAAAATAAATGCTATAAAAACAATCATTATCTGTATGGGGAAATCTAACAGGAAGCAGGAGTCCTATACCTGGTTTTTCGAAGGGAAACATATTAAGTCGCAAAAAGCCTTTAAGTATTTGGGGTACTGTTTTTCAGGTACCGGCTCTGCTCCATTGATCAAAAACCAACTTAAAGCAAAAGCTGAAGTTGCTTTAAGGCAGATGAGACTGCTAGAGAGAAAATTTGGGACATTTTCTAAGAAACCAATATTGGAGTTTTAAATGAAAAAAAGTGGTACCAAGGCTAATTTTTGGACTGGAACTGCTTACAACTGACTTCATGGAATTTCTGAAGGTCCTGGAAGGAATCATATGGAGGGGTATTTTGTTTTATTTACCTAAATGCATTCCAATCGAGATCATACGCTATGAATTTGGTCTGCAGTCTTTATCCTCTTTGGTAATTGGAAAGAGACCCCTATTATGGAGAAAGTGTATGATGTCCGGGAACATTAATTTGTACACTCAAGGAGGAAGTGATTTAGCCTGCCCATTCATGATCAAACTAAATCTGGAGGAGTACTCTGCTGAACAAGCCTAACAAATGCAAACTAATCATACGTGGAATCGATTGGTCACTTACCAAGAGTAAAGTGGTAGATTCTAAACTTTACAACCAAGCACACTCTTTTTGGAAAATGTTTCCTAATGTGGAAAACTGTTTCATGAAATACCCTTCCAGGTCAATTAGAAATTAATTTATGAGATTCAGGTTGAATGTTATGCATACCAACCAAATTTTGAATGTTAGAAATGTATCAGTGGACAGAAAATGGTGTAGATTCTGTAATCAGGTCGGGGTGGAAGAGACATTATTCCACATCCTGCTAATTTTCCCGATGCTGGTAAATCAGAGAACCGAATATTTTGCGGAAAGGTTCTCCATAAGTGCATGTGTTGATCGTGAATATATTTGGTACAAAATGAGGCATGGATATTCTCCAATCCTGATTATACGTCTGGTTACATTCTTGAAATCTGTTTGTGAGCTAAGTTAACATTAACGCTCTGGTGAACGGGTTTTGTGTTTCATGAATGATTCTCCCCTCATGTATATGTATTGGGATTTTAAGGAATGAAACTTTTATGATGTATTTCCTAGATGAAATAACAAAGATTTTAGGTTTTTCTTTCTGTATTTATGAGTTTATGAGTATGTATTGTTAAGTTTTGGTTTTGAGATGAATATGTTGTAGAACATTTGTTCTTTTGCTCTGTTTTGTAAAGGTTTATAACAAACTATAAACAAATCAACATTTAAAAAAAACATGCATGGAAGAGCAGAGAGTGTAATGTTCATTGAGCCTTCATCGATTTCTCTGCTGCTTTTGATACAGATCTGAGGAACCGTTTATAGCAGATATTAAATACATGGAACATTCCAAAAGGCTTGCTAAGAATGCTTATGGTACTTGTGCGATTGAATGCCACGGGTAGACTATCTGCAATGCTCCCTACTAGCAGTGGAGTTAAGCAAGGTTGCATAGTGGCGGAAACCCTTTTTCATCTGTATTTGGCAGATACGCAAGAAGCTTTCGCAAATATTGGTGCCAATTCAGTGAAGTTAAGCACTGCTGTGATTGGCTGGCTTGCCTACGCTGATGATTTGCTGAAACTAGATTATACCCCCACAGGCCTGCAGCGGATGCTGGATGCACTGGCTGCTTACTCCAGCTCAAATGGACTGTCTATCCATACAGAGAAGAGTAAGGTGTTGGTATTTCCGGCAACAACAAAAAAAAGAAAACAAGAAATGTGTGTGGTAATTGGTAATTGAGTAATAAAACTCTGGAACAAGTACACACATATAAATATCTGGGCATATTGATAGACAATAAATTAAATTGGGATTCCCAACTGTGAATGTTAACATGGTAAAGGTCAGGTAACCCACTAACCAATATCAGCTCAAACTCTGCTTACTTATCTCACTCAAAAAACTCACACAACCATCTCTTGCACAACAAGCCGCACGCACTTCACAACACTGCAACAACGCATAAGCTGGAACAACAGCACACGCGGACTGACACCGATCCGATACCCGCACCAAAGCTCAGCACCCGGTCTATACCGAGTTGAAGCTGCCAACAGAACACCACTCCTCTCACTATCCTACTCCCTCTTCACCTTACTAACCCATCCCACTTTATCATTTACAGATCCACCAGAGCGCCTGGAGACCAATTCTGTTGGTGACGGTGCGCGGTACAAATACCCTTAACATTTAACATTCCCATTGGACCTCACTAAAATCATGCTGCTAGGTGTCAGCCAATGCTCTCAGTGGGCCTCATTACGAGTCAGGCGTTAAGGGTTTTACGGCGCCGTAAACGGCGCCGACCCTTAACGCCTGATTACAAGGTCCCTTTGCGGGATGGTGATTTTAACGCCTGCTTTTTGCAGGCGTTAAAAACCATGCCGCAAAGGGACCTTGGTGCTAAGTACGGTGCCGCAATTTGCGGCACCGTCGTACTTAGCGCCTTCCCCATTCCCATTATGCCCTATGGGGCAAAAATGGGAATGGGGAAGGGCCATGGCGGAAGGGGGAATTACCACTCCGCCAACCTCGGAATGGGGTGGTAATTCCCCATTCCGCCATTGCGGAGTCGGAAAGTTACCGGCATGGACCATGGTGCTATTAGCACCATGGTCCATCTGCCAGGGTCGTAATGAGGCCCAGTGTTTTCATAGGTAGAAATGTGGGGTATTCAGCACATGCCATTTTACCATATATATGGCCAAAATAAGAGCTAATGTGTACGCTGTAGTACTATGGGGACATAAATATTGTTCACGGCTATTAGCATTTGAAGCTAGGTTAATACGTAAACTTGTGCGGCTACACCACAATGTTTTCGTTGAATACTTCTATCTTGAGTTTGATCTAAAAAGTATAATGTCAGCATATATAAGGCAATGCGTAATGTTCTTTGACAACTTGTGTAAATTGGAAAATGATACCATTATTGTAACCTATGTCCAGGCGTTTCTAAGGTTGGATGGTTGTTTGACCATCGGCACAATGGGCACTATTAAAACCATCCATGAGAAATGGTCAGCAGGATATATACAAACATCAGATAAGGGTGGGCTTAAGTCCTGGTTAAAAAGGAAATAGCTGGACTACAGTTATGAACAAAATATGGTCGAACTCGCAACCAAAGTGCATAGCAGGTTTTATTGCCAATCTAGGTTAACTCGGACAACACTGCCTAAGTACATCATGGCATATCCCAGTGTAAAAACCTTTCGCACCTATTTGATAATGAAATTCAATACCTCAGAAGCACTTGAGACAATGGGGGCAAGGTTGGGTGTGTGCCGCAAAATGCGCCATTGCCGCTTATGTGGTGGTGAAGAGATTGAGTCTCTCAAGCATTTGATAATTGATTGTTTAATCAAGTTGCGTTACAAGTTTTTAAAATCTTATAACAATATGATTGATTTATTGTGTATATTTATAATTGGTGATGATATTAATCCTATCTATTTTATTGTCTCCTTTTATGTAAGGATTGTGGACATTTTAATGTGCCTAGTGTAAGGGCCAGTCAATATATGATTTTACTGTGTAACCATTTGATCAATGTGTATGAAATGTAATATTATGTTGTGTTGTTATATATACAAAGCCAATTTGGCTACAAGTATATTAATAAAAACCTTAATCAAACCGAAGAAAGGGACCATCCTTATAGGTCAGACAGACCCTATGCTTAATCTCCCATGCTACTGCTTGCATTACCTGCAGTGAAGTTAGCTGACTCTTCAGACTCTTCTCCTTCTGCAGCCACGGGGAAGGGCTATGAGAATCCCTGGCAGCTGCACAGAGGTGATCTTCTGGATTCCATGGGCGTATTGCTGACACTGGAGCTTATCTATTGATTAAGTTTTACTGACGTTCAACATCCAGGATCCATGTTGGGCTACTGATGTCTCACGCTCACTGGTAAACAAAAGCTGAGTTGAGCTATATCAGGTTTCTCTGTTATGTCTTTTGAGGTCTTTGCTTAGGGTGATTGCACAACAGAAACCTTAGACCGGGGTACATCGGCTGCTGCTCCTATGTTGCCATTGGCGTCACCGTTATATGCTCCATCCAATTATCATTCTGGGAGTCCTAAGGTCCAACCATCTTCAACTAGCACACCCTTATGGATACGCTCTCCCAACCGCTCAACAGAGCTGTAACTCAAACACAGTTTTCTAGCCTTCAAATTCTTCGACTCAATTCTGTAAGAAGCCATTACCTGAAATGAGCTGTCACAGTTACTGCATCTACTAAAGAGATATAGGCATTGTATGGAAACTCAAGGGGAGTCCTAATAAGGCAATCATATCAGTGAATCCGTAGGGAATATAGGTTCCAATAATTGATAACACATAGCCAGTGGAGATCAGTCTAGAATCTGCCACCTTAAACCTATCTTGAAACCATCTGAACGCATTTGATGCAGAATCCTCCTGCCATGGAAACAGATTAATGTGAGGGTCAGTTATCAGTAACTCAGATGGACTCAAGCACGTAGACCTCAAGCATGCCATTGGATGTCATGAGGAAAGAATTAGCTCTGTGTAGCAAGTCCATAAAATACTCACATTGAGACCGTACTCACCATTATCCAAAGGTGAAGCCCTTGACTTTCACATGGAGCAGGTACAAAAAAAACATGTATTAAGCGCAAACCTATTACCAGCAGACCACAGTTTCAAGGAAAATGGACAAGCAAATGGAATAATTAAGCAAATAACAAAATGCAAAAATAAACAAAATAAACAATTCAAAAATGCATCAAAACAAAGGCACATCACAATATCCTCTGGGATTTCAGGAGAACATTTAGAGGGTACTCCGATGGTCTGTGGGTCTTAGTTTCAGAGTATTGTGCCACGTTTCTGAGTAATAAAGGCATGTGGCACATTGTTTGAGGGAAATAAAGAAGGTGCAAAGAGCACCGAGATTTCATGGAAAAAAGGGGGAAAAGCAAGCGTCATATTAGTGAACATCAGCCACCACAAGAGAAAGCTTCTACAAAGAGTGACTCCTATTCTTTCTTTCATTTGCCTAATGGAAATCCATGCTTGTCTAAAATGTCATAGGAAGGGCAGAAAGTGATTTAAGACCTTGAGCAGAATGTGGAACAGGTTTCTGTGTGAAGAACGGTATGCTTAGTATTTATATGAAACAATGCTTCCCCTAGAACAGAATCAAACAAAAGGCAAAAAAAAAAACACCCTTGTTGGGATGGAGGGTTGGGTGGGCAAGGGGGTGATCTGGGGGCATGGGAGGGGCTGGTCCGACTGGAATCAGGAGACACCAGGTGGAACCAGTTCCACGGCAGGGGGTCAGGCAGGTCTCGTGGGCTTGGGCCCGGCGGGGGAGTGCAGTGGTGCAAAATGGCCCATAAAAAGGGGGGCAAAAGTGCAAAGGAGCACAGTTCTCTGCCTTACCCTGGGAAGATTTTGCACTGCTGTGTTCCTGCTGCCCGGGCCCGTGCTGTCGACGTGCCTTTTTTTAGATGTATCCTGTGAGGAACAGATGTTATGTTATGCTATGTTATTTGCATAGCACTTACTCCCATTATTATGGCTTCAAAGCGCTGTGGGGTGGAAGGCCCTTCGGAAGGCCACGGTCCTGTGCAAGCATGGAAATCAAAAGTGCATTACATTGTATGCGAGTAGTAAACAGAATTAAGTTGCTATTCAATTACTACCAGAGATTACTGGTTTAAAACATTATAAAATTCATGCAGGTCATTGCGTTGAGGCACTGAGATGGCTGCTGTGTCAGTGACTATGTGACAGCTGGACCACATTTTTCATGGGACCCAGCTGTAGTCTATGGGTTTCAGTGGAAGAGGGGAAATGGGTATTATAAACAGTCTATCAATCCCCAGGGAAACGGTCTACAGTTGAGGGCTCTGCTATACTTTACATGCCGAAGACATGCACACTGAATAACATGCAGTCAAGGCAAAACAACCCGCAACTCTACACTCCCACTACTGCCCTATTGCATACAGGTCCCATTTCACTAGCTCGCACTGCACCTGCCAATCCCTCCCACTCGCTCTTTAGTTCAGAGCAAGGGCTACTTGAAATTTGGGGCCGCAGTCACCCATTTTGCCTTGATTATCATGCTGGTTGGCAGGCTAAGACATGCGTAAACTGCAAGGATCTCATTTTGCCTCTGTGCCACTGCCAGGCATGCCACATCCCTCTTTCCCCTCTGACACCCGGAAGAGCGACACGCTCAAATTGTGTTGTAGACTATGTCACAGAAAACCTGTCTTCAGCATCTTCTCTGTGATAACATGATCAAATCCCTGCTCTAGATTTCAGTAATTGAGGTCACAGGAGATGAGTTGCGATAACATGGTTAGGGTTCACTTGAGTGGAGGGGAGTTTGAGTCCCATGTGAAAAAAAGTGCTGTCTATATAAATGTTCTTACAGTGGGGTGATTTTCCGACTAGGTCGGAATGAAACGAGTATAGCTCAACTATACATCATAAACTAGAATGCTAATTGTGGCTTAAACTTTGCACAGAAAAAACTGAATTTCTTAAAGGAGATTTCCTTTTTACATGCCCCCTGAAGATCAATTTAACCCCTTAACCTCCGGGCTATTATGCATGTCTATTCAAATAGGAAGAGCGTACGCGTCCTAAGATAGCAACATGATTGCACACTAAAAGAATGAATTGCTTCATTGTCACATCTCAGACTACAGCTTGTTAAAGGGTAACGATTCCAATTCTGGAGTCGAAACTCATTTAATACAAAAATATTCAGATGGCAGATGGGAGGCAGCCTAACTGCAACATCCCCAGCAATGCATTACACCTGTGAGCATATGAATGCCAAATGATGATGATGGTTGCTTCATCACGTATATAGACTTGAATTATCTCTATAGATTGTGACTCAAGTCAGGGTTTGAATTTTGCCCCAGAACAATTTTTGGATTGGACGGCAGGCTCTACTACTATCTGCAAGACCAAAATTAATTGGGCTGGGGACTCTTTAATGCAATCGTATGATGATGTAGGTGTTTGGTGATTCCACAAACCTGCAGTATGGTAGTTCATGTTCTATTCAATTTCCCGTCAGCAGTACCACAGAACTTCATCTCTAACAAATGGATACATTGATTTGGAACAATTCTGCTCTTCTGCTTGAATTGTTGCTGCTGTTGTCCCTGTTAATCATCCAAATGGATGTGTTTGCATTCATGGTCTAAACAATTTTTTGTATGTATTGTGATTGTATTGTTCTTTTATTGTCTAGTCGCCTGAAGTAAAGATTAGCTTCCTCTTCATATAGATGGGCTTTCAACAACAAGCCATTAGCTTGCAGAGAATTTTGTCCAATGAACAAAGCAGCCAAAATATTGTTACTGTAGCAAAATAGTGGAGAAGATTATAATTGTATGGTTTGTAGTATATATGAAGTCATTGGGCCTCATTAGGAACCAGGTGGTAAGGGGTTAACCACGCTGTAAAAGGTGTCGGCCCCGTTAAACCCTTACGGCCTAATTACGAGGTCCCTTTGCGGGTCCCGACCTTAACGACTGGTTTTACCAGCCATTAAGGAAGGAACCAGCAAAGGGACTTTCGAGGTAATTACGTTACCGCAATTTGCGGTACCGTAATTACTGCCTTCCCCATTCCCATTGAGCCCTATGGGGGCAAAAATGGGAATGGGGAAGGGCCAATGGTGAATGGGGAATTACCGCCCCGCCAACCTTGGAATGGGGCGGTAATTCCGCCATTCACCATGGCGGAGTTGGTAAAATACTGGCATCAACCATGGCGCTAATACCGCCAGGATCGTAATGAGGCCCATTGTCAATTATAGAGAAATCTATGATCCTATCTTACGTACATTAAGCCTGACTCTTAATCTACATTAGTAATGATAAAGAGAATACTTTTTGATTTTGATTGGTGTGAAGCCATAAGAAGTTCTCATAACTGTAAACAATCATTTTATCTAACAAGCACAGAAAGAGGTTGTACAAATGATCCCATGCTACTTAGAGCGATTTCTGAATGCATTCTGGAGAACACAGTTATTGTGGTTTCACCTAAACCTTCTCCCTGCTCAGGAGACTATTAGTATTCATAGTAATAAAACTCTGTCTGCATCCTGTTTACTATGAAAAGATGTTGAGACTACATAATCTTTACTTCATTTATTGGTGCAAGGTCCCACTTTGAATTCCTAATGGTGCAACATTTTTGAAAGATCTTGGCATAACCCATAAGTGGAAGTCTCTGTCGGACGTGAGACTTTTTTTTAACTATTGCTGTTGCTAGATTTTGTAGTTGCAATTAAATCGATTGAATTGAATTAGAAAATAATATAAATAATTTTAGATTTTACATTACAGGTCAGTGTATATTTATTTGATTGATTTTAGTAGGGCGTGATTATTATCGTATCTAAATGATGTATTAACATGTCTTTTTACTTCCTGTTTTTCTTCTTTCTTTTTTCTTTTTCTTTTTCAAAAATATCATATTTTAATAATGAATTTGAGTAATTAATATTTGATTGTATTCTTTTTGTATTTGGTGTAAGGTTTATTCATTAAACCATAGAACATAATTAAAAAAAATACATATGAAGATGTTGCTTGAGGGTTGGTACTCTCATGTGATATGTGATGAACATGCACAACATGTCAATCCAGTCACAACAGAAACAATGCAGATGCTGGCATCCAGAATCACATCATGCCTAAGCAATAGAAAAGAGGCTATCCACCTCTGAGTTCCAGAATCACTTGCTTTCGTTCCAGGCAAAGTTGAAAGCTACCTTAAACGACATTCTCCAAATGTAAATAAATGAGGAGGAAAAATTCCTGTCCATGCAACCTTGAGAGATGATATCCAAATGGTACACTAGGGAATTATGTGAAAGGCTTCACAATCAATCACAAGCACTGAGGAAATATATGAGGACTCTCTGCAATATAATAGGCAATTATATTATGTGAAAATGTAGCCATGTTAAGACAGGGCTACTGTATTTGTGTTCCCATTAAATCGAAGGTCCTTTCCAAATAAGCCCAAGTAACATTGAAGGCTCCAATATCTGCCACCGAAACTGAGAAACTGTGGATGCCATTTACACCAAACCTAATGGAAATGCTCCTGGCAAAACCAGCTTACCTGAGTAGATGTATAAAATAAACCCAGAAATTACTCCATGCCTACCTCAAGGGTCTCCCACACTCTTCTATCCAGATGTTTTCAGTGCCGACACCTATGACCCACTGACCGTTGACTATGCTGGCGAGGTCTGCTGGAAGTTGCAGTCCAAAACATCTTGAGGGCGCATTGTTACAGACTCCTGCCCTACCTGTTATACAAAATAAACAATAACGACACCAAGAATACCTGTCCTAGGACTCAGCTGCCTGCTAATATTAGTGTTTCCCAATAAAGGGGAATGATCCATTTCTTACCTTCCCCTTCAAATGAGCCAGAGAGAGTTATCATAGAAAATTATCCCTCAGATATCCCTGGCAGGGGAACTGGCCAGGTGCACCCTAAATGACTCCCTCACCTCCAACATTTTTCCAGAACCTTTCAAAGTCTCACACATCACACCCCTTCTAAAGAATCCATCCCTTGACCCACTCCAACCAACTAACTACAGACAAATCACCAACACCTGATTGCTGGTAAAGCTCATCGACCCCCCTGCAACCTCCCAGCTCAACTCCTTTGTAGAAACCAACCACCTCCTGGACCCAGCCCAATCAGGCCTCCACGCTCTTCAGGGAACTGAAGCCACACTAGTGTCTTTATCTGAGCTGACTTTAATGTTGCCGCAGACTCCTCAGAAGGCTGTGCCACACTTGTTCTTCTTGACCTCTCAGCAGCCTTTGACACAATTGAGTCCCCCAAGACAACTGCCTAACACCACTCCTTTTCAACATGTACATGACCTCTCTACCTGCACTCATCCGCTACCACAACCTCACTTGCTGAAACTACGCAGAAGACACTGAAATCTTTCTGAGAATTCCCAAATCAACCACCACCCCTCGCACTGACCTGGCAGTATGCCTGACAGACATTGATCTCTGGATGACGAGTAACAATCTCCTTCTCAATCCAAGGAAAACATAGACCATGGTGTGCAGAAAAACAGCCTTATTCCAACAACAATCTCCCTGGCCATCTGCCCTTGGTCCTCCACCTTCTACCTCCGCCTCAGTCAAAAACCTTGGCTGCACAATGGACTCTAAGCTAACCCTGTCCCAACACATTAACTATGTATCCAAATCCTGCCACTACCATCTCAAGCTACTGATATGCATTTTCCCTTATCTCACCCACCCCCACAGACTGACAGCAATTATGCCCACTGTCATGTCTAGACTTGACTATGCAAACTCCATATACCTGGGTGCACCGGTCAACCAACTAAACTAACTTCACAGCCAGGCTCCTCCTTACCCTTGGCCAAAGGGATCACATTACACCTGCACTGCACTGGCTCCCGATTGGGTGACAAGACACCTTCAAACTCTTGTCCATTTCTCACCGAGCCATGCACAAAACTGGCCCCAAATACCCACAAGAGAAGATTTCTCCCTACCTTCCAACCTGCAACCTGAGGTCAAGCACTGCCCTCCTCCTAAATCAGATGGAATCCGCGGGTCTGCCTTTTCAACCCTGGCACCAACAATCTGGAACTCTCTGCACCCCCCCTCATTCGACACACACAAGACTTCATGGCATTCAGAAACACACTCAAGTCCTGGCTCTTCCCCTAAATCATGCTAATGGACCCACCTGGCTTTGCCCTCTGCGAAACCATGCCTAGTGATATTGCCTATGACACATGATTTCCAAATGACTCTGACATCCATAGATCCAGAAAAGCGCAACAGTGCTTTCCTTTGAGAACTTTTAAGCAGAGAATCTCCATTTGATTCATATAAATGGTGAAAGTTAGGTAGGAGGCCCCTCAGTCTCGATTTGTAAATATAACATGACATGAGTTCTGAGGAGAGGCATTGTTGTCATCTAGCCCCACGAAAACAGTCTCAACTAATTACCCAACAGAAACAATTAATGCAAGTTACAGGGTATGAAATAAATGAAACAATTACCCAAACTATGATGTGGAATAAGTTCAACTTTCATGGTTTTATTACTGAGAAGTAACCAAATTTAGGGATCTCATTAATTAACCCCTTAAGTACCAGGCTATTATGCACGTCTATTCAAAAAGGACGAGCATACAGACCAGGCAATTGTTGAAAAATCAGACAAAAATACTCTGAGAGTTTGCTAACCAGATGTACAGCAATAGATGTGAAGTGGTACCCAGGAGTGAGAGTGATCACCGGCCAGTAGAATTGACATCGTCAAATGTAAGCCCTGTACTGAATCAAAATGCAAGGGCGGCAAGTCTGTTATTATCGATATTAGTGGGCATGAAAGGAAAGTGGTGAAATGGGTGATCTTAGATTTGAACCATATCCACCCGCTCCTGTATAAAAAGATACTGGACCCATTGAGCAAGGCCATGGGCAACGGGTGCAGCATGGACCGTGAAATTCCAGACTCATTTAGTCAGATTGTTTGGATTACGAGAGCCTATGTAATGGCTCCTTGCACACCGATTAGGAAGGCGGCCATCAAGCATACCCCTTGGTATGACAAAGCATGTAGAGAGGCCAAAAGGATTTTAACGGTAGCAATCAAAAATGTTAATTCCACAAATTAGGGTGAGATTTGTAAAGCCAGTACCAATTATAAGAAATTATTAGTAACCAGAACAAGCACTGGCAATCATTAGGTCTGTTTGCATTTTGCATTTATAGGCACCAGGGTTTAAGGAGGAGAGTGCAACGTTTCAAAGGAGGATGCAATAAGAGGTGCAGGTGTGCAATAGAAAGAGAATAGGATTAGAGCAATGGAGGAAGCCATTGGTAGAGGGTGCCATTGATGATGAGCCAAAGGAAATATGAGCGAGATAGGGCGAGGTTGGGTGGAGAGAATTGGTAAATTGGGAGGATGAGGTAGAGAGAGTTGATAGGCTGGGTGTATGGGGTAGGGATAGAGGGAGATGGGTATTGGGTGGTGGTAGAGAATGGCAGCAGGGTTTGTGTGTGTTGGTATGGCAAGTGAGGGTATGGCATAGAAAGGAGTCAGAGAGAGGGGGCAGGGTGGGTGTAGAGAATCGGGGAGAGTGGGTGTAGAGAGAGGGGGTAGGGCGGATGGGAGTAGAGAGTGAGGGCAGAGTGGGGGAAAGTGGATGAGTGGGGAAGGGCGAGTGGGGTAGAGAGAATGGGGGTTGGGTGGGTGAGATTAGAGCGAGTAGTGGTAGGTTGGGTGTAGGCAGAGAGCAGAATCTGACACCACCAAAAAGTAAAGCACCTTTGTCAGTAATTGAGCAGGAATCTGCCTCGTGTCCAGCATACCAGCAGCAGTCCTTCATTCTGCCTGCAAGGTTGCCAACTCCAATGTGCAATGCAATATTACTGTACCAACCTCCACTGCTTCGGGTAAAATGTAACCTTACCCCAATATGATCCTTAAAAACATGAAACACTTTCACAATTGAAAGCCCGAAACAGCGAGCTGGCGACCAGCTCCATTATATATGACTATTGCCTGCCCAAAATCGAGAGCCTGGTCAATCCTTATATTTGCGATTTGTTGTATCAAACCCCTGTCCTCAGAAAGAGGGGCGAGTTATCGGCTTATTAGTTGATGATTTGTCACCCATTAAAGAAGAGATTATGTAAAGCACCTCGGCCCAGGCTGGTACAGACAGCGCTGTGTCTCTTGGTTGTAGTTACCTTACATAGTCTTTGCCAGCACGCAGAAGGGCTGTTGGGCTCGCTCCCCAACGCCCGAACACAGACTTTCTGCCTAGCCCTACTTGTTGCATTTCTCATACCCTAAAGCTTATAATGATTTGGTGGAGAGATTGTTTCCCAGGGTTGTGCCAACACCACCTATCCACTCTTTGTACAACCTTCCAACAGGTAAACTTCCAGCGCTGCAGTGAAATGTCCTGCCCTGGCATTGTCAACCTGTAGCTTAATATCAAAGCAGTTCTCTGTACACCCGTCCTCCCCCGACAGGTACCCCTTTTAGCTGTGAGGAAATCGCCTGCATGGCCTTGCTAACATTCATCTTACTACTTCGGGCTGAGCATGGTGGCTCCTAATCCCTACATCACCTCATCCAGTCACAAACAAAACCTTGCACCAGTGAGACCCCAAATCCCTGCCCTGAGGTACCCCTTTAAAACATAATGAAGATACCTTGACCAATAATGGATAACACAAGTGGCACTTTTAGCCCAACACACTGAGCTTGTCTCATTCTTGCTGGTGTTTAGAGAAAAAAGAAGCAGGAAATTGACTGTTACCCTTACTCGTGAAAACTGTACCCATGCGGCTTCCATTGGAGGCAATTATAGGGGAAACGATGTACCAAAGCAGCGTCCAGCTATCCATATTTACACTCGTACCGGGCTCAATACCATATTGACAAAGCACACTAAAGTTACAACACTAAATTAAAAGGGGGTCAAAAATGCCTTGCGCACTGAAACCAGCTGTATTAAGGCATCAGAACATACTTTCGGTCTTATCTCGCTGATACGATCTGTTTGAAGCCTAGCCAAACCCTTAATTAAAATGAAAAAGCTTTAATGGGGAGCCTCCAATGAAGCCGCTCCAACAGACAATTGTTAACAAAATCAGTAGCACCCTTTGCACATCCAATGTTCATACGTCGCTCCAACTGCCGTTCTGATAACAAAGAAGCAGGAAAATTACAGTGGCCTTTACTCCTAAAAAAACACACACCAGCTCAGCCGCACTAGGATCCAATTCAGGAGAATCCAAAGGCATCAAAAACATCCAGTCAGCCATGGTAACATCAATACTGGACCCGATACAATGCTGTGGCACTAAACCACTAACCCACCATCTCCGGCCACTAAACAGGATCTGGACCCCTGTCCAAATGACCTCGGGTGGCTCCAGTAGCATGCCATGAGTATATATGAGCATGCGTGTTCTCATTGCTCATACTTCTAGGAGTGTGAGCACGGGGAACAATACAAAGTAATTGGCCTGCAGCACCCTCATCCTCCGCCCTGTCCCCTCTCAGTGAATGGAGAGTGATTTGCTGTCAGTGAGCATCTATATGGAGGGGGAAGGTAAGGGAGAGTCAACTTCTGCAGCACCTCGCTATAGCTGCTATCATGGCAGCCATGGCTGCGTGCTGACATTCAAGCGTGCCGTTAGAAGAACAGATAAGAACTGTGCTTGGAAAGGGGGAGGGTAGGTGGACCATCGAAAACCCCTTACTTTATAGCTCAGTTATAAAAACATTCTTAACCAAGTCTATCTCTAGTCAAAGCCACAAAAAACAATTTGGTTATTGAAGGAGGACCTACATTCAATTTCACAGTTAATTCACAGCCTCATCTGCAGCCAACCAGGGACAGGCTGGGGAGAGGCAGCCTCACACTGACTCACCCGGTGCATTCCTCCTCCGGAAACCTCCGCTGCAGCCCATAGAGCCCAGGATTAGGTGAAAGAAAATGGCTGCTGCGTAGAAAAGAGGCACATACATGAGAGCCAATCACATAATAGCGACATTACTAAGAAACTGCACACCCAACCAGCTACTGCTTACATCTCAAAGCACTAGAGCAACCCCCACAAATCAGTGCATGGGCATTTTGAGAGACATCTTAGATCAAAACGTAACTACAACAGTAACTTGTTTTTTTAATTACAAAATACATTCAAATATGTAAGATAACTGAAAAGTAAATATTTTTAAAGCATCAATCAAGTCAAATAACTTTTGAATAACATTAACAGATGGCAGCCCCCATTTTAGAAGTAAAAATGGCAGACCAATTAGCTAAATAGTGCAAAAGGAGGTGTGGTCGGAGGGAAAATGGGTGGGAATGGGAGGAAAATCCTATCGATTTCACTTAGCAATGGGCATTAAATGTGTGTGACGCATAGCCAAACTAGATCAATTCATCCTCATATTTCATCTGCATTGAAAAGTATTACAAACCTACATTCAATGCCCCTATTTCAAGCTCTTATGTTAAAGCTCTTATTTTAGTGACAATAGTTGCGCTTTTAAAGGTAGTGCTTTCAGCACCACCTAATAGCCAAATCTAAAAAAGATCATGAATCATCCAAGTGAGAAGACCTATTGATGGCTGCTAAAAATAAAGGTTCTTCAAAGTTCTCCGATCTTGTATCTCCTTGTCAGGAGTGGCCTGGAAATGTCATCCAGGGCAGTATCTGTTTGATTTGTTGGGTTGACATTTTGGAGAACTTTGCAAAGAATCTAGAGTAGAGTTTTAGCCCTGTTCCTGGTGGGATAAGTCTCTGGTTGTACCGCCGTCAGTGTTTACACTCCCTGAAATTCATAAGCAGTTCTCTCTCAGACGTCTAATAAAGCCCCTGAACTGGATAATATTCCTGGGTACTTATTTAAAGAAGAGATGAAGATTTGGGCACCTTTTTCACGAATATATTTAATGCAGTAACAAGGGAGAATGTAGCACCAGCATCTTGGTCCAAAGCCGAGATAGTCCCTATATATAAAAAAAGGTGCCCATGATCACCTGGGTAATTATAGGCCCATTTCCCTTCTTGATTCCTCTGGGAAATCGTTTGCAAAAGTAATTTTGAGCCATCTAAAGGATTGGGCTGCTTTGGGAAATCAGATAGAACACTGGCGAGTGGGCATTAGGGAGGGGTGTTAGTACAGTCGACCAGTGTTTCAGACTTAAAATAATTCTAGACAAATATGTGGAGTTTAGAAAAACAAATATATATGCAGACCTGAGCACCGTGTTTGACACGGTTGCACGTGTCATGATTTGGGCAACACTGAAGGCTCCCGGCATACCTAATGAATTGTTGGCAGCGATCCTAGTGCTCTATGAGAACAATTATGCTGTGATAAAATGGGTATCATGGGGAGGAAACTACACCACCTATACTATTACAAAAGGGCATACGCCAAGGTTGTGTTTTGGCCCCAACCCTGTTTCTATTGTATATTAACGGTTTAATAATCAGACTCTTGAATATTTCGACAGATGCCCCTGTCTTGGCAGGTGAGAAAATTCTGGTTTTACAATTCGCGGATGATGCTATTCTGATTTCACAAACTGTCTCAGGCCTCAAAACTCAAATGCATGTTTTCACAAAATTTTGCAAAGACAGGGAATTATCCATTAATACAGACCAGACAAAAACCATGACATTTTCCGAAAAAAAACAAAAAACTTGGATTCAATTTAATTAGATAGTAAGAGTATAGAGCATGTTAATTACTATAATTGATTTCATAATTAATTAATTACTACAATTAATTACTACAATTGGTGTGCAATTTGCTATCTCTTTGAACTGGGATCAGCAGCGTTCAAGAGCAGAAAATACTCTTGCGAGATATAATGGTGCCATCACCAAATTCTCCTATAGCTACAGAGGTGGAGCAGTAAGACCACTCTTGCAAGTCTACAGGGGCACTGAATTCTGGGGTACCTCAAAATGTAACAAGCTTGAAATTGTGAAAAATGGGTTTCTAAAGAAAAATACGGGGCTCCCAACAGAGACATCGACTGCTCCAATCCATGAGGAAACTGGTTTAGCTTCTATTGCCAATGTGGTGGCACTTATGCCAGTCTTGTTGTACTGGATTGGAAAATGGAGTAGTGAGGAGCCCCTTAAATTTAGAGAATCTGTTATCGACATTTTGGGAAAGTCAGGGGGATCATCGATGAAATGTTTCTTTCATGTTAAAACTTGGCTGAGAGTGTTAGGTTATGTTGATTTATGGGATTCCCCAGTTGACACATGACAAGCAAAAGGTTAAGGCAAATTACTGGCAGAAAATTGAACAAGGGGCGCAGAACACTGCCGTGATTTCCCTGGTCATGAGAACCTATTGGGAAACCAATAGAAACAGGGGCCATGAGATATACCTGGATACAATGAGACCTAGCTTATTACGGTCATTATATATTAAATTCAGGTTTGGTATCCTGCCAGTGGCTGCATTACATAACTCTTGGAATCCAAATGAAACAAATAAATGCCCACATTGGCTGCTTAGGGTAGACACTGTAGATCATTACTTCTTGGCCTGCCCCTTGTATAAGTCTTCAGAAGCGGGTACTTGAAACCCAGATTTCGGGAATTTGAAATTGGGCAGAGAAGCTATGTTGCTTTGCAGAAGAACTGGCAACAGCCCACATGTCTTCACAGTTGCAAAATATATTTTTAGAGCATGGCTTAAACGTTCTGCATATCTAGCTGGCTATGCCTTTTCACATTCTGGATGAATTCACTATATTCATAGATACATGATTTTGTTGTGAAATGTATTTTTTAAGACTTATGAATGTTGATGTTAGTTCTCGTATCTGTGATGTATTTTGGATTGATTGTGATATGTTAACTATCTGTATTTGTATATTGCGCTTTGCTGACTTGTATGGCACATGCCAAATACATTTTATTTGACTGGAAATAGATGTCAGATGTGAGAAATTGGTTGGGGAAATGTTCTTAAAATGTAGGTTTTGTCCTGCTACACACACATATATTGTTTTCAGGCTCTTCCCATCCTCTTAAGCTGACAATTGCTGAACAAAATCAAAATAATGTGGGTATCGTTTCTTTGGACTAAAAGAGCTCCCAAGGCAACTTGCCACACTCTAGCTCGTGGACTGACGATGAAAAACGTAATACCTCATGGGCATCTTTAAATGATCATCTAAAGTGTATTTTATGTACTGCCTTTAACTTGACTACTTATTCACACCCTTTAATAGCCAAATCCTTTTAAGAAAAAAAAATTCTCAGATCAAAAGATCAAAGAGAATCTCTGTCTCAAGTGTTTATCTGTATATAAATATATAGAATGGGAACAACATGTGTGACGCTTTGGCTTCCTGATCTTGCACGAGTTCCTTTAATTATAGAATGAGAAATGTCTTCCACCATTGCTTTCAAATAATGGCTGCAGTCTTTGGGAACTGGCTTCTTTTCATACCCATGGATAGCTGTTTGGAAATCACCCCATTTGCTCTTCTAAACAGGTCTATGGTGGTCTCTCCACACGTTGCTCCTTCTTTTATAACTGTATACACCTTCTCATGTTAGTTAACCCTGTTAGTTAAAATAGGCAAAACCCCAGTTTTAATTTTCTTTTCCAATACAATCATCATAGGGCAAGGATCAATAGGTCAATATTATCAGTTTGGTTTAAAACTACATGACATGACAAGCAGACTGTCCATTTTAATTGGACACTGGCCTTTCCTGGTAGGGAAATGGTAGAATCCTTGCCAGATAGCTGAATAGGCCTGTGCCGGTATTAGCAGCTTTGATGCCTTTAACTTCTCTTTTGCTTGGAATACATCTTAACCAGGCATACAAAAGGAAGTGCATCCATTCCAGTGCATATAGACAGTGAAGCCTGGCGTATTACGGAGAGTCCCTCTGTGACTTTAATTAATTATGTCCTCCGGTTTACATGTGTTCCGGCACTGTTGCAACAGGAACGCGGCCGCAAGGAGAACAAAGCTCCTTCAATTCAGATAAGGGATTAACCCGGAATTCAAGTCATTCTTGAGAATTACTCCATAAATTACAAAAAACACGGTTAGAAGTCATTGGGCACATTTCCTGTTTTGAGAAATGCCAAGGACCGAAACACATGTAAACCTTAGGACATAAATGAAATAAATGTACTTGGCGCAGTTTCTGAAGTGGCAATTGATTCTCATTCCCGTACATGGTCCAGGGTATAATGTAGCACTGGTAGTGTGTGTGTGCCCAAATGTTGAGACTTAATGAAGACCAGTGTTCAAGCAACTCTCTCATCTTGCTATTATTAGGTTGAAGTAAATACATTTGTGATAATCATTGGTTACCGAGAGGTTTGCCTATGTGTTGATGAGCAATTCATTAATTTACATTTTTAAAAAGTATACTTATTGTTTGAATGCAAATACCTCTATTCTGGAAGAGTGCCACCCATCATAGCTTTATCAATTGGCTTCAAACATGTTTACCATTTGGGTTGTAACCCACAAACATGTTTTCTAATTTGAAAGTTATACTAGTTTATTTGTTCAGTCATGATCACTTTGATTTTGGCACCTTATGTTATTTTAGGTTGTGCTGGGTTGTTGTGTGTTAGTTGTGTTTTGTTATTTTATGTTGAAAAGTTATTATAGAGTGCCAAGCCACCATTGTAGTAGTCTCAGAGCAGCCAGGTGTCTCCAGAAAAGGTCGCATATTGCCTCCCAGTGGGGGTTTCCAGACCTTGGATTGTGAAGCCTGGGAAAAGGGCAAGAGGTAGAAGGAAAAGGAAAGGGGTTACCTAAAGAGGACGAACTGTGTGCCAATGAGTGTGGAAGCATGGATGCATTAATCTTCAAAAAGCATGGCACGTGACAACATGATGCAGGAAAAGCGAGGGAAGTTCGAAGACGTCTGTTTCTTGGAGGCAGACTAATATCAATGATTACAAAAGGTGATATATGGTTGTGGGATGGATTCAAGTTTAATTTTGTCTGAGAAGGCATTTAATGCTTCTGACAAAGCACAAGCCAGCATCGCAATGCTGTGACTGCCCAGCCGGATGGCCAAGAGTGTTCCAGTCGAGGGTGGACTGTCGGGTGGGTTAGTGTGAAGGGATCATGGTAGAAAGAGGCCTGTCTCACAAGAAGCTGTGCAAGTCTTGACACCTTGGTAGAATAACGTGTTTATGGTTGTGTGGATCCTGTGATGGGAGAACCTGAAATATATCAAGTTGAACACCTAGAAGTATGGAGGTTCTTTTTTAGGTCATTGCAAAAATACACTCTCGCAAAGGAAGCTGAGTATCATTTGCTAGAAATGTTACTCGGGGAGAAATTATTGTCTACCCAGACATGAAAAGTAAAGGTATTCTACACGACGGGATGCACTGCTCAGTATGTTGTGCCCTGATAACGATGTTGTTGTTTCTCTACTATTAGTCCCTTTTTTTCTGAAGCTCCCATTTCCTCCATGCCCCAAGTAATACGGTTTTGGCCTCTGTCAGTTGAGAATGCAACCTGACTTTCGGTGCATGCCATTGCCTCGCACGGAAGCAAGCAGGGTGGATTGGTAAGGCTTTTCTACATCAGTGAACCATGTGTTCAATAGTGGCAAGAAACAAAGGGAATGCTCAATGATAAGGAGGCTGATACTGATGGCATGCTTGGGTACAGCCGTGGCATTCAATGTTCTGGCAATATGTGCTTAACCAATGGAGGTGCATTGTCCTGGACAGTGCAGTAGTCAGTCAATTTAAAACTGGGCACCCCTTTAAATAAATGCCCCAGTGGCAGCTGGAATTCTCCTCTTTACTGGCTAAGGCAACAGCATTTTGATGTCACAACTCTCCTTTGAGTAGTGACGTCACAAATGGACTATAATAAGATAGCTGAGTACAGAAGTTTACAGATATTGAAGCCCTCCGTGTATAATGGCTATTATTAAAAATCCACCAGACAACTCAGTTTGTGTTGGGTACTTGTTGCATCTATATATTTGTTTATATCTGTTTTTGATTGACTCTTTGTAATGTGTCCGTGTGTGTTTTATGCATATGCATGTACCTGTAACTCTAGAGTATTTAGGAACACGTATGTTGCTCTATGTCCATCCATGCATCCTTACCTGGCGGGTGTGTGTATGTCTGTGTCTGTTTTCTTTGAGGCTTAGTCTGTATATTTACAAAATCTACGATTTACCTGTATCTATAGCGTGTTAAATGCCTGCATTCTTAGAAGTATATGAGGGGCCGGTGCAAGCAGTGGGCAAACTAGGCAGATGCCTAGGTGCTAGAAGGTGGGGGTCAAACAGCAACTTTTTAAACTTTTTTACTCTTATCAATTACACAAAGAGCAGTAAACCAATCTGAAATAAAGGGTCTGCATGATGCCCTCATGCAACCACTGTGCTCAATGTTCTATTAGTCACTAACTTGGTGGTGGAAGTAGGTCTGTTTCCTGCTCACACCTAATTCTGGGCTGCACAGCACATTCTCTGGCACAAAAGTAAAACGATTGAGGCCTAGCAGGAAACAGTCTTGGTATAAACATCAGAACCTGATCACTCCAGGCAGGACAAAGTCATGGTAGAGCATGGGTTGACCGAAGCAGACGCTACATGAATAGAAGTAGGAGAGAGATGGGAGTGCAATAACTTTTTTTTATTTTAGAAAAACTGCATGAATAAATATACTATTTTGAGCACAAACGCTACTTGCAAGTTGCCATACTTTGCTTCTGGGTGATTTAAAAGATGCAACCATTATCTAGTATTTCTTGAAAAGTTAGCAACCAAAAACTGCCCAATTCCTTTGCAATTGTCTGTACTAACCTTCCACACAATGCTGAACCTTAATGGTGACAGCTTTTCCATGTATATCGGTGTATGTTTATCTACTGCAGATTATAAAACCAAGTAATCATGTTGTTTGGGAATATGTGTGTGTGAAGGATAAACCTATACTGCTTAACCTGTCTACGTTTTACGTGGGTCATCTAATCTTATATTAAACATGTAGTCAAAGGTATTAAACTAATTGAGCATTTTGGAATGTCATTGCAGAATCTGGGTAATGTTGTCAGTCTAGAAAAATGGATACCTCTACTGTGTGACAGCAAACGTATTTTGATGGCCGTGGGCCAACCATCTCATGAACAATATGATAGAATATAGCTTTCCGTGTTTGCCAATGAACGGCCCTTTTGATGTAACAAGAATCGCATTTTGTTTTCTAACAATTGCTCATTGCTTTCTGTTCTTATTGCTTCGCAGTACATTTTCCGCTTACACTGCTCGACTGTAAAACATTGTTGTCTGCACGTAAAAGGACAAGGCCGCCGGGCCGCGAGGATAACAAGAGTTCATTGAAACACAACGTAGGCAGCGCCAGGAAGAATGCCCGGCTCCCTCCCGAATGTAGCCTTGAAGCAGAGCTGCAGGGCATTTAATCATTTCGCAGCCAGCCTCGTTATATGGTAGAATATGTTAGAATAAAGCAGCTAAAGGCTTGAATTATGCTCTTCTTACGGCCCCCCTTTGCTGAGCCCCATTAGAGCGTGCTCCCAGGACACGAATAGCACCTCATAGATAGCAAGGTCTGGAATGCAACTCTCCCCTCCGTATGTAGCTCGCTTCAAAGAACAGAAGCGCTGTGTTCTGTTCAACAACTGAAAGATGCCTCCGCACTCACAAATTGCAAATTGTTCCTAAAATAGATGTTTGAAGGTGTCATAGTTGTCGAAAATGTCCATCATCACACCAAGTTCAAAGAAACCCAATAAAGGGGGGTGTTAAACATGTCATAGCTGATTGTTTGATATGCATTTTGTATATATGTAACTGATGTACGTAATTCACTCTCTTGCGTCCCTCGAGGTCTAGAGATACACGTCGCGGGTCGTGAAACCGAGCTGGCCAACTGAGACTTTTGCTTTGCAATAAACCCTAGCTTTGGGAATACAACCTCGTGTCTGGTGTATCTATCGTCTGTGATGACTCACCTTGTTTCCATAGACGTAAGGGACCCCTCCCCCACTTGTTCCATCGCATACGTTGTAATTGAGTAAGGCGGATAACGGCGAGGACGGGGCGATCGAGCCGGGATCAAGGGGTGTTCGGTGCGCCCTGTAGAAGTGATGAGAGACTCCTTTGCAGATCTGCACACATCTGATCCCTGATCAACGTGCCTGGCTAGAGAACAAGGAGGCGAGGGTCCTGAAACGAGGCGGGAGCCAAGAAACGCAGACACAACGTCATTTGGTGCGTCAGTATACAGACGACTTGATTTATCAGATGAGTCATTCTCCGATTCAAAGTAATCCTGATATTGGTTGAGAGTTGACTTTGCAAAATCAAACGCCCTAGGTAAGGTTGATTAACCAGGGGGAAGGTTGAAACATGCCTGGGGTATTGCCCACCCTAGCAGGGTTTTTCCACTGTGGTAGACAATCTTTGAAAGATGGCCAAATTGTACCACCTGGGGGAACGCCGGCGTATGAGATGTATGTGAAGTATGGAGTGGGTGCGGTCATATTCTGTGAGACTTGGCGTAGGAAACCAGAAAGCAACAAGACCATCAGTGGCCGATTAATGGTAGCTTTGAGATAGCGAGAATAGATAACTTGGAAAGGGTGTTAATAGAAAGAAAGCGCGTTCCGCAGCATTTGAGACTATTAAAGACTGGAGAAGGGAAGCAGTGCTCCGATTTAGAAGTAGAGCGAAGCATGCGCGCAGGTATAAATCGAAAGGTGAAGTAGCGGAAGAGAAGGAAGAGGAGGAGTGGACTGAGAGTCTAAGAAGGGCAGGTAGGCGTGACCAGTTGAATATAGAAAAAATATACCCACAACGAGAATTACACATAGCAGATGAATTGATAGAAAACATATTGACCCATACAAAACAAGGCCCAAGATCAGAAGTGAGGCCAGACACGTCAGTAACTATTGCCCAAGCCCTGCCCGTAGCCCAAGCTCTCCCTCCGGTAGCTCAAGCCCTCCCCCAGCCACAGACCCCGCACGTTACACTTCCTATTAGCCAACCAGGCCTACAACAGACACTCCCTGTTCCCATTGTCCCATCTGCACCTCCCGCCTCAGACACAGACTCGGTACCGTCCGTTCCTCCCGGGGTTGAAGTTGAAACCACGGGGGCGAGAGGCGGGACTGAAAACGGGGATGCACAAGGGTAACTCGCAGCGCGATCAGCAAAGAAAGGAAGGTGGAATTGCAGCAACAGGCAGAGATGTATATAGACGGGAATGATGGGACGACAACATTGGCTTCGATATATGACTTCCGAAGAAGCAAAGAAAGACAGGGAGTGTTGGAATGAATGGTTGAATATTTGGTGGAGAAATGGAAACAGTTAAATGGGAAATTACCACCGCAGCGATTGTTAGATTTGAATGCATTAGCACGCTGTAGGGAGAGGGATGAAGAAGTGAGAGAACATGTATATGGACTTTTTGAACTTAAAGATGAATTAGATAATGATTATGCCGAAATGTTTACTACACCTGGATACAGGGGTAAGGATAGCGGGAGACAACGGAAGGGAATGAAGGGGTCACATAATGAACGACAGCAGTTACCATCACTGGGGCAGAAGGAAATGGTGGACGAATTATCGTTGCTAAAACAGATGGGGGCAGACTTGAAAGTATGCCTATTGAAAACGCAGGTACTACTACAACAAGTAGTATGACACAAGAGAGGGAGAGGGAATGCACAAGGAAGGAGTAATTTGAATATGCATGGTGGAACAGTGGGACCAAATCAGTGTGCGTATTGTAAGGAGGAAGGACACTGGCGAGCGTAATGTCCACATCTGCAGAATAGAAATGGGTCTGGTCAGAGGAGACAGCATAGAGGACACCAAGGAGCGAATGGGCCAAATAGGAATAGTATGCAGCAGCACCACAATAATGGAGGAAATCAAAACCAAGCCCAAAACCAAAATGCCCCGAACCAGAGCCAGGGGCAGCAAAACCAACAGTATGGAAACCAGAGTGGGGGAAATAGAGGAAAGAGTGGAAACGTTTTCGATACACAGCCAAACACGTATTACAGTAATAGCAATGATTACACATCGGACGATGTGTTATTTCCCCAATAGGACAGCCCAGGACAGGGGTTAGAACCAGTGTCTATTCCCGTGAATCAGAGAGGACCCTACGTAGAAATAAGAGTCAGGAATGAGGAGCACCGATTTCTTGTAGACACAGGAGCGCAAAAGTGTTCAATAGACCACCACTTGGTTCCGGATATACCACTGTCAGGGCAAAAGAATGTTTCCGTAGGGTTCGCAGGTACACCAGTCATAAACCCAGTGTCCAAACCAGTCCCAGTTACTATAGGACCATTCACTGAACATTGTCCTTTCCTTTTAACAGAAAATTGTGGGGAGAACCTGTTGGGATTAAATTTGTTGAAAAGTCAGGTTCCGTTATACATTGCACGGCAGACGGGGTGTTGCTAACGATTTGGCCACACAATGCCGCTGTGTCAGAATTCATGTCTGAAACTTTATCGGGAGAACTAAGTAAAGTGCCAACCTGTATATGGGCAATGCCTGACAATGATGTAGGATGCTTGAAAATAGAGCCAGTAAAGATAATTTTGAAAGAAACTGTTACCCTACCGCGAATTCCCCAATACAGAATTTCGGCTGAAGGTGAGAAAGGATTGAAGAGTATTGTTAGAGATTTGGTGAAATTAGGGGTAATTGAAGAAATTACAGGCAGTACATGCAACAGCCCGATTCTTCCAGTTTATAAAAAAGGAGGCAATGAAGTACCATACCGTTTTATAATTGATTTGCGCGCATTAAACAAGGTAGTAGATCCACAATTTCCTTTAGTGCCAGATGTCGCTACAATATTGACAATGACACCTGTTTCAGCAGAATATTTTAGTGTAGTTGATCTGAAAAACGCGTTCTTCAGCATTCCAGTGGACAAGGACAGCAGATATTTGTTTGCGTTCACATTAGGAGGACGATCATTTGCATTCACGGGGATTCCGCAAGGTTACACAGAAAGTCCAGGTATTTACAGTAGAGCATTAAAAGAGCAGCTAAACATGCTAGAATTACCAGTGGGTTGTGTACTCTTGCAATACATAGACAATCTATTGTTAGCTGCAGACACAGAGGAGATTTGTAAAGAAAGCACTGTATTACTACTGTCACACCTAGCGGCACATGGACATAAAGCTAGTTTGAAGAAATTTCAATATAATCGAAAGGAGGTGGCCTATTTGGGCTACCTACTTTCGAAAGAAGGGAGAAGGCTAACGCCAGAACGCATAGAAAGTATTACTTGTATGCCTATTCCAAAGACACAAAAAGGAGTCAGAGCCATAATAGGCATGGCTTCATATTGCCGAAAATGGATTGGTAATTTTGCGTTAATTGTGAAACTGATGGTGAATTTGACTAGAAAAGATGCGGTTATGCCGTTGCAGTGGGATGAGGAATGTCAGAAAGCATTTGATCAATTGAAAACTGCATTATGCTCGGCTCCAGTTTTGGGCGCACCGAATTATGAGAAGGTTTTTTGACTGTTTGTGTGTGAAAGTGAAGGATGTGCATTGGCGGTTTTGACACAGGAACAAGGTGGAAGAAATAGGCCATGCGGCTATTTTTCTTCTGCGCTGGACCCTGTAGCGCGTGCACTACCACGATGTTTGTGATCTGTCACGGCGGCTGCTGCGTCAGTGAAACAAACGGAAGGGATGGTATTGGGGCACACTTTAATTCTGATGGTGCCACATGCCATAGACGTTCTATTAAATAGGACACAGACGCAAAACCTCACCTCTGCTAGATTGACAAGATATGAGATTATCTTGTTCGCGCCCCATATCCAAATTATGAGGTGTAGCGCTTTGAATCCTGCAGAATTAATGCCACCAACCATAAAAGAAATTGGGAAGGATGAATCACCCCCCCACGATTGCTTAATGGTCACTGAGGAAGAAACCAAGGGGAGAGTTGATTTAAGTGATACCCCACAGAAAGAGCCAGATGGAGAGATATTTTGTGACGGCTCATGTTTTAAATTACCAGATGGCACGACAACTGCCGCATATGCTATCACTACCCTAGAGAGCGTTGTAGAAAGCAAAAGAATCCCCTACAATTCGGCACAAGCCACAGAGATAATGGGATTAACCAGAGCCTGTGAGATTTCTGAAAATTTGAATGTGAATATATATACTGATAGTCAGTATGCTTTTGGGGTGGTTCATAACTTTGGTCGATTCTGGGCTGAGAGAGGGTTTTTGACATCACATGGTGCCAGAATTCAACATGGCCCTTTGATTGTACGATTGCTGTCTGCACTCACGCTTCCAAAACGCCTGGCAATAGTGAAATGCGAGGCACACAAAAAGGTAACATGCAAAGTAGGAGAGGGAAACGCGTTTGGAGACAGAATTGCGAAACAAACTGCCACTGATTTAAATACCAAAATGATGACGGTTCAGACTGAGGAAGTACCCTGTATGATAGGTGTTGCCACTGTCAAAGAAAAGCAGGCCAAAGCTACGGCCGATGAAATACAAGGGTGCGCAGAGGGCTCTGCTGAGTTAGATCTGGAAGGTTGTTGGGTGGACAAGGGAACTAGAAACTGGATGTTGCCAAATTCCTGTGTGACTGCAATGGTCACAATGGCCCACAGCCCTACCCACATCTGTGCGAAAAAGATAATACAGCACCTATCTACAGTATGGCAGAATGTAAACATAAAGAAGAATGCAGAGAGGTTGGTGCAGAAATGTATCACGTGTTTACAACACAATGCAGGAATGGGAACAGTGACTCCAATAGGCAGTTATGGCCCGCCCTCTATGCCGTTTGAGGTGATCCATTTTGATTTCATAGAGATGGAGAGATGCCAAAACTTAAAATACGTCTTAGTGGTGATCTGTGCATTCAGTAAGTGGGAGGAGGCATACCCCTTGAAGGACTGCACAGCAATGAGCACAGCAAAAGTAATGCTTAAGGAGTACTTTTCCTGATTTGGCCTACCCCGTGTCTTATGGTTCGATAATGGCCCACATTTTGTGGGTGCAGTGGTGTTACAGATATGTGCGGGTCTTCAGATCCATAAGAGATTCCATAGTTCAAGGCATCCGAGTTCGGCCGGTCTTGTGGAGAGGCACAATGGGATTCTCAAGTCAAAGACCAGTAAAATATGTGTGGGAAGCAAGTTGAGTTGGGTGGATGCATTACCAATAGCGCTATTATGCATGCGTATGTCTATACAGGCTAAAACTGGTCTCTCCCCGTACGAAATCGTAATGGGGAGGCCGGCAAATGTTTGGTGCGCACCTCAGCCAAAACGACTTAGAGAGGTAGAACATCCTGTGCTTAGTACTTATTGTGGCCACTGTGATGCTGGAAATGCATCTGAGGGACAGGGCCTCTGAATCCTTGTCCTTTTTCTGTTTTTACCGTGTGTTCTGTTATGTTTTCTGCCCCGGAGTCCATGTGGGACTCCTGGCAGTGCAGCTCTCTCTTTTGGTTTGGTGAACAGACCCATGAGATACCCTTATGGCACCCATGGGTAGGGGTACAACCCTGTGCCCCTAGTGTATGTTTTTGGGCACCTGTGGGTGACCCCAGAGCAGGCTATGGGCTGGTGGCAGCTCCGTGCTGAATTTGACAGGTGCTCCGGGTGTCCTCCATTTTGGGACACCCTGGCCCTGCCATTGGCACCTGTTGATTCCTGATAGGAAACAAGATGGCCTCTGTGGCCTCTTGCTTTCTATGGCCTGTTATCTTGTTTTTCCCCAAAGTCCTGGGAAGCCCTGTCTCTGTCCCTTCCCCCTGACTGGCTGTTGGGTGGAAGTTCCATGTATGGTATTGTTGTGAAGGCCCAGCTAGACTGACTGGAGCCTTCCCAGTGACTGTATGTTGTGGGTACCTCCTGTGGGTGGGACCTGGGTGAATGGAGTGTGTGACCAATATACACTTCTTGTTGTGGTTGTTTGGTTTCTGGCATGAGAGACAAAGACTGAGACAGCCCTGCCCGAAACTGGCCTGAATGCAGTGTGTAGTGTTGAATGGCTGGGTACTTGTCCCAATCCACATTCCCTGTTGTGAGTGTCTGGAAGGGAGGAGTGTGGCCTGAATGCACTGTGGGCCTGATTGGCTGACTGACTGCATGAATGCCCTGCAGTATGATTGGCTGCTGAGTGTGTGCCAGCAGCGTGGATGAGAGAGAGGATAGTATATCTGGGGACCTCTCACCACTGGAAAAGTGTTCAGAAGGGACCTTTGGTTGAGAAGCGACCATTGTGCTCCTGAAGCAGCCAGGGAGCTGAATCTCCACTCTACGAGTAACTGGAACTGCTGATCCTCGACGTCCAGCTGGAAGAAGAAGACTTGCTGTGGCATTTGCCTCGACCGATCCGAAGGCTGACGAGATCGTCGAGGGCTGACCCGAGAGAGGACCTGGTAAGGCGCCCTCTTCCCGTGCTCCGAGGGACCATCGAGCACCGCTCCATCTTCGCCGAAGCGCCCTGGAAGACAGACCCTCGAAAGGCTGTCGACCCGAGACGGGACCGCTGAGGAGATCGAAGTGAAGCACCCGGACATCGACGCCGTCGAAGTCCATTGCCGTCGACCAGGGTTCGCAGGTTTGTGGAACCGCTGGAGGCCCGTCGAAGTTGTGTTGCCCAGCCGTGGGAACCACTTGACGCCGTGCCGCAACGACCGGAGCCGTCCGCTCCTTTGCCTAAGAACATTCAATCGAAGGACTCTCTCGACCGCTTCGTCGACCTGTTATCCTGCCGGAGAAAGTCGAGGACAACCAACGCGCCGAGGAGAAACCTGCCGGTGGGTTTCCCGCCACCCGACGACCTCAAAGACTCGGACGACTCGACGCCCTTGCTGGGCTCCCGTCTCTACAATCTTTGCGGTCCAGAACTATTGTCATCGAGGTGCCCCGCACACCTCCGCCTTGCAGGATGCCGACGCCCCGACGCCAACGAGCACCGCTCGGACGAAGCTGCCGCCTCTTCGACATCGTTCTACCTCGTTTGTCGACGGACGTTCGACGCCCCGTGCCTCCCGCTTGAAAGGGAAGGCATTCAAGAAGGGCCGTCGATTCCCCGTCGCCGAACAGCGAGTCCCTCGACGTTTGTTGACGCCTCTTCGAGGAGCTCGACTCCACCAGGTACATTGGGGGGGTAAAAACATTATAGGAGAGAATAAGACTTGCAGAGCAATATATGGACTGGGCTTGTGCTATATCTTTCTTTACAGGTTGCCCAGGTGGGGGGATCTCCACACAGAACTGTGCCCAGTGGTAGGGGCCAGTATCCTGCCTATTGCTCAACCATCTTATTTTCTCTCCTCTCTCTATTGCTGGTTTCACTCTATTGGTCTGTGTGGCATTGTACAGTATTGTTCATGCACTTCAATGAGATCTAGGGTGGTACCACTTTAGGATTGTAAATATTTGTCATTGTAGATTTTGCCGGAGTACAAAGTGAGTTATCATGATGAATGTACATAACCTTAACTATTGATTATATAAAGACTGTGTTCTAACCAATACAGAGTGTGGATATTCCTTTGTGGGGGCTTGGGGATACACTGTACTTAAGAACCAGCCTGCATCACCTCCTGAGAAGCTAGGCCTTGATTGCTCGACCATTGCTACCGGATAGAGAATCTTGGCTGGGGTCTCCTGTGCCTCTCCTCCACCATATAGGGAGCGGAAGTACAGACACCCCCCACCGGTCGTTGACGCCCGTTCTCTCACACTGGTGGCAAGCGGTGGGATGCTTATGGTTTTAAGAATCAGTGTATAACCGTGCCACTTACAAAGGATATTTGCCCTTTATTGAATTAAGGTTTAGTTGTGTACAAGGTAACTGCATTACAAACAATGGAGTCTATTGCGAATGGCAAATTAACTCGGATGAGCTTGGAGGCTCTCCAGAGTGCTTGTGAAGCTAGGGAGTTAGACTTTGTGGATAAGTCTAGGGCTGAGCTGATAGCTGCCCTGGTGGACTACCAGACTGATAGGGAAACTCTTGATGAGGGGGGGAATGCAACCAATGAGGACTCTGCCCCTGGGGTTTCTGCTGAATCTGTTTCTGGGAATGCCACCATTCCTGCTGCCTCTGTTCCAAACTCCAGCAATTCCTTAGAGCTTGAGTTATTAAGGATGAAATTGGCCTTTGAATACCGCAAGTTGGAAATAGATGCTGAGCTTAAGAAAGAGGAGTTGGCTCAACAAGTTGCACTCAAAAATAAGGACCTTGAACTCAAGAGCCAGGACACTGAATGTCAGAGGATCCAGCTAGAGAAAGCTAGAGTGGAGACTTCAGCTAGAACCAGTGAGAGTGTCAGGTCCCCAGACACCAAGTTTATGAAAGATTTGGTTGGTGTATTTGTGGAGGGTTCGGATATCCTCCAATGGATTGAAGCGTTTGAAATGGCTTGTGAGATTCATGATGTGGATAAAAGAGATTGGGCGAAGTGTTTGTTAAGCAGAGTGCCTCAAACTGGGTATGACTGTATTCTGAAGCTGAGTGTGGAAGAAAGGGGTCAGTACGAGTGTATGAAGTCTGCTTTGATTGCCAAGTTCGGCAAGACACCTACCCAATACCTTAGAAGGTTCAGGGATTTTAAGAAAAAGGAGAATATGTCTTGGGTTGACTGGGTGAGTGCTGCGCACATGAACATGATGGGGTGGATCGATGGATACAAGGTTTAGACTTTTGTTGAATTGTCCCACCTCTTGTTTTTTGAGCATTTCTCTGAAGCCTGTTCACCCGAGCTGCGTCAGTATGTGGCTGACCAGAACATTTTGGACCCCTTTAAGCTGGCTAGGTTGGCTGACAAGTGGGTCTCCCACCGGGTGCCCCTAAGGACTCCAGTGGGAAGGACAAGGATAAAGAGAAGGGGGCCTCTCAGAAAGCTGAGGAGTCCCCCAAGCAGTCACAGTCGGGTAAACCAAAACCTTCCTCTCCTAAGACCCAAAAATCTAGTGGGGATAAGTCATCTGGGGGTGGGAATAAGAGTAGTGGTCCACCTGCTGCAAAGCAGGCTCCCAGTGGTTCCAGTACCGTACCCCGCACTCCTGGCGCTTGTTGGGACTGTGGAGCTCTGGATCACAAAAGGGGTGACCCCAAGTGTAAAGGTAAGGCACTTGGAGTACAGGCTGTCAGCCTGACCTACCCTTACCCCGTGTCTGAGGTGGAGGCCACTGTCCTCCCCTCCTCTGCCGGGATCACATTTGGTGCTCCGGTGGAGATTTCCTTAGTGTCCCTTGGGGCCTGGGACCAGTACGCGGAAGTACTGGCGACTATCCCACAGAACACCCGTAGGTTTTTGAGAAGTGTCCTCTTGAATGGCCAGCCTTCTACTGGTTTGAGAGACACTGGGGCAAGCATGACAGTGGTGGACAGGACCCTGCTCAGGCCAGAGGACTATGAAGGTGCTCCTCTGCAAACCACCAGGTTAGCTGGTGGGCCTCCCAAATTATCACCTGTAGCCTTAGTCACACTCATGATTGGCGACAAGACAGCGAAGCTTCCTGTCCTGGTTCAGGACAATGTCCCTGCTAACATTTTGTTAGGGAATGATCTAGTAGAGTTGGGGTTGATCTCGGATGGTCTTCCCATGACTGCTGCTGCAGTCACTAGGTCACAGGCGACACCGGGTCTGGCTGTGGGTCAGATACCCGAGCCAAAGGCGAGGCCTAAGGCAAGAAGGAGGAAGACCAAGAAGGCCACCTCTGTGGAGGGAGCACCTTCTCTTCCTGCTGCACCCATTGGGATCCATGCTCCGGACGGGCTGGGTCCAGTGGAAAACCCCAACTCAACTCCTTTGGGAGAAGAGGCAGAAGACTCTCCTGTGGGAGAGGTTCTCAACCCGGAGGATCATCCCGACCTTCAATGCTTGTTAGCTGAAGGGGGACCCTCCCGGGCAGACTTCTGTAAGGGACAGAGAGAGTGCCACTCTCTCGAGGGACTGAGGAAACAGCCCCTGGCCCAGGCACAAGGAGAGGTGCCTAGGAATTTCCGGATTTATTGGGAGGGTGAGCTCCTTGTTAGTGAGCCCACTAAGCCTGAACCTGGTGCCCGCAAGAGGTTGGTGGTACCCCAGGTTTACAGGCCCTTCCTACTGCAGTTGGCGCATGAGGTGCCCTTGGCTGGTCATCTTGGGACCAAGAAGACTAAGCAGAGGCTCTCTGCCCATTTCTACTGGCCACGGATGGGAGTAGAGGTGGAGTCCCACTGCAGGACCTGCCCAACTTGTCAGTTGTCTGGCAAGACTGGAGGCAGTGTCATTGCCCCACTGCAGCCGTTGCCAGTGGTTGGCACCCCATTTGAGAGGGTGGGCATCGACATCGTCGGTCCCCTTGACCCTCCCACTTCAGGTGGACATCGGTTCATCCTGGTCTTGGTAGATCATGCCACCAGGTACCCTGAGGCGATACCCCTTCGGACGGTTACGGCCAAGGTGGTTGCCCGGGCTCTCCTGGGCATTTTCACCCGTGTTGGATTCCCCAAGGAGGTTGTCTCTGACAGAGGATCCAACTTCATGTCGAGTTACATGAAAACCATGTGGAAAGAGTGCGGGGTAACCTACAAGTTCTCCACCTCTTACCACCCCCAGACCAATGGTCTGGTGGAGAGATTTAATAAAACTCTCAAGGGTATGCTAGGGGCTTTGGAAGAACCCCTAAGGAGGAAATGGGATCTCCTCCTGCCATGCCTGCTGTTTGCTTACAGGGAGGTACCTCAAGAGGGTGTTGGTTTCAGCCCCTTTGAGTTACTCTTTGGACATCCCGTAAGGGGGCCCCTCGCCTTGATCAGAGAAGGCTTGGAAGCCACACCTCCGGGGCCCGCCAAGCAAGTGGGGGACTATGTGTTAGGCCTCAGACGGAGGATGACACAGATGATGGGTCAGGCAACAGCAAATCTCAAGGCCAGCCAGGAATTGAATAAGTACTGGCATGACCTTAAAGCCTCGCAAGTGGATTGGACTCCGGGACAGGAAATCCTTATGATGGAGCCTACCAAGCCTAGGGCTTTGGCAGACAAGTGGACTGGACCCTTCAGGATCATCCCCAAGGTGGGCGAAGTCAATTATCTGGTTGACATGGGAGCCCCTGGGGTAGCTCCTCAGCTATTCCATGTCAACAGGCTCAAGCCTTTCCACAGGCGAGCGGAAGTCTCATGTCTCTTGCTAGCTTCTGGGCAAGAAGAGGATGAGAGTGAAACCCCTTCCTGATTCGCTGCATAGCAACCCTCAGGATGGCTCAGTGGAGGGAGTACATCTCTCTCCAGATTTGACAACAGAGCAACAGAGGGCCTGTCGGGCTTTGCTCCAACAGTATGCCTCTCTGTTTTCACTGAAGCCAGGCCTTACACCGTGGTGTAAGCACGAAATTGACACTGGTGACAGTGTACCTGTCAAAAGCAGGTGCTACCGTATGTCAGATACCGTCAAGAACCACATCCAGGCTGAGGTCGCCAAGATGTTGGATCTGGGTGTTATTGAGCCCTCAACCAGTCCCTGGTCCAGTCCAGTGGTCCTTGTCCCCAAGGCAAGTTCCCAGGCGGGTACCAAGGATTGGAGGTTCTGTGTGGACTACCGAGGAGTCAATGCCGTCACCAAGACTGACGCGCACCCATTGCCCAGGGCTGATGAGCTCGTGGACACCATCGGTTCTGCCAAGTTTGTGAGCACCTTTGACCTTACCTCAGGCTATTGGCAAATAGCTCTGACGGACCATGCCAAGGAAAAGACGGCCTTCTCAACACCTGAGGGACTCTACCAGTTTAGGGCCATGCCTTTTGGGTTGAAGAATGCCCCTGCCACCTTCCAGAGATTGGTCAATCATGCGCTCAGTGGGCTGGAAGCCTTTTGTGTGGCTTACTTAGACGACATTGCCGTCTACAGTTCCACCTGGGAAGAGCATTTGACACATTTGGATAAGGTGTTGCAGGCCTTGAAAAGGGCTAACCTCACTATCAAGGCTACCAAGTGCCAGATAGCTCAGGGGAAAGTTACCTATCTTGGTCATGAGGTAGGAGGGGGTCAAATCCAACCTCTCTCCAGTAAAGTACAGGATGTACAGAACTGGGAGACTCCCACTACTCAAACCCAGGTGAGGGCCTTTTTGGGTCTCACTGGGTACTATCGCAATTTCATGGCAGACTATGGGACCATAGCTGCACCTCTGACAGCTCTAACGTCACCCAAGCAGCCTAGGAAGGTTAATTGGACCGAAGACTGTCAGAGGGCCTTTGATGGCTTGAAAGAAAGTCTGTGTAGGGCACCTGTGTTGAGTGCGCCTGACTACAGCCGACCCTTTATCGTCCAGACGGATGCCTGCGACACCGGAATTGGAGCTGTCTTGTCCCAGTTAGATGACAAAGGGAGAGAACACCCTATCATATTCATCAGTAGACAACTCAAGTGTAGAGAACTTAGGTGGGCTACTGTTGAAAAGGAGTGTTTTAGTATAGTTTGGAGCCTTAGGCGTTTTAGGCCCTACCTTACGGGGTCTACCTTCAAGGTCCAAACAGATCATAAGCCCCTGAAGTGGCTTATGCAGATGAAGGGTGAGAACCCGAAATTGCTCAGGTGGTCCATTAGCCTGCAAGGGCTAGACTTCACCATAGAGCACAGACCAGGGAAGAGTCACGATAATGCAGATGGCCTTTCCAGAAGGTATGTTGACCGTCTGGATGAGGGTGTCTATCCCGTGGGAGATTAGACACCCTCCACCTCAGTCTGGGGGGGGGCGACTGTGATGCTGGAAATGCATCTGAGGGACAGGGCCTCTGAATCCTTGTCCTTTTTCTGTTTTTACCGTGTGTTCTGTTATGTTTTCTGCCCCGGAGTCCATGTGGGACTCCTGGCAGTGCAGCTCTCTCTTTTGGTTTGGTGAACAGACCCATGGGATACCCTTATGGCACCCATGGGTAGGGGTACAACCCTGTGCCCCTAGTGTATGTTTTTGGGCACCTGTGGGTGACCCCAGAGCAGGGTATGGGCTGGTGGCAGCTCCGTGCTGAATTTGACAGGTGCTCCGGGTGTCCTCCATTTTGGGACACCCTGGCCCTGCCATTGGGATCTGTTGATTCCTGATAGGAAACAAGATGGCCTCTGTGGCCTCTTGCTTTCTATGGCCTGTTATCTTGTTTTTCCCCAAAGTCCTGGGAAGCCCTGTCTCTGTCCCTTCCCCCTGACTGGCTGTTGGGTGGAAGTTCCATGTATGGTATTGTTGTGAAGGCCCAGCTAGACTGACTGGAGCCTTCCCAGTGACTGTATGTTGTGGGTACCTCCTGTGGGTGGGACCTGGGTGAATGGAGTGTGTGACCAATATACACTTCTTGTTGTGGTTGTCTGGTTTCTGGCATGAGAGACAAAGACTGAGACAGCCCTGCCCGAAACTGGCCTGAATGCAGTGTGTAGTGTTGAATGTCTGGGTACTTGTCCCAATCCACATTCCCTGTTGTGAGTGTCTGGAAGGGAGGAGTGTGGCCTGAATGCACTGTGTGCCTGATTGGCTGACTGACTGCATGAATGCCCTGCAGTATGATTGGCTGCTGAGTGTGTGCCAGCAGCGTGGATGAGAGAGAGGATAGTATATCTGGGGACCTCTCACCACTGGAAAAGTGTTCAGAAGGGACCTTTGGTTGAGAAGCGACCATTGTGCTCCTGAAGCAGCCAGGGAGCTGAGTCTCCACTCTACGAGTAACTGGAACTGCTGATCGTCCGGCTGGAAGAAGAAGACTTGCTGTGGCATTTGCTTCGACCGATCCGAAGGCTGACGAGATCATCGAGGGCTGACCCGAGAGAGGACCTGGTAAGGCGCCCTCTTCCCGTGCTCCGAGGGACCATCGAGCACCGCTCCATCTTCGCCGAAGCGCCCTGGAAGACAGACCCTCGAAAGGCTGTCGACCCGAGACGGGACCGCTGAGGAGATCGAAGTGAAGCACCCGGACATCGACGCCGTCGAAGTCCATTGCCGTCGACCAGGGTTCGCAGGTTTGTGGAACCGCTGGAGGCCCGTCGAAGTTGTGTTGCCCAGCCGTGGGAACCACTTGACGCCGTGCCGCGACGACCGGAGCCGTCCGCTCCTTTGCCTAAGAACATTCAATCGAAGGACTCTCTCGACCGCTTCGTCGACCTCTTATCCTGCCGGAGAAAGTCGAGGACGACCAACGCGCCGAGGAGAAACCTGCCGGTGGGTTTCCCGCCACCCGACGACCTCAAAGACTCGGACGACTCGACGCCCTTGCTGGGCTCCCGTCTCTACAATCTTTGCGGTCCAGAACTATTGTCATCGAGGTGCCCCGCACACCTCCGCCTTGCAGGACGCCGACGCCCCGACGCCGACGAGCACCGCTCGGACGAAGCTGCCGCCTCTTCGACATTGTTCTACCTCGTTTGTCGACGGACGTTCGACGCCCCGTGCCTCCCGCTTGAAAGGGAAGGCATTCAAGAAGGGCCGTCGATTCCCCGTCGCCGAACAGCGAGTCCCTCGACGTTTGTCGACGCCTCTTCGAGGAGCTCGACTCCACCAGGTACATTGGGGGGGTAAAAACATTATAGGAGAGAATAAGACTTGCAGAGCAATATATGGACTGGGCTTGTGCTATATCTTTCTTTACAGGTTGCCCAGGTGGGGGGATCTCCACACAGAACTGTGCCAGTGGTAGGGGCCAGTATCCTGCCTATTGCTCAACCATCTTATTTTCTCTCCTCTCTCTATTGCTGGTTTCACTCTATTGGTCTGTGTGGCATTGTACAGTATTGTTCATGCACTTCAATGAGATCTAGGGTGGTACCACTTTAGGATTGTAAATATTTGTCATTGTAGATTTTGCCGGAGTACAAAGTGAGTTATCATGATGAATGTACATAACCTTAACTATTGATTATATAAAGACTGTGTTCTAACCAATACAGAGTGTGGATATTCCTTTGTGGGGGCTTGGGGATACACTGTACTTAAGAACCAGCCTGCATCACCTCCTGAGAAGCTAGGCCTTGATTGCTCGACCATTGCTACCGAATAGAGAATCTTGGCTGGGGTCTCCTGTGCCTCTCCTCCACCATATAGGGAGCGGAAGTACAGACACCCCCCACCGGTCGTTGAGGCCCGTTCTCTCACAGCCTTTTAATGCAGAAATTGCGTTTGATTCATCAGCAGCTGCAGGAGGCATTACCAGTGGTATACACCGGTCCGGGGCATGCGCTGGAGCCAGGAGACTGGGTGCTGCTTAAAAATTTTGAAAGAAAGTCATCATTAGCACCCAGGTGGCACGGCCCGTATCAAGTACTCTTGGCAACGCAGACGGCGATACGGGTGGATGGACGGAAGTCATGGATCCATGCCACCCATGCAAAAAAGCTTCCAACTTCACTGAAAGACTTGCCTGACCCAGATGACCGGAAAGAGACAGCGGTCCCAGAAACGGAAGAAACTGTTGCCAGTAAGCAGCCACCAAATCTGGCCAAACGAGAAGTGAAACTCGAAACAAAGCCTGAGATGATTGCCAACAAGGGGCAAGGGCAAAGAGTGCCCCAACGTTGCCCAGCAGAATCGACATCACTGTTGTCCGACACGAAATCTGCCTTGCAAATACCAGCAGAAACTAAGCGTGTACCCCTTTGGCGCCCACGAGCACTTGCCAGCACGCCAAAGACCGAATCTGCATCACTGGCGCGACGCACACCAGCACCTGCAGTAGCGCCACAGGCTGACTTTGAGCCTGAATCTGGAAGTGCACCGGCACTGTTCACGGATCACACAATACCAGGAGTAAGGCGATACAATTTGCGGCCTCGAAAGACAAAGTGATCCACAGTTCTTTTGGTGTTTATGTCAACCTCTGGTTCTGCTCATGGACGGAGAAGGAACTAGAGGTATAGAGGAGAGAAGCGTGAGAATTGTGCATATCGGACAATTCAAGACTCGCGGCTCCTCAGTGCGATCATAGAAAGTGCATGTGTCCTGAACCAGAGTGGACAAGGTGGGCGCACATGGTACTAAGGCAATAAGAAACTGATCAAAAGTCCTCTGAGCAGTATGAGAAAGGACAAGTGATCTTGCCTAAAAATAAATAAGCAAATCCAGGCTATAAAGGACTGTTAGAACTGAACTGTGACAATTCCGTTGAACTTATTGACATAAGAGCAAGTGCAACGAAGAGAGATATCCACGACAGACTGTAATAAGGAAGAAGAAGACGAAGAGAAACATGTCGGGACCGGCTCCAGCCTCCTCCTGCACCACTGCTGAGAATGAGTCAATTATAAAAACGAATTGTATGCTGGCGCTGACAATAATTATGTGCTTTATGAGCGTGGTAGCACCAATAACGACAGCCCTAATATTATGGTATGTGGAATCGATACACCCATTAGAAATGTTTTCACCAATAGTTAATATATCCACTACTGAAAGCCCGGTTCAGGTGATTACTTATACCCTGCCCCCAATGGAAGAAAGACACAGGGAAGGTTTCGGGAATAGCACGTTGTTATTAATTATGAACATGACACATACAATTCTGAAGAAAACAAATTGCTGGGTATGTGCCCATTTACTACAGCATGCTGGGAAGGGAATAGGGTGGTATGCACAGCCATTACCATTAAGTTCTGCATGTAGTGCACCTTTAGGTGCAATGTTCTATGGGAAATGGAATGAGAGTAGTACGGGTCAATTAGACAGAAACAACATGAATGAGTTTGAGGAAATAATAATGAAGCCTGTGGGTTGTTCTATATTCCATAAAGCACAAATAATGGCCCCAGAGCCCACGAGGAAAAGTACGCGGAAGATAACACGACAAAATAGACGAGATAGATTGTCCCCACCAGAAAAAACATCTGTAATGATGTTTCGTGTAAGAACAGAAGAGGACAAAGATGCAATCCCCCCATCTTACACTGTGAATTATAGCCCGAGAACTGTCCCTTTTTGTCTAAAAAAGAAAGACTCCTTTTCAGTCGGAACATATACTGGATGCATGAATACAGTGGTATTGAAATGGGAAATAGAACCAGTATATGTGGGAGATCCAGTTTATTTTATATGTGGAGAGAAAGCATATCCTTGGTTGCCCAGAAACTGGGGAGGTACATGTTACCTAGGTCTACTGTTCCCAGGAGTATTCCTCTTAGAAACAGCAGACATGGCCAGATTATCCAGAACTAGAGTCAAAAGGACTAACAAGGGTGTTTTGATAGCAACTGATGTAGCAAAATCATTCGTTACATTCTTAGGGCAGATAGTGAACTCCTATAATATAAGGCAGCTGTCCAGAATACTAAAAAATACCATAAACACAACGACAGATATACTATTTAACATGACGTTGGAGGAAAGAGGAATCAGGTTAATGACGCTGCAAAATAGAATGGCTCTCGATGTGATCCTGGTTGATCGTGGGGGAATTTGCAAAATAGTGGGATTAGCGTGTTGTGTATATGTTGATGACTATTCCCCTATGATCTTTGAAGCGATAAAGAAAATGCATGTCCTAAGCTCTGGACTCCCTACTGAAGAAGGATGCTGGGGAATAGGGTCTTGGTTTTGGGGAATACTGCGTTCTTGGGGATGGAAGTTGATTTCGATATTAGTAGTGGTGTTTGAAATATTCATAACGTGCTGTTGTTGCATACACTGCCTACCAATAGTTTGCGCTGAAATAACTGAGTGATGTACGGAGGGATGTATGCATATGATGACAAGAAAAAAACAAACTCATGGTCGACCAAGACACAAATGAGATGAAAACAGTAAAAGAGTTGATGGCTATAGATATTGATGAAGACGATGAAGTTTACGATAGCATGCAAAATTCAGACATAAGTACTTCAGACTCATCATCACTAGAGGAGGTTTCAATAAAATAGATGAGACGTTTGGCATACGGCCAAAGGAGGGTTTGTCAGTCTAGAAAAATGGATACCTCTACTGTGTGACCGCAAACGTATTTTGATGGCCGTGGGCCAACCGTCTCATGCACGATATGACAGAATATAGGTTTCCAAGTTTGCCAATGAACGGCCATTTTGATGTAACAAGAATCACCATTTTGTTTTCTAGCCATTGCTCATTGCTTTCTGTTCTTATTGCTTCGCAGTACATTTTCCGCTTACACTGCTCGACTGTAAAACATTGTTGTGTGCACGTAAAAGCACAAGGCCACAGGGCCGCAAGGATCACAAGAGTTTGTTGAAACACAACATAGGCAGCGCCAGGAAGAATGCCCAGCTCCCTCCCGAATGTAGCCTTGAAGCAGAGCTGCAGGGCATTAATCATTTCGCAGCTGCCAGCCAGTCTCGTTATATGGTAGAATATGTTAGAATAAAGCAGCTAAAGGCTTGAATTATGCTCTTCTTACGGCCCCCCTTTGCTGAGCCCCGTTAGAGTGTGTTGGCTCCCAGGACACGAATAGCACCTCATAGATAGCAATGTCTGGAATGCAACTCTCCCCCCGTATGTAGCTCGCTTTCAAGAACAGAAGCGATGTGTTCTGTTCAACAACTGAAAGATGCCTCTGCACTCACAAATTGCAAATTGTTACTAGAATAGATGTTTGAAGGTGTCATAGTTGTCGAAAATGTCCATCATCACACCAAGTTCAATGAAACCCAATAAAGGGGGGTGTTAAACATGTCATAGCTGATTGTTTGATATGCATTTTGTATATATGTAACTGATGTACGTAATTCACTCTCTTGCATCCCTCGAGGTCTAGAGATACACGTCGCGGGGCGTGAGACCGAGTTGGCCAACTGAGACTTTTGCTTTGCAATGAACCCTAGCTTTGGGAATACAACCTCGTGTCTGGCGTATCTATCGTGTGTGATGACTCGCCTTGTTTCCATAGACGTAAGGGACCCCTAGGTTAAACAAAAAGTTTGACTCTCTGAATTAGGCTCATTGAAAAGCAGGGCAGGAGTAAAATGCCACTTGGATTGACAGTGAACATAGGCAGTGGAGTAGCTTTGCTGAAAATGTTGGGGGGGACATGACAACATTAGTTCAAAGCCAAATATACCGAACATGAAGAGCAGTGGTTGCAAGGGTGGCCCCTTCAGCCCATATTCTCTATTTATGGCTTCGGCAGTTGCAGGGGTGTCCCCCACTTCCTCAGCATTGGTGGCAGGGGACCCAACAAAAAAAAAGAAGGAAAGAGACGCTGCAGCGTCAGATCCGACCCGCGTTAAATGGATGGATCTGACGCTGCAGGCTACAGGAGAGGCAGCGGATTTTGAAAAGGTAAGTGCAGAGTTTTAGGGGTGTACTGGCGGTTTGAGGGGACATGGGCTTGGATTTTTGTACCAAGGTAAAAACATATTCACAGTGAAAATGACTACGGTTAATTCTGCGGTTATTTTGTACCTCAGTCAAACAACCTAAATCCCTGAGGGGTAACACTAAACTACTACACCACAAGAGTCCATTGCTGACGCTCTGTTATAACTTTCATAAGACTGGTGGCGTATCTTTAAAATTAGATTGGGCTCCCACATATCTTCAGTTGGCCTGCCATGCACCCAGTGACACAACATAACATTAACAAACTTTATTCCACTATAACACACAATGCATTATTTATCATTCTTTCAGACACAAAGGTCAACACACATATGCTTGCACAAATGCACCCAGCACCTCCACTGACATACACTGTATGCACACAACATTTATATGTACATTTACAATAACACATGTAAACAGTGGTGCAACGTTCATTGAACAGACCATACTTTATCACCCCCTTATACCTGACATTATGGGCTACGTTGACTTGACCTATCTGAACTATAAAGCCATAGCCGAAAGGACCGGATTGACTGGAATGTCAGCAATTTGCCCGATTTTACATTTCATTCAAAGTCAGATACCATTGGTTAATGCAGTGCAGTGGGTGACCAAGTATAATTGGTATATATTTTTAAATACCATATATCTCCAAACTTGGGTTCTGCACAGCACCTTATATGTCTACGTGCTGATAGATTTTTTTCTGCAAGATTCTGACTGATTAAAATTAAGGTGTATTCCTGTGTACAAATGGCTCCAAGCAGTGGCGTACCGAGCAGGAGAGTCACAACGGGGTGGTCAAGGTGCCCCCCATAGCTCTATTAAGAGCCAGACTGGGACATTTGTCATTGGGACACCTCTCGCCTTCGGCACCTCAAAGAGGGTGCCCAACGGCAAAAGTGTCCCACTGGCAGGAAAAATGTGAGCTGACCAATTCCTGCTCAGCACGCTCATTGTCCTGGCAGCAGAACACCTTACCCGTTCCGAATGGTAGAGGTGTCCCGGTGCTAGGACAATGTCCGAAGGAGCTCCAGGCAGAAGAGGGTCCTCACGTTGCTCTGTAATAACAGAGTATTACAATGTTCGCCATTAGGCACTGACGGGAGGGAGGGAGGTACTATAAGCAGGGACTTTTGTCCCTTTAGAAATGTGAATGGGAGGGAGTGATCAGAAGTGAGAAGGGTGCATAATGTTGCATGCTTTATGAAAGAATGACTATGGCTTTAAAACCCAAGGAAGATTTGTTAGGCTCACATTAATCTGCATGATGCTATTGTGACTTTGCATGCAGAATGGGGAGAATGAAACTAAAGCCATACTCCCATTGCTCAACACATTTCTATGATAATGTATATAGTGCATGGTTAGTTTACTATGAAAGGCTAGTTTATTATGTAATGTGGTTTGCTTCCAATGCATTGCTATACATAATTATATGTTATATGTATTATATAAATAATAAGCACATAAAATGTAAAGCAAAACCTTAATAAATATCTATATCAACTAAGCCTGAACAGATATCCACGGCCACTTAAATTGTCCACATCCCAGTTTCACCATTTAACCAAGTGTGTGATGCCTTATCTGCAGCTCTGTAAGTGATTCTGATTCACTTCAAAGCGTATATTGATGTATCGTGCTATTATAACGGAAATGCCTAATGACTATAGAGTTGCTCCATATACAACAATAGTGCAATTTAGGTATTTTGCACCACAAAGTTATTTTTCACTTGGCTTATTTATGGCAACTTATTCTAAAGTCACTTCAATGGTGCCTCCAAGTATCAAAGACTGAGGATGCGCCTTGCAATGTGCTTTTATTTGAAGTCACCTCTGTTGGTGCAATCCATATGCTAATTAGTCTGCATTTATTTTGCCTCAGAGGGCTTGGGTAGAGCTGCCGAACAAACATACACAAACACAATAGATTTTTTTTTTTAAGTACCTCTGCTCTGCTTTTAAATGCCGCCTGGGCCACGTTTCATGTTACACCGACCTAACCTCTTTGCACTAACCCGCCACCAGACAGAAACCAGGAAGCTGAATGATCTTCCTAGCTCCTGTCTGTGTGTCGCAGGAACACAAAACCGGAAATCGATGCTCTGTACCGCTGGCCCCCTGAAGTGCTGCTGCTAGCGTGACAGCACACGCGCCAGGCCCTGCAGCACCCAGTTCAGCACCCTGGCTGCTGACTTTGGGTCAGGTAAGCCAGGGTAAGGGACTAAGCCACGCAGGGCATACCAGCCCTGAATGTGTTGCAGCGCGTCTGCCAGGCATTTCTGCATTATGTAATGAGACAGCGCAAACCTTGCTGAGCACCCCAGCCGGGCTTGCGCTGTCCAATTACATAATTGACTAGTGCAGCCCCCCTGCTCTCCCTCCAAAAGATGGGGGGGGACAAAAAGGCATGCCACAGAAGTTGGGGGGGACAAAACCCCCTTCCTCCCCCTATAATTACGCCCATGAACATAGGGGACGCTGATAGCGCTTTACCTGTAGTGCACTTGCCCTCCAAAGGGCTGTGGGTCTACCAGCAGAATTACCACTCCATTTTCATCACCTCTCCCTTCCACACAAGACGTAAGAGAGGCAGTGGGATATTGATGAAATTGAAAATAAGGCATGTCTGCACAGTATTCACCCCGCCATGTACCCTCTTCCCAGCCAGCTTCCAGTAAAAGATGCATTTTGGGAGAGAGGGGCTTCTGAAAGCAGAGAATAAGTGGTGAAGCTGTCCGGCTATTTGGAGCCAGCAGCCATGCTGTAACTGTTCTTTGCAAATGAAACCTTTATTGGCACTGTCCATGCTGAACATGTACCCATTAATAAGGTTATTTTCAATGGTCGGACCATGCTGCAACTCTAACCATGTGTAAGGAAAGCTTGCCCAGGCCTTGCACTTGCAGTATTTGTTTCAGGGTGTGAGAGAAGCGTGCACCGGTTTTGTTTGTGCAATAATTGTACCCATTAGTGAGAGACATTTCCACAGGCCCTTGCAGACAGTTGTTTGCAAGGAAAACGTGCATTGGCCTCAGAATGCTGCACCAGTAAATATTTGTATGGGACTTATGCTGGACCCGTCTGTCTTGTACCTCTTTGTGAGGGAAGCATGCACTTTTCCTGTCCATGCTGTACCTGTCTGAGGAACGGTTGTACTGCCCTGTCTATGCTATGCCTGCTCCTTTTGTGACAGAACCCTATGCTGGGCCTGCCCATGTAGTAATTGTATGTGCTGGATTTGGCAGGAAAGCACCTAGTTTCGGCAACTTTGCAGCGCTGCTACCTCCATAGTGACTGCTATGGTTGCCTTTAAGGGAAGCTGACACTGCTATAAACCATGCCGTCCTTTTTCAGTCTAAGACAGTTGCACGCACTGTTGCTGTCTAGGATATATCTGCCCAGTGTGTGAGTGAAGCTTTCAATGCTGCTGCCTGTACTGGGCCGGATCTTTGGGTCAAGGTCATTTCCTCTGATACTACCCATATTATACATTTCCTGGATGTCAGTGAAGTTTGAACTTCTGATGCATGTGCTGTGCTTCTATCTTTGAATACGTTTTATATTGTCACTGGGCCTCATTACGACCCTGGAGGTAACCATGCCGCTTTTTGCGGCATGGCTACCCCCATTTCGGGTACCAGGTCCGGGTACCCTGAATGGGGAATTACTGGGCCATTCAGACCTTGGAGGGCCCTGTATTTCCCCATTCAGGGAACCCGGACCAGGTACATCCCCATTCCCATTTCAGCCCCCATTGGGCTCAATGGGAATGAGGATGATGCTAACAACCGGCCCGTTAATGACGGCCCGTTGTGAGCATGCTGGACTGCTCGCGGGACCTGCTAAGGACGTCTGGTAAAACCAGGTCTCCTTAGCGTGTCCTGCGAGCGGACCTCGTTATGAGGCGGTAGGGGGCTAATGGGGCCGGCAGCTCTACAGGCCCCGTTAACCCCCTACCGCCTTCCTTGTAATGAGGGCCACTGAAAGTGCTGTACCAGTTTAGTAAGCTAAGGAATCATTCACATGAAAGTAGAAGGGATGTGGCAAAGATACTGCGAACAAGGCCACCCGTTGCAGCACATCAAATTTCGAGATGCTAGAGAATAGCAAGCAGGGCTGGTGGAAGGAAGTCCATGCCTGATTCTTGCATCCTTTTAAGACGACACCTGTCGGCCATGAAAGGAACCCATATTTGCCAAGTAAAATGTCACACACAGGCATCTGTGTTTGTGTGTTGGTAAGGTGAAGTGGGGAGGAGAGAGTGGTGTGGAAGTGCATAATTGCAATTATTTTTAATTGTGCCTGATATAGATTTTTCATGATGCGGTTTGATTGCTGGGTTGTGTGTAAGATTGCTATGATTTCTTTTTGTGCATCGTAGTTTCAATAGACCTTTTTCCATTTATTTTGTTGCATTACATCTCTGAAATCACAAGTTGATAAATTCATAACATCGTAATATACAATGCTCAAGCATTAAAACATTAACATTTAAGGTCTTTAAAATTATCATACCCATGCCAACTCATTAGTAATATTGTTAACAATATTTGTTTTACCATTAATTTTGACGTTTTCCTTGCACAGCAAAACAGTGCAGTTCTGCAAGAGCTTTCCCTCATTTTAACATCAGAGACAATTGTTTTGTTGATAGCAGCATGTTACAAAATAACTGTGCCCAAAAAAGAGTTACATGGCCATATATGTATAGTGACTGCGTGTGACGTTGTTCATTACTTTGCAACATAAAAGTAGATACTTAACTGATTCCATCTCTTGGCATTTACAAAACCTGTATATTTAGAGTTTACCATGTTATGAAAAGAATATCTAAAACATGATGGCGGAACAGTGCTTGTGATTGTGGTAGGCAGGGCATGCATTTGATGGGGTGAAGACACATTTCTGGGGGAGAGGATGCTATAGTTAGGACAGAGGTGGTAGTGGGGGGGGGGCTGCAAAATGACCTTCCGCATAGCACAGTAAATATCCTTGTGCCATCCCTGAGTATATGTCTGCCTCCATCTTTGTTTAGCTTTGTACCAATTTCTGTACATCATGCCCATATCTATATATGTGACTGCATTACAATAAACATCTGTGCATCTAGCTATTGCTTTGCATAGTTTGGGTCTATTCAACATATGTTTCAGTTTGTCTAAATTTAGTTTTATTCATTTATTTCTCTGTGTTTCTGCCTCATCATGTCTTGTTTGGTGATGTTTATCAATGTATGTATAGCTTGCAACTGAACTTGGCACTAACCGATTGCTTTATAGGCTTATCGGTCATTGCATCGCTAGCCGATTTGTGGGTACCAGCAAACCACGGTCTGAGTACATGGGTGCAAGGATGTCCCTTGTGGGCAGATAAAATAGATGAGTGTCAGATATGTGCTCCAATCGTGAACTGCAGTCTTGTTGCAGAATCTTACGAGTTGGGGTGTGCAGTTCTTCCACATACTTTTTTGGAAAGACTACAATTTGGTCGACTCAGTTTGGTTGAGTTGACCAAATACACACATATTTGCAAACAGAAAGCGCAGCCTTGGACTGCCGTGTTTAACCGTTGCTAAGGCAAAGGTACCCTTTAATACCACGTGACCACATCGCGTCCGGAAATGGCGCGATGCGGAGGCTCTATAGAAATGCTGCTAGTGTGTCATCGGATGTTATACAGAAAAAGCAAACGTTTGTATGATTTTCTACTATGATTCTGTAAATTGTGGTGGGTCTGTAAGAAAAAAGGCTTACGCGTCTGTCCAGGATCTTTGACAGAGACCACTCTTGCATTACAAGGTACGCCCGTATCGGATCTATCCATTACTAGACTCAAGCCCCTGATTCTTATCATTGATTTTATTTCTGACTTCATATTCATTTGCAGATCGGCAGGATCTTTTTCCATCGGGTGTTCACTACGAACGCCTCGTATTGTTACACGCATGGTCACAGTACTGCACCGTTTCAGAATAAGGCTTTTCACACTCTACAGGTAAAAGATACATATTCTTCTTCCTTTTCATAATGACATGTATTTAAATTGTCTCTTACACCCTTGCATTCTTCTTTTTTTTCCGGCACTCCACTCACATCTGAAACTTCCCACGTTTGGTATGTTACCATTTCCATTTCCTTTACCATTTATGATATTGATGTGTTATATTTTTTTGCTGTTGTGTATTCAATTGATTTGTAATGCAATAGACTAGCCCTGACGAAGGAGATGATTCTCCGAAATGCATTGGCACATTAAGTCTGTTCTACAGAAAAGACGTGCTAGCCGCTTCCTCACTAAGAATTTATTAGTGACTGTTCTTTGAGATTATTTCTTTGATAAACCATCGATTTTGAAACACAACAAAGACTCACTTCTTTTGAAGATTTGTATTCTTTTGGATACTCCATTTATACATTGAGCAACCACAGTTCTGAAGAGTTTTTGTAATCCCACAACCCATCTTGGTTTCAACGGAGAGCAGCTGTGTGCCTAGGTTTTTTACCCAGTCTCCTGCTTCACATGGTTTTTGAGTCAGGGTGTCTCCAGACTCATCACAGCCAGCTCCTGCACACTTTTCTAATAAAGTCCAAACTAAAGAATTAATGTTTTCTTCATACATACTATTGAATTCAAGCGGATTCTACCAAGTGGTGCCCACTTAATCTTTCTTTGTTGTACATCATATGCCTAAGAAAATTAGGGATTTCGTTTTTTTCTGTGTCAGTGCATGTCCTTGTTCAGTCTTTTGAGGCAAAACTGAAGGTTGATGGCCGGATAGTTTTGAATTAATAGAAACCATTGGCATTTCACTGTGCAACCCTCCAGAGTATTGATTACCATTCTGTCAAGTCATTACAGAAGGGGAAAGACCATATGCAAATTAGGCCTGGTCCCACACCAAAACGGGGCAATACATCCAGAACCTCTAGGTCACATAACCTCTGCACAAAAGCACAAGCAATCCCACACATGTGTTAGCCTCATTGGGCCTCATCAGTGAGGCATAGTATAGGTCTCTAGACACAGCAAGCTCAGGACCTACATCGGAGCATGTCCATCCCACTCAGAATGACATAAGAAAAATGTAGTTGGATGGCCAGAAGGTTTTGAATTAATTGGAATTGTTCTGGGCAACTTCAGATCAGTGTTTTTCAACCATCCATGAGATTACAGTCTGGGAAACACCATGAACAAATCAGGCTTGTTCCCACCACATAAGGGGCAGTCCATGCCGATCTGCTAAATTACACCACAAGAAAGCATACTCATGTTTCAGCCTCTGTGCTGTGAGGCAATATTTGTGCTACCCAAAATGCAACGAAAAAAACAGAACTGGATAAGCACCTACATATTGGAATTGAACATGTTGGCGTTGCCATTGGTCAATTGTCCACAGGAATACCTTTGCATTCCCTGCACCTTTCCCTACACTTATTATTTTCTTGCGCTCTCCTCTCGTTGTTAAGTGCTCTATTACACCCCATCTAGGTTCACACTCAGAAACCCCTCAGAAAACCTCTTACATACGTACCTATATTTCATATCGTCAAAGGTAGCCTAAATACTGTTTTTTTTAGATGTATTCATGAACTCGAGTAGAGAGGGCGGTAAACAACGTTCAATGCTGGCAGCTCACATGAAGAATTGCAGGTGCAGGTTTATGTATTGCTCAAGGCTTAGGATAGTCTGCCAGATTCAGTAAATGGTATCAGAGGGACGTTTTAACTTTTTCTCTAAGAAAAGGGTAATTAAATGACGTTATACAGGCATGTTATTTTTACTAACATTAAATGGTAGCAAATGGAGGTTATTTTGAACTGAACTGGTGTGGTAGTGCTGAATCAGCATTAGACTTTTTATGGAAACCCTCAGAATGTTTTGGCATGGAATCAAAAATTGTGTGGCATTAAAGAGGGCACTTGGTGGCACAACACTGTATATGTTGCTGTGTGTGTGTGTTTTCTTATTTATTGGACTAAAAGGTTAAGAGATTGCAACGGTCCAAGAGTGACACTTAATGTGCTAGAGAAAGAGTCAAGATCCATGAGAGAGAGAGAGCTAAGGTGAAAACAGATATTGCTTACATAAATGTGTAAGGTATCCAGTGGGCAAAAGAAGGCAACAGAGTGTGTGTGAGAGAGCAAGGGTGTATGCAAGAGAGTAAAGTTGTCTGCAGACATTATGGACATGTTTTCGTACAGTAGCATAACATTTGTACTGGCATTAATGGCAAAGCCAACACAATGAGTGTTCTTACGGGGATATAATGGTAAACATCGGTGCAGCCAGTAGGAACATGCTTTCTTACAGTGGCATGCCATTTTTACTGGCATTATGAGCAAAGCCAACTTGATGAGTGTTCTGATATAGGCAAAGTGGCATACATTTGTGCACCCAGTGTGTACATGTTTTCTTACAGTGGCATATTTTCTGCTGATAACATGCTGTGATACAAAAACATGCCCATACCAGATAAACCAATGTAGGCCAGTATGTTCATGTAATAACACTTAATCTGTTGGCTTTGCCCATAATGTCAGTAAAACAGTAAAATAAAATGCTGTGCCACTTTAAGAAAATATGTCAATACTCGCTGCATGGATATAAGCCATTATGCCCACGTAAGGACACTAATCATCTTGCCTTTGCCCATGATACAATAAAAAATGCTTTCCGCACTGTCCAAGCTGTCTGCACCAATGTAGCTCCTCCTCATTTTCACATCAGAACCCTCATGTTTCCTTTGTGCATACAAACATATTCATACAGACATTCATATAATCACACATGCACCTATACAACATTTGCATTGACTACACTATTCACATGAACACATATGTAAACATTATAGACCCACCCACGTGTACTCATATGCACATACATAGATGTACACACACACACAGGTGCAGGATGTTTCTTTTTCTTACCTTTTTTCTTACCTGCTCCAGTTCTGGTGTCCAGTCTCCACCTCACATGCTGCCATGATGGACCTCCTGTACCACACACCAAGCAAGCAGGGACCAGGAAGCAGAGAGGGCTTCCTGGTTTCTGACATGGGCTGTGGAGTCAGAGAACTATCATCTCCCCGTCCCAGGATAATGTTGCGTGTGGGCCAAAGGCATATAGGAGGCACTCATGCACCTTCTACACTCATTTGCCCCAGCAGTATCCCCACCTGCATCCACAATTCGCCATGTATGGGTGTGGAAGCAAAATGCCCCTGGACTTACCAGGCACATTGGGAATGCTGGCCTTACCAGGCCCATTGGGAATGTGTGGCAGGGGTACTATTCCATAAAAGGAAAACTGTGTTTCCCCAAAGAGCCAGCCCAGGAGTCTTTTCAATCGGCTGGTTTTGGATGACTGCTCAGGTTGGTGCTTGTCACCCACTATGGATGAGCTGCCCCTGCCAACCTTGAACTCCATTAAATCTCCCAACATACTGACTGCCCCACAATCAAGAGCTGTAAGCATGATAAAATATGTCTATGATAACTTAACACCTTCTAAAGAGGTCTGTCTTTGGCCGTGAACTATATATGTAAAGTGACACAACTTTTAATTTGTGAAGATGGTCGCTTCTTTAAGAAATATGTGCATATCAATGTCCCATCTTCCAGCTTAATTCTGTGGCAAAATCGTGAATAAAGCAAAGGAGGGAAGAGGTGAGTATCTGCAGATTATCAAAAGTGTATTTGCCTATGCATAGAAGAACAAAAAACGTTCAGCAACTAGGAGCTGAAACCCTGAATGATCACTTTGAAAATAAATTCAATTAGCTATCTTTGCCATAATCACAGTGGGCTCACAAGATCTGGTGACCCAGATGCTGGGCCTGCATGCCACCCTCAGTATGTCACCAAGGACTGCAGACTGGATCATGCACATAGTGTCAGCAGCGTTGCTGACAGCATAATATGCATGCATCCTGCTTGCTCCGCATGCTCAGCAGTGGACCAAATGAGCTGTTATGCTTCATTGCCAGACATTCACCTCAGCATCAAATCCAGGCTCTCCAGTTGATGGACTTTCAAGTGGACCTTTCCGGGATTCACTCATGTCAACTCAGTCAGGATTTAGCAGAACAGCATACAATGTTCCAGGTATTTAGCGGCATGGAGGCAGTCCGCTGATTTTGCATCAGTCTGCCATTGTGATGTCTGCCCCTCACTAACTTCTTTCCAAAAGCCCTTAATGGCAAACTAGATTCACTAGTGTAGAGGAGCCACTGTATAACTCTGCAGAAGACCCTGCCCCCTTCCTCTCCTATATTAGAGACATGAGACCATGCCATGTTTGACACCTGCAGTTGTGCCAATACCGCAGCGAGTATTTGGAAGAAAATACCCATTGAGAGAACCTTACCCCCAAAGTTATGATAACCTGCGGGAGGAACTCCCTGAAGGAATATGAGAAAGAGCAAACATAAGGAGCGAGTGACATCATAAAAATTATGTATGACGTCTCAAGATGCTGACTGAAGATGATGTATAGATCCTAAAGAAACTAATGACGAAATAAAGAATCAAGAGAAATTTCAAAATATAAGAGTGGAAGATTACATGTGCATGAAGTGCTGCAGAAAAACAACTGTCCAATACATGTACAGATGCTGAAACACAAGGTAGATTAAGACATCATAGAAGCTGGCTATGAATAGTAAATAGAATTCAGGCGAAGCCGTCATTGTACAGAAACTGGAAATTGGTATCATGAATTTAGTAAGCCAGAACCCATGAAGCGGGAATGGAAAACTGTGTTGCAGCAAGAATAATCGGCATGTGGAGCTGTATGGCAAGGTTGTCTGGCGTAGAGTCAAGACTGAAGCAATCAAGTTCAGCTATCTATTCCAGAAAGGAGCGAGTGTGCAGAGGATGAATCTTCCCTTGTTAAGGTGCAAAGAAATAACACCAAGAGTGCCAAGTATTATTCATTTAGTGCATTTAAAACCTACAAAATGGACCACATCGTGGTCACCTGTCATGTGAGGTAAGGATGGAAATAGAGTTTGAACTTGAAGTCCCAGACACGATAGCAAGTGCCCTCACTTCTGTGCATTACCAAAGATGAGGATACTCTGCAAGGCCAAGTACAAAGACAATTTCATGGCAGAAAACATGGGTGATGATAGATGTTGGGCTAATTGGGTGGTGGGGTAGTTTCATGCCCTATTTCCTTGCACCTGGGTCTGGGCTTACCTGCTGGTAAATTAACTGAATGCTCGAGACATGGCACAAGCGTGCCAACCAAATGTATTAGTCCATATATAATGAAGGACTATATAGTTTGAAGACCAATGAGAAACTAGGTATCTAATATTTCTGAAAATTACATGTTTTTAGAGGTAGGCATAAGTTGTCCCTCTTAAAATGGACAGCCAATAACAATCCTAGCTCCTATAAAAAAATATATTTAGATGTCTCCCTTAACAAATCCCGACCCTTAATAGGTTTTTTACTATTGCCATGTAGCATGACATCACTCTGATGCATTATTGTTATAAGAGCTTTCTTTTTCGTGGAGATCATTGAGAGACTGAGCGTATATCCGTTGATGTTCATTGTAACCACCATGTTTTAGATAACTGTTAATAAAACAGTACTTTATCATCTTCCTGAGTTGGTTGCGTTATTTGGACTCAAAATTATTCTGGTGTAATCCCATCCATTCCATATGCACTATCCTTAGTGTCATAATCTCACTAGCTTCTGCTAACCTCTGTGCAGCATATCCCGTCTTTCCCCAACCTATTGCACTATGCTCAGCTCCCATATTCTTTTTCATTTTCTCTCTCATCACCTTTGCGTACAGAAATCCTTTATTGTGGGTTTCTTTTCAATTGTTTTGAGTTTGGTCTCAACCCACCTTGAAGTTTTAGAAATGCATGATTTTAGTATAAAACCAAGACATACTGGGGCTCGGTTACAACATGAGCGCGGTGGCGAGGTGTGCCAAACTCAGGAATGATAACCCACCCAGTACAGCATACAACATCCATGGGCATAATATTGGGTACTAGCTCTCATGGTCTTAGGCTGTTAGATGGGTCATCTAGCTTGGTGACTGACTACTGAGGGTTCAATGACTGCAGCATGCTGTAGGCTGCATTTACTCACTTTACTTGACACTGAAAGCTACGAAGGCACAATGCAGATTTCAGGGAGCAGAGATAATGTGCTCAAGTGACCATTTGCAGCATCTAAACTATCATATTCTGCACAAACTGCAGCCTTTTGATCAAAGACCGAGGAAGTTCAGCTTGTAGCACATTTCTGTAATCTGAATACATGGTGCAAGCACGATCGCAAATTCCTGGTTGCTGGCCAAGAGAAGTGGCCTTTAATTCATTCTAATTTTGTGATGGTAGATGCTTCTTTGAGTAGGTGGCTAAATTCATGTGTCACATTCCTACAGATCCCTTCACCTCGAGAACCTTCCTAGGAAAGCTGTAGTCAAGGAGCAATGAGTAATCCACGGATACAGACCTTGGTCACAAGCAACCGGGGAACAGCATTGACTAAGAGGAGAATACCTCTTCACTCTTCTTTCTGCACTTGCACGTTCTGAATACTCACAAGGCATAGTGGGTGCTTTGAAACAGTATATTCTTATTGTATAAGCGCCTAACAAGCAAACAATAAATAAATAAATAAATAAATACCCACTCTGACCCAACCTGGCGAAGCTATTATTTATCCATTAGATCCTTCCAGGATTCTACTTCAGCCTGTTCTCTGTCATCATCTCGCCATCTATTGGAGGTAGTTTGACTCCAAGCTGGTTGGCATATTAGAATACATCAGTAAGTCTAAACCCAGCATGTTCATCGAGAATCTTGCCCGATGGCAGCAAACAAGGCTTAGGCTCCTTTATCTTTCAATGACACCTTCTCAAGTCACTCTAATAGGATCATGGATAAATAGGTCTATAATTCAACTTTTCATTCTCCTCCATACTTCTTCTTCACTGGCTTAGTTGTTTTAAGCCACAGCCTCCGGCTCGCCAGATGTTTTGTGCTATGCCCCCCCAAATCCTCACCACTGGCTATTCTGAGTAGGGCTGATAGGGTAAGGCCAAAACATCTGGCGGGTCGCAGATTGCCTACCACTCATGTAGAGTCTTGCAGCTTTGCCGGGCACTCCACCTTCCGGAGTCCCACTTCCGGAGCCCCACTAGAAAAAATGTAAATGTTCAACTATGAGCGAAGTTTGAAGACTCACATTAAAAGGGGACATCTATGTAAGGTGGCAACGCCCAGCTGGTCCCTCCGCTAATCTCCACAAATCCGTATTTCACTGTAAGTATGGTTTGTGCAACTTCACTGGGGGAGGGGGGGGTGTTAGCCCCCATGGTCATTCTCAAACACTTACTCAAACACTTACTTTACTATGTACTTCGTATGAAGTATGAATATAAGCAACTCGAAAGTTGGCCACGTTTATCGTCTAATTTCCGTTGAGGCTATCGACAGTAGCCTGATGGCCGCAGAGGTAGAGAGCATGAGAATTGGATCTGCCCATAATTGTTGGGGAAAGTCCTTGGAAGCCAATAATCTGGGTACGTTAGAGCCCCGTGTGGTGATTTAGCATCCTACTCCACTCATAGGCTTTAGAACAATTTTGCAAGCCAGTGTACCGAATTTTAAGAACACCTGTAACTTAGAGCATAGCGTTATTCTGGCATGAACATCTGGAACAACATGCCTAAAAGGTGTATATAGTGAAAACGCGGGCTGATGCACGACACTGCACAGACATGACAATGAATTAACGCTGGCCTGAAACAATGCCGTGCTAAAAAATGTCCGGCGGTGTCACATCAGCGTGGCATGTCATTGTATGTGTGTTGCCTCTGTGCTGCGAATGCAGGGTGAAAGTGGTATACGCAGGTTGGCAGTGTGGTTGGGATGTAAGGGGACAAGGGGGAGAGGGCTTGCCCTCCCCCAACCACCACCCCGGTCCCCAAACACAGCAACCAAACCAAAGAACGTCAGCGGCCAAAGACCTGTTGGCATTTCCTGTCAGGCCACATTCCTGTGCACAGGCCCAGCCACAGGCAGTAGTGTGATCTCCAGGCCCTTGTCCTCTCATTGTTCCAACTGCGAAAGGAAGACAGAGGCTTAGCACAGTACAATAGCTCGCTGGATAATCCCTCCACACTCACATGCCAAATTCTTCTGGAGGCAGGAAGTGCTGCTGCCAGGGGTGTTCAGAGAGAACTCTGTCAATGGCGGGGGACAGCTAGCAGCCAGCTGGTCCAGGTGACACATTTACAGCAATAATATTGAGCATGGAACGTGTCGCTTCCAGAAAAAGAGAAGCCCCAAGATTGTAAGGTATGTTGGCAGCTGATGAGTCTTTCGAGTCGGTTGGGGAGGCTCACTTTGCATATCAAATTCTTTTGTGATATTCTCGACAGAATAAGCCCGGCTCAGAACTTCAATCAAGCACCAGGCGAGGCAGTTAGACATTTGGCAAGGATAGTCCGATCTGTGCCTCGGAGTTCCAGAGGTGATGGCGACATGTACTCACAGTGATAAAGAAAGACAATGGGCCTCATTACAACCCGTGTGGTAACCATGGTGCTAGTAGCGCCATGGTTGCCGCCGGTATTTTACCGATTCCACCATGGTGAATGGGGGAATTACTGCCCCATTCCAAGGTTGGCGGGGCGGTAATTCCCCATTCACCATTGGCCCTTCCCCATTCCCATTTTTGCCCCATAGGGCTCAATGGAAATGGGGAAGGCCGTAGTTACGGTACCGCAAATTGCGGTACCGTAATTACCTCCAAGGTCCCTTTGCGGGTACAATCCTTAATGACTGGTAAAACCAGCCGTTAAGGTAGGGACCCACAAAGGGACCTCGTAATTAGGCGGTAAGGGGTTAACAGCGCCGCCACCTTTTACGGTGCTGTTAACCCCTTACCGCCTGGGTCATAATGAGGCCCAATGAATACTGCAGCTGGGCAACATCCAAGAAATAACAACAGGGTTAATTGGGCTACAAAAGCCAGAAGTACTACTGCCTTCCCTAACCATTCAGAAACAGTTCTGGAACACAAAAAAACTGTTCTTTGGGAGAAAAAAGATTATCTACGGATTGGAGTCAAATCACATGGTTGTTGAGGCTTTATGAAAAACACAAAGGAAAAACAAGATGGTGAGCTGATCTGGCTCTCGGGAAGAACACCCTAGCCCTAGCAGGGGTGCCTGTCCCTAGGCAGCGGATGGTGCAACGCCTATCTAAGAGGGATAGGTCAAGAGGCTGTCCCTGACTCTATACAATGTGTGCAGTTTGTTGCAATGAGATCACACTTGGTGTTGAGAAAAATAGCCAAAAGAGGACAACCACCAAATGGGAAGGTCTCTATGAGAGTGTGATTAGATCTTGTGGAAAGACTGGTCTGCGTCAACTAACATGTGGTAACTGGGGTCATAGGGATTTTCTCTAAATGTTTAATCACCCTAATGGCTCCTATTCTCTGCATGTCGGTGGTTGTAAAAACGAGGAAGGAATAAATGAAGAACAAAACTTCTTTAACAACACAAAGACCAAGACTAGGGGGCTTGCTAAAAAGAGTGCTCACTGTCTGTGAGTCTAATTATTTTACACTGTGCCCCCTGTCTGTATCGGGAGTAGCTGGTTGTGTTGTGGTGGCGCCACAACTGATATGGTTGACCGGTTTCGATGCTACGCTGTCAATCAGACCATCTTCTTCAGGACGAAATTGCTTCCAATGTAAATCTATTAAGTCTTCCCTTTTAATCCTATGAGGAAACACAAACAACATGGCAGGAGGGGCATCAGTCTACCTTGTGCTGCAGTGCCAGATTACAATAGCTGGAGTCCAGCCAAATCCTACTCATAATCTAGTTTCAAAGCACATCAATGCTATGGACAAAATATGCACACTAGAACAGTGTAGTGCATAGCCACTGTATTGTGTGGCATGGCGTAAACACCGGGGCCCGTGGGTGAAGGTGAAGAACAATGGACATTGTGGCTGCTGAATTGCAGACAACCATGAGACAAAAGGGTGTGCACAACTCCTGGTGATAGTGGACCCAAGATGTCATGAGTGCCCACCTGGATTCATCAATGTATTCCAATAAGGGGCGTCTGTTTGTAACGCTGTTTGTAATTGCTGTGAAGTCGGAATGGAAAGCTGCCTGCAACAAGGTATAGGCATATTGTTGTAGTAAATATTGTGGTCACTTGCTGGCACAACAAAACTAATTATGGCAAGGGGTGCAAGTCTATGTCGGATGGTGCACGCAGTAAGGAGGCACATACCTCGAAAAGGTCCTTCTGGGTGACCTGACGCAGCTTGCAGCGTGGGTGGCTGCCGAAAAAGTTGCTAGCTTCTGCAAGCATTACTAGGAGAGCCGGAGCCAATGGACTAAGACGCTGGGTACAGACAATGGGCAGACGCATCAGGAAGGGTGTGTGGGTCGCACCCAGCCAATGTGTGGACTCGATGACAGGGCTGTGTGTGGCTGCAGGGGAGCGGGGGGCAGGCCTGGTGAATGGGTGAAGAGCGAGGGGGAAGCTGTGGAGACAGCCGGGGGTAGCCCTGCTGATCCAAAGCAGTATACTGGTGAAAAGGGGCCAAAAAGTTGTACGGCGGCATCCAGTAGTAGATGCAATTGAATACACAATGATGAATAAATACGAGTGTGAAAAGTCTGTAAGTGAAAATCCGTACAGTTGGTGACTCCGGCCACAATGATTGGGTGACAAAGGAAGGTTGGATTTAGCAGATGTATCTCTGTAACTATCTTGGAACCAGTGAGAAGGAAAATGCCACCAGAATGACGCAGAAGGTGTGGGCGACCGGATAGGCACAAGGAGGCAAATGTGTAAGGAAATGTGTAAAAAAGAGGGGGGCCGGTCATCTGTGGATTTACACAGTGATGGGCACAAGAGCATGGCTATACCTAGATGGACCCGGATGAGCCAAAGGACAAAGGAGGGGGACAAGTCAGTGGGGAGGGCCGGAAATGTGGCGGCTAACCCTCCATCTGCCATGGTGTTGATGACGTGTGGCAGTCAACAATGATGGTCAGGGGGTGCGCCGGGGGCAGGCAAATCCTCAAAAGAGCTGGAAAAACAAGGAGCATTGGAGTATTGCCAACTCCTGCCATCGTATTGCCTCGTTGAGGCCTTTTTGGCATGTGTCTAAACGGAAGATCCATTTTTGTTCTTGTGTGAAGAGTAAGTCATGATAATTCCCTTCTCGTTTCGGCTGCTTGATTTTCTCTAAAATGGTCCATCTGAAAGTATCCGTCATGTGTCCCTCAGCCACAAAGTGCAAGACAAGAGGAGCTGTCAATTTATTTGGTCTGATGCATGAACAATGTTTTATCATGCATTTCTTGACCTCAAGTGCTGTCATGCCTATGTACTTCAAATTGCAGGGACATGTAATCATGTACACCACACTTGGTGTTACAGTTGGTGAACTGTTTTTGGACCCATGGGGTCTTCCACCCTATGTCTAGCGTGGTGCTGCGTGTTGTCTGAATGCACATTGAGCATTGCCCACATGGGCTATGTCCAGTCTGCTCTCCTGGGATAGAACTTTGATCGCGTAGCAGTAAGAGATCATGTCGGAAATCCTCAGATCAACCCGGAACCTTAATGGCGCACTGGTTTGGGTGACATTTGCTACAACTGAATTGGTAATGTGGGCACCTATTACTAGCATCAAGAGACAATTCAATTTGCTGCGTGCATTGCACAAAAGGCAAAGGTGTGCAGTCCTTTTTTGCCGCACTGCTATAGAAGCAACGCACGCCTTTCAGAATCTGATGCAATGACTGCTTGCATCGGCTCGGACAGTGATACTAGGTGATTTATTTATTTATTTATGCATTTATATAGTGCACCTAACCCAAAGGAATCTAGATATGGTACAGAAAGCTGGCCATGGTACAATGATGATCTGAAAAGCCTGCTGGGAAATTCGTTTGGCAAACACACTGCTAGCTTGGCACCATTGAGTGGCCACAAAGAGTTGATCTTTATGGCTAACATTTGGGCCACGCTCCAAGCATCTTGATGTTCGGCAGCAACTAAGTATATGCTATTTGCACACCATGGCTTGGGTATAATAGAGCTTCCCTTATGACACGTGGTTGTGGCAGCCCAGATTGCATCAACAGAAACATCTCTGCGACTATGAGATGCTTTGGTGACAAGCAAATGGGTATCTTAGGAAAACGCATTGCCGTGGGTCAAACCTCGGTATTTGAGGATGTCTTGTTTCTTAAGCCAAGAGTGCCTTATATATGATCATTATTTCCTTGTTACCTTAAGCTCTGTTGTTGAGGTGATGGTGCAAGAAACCTCAAAGAGCCAGTCTACCCAAGAAACTGTTCTCCATTTCCGCATTTGTAATCTTCTGTTTTGGAGGTTTACAAAAAACCTGGATGAAGCAATTCTTGGTTTCAAGAGTAGCCAGAATAGTGAGGAAGGATAGCTGTGACATGGGACAGACTAGTGATTATATAGTGGTCAATATTTCAGAAGCACCTGGAAGCAGTGCCAACCATGAACTAGGTGTGTGCTAAAAAAAACTATTGAACGCACATGTTTTGTCGAGAAATTGTTCAATAGAACCAATCTTCAATTTGTGTATTGCAACAATGGCTTGAGCTGCACCACGTGCACTGTATTGATCGTGCATGTCTTAACCGGGCTGGCAATTGCTGGACCTTGCCACCCGTACCTCTTCTCGGTAACCCTCCTTTGGAGGAGTGTCCACCTTCACTCCCTGGGAGGTCCCTTCTGCTGTCTACCCCTGCCCAGCCTCACTTCTCTGATTCAACATTGCCCCTGGGCCACCTTCCGCTCGGTGGGCCTTTTGGTTTAAGGGTGTCTCGGTCCTCCTTGAGTCCCCTAGAGCAAGCTTAGCTAGCTCTTTTTTTCATGTGTACTTAAATGTTGTTTGCCAGCACCCACTTCTATAGTCCCCAATAATAGCCAGCCTCATGTCCTCACCAACGGATAGCCCTCAGCTGGATTCAAAATTTCACAGAGATATGAGCTCCTTTGCCCCTTAAGCCCTACACTTTGACGCGGCTTCCCCAGTTCTACCTGTGGTGCGCCTGCCAATAACTAGGGAGCATGGCTTTGTCATTCTGGTTGATTCCATGATATCTTTAATTTGTACTTTGCATGTTAGCCTAAATTTGTCTCTCACAGCTCTAACTGATGCACATGAAAGGGTGAGGTGTGTCCTGAGAGATCAAGCACTTTCATATACTGATGGATAGATGAAGGGTGGCGATAATGCCCACTTGCCTCACGGGTGTTCTGTGGGATGTGCTGAGGGGGTGGTGCCTCAGATCCCCTGTGTGACACAGCAGGCAATTCAGATTGAGAGGCCCAATTGTGTTTACAATGGCATTGAACATTGTCCTGAAATGGCTGAGGTCATAATCGTTGGGGAAACACCTAGTTTTTGTTCTTTACAGTTGGTTGATCAGAGTTTCTTTATTGACCAGGTGAGGTATCCAGTTAATATGTCGAAAAAATAATTTCGAATGACAAAAATGTCGAAAAAATGATACCTACATTTTTTTTCGAATGTCTTATTTTTTAATTTACATTTTTTTTTGTTTCGCGGGGGAAAAAAAAGGGTTAAATAAAAGGAAAGGGGGGTTGGGAGGGGCACCCCTACCCATTTCAAACAAAAAATTAAAAAAAAGACAATTGAAATTTTCTTTTTTTTAGGTATCATTTTTTCGACATTTTGCCATTCGAAATTATGTAATTCGAAATTGTCGCTATAAACCACCACGTGATCCCCTGTGGGAGCACTTCTCCCCTAAGCGAAAGCGTGCTGCAGGTGGCTGAGCACCTGCTCGCCGAAGGGGAGGAGAGGGTTGATGTTGTTGATGTAACTGTGGAGTGGGCGGCACGGGGAGCGATGTAAGGGTAGGTGTTTCCAATTTCTCAACAGAAGAAAAATAAGAAAAGAAGCAAGAAGCAGGAAGTTGTTCATGAGAATCAAAAATCAAAAAATAAAAAGATGGCAAAAAACAATACCTCTAGGGGGTCTCACAGATATTTGCAAAATCTATTTCTCCCCTGGGCTTCCTCCTCCCTTTCCTAGGTTGCCTCCTGCTCCCCCGCTCTCCCAAACAAACAAAGTGGTGGAGGAGAGTGGAGCTAACCAGTCTAATAGGTCAGATCAACTTGAACCTGGAGCGGGGGGGGGGGAGCGGCACTGTGGAGCGGCGAGCCAAGATGGCGGGCCTCTCTTAAGCACCATGCGAGGGTGAACCCAACCACTCATTATCCTTGACTGAACCCTCCATATTTTAAAATTGAAGATATCTTCCTGCTTCCAAGATCGCCAAGCACCGGTCGTGATATTACCAGCACGTGTCCTGCCTGCTTGCAGCAGATATGATATTATATGAACTGATAGGTTATTTATAACACGCTCAATACCAAGAGGTTTATAAGTACGGACCGGGGGATTTAACCTGTGGTGTTCCGTGTCGTCTTGCTTCCAAGACGAGCATGTTGCCCCTGTGCTATCCTCCCAAGATATCGCAGCGTATCTCTGGGGCCCGTGTGCCCGGCTGCACTCGGTTGGAAAAGAGGAGGACCTGGAGTGAGGCAGTCATGCTACGAGAGGCCGAGTTATGCAGGAGCGGCCGACACAGTGTAAGGAACCGCATGACGCTGGTGACCGCTGCCAGGCTACATAACCTGGTCCGGCTCCAAAAGTGAGAAGCAGCTCCGCTGAACAAGGCGGCGAGGGGGTGACAACTACTGTACCCAACCCATTGGGACAACACCGGCTCCACCGGCTCCAGCGGAGGCATCCTCATACACAGCGGGGAGCCCTGGCTGAAAGCACTTCTATGTGCCAAGGGGAGGTGACCAAAATGTGAATTAATCGTGAGTAGAGAAGTGTGCCTACAAACGTGTTGTGTGCACGGGTGAATCAGCTGATCACCAGATTCCGTGGCATCTGTGATTTAGAGAGCAGGGTGGGGGGGGGGCTTCTGAGTGCCAGTACCTGGGGCGGACTTAGCTATACAATGATAATGAAAATGATGTGTTATTTATATAGCGCCTTTATCCAAAGTGCTTAACAGAGCACATATTTACATACAACATCACCCAACCGAAATTGGTACTCATTTATTGACATCAGTAGGATGAAAGGCTGAGTTGGCCTTGCCAGGATTCGAACCTGCAGATCACACAGATCGCATCAGTGAGCGTTCAACCCGCTGAGCTGTCTTACCGGAGAACTTGACCAGAACAATGACAAAGGGGGCTGGTGAAAAGAAGGGGCGCGCAATGAACCGCTTTACCACCGCAGTGGCAAAACTTGCTGTAGGACCTGGAGAGCAGTCTTCAGTGCCGGGAGCTAAGGCGGCTCGACAGATAGCGAGCACACCAGACCTGCACCGTTCGAAGTCAGTCAATACCAAGCTGGATGGTATCACGGTTGATGTATCCTCCATAAGGGCACAACTCGAGAGAGAGAGAGAGAAACACATCGTAACACTGAAGCGGAGGGGCTCATCAGCAGCACAGAGGATAATGTGGGGCGGCATTGCAAGCAGCAGAGTCCAGGCTAACCAGTGACATGAGACAGGTTAAGGACAAATGCGAAGACCTGGAATCCAGGTCTCGCAGAAACAGCGTGCGCGTTGTTGTGGTTCCTGAAGACGCACTCCACGGCAATATGGAAATAGCTGTGGAGGGGCTCTTAGGGGAGTTGCTGGTGGAACCTGGTTGGTCACCACACTTCCACGACACGGACTTGATATTGCGTGCTGCAAGGGAAAAGAAGGAGCTTCAGCTGGGGTCGAATACTATTCATATTTATCCTGACTACACAGTGGCAGTGCAGTATGGGGGGTTACTGAGAGAAAGAAACATGTTTTACACCATATTGTTCCCTGCGTGCCTCAAGATCCAATTCAACAACAAAACATATTTTTCAACTGTGCCAGAGGAAGCAACGTCATTCAAAAGTCCAAAATCCCACTCCGAGGGGACCGTGCCGGAACTGCCAATTGAAAGAAGAAAAGTTCCAGGAGATGGAGATTATTGCTATTAGCTACTGATGGTTTGCGAGAAAATTGCATTATTTCTGATAGGAGGATTCACATATGTATCTTGGACCTAGGTCCGTCTCATAGTTCATGGTACCACCCTGCACAGCAACAGCTGCTTGCCATGCAGGTGCTATTGGGTAGAAGTTTGTTGGGGAATGGGGGGGGGGTTGTGAAACGACATGACCAGAGTTTGGGCTCCTGAGGCTGGGTTCGGGGAGGGTTGGGGTTGTTAGTTGGGTATGTAAACAGAAAACACACTTGGCGAAGGCTCACAGGGTACTTCTGAAATGGAGACATGCTCCAGTTAATAATAAAACTGCAAATATGTCACATGCGTCCGGACTGAATACACTGTTTACTTTATTATCCTGGAATGTCCACGGGCTGGAGAATCCCATTATAACACGTAAGGCAATTGCATATGCCAACAGTAAGGGGGGTAAGATTCTGTTCCTTCAAGAGATGCACTTGATGGAGCACCAGGCAGAGAGCGTTGCAAATTAATTGGGGAGCTGCAAACAGTATACCTCATACTTCACAAGGGAAAGGGGGATGGTGGTGTAGATACACCGAACCTTACAATGCACCCTTATTGGAAATGTAGTAGAAGAAGGGGGGCGTTATGTCCTGGTACACAGCACACTATGCAGGTCCTACTGGTAAACGTCTATGGCTCTAATGTAGATGACCGTGGGTTTTATGAAGGGATATTTGGTCTCTGCTCTAACTACCCAATGGCCTTAGTGATATTTGCAGCGGATCTAAACACCATATTAGACATAGATCTGGATCGGACCTCGACTACAACCAGAGATCCTACCAATAATGCTAAAATCATACACACTCATATGTCTGACTTGAACTTAATGGATGTGTGGGGGGCAACGCATACAAATAAGAGAGGTTACATGTTTTACTCGACTGTGCATGACATGCACTCCAGGATAGATGCGTGGTTGGGTATGGGCATCTGCTGACGGAAATAAAAGAGTGTCAGATTCTTCCCTGCACTAGTTCAGATCACTCTCCCATATTGCTGACATTACATTTGAAGAAGGGGACCTGGGGGCAGATGCTGTGGCGCTTTAAGTCTGCAGCACTTAGAGACCCTGTATTTGGTGCCAACTTGCGGGAACAGATTTCATTATACTTTGGGACCAACGTGGGCATGGTAGAATCGGTAGCCAGAATATTGTAAGCATTTAAGGCATATATACAGGGCGTAATCCTATCTACTGAATTTGGGGTTCTAAGGGTCATCAGGACAGAAATGAAGCGCCATGAGGTCACATTGTCTGGCCTCCAGCAGACATATGCTACACATCCCACCCCTGAACTCAGACATTACATGGAGGTATGCCTAGATGAATTTAGGGAGACAGCTGACATAGTGCTGAAATACCTGGACAGATCTATGGTGGCAAGGCACTATGGGGACGCAGATAGGCCCGACAAATTATTAGCCAACGCAGTAAAAAAGAGAGGGGGAGCACACATATACCTTGTATTGTGAACCCAGACGGTAACCCAGCACACTTAGATGGGGACATAAATGCAGTATTCAACAGATTCTATACAGACTTGTACACACTCTAAGGCGGAATGACTGAGGCTGAAATAAACAATTACCTGGGTAAGATTGCCACAGCCCTATTATCGGCACAGACCAGGGAATTACTTGAGATCCCATTGGCGCTTGAGGAAATCAAAGCTGCCATAGCGGATTTGCACAATGGCAAAGCACTGGGTCGGATGGTTTTAGTGCTGAATTTTACAAAGAATTTAAGGATGAATTGGCCCCTTACTTACTAGACGTATGGAACAAGGCCCTTGTGGCTGGGATAATGCCTGTGACCATGCAAGAAGCAATAATCATACTTCTCCTGAAACCTGACAAGGAGGCAGAATGATGCGTATCATACAAGCCCCTATCGCTGATAAACACAGATGCAAAAATGTATGCTAAAATAATGCTAAACGCCTCTCACACTTGATGCCACATATGATTGATGGAGACCAATCCGGCTTAATACTGATGCGCTAGACAGTGATAAACACACGCAGGTTCTATAATATTATGGCACGTGCCACGAGATAAACAGGCAGTCGCTGTGGCATTAGACATGCAGAAGGCTTTTGACATGGTTTCCTGGCCATTTTTATTCCAGGTATTGCTCAACTATGGGTTTGGTCCCAATTTTGTCTCGTGGATCCGCCGGTTGAACTCACAGCCGTATGTCAGGGTATGCACAAATGGCATTTTTTCCCCAAATTCTTACACTGGAGGGTGGAATGAGACAAAGATGTTCCCTGTCGCCCTTGCTCTTTGCCTTGGTGATTGATCGCCTGACCGATCTTATCCGAGAGCGGTTTGTGAGAGCGGGTTTGCAACTGTGGGGAGGACCTGAGATAATTTTCTTGTATGCCGATGACATACTTTTGTACGTCATGGCCCTCAAATTCACTTGCCTAAAATATTGGAGGCAGTATTGGAGTTTGGTAGGCACTCAGGGTTACGCCTTAACTCCACCAAATCAGAAATATTCCCACTCACAGAGCCTACGCATCAGATGGATACTGTAACCGGAATCAACTGCGCTCCATCCGACATTCGGTATCTGGGGATCAGGGTGGCTCACACAGGGACCTTGACGTATGACCTAAATTATGGTAGTTACTTAACCAGTCTTAGATTAAACTGCAGAGGTTCAGTTGAATTCTGCTTTCATTGGCTGGGAAATTATCCCTGATCAAAATGGATGTCTTGCCTAAGCTTTTGTACTACTTTCACAACATCTCTATGTGGCTGGGGTGCTAATTTTTTACCAAGCTCTTGGGTATGTGCTCGACCTTTATATGGGCTGGGGGATCAGTACGTATGATGTCGGAACGATTAGCCCAGCCAATCGGGAGGGGAGTCCTGTGGGCACCAGATTTTGAGCTCTACTATTTGACGGCTCAGGCATACTATGCTACATACTGGGTTATGGATCATCCGGAGCTGCCTCATGATCGACTGGAAAAGCTTCAAGTGCGACCTTCCCCAATTATATTACTCCTGGCAGGAAGCATATACCGAAGTGCTCATGTATTAGGCCCAGTGGGGAGACATGGAATGCTTGGATTAGGCTGTACGCAAAGACAAACACAAAGGCCCCTTCTGACCGGAATTTGACATTACGGGGATGCCAGTGGTGAAACCCACCACAGACAAATTACTTGAGAGAACATGGAAAAGAGCCAAGATCCAAGCAGCAGAGGACCTGTATGTTGGGGGAAAGTTTGTAGACTGGGAGACTATGAGTCCACATATTGGGGACACGCCTCTACAGAAACTACAGTACCTGCATATTAGAACAGCAATGGCAACATGCTGGACCGAGTTCCCATCTGAACTGTACTCACATGCTTGCTTAAGAAAAATACTCGAATCAGGTGGGGGCAAGACAACTATCTCAACTTTATTTAAGTTAGCACAAACAATGACACCTTGTAAATGCCTTGACATCAGAACACAGTGGGCAACAGACCTGGGGGTTGACATCTCTGATGCACTATGGGAGCGTAAATGCCAACTGACAAGGAGAGTGTTTATGAACTCGAGACACCGACTTATAAACTTTAAAATTATAAATAGACTACATTACACTCCGGCTAAGGTGTCCAAGTTCAGCCGCCTAGGCACAGGAGAGTGCCAGCGATGTAACAGCTCAGAAGCCAACGTGATGCGCATGATATGGGATTGCCCCGAGCTGAAGAACTATTGGGAGACGGTCAGAGATAACTTGGATATGATATTGGTGCAAAAATGACAGCTTACACATGAATGTGGTGCCAATATCAGTAACCTCACAGGGGGTAGTGGAAGGAATAGTGACGGGGCAGGAGGTGGCAATTGGAATGTATAGCATGCCCACTTCTTTTGGTTCGCATTTGGGGTGTTCTGATGTTTCAGCTGGTGTAGGTACTATAGCAGTCGAATTCAGACCATTTATTTCTTCCCATGTGGGTTTAGGGATGAGGACAGCCAAGCTAAGGGCTACTCAGGAAGGGTTGGAGATGGGCCAACATTATGTGACTCAGCCTTGCCTTGTGATCCAGCTCAGGCTAAGCCCGGCCTTGTGGTTCAATCTTCCGCATATTGGAGGAGAGAAGACGAATTATCTTTTTTGCCCGTGTCTCTGCCGAGTCAGTATGTGGAGCTGGTTTGCCCATTGCCAAGCATCCAACAAACTAGCTACTGTTGGAAAAACTTGTAGCTGATCTCTGGAGACTATGATCCTCAAAAGAGCGAATGTCCTTAGTTTATTGAGGAGTGTACCTCTACTCTCCCACATCAGCTCAGGTGATATCATCCAGGTCGAGTTTTGGAACGATCAGCGATTGGATAAGGTTATACAACATATACACTCATGTTTGGTTTTAAACCAAATCATTACCGCCTCTGATTATATTAGAACATGGGGGTATTATATTAGTCTTTTTGACGGTAAACCTCCCCTTCAGAATCACCCATATGTCTCCATAAGTAGAAGTGGGGGCCTAAATTTAGTTAAACAGTGCGCTTTCAAATGAAGTGCTTTATGGATAATGACAGAAGGAGGGCGATTCTAACTCCAGATGTCCGCTTGGCTAATGCCAATGATAATACCAACTGGTTTTGGTTGGCGGCTCTCCTGGTTCCAAGGTCAAGTCTACCTGTGTAACAGTCCCTGAATTTGCCCGGTAGAGACTTTAAAGTGATATCTTGGAATACCAGGGGATTTGCACATGAATTTCAAGACTGTAGTATAGATGTGGTGGGGGCTGATATGTTTTGTCAACATAATACGTGGCTTTTGGAATCCCCAGAACTACACGGGTACACACTTTTACTAAATCCTGCATACAAGGAGGATAGGGGCCGCCCTGCATCTAACTTACTTTGTTGAATAAGAAGGGATATATCTGTTGTCCCAACTCTTTTTGCTCAACCTAACACGTTTGTCCAGGCTGTTGACCTGAAGTGGGACTCACAAGTCTACCCGGAACTCTAATCACACTCTATTGCTGAATCTTTATTGGAATCTGGCAAAAATAACTCAAGAAAAGCTCTTTAAGGCCATTGTTTGGTTGGCAAACCCTGAGCAATTCTAACTATTCTTATTTGTGGCAATTTGAATGCATCATGCGTCCACCTGCCAACTAGTTGCCATGGTTGTAGGGCAGAGCCTGATGTTGTGAAAGAGGGGCAGTATTCCTATCCCTGATGGATGCATGGGATTTATGTATCATTAACAGTAACACCCCAGGAGACAATCCACCCCATGATACCTGGAAAAGAAACTCTCAGAGTAATGTATTGGACTAATTTTATTTGTCTCCGAAGGGATTTGTTATATCTTTTAATATTAAGCATACAAATATGAGTGATCATTTTCCTCTTTACTTGAGTTGGAGACTACCAGAGAGGGGCATTGTTCCAGATGGCTTCCCACTGGTTTTACAGGTAAAATCTAGGGAAAAACTTCTGCCATGGAATGATTATAATATAAGAATATTTAGTAACATCTGGTGACCCTATTTAATGACAAAGATCTCTATGACCTGTTAGGGAGTGCACCATACACGGTATTCTTGAATGCCGTGTTTAGTCGGATGTGGCCTCGTAGAAAAGCCCTTGCAGACCACAAGCATGTCTATGATCCTGTGCTACAGGGACAAAAAAGGCTTTGTGCAGAATTTTCCGCTATATCCCTTTAATGGACCCAATTGAGCGTACACGTCTCCAAATTGAGTATATGGAATTGGATCCGAAACTACAGGTACACCCAGCTACTAAAGGATTCCCAGAGAATGCTCCGGGTAATAATTTCAAGGATACTCAACACTTTTGGAGCTTACTAAACTCTGACCTACAATCCAAGCTCCAGGTCAACCCTATTTTTGAATCTAAGTGGGTGGGACATTTTAGTAACATTTATGGGTGTTTGTGTGAAGATAGATCCTCCTGAGAGTCTGTCTTTGACAAACTTTGTCAAAGACAGGCCTGGTGTTTGGACCAGGAAGAACTGATCGGTTTCATCACCCATATCTCTAATTCTAGGCAAACTTCCTATTAAAAATAAAATCTTTAGAAAGGTCATGGTGAGAAACAAGCTTCCTTATTCATGGTTGAATTCAATCTTGGTCCCTAGTCATAAAAAAGGACTGCAGGATAACCCAGCTAAGTATCGTCCCATTGCCCTGCTGGATGTGCCATCAAAAATGTTCGCCTTTATTCTGTTGCGTGATTTGCTTGCATGGGCAAACGGGCTGGGATGTTGGATGCTCACCAAACAGGTTTCATCAAAGGAATGGGGACGAATCCAAACGGTTTTGTTTTGAGTCTTCTCACCCTGTGTTTGCTTAATTCATCGATTTTTGGATGACTTTCGACAGTGATGACAGTGACATTTTGTGGTGGAAACATTCTGACTGGGGTTGTCCGAAAGGTCTCCTGAACATGATTATTGCCCTGGCCACTAAGACATATGTCAGGGTAAGATTGAACCCCCACGGTGCCCTGTCAAGTAAGATCCAAAGCAGGCGTGGCCTTAAACAAGGCTGCTTGTTAGACCCACTACTTTTTAATCTTTTTATTTCTGACATCTTAGGTGCCTTCAAGAACATACATTGTTACTCGCCCTATTTAGAAGACAGCAGGACTAATAACCTTCTATACGCTGATGACCTAGTCCTGATGGACTACACTCCTTTCATCCTACAAAGACAACTCACAGGTCTGGCGGAGTACACGAGATGTAATAAATTGGCGATCATTGTCGACAAGACTAAGGTCTTCCAATTGGGGGCTGGTAACAAAAGACACTACAGCAAATATAGGTGTTTTTTTGAAAACTCAATAATACAACAGGTGCCTAATTTTGTTTATCTGGGCATCTACCTGTTAGAGGGTCACAGGCACAAATGAATCCTTTTTCCAAAAAAAAGACAAAGATAACATCTTTGGCTGTTGAGGCCTCTCTTATTAACAAAAAATGTGGCTATTTTTCAATTGCCCCGGTGGTGGTGTTTTATAATAAAAAAAGTATATTATCGTATATTGGGCCAAAACATTACTCTTTTACCCAACGACTAAACAGGGTAAACTCAAAGGTCGGTTTTGAAGATGGGTTTTGTTATTGCCACCAAGGGTTCCTGCAGCTGTGCTAAGATATGAGTTGGGCCTTCTACCTGTTGTGGCACATGTGGAGTGGAGACAACTCTGTCATTTGCTTGAAATCACGTCCGGTGAAAATTCTACGTTATGGTGGGAATTGAAACAGGTCATGGCAGGGAAAGCTTGTGTTTCATTTCATACATGGATTGCAGATTGCAACGCCATCATCGCCAAATATGATGTGGATTTGCCTTTATGGTAGGCTTCCCCCACCTTGTGAAAAAGAAGATCTGGGAGTGGGACTGGATTTGTACTATACAGGAAGTCCGTGGGTTTAAGTCATTTTCAGGGGTGCTCCTTGATGTCAGACCTCTGTGTGATTTGCCAGCTTGCATGCATACGTTTCTGTGTTCTTATTGGCAATCCCAATTCCTGGTCCTGCGGCTCAACCTGCTCCCGACGAGAGACATTTTAGGGACACGAGAGGGGGTTGAGCACAGGCTTATAACTTGTAGGTTCTGCAGGTGTGAAAGCACTGTTGAAACCAATGCTGTTTAGTTATTGGAGTGTGAGTTTTTAAATTATTGTCCTATTTTATATCGTGAGCATCTTTTTTGTGATTTTAAAATCCTATCTGTTGGTTTTATGTGGCAACAAATCATGACACCTGAAAGCAATCGGGGCTGAGCAGCTGTGCGGGTCCTGAAAGATGTGTTTACGTGATTGTAGATTTGTAGTAATAACCTGTGTTTGATATTCATTTTATGATTCCTTTCTTTTAATTAATCTTGTGTAAACATTGTGAATTGTAATGAATTGCAATGATTGGTTTTAACAAGCGTTGATACTGTTTTGATCCTGTTTTTTATATTCTTTTTTGAAAAAATTCTTCTAAGAATGTGTTTCACAGTAAACAATAAAACAGATTCAATGTTGTCCTTGGGCCCCCTTCCGCTCGTTGTGGATTTCCTCCCCACCACTGGCAAGCCCTTCCCTGCCCTCTTCCTGCCCAGGCCCCACTGCTTTTGAGCTCCTTCCTCGACCCTTTCCTAACCTATATTTATAGAGCCGTAACAACCGTGTGCAGAACAAACTCTGAGGTTAACGCCTGTCCTATCAAATGCCAAAAAGACCAACATAATGCTTATAATCTCATGTTTGGCCTACACCCAGACCACAGTATGCCAAAACTGAAGGGCAGCATTATGTCAACATATCAAATAGGGCTCGCTTGAAAACCATGTGTTTGGTTCACAATCCCCTCTGTATAACTCTGGTGGATATTTCAGTTCTATCAAACGACCCGACATTGGCCCCGTTTGAAGGCCAACTCTCAAGGCCATCAGAAAACACTCCTGTCTTACCCTGTCATGGCTGGAATGCCGCATATCCGTCACATCCCCTACCTCACCGGATGTCATCTCCAGTAGCTTTCTCACCATGAGAAGTGAGGCCTCTTCCTGCATTGGGCGCTCTTCTCTGTGAGAATGGAGCGTAAAGAAGCAACAGGAGAAGATCTTGCGCAGCGCGTACTTTTTTGCTCTCACTGCATCCATGTGATAGCATCCAAGAGGAGGATATGTGAGTGGCGTGCTGTGTGCCTTCTTCATGACACTCCCCGGGCTCGGCTTCTGCAGCTTATCGAAAACATTCTGTACCGAGATGGGCTTCGTTCCTGCTCTAAGCCAGCTGAGCTTCGCATCCCGTGCCTGTGCCCAGGCAAGGAGTTTACGTTCAATTAATGAACATTTTTGGACGTTTCTAGCTCGGTCAGGAATGTGAGAAGTCATTAACTTTGGGACATAGCTACTCTTTGAAACATCCAATGATAATTTAACTTCTCACTAATGCAGGCGCACACACCTCCCCATCTAACAGTGCACGCAGTTTCATTAGGTGTCATTCCCATCCATGCCCCTCCCCGCCAACAACGTTTTAGAAACATTAGTGGCATATGGCATTTTAGCACACAGGCAGCAAATACCAATAACAAAACCGTAGAGCTATTATTCATGCAGGTCCTGAATTGTTAGATATTGTTAGATATCTGCCCAGGTCACATGAAAACTTCCTAATTTTCTTATGTATTCACACCAACACAAGTGACTTCACAGGAGAGAGCACTGCAAGGAGCATCATCAATCGTTGATAGTCACTGATAGTCACTGATAGAGCTGCACAAGCCTGGTGCGCCTGGGCCTAAACTGGGGCTCTGACCTGACCCTTCTTTCAGGTCATTGCCTGTCCAAAGCAGGGGCTGATCAAGAGCTTCACCTGCTGCCCCATAACACGGAAAATCATTAAAACAAATGTTCCAGGCGTGCTGTTAGCATGTTCATGTGCCCGGCACCTGACTTCCTGTACGGGCTGCCGGACTTCCTGCCCCAAACCAGACACGTTATTGGCTGGAGTGGGCAAAAGCATTTCCTGGAATGATGGGGTAGAGGCTGGCGGGGGACTTTAAAGGTAAGTAAAACACATGCCTTACCTCTACAGCATTTGTTCCCCTCACCCATACATCCACAACCTTCTCCTCACTAAAGAAATACTCATGCTCTCCACACCCCAACCCAATTGCCACCCTCTTTGTTTCCCTGCTCCGCTGACCCTCTCCCCCACCACCAACATCCCCTTGTTCTCTTTCCCAGCCACTCTCCCCATAAAAAAATGACTGACGCTGACCCACTAAACCCCCCACCACCCTGTCTGCCGCCAGCCCCATTGGCCTCCACTCCTGGCCCAGCCACCATGGGACTCTGGCTCGGCCTGCATTGGGCTTCCAGAGCCAGACCCAAAGGCTTGGTCCAGGCTCAGCCCTATCCCAGTGTTCCCTGCCTCTGCCAGCTCTACTTAGTGGCAACATGAGAAGGGACATTACAAGAAATTGCAATGAGTAAGTGGAAAAACAAATATCTTTGGTGTGAAATACATGTATGATCACTTCTATGTACATAATATTTACTTGTGACAATAAACTTAAATAAGGAACTTACATTGAAGACTTACCTGCAGAGTTCTATTTTCTTCCTGTCTACTGCCTACCACAAAACTATTGAAAAACGAGGCACTGCCATAGTGGTATTAGGTGTGCACTGATAGTAACAGGTGCAAAGCCCAAACTGTTGCCTTTGCCAATGCTTGTTTTCTCTTTGCAAATGGTTTGTGCCTAATTGGGGCAGGAGCAACTCTTCTGATGCTCTGTGGCAGTGCATGCACTCTGAAACATGGATACTCCTGTTTGCAATATGCAAGCCCAAGGCATGAGCCCACGTTCACGCATGCAGCCAATTTATTACATCTGTTGACGCATCAGATTGCCTTTGGGTTCAAGAACAGGGGTGCATTTATTTATTTATTTAGCATTTGTAGCACATGCTAAACCCATAGGTATCTGAGCACTGGAGAGCAGGTAATAAACATTACAGGGTTACCACAGGCAACAATGGAAAAAAGTGGTTTGGCATAAATCATAATAGGAATATTTACAGACATAAGATATGTACATATAAAGTAATTCCTTTGGTACATAATCAGTAATATTTACATGTGCAACCTTATTAACATAAGTAATTTGCAAATGACGTAGAGCAGATGTATTCACAGAAGCGTATTGTATAAGGATTTACAACAAATTGGCAAAGAATTGTGAGAATCACATTAATAGGGAGTTGGACCAGGTCCCGAAAAGGAGATTGGGGCATGAACATTTGTATGGGAGGCACTAGAAAAAAGATGACATATAGGACGTGGAGGTGGTCATTACGAATTAATGAAAGAGAGTCTGAAAGGCCCAACAAGTGTTATGCCATAATACCAAATAACCAGGGGAAGTTCAGGCAAACAAGTCAGGAAAGTCAAGCGGTAGTATGGGTAGGTCAGAACGTACAAAATCTTGGGCACGTGTCAAAATATAGAGGAGCAATTCAAATAGAGCAACAAGCGCCATTTTAGGCCCAGGGCATTTCAACATAGGGTTGTTTTGAACTGGGGAATTTTTAGAGAGGGGACATTTTCAGCATTTGCATATTTCAGGGTAGGCTCGGCTTTCAACACGAGACACGTTTTCAGCATGGTACTCGATTTCAACATGGGTGACATTTTCAGCATGTTGTCGTTTTCTGCATAGAGGCATGTTCAGCTTGGGAAGCTGCTACTCAGAGCTTGCACTAAGGTGGAGCTGCATGAAAGCCGGGAAGAATAGCTTGCGGGGATATTCAGGCAGTGATAAGAATAAGCAGCAAGAAGAAACACATAATACAACATGATTTGAAGACTGAAGCGAGGCTCAATTCAAGGGGATTCAGCAGGAGAATAAGGTCAGCGAGCAGGGGATCAAACACAAGGCGGAAGATGAGCTGGGGTTGGCTTCATCCCACTTGATCAGCCTTCTTTTGATATGGACGCTTTCTCACGCTGAGCCAGCGCTGCAGGCAAAATCCCTTTGTTTAGAAGATGTTCTGAGATTCATAATCTGTAGAGCAGCTGGTTAGATTAAATACTGGTCTACTCATTACCTTGAACCAATAGTAAGAAAGGATGAGAACCAGGGACGTCATTTAGCGATCGCCAGAGTTCGCAACTGCGACCTCTGAGGTCTCCCTTGCGACCTCTAAAAAAAGAAAAAGAAAACGTATTTTTTATTTTTTTTTTGTAATGCAAGCTCCTGGGATGTGGCCAGCACCGTGTGGCTCTTTACTTCTGGAGTGGCTGGCTTTCTTGTTCAGGCCCCTTAAAAAAAAAGAAGAAAAAGAGGAACAGGAGTGCCACAAGCCTAACACTTTCAGCACTGACCCTAAATAAGAAAGAATAGGAATACCAAATAACGTGTCTTTCTGGAATTCTATACAATAAATGCTAAACTCATTAAAGTTTATTTCAGGCACACTTGAGGGGGTGAGTCACTGATTTAGTCTGTTCTTAAACGCCTCAATTCAGCCTTTCATCCTTCTGAGGTCGATAAATGAGTACCAACACAGGTTGGGTGATATTAGGTGTACATTTTTTCTATATAAAGTGCTTAAGCGTAAGTGCTATATAATAACACATCATTATCATTTGGTCATGGACGTCTGCTTGCATTCACAGTAATTTGGTAATATGGGCCTATACACACTGATCTTAACGATATATATGGCGATCCATTCTTGTATGAAATGTACATCACATTATTGCGATATCGTAACCGTATTTTTCGTAGTGTACAATGCTATGTGATGCCACTTCCTGGTCGTGTTCCATCGCTTCCTGCAATATCACTTTGTGGTGGGGTCAAATGACATCACTTCCTGTGATGTCATCAAGGGGTCAAGGGTTGTGTGATGTCACGTCCGCTACCCCTAGCATTTTGGTGAAATTACGTCTCTGTTTAGAACATGGGACAGGGTGGGGAAGACAAATAGAAAGGGAGGCAGTGAGCTATGAAGAGTGAGCCAAAAAAAGTGAGGCACATAAAGAAAGTGAGTCAAATAGAGTAGTACACAAATAGAGAAGGACACAGAGAGTGAGCTTCATAGAGATGGGGCATGTAGCCGTGGCAGCACAAGAGCAATTTGTGAACCCTTCTGGCGCTGAGCCGCCGCCCACTTAAACCTAGACTGGTGAGTATCTACACTTCTTTTTTTTCCATTGCAAGCACTGCTGTTACTGTACGCACTCCGAGGACAGGGCCACATGAAGCCCGGGAGGAACGCGGAAAACAATGAGCGAGCTGCCCAGCGAGCGCGACAGCTGGGAAGAAAGGGAAGACGCTGACTGGAAGTAAGGCCCCCAGAGGGGAAAGTTTTTCCATTGTTCAGATATCATCCCTTGTTATTTGTAAATCCCATCTGTCAGTGCCGCCAGGAAGCCTGCAAAGTCAGGGCAGAGTATATCTATCCTTAGCGTGCACTGGGATGTCTGCTGTGGCGTAAGCCTAAAAGTACACTAGAGCATCCTTGATTTCTAAGCCATCCAATGTTTTACGCGCTTTGAAACACATTGTGTATAGGCGCTATATAAATAAACTATCATATCATATCAATGGAATTCCATCCTGAATATAAGTTTGGTGGAGGCCACACCCGGTCGTTGGACAAAGGTTAAGCAAAATGTTCACCCGTTTTTCATGTTTCTCTCTGTCTGTGCCTGGGGGTTTGTTACTTTTTAGTAGGGACACCTGCAGAATATGTGTTTCTGGAGGACAAGGCTATTAGTTGAAGCAGTCGCCCTTCCCTCCATCTTAGAAAGTGTCAAGGCTCAGCGATTTACAGCTGTGGATGTCTGTTGACGTTTGTTTCCCTACTTTTCCTTATATCATGCCCTGAACTTTGCACATTTAGGGGCCGATTCAGGGGATTCATTGCGTATAGAATTGGAGATTTGAGCGCCATCCTGCATGCAAATCCCTGTTCGTCGATTCATGGACGTTTCCTGGACATGCGTGGAATTTGCGCAGGCTCGGCACATCTCTGCGAGCCGTCAATCGCCTTGCGCGATACACCACGCAGAGCGTGGGCTTGGCTTGCGCAGAGGGCTGGGAAGGGGGCGGAACACAGAAAATGGGGAAGAACATGCAAAAAAGTGGGCGTTACGAGGGACGTCCCCGCGGGCAATCCCTTGCACGCCCACAATTGCGCCAAATTACACGTTTTCATGGAAACACCCACCGAGCCTCTTGGCATAGTAATGGCCATGCAAATCCCTCCATCTCGATGCTACCCGAAGGCAGGCGTAATTACACTTGCGTATAGAAATCGCAGCACAGAGGTGGGTTTGCGTGTCGGATATAGAGGTGCGTGTACACAACTGGGGTTCTGATCTAATTACTAACTTAGGGGTGCGCATATGGGGTGTGGCGGGGTGCAGGACAGATTTCGGGAGTTCCCACGCAGATTTTCCAAGGTCTTACACTGTTTGAAAGGTACAAGTATTTGCGCCCGGGAGAGCACACTAAGGTTGCTGTTCTGGCTGTTTCTGCTTTGCGTGGGGGCGTGTCGGTCCGACTTGCGAATACGGTTACTTTACGCAGGGTATTGCATGAATACGCGAGGCACACATATTTTATTCTGCATGCAGGCTGGCACAGTGACCTTCTTGGCGCGCAGCTGTTGCAGGATTTCTGCACACATTTCCATGAATCGGGCAACTTTATTCAATTGGTGTTTTGCAGGAAACAGTTCTTCACGGTGTACTGAAATTAAAGACTTGCAAAGAAAGTACAATGCAGCTTGCAGAATTTCGAGGCAGTTCATTTGGAAAATGATGAATGTATTGCAAAAACAACATTTTGGAATGTTTCCCTGGATACCCCCTTACCCTATCCGCATGAATCATGAATGTTGTACTTCTACAACGTATTTTCGTTTCACCCGCCCAATTATGTTGTGAACATTTTTACTGAATTTTGTCTAGCACACATTTCATATTTTGGAAACAATACCACAATTTACATTTCTGCAGAGGGCTTTGTTGCGAAACCCACCTGCAGAGTGACGCCCAGCCATTACAGAACGCAAGCAAAACGTTTTTAAATTCTGCAAATTGACATGCAGACTCCTGCATCGCAAAATGCATATATGGCAGAATTAAAACCCTGCATACTGCTACTCAAAATGACCACGGCTGCTAGTTTCCTTTACTAAAACCAGCCCCCGGACTCTCAGTCGCCTCCTCCTGCTAAAGTTAAAGTCATGCCTCTTTTTTACTATGTATGGCACCCACAACGGGAGCCCCCGCATATTATGTTCCCAAGTCCCTACCTCTCCCTCTATCCCAGGTTTTAGAGCAGCGTCAACATCTGTGTTGTTTTGCTGCAGGTTCACCGGTTACTAAGCAACCTGCCCCTCCTTTGGCCGCATGTCCCTGCCTGGCTGCCAGAGACCCTCCTGCCTCGGTAACTGAGCTCTCACGTGGAATGGGAGATCATGTGACTCCCTGAAATGGAACCGACTCCGTAATTTTGAGGTGTCTGCATGTTTAAGAACACAGCTCGGGTTGTATCCTGACTGCCGAAATGCTCCTGCCCGCCCTCGCCATCTCGCTTGCTCTCTCCTTGTGCTAAACTGTTTTAACCATGTCAGGTCCCAAGCTGTGGCCCTGCTCTCTGGCTCAACAGAGCAGTTCCTAGCCTAAGTTTTTTTTTCTGGATGGCTCACCTGGGATGACAGGCCTCTTAAGGCACTTAGCATTATCCGCTCTTCTAGAGAATTCTAATGAGGTAAAGAGCACTGTTTGTAGTCAGTTATTCACTCCCTGTTTTTTGCAGCCAGACCCGGCTAAACACGCTGCTTAGGCCAAACGAAGACGACCGGGGAAATGAAAGCTCAGGCAACTTCCCATGAGTACAAATATCAGCCAATCATGTTGGTGCGTGTTAATGCAAATGGCGGCCTCGACATCTGCCTTCTGCAGCCATGCCGGGCAAGGGTCACTGCCATATTTAGCAGATGACACCTGACTATCACTACATGGAGTCTCTTTTCATCAGTCTCCTACCAGAATGTCATTGGAAGCCTGAAGACTGGAAAGGGACATGCGAGTGAAGGGCCCTCTAGGTCCACAGTGCAACTAAGAAACCCAGTGGCCCTTCCACAAAGAACCCCATACTTGGCATAAGTTAGGATTTTTTTCAGGCCTAAATCCCACTTCCAAATTGCATTTTCTTGCCGGCAGACAGACTTCAGTCTCACCCAGGGAAGGAATTCGGGCAGAACTGGGGGCGGGACAGGATGGAGCTGCTCTCCAGCAAAAATGGTCTTCCAGTAGACTCCAGGCCCACACCTCCTCAAGCCGAGGAAGCTCTCTAACCCTGACTGTAACAAACCTACTCCCTGGTGAGCGTTTGGTGTCCCAATGCAATGAGCAATATACAACGCTTTAACAAACTGCATCTGAAAGTCATGCTCACCAGTAAAGCACAAAGCCAAGCAGTAAAACAGTCAAGCTGCATATATGTCTCATGCTGTGCACGCTTTTTACTGTCAGGGTGACTATTCTGATTGATGAAAGGAGCATCATGCCAAGTGCACATTGCATGCTCAGAAGCCATTCACATTTGAATTACTATTACAGAAATATTTGATAAATTGGTAGTCATTCTTAGGCTCCCAAAATGCACTTTGTTTTTATGCAAAGCAGCCAGCCCTTCTCAAAGGCAATTTTCAGACTGCCATGGTTTAGCCCTGGAAAGCCTCAGCCCACTTAAACCCCTTGTTAGGGAAAATATATATACTCCTTTTCTATGTTTATGTGGTGAATTGCCACCTATTTGATGTATTATTTTTAAATTTCTCCTCAAATTTACAAAAAGTTCCTTTTATTTGTGTATTGTTTTACAACGTTAGCGCTTTGGAAAATACATAACCCTTTGGATTCACTAATTTAGGTCTCAATTCACACCCAACCCAAACGTTGTTCCTCCTTTTCGGGTCATTGTTTTAACTCAATGTAGAGAGTAGGTAAGAATTGCCATATCTATCCATGAGGGAGAGAAGCCAAGTTACCCCATGCTTTTATAGAACTACTGCTCCCCTGCCTCTTTCAATGAAGGCTCTGTGTTTGCCTTCACCGGTTCTGCTGGAAAGCTCTGCCAAGTATTGCACATTCTGGCTGTGCTATTGCTGCTCTTGCCCCTTGACTGCTCGCCCTGTGCAGTATTCTACCCTCAGGGGCCAGAACTAGTCAGCTGGTAAGACAGGCCTGCTCCCACTAAGCTGGTTATCTTGTTTAGCAGTGGGAGTGGATCTACATTACCTCCACGTCCACTCTTCTTCGTCCCAGTACATACCTCATGAGGCACCCGCCTTTGACACAGGACCTTCTTCTATTTCTTCTTATTTCTATAACTCCTCCCCCACACCCACGTCACTTAGTTTAATTTTTCCTGCCTCTGGCAGGTTGGGCTTGTTTTCTTCCCGGCGCGGGGTGCTGGGGAGCTCCGAATGCTGGCCCCCTGGTGGGGCTGTGTGGCGGGGCCTTCGGCTCCCTCAGGTGTGGCAAGACTCCTGGGTTCCCTGCGGGGCTTGGGACCCGGATGGGTCAGGCTGCCTTGCCTCGTTTCTGCTGGGCTTTGGCCAGTGCAGGGCATCATGGCCCGGGTTCTTGGAGAACGGACCCGGGTTAAGGTAAGGAGGGGCATGTTTTCCTGTTGCATGGCCATGCTGCATGGGCGTCTGTGCACGGATTGGCGGCTCCTTTTTCTTGTGATCCACGTGCTCCGGTGGTGGGTGGGCTCCTCCTCTGGTGCTGCAAGCAGTGTGCCATAGGAATTAATTGATGTTATTCCTATTGGTTGTTGTTCTTTCTGGCCTCTATTTGAATGTGGGAGAGGCACGTTGGTAATTGTTTGTATGTGGAGCCTTGGTTCAGTGTGCAGGGGTCTTTGGTGAAGCAGGCTTCCTTGGTCACTGTTTTTGGGCTTACTCAACATGGGAAAACATTCTGCAAAGAGCAGGCATCTGGTCCTGTCTTCTTCTTCTTCGTCTTCCTCTTCTCCTGAGTTACACAGAAAGAGAAAGAAGAAGGCTAAGCGTATTTCCCTGACCAGAAAGGAGTTGAAGAAGCTGCTTAAGCATCGTAGAGGGAGTCGCACACATGCTCATGGACGCAAGCGCAGGCGTCTGTCTTCCTCATCCTCCTCTTCTTCTGGCGCTGAGTCATCGGCCTCTTCTTGTTCCTCTTTGGCTAATGCTGAAGGGAAGTATCTGGACAGAGAGGGAGTGGAGGAGGTGCTGGCTCAAGTTGGGGATTTCATGGGATTTTCAGAGCCCCTGGTGCCGGTGGAGGGGGCCGACCCTTCTATTCGCCAGTATAGGCATACACCTAGGAAGGGGTTGCCATTGGTTTCCGATATCCGGGATAAAATCCTCCGGGAATGGCATGACCCGGAGAAGATTGCAATGCCCCGCTTAATGTCCAAACTTTACCCATTGAAGGGCGAGACTTTGCTGTCTGATCCAGTTGAGGTAGACGATATCCTCGCCAGCCTGGTGGGTCGCACCTCTATGTCAGCCGAGGAGGCGGCGGTCCGGGATCCAGTGGACCGCCGAGTTAATTCCGGCCTTAAGAAGGTTCATGCAGGGGTGCATCTGGCCCTTCGAGCAAATATCTATGGTTCCTACACAGCTGAAACGGTGTTGAATGGTTTCAGGGGGTTGAAAAAGGCTGTCAATGAAGGCTCTGATTGTGCCCCTTTGCTTACAGACATGCAGAGACAGGTTGAGCTTTTGGCCGATCCAGCTTTTGATGGGGTGCGTGGCTCAGCCATGGCCATGGGGGCTGGTGTATCTGCCCGGTGTCATGACACGCGGGAGACTGGGGTCTGCCGCTCCCATTTCCTCCTGGCGAGTCTACCCGCGCGTTCGCGTCTGGGGACTCGCCGGGAGGGGAGCGACGGGTTACGGGGCCGGCGGTCTTCGGCGCATGCGCGGAGGACCTCTCTCTCGGTTCCGCGCATGCGCCGTGGACTGGGCTCGCCTCCTTGGAGGGGCTTGCCTGCCAAGCCTCGTTGTGGGTTCGCCGGTGCCCGGAAACGGAACGGCTTGCGTTCCAGGCCTCTCGGGCGCCGGCGGCCCATAAAAGAGGCCGCGAGTCAAAGCGGGTCGCGTCTCAACGCGGTTCGCTTCGCTCGCCTCGTTGTTCCTGCCTCTATACTTACCTGGGTCCTGTCCTGGACCTGCCTGCCTCCAGTCCTTACCTGTGGCCTGCCCTGGGCCAGCCTGCCTCCAGTCCTTACCTGGGTCCTGTCCTGGGCCAGCCTACCTCCAGTCCTTACCTGTGGCCTGTCCTGGGCCTGCCTGCCTCCAGTCCTTACCTGGGTCCTGTCCTGGGCCTGCCTGCCTCCAGTCCTTACCTGTGGCCTGCCCTGGGCCAGCCTGCCTCGAGTCCTTACCCGGGTCCTGTCCTGGGCCTGCCTGCCTCCAGTCCTTACCTGGGTCCTGCCTTGGACCAGCCAGCCTCCAGCTACTTCCTGAGTCCTGTCCTGAGTCATCTACCATCTATTGTGTATATGGGTCATACCCTATGCTAGCCTGCATTCTCCTGTTCCATCCTGGACACGTTTATACAGTTCTTTATTTGGCCAGACAGCAAGCTCCAACTGACCTCACTCTTTCCTGTCTTGCCTGACTCCGAACTTTATCCTGTGTACCATTGGAACTATCAGCACCAGCCAAGCTCCTTTTGCCTACTGCGAATACCTTTCTGCTACACTGGTCTATCTACCAACTGTCGCTGCACTGAGGTTCTTGGAAGATTCATGGTCTTGACAACAAGCTCCACCTGGACTATGGTTCCATCCATCTGAGCCTACTATCCTCTTGTCACGCATATCTGGAGAGTGCCTTTCGTGACATTGGGAGTTGGTCCATCCTTCACCCAGTTTCTCTTTTGGGTGGTGGAGAGGCTGATTCCTCGTGCCGCTATTTCATCAGTTCCCGGACTCCAGACTGGCGACCTCTGCGAGACCAACCACCAAGACTACAGGTACGCGGTCCTCTCGGGCCAATCAGCTTGACACCCGGAGGCATTTGCACCTCAGGGACTGGAAGACTGATGGGTCTCAGAAGGCGGCTGCCCTGAAACTTCCTTTCACTGGGTCCAGGCTTTTTGGTGATTGCCTTGAGGATAAGGTGCACACATTTTTAGGGCGGACAAACATGTTGACAAACTTCAACGCATGCCTCCTTCAACGGCCAAGAAGTCTTCCTCTTGGGCTGGTCCAGTGAACAGCAGGTATTTTCCTGGCTCCTCATCACATTCTTTTCGGAGAGCTAGGGGGGGGGTCGGGGTCCTCCACACTCTTCACGTCCTGGGCCGGCACCAAAGTCCTGACGGTTTGGAATTGCCGGTGGGCGGGCGGCTCCGGCAGTTTTTTCCAGTATGGGAAAGGTGGTGTTCCGACTCATGGGTTCTGGACACAGTGCAATGGGGGTATCGAGTGCATTTCCTGTCTCCTCCTGTCCAGCATTGCATGGTTCGGACTGTGGTTCCCAGGTCTCGACTCAAGAGGTTGGCCATGGACGCCGCTCTCTCCGAATTAGTGTTCAAGGCGGCCATCATGCCCGCTCCTCTCCCTGTTCAGGGTCAGGGGTTCTACTCACGGGTGTTCCTGGTCCCCAAAACTTCGGGGAAGTACAGTCTAATTCTGGACCTCAAAGCCCTGAACTGCTTCGTCCAAAAGGAACACTTCAAGATGGAGACTTTACAGAACATTCTTCCGATGTTATTAAAGGGGGATTGGATGACATCTCTGGATCTCCAGGACGCTTATTACCATGTGGCTCTCCGTCCCTGGCACATGCAGTTCTTCCGCTTTGCAATGGGATCCCGACATTTTCAGTTCAGGGTGCTCCCGTTTGGACTGCGATCTGCCCCCAGAGTTTTCACCAAGCTGGTGGCTCCCCTGGTGGCGCACTTACATCTGCGGGGCATTCAGATATTTCCCTACCTGGACGATTGGTTGATCAAAGCGTCCTGCTGGCAGACTGTCATTTCTCATCTCCGATTGGTCCGCCAGGCATTGCAGGACTGGGGTTTCCTGGTGAACTGGCAGAAGTCTCAACTGGAGGCTTCTCAGGATCTAGTTTTCATTGGTGCACATGTTTGCACCAGGATGGGGAGGGTGTTCCTGTCCCTGGAGAGGGTCTGTCGCTTGCTGGCTCTTCTGGGCAATGTTCTCAGGAGGCAGTATGTCCCGGCCCGCCTATTGCTGAAATTGCAGGGGCACATGGCTTGTTGCGTGTTTCTAGTTCCCTGGGCCCGTCTTCATCTACACCCCCTGGTGTCCTACCTTCTCTCTGACTGGCTGCCTTCATCTCAAGCTTTCGAGGCCTTGATTCCGGTGTCCCCAGCGCTGCGGGTCTCCCTGCAGTGGTGGTTGGGGGTTCCAAAACTACGGGCTGGGGTGTCCCTGATCATTCCTCCTGTGACCACACCTACTACCAACGCCAGTGGAAGGGGCTGGGGAGCTACGTTGGGGGTCCTCTCTGCTCAGGGGTTGTGGGATCCTGAAGAGAGCCATCGAACATCCAATTGGCGAGAGTTGTGTGCCATTCTCCGGGCTCTGGTGTGCTTCAGGAGGTTGCTGGTGGGCCGGGCAGTTTTGGTCCGGACGGACAATACGACAGCTTTGGCTTACGTCAACCGCCAAGGGGGTTCCGGCCGCTCCTTGAATGCCCTGGCAGCTCAGGTAGGGGCATGGGGAGAATCACATCTGATGTCCCTGGTGGCTTCGCATATCAGGGGGGTGGACAATGTTCGGGCGGATCTTCTCAGCCGCCGGTTTCCCTCCTCGGTGGAACTGGTACTGTCGACTCAGGTTTTTGCAGAGATCTGTTTCAGGTTCGAGACCCCTGTTCTGGACCTGTTTGCATTTCCAGCCTCAGCAAAATTTCCCCTCTTCTGCTCTCGTTTTCAGGCAGAGGGTGCGTGGGGGGTGGACGCCCTCTCTGTGCAGTGGCCTCAGGGTCTCCTTTATGCCTATCCACCTATTCCTCTTCTTCTGTGGTTCAGCGCATCAGAGCGTCCAGGGTGACTGTATTGTTGTTGGCTCCGTTCTGGCCCAGCCGGAGTTGGTTCCCCTCTCTGTTGGAGCTTCGGTGCCGGGAGCCTTGGCTGGTTCCGAAGTGGCCTTGTCCCCTTCTGGGGGAGCTGCGGTTGGGGGTCTGCCAGATACAATGGGCAGTGTGGATATTGCGTGGGCTAGGCTGATATCTCAGGGGTTTTCTGGTCCTGTGGTGGAGTCCATAATGAATGCTCTTAGACCCTCCACTCTGAAGGCTTACAGCAGACATTGGAGCCATTTCCGGGACTGGTGTGGGCGGTCTGGGATACCTCCCCTGCGTTCTGGCCTCCCTGCTATCCTTCAATTCCTCCGGGTTGGGTTTGACAAGGGCCTGGCGGTTTCCACGCTTCGCTCTCAGTGGGCCTCCATAAAATTCCTTTTGGGGGACTCTGATGAGCACTTGGATGGGGAGGTGTTGGTGGGGAAGTTGCTCAGGGGTTTTTCTTCTTCCCGTCCTTGTACTTATAAGGGGCTTCCTCCTTGGGATCTCCCTCTTGTCTTAAAGTGTCTTCAAGGGCCTCCCTTTGAGCCCATTTCCGAGATTGATATGAAACATCTGACGCTGAAGACTGCCTTTCTGATTGCCAAAACTTCTGCCCGTAGGCTTGGGGAGATTGGGGCTCTGTTATGTCACCCCCCTTTCCTGAGGGTTCTGCCGGACTCTGTGGTGCTGAGATGTGATCCGAAGTTTCTCCCTAAAGTTGTTTCTCGCTTTCACACCTCTCAGGATCTGGTTCTCCCTGCCTTTTTTCAAAATCCGCAAACGCCAGAGGAAGTGGCTTGGCATAACATTGATGTGCGGCGGGCGGTGTTGGAGTACTTGGCTAGAACTGCCCCTTTCCACCACTCTGACAGTCTTTTGATTACTTTTGGCCCGGCTGGGGCTGGGCGTAAGGCATCTGTAGTGTCCATTAGCCGATGGATCCGTGTTGTGGTCTCCATGGCCTATGTGGCTCTGGCCTGCCTGCGCCTGCACACGTTCAGGGGCGGTCCACCAGAGGTTTGGCGGCCTCATGGGCCGATGCAAGGGGGGTTTCTCTACAGGAGATATGTAGAGCTGCCACTTGGGCTGATCAGAGCACCTTCATCAACCACTATAGGTTGAATGTCTCCCACTCGGGGTTTGGTTCCTTCGGGGTTGGAGTTTTGTCTGTGGGGATGTAAATTTGGAGTTTCTGCACTGTTTTGACTCTGTGTCTCATTGGGACCTTTTTCCCCGTTTGTTGCTTTGGTATACCTCATGAGGTAAGCACTGGGACGAGGAAGAGTGGACGTGGAGGTAATGTTCTGATTACTTACCGGTAATCTTCATTACTCCGAGTCCTACTATTCCTCGTCACAGTACTGATGACCCTCCTCACCCTCCCTGCGGGGAAGGTCCCATGCTACGGCTTGGTAATATGAAACTAAGTGTTGTGGGTGTGGGGGAGGAGTTATAGAAATAAGAAGACATAGAAGAAGGTCCTGTGTCGGAGGCGGGTGCCTCATGAGGTAAGTACTGTGACGAGGAAGAGTAGGACTAGGAGTAATGAAGATTACTGGTAAGTAATCAGAACATTATCCCCCATCCCATCTTCCCTTCAGTGCACACCGAGTTATTGTTTCCAGGACTTACCCCCGTGGCTTTATCGCTGGTTAAAGTGTGCTGTGTACACACCAGCATTTTGAAACAACATGATTTTGTTCTCCAAAAAAGCGCATAGAAGTCCTGCAATTCGTATGCATGGACAATGTGGTGCACGTTTTCAAAGAATACGCTTTTTGTTTGTAAATGGTGCAAGAGCATATTCTTGCAAGTGTGCCAAGAGAGAGTGGCTTTGAGCAGGCCATGTAAATGGTATATCGTTTATTTATATAGCGCTCCTTACCCAAGGAGTATCTGGGAAATGATCCATTTATTGCCTAGCCTAACACCTGGTCTCAGTCTGTGATCTTGCACTTGTGGTGGTGACGAGCCTGGGAAAGAACTGATGTAAACATGACCGGCTACAGGCACGTGACATTTCATTCCTGGGGTAGCTAGATCATAGGTGACAAGCTTGCCTCTGACATTTGCCAGCCTGCACTTTACAAGGTTGAATGCTGGCAGGCCCAACTCAGGCCTTCCTTCTTACGAGGTCATGAGCACCCTTGAATTTGGACATAAGAACAGCGATGATTACAGTGCTTTGAAGTTGGAGGGAACTGCTTTTGAAGGAAAACATAAGATTTGGCACAGGATGGGGACCTGTTCGTCCTGGGTTGGAAATTTGGCATATTAGGCCGTTTTATTTCCTTTAAAATCTGTTGTAGTCCCACCACATCTGCAGAATTCGGCAGGCACAAAGAACCAAAACGCGAAAGATGGTTGCCCTAGTCGCAGCCTATGGAACTTCAGATGTCTTGAACTTCAACTCCCATTATCCATTACCACTGACGATGCTGGCTATCTCATAGGTGGTGCACAAAGTCTTGATCTGAAATTGTTTCTCCCGATTACCACGTGACTTTATTTTAGGCCTTGTATTGTGTTCAGTGGTTTCCATTTCAGTAAAAAAAAAAAAAAAACGTCCATCAGATGCTAATGAGTTTCTGTACTCCTGTCGCAGCTCTGGGAAGTTCCCCAACCGAAATCGTGCATAAAGTCCGTTGCCCCTCAGGGTTGCTTTTGTTCAAGTAATTTGGCAATGTATATTGGCTGATATTAACAATACATGGGGTGAAGAATGCATTTGGGTAGTGTCCCATCATGTGAGTGTGTACTTTAAGGTTTCGATGGGGGCCTACGTGTGTATGTGTTACGCCCTCTGCTAAATTCCCTATTTTTAACGTTATTTGGTAGCCAGTAGGGAGCAGCTAGGTAAGTGAAGGGGTGGAGCTGTCGGTGAACCGGGACTCTATGAGGCGTATTCTTTGGAACTGCTGTTCCTGCACAAGCGGATAGGAATTCTGTGGGTGCCAACCTCAATGAGAATGGTAACCTCTCCGCACTGGGAACCACACTGCTGTGTCCAAAAAAACAGGTACCGTCCAAGGGTCCCTGGGACTTGAGGTGCACACAGATCACCCCATTTTTAGGACATATGTATACATCCTAAGGGCAACACGAGATGCTTTATTCGGACACATGCATGAGTATACGTCTTATGCTCAATTGCCCAAATCTGTGTTTATGCAATAGGTTCCTTGATAAACCAGCTTTCATTGGTCAGCTGGCGGTCCCACCAGAGATGGCGTTTTGGATTGTGTTGTGCGGTTCAACACTTGCTTTTGTCTCAGTGCCCAGATGCCTCCCGCCTTTGGTATCAGCCAGCTATCAGGGTTTTGTCCACTGTGCCACTAGGCAGCAGTGCTAATACGATGTCCTATCAGCCACCTGGCACGTTTGCATGCTGCCCCAGTGAATATCAGCAGAATTTCAGGTTTTGACAGAGCTGCACTGCTCTACACTAGAAAGATAACATTAACTTGCAGTATGGGTTGGTCAGGGAGCTATCTTGGCAGGGTGCCTGAGGCCTACAGGCCTACTCCAGCTTAGTCTTGTCTGCCCTTACCGGTATCTTCACTGCTGATTTACAGATTTGCTGTATTTGTATGGTTATACATGTCAACAAATAAAATCGAATTGGAAAAGTAGTTCAAACTTCCTTCTGGGGATTGCTGACAGGTCTCCGTTATCTGAGACCCTGTGCTGGATGGAAGTTGGAAATTAGGCACGGGATCCCTTAACGGCTGTTCAGGGTACCTACTCGAGCTTCAGCGATCTTACAGACCTGCGCTTGTATCGACACTGGCAGCATCCATGTGGCTGCTAGAATACAGAAACATTGCACCAGTGCACGTGCAAAGGTTCACGGTAACAGCACTAGGGTAAAGTTTGCCCTATTTCTAGAAAAACTTGGACACATTAGGAAACCATTGCACCATGACAATTGCAGTTTGCCATGTTATAAGCAGCAGGGCAAATATGTCCTAAGTGCAAAAAAGATACATTTTCAATGCATTCTTGCACCAGAGCACTAGCACCTAGTGCTCATTTTTCACTTTCAACGTTGCAAAGTTTCTTTAATCTGGCCCCTGACCTGATGTTCTTTTCTATTGTCACTTTTTTGGGTGAGTTGTACTACAATCCTGTACCTGATCGCTTCAGTCTGGTTTCTGAATTAAGCTTGAACTAGTACTGGTAGCACATTAAAGATGTGTCTGAATCGATCCTGTCTTGTGTTTGCAGCTATTTTGTTTGTGACTTGCGACTTTGCAGTTATTATCAGAATCCTGTTTCTGAATGGAGCATACGCTGTAAATACCTTAGTCAGTTTCTCCTTGATGTTGCTGATTTTGTGGCAGCTAACTGCCTTGTTCTCAATCCCGCCCTTCTACTCAGCTTTGCTCCACTTGACATCCCCACACGAACTCCTTCTCAGCACCCTCTGGGACTTAGTCTAAAGATCAAAACTGTACTACTTGCTTCGATTATTAGCGCTACACTCAATTTAACTTCTTGCCCTCTCTCCATTCATTTTCTCCTGAAACAAGGCTTTGGCGAGGTTCCGGGTGATTCCATCAAACCCGATTTGGTCGAGTTTTTTTTCACTAACTCGATTTGGCTGCAAATATATGCAGGAGGAGACCCCTGCAGCTCCCCACAACTACCCCCATTTCCCCCCTCACATATATTTGCGACCAATTTCGTTAAAAAAATCGAATTCGACCAATTGTACTGCACAGGAATTTGCCATTCCCCTTATCGAAGTCGCTCTGTAGTGTTGCATGCTTCCATTTCATTCTGCTCCTCATTGTGTGTTGACAGATTTTCTTGGCTCACATTTTAGCCTGCAGGGAATACCATTACTACATTTGAAGATCTGAGGGACTATGAAGTATTTGCAGTTCACTGCCTCACCGCTGCTGAAATATGCCTCTTTTAAGTTATACTAATAATAATACTCCAAGCACTGTTTTAGAAGATTCGTATTTCATGTTTTGCAACTTTTAAAGAAATGCATTTGCACACCTATCTGGGGGATGGGACTGGATATGGTGCTCCAGAGGAGCACACAGCTGCTGTACCTTGTAGTACAAATATGTAAAAAAAAAAAAGGGCCTCTAATGATCCTTCTCTGCGTTAAACAGCAAAATGGATGAGAATGAAAGCATCAAAGAGGCCCATATTTTTACTCCATTTGGGTGCTCCCAACTCATCTCTTGTAAAGTGCTCTTTTTCTTCCTGAAGCTAGGTCCGTGTTCAACAAATACCCTAATAATAATAATAAAATCCCCTACCTGGACACCAATGAGATCACACGCAGACAAACCTCTGCAGCAGTGCTTCAACCAGCTGAGCTATGTTGCCATCAAAGTCATGCACTTTAAGGTAAATGTTGTTTTATGTACATGAACAGACCGACTGAATGATATGTTGAAATAAGACCTTTTTCACCAAGTTTGTCAACTTCCCAAATTGTTCCTCGTGGAAAATCAGTGTAAGTCACTGATTTTAATACTGTACAGTTGTCTCCCTTTCTTGCTTTCTAGGGTCGAAACCAGCAGATTAATTTTTAATATAGCTACTGGATTGCAGGGAAATCCTTTTGAAGACCTACATTCTCTGAGTTGCACTTACAGAGAGAATCATACTTTTCTATTGTAAGGTTGCTTTACTATGTGCTTTGGTGCATTGCAAGTCAGCTTTTTTGAACATATAGTAGAAGGGTAGCTTTGCAATGTCAACAAGGCACATAACATTACATGCTGATATAAAACTAAAGACAGGATGGGAGGACAAATAGGGGGGCAGTATGAGTATGGCAGTACTTCCCAAAGACTTACCACCATACTGGTTTACCATAGCTGCCACTCACACTCTGGGGTTAAATTAACCCGAGTCTTATTGGTTTTAATGTAGAATGAGTCCCCTTTCATGGAGTCCCACAAAATTCCACTGGGGACTTCGAGGTATTACCATAGGTGGTTATTGCCCCTCAGGTAATTACTCCAGTGTTTGGAAGTGCAGACAACATATTAAGCTGTGTGCAGGAGATATTGCATCTACTTTACCTCCAAACTCATATTGTGGAAGTGTTGTAAAAGTGATGGTAATTGTGTTACCAGCACTTCTTTACTGCACCAACATACTTGTAATGCCTACTGCCTGACAATAACACTGTAGAACCAGGAAAGATGGCTTATAATCCCAGCCTCTCCACTTGTCAGGAGTGTGTGGTCAAATCACTTTGCATCACTGTGGCTTAGCTTCCTTCTCTGACAAAGCTGCCTTTGCCTTGCATGGAGTCCTTTCGGTATGCACTATACAGAGACACACTCATGCACAGGTTGCAACCTCTGTCTTAAAAAACCCGAAAAAAACATGTTTTTTTTTGTTTTGGATAATGCAAGCTCCTGGGCTGTGGCCAGCACCATGTGGCTCTTTACTTCTGGAGTGGCTGGCTTTCTTGTTCAGGCCCCTTAAAAAAAGAAGAAAAATAAGAACAGGAATGCCACAAGTCTAACACTTTCAGCACTGGCACTAAATAAAAAAGAATAGGAATACCAAATTATGTGTCTTTCTGGAATTCTATACAATAATTGCTAGACTCATCAAAGGTTTATCCCAGGCACACTTCGGGGGGCGAGTCACTGATTTAGTTTGTTCTTAAATGCCTAAACTCAGTCTTTCATCCTTCTGAGGTTGATAAATGAGTACCAACACAGCTTGAGTGATATTGGGTGTACATTTTTTCTATATAAAGCGTGGAAAGGTCGTGTTCCATCGCTTCCCGCGATATCACTTTGGGGCGGGGTCAAATGACATCACTTCCTGTGATGTCATCTGGAGGTCAAGGGTCGTGTGATGTCACTTCCGCTACCCCTGGCATTTTGGTGAAATGACGTCCCCGGGAACACTGCTACATATAGAATAATATCGCCCATTTATACAATGCATTCCATAGGATGAAATGTCTCTTGTGTCTTTAATAGGTACATCAGTTCAGGTTTAGGAGGCTTTTGCTGGTCCGTTTTCACTTAGTCGATTGGGAGCAGTCTTGCCCTTGGTGCCATCACACGTTAAAGTTCCTCACTGTGCTCTTTTGCTTGTCAAGTACTGCCCAAGAGGCAGAGATTAAGGAGAAATGCACGAGAGGACATGGCCATTTTAGGAGACCCGTTTACATGTCAGATGCCACATCTTCTGGGAAATGCTAATGGGTCACTGTGTGATGGGCCACTTGCATCTCACAGCAAGATGCCCCTCACTACTTGCATTTAATTCATTTGCACTGCAAAAGGTGGAGTCAATAACTCCAAACAGCTTTCTGTCTTTTTAAAAACAATAAACAAAAGTTGTACTTTGTGGAACTGCACACTTTATTCACACAATGCTCAACTGCAAACAGAATGCCTGTTTTATTTTTTTTTAAAAATTTTTTATGATAATAAAACATTGAGCTATTGACTAGTGCACCGGAATCCGGCTTATAATTTTCCTAGGAGCATGAGGGATTCGATCCAATCAATAGCAATTTATGAACATTTTTCCTTTCATAGGTACTCTGTGCCAAAATGTTTACTGCTTATTAAGAAGCCCCAAGTGTGTGTCACTGCGGGTCTTTAATAGTTGATATTATAACCTGACATTGGGCGATGTTGGCCATAGCAAAATTCTAGCTTGTGACAGAGATCACACACATCTTTGCAGTGGGCATTCAATTCACTGAGCAATTCTGCCTCATTGCCCTGTATCTCCCCGCATATCCGTATGGCCGTTTATTGCACACAGTTGAACGCACTACACTAATCAGTCAGAATTCAGATTTAGAAGTGTGTTTTTTTCACCAAGTTTTTCAACTTCTCAAACAGTTATGGTACATAAGTGGACCTCACTGATTTCCCCAAACACTCACAGTTGTTCCCATGTCTTGTATTTGAAAATATGTTGTGGATAATAACACCTTTCATTTTTAAATCACATACTTTCTAAATTGCCTTGTAATTACATTTTATTTGCCCACTCTTTGCTGTCTTCTTGTGCTCTTTTACAGTGAATATTAATTGCCTTGTCTAACACATTTATATCAAGAATGTGTGTTTATTGCTAGGTTGGTTTGCTATGTGGATGAATGCTTTGAATGTAGCTTTATTGAACACGGGATATTTTTTCGAAGACAACTATGCAGCATTATATGTTGGTGCATTCACTAAAGATTGAATGGTATGAGATAAAGGCTAGTGCTTAAATTGCAAAATGTGGAGCAAAGAAACATGGGCTCAAATTCCAGCTTACCCACTTGACCAAAGTATGTGAACCTGGGCAAATCACTTTACGTTGCTCTGTCTTCTTTCCCTTAGCTTCTAAAATAAGTGTCAATTCGAAGTCATTTGATTCAATGTGTATTATAGAAAAAGACTCACTCGTGTCTAGTGTTAAAGACTACAGTGTTACTCCATTTATGATCATAAAGACTGTTTTTATACCTTATACAACAAACTGAATTATCTCCTAGCTCACTCATGGAACACCACTAGCCCCAGCTCTCTCCCCACAGACATAAGGGGATTAAAAATTACTACAATGATTGGTGAGTCGGAGGGGCGTGGAGAGTCCTATTCCAAAATCTGTGAAGGAACCTGAAAGGATTTGATTGTGGCTAGGCGTATTAGAACCACCACATACATGGCCTGCGAATATTCACAGTTTATTCCTATACAATTCCAGTGCTTACAAATATTTGTTTGTCGGTCGTAAAGAAAGTAAAACATTACAAAATTCCCTTCTATCCACCCTTCCCATCTCCATCCTTACTTTTAACCCTTCGGGTTGGGGCCAGTGCTGATTGTCAGTTGAAATTAGAAAGGCACCAGTGGGCACAATTGCTCAAAAATATCAGAGATAGACATAGAAAAAATAACTTTTATATGTTTAGCGCGGGCGGGAGTTGGAAATAATGAAAACTCTCTATGTGTAACGCCAACAATCACTCGTGCTCGCACAAATTCCAGCATGTAGGGATGCTCGTGGTGCCGGAAATAGAAAGTCATTGTATTCTTTTGTCAGTGCAAGATGTCTGCTCTGGCTATAGACAGAAACTATTTCTAGCCTGAGCAGATATACAATGTTAAAATAGAATAAAAACAATGTCCTGCGTGGGTCTGCAGCTTGCCCTCCCCTGCACCAACTTTGTCTGCGTTGACCTGATGACATTGTGTGGACGTAAATAGCTGAAACAATTTGATAATTTGAGAAACCTCAACCCACCTGAAATTACAGTGGTTGGAGTTTCCATCACCCTGGTTCAAGAATGAATAGCTTGACAGAGCTACATCCTGCAATGAAGCTCAATACCACCGACGGTATGAAGGCCCAGCGACCTAGTAGGGTAAAGGTATTATTACTAACTTGTCCCTCTAACCCTTTTAGTTGGGTTTACCCAAATGCACGTTGGGTAAATGCACAAACCCCGACCCCCTGTACCAAAGTAAAAGGGTTAGCTACGCCCCTGGGTGCACAGCATAGCTAGTTGGGAAAACGTAGAACCACCCTGCGCCCCTAATATTATTGACTAAGCTACGCCCCTGCTTCAAGGCGCAAAACAGGTGATCCAGTACCAAAAAGAACACAGGGGCAGAAGTAAGGTTAGGGGTGTCTGCTTGTATCTATAGCAGCTATTCATATGGTTCAGTACATAGGCTTAGCAGTTCAGAGAGGTTTTATGGGTAGGGATGAGAATAATTCCTATTGGCCGATTGTTCAGAATCAGTTTGGAGGGTTACCCGGGGGATCGTCCTAAACTCAGTGGTAGAAGTGTACTGGAAAAAGTAGTGGAACTGTGGTCTCGGCAGGGGAGAGGGTAGGCGGAAGCATAGTGCAACATGTGACATTGCAATAGTCTAAGTGACTAGTAACTAAGGCTCCTATAATTTTACACTTGCACAGGGACATGAATGGACACAGCCTCTATAGAGAAGGGTGAATATCCTCATAAAAGACATGGTAAACAGATACAAATAAAAGTAGTGGAACACCGCTCCCGACTGTTCCCGCTCACTTCGCTCAGTGCCTAAGCTGCATGATATGGGTCTGCATGGCGGTGGCTGCATGCTGGTGTGCAGAGGGGCCTCCCACTGCTAAAACCACTGCAAGTGCACTGGCAGCGTTGGATGGATGGTGGAGTGGGAGGCAGTGGAGCTGACTACAGTTAAATATGCAGCAGGGGTGGCAGATGATTGGATGGCGAGACACCTCAGGGGCAAGTAGGGTGTGAAGGCTGGGAGACGTGGAAGGAAGGGCTGTTGCGGTGGGACCAGCCAAAATGAACAAGCCTTCCAGAGTGCCACTGGCGCAGGGAAGTGTTACACAGCTGGCATTGGGGGTTGGCGGCATCAGGTGGGTGCCATTCATACTCCAATCCAGGCAGCAATGTGCCATTCCCAAACCATTTCTCAACACAATTCCTGGCGTGCATTATCCTTTTGACTCCACAAATCTCCACCTGCACATGCTTTGGGGAATTGCAGTAATTCAGGACAGTATCCCTGACCACTTTTATCAGGAGAAAAGTGCAACTCAGGAAGGATAGATTTGTATATGTCATATTCTCTGGATAACTCTAGAAAACTAGATTATTCCAGGATAACTAGATACCTCCCTAGATAACTGGATAATGTCCTAGATAACTAGTTAACTCTAGATAACTAGATACCTCAATAGATAACTAGATAACTCCCTAACTCTAGATAACTGGATGCCTCCCTAGATACCTAGATAACTAGATACCTCCATAGTTAACTAGATACTTCCATAGATAACTAGATAACTTTAGATAACTAGATAACTCCCTAGATAACTAGAGAACTCTAGATAACTACATAGCTCCCGAGATAACCAGATACCTCCCTAGATAACTCCGCCCCCCCCCCTTTGTTCTCTTCATGCACTCATCAGACATACCCTGTCTGCTGCCTTGTTACGATGATGGGTTATTTATAACGCGCTTAATACCCAGAGGTTTCTAAGCACGAACCCGGGGATCGAACCTGTGTTGCTTCGTGTCGTCTTGCTTCCAAGGCGAGCACGTTGCCCCTGAGCTATCCTTCTGAGACAAATCCCAGCACTTGCAACATGCAGGCTGCACTACCATTGTTTGTTGCCTTTATTATTTATTTATCCTTTATTATTTAACTCTTTTTCCTTTGCTCCTCACTTTACACTTCTCCCCCCTGCCATGCATGTTTCCCCTTCCCTCTCCCATGCATTTGTACGTTCTCAATGTCACTGGGCCTAATAAGGTTGTTGTTTTTGTTCTCCCTTGTCCCATCCCTTCTGAAACACCTGTGTATGAGCACAATACAAATAAAATATCAATATCAATAGGCACAGGGGTGGATTCTCTTGCCCCTAATCTGGTCCTTAATGGTTTCGAACAGGCCTCAAGAATGTTTTATGCTGCCAGATTAGTGGCACTGCGCCCAGCTGATCCACAGGGTAAGACTGCCCTAATTTTAAGATGTCATTAGCCGCCCCGCCCCCATCTCTTTAGCCAACCTCACTATACAATCATGGTGTTCTTGTGCGTTTGGGAACAGGAGATGGAGTAGGGCTCGTGGGCTTCTATATCCTTTCCTGGGCAATGCCAGAGCACAAGCCATTTCCCCACCTGGACTGGTGTAAGGCCCATTGTAAGTTACAGGGAGGTTAATGGTGAAGCCTGGACTCAGCTCTGGAGAGGAACAATGGGAGGCGTGTGCTTAGGATCTGTGCTCAATCATATACGTACAGGTTGTAGACAACTCCATATTTGAGTTGCCCTGTTTTTAATTGTTCGCTTTTTACAGGTTTTGCCGCTTGGTTGAGAACTGATCTACCGTGCACCAGCGTCTAGTAATGGATTGGATCACACCGCGGGCCACCTCTCTTCAAACTTCAGATGAAAGAGTCACTGGGCAATCAAAAACATGCACCAACTTTATGATAGGGCTGCAAAATGCCCCGTAGAGGGTGAAGCATGCAGCAGCAGGTCCTGTTTTACCAACTATGGGTAATTGTGATAGGGATTGCCCTGATGGAAGGGGCATAGAGCTGGAACTCCCCTATAAAGATCAAGTTATGCATAGCGCTACAAACATGCAGGTATCTAAGCGCTGAAATATCAGTTGATATTATTATCTCACTGCGTGGTACTCAATGTATCAACCTCGCAAGGATGAAAGGCTGAGTTGGTCCTGCTAGGATGCAAAGATATATCAGCAGGCTGCGCACAGATGCCAAGGCGCGCAACTCACGGTGCTATCTGATCAGCTATTTGTAAACCCACATTGGGCCTGATTCACAGAGCCTTTCTCATTTGGGATTATGCCATTATAAAACGGCCCTGCAAATACGCCCCATTGTGTCCCGATGGCTCAGATTCTGATGCTAGCAGAGCGGCTGGGAAGCTTGAGGATTTTTGCGTGTTTTTTTAAACTCTATTCCATATTGTATTTTCAGCAGACTGCACTGGCCGAGTATGTAGTAAACTGAGCGGTATATAACTAAGGCTTCCAGTTTTCAGTTTTTACTGATATTTACACATAAATACAGTTTTCAGTTTTTACTGATATTTACACATAAATACAGACGGAAATCAATCTGCTTTCTGTCTGTATTTATTTATAAAAATGGAAAAGAACACGAAAAACAGGTCTTTCTGCCTGGTTCTCTATGATGTCACTCATACATCACAGGCATTGCAGATTGGCAGCATGGAGAATGTAAATGTGTAAATACAGCATTAAAATTCTTCAAATTGCTGACAGCATATATCTTAAGGCAGCAGCAGTCACAGGCGCTACCGTTCGTTGTTATGGAAAACATGAAGCTAGCATTTCTTTCCTATATGGCTGCATGTGTGCTTTAATAAATGCATTTTTAAAATTAGAATAAATGCTGAAAAATTCTGGTTGGGTATTATCTATTTATATGACAATTTTTTGGGGGGATAAATACAGAAAAAAGCAAAAAATAAATATGGATAAAGACAAACAGAAATGGCAGAAAAATAAATACCATAAAACTGGAAGCCTTATTTATAATGAACTAAAAACTGTAGCACCTGCCTATCTCCGTCCAGGCAGTGCAGTAAAGATGGGGAGACTCAAGGGAGAAAAGGAAACGTGAGGTGGGCAATGGGGTGCGACGTGAGAGACTATTTTCACAGCTATACCGAAAAGTCTAATTTGTTAACGAAGTAACATTCCAAACATGCATTGTTCCCATACTGAAATTCATATCGAAAATCCCAAGCAAAATTGCGTCAGTTCTCGACGCAGAGTTTTAAATGAAGGTGGGATCCCTACCCCACCGCACAAGTTGTGATGAGGTCTCTGGCTTCTAGCTTAGTTGAAAACAAGTGCTGTTAAATAAAAGTACAGATGTTTGTGACTAGCTCTATACTCCAGCAACTGTTCACCAATCGATGTGCTCTTTGTATGGATGACGATTTTATGGATTATTGACTAAAAGGGATGGCATTTTGCTTTTTCTGCCCTACTTGATCTTTGGTATGACATTTTTAATATGCTGAAGCATAGGGCTATATGAGGTATGCAGTGAGGATATTTTATTCTGCTATGAGCCTAGTATTGCTCCAGTTATCAGTGGATCTCGTTGCTATGACAATATCTTTATCGTGCAGCAATCTTTCCAGAAGCAAAAAGGAAAACCCACGAGCGAATTTAGCAATTCTGGCAAGAATCACCCTATTGGGACATAGACAAATAGAATTGAAGCGAGAAAGATTCAAACTGAAAAGGTTGCACTAAATCCATTTCTGGACGGTACAAAGGCACTATAATGTCCAAAGTCAGAATCATGACATAACCCTCCTGATGAAGCACTGATATCTTTAGACGGGGAAACACCTGTCGAGGGAGCTACTATCATTTCTCTTTATTCGGAATATAGCCCACATGTATTCAGGGCCAATGTGAGCTGAAAGTGAAGCAAGCTATGTGATGAAAGAAACAGAAACTACAAGTTTGGCGCAAATTACCGAATTTCAAACCTTTTTTTCTTTTTTCTCACATCTTTATTTATAGATTGAGGTGTATTTAAGTTTCTTGATAAACTGAAAAATTCTAAATAGATACATATATATCATTGCACATTTCGGTTACTATGCCGAGAAATGTGCTATTTTAAATGATTAAATATGTTATTTTCCATTTCCATTTCAAGAAATAAGCAGTTACAGTTAATCATGTAGCTTTGAATATCATTACACAAATATCATGCCACATGTTATGGTGTGTTTTCCGGGCAAGCAGTTGCCTGCTCTGCCCCACTCACCATCCAAGCCACACCCCTTTGGTCCACAAACACACATTAAAGAGAACAGAGTTCAATCAAAGATGGCCACCGTGGAAAAGAAGAGAAGGGAGCTTGAAAAAAAGCCAGTTTCTCTTTCCTTTCTTTGGGGGCTCCGTCAGCATAGTGGCAAGGGGGACATAACAAAAGAAAGAGGGACTGCTTATCTAGCTTTTACATATTAACGGTAAAAGGAATGATAAATATTACAGAAATGGATAATATTGAATATTGGCATGAAAGGCCAGAACCTCTTGAAGACCATTAAGACTGGAACAGAGACAAGGTCATGGGGGGTGGACCTGGCTTAATCTCTAGGCCTTTTGAATGTGATAACATGACTAATACTTCTGGAAAAAAAATGCAAACAAATGCATTTTCAGGAAACCCATCATCTCTAAAGGCCAACAGGACTGGAGCAGAGCCAGCCACGTCACCTACGGATCACTGAGCATCCTTTGTGGGTTACAAAATTAATATAACCGAGGAGGATGTATAAAAAGGAACACATTCTTAAAGGCAGTGCTAGAATTGAGTATTGTTTTCCAACGAGTACTGCTATGTCTGTTGTAATCCAGGATGTATTGCTCTTTAGATAAGGACTGTCTGAGGACTCAATTCCATGCACCCTTTTCCAGCAGCTTATGGAGCGTCAAGTGAAGTATTCAATCCTCGCCTTTTATTTTTTCAACGTGAGGACAATGTCCAACACTGCTTTAATTGTGCTCCCCATTTAATTGTGTGGCTACCATCTGATGAAGATGTCTATGGCACCTTGAAAATGAATGCATTTTACCATATCAGCAAAGTATTTTCAGCAAATCCGACCTAAGGTGTCAAACCTTCGATTGTGTGTGTTTTTAAAACTGAATTAAAATAGTCTCAAACCTTACTTTGTCCTTCGGTAAACAATATCTATAGTTTGTTAAAGGTCTTCCGGCTGCCAAAGAAAGGTCTGCTTGGGGTAAAGTTTTCACAGTTTGGTGTATAAAGTGTATTATATTTGTATATACTGAGGGACAGCATACCCTTTTAGCAGAGATGACTTACAAAGTAGGCAATAATCGGGAGGGGAGGCCGTCCTACAGTCGGGTGCCCTTGCATATGGCCTTTTTGGATAGAGTGACGTATACTGTAAGGTGAAGGTATAAGGGTGGGAACATAGTCCAGGGATAAGTTCTGGAGAACAAAACAATATTTATAATTTTTAGAGCCTGGGCCCAGAATACCTATGTTCTAAGAACCAGCAGCAGTCTTGAGGACACAATACAAGAGATGTCTGTTGCCTGGTTATTTTGCATAGGAGGTTGGAGGGTTGGGGTGCTCTTTCCATTTGTAGCGGGTGGGGTTTGAGCTTTGTTTTGAAGAGTCCAACTTTAGAGATGGTTGTGATGGCCATGGAGAGCATTCCAGTCTAGTAGGGCACGTAGGTGAAAGAAGCAAAGTTTGGACAGTGGCCCGGGACTAAGGGGGGGACTGATAAGTTGTGAAGAGACGAGGAGTGGGACATTTTAGAGGTAGAGTACAGTAATATGCATTCAGGGAGGTAGTATGGGGAGGAGCAATAACATGGAGGGATTTATAGTTGAGTAGCAAGAATTTGAAGAGAGTCATTTTTTGGGAGAAGCGCTATCCAGCATAATGATGGTTAGTACATGTGGGGGGTGGTGGGGGGTGACCAAGGTAGGATGCAAAGGGTGTGCGTCACAAATATCAGGACTCTGTTGAGGAGAGAAAAGAGTGGGGGGTAGACCGAGCAGCAGGCCCATGCAGTATTCCAGTTTTCTGGGCACAGGTGTAGAAGCAAGAGTTTTAGTTGAGTCGTGAGTGAGATTCGGCATGGTGTTTCTAATGTGAAGGCGGTTGAGTCTGGCTGTGGTGGCAGTGGCTGTCTCTGACCTGTCTCTGATATAACAGTTGGGTGGAGGATATGACATCTACATGTAGACAACAAAACCAAAAAAGGTTAAGTTAAGACTCCAAATATTTCCAAAGGCTGTCAATGAAATGACAGATTGAAATCCAACAAAATTAGAAACACACAAATGAATGTCCAATGTGTCTTGTATTCAAGTATTTTTCATCAGCCAGAGTGATTTACCAACACGTGTTTCGACCTCCTGCGGTCTTTCTCAAGGCAAAAAAATCTGGAATTCCATACACAAACAATACAATGAATCAACCCCAATAAACCAAGAAAATGTTTGCATCAGAATAACCAAGAAAACATTACATTTGAATTGTCACATGTGCATGCATGTGGATTCCAGAAGATGAATGCATGGGAATGCATGGGATAACAAAAAACACATTTGAAAATAGTATAAGGATGTGAATACATACATTACCAAGATAAGCATATCATGGTTGTAATACATGTTCCAGGACCATATCATCATGGAGAGTATGCAAAAAAATAAATAAAATAAATCAAAGTAAAGAAAAGAAAAGCACATAGGCCAGAGGCCAAATTAGCCTCATTAACTAACAGGGTAGATCAAACAAAATTGTGCAACAGGCCATTCTACAGTACCTAACATGCAATGTGCCCTCTGGGCTTAGTGAAAAATGTGCTACCCATGAACTTGAGCCCCGAATTGCCGGTGGCTGTGCCTGGACACTGTGCCTGCTCGCATACCAAAGCACAAATAGATACTGGCGTGCCCTGATAACACTAATGCTCCTCAATCCACCACCACACCTCTTATGTGCCGCCAAAAATGCTCGAGATACCACTTGATCAAAATATGTTACCTAATTGAGGTCCAACTGATACTACTGATATTTTGAATACGTTTTTTAGAAATGATCAGTATATTGTCTCCACATAACCTATATTAAACAACATGGAAAGTGCACAATATGTAAAAGGGTATTGATCCCTGCAACCACAAAATGTATGTGCCCCAGCACCATCTGATCTGCAACCAGTATCTACCTTATTGAGTTTACCTGAAAGTAGAGGCTGTTCAGCCAAACAACCAAATGCAAATGTGTCAGGTCACTGTAAAGCTCCAGTGTATATCCTGAAGCAGAAATATGCGTCTGTGAACACAGTAACACAAAGACCACGCACTTGAAGTAAATACAGAACCATATTGCTGCATGGGCAAGCATTTGTATACGCCGGCAACAGTAAACCAGTAAGATAAGTCTTACCTCACTATAAACTCCCGTCTTCTGAAAGAATTACAGAGTCCACCTTATCCACTCGGATGCTGCTCGATACCGTGTCATCCGAGTAAAGCACCTCACGGGGGAAAATAAACGTGATTCCTTGGCGCTCACGTGACTCGGAGAACCAATCCAAAATGTACTGTCTGCCATGTCCGTGCCGTGTTATGCGGGTAAACTTGCTTGATTTGTCAGCTCACGTGGACTATGAATGGTTATGTGACTGCATGCGAAAAATAAAGGTGGACTATAGATGGTCATGTGACTGAATGCGAAAATAAACGTGATTCATCACATGTGCTTTAGCGCTCACGTGACTTGGAGAACCAATCCAAAATATACTGTCTGCCTCATACGTGCCGTGATAACTCACGTGATTTGTCGGCTCACGTGGACTATGAATGGTCATGTGACCGCATGCTGATGAATTCTGAAAAGTACACAATCAAATGATGCATACAAAGGTTCCCTCGTACCAACAATTGGCGTCCATTGCGCACATACAACATTACACCTATTCTATAAAATGTGCCCCATAAGATTAATGAATCACAATTATCCGCCTGATTATACAATGTACCAACCACAAAACGGTCACAAAAAGGGCCAAATATACAGCTACTGACTAGCCCAACACCACTGCTATATGGACATGTGAAAAAATGAAAGAACAAGTGATGAAAAAAAAAATTCTAGTAAAAATAGAGTTGAATTTTGTATTGCGGTCAGGCACAGAGCCGTCAGCTCATCCGGTTTCGGGCACTGTTAACTACTGGTGTACTGGTGTATAACCTGAGATGTTGTTGTCACTCATAAATATTGCTGTTACTCCTGGCAAAAACTCCATTCTAATCGAGTGATAGTGTACGCGGAAACCTGGCTCACATCCCTCCAACATTTAGAGAAACACATGTAATTCTGTTTCTGTGTTTAGACCCATCAAAGTACACCTGAGGCGACATATGGTTCGTGCTTCCAACTGGCGCAATAATGCTTGCCGGTCACCACCCCTGGGGTGAACACGAGCTTGCATTAGCCCAATGAAGTTAAGGTTCATGACATCATCCATTTGATGGCGTTCCTGCCAATGTATGGCAAGTGTCAATTTGGGATCAACACTATTCAAATGAGCAAAATGTTCTCTGATGCGGATCCTGAGTTCCCTAATCGTAGAGCCCACATATACTTTACCACATACACATAAAATCGCATGAACCACATGTTTGGATTTGCAGTTTAGGAAGTCCCTGATTTGAATAGAGAGACCATTATGGCATGTGAAGGAGTCTGCACATATTGAACATTTACAAAAGTTACACATCCCACATTTAAAAAAGCCTTTGGGTTTAGGTGGTAACCAAGAAAGTTGTTCCACTCGTTCTGTCCTGGTATCAAAGAAAGACGGACAAAGTTGACCTCTGAGTGTCTGATTACGCGTGAAGATGAACTTGGGTCTATCAGTGATGTAAGATCTTAAATCCGCATCCAATTTTAAAATGTGCCAATGTTTGTTAAGCAATCGAAACAACATTTGTGAGTTTTGAACATATTTTGTAATGATTTGCACTTCAGAACAGTCAGTAGGTTTTTTAATTTTAACATGTAGCTGCCAGTGTTCTGACCAGTTTAAAATGTCTTAGGTCGCTCTGGGCTCTAAGACTCCACTGGCCTGTATACAGCATTTCAGGCAGCAAATAACTTGACGCTTCGCTCTGGGTTTTAAGACTAGATTTACCCAGCATGCACTGTTTCAAGTTATTCATGGTTCCTCAGTTCTCTCTAGGATTTAGAACTCAAAGGGTCTCATTACGACCCAGGCGGTAACCATGGCGCTAGTAGCGCCATGGTTGCCGCCGGTATTTTAACGATTCCGGCATGGTGAATGGCGGAATTACTGCCCCATTCCAAGGTTGGCGGGGCGGTAATTCCCCATTCACCATTGGCCCTTCCCCATTCCCATTTTTGCCCCCATAGGGCTCAATGGAAATGGGGAAGGCGGTAGTTACGGTACCGCAAATTGCGGTACCGTAATTACCTACAAGGTCCCTTTGCGGGTCCAAACGTTAACGGCTGGTAAAACCATTGTTTGATGTGTTAATGCCTATCTAGGCTTCTGAAGGTAACACATTGGATGTGAAGTGGGTTGGATGCTCTCATGCAGAAAATAAAAACTCCAATAGGAGTTATGTTCGAATCTGCAAAAGTCATTTTGAACTGGGCTTTATTTCAGTTTATTTTGCTGCTTTTGTAAACTTGTTGACTACTACTGTAGTGCAAAAGCATATATTCTACGAGAGCAAGTTTATATAAGCTTGAACATCATTTAGCTGTGCAGCTTGTTAGCCCAGGGATGTTCACTGATTTTGTACCCGGAGATACATAAACAGTCACCCATTTGTGTGGTATTATTTGGAACAGCTTTTATAATTTATTTCCTTCCACAATTTCTTTTCTTCGCAAATTGGGGAGTGGACTTGGGTCACAGCAACTCCCTAAACTCCTGTTTAGCACATCGTAATACGGCCATCACGTATGTGCCATGGCCCATTTTGTGAGAAGGGCTCTGGGTGAATAGGTGTTATACCAAATAAAGTAGCAGATGAGGTTGCACATGCAAGTCAAACATATCTGTTTACTGTAGGAGGGTAGACTCCCAATGTGTGCTTTCTCCCTACTTTCTCCCACTGAAATATCTAGCAGCCAATTCACAGTCGGTTCTCTCAGTTTCCCTCTTAACACCTCCACAAATGTGTTGCCATTTTCTGGAACAGTATTAGTCCTGTGCATTAATTATTTGCCATAATTTCAGCTGCTCGTGTGAAATCGTTGACCCCATGATTAAAGAAGATAAAGAGCGTAACCCGCTTAAAACGGTTGTTCTCTTGTCACAGTATCCAAGTTGCAGACAGAGCCATAGACCATTCTCAGCAAGCTCTCATTTGAGAATTGCAGACTTCAATGTGATCTGGCCTTCAAAACTGCCCTGGGCTCCCGGAGGCGGCACAGGGAATTGTTTGCTTTGTTTATGTGAAATTCCTCTGCATATTCCCCACACACTAGAACATTAAGCATAATACAAAACAACAAACCAAAACATTCCTCTAATGGAGAATTCCTTTAGAGACTAACAGACTCATTTCATGATAGCCAGCAAAACCCGTCGGTAGGCGGTGGGTTACCTGCAACCCTGGAACACTCTTACTGCCGCCTGATAACCCGGTGGCGGCAGTAACGGTTACTCTACATTACCATGGAGTCCCAGTTGCTAACAGTGCCGCTGTTTCAGTGAGAGACATGCCAGAAGGGGCCTGAACACCTGGCAGGTGAGGCCTGCTGGGTGATCCGGGGTCCCTACGGGCATTCTTGTAGCATGGCAGTCCGGAAAGGGTGCTGGGACGTTGCTACCGGTATCCTTATTTCCAGACCGCCATACTCGGAATGAGGGCCTTTGTCATTTTTAGGGTTTGTATTCCACTCAAATTTAAATCTGATTAAAATGGTCGGGGCACACCCCAAGGGATATTTAAAGAAGGTTTATAAACCCATGAGCAGGGCAGAGCTCATTCCGGGCATCTACAAGTTTTGACTCAAGGGATTTCTCAAGACTTTTGCTGCATGACAATTCGCCTGAATAAAATGGCCCTGGAAGTGATCACCGAAAGGAATGCGGCCGCAATGGATATGTAATTCTTGTGTATTTTAACACATGATCTATATATGTTTTTTTTCTTGCCTATAATAATGATTAAATAAAACAAATACTTGATACTGTATAAGTCTCACATTGTGAGAATCCAACAACGTATGTTAATCAGGAATGGCTTCATAAGCCTTTATTGATGTTGAAGAGATATCAGAAATATTTGCTTATCACTCATTGTCTTATCATCCTTTTTCTTGGTCATCGATCGAGTCTGCACATATTCCTCTTCTTGTCTTGCTTCTTGGTCAGCAACGTTGGAGGGAGGGTCTCACCTTTGTAGATTTTTACACCGCCTAAATGCAGCCGAGCTTGTCTTCCTGATAACTTAACTGAGGAAGGGGAGACTTCCCCAACACTAAAGGGACCATTGAGTCAAGGTTTGTGCCACTTTCAAGTAACATTTTTAATGAGAATTGAATCACCAACATATATATTTGGCAGTGGCAATAGTTCATTTGGATTGGTCGCTGGACTGTTCTCTTCTGTGTTCCTTGTCTCCTCCCTCCGATGCTTGACTTGATCTGAAATGAAAGAAACACTGGTAGTCATACAGGTCAAATAATCGTGCATTTCATCACCTAGTGCCTTCGCTACACTCTGGGCATCACTGCTGACTCTAGATGGAGGCGTAAGAGGTGTTCCCATGCGATGCCTATCACTCACTCGTGAAGGGTGAGGTGGTGGTCAGAACTTGGCTGATTGAAAGGGCATATAAGGCTAGGGGTAGGCAATCTAGCCATCCCTTCTTTAAAGTCAATTTAATCTTGGCTGTCCTCTCTGTGAGGAGGTTGTTGAGTCTCTCACATAACCCATTTGCTTGTGGGTAATAAGCAGAGGAAAACATAGGCTTTATGCTCAATAGGGGTTCTACTTTTTCAAATAGCTCATTAACAAAATGTGGTCCAATATCGGATCTTAGTACTTCGCATACACCCATCTCGGGAAGACTTTGTGCCCTAAAAACTTTGCTGCGCAAGTAGCATCATGGTGTGTAAATGGACCGGATTCGATCCACCTAGAGAAAGGACACACCACCACTAATAGATACCTGTATCCAATACATGTTTGCAGCATATAAAAGTAATCTATGCTGAAATGGACCATTCGGTCGAGGTATAACTCTTCAGATTGTTCTCAGTGTATGCCCAGCAGTAAACATTTGACACACCATGCAATTCACCACGAACTGTGCAATGTGTTCCAGTAAATTGGGGACCAACCAGTCTTCTGCAATTGTGGCAGCAAGACTTTCTATGGTTATATGTGCAGCGTTATGCAGTTGCTCAAGTGCGACTTTCAATAATGCTGCTTACATCACTGGCTTTCCAGTGCTTTTCTTTCTCTATAATGCTTCAGTGGGGGATAAAGAACACCCCTTATGTTTCCATAGCTCTTGCTCCTCTTGCGGGGCTCTGCCTTGAATTTCTATTAGTTGCGTAATTGACAGCATATTAAACCGTATTAACATGCTTCTAGTTAGTACTTCTTTAGTATTTTCAGTGGCAAAACCCTAAATGACTGGAGAATATGCAACCATTTAGCTTCTACGTCTGTGGCTTCATTTCCGCGAGAGATAAAGTCTGTTTGTTTAATATGTGCTGTGCATTTTATGACTGCTATGACCACTGGGAGTTGTAGTGCCTTAATGAGCCTGTCCAATAAGGACACATTTTGCCCTGGAGAGCCATCTGCACAGAGATAACCCCTCCTTTTCCATTGTGATAGGCATGTATGTACGGTTGACTTCACATAGACCAGGTCACTGTACACCGTCACTTCCGCCCTTCATGTTTCTCGACCATGACAGTAAGCGCTAATAATTCTGCTGCTTGCGCTGAAAAGTGAGACGGTAGTCTTGCACTCACAACAACCTCAAATTCACTATTTAATCTGTGTTTTACAACTGCGGAGACTGAATGCCTCTCCCCACTAGTCTGGTCAATTTTTGAAGAACCATCAATAAAGAGAACTTAGCTGCATTTTCTGTCACAAGGGATAAATCATCATGGAATTCAACATAGTTTGCACATTCATTCACATTATCACATTCTTCTACAGGTGTAGCTACAAACGTGGCTGGATACACTATTTTGCACCTCACTATTTTAATCGCTGGATTAGAAATCATTACTTCATAAGCTGATAAGCTGAAGCTCTTTGTGACATCAATGTGCCCATGGGTTTCTCAAATAAGGCATACTGCACGTAAAGAGTCATGGAACATTGCCCATGACAATACTTATGGACTTCTCAATTGCAAATGCGGCAGCAGCTAAAGATTGCTCACATGGAAAATGTCCTCTCATAACAGGGTCTAAAAACCCACTATAGAATGCCAAAGGCCTATACCCCACCGTTGTCCTTTGTGTGAACACTGCTGTCATTACTGACCCATTAGTGTGTGCAAAGAAATCAAATTCCTTGTTATAGTTGGGAATCCCTAAAACAAGAGCTGTAGAAATTGCTCTTTTTAACTCCTCAAATCCTTCCTCCATTTCTTCAGTCCATTCTATTTGTTCCTTACCAACTTGAGCTTTCTTTAGTGTTTGCAAAAGTGGTTTAGTATACATGCTGTAATCGAACACTCAGGCCATACAATAATTGCATGAGCCCAAAAACTGCTGCATTTGTCTCCCTCTGTTTGGCTTTGGTGTTTGTTTTCATAATAGCCTCAGCTCTTTCAGGTGTCCCTTTCTTTCCTTCATGTGTAATTAACCAACCTATGTACAATACTTCCTCCTGACAATACTGTAATTTCTCCTTGTCTACCTTGTATCCTTTGTCTGCCAATATTGTCATTAATTGAATAGAGTCTTGTCTACACTCATCCTCTGTTTCACTACAGACTAATATGTCATGTACGTATTGAATCACTGTGCTCTTGAGTACAATGTTATCAAGATCCATCTGTTGGACCCTGTTAAAGATCGATGGGGACTCACAATACCCTTGAGGTAAAAGATTATGTTCTAGTCTCTTTTGTCTAAATGTAAAGGAAGCCAGGTCTTGTAAATCCTTATGCAACGGGCTCAAGAACAACACATTATTCAAATTGATCACCGTGAAATACTTAGCTTCAACTGGGATACAACACAATATTGTTGCAGGATTAGAAACTAATGGAAACGCTGCTTCTACAATCTGATTAAGAGGGCTCAAGTCCTGGATAAATCTCCATGACCCCCTTTTGATCTGTAATTTGGATACACTGCAGTATTGCACAGAGATTTTGATGGTGCTAGAATTCCCTGGTTCATCAGTGCTGAAAGAGTTTGGAATATAACTTAATCAGCTTCTCGGGACATGGAGTACTGTTTTACTTGGGGTAAAATTACTCCTGGTTTGAGTTTTATTTGAAACTTCCCTCTTCCATTCAATAGGCCTATGTCATATGGGCCTGTAGTCCAAAGGACACTTGCCACCTTTTTTAGGCCTTCCTGGAATAATGTGGGCCGTTGCCGCATTACCGCCATTCACAGTGGGATTTCACTTTTCTCAATCTTTAACCAGTGGGTAATTCTCATAAAAAACACTACCTCAACATCGATAGGTTCTTCTCTGAACATATCTTCACCCATTATATCAGTCAATCTGTATCCCTTTTCAAACACTGTTCTCCATGATCTACCTTCATAATCCCCCCCTTCAAGCATTGCTATCTCTCGTCATACTATAGCTGCTTCCAGTTCTATAGGAAAAGTCTTTCCACCTTCCTCAGCCATAGGGATTTGTGCTCTAAATAAGAACTCCTCCGGTATCCTCATACTCATCCCTACTAGCCCAGGTAGCCATGTCAATAAAATGTTCACCCCATACAGGAAGAATTCCGGATCTACCAGGAATCCTCGTAGAGCCACTTGCCCAGTGAATGCCAATATGAACTCTGCTATGTTTAAATACTGTATTCCTGGAGTGGAGCACAGTATTCCCTGATCAATTAATGAAATTGTCATGTTGAGCTTTGTCATCAAATATCTTCCTACGATAATAACTGGCATCTGTCCTGAATATAACAAGGGAACTGACATGACACATTCCCCAATAGAAACAGACAAGTTATCAGTAAAATGAACTAAATGTGTAGCTCCAGAGAACACTTGAGCATTCATGGCAATACCTGACATTGGAAACGTTCCCTCCCATATTCAAGAGTGAGTCACCCCTGTGTTTACAGTAAAATAAAAGGATTTGCCTGCTATCGTTATATTGACCCTTTGTTCCTCTTGGGTGTCTGGTGTCACAGGTAGTACTGAACACATCAAGTCACCCTGTGAGTTGTCCTATTGAGAGGGTATACACTCATCCCTGTCCCGTGAAAGAATTTTCGCCTACCACAGTGACACTCCCTATCCTAGGTGTTAGGATTTGCCCTGTGTTTGCATTCTATTGTGTTTGCATAGATGATTGTTGTGACTGCCTTTTTGGTGGGTGTATGTGCACCGGTCCCTGCTGTTGTACTTACTGTACTTGTGGCACCTGTGCCTGATAGGAGGTGTGATCCTGGGCAAACCCCTCTCGTGTTTGTGCTTTATATGGTGGTGGATATCTATTACCCCTCTTGAAGATTGTCCGTTCTGTTGTCCGTTCTGTTGGCTCCTACATACGGATGCAATATGCCCTGCTATTCCACAATTCTAACATACTGGGGGTGGCCCTCTGGCAAACTCTCTGTGGTATCCTCCCTGAGTATCCCTGAGTATTTTGACTCTCATTCTGAGTGTTCTGAAATTAACCATGGGTATTCTGGAAACCGCCACCTCTTCCTCCAAGACCTACACCTCTACCTCGTGGCCAAAACCTGTACCCACTTTGATCCATCAGGTGTGCATTATTTACCTGCAACGTACCCATTGCTTCTTGCATTCCTACTCCTTCTCCACTTGTCAATACTGCCCCTTCTATGTCAAACTTTGGCATTTTTTTCAGAACATACTTGGCTTCCTCAATCTTTTTATTCTCATCCTTCTTTTTATTGTTCTCTTCGCATGACTTCGCTTCCATCTCTTCGCATTTCCGTACCGCCATACTCGGAATGAGGGCCTTTGTAATTTTTAGGGTTTGTATTCCACTCGAGTTGTCAAATTTAAATCTGATTAAAATGGTCGGGGCACACCCCAAGGGATATTTAAAGAAGGTTTATAAACCCATGAGCAGGGCAGAGCTCATTCCGGGCATCTACAAGTTTTGACTCAAGGGATTTCTCAAGACTTTTGCTGCATGACAATTCGCCTGAATAAAATGGCCCTGGAAGTGATCACCGAAAGGAATGCGGCCGCAATGGATATGTAATTCTTGTGTATTTTAACACATGATCTATTTATGTTTTTTTTCTTGCCTATAATAATGATTAAATAAAACAAATACTTGATACTGTATAAGTCTCACATTGTGAGAATCCAACAACGTATGTTAATCAGGAATGGCTTCATAAGCCTTTATTGATGTTGATGAGATATCAGAAATATTTGCTAATCACTCATTGGCTTATCATCCTTTTTCTTGGTCATCGATCGAGTGTGCACATATTCCTCTTCTTGTCTTTCTTCTTGGTCAGCAACCGTTGGAGGGAGGGTCTCACCTTTGTAGATTTTTACACTGCCTAAATGCAGCCGAGCTTGTCTTCCTGATAACTTAACTGAAGAAGGGGAGACTTCCCCAACACTAAAGGGACCATTGAGTCAAGGTTTGTGCAACTTTCAAGTAACATTTTTAATCAGAATTAAATCACCAACATATACATTTGGCAGTGGCAATAGTTCATTTGGGTTGGTCGCTGGACTGTTCTCTTCTGTGTTCCTTGTTTCCTCCCTCCGATGCTTGAATTGATTCTGAAATGAAAGAAACACTGGTAGTTATGCAGGTCAAATAATTGTGCATTTCATCACCTAGTGCCTTCGCTACACTCTGGGCATCACTCCTGACTCCAGATGGAGGCGTAAGAGGTGTTCCCATGCGATGTCTATCACTCACTCGTGAAGGGTGAGGTGGTGGTCAGAACTTGGCTGATTCCAAAGGGCATATAAGGCTAGGGGTAGGCAATATAGCCATCCCTTCTTTAAAGTCAATTTAATCTTGGCTGTCCTCTCTGTGAGGAGGTTGTTGAGTCTCTCACATAACCCATTTGCTTGTGGGTGATAAGCAGAAGAAAACATAGGCTTTATGCTCAATAGAAGTTCTACTTTTTCAAATAGCTCATTATCAAAATGTGGTCCAATATCGGATCTTAGTACTTCGCATACACCCATCTCAGGAAGACTTTGTGCCCTAAAAACTTTGCTGCGCAAGTAGCATCATGGTGTGTACATGGACCGGATTCGATCCACCTAGAGAAAGGACACACCACCACTAATAGATACCTGTATCCATTACATGTTTGCAGCATATAAAAGTAATCTATGCTGAAATGGACCATTCGGTCGAGGTATAACTCTTCAGATTGTTCTCAGTGTATGCCCAACAGTAAACATTTTACACACCATGCAATTCACCCTGAACTGTGCAATGTGTTCCAGTAAATTGGGGACCAACCAGTCTTCTGCAATTGTGGCAGCAAGACTTTCTATGGTTATATGTGCAGCGCTATGCAGTTGCTCAAGTGCGACTTTCAATAATGCTCCTGGCATCACTGGCTTTCCAGTGCTTTTCTTTCTCTATAATGCTTCAGTGGGCGGTAAAGAACACCCCATATGCTTCCATAGCTCTTGCTCCTCTTGCGGGGCTCTGCCTTGAATTTCTATTAGTTGCGTAATTGACAGCATAATAAACCTTATTAACATGCTTCTAGTTAGTACTTCTGTAGTATTTTCAGCATCAAAACTCTAAATGACTGGAGAATATGCAACTATTTAGCTTCTACGTCTGCGGCTTCATTTCCGCAAGAGATAAAGTCTGTTTGTTTAATATGTGTTGTGCATTTTATGACTGCTATGGCCACTGGGAGCTGTAGTGCCTTAATGAGCCTGTCCAATAAGGACACATGTTGCACTGGAGAGCCATCTGCACATAGATAACCCCTCCTTTTCCATTGTGATAGGCATGTATGTATGGTTGACTTCACATAGACCAGGTCACTGTACACCGGCACTTCCGCCCTTCATGTTTCTCGACCATGACAATAAGTGCTAATAATTCTGCTGCTTGCGCTGAAAAGTGAGACGGTAGTCTTGCACTCACAACAACCTCAAATTCACTATTTAATCTGTGTTTTACAACTGCGGAGACTGAATGCCTCTCCCCACTAGTCTGGTCAATTTTTGAAGAACCATCAATAAAGAGAATTTAGCTGCATTTTCTGTCACAAGGGATAAATCATCATGGAATTCAACATAGTTTGCAAATTCATTCACATTATCACATTCTTCTACAGGTCCTGCTACAAACATGGCTGGGTTCACTATTTTGCGCCTCACTATTTTTATCGCTGGATTAGAAATCATTACTTCATAAGCTGATAAGCTGAAGCTCTTTGTGACATCAATGTGCCCATGGGTTTCTCAAATAAGGCATGCTACACGTAAAGAGTCATGGAACAGCCCATGACAATACTTATAGACTTCTCAATTGCAAATGCGGCAGCAGCTAAAGATTGCTCACATGGAAAATGTCCTCTCATAACAGGGTCTAAAATCCCACTATAGTATGCCAAAGGCCTATACCCCACCGTTGTCCTTTGTGTGAACACTGCTGTCATTACTGACCCATTTGTGTGTGCAAAGAATTCAAATCCCTTGTTATAGTTGGGAATCCCTAAAACAAGAGCTGCACAAATTGCTCTTTTTAACTCCTCAAATCCTTCCTCCATTTCTTCAGTCCATTCTATTTGTTCCTTACCAACTTGAGCTTTCTTTACTGTTTGCAAAAGTGGTTTAGTATACATGCTGTAATCGAACACTCAGGCCATACAATAATTGCATGATCCCAAAAACTGCTGCATTTGTCTCACTCTGTTTGACTTTGGTGTTTGGTTTCATAATAGCCTCAGCTCTTTCAAGTGTCCCTTTCTTTCCTTCATGTGTAATTAACCAACCTATGTACAATACTTCCTCCTGACAATACTGTAATTTCTCCTTGTCTACCTTGGATCCTTTGTCTGCCAATATTGTCATTAATTGAATAGAGTCTTTTCTACACTCATCCTCTGTTTCACTACAGACTAATATGTCATTTACGTATTGAATCACTGTGCTCTTGAGTACAATGTTATCAAGATCCATCTGCAGGACCCTGTTAAAGATCGATGGGGACTCACAATACCCTTGAGGTAAATGATTATGTTCTAGTCTCCTTTGTCTAAACGTAAAGGAAGCCAGGTCTTGTAAATCCTTATGCACCGGGCTCAAGAACAACACATTTTTCAAATTGATCACAGTGAAATACTTAGCTTCAACTGGGATACAACACAATATTGTTGCAGGATTAGAAACTAATGGAAACTCTGCTTCTACAATCTGATTAAGAGGGCTCAAGTCCTGGATAAATCTCCATGACCCCCCCTTTTGATCTGTAATTTGGATACACTGCAGTATTGCACAGAGATTTCGATGGTGCTAGAATTCCCTGGTTCATCAGTGCTGAAATAGTTGGAATATACCTTAATCAGCTTCTCGGGACATGGAGTACTGTTTTACTTGGGGTAAAATTACTCCTGGTTTGAGTTTTATTTTAAACTTCCCTCTTCCATTCAATAGGCCTATTTCATATGGGCCTGTAGTCCAAAGGACACTTGCCACCTTTTTTAGGTCTTCCTGGAATAATGTGGTTCGTTGCCACATTACCGCCATTCACAGTGGGATTTCACTTTTCTCAATCTTTAACCAGTGGGTAATTCTCATAAAAAACACTACCTCATCATCGATAGGTTCTTCTCTGAACATATCTTCACCCGTTATATCAGTCAATCTGTATCCCTCTTCAAACACTGTTCTCCATGATCTACCTTCATCATCCACCCCTTCAAGCATTACTATCTCTCCTCATACTATAGCTGCTTCCAGTTCTATAGGAAAAGTCTGTCCACCTTCCTCATCCATAGGGATTTGTGCTCTAAATAAGAACTCCTCTGGTATCCACATACTCTTCCCTACTAGCCCAGGTAGCCATGTCAATAAAATGTTCACGCCATACAGGAAGAATTCCAGATCTACCAGGACTCCTTGTAGAGCCACTTGCCCTTTGAATGCCAGTATGAACTCTGCTATGTTTTAATACTGTATTCCTGGAGTGGAGCACAGTATTCCCTGATCAATTAATGAAATTGTCATGTTGAGCTTTGTCATCAAATATCTTCCTACGATAATAACTGGCATCTGTCCTGAATATAACAAGGGAACTGACATGTCACATTCCCCAATAGAAACAGGCACGTTATCAGTAAAATGAACTAAATTCGTAGCTCCAGAGAACCCTTGAGCATTCATGGCAATACCTGACATTGGAAAATGTCCCTCCCATATTCAAGAGTGAGTCACGCCTGTGTCTACAATAAAATAAAAGGATTTGCCTTGTATCGTCATATTGAGCCTTTGTTCCTCTTGGGGGTGTGGTGTCACAGGTAGTACTGAACACATCAAGTCACCCTGTGAGCTGTCCTATTGAGAATACACTCATCCCTGTCCCGTGAAAGAATTTTCGCCTACCACAGTGACACCCCCTATCCTAGGTGTTAGGATTTGCCCTGTGTTTGCATTCTGTTGTGTTTGCATAGATGATTGTTGTGACTGCCTTTGTGGTGGGTGTATGTGCACCGGTCCCTGCTGTTGTACTTGCTGTACTTGTGGCACCTGTGCCTGATAAGAGGTGTGATCCTGGGCAAACCCCTCTCGTGTTTGTGTGTTATATGGTGATGGATAAGCTATTACCCCTCTTGAAGATTGTCTGTTTTGTTGTGCGTTCTGTTGGCTCCTACATACGGGTGCAATATGCCCTGCTATTCCACAATTCCAACATACTGGGGTTGGCCCTCTGGCAAACTCTCTGTGGTATCCTCCCTGAGTATCCCTGAGTATGTTGACTCTCATTCTGAGTGTTCTGAAATTAACCATGGGTGTTCTGGAATCCGCCTCCTCTTCCTCCAAGACCTACACCTCTACCTCGTGGCCAAAACCTGTACCCACTTTGATCCATCAGGTGTTCATTATTTACCTGCAACGTACCCATTGCTTCTTGACAATTTTTTCAGAACATACTTGGCTTCCTCAATCTTTTTATTCTCATCCTTCTTTTTATTCTTCTCTTCGCAAGACTTCGCTTCCATCCCTACTTTTTTTGTCATTTGTCTCTGTACTGGTTCTGGCAATCCCTGACACAAAATATGAAAAAATAGTGCCACTGTTTTTTTTTCCCAAGGCTTACGCGTTTCAAGCTGCCATTTCTCTTGAATATCCTGAATATATGCAATCAGGTATTCATCTTCCTTAATTTTACGTGTCACAATTGCAACCATATCTAATGTATCAGGATACTGTACCTTGAGTGTCCTCCAAACATCTACCCAGTAATTATTAAATGGCGCTCCATCATGGGCTGTGTTTTGTGCTGTCACACCCGCGTATCCCTCTCATCTCCAAATGTCATCAGCTCTTTCCCCAAGAATAGCTGCTAGTAGACCTTTTATGTCTCCTGTGGCCAGCGTATTTCCCCCTGTCATCTTCTCCAACTCGTATAGCCATTTCCCAGCCCCTGAAGTCAAACTAAAGAGCTTGCATTTTAAGATAGCCTTAATCATCTGGGCCATGGAATATATCACTGTCTGAGCCAATTGCTGATAGACCTTATCGATCCTTTCTCCAATATTTTCTGCATCATATCTTTCTTCCTCTAGTGCTACTTTAGGTGTTTCTGGTGTTATTTTCTATACAGGAGAATCTCTCTGGTTCTGTCCCATCATATTTCTTTGATCAGCCTCATTCATTCCTTAAGGATGAGACTGGCATCCAAACCTCTCTGCCTCCAATTCTGTTTTATTTCTTTGTCCATTTTCCTTTGCTTTCTTACATCCCTTCGTACCTTCTCTTCCTCTTGTCTTTGTTCCTCCCTCCACACTTCCTGCCTTCGTTCTTCTTCTCTCCATCTCTGTAATCTTTTGTCCTTCACCCTCTGTGCTTCTTCTTACTCTGTCTTTCTTTCTCTACTATCTCTTTCTTCTATTTATCTTTGTCTAATGTGATACTTCCTTTGTTCCTCTGCCCGCTTTTCGTCCTTTTCTTGTTCTTTTATATAAATCTATTACCGTCTTTCCCTGCTTCGTCTTCCTTTCTCATCCTCTTTTAACCACTTTTATAATAATAATACACTCTTTTAACCACTTTTCTCGTTCTCAGTCCTTCTTTTCTTGCTCATGTTTTTCCTCTCTCTGCTTAACTTCCTTGATGCTTTTCCCATCTAACTTGAGTAGTATCTGTCCTCTCATCCATTCATTCTGCATGAGCGTTACCTCATCAGGCCTATACTTTTCCCCTTTCCACCTCTTGTTTTCTTGGTCTATATCATTCAATATATTCGATCTCTTGCCTCCCTCTTTCTTATCTCCTATGAACTTACAGGCATCTTCCTTCCTTTTGCTCTCTTCAGGACTATCGTCACTACTGTAAGCAGGGTGTTCATTCATTGGGTTACTATACCCCACCGCTGCTTTCAGTTCCTTTAAAGGATAAACTCCTATCTCTTCTGTATTTACAGTCTTACTCCCTGACAAGGTAAGAGGAGCTGAGGGCTCAACGCCCTCCCCTTATGCTGATTAAGCATCATCTCCTCTTGTACTGGGTCTTCCTTCTCCTTTTGGCACATTTTCCAAAGTTCTAAAACTGCCAGCCTTTTCTCTAATCGCTTTCTCGTGTATGCAGCATGTACGTATGCGGTCATGTGTTGCAATACCACTTTTGACAATGATCCCCCTTGTGGCCATGGTATGAAAATTTTATCAGCTGTACCTTTTACCCATTCTGCACTGTACTTTTTGAGCTTGTGTGCATGTTTTGGTAGTGTTTTACAAAGATGCATGAGCGGTGTGTCCTCCATAATGACAAGTCGCAATTGACTGTCGATACTTAGCAGAATGTTAATAAAATCCCTATCTCAAGGTTTAATCAACCACCACTTTCAATCTTAAAAACAACAAATATGAGCAAGCACCATCAATCGGCGCTCAATCCTCTTTTGTTTCAAAAACCTATCTGTCTTTTGAATGGCGACAATTATTAACTACACTTTACTTCAAACAACATCACTTCTGACTTTCACAGCTTGTTATTTCTTAAAACTTTACACAACAAATAATACTTAAAACAATAACACAATACACATTAATACCGCCGTGATCACCTTCCCATGTTTATAACTGTTTATAATACGAGTTATACTTCTCACGCCTCCACTTATTTTACCATACAAAGGGTTTAAGACGTCACCTTTCACACTCCTGACTGTGCGTATTCCCTTTCTTAATACTCCCATTGGAGTTTGAGGCGTCTTCTTCTATCTCCCTTGAAATATGATTTCTTAGGCATTTCTTTATCTACACAAAATTTCCTGTTACTCAAAATATCACAAACATGCCCCTTTATATTGCCATTTCCTTTACTTACATCCGTTAATCAACTCAAAGTCTTCGGTATCGCCTCCTCCTCCAATCTGAACTCTTTGCCTTCCGTCCGCGCAGCGCCCGTGGAAACTGAGCAGGGATTTCTTCAAAGAGGGACCAGCCCACTGTCTCGGTTCTTCTTGCAAGTTTATTTCAATTGGTCGCCCTCCACAGGAAACACCACGATCTTCCAGCTAATGGTGGAGGGTGCCCGATCATCCAAAACTCTGGAGCTGAACTCGTTTGGATCTGAAACCATCCACACTGCTACCACGTTAGCTTATGGCCCTTGGATCATGCATATGGTAATGGGTGGGATTACACCAGAATAATTCTGAGTCACAATAAATGGACAAACTCAAGAATATGGCAAGTTCTGTTTTGTAAACAAGTATCTAAAACAGGAAGGTTACAACAAACATCAACAGACATACGCTCAGTCTCTCAATGATCTCGACACAAAATATGGTCTTTACATGCAATAATGCATCAGAGTGACGTCATACTATGTGGCAATAGTGAAAAACCTGTCCATGGTCGGGATTGGTTAAGGGAAACATCTAAAATTACATTTCTATAGGAGCTAGGATTGTTATTGGCTGCCCGTTATCAGGTGGACAATTTATGCCTACCTCTAAAAACATGTAATTTCAGAAATATTAGATACACAGTTTCTCATTAGTCTTCAAACTATAAGGTCCTTTTTATTACATGGACTAATACAATTGGTTGGCACGCTTGTGCCATGTCTGGAACATTTGGTTCATTTAGCAGCATGTAAACCCAGACCCAGGTGCAGGGAGATAGGACATACCGCTACCTTACCACCCAATTAGCCCAGCATCACTCATCACACATGCCTTCTGCCTTGGAATTGTCTTTGTACTTGGCCTTGCAGAATGTTCTGTCTTTGAGAATGCATGGGAGTGCACTCGCTTTCGTGTCTGGAACACCAAGTTCGAACTTTATTTTCATCCATGGCTCACGTGAAAGGAGACCACAATCTGGTCCATTTTGCAGCATTTAAATGCTCTAAATTAACTAAAACCTGGCATCCTTTGTGTCCTTTCTTACACCTTAAAGTGAGAAGGTTCATCCTCCACACACTTGTTCTTCTTCAGAGTAGATAGCTCACCTCGATTTTTGGAATCTTGACTTCAGGCCAGGCAGTCTCGCTATGCAGCTCAATGAGCCTGCTATTCTGCTGCAACATAACTTTTCCATTCCCGCTTCATGGTTTCTGGCTTACTTCATGATACAATGTCCAGTTTCTGTACAATGGCGGCTTCGCATACATTCTATTCGCTACTCATAGCAAGCTTCTATGATGACGTAATCTACCTTGCTTTTCAGCTTCTGCACATGTATGGTTATCTTCTTCCAAACCCTCCAAACCCTTGCTACAGTATTGGCACGACAGCTGGTGTCAAACATAGCACAGTCGCATGTCTCCAATACAGGGGAGGTAGGGGGTGGGATCTCCTGCAGATGTATACAGCTGCTCCGCCACCCCATATTAAAAGTAGCCCTGCTTCTGTTCCTCCCCTCCCATGGATCTGAAGCCTATATATGCCTGATCTAAAATTTGGTTGTTTTTGACCTATTACAATATTTGCTCATAAACATAGGCCTCTATTAGTTTTGCTGGGTATGAAATGTTTGAGATAGGTCTGTAGTTTGAGAGGTCTTCCGTGTTGTCCAACGGATCTTTAAGTGGTAGTTTAATGTAGGCTGATTTGAAGGCGCGTGGCATTATTCCCATTGACAGTGACAGGTTAAAGAGTTTGAGATAGTATATAGTTTGTGTTCTGTGTACAAAGATGGATTTGTAGATGTTGCTTTTGTTCACCAGGCTGAAGAATATTTCTCTAGAGATTTGGGTGAAGAGGTTCAGCCTGGTCTATGGGTTGGGGGGGGGGGGCGGCTGGTTGGGGTGGAAGGACGCATAGGTTGTCCTTCTTCATATGATTTATTGTATGTTGATTTTATTCTTAAAACAGTCGACAAGGTTGTCACATAGTTTTTGGGTGACGACTCTGGTGTGTTATTGCATCCAGGTGGGTTTCACATCTCGTTTATGATGTTGAACACGTCTTCCTGGCTGTTGTTGGCTTTTGTGATCTGTTCATTGTAGCTTTTCTTTTTTTATTCGCTTTGAGAATTTCTGCTTTGTATGATCTGATTTGTCTTTGGTACGTAATTCTTTTGTCTTGGTCGTAGTTTTTCCTCCATTCCTGTTCCAGTTTCCGGTTTGTTTTTTTGATCACTTTTAGATGGGAGTGAACCATCTTGCTGCAGTTTTTTTCCATGAAGGGTGATGGATTTTTCCAGTGAGATGTAATTTATTGTTTTCATGATCCAGTTTATTGGCAAAGATAGCATCTAGGGTGTGGCATGCTGAGTGGGTCGCTCCTTTCACTGTTTGCCATAGTTGCATTGTCTTCTGCTGGTTAGTTAGTGTTCTCAGTGAGTTTGCATTCTCTTCTTTGAACCAGATGTTGACATCACCGATTATGATCAGATGGGCATATTTAATGGCCATGTTGGTGGCAGCTTCTATGAAAGGGTCTTCGAAGGTTGCATCATAGGTTGGAGGTCTATAGACTAGCATAAATGTGAGATTTGTTAGAGGGTCTGAGGTTAGGTGTAAAATGAGTAATTGGCAGTCTGAGATGTTCAGCAGTGGGATGTTTTAATTTTTACATGGTCCTTATATGCCACTGCAAGTCCTCCTCCTCTTTTTCCTTTTCTGTTGGCCTGTTTGAACTTTAAATTGTCAGGCAGGCAATTATGCAGTATAACATTGTATTTTTGGGTGAGCCAGGTTCACAGATCTCTGTTGTGTGTTTGGCATTGATAAGGCTGCAGTGTATTTTTTTGTTTATTGTGGTCTGTTTTCTCTTTGTGTCTTTTGGTGGTCTTGTTGATGACACTCATTGTTTTCAAGGGGCTGCAGAATGGGCTCTGAGTCTGTTTCTTCATTAAGTAGTTCTGGTAGGTTTCATATTGGGTTCACATCTTCTTCTGGATCCTCCTCTGTTTGAGGTTTTAGGTGCCGTTGGTGGATCTGTTTATTTGAAATGCATGGTGTGGAGGTGTCATTTCCTGTCTAGTTTCTGTATATTTTGTATCTTTCCCTTTGGAGTCCTGCTATCCTGATGTGTGTCTAGTGTTTTTGACTGTTGGTCAGATAATATGTACGACATTAGGTAGAGTGATTTTGGTCTGGTTTTTGAGGGGGTTCATTATTCAGTAGGGTGGGGGGTGTGCGTCCAATTGCTGTGTTTCTGTGTTGCGTGTTTCTGTTTCCAGGCATTGTAGCCTGATGTGATTCATTTCTATTGTAGTTTTTCTGTGGTTTCTTGCACGTCATCCTTTCCTGCAGCGTGGCATATTGTGGGTTTCTGTGTCTTCCTGTGGTTTTCTGGTCAGTGCTTTTATGTGTTGGTATCAGTTCACAGTTGTGAATGCCTTCTAGTGAATCTGAGGTTTGCTCTTTTATTTCGGAGTCTTGTGTCTTTGTGCAGAGTGTGGTAGTTGCCGATGTACGGTTCTTTCTGTGTTTTCTTGGATCTTCTGTTCGGTACGTGGATGTGCTGGTTCACAGTTGCAAATGCCTTCCTGTGAATTTGAAGTTTGTTCTTTGTTGTGGTTTTTGCAGATGTGGTGGTTGCTGATGCATGTGAAGAAGCTTGTGCTTTATGAAATAGGGTAGGGAAATTCATCAAGAAATTCTGATTGCTTCTGTATAGAGTATTGGATGCCAACTAACTTTGCATGTTCAGTAAAAGAGTACAAGCTTGGGATGCGTATGCTGTGTGTAGTGCATGCCAATATGCTCCACACATTCTGGTGCATGTAGTCCTAGGTCTGTAACGGTAACATAGAACTTCAGCTTTGAGAGTGCCTACTGCAGAACTACTCCAAAACATATGATGTAGAACACCTGACTCCCTCACTCCCCTGAACATCCTTGTGGCAGCATTACCTTTGAAGAAGCATGAACAGTAACCCCATAGGAGCCCTACACTATGTTTGGGTAATTCAGTACTTTTTTTGTTTTTTAATGTAATGTATAGCAACAATAGTTATAATGAATACTATTGTCTGACACATGATACACATTTGTCACAATGCAAGGCGTTTTGCCTCTGTGAGAGGCCCCTGGGGAATGTAATGTATTTTATTTGTTTTTTGTTGTTGTATTGACAGCAGAGTAATTGATTTTTGCTACACAATATCTCATAAAACAAGAAATAAGATATATATCAATGCAAATATATACTGTATATACAGCAGACAATAGTAAAAAAAACAGTAAATCCAGAACACCTTCACTGATGGCAGGCATTGATTTAAAACACACAAATATAGAGTGCAGAAAACACATCCCAAAAATCTGGGAACACTTTAAAACAATAAATAACAAATAAATAACTCTGGTGACATCCGATTCAGCCAATAACAACGAGTGTCTGATATGTGCAAATATTACTCTCAAGTACAGTACTTGACATTTGCTGGTGATTTAGCATCCTTCTGGTCGACCTCCATTGGCAGGTTGTTTTCGTTGTCTGTCCTGGTGCTGACAGTCTATGGGCTTGATTTACAGAGGCATTTAAATAAGGCTGCAAACCCATTCCAAAATGTTTTGGTAAATCAGATCCTTTGTGTCTAATAACCAGCAGACCCTGGGCAACAGGTCTCCTTCCACAGGGTCTTTCTTTCAAGTCAGGCAAGAGGCCAATCGGATTATTTGGATATCCGCTCCTTACTGTGACAATTAGCCATGAGACGGCGGGCCAATACCACCCCAGTTAATGCCCCCGGGGCCGTAGTTACGGGCCCGAGCATAGTGAGGGCCTTAACAAAGCCCCGGGGGCATTACCGTGGGTGGTATTGGCCCGCCGTCGAGGGGCATATAGCCAGTAGTACCCCGGCCCGTTCGACCATGGTACTAATAGCATTTTTTTCTGTTCCGAAACGCTGCCGTGTTTTGGAACAGAAAACAAAAAAGTCTAATAAAAGGCCCACCGGGAAAGGGAAAACATAGTCTGTTTTCCCTTTCCATGGCAGCCATCGGGAGCGGACGCGCTGGGAACAGAAGTGTTCTCAACGCGTTTGCTCCCGAGAAAAGAAGAAAAAAGAAGGTAAGTGTTTTTGGGAGGGTGGGTAGGGGATAGTTTGGAGGGGAGGGGGATGGAGGGAAAAAAAAAACTTACCTGATTCCTCGGTGGGGGACGAAGGCAGCCTCCAGCCTTGGGGAGGCTCGGAGTGGAGATTGCCCCGTTTCAAGCCTCTTCATTGGCTAAGGTCTGCCACGCCCCCTCCGCCGGGAACAAACGTTGGCACGTGGGTGCGTTACACCGTGGTATGGCTCGGAAACAAGTCAATCACATTACGTGTATCCCATGGACACACCCACGCTGGGTACTAATGTTAAACACTCCTTTAGCCCTCTGTCCGACCTGCTTAGGTAGATGCATTGCCAATGCTAACAGTTTTGGCTTTTGTGTAAGCATGGGAAAGGCATCTGCCAGGCACTGCCATAGTGTTATTAACTGGCCATCAACGGTAGCAGCTGCAAAATGGTGTGACCGCCTGAGCATATAAAATCAAGGCCTGACCCATGCCTAATGTCTGTGTTTGTTTTTAACAGGACTTCAGTGAAGGACATCCATGGTGCTGATTAATTCAGTAGCTGAAGGCAGACCTTGTTGACATTTGTGTTATACCAGTAGTGAGATTACAGCTCCAGTTAAGTCATTAACTGAGACTGCTTTGAAAATACACTGGCAGACCCTTCAAGCACAAACGTCCATAGAAAGAATTGATAAAGCAAGCTCAAAGAGATCCCAGGATGATGTGTTTTGGGGCAGGGAGGGTAGGAGAGGGGCGGTAGTGGGTGTAAATGATCATAGGTATTAGCATGGCCATGGGCAGTCCATGGATGGGCAGATAACCAAACAACACATAGAAGCTTTGTGTCCATCCTTATATGTCATTTCTCCCTAGCTGCACTGTAATGCAATAGTTTCAAGTTATAGGTGGCACTAAACTAATAGCCAAAACTAGAAATGGGACTGATGAACATGCTCTTCCCTCAGGGTGAAGTTTTTGAAGTGGCAAGAGATCCGCCGGCCATGTCACCTGACTACCAGCATTGAGGAATGCATCAACACACCTATCATTTACAAAACATTTTACATACATAATTAGCACATTATTATGTTTGAAATTTTTCCAACGAGCCATTTTTTGCACAACACATCATTACCTTTGTACTTAAGCATGCCCTTGTTAATATAAATGTGTATATCACACACATGTATTTTAGGGCAGTAAGGTGAGACGGGCTCCCATAGGAACCCCTCAAAATTCTATTGTTAATAACTTTTGATTAGAGTAAAAGATTTGACTGAAATTAGGGAAGCGATTAAAGACTCGCGGGCCCCCCAAAACTGCAAAGTTTTATGAGGATTTGTTAAAAAAAAAGTTATTAAGAAAAAAACATTTTTTGGATCCAAAAGTGCAGCCTACTTCCCATTGATTTTCCCATTAACAAACAAGGTCAATGTTTGCCAAAGCGCATAGCTCAAACCACTGGACGCATTTGGACCAGGTCTGAAACAACTTGGGCACAAAGTTTTGACTCGCGCTCCATTCATGCTTTGGGGTTATTCCGTGCAGTAGTTATTTAAATATCTGACAGATAAAGGGCTGCCCCCTTCTCAAAAATAGATAGTTATATCCCTGGGAATTACCCAAAACTGCGTGTCTTCAGAAATCAAACACCTGCCATCTTGTTATTCTCTCGATGCGAGAAATAACCGTGGCTATAGCCAAGGGTATGTGAAAATGAAATGCTGGAAAAAGCCATTTGCAGATAGAAAAACATACACATGCCATCAAGCCAGATGTGGGGGTGGCTAGATGGCACCAAACGAAATTTAGGAGTTTGATGGGGTCTAGGAATTGAGTTTGCAACACAAAGCTTTCTGTAGCCTTGGCTATAGTCTCGAATAGCCGACATCGCAAAGCAAACTGCTTCACAGATACAGCCTGTGCTGTGAGGGAAAGGGAGAGGGGAGGGGAGATGAGGAGGCATTCTGGGAAATGTGGGGAGCTGGCAAAGGTGAGGGGGGCACTTGGTGAGGGCTTGGGGGGCATGAGAGCATTTTTTTCCTGCCCGTTTTTCTGATATTCGCGGCTATATCCGGGGTTACAAAGGACTATGGATAGCCACGGGTAAGAGTAGTTCTGTGCCTGCCGTTACAGGTTTTCTTATAGATAATTTGACAGCATAGCGACATCGGGGGTGAAAAATCACTGGCCATGTCCAGTGACACGATTGCCATCCCATCATTTAGCTTCACATTGAGGCATGGGCCAGCCTCCTCAGGCCATGTTGCCCGATATAAAAGCCAAAATTACAAGACCACTTAGAGAAATCTGCTGGCCCATTCCTTGCTTTGAAGCTAAGCAGGATACTTTCCAGTAACTGCATAGATGGGCATCTGAATTGTTATTATTTTTTTTAACTGTGCTCCTGTCAGTCCTTGAAAGTTTTGCACAAGGAGACCATTTTTTGCCTCTTGCTGAATTTCATTCTGGTATTTGAAGTCTCCGAGTCAATAATAAAAAATATATATATATATATTTACAGCAACAGTGGGTTACCCATCCCTGCCATAACTTGGACAAACCCTGCTTAACTTCAAAGCGATGAAGGGGTCAGCCCCCTAAGGACATGTTGCCTAATAAATTAGCCCACCTTACAAGACCCCTTAGAGAAAAGTGGCCTAAGGGGGCTGGATCCTTCCTTGCTTTGAAACTAAGCAGTGTTGGTCCTGGTTACTGCATGGATGGGAAACAGTTCACAGTCCTTAATGCCGTCTATTGTCTTAGTTTTAAATATCTCATAACACACAGCATCCACATTATTATTTTTAAACCGTGCTACTATCGGTCTTTGAAAATGTTGCACTCAGAACATTATTTTTTCCTTATGCTGAAATGCATTCTGGTAGTTGTTGTCTCACAGTCAAAATGGGGGGAATAATGCCACAATTGTACACTTTTTGCCTAACATAGTTCTATAAGGATTTATATATTTGGTATTACCCAATTTGATTGAATCAAACCAATCGAATGGTACATTCGAGCGAATTTGGCCAGTACCATTTGATTGATTTGATTTGATCGAGTTGGGTAAAAAATACGGAATATGTGGAGCAGGCGTTGGGCAGTGTCCCCCGCACCCATGTTTGGTGTTTGTACCCTTGTGGGTTTGCAGGGATGTTTCCAGCTTCCTGAAGATTGGAGGCGGGGACGGGAAAAAAAGGGGACCCTACTGTGTCAGAGCTGACCCTTGTTGGAAGGACGGAACTGACGCTGCAGGGTTAGGAGAGGCAGAGGACGAGAAAAGGTAAGGGGTGAGATGACGGGATGTATTGGGGGGTAGGGGAACATAGATTTTGGGCATTTGAAGTAAAATTGTATGTGCAGCAAAACTGATTATGGTCAATTCCGCCACAAACAATCCACAGTCAAACAACCCATGTCCATATATTTGAGTGACATTATGGTATGTGTACTTTTCATTTCAGCTTTAGAAAGCAGATTATTCTTGAAAGCTAGACTTGGGGGAGTGATGGGGAAATGATGACCGGGCAAGTAAGTCATGAGTAATTGACCACAATGTTGTATTTGTATTTGTATTTATTGGTCTTATATAGAGCTTTATGCCAAAGCGCTGCACATTTACAACAACAGGGTACATTTAACATAACCAAAAACAGTAACAACAGAAGCAAATGACAATCATGACTCAGTCACCAAAACAGTATGTAGAGCAATTAGATAGAGGGGGGAAGGAGAGAAGAGGCGTGGAGCTAGGTGGAAGAGGGAGGGAGGGAGGGTAGGAGGAGGAGGAGGGAAAGGAAGGGGTGAGGGAGAGGATGGGGTTGGGGAAAGTGGGGGGAGAGGCTAAGGGGGGAAGAAGGAAAAGGTTGGGAGAGGGGGGAGTGAGAGGAGGGAGGGGTGTCATGGCAGGGAATGGAGAAGGAGAGATTTAAGGGATGTGCAGAAAGAGGAAAAGGTAGGAATAGAGCAGATAGAGAGAGGTAAGGAGTTCCAGTGGAGGGGGGCCAGGAGTTGGAAGGAGCGGAAATGGGAGGAGGCACAAGGGGAGGGAGGAACAGTGAGGAGGAAGTGGTCAGCGGAACGAAGGGAACAAGAGGGAGTGTAGAAAGAGAGAAGGGAAGAAAGATAACGGGGAGCCAGATCGTGGAGAGATTTGAAGACCAGGCAGAGAAAATGAAATGAAAACGTTGAGAGTGAAAGGGGAGCCAGCCAATGGAGGATAGGGAAGCAGAGATGGAGTCTCGGGGGGGGGAGAGGAGACAGAGGGTGCGGATGGCAGAGTGATAGATAGATGTGAATGGTTAGACCAAAAAGTAAGGAGGAGCAGTATAAGAGGTGAGAGAAGATAAGGGAGGAGATTAAAAGTTTAGTAGCATGGAAAGTAAGGGAGGGGCGAACTTTGCGAATATTGTAGAGGTGGTAGCGACAGGCACGAGAGGTGAGTGAGATATGGTGGGAAAAAGTGAGAGAAGAGACGAAGTGAAAGCCTAGGTCACAAGCGTGGGGGAGAGAGTAAGATTAGATGGAGGAAAATGAACGAAATGGGAGGGGGGAGAAGGAGGGGTAAGGGAGTTGGAAGGGAATAAAACTACTTCAGGTTTGTCAGAGTTAAGGGAAAGAAAGCGAGAAGCCATCCAGTTTTTAATAGCAGTAAGACAGGAGGAAAGTTTAAGGTGGAGGTCAGGAGAGAAGGAAGAGAAGGAAAGAAAGAGCTGTGTGTCGTCGGCATAGAAATGATGAGAAATGCAAAATCAGGAGATCACAGGGGCAAGGAGGGAGGTGTAGAGTGAGAAGAGGAAAGGACCAAGCACCAAGCCTTGGGGAACTCCGTATTCAAGAGAGTGGGTGGGAGAGGAGCGGCCTCCCCAGGAAACAGTAAAAGAGCAGGAGGAGAGGTAAGAGGATAGCCAGTTGCGTACAGAGCCTTTGAAACCAAAGGAGGAGAGAGTGTTGAGAAGAAGGGGGTGATCAACAGTGTCAAAGGCAGCAGAGAGATCAAGAAGAATAAGGACAGAGGATTGCTTAGAGTGTCGGGCAGAGAGGAGGGAGTTAAGGATGTAAGTGAGGCTGTTTCAGGAGAGTGTTTGGGGCAAAAGCCAGATTGAAAGGGGGGAAGGAGAGAGAGATTAGTGACAAAGGATGAGAGCTGCAAGTAGGCAAGGCCCTCAAGAAGTTTAGAGAGGAATGGGAGAAGTGAGATAGGATGGAAGTTAGAGGTGAGCAGGGGATCAGCAGAAGGTTTCTTCAGAATCGGAATGATAGTGGCATGCTTGAAAGCAGAGGGGAAGGAGGCCATGAACATGTTGCAATCCTGGACACTGGTGTATTTTCCCCTGATTGTAGCTGCTTTTCAGGGCACCAGTAAAGGACACGTGGGTGGACAGATTAACTTTTTTTCAGAAGGCGAGCGCAACCCTTTGTGTTTTTTTGAGTTTGGCAAGCTTACTCAAGTATTTGGCTACCACGAATTTACTCGGGGTGCCATGTTCCCAGTGCAGACGCTTACCCACAAGACCACAAGCACCTTATTTCAAATTGGAATTTTGTTTTCCATGGAATATTTCACTACAGACTGCTGGGTTTAAAAGGTGAGCACCTTTTATAATTTGCAAGCATATTTATTGGAAGATTTCCTCTCTCGTGTTATTTTTCTGGTGTTTATTATTTTTTTTAAAAGTCCAATGCTATTTTGTCTTCTGCACTTTCTTCTAAGGAGAGGGTCAATTGAACTACATTTTGTATATCTCACTTTAAAATATATGTTCACTTACTGTGCATATATTCATGGGTGTCAGCTATGATTTTCTCTATGGGGGCAAAAGTACCTGGGCATATGTTATTTTTGTAGCTGGTCATTTTTCCCTTTTACATGTGCTTAACTGTGGTTAGTTTGGGTTGTGCGATGTATCACAACAATCACCAAGAGACCGGCCATAATACAAGGGCTTCTAGCACACTGCTTAGCCAAAGTGTGTGATCCTCAGCAAATAATTTAATTTATGCTAAGAATATTTTAAACTAACCCATGTTCGACAGCGAAGGGGAACCAGCAACACCCGATGCATTCTGCGCAGGAAGATCTTTGCCAAGGATGGCTTCTGTCATATCTTATGAGTTTGCAAGTATGTTATTTCATTAAACTTACTATTTTCATAATCGAAATGTACCAATTGTCCCCATGAAAACATGAAAAAAAACATGCGGAAAATGTCCGTTTGTTGTCATTTTTATGGTTACAGGAACCACCCAAATTTTACGGGAGTTCGAGGCCTGCAAGCTGTCAAGCCTTTCCAGAAATTCTTCCAGAAACGTGTAGTGCTCAATGCGCACACAGGGTTCATCTATAAGGGCCTTTCGTGGCAGGTCAGGCCGCTGGCGTCTTCCACAGAACCCGTACACGTGCGGCTATGGTAAATGTTTGGGATCGTGCACCGGAAATATTATTTTTTTTACTCCTCTTGTGATGCTGTTGGGGGATGGGGTGCAGTGACTGTGGGTGGCAGAGAAATTCTTAAGGGCAATGCACCTTTTTGGGGGGGGGGGGGTGCCCAGACTTCATAAGGACATATGAAGCCTTATTGTGTACCACATGCAATAAGGGGTGCCCTTTTGCAGAGTATTTTATCAGTTTCTAAGGCAGGGTTTTTCAAACCTTGGCTCTCCTGATGCTTTGGACTACAGCTCCCATAAGTCCTATGCAGCATGTTCAATGGTGAGTTATCATGGAAGGCATAGTCCATAACATCCGAAGAGCCCCAGGCTGCTGACCTCTGCTCTAAGGCAACATTTGAATAGCAGCTAGCATGTGTTTGCTATAAAGACTCCTCATACAAAGATCTCGGAAAAGCAGGGGGGTCTTTCAATAGTGCTCAGAATTGAAAAATATGTATAGGAATTGTAATTAAATCAGGACGTTTTATGAAACCTATAATACATTAGGTTAGAACATGAGCAATATAAATATCAAACGCTGCAGCTACTACTGCATAATTATCCTCTCTAAAACTAGTGTCCCAAATTGACTCTCTAAATGCGATCACATACAGCTCTCTAATTTTGCCTGGACATAATATCACTCCTTAATCGTTTTCAGCGCTTGTTAAAACATGGAAAGTACACATTCATTGGTCACATATCAATACTGCCAAAAATGTCATGCATATATATCATTTCACAGTAGAACATACTTGACGTTTCATAGGCAAAGGTTTTTATACTGCTCTGCTAATGGTAACGTAATTAAGGTTACATAGACCTTTGCATAAGAAAATACAAAAATGATTTCCTCTGTAACTTGGGTTCTCATCAACGAAATTTCATAGAATTGGCGAAATCTGAACACTCATGACACATTTGCAATGTGTTTATGCTGACCAGGGATGTTGCTAGGTCTGTAAAAGATCCGGGGCTATGCTCATTTTGGGACTCTCAGGACTGGGGGCTAGCTAGCCTTTTTGGTTGTAACCCCTGAGCTTCTATCCGGGGTTACAGCCGAAAGACCTGGAGCCATAGCCCCCTCAGCCCCCACCCCCCTAGCAACGCCTCTGATGCTGACAAAGGTTGCTGAATATGACATGTATTTTTCATGGGCTTGCAGTAGAGGCCGAAGCATGCACGGTTGGGCCCTTATTACCCCCAAATCGTAACTTTTATTTTCCTGGTTTTGGCACACCCGCATGCAGCACGCCTAACATGTAATAACTCAAAATAAGGGTTCCGCTGCAGAGAACATCTTTCCAGCATGGAAAGACTTCACATGACAGGGACTTAGGGAAATCAGAGCTATTCTGACAGAAACACCCAAAAAGACTGGGGGCAAAAAGACCGAAGCCCAAAAGACCGGCCCCATTTGTCAGCATATATATGTGTGGAGGGGGGTAAAGTTGAATGAATGAATGATATTGTATTTATATTTATTTATATTGCGCTCATACACAAGTGTTTCAGGGCGCGAGTTAATACAAAGTTAATACAAAATGTATATGGGTAAGGTGGGGGCTTGTGGGGGTCTTCTCCCGTATATATATATATATATATATATATATAATACATATATATGAAAACAACAGCTATGCCAAATAGTGCTCAGCCTACACGTAGCTGGTGCTAGGGACAGAAATCTTGGCCGGATTTCTTAATATACAAAAATACACATGTGTAGAGGAAGGTTGTAGCACTACAAAACAACCCCAACCACAGCATGTAGAAAATAAACCCTGCACACACGACCAAACCGTTTGCTCAAAAAGTATTTTAATTCATTACAAAAATTCTCGTGCAACCAACACTTCCATAATGGCTTAAAAAGGGTAGGCATATTTCCCACCCCTCCCTTGCTGACAGACAGGTTATTAAGACACTCACGCCACCAGGGTGGAAACTGCCACGCGTTCCGCTTGTGTACCAAGCTTCCTCAGGCTTTCTTCTTCTCAAATACGTGAAAACACCTTACTTTTATAAAAACAAGAACCGGACCGGCATTGGTGTTAGGCTCCTCCCCTGCGCTTGCAATTTAGTCGATCATGTGATCGCAAGTGGCTAGCATCGCATACGGGCGAAATTACGGCCATCTTTGAATAGATTCAAAGTACCTTAATGAGAGTTAGTACTCGCCCCATATCAGCAAATGTTGTATTGGGGATTTATATATGCGGGATCCTGTTCTCTAACCTATTAAAATTTAGAGTTAATATGTGTTATTCGCACCAGTGCGCACAAAATTTCAATTCAATGGTTTAGTTTCATCCTACATGATGTAAACATCAAACCATTACACCCCTTGGCTTAGAGTGCCTTAAGCAAAAGCCAAAGTAGAGTGCAGCGCATTTCCTTTCTTTAAAATCTCATCACATGACCTTCCTCTAACAATGATGTTCTTTAAAGAGGCCTTGTTCTATTGTCAAGCGAGCAAGGCCAACTGTGTTTGTTTATGTGAATCCTGGCCCACCGTTCACAAACAAATTCAGAGGCATTTACGAGTGGAATGCCCACATGTATAATACATACAGATAAAGTGCATAGTGCATCTATAACAATTTCCCCATTATGATAAAATTGATCATTCTATTAAAGTGCCAGTGCAATTTTTGCAAATTGTCTCAAACAGATGCAATAGTATTCAAGTACGTCGTAAACAGGAAGAGTGCATATAGCATTGGTCGCAAAAATCAGTACAATACTAAATATAGTCACATTTGTAAAATATCAGTACTTCTTCACAGCATGAGATATGTCTCAAATGTATATATACAAAAATTGTTAAGAGAGAACACAAGGCAGCATAGTGTAGTCGCAAATACCTACTCGTGCAATTATTGTAGAAAAACATACATTTACGGGTCAATGTTTAATCCCAGGAGTCTCAGTGTGTCAAGCTTACAAATGAGTGAGGCTTCTAACTGTCGCAATTTAAGTTCTCGATTGCCCAGTCTCTTATGCACTGGAATATGGGCAAGCCCCACGAAAGACATCGCTTTAACATCACCTTTATGTTTTTCAATGAAGTGTCCCGTAAGGGGGTTGGTAAGGTCTCCATTTTTAATTGCTCTATAATGTTGCAATATAGGCAGTTTAAGGGCTCCTATAGTTGATCCAATATAGTGTAACCTGCATTCACATGTAATAGCATATAGTACAAACTTAGTGGTGCAGGTGATTTTGTGTCTACATTTAAGACCATTACAACTAATGAACGGTTTCTTGGAAACAAAATTGCACATTTTGCAATTAGCACACTTACGAAAGCCCCCAATTTCTTGGTTCAAAAAATGACTTTCAGACATAGTGGTTTCTGTGATCACCATACTAGGGGACAGAATCGTTTTAAGACTGGGAGCTTTACGATATGCAAAACTCGGGGCAGTATTCAATACTTTTGTGAGATCAGGATCTGCCAGGAGCACATTCCAATGTCTGTTCATTATTTTTTTGATGTTTCTAGCCTGATAATTAAAATTGGTGATGAATCTGATGTCATCCTTTTTGGTTCTAGTCTGCTTTTTAAACAATTCTGTTCTTTTTATTTCTTTCGCTTTATCAAAACAGTCAGCCACAATCTTCCTTTTGTAGCCGCGACTAATAAATCTTTGGCCTATGTGCTGGGCTTCCTTTTGATAATTTGATTCTTTGCTACAGGCTCTCTTAGCTCTCAAGAACTCTCCATAAGGGATCGAATTCTTGAGAGCTGTGGGATGATGATTGAGAGCATGAAGCATGGAGTTAGAGCTGGTTTCTTTACGAAAGAGTTTGGTGGTCAGGGAATTATTAACCACAGTAAATCTAACATCCAGAAAAACCAATTCCTTTCAGTCCTGAACAGATGTAAGTTCAAGATTCAGGTCGTTTTCGTTAAGCATATTGACATAGGTCTGTAACGGATCTTCAGTCCCATCCCATATTAAAAAGAGATTGTCTATAAAATGATACAAGACCACTAGATGTTCGGTGAATCTTTCTCTTTCCTCAGCCCACGCTATCTGTGACTCCCACCATCCCATATAAAGGTTGGCGTAAGGGGGGGCCATACAAGACCCCATGGTCGCACCTTGGGTTTGCTTGTATATGGAGGTTTCATGCAAAAAATAGTTATTTTCCAAGCAGAACTGCAACATTTCCAAAAGCATATCATTGTGTTGTCTGTAACTGATGGATCTAGTGTCTAAATAGTATTTACAGGCCTTGATGGCAGCCACATGCTTAATGGAAGTGTACAGCGAGACTACATCTAGGGATACTAACATGTACCCAGGTTCCCAATTGATATCATGCAGTTTCATGAGAAGATCAGAGGTATCTCGTATATATGAGCTAAGACTAGTCACAAATGGCTGCAAGAAATGATCTAGAAACTTAGATGTATTTTCAAGGAGACTACCAATGGAGGACACTATAGGACGACCTGGAGGGTCTACTAGACTCTTGTGGATTTTAGGATTAAAGTAGATCAACGAGGTCACAGGGAAAGGATTTTTTAAGTACCAGTATTCTTCATCACTGATTAACCCATAATCACACCATTTTCGTAACAGAGAGAAATACAAAGTGTTCGTCTCAGTTAATATTTTGTTATTGACCAGCACATAGTTGCTAATTTCACTCAGCTGTCTTTTGGCTTCTTTTTTGTAGTTTTCACTGTTCATGACAACTATTCTATGGAGTGGTCATTTTTCAACTTTTCCTGTGCTTTGTGTAGCACAATGCTCAAATTCCTAGAGGTCGATGGTATAGTCATGGGTAGCTTCTTCAGATCTTGCATGACAAGACTCTCAAAAGTGTCTATCGGTCCACAAGCAACATTTGGACAGAAGATGGATCTGGGTTTGAGGTGACTAGGACATGCTATATCCGTGAATATCCCAAATTGCTCTTCTAATGTAGAGCCTAACATCAATGCCGGTCCAGTTCTTGTTTTTATAAAAGTAATGTGTTTTCACGTATTTGGGAAGAAGAAAGCCTGAGGAAGCTTGGTACACAAGCGGAACGCGTGGCGGTTTCCACCCTGGTGGAGTGAGTGTCTTAATAACCTGCCTGTCAGCAAGGGAGGCGTGGGAAATATGCCTACCCTTTTTAAGCAATTGGTAGTGTTGGTTGCACAAGAATTTTTGTAATGAATTAAAATACTTTTTGAGCAAACGGTTTGGTCGTGTGTGCAGGGTTTATTTTCTACATGCTGTGGTTGGTTTTTTTTTGTAGTGCTACAACCTTCCTCTACACATGTGTATTTTTGTATATATATATATATATATATATATATATATATATATATATATATATATATATATATATATATATACGGACAAACGGGAAAAAAGAAAAATCATTCTGACGACCATGCACAATCAATCCCAGCATCCAAAACACAAAAACACAGATACACAGCACCCATCTAATCCCCAACTACCAACCACCACCTAATATTAAGAGAAAACCATTTCAAACACAAGACACCAAATATTGAATACACAGTATTCGATTGAGTTCACACCATACTTATATACTTAAACCAAATAAAAAAGGGTTTACTCAAATAAAACGGAAAAAATATGCAATTAATTGTGGTAAAAAATTGAGTTGGCATGGTAAGTTCAATGAACGATGTTGCCTCAGACAGCATCACGGGCACGGCTTTGGGTGTTGAAGTGAGAGATGTGCAATATTCACTCCTGAGGACACACATGCATGTATTCTTGTTGATGATATTGTAATGTACCAATGTGTCCCTGACCTGTGATTTACATGCAGTGATACATGTAAAAGCAATGTGGCACAGTGAAAATAGCACCAAACAATACCAGCAAGCCATCTTCTTCCAAAGAAAATGTGTGTTTTTCAAATAATCAAGGTCATTGTCACCCACGCGAAGGACAAGATCAGGAACGCCATCTTGTTTGGAATTACAAGACCACAAACAGGCCTCTATTTCAGCCCATTTAGCCCAACAGTTTCCATACCCATGGATGTTGCCGATGAGATTTTCACCTAATCCTACTTTTGTAGTCAGGAGAAAGCAATGTATCCAAGAGTCACCAACAATGCTTAGTTTGATGGACATATTAACAGCTCAAACAGAAAAAAGAAAGCAACCCCATACCATATATAAAGACACACTTTTAAACAATATGAGAAGACTAAAACCTTAAAAACAGAAGTAAATACAAACCACACGCCGCTACAAAGTTACACACACACACATCGTAATTGCACATGTAAGAGGTCACCATAGTAGAATTAAACTTAAAAAACAATACTAGAAATGTTTAATACGCTGACTGTGCTACACGCAGAATGTACATTTTTACACACTACAATGTACCAGAAATTGAAAACATAAAATGCAGCCTGTGACGCACGCGCACACACACACACACACACACATACGCACACACCCCCCCCACACACACACACATCAGCAATGGCCAGCTCACTCAGATCGATGTCCTAGCAAAGCCATGCACCTTTGTTAGCCAAACCCATGTGACTTTCAAGCACACGCTCATTGGTAATGTTTTGTACTCTTTAACTTATCTCACTGTGAGCTTAATTTCCCCAGTCCCTCAGCATTCCATCAGAGCCCCTAAAACCCCAAACATGGTGCAAGAATGTGTGTGAACCCCCCCATAACTTGCACGAACACTATAACAAATAAGTAATCCTATACTTGTAATGTAAATGGGATATCTGTTCTGCACCGCAAACAAACCCTTCAGAATAAAAACAATCATGCATATCCACTCCCCCATGACACAATCAAATTGTGTGACCCAAAAAGTTGCACATTATTGGCTAATGACAGGGAATCCTCATAACCACTGTCATAGAGGCTTTTCGGGATGCAGAAATGACTGCACTCAAAGGTTGACATTAATAGACTTAGGTGTCAGGAACAGCCAAGTTTATTCACTCACCGTGGGAGCCCAGTCCTCTTGGGAACAATGCATGCTTGTCGACCCACAAGATGCCCACTTACACATTTCCCCTTAAGAGACCCCACATCAAAGACTTCAGGGAAAACATGCATTGATCTTATGCTTGTAGAAAACATAATGTTACAAGCAAATATCAACTGTTTCATTGTGATACAATGCCTACTTTACGTGTGTACGGTTAGTAACAACTCAACACAGATTTATTAGGTATATATGGGAAAAAAACAAAATGTGCAAAACATTATCAAGCAAACGGGGTCAATAACAAGCAAAACCGGCGAGTTACATATTTGAACTATCTCCTTCCAGATCCACATTCAGGTCTGCCTCGGAGTACCTGCAATACTCCGTAACTACAAGTCATTCAAGCTGCTGCCATTGCTGCGTTTAAGGACTCATCCTGGGTGCATTGAGAATCTGGTAAGTTTCAGTTGGCAAAAGAAAAAAGAACAAAACAAGAACTAGTAAAGAGACGTTGTCCAAGGGCACACTCACAAACACACTTCCAACCCAAAACACCACCAAAACACATATTCAAGCAATGCCACCTACATCCAGTGTTTCTGCTACTCAGTACCTACAGGGAACGTGAGCTAGTCGGTTTGGGTGGTTTGGGAATATCACACACCCCAGTCTGAAAAAGCAACCATCACAGTCATCTGCTCACCATATCTGAGAACTTTCCAAACAAAGACTTCACATAAGTAAAATATGGGACATGGTTTAGGCACATCTACATGCCTCCAAAAATACATATATGCTACACACACAAAGATCTCAACATCACAGAAATAGACTACCCATGTCATTCAGTCACACCAAATCCATTAAAGTATGCTTTAGAAAACCTTCAACACAACAACTCCCCCCCTGTCCAAACTAACGGTGACATACAAACAAACAATTAATAAAATGAAGATGCATAACCCATACAAAGGACCCAATTCGAATTCAGAAAATAACATTTAGGTATAGTATTGTGTAAAGATCAAGGCGGGGGCTGAAGGAGACACACAGCCCAAGAATTAGGCAACACAAATGAATTTTAGAGAATATAATCCAAAAGAATAATTCTTCATGTGCCATTGGTCAACAATTGGGTTTTAGGAAGAAAAATGTTTGTCCTTTCATAGTTCATGCAACAAAGCATTACTTTGCGATGTCAAGATGAACTAGCGACATGTCTCAAAGGACATAAAAGGACTGCTACAATTCCACTGTAATCTTCATCAAACAAATTTTAATTCTATAGACAATTTTCCATGTCCAAAGGAAGATAGAAGCATGTATGCTGCACCTAAATCAAAAGTTAAAAAAGACATATATACAAAATACATACATTGAAAGCAATATACTTGGTCATCAAAAAGGACATTCATCGTGCAACTCAAGGACCATTATTTAAATTGTGTGTCTTCTAAATTACATAACTATCCAGACACTATGATCTTGACACACAAGGAAGAATATTTCGAATGTAAATATGCTACACATTTTACCGACCTTGAAGCAATAATCTTACGTCAAACAGACATTATTTAATCTGTGGATGTAGTATACAACCATGTTTGCCCTGAAACAATCATTTCGATACACACAGATCAATATTTTATCAAAAATAAGAAAACCTCCACTCAAAAGAAATGTGCCTTACGAGGAAAAATGTCTGTATGAAAATAAAAAAACGGTGTACTAACAAGGCACAATCTTTCCATACTAAAACTAGAACAAACAACAAATTGACACTTAAAAAATATGTCAAACAGGCCACCCTATCGCTGCCCAAATGGTTTCATCATCCACTGGTTAAAATGATGATGGATGTAACAAACAATTCAGACATTGATCCTCTACAACGTCTACAAAAAAACAAAATTCAATTAACCAAATAGTCAAAGTCATATTACAAAATGTATGCGTAAAAACGAGAACAGAAAACTAATGTTAAGAAGGTTAATACCTAAAGAAATAAATAACAGAATAATAAAGGGGCACAGATGCACCTAATGACAAATGCTGCAAACAAAATATATCACCCAATCAAATTATCCCAGGCAATCTAACATTGCTTCTTTCCCACCTGAAACTGGCCCACAAAGATACCAGGCTCTCAATATACATCCACAAACACTGTACTCTGCCCCCTATAGCATGGCCTGCACTGTTACAAAGTTATAGATATAGTATAGACTGATTACAACCACGGATAAATGCATCTATGTATTATTCATGGAATCCAAATAACTCAGTCAATGACACGTAGCGTGCCTACAGCGACATGCTATCCATAAAACACTTCCCAAATCCATGTTTCATCACACAAAATGTTCACATCAATTCCAAATCATGCTGGCAAAATGTCAACAGAAACAGAAAAATTAAATGACACATATAATTTGAAAATAACTCATAATAAATAAGCATGTAACTTTAAAGTCAGTCATTACAAGGCAACAGCCATCTCCGCTCAAGCCAATACACAAAAGGTCTATGTGCGCCCTCATTAAAGTATTGAGAGGCACAGCCTATTAATCAAAAGAACTCTTGTTACGCTGAAACAGTAGCATACGCCCTCAAAGGGCACAACGAACAATGAAGTTCCTTCGGGTGACAATACTAGGTCCGACTCTTAAGATATGAACGGGCCATATCAAACTTCCCTCTGTTTGGTACAGCTTCCCATATCGAGGCCACTTCCAGAACGTGCTCCCACCTGCTGCACTACCTGACTGAAGTGTATTTTTCCGGTGTCCAGTCAAAGTTTCCAAAATAAAGGATCGAATGACCTTTTATTTGAAAGTGAAAGGGTCGAACAAAAAGGGTAGAATTTTTTTAAATTTATTTATTTGTATATTTTTTTAATAAAAAAAAACGTGGGGCTGGGGAGAACCCCTCCATAAAAATAAAAAATAAAAAAATTAAAATTCGACCCTTTTTTTCGACCCTTTAACTGTGTCAAAAAAAAGGCATTCGATCCTTTTGTTTTCTATAGTTTCACCTAGAACCTATTTTTCCTACTCCAAATGTCACCTGACAGTAGGTGTATATATATGAGGAAATCCCTCCATTTGGACCCCCATGCTCTCCTCCCTTCCTTCCAGAGGGTGGAGTGACACAAGGTATTGGAGGACCCATTATGATTGTAGTTGATCGCAGTAGAGGGTTTCTCCCTATCTCTGGAGTATCCAGGATTCCTCTGCAACCCTTTCTGGAATTTTCTTTGAGCTTTCCCCGTCCATCTTGGCAAGCCTCTGAGTCTCTTTAACCAACACACACATGCCACATCTGCAAGCTCTGCCCTTGTTTTCTTTACATTAGATTTTCACACACAGCGCATGGCTGCAGGCCTACGACATTTAGTACCTTTAATGAACATCATACAACGCGAGAGACTGCATTTAAGGCATCTGACTCGTGTACACATCGAATGCACATTGCCTCAACTAACGGTAGTGAGCTTTTATGTTTTACTGTATTGGTGCTCTGGGAAGCCCACTCATGCGTTAAACTAGGGTCAGTATGTTTCGAAGGGGTGGTGGCCACTCAAGGGTGGCAGTGGTCTGCCCTCGGGGTAGCGTACCAGTAAAGGGCTGGTAAGACTTATATACACAACAAAAAGGGTATTGGTAACGCAGGGTACGGCCCATAAAAACTGTTAGAGAGTTAAGTCCTATATGGGTCCTATTCCCAAAATAACCTCATTGGTTATGTAAAACACTACACCCATTTGTATATTTCAAAGTCATAACTTCACATTACAATTGGATTTTTTGTAAATAAAAACATATTTAATACAAAATATTTGTACATACAATTAAGTCAAACATGTAATACACATACATAACAATAAGTGAAATCATTAAAATCATATATTAACTGGTTGGAGCCATGTAATACACATACATAACAATAAGTGAAATCATTGAAACCATATATTAACTGGTTGGAGCCAAATCAACATTTTTAACCAAACAAGGCCAAAGAGCAAAAAAACAAAACAAAAAGGAAAGTGCCGGACCAAAGCCGGACATAAACAGGAGTTCCTAAATTGTTTTTAGGCTTACAATATTACTTAACAAAAACAAGAATTCCTACTCATATATAGGCATTCAATTTTTCTAGAATACATATTCCTTTGAAAGTGAAATCCCAGGTTAAAAATATTAGGAAGCTGGGATTGGGTCTGCCAACGCATCAGAGGGGAGTTTTTAGAACCCAAAATAATGAATGCCAAAACTGCGTGTCCTTAGCAAATGAAGCACAAAGGGCAGGGTTCGAAACCCAAAGTGGGTGAGGCGTGTTAGTGAAGAGCCTCCAATATCCTCTGATCAAGAAAGTGCGTTTCGGCGGTGGTAACTGTGCGAAGAAAGTAGAATCTTCACAGTTGAAAGACTGTTCCGCCTTCGTCAGGGCAATAAGTAGCAAGACCCTGTTGTAGTGAGAGGAAGGAAAAAATAGAAAGCAAGTGCACGATGGTATGGAAGAAAAAAAAACAGAATTGCTGTCAATAGAAATCTAATGTAAGAGGTTATGAAACAAACGTATACAAACTTGAGTTTAAGGTGTAGGGAAAATACTCAAACGTCTGTGTGCAAATGTAAGACCGTGGTCCTATCTGAACCAAACTGCTAGGTGCCATGTGAGGCTAAGCCTCTGATACAGGGGGTACTCTGACAAATTGCAAATGAATCCCTGTCGGGTAAAATACGAATGATGGCCCTTAGTCCCTCCCAGGGGATCCTAAGACACCCAGAGCCCCGGTCCACCACATGCGTCCCCTGGCCAGCCCCATGGTACGAGGACACAGAGGGAGGCGGGAGAGGGGGAATATCCAATCAACGGGGACCAAATGAAGGGGTATAGCTTACCTAAAGTGGTAGCAGGAGAAACCGCTGTAGATAAGTCAGTCCTCATGTACTCAGGTGAGAAGATGGGATGTAGGTTGGAACCAAATGGCGAGCTAAAGATAGCCGTGTAGAGAGAGCAAGCCCTGATTGCGGGAAAATATGAGGGCCTGGACCTTGAGAAACCGACAGAAAATTATTATTATGTCGTGAGAGGTAAACATTCCTTTGCCGGAGGGGCAGAAAGCATATAAGAGGTACCCCGATGAGCAAAAAATGGAGGTTACCTTAATTATGATCCAGAAATGGATCCTCTGCAGAAAGTGTTAGTGCGGGAGCACGCTCAGCGAAGGGGAAGCAGAGAGGTCCGTGTCTTTCATCACACGGGAGCTGGGTCTCAAAACATATAAGAGCACGTTCAGATGTACTGGCTCTGAGGCGTGGAGAAAGACAAAGAAGGGGGGGAGAAAAAGGGAGACTCTATGAGGAAGTAAATCAACACATAAGCTGTGAGCTGAGGCAGTCGCCGTCATGGCCCGTGGAGGACCTGCAGTGATAAAATATGTGTGAGAGAGGGTGAAATAACTGGGAGCGGGTTAGAAAGTAGCTCCGAGTCATCTCGAGGGAACTGGAGTGGCTGTGAATGCCGTCGTGTCCCGTGTGCTGCGTTCGTGAAAATGCAGCATCAGGTTGCACTGAAAAAATGCGAGCGGGCGGCGTCCGTTGCTATGGCAGCGATGTCGCATTCGCGAGGGCTCGCAACCAGGGCCCATGTTGATTGGTTGGGAAGGCATCCAATCCAAGGGCCCAAAACTATGGGGTTGCCAGGTCCGGAGGTGTGTTCTGGATGACCAGTCAGAGTACGGCACATCCAAGTGCCGGAAGAATGGCTTCAGTGGTGCCCTATAAAAAGAGCGTGAGGAGACATGAAGCCAGCATGAACCAGGAAACAACAGACTTGGTTACTCGTGAGTGCCACATCGCAAAATATAAAAAGGATGTGTGTATTATATGAACACAGACCTGTATACACGTGAGAGGGCCTGTGGGAAATACCGTCGTCCTCTACATCGGACAGTGTTCCTGCACTCGAACTAGGGTCAGCACAGCAACTGATAACTGTGACTATCGTAAGGGGTATTATAGCTCTGCCTGGCGAAAGGCCATACACTGTGTTTGCTACCGAAAAGCCCTAGCCCACAGACACATTTGGCGAGCCATTTTTAGAACACAGTTCCTAGCCACAGGCCATACACTATATCTATCATTCAAAAGCAGCAGACAAGGCCTCCAGAATGTGTATTTGGGACACCTGAGTGGTACACAAAGTGACAGACCAAAGCAATAAACTTTGTGGCACAATGCCTGCAGCGTTCAGCTGTGGTCCGTGTTAAGGGAATGCGCAATACATATTGGCAACATATCGGGTGTATTTGCGTACAGATGTCACACAGTTGATAGTTTCATGCTATGTTTGAAGCTTCTGTGTGGTGCACAAGATGCGGCGTTCAACATTTGCGACTCAGATGCACTAATACGGCCCATAATTGTGGTTATTTCGCATACGTGGTGCGTTTGAGTGTGTGTGCCACAAAGGTGCATCACACAAGGACTAAAGTCAAATCATGCAGGCATCAATTTGCCATGTGAATACTATGTTTATACATTAAAAACGATCGACGGGTGAAAACTGTAGGCTTTTTGCTTTTGTATATGTCGGGGTGTTGATGTGCACATACTTGGAACGCTTTGCCTGTGTGCTGATTAGTGTAGAGGCATGGTGGGTAGTAAGAGTTGGCAATAAAGTGACCGTTTTTATTTTTTTATAATCACACCACATCTTTGATCACATCCCCACTTCACTGTGTTCACCGCACTTGTTAGAGCCCCATAACTCAAGCATATAGGGGGGTCATTAAGAGTATGCCATAAAACAGTGGTAATACCGGCCCAGCGGTGTTACTGTTACCGGCCGGGTGACCGGCGGAAGTACCACCGTATTATGACCTTGTGCAGATGCGCGCACCAACCTACCGGCAACGGTTATACAGTCTGGTGGAATTACACCAAACAATATACATGTGCTGAAAATACGCCAAATAAACAGTGGTATCGTCGATACCAGTGGCATATCGGCCTGTATTACTGCTGCCGGTATCATAGTTGCTTTGTATTGTTATAACTGGTAATACTGCGGAAATTACGTTGCTGCCGGAATGGGAAGCGCAGAGTTGGCTATCTTTAAAAATCAATCCATTCTGAATCCCCCATTTCCTGCTTCCATACAGTCCCCAGACATGTGGCAGAATCATGGCACAAGAAAAAAGGCACACCTCCCAGAACTGCGGCTGCAGAAGCTCAAGTTCACGGGGCAGAGCTGACTGCACTCGCTGGTGCAGTCGTGGAGCATGTGGAGGAGCTTTTCGGGTGCAGACAGCACAATGCCTTGGCAAAGAAGGAAGACAGCCATATGGGCCAACAAATTTATTTATTTGTATATTTTTTTAATAAAGAAAACGTGGGGCTGGGGGGAACCCCTCCATAAAAATAAAAAATAAAAAAATTAAAATTCTACCCTTTTTTTCGACCCTTTAACTGTGTCAAAAAAAAGGCATTCGATCCTTTTGTTTTCTATAGTTTCACCTAGAACCTATTTTTCCTACTCCAAATGTCACCTGACAGTAGGTGTATAGATATGAGGAAATCCCTCCATTTGGACCCCCATGCTCTCCTCCCTTCCTTCCAGAGGGTGGAGTGACACAAGGTATTGGAGGACCCATTATGATTGTAGTTGATCGCAGTAGAGGGTTTCTCCCTATCTCTGGAGTATCCAGGATTCCTCTGCAACCCTTTCTGGAATTTTCTTTGAGCTTTCCCCGTCCATCTTGGCAAGCCTCTGAGTCTCTTTAACCAACACACACATGCCACATCTGCAAGCTCTGCCCTTGTTTTCTTTACATTAGATTTTCACACACAGCGCATGGCTGCAGGCCTACGACATTTAGTACCTTTAATGAACATCATACAACGCGAGAGACTGCATTTAAGGCATCTGACTCGTGTACACATCGAATGCACATTGCCTCAACTAACGGTAGTGAGCTTTTATGTTTTACTGTATTGGTGCTCTGGGAAGCCCACTCATGCGTTAAACTAGGGTCAGTATGTTTCGAAGGGGTGGTGGCCACTCAAGGGTGGCAGTGGTCTGCCCTCGGGGTAGCGTACCAGTAAAGGGCTGGTAAGACTTATATACACAACAAAAAGGGTATTGGTAACGCAGGGTACGTCCCATAAAAACTGTTAGAGAGTTAAGTCCTATATGGGTCCTATTCCCAAAATAACCTCATTGGTTATGTAAAACACTACACCCATTTGTATATTTCAAAGTCATAACTTCACATTACAATTGGATTTTTTGTAAATAAAAACATATTTAATACAAAATATTTGTACATACAATTAAGTCAAACATGTAATACACATACATAACAATAAGTGAAATCATTAAAATCATATATTAACTGGTTGGAGCCATGTAATACACATACATAACAATAAGTGAAATCATTGAAACCATATATTAACTGGTTGGAGCCAAATCAACATTTTTAACCAAACAAGGCCAAAGAGCAAAAAAACAAAACAAAAAGGAAAGTGCCGGACCAAAGCCGGACATAAACAGGAGTTCCTAAATTGTTTTTAGGCTTACAATATTACTTAACAAAAACAAGAATTCCTACTCATATATAGGCATTCAATTTTTCTAGAACACATATTCCTTTGAAAGTGAAATCCCAGGTTAAAAATATTAGGAAGCTGGGATTGGGTCTGCCAACGCATCAGAGGGGAGTTTTTAGAACCCAAAATAATGAATGCCAAAACTGCATGTCCTTAGCAAATGAAGCACAAAGGGCAGGGTTCGAAACCCAAAGTGGGTGAGGCGTGTTAGTGAAGAGCCTCCAATATCCTCTGATCAAGAAAGTGCGTTTCGGCGGTGGTAACTGTGCGAAGAAAGTAGAATCTTCACAGTTGAAAGACTGTTCCGCCTTCGTCAGGGCAATAAGTAGCAAGACCCTGTTGTAGTGAGAGGAAGGAAAAAATAGAAAGCAAGTGCACGATGGTATGGAAGAAAAAAAACAGAATTGCTGTCAATAGAAATCTAATGTAAGAGGTTATGAAACAAACGTATACAAACTTGAGTTTAAGGTGTAGGGAAAATACTCAAACGTCTGTGTGCAAATGTAAGACCGTGGTCCTATCTGAACCAAACTGCTAGGTGCCATGTGAGGCTAAGCCTCTGATACAGGGGGTACTCTGACAACTTGCAAATGAATCCCGGTCGGGTAAAATACGAATGATGGCCCTTAGTCCCTCCCAGGGGATCCTAAGACACCCAGAGCCCCGGTCCACCACATGCGTCCCCTGGCCAGCCCCATGGTACGAGGACACGGAGGGAGGCGGGAGAGGGGGAATATCCAATCAACGGGGACCAAATGAAGGGGTATAGCTTACCTAAAGTGGTAGCAGGAGAAACCGCTGTAGATAAGTCAGTCCTCATGTACTCAGGTGAGAAGATGGGATGTAGGTTGGAGCCAAATGGCGAGCTAAAGATAGCCGTGTAGAGAGAGCAAGCCCTGATTGTGGGAAAATATGAGGGCCTGGACCTTGAGAAACCGACAGAAAATTATTATTATGTCGTGAGAGGTAAACATTCCTTTGCCGGAGGGGCAGAAAGCATATAAGAGGTACCCCGATGAGCAAAAAATGGAGGTTACCTTAATTATGATCCAGAAATGGATCCTCTGCAGAAAGTGTTAGTGCGGGAGCACGCTCAGCGAAGGGGAAGCAGAGAGGTCCGTGTCTTTCATCACACGGGAGCTGGGTCTCAAAACATATAAGAGCACGTTCAGATGTACTGGCTCTGAGGCGTGGAGAAAGACAAAGAAGGGGGGAGAAAAAGGGAGACTCTATGAGGAAGTAAATCAACACATAAGCTGTGAGCTGAGGCAGTCGCCGTCATGGCCCGTGGAGGACCTGCAGTGATAAAATATGTGTGAGAGAGGGTGAAATAACTGGGAGCGGGTTAGAAAGTAGCTCCGAGTCATCTCGAGGAAACTGGAGTGGCTGTGAATGCCGTCGTGTCCCGTGTGCTGCATTCATGAAAATGCAGCATCAGGTTGCACTGAAAAAATGCGAGCGGGCGGCGTCCGTTGCTATGGCAGCGATGTCGCGTTCGCGAGGGCTCGCAACCAGGGCCCATGTTGAATGGTTGGGAAGGCATCCAATCCAAGGGCCCAAAACTATGGGGTTGCCAGGTCCGGAGGTGTGTTCTGGATGACCAGTCAGAGTACGGCACATCCAAGTGCCGGAAGAATGGCTTCAGTGGTGCCCTATAAAAAGAGCGTGAGGAGACATGAAGCCAGCATGAACCAGGAAACAACAGACTTGGTTACTCGTGAGTGCCACATCGCAAAATATAAAAAGGATGTGTGTATTATATGAACACAGACCTGTATACACGTGAGAGGGCCTGTGGGAAATACCGTCGTCCTCTACATCGGACAGTGTTCCTGCACTCGAACTAGGGTCAGCACAGCAACTGATAACTGTGACTATCGTAAGGGGTATTATAGCTCTGCCTGGCGAAAGGCCATACACTGTGTTTGCTACCGAAAAGCCCTAGCCCACAGACACATTTGGCGAGCCATTTTTAGAACACAGTTCCTAGCCACTGGCCATACACTATATCTATCATTCAAAAGCAGCAGACAAGGCCTCCAGAATGTGTATTTGGGACACCTGAGTGGTACACAAAGTGACAGACCAAAGCAATAAACTTTGTGGCACAATGCCTGCAGCGTTCAGCTGTGGTCCGTGTTAAGGGAATGCGCAATACATATTGGCAACATATCGGGTGTATTTGCGTACAGATGTCACACAGTTGATAGTTTCATGCTATGTTTGAAGCTTCTGTGTGGTGCACAAGATGCGGCGTTCAACATTTGCGACTCAGATGCACTAATACGGCCCATAATTGTGGTTATTTCGCATACGTGGTGCGTTTGAGTGTGTGTGCCACAAAGGTGCAGCACACAAGGACTAAAGTCAAATCATGCAGGCATCAATTTGCCATGTGAATACTATGTTTATACATTAAAAACGATCGACGGGTGAAAACTGTAGGCTTTTTGCTTTTGTATATGTCGGGGTGTTGATGTACACATACTTGGAACGCTTTGCCTGTGTGCTGATTAGTGTAGAGGCATGGTGGGTAGTAAGAGTTGGCAATAAAGTGACCGTTTTTATTTTTTTATAATCACACCACATCTTTGATCACATCCCCACTTCACTGTGTTCACCGCACTTGTTAGAGCCCCATAACTCAAGCATATAGGGGGGTCATTAAGAGTATGCCATAAAACAGCGGTAATACCGGCCCGGCGGTGTTACTGTTACCGGCCGGGTGACCGGCGGAAGTACCACCGTATTATGACCTTGTGCAGATGCGCGCACCAACCTACCGGCAACGGTTATACAGTCTGGTGGAATTACACCCAACAATATACATGTGCTGAAAATACGCCAAATAAACAGTGGTATCGTCGATACCAGTGGCATATCGGCCTGTATTACTGCTGCCGGTATCATAGTTGCTTTGTATTGTTATAACTGGTAATACTGCGGAAATTACGTTGCTGCCGGAATGGGAAGCGCAGAGTTGGCTATCTTTAAAAATCAATCCATTCTGAATCCCCCATTTCCTGCTTCCATACAGTCCCCAGACATGTGGCAGAATCATGGCACAAGAAAAAAGGCACACCTCCCAGAACTGCGGCTGCAGAAGCTCAAGTTCACGGGGCAGAGCTGACTGCACTCGCTGGTGCAGTCGTGGAGCATGTGGAGGAGCTTTTCGGGTGCAGACAGCACAATGCCTTGGCAAAGAAGGAAGACAGCCATATGGGCCAACAAATTTATTTATTTGTATATTTTTTTAATAAAGAAAACGTGGGGCTGGGGGGAACCCCTCCATAAAAATAAAAAATAAAAAAATTAAAATTCTACCCTTTTTTTCGACCCTTTAACTGTGTCAAAAAAAAGGCATTCGATCCTTTTGTTTTCTATAGTTTCACCTAGAATCTATTTTTCCTACTCCAAATGTCACCTGACAGTAGGTGTATAGATATGAGGAAATCCCTCCATTTGGACCCCCATGCTCTCCTCCCTTCCTTCCAGAGGGTGGAGTGACACAAGGTATTGGAGGACCCATTATGATTGTAGTTGATCGCAGTAGAGGGTTTCTCCCTATCTCTGGAGTATCCAGGATTCCTCTGCAACCCTTTCTGGAATTTTCTTTGAGCTTTCCCCGTCCATCTTGGCAAGCCTCTGAGTCTCTTTAACCAACACACACATGCCACATCTGCAAGCTCTGCCCTTGTTTTCTTTACATTAGATTTTCACACACAGCGCATGGCTGCAGGCCTACGACATTTAGTACCTTTAATGAACATCATACAACGCGAGAGACTGCATTTAAGGCATCTGACTCGTGTACACATCGAATGCACATTGCCTCAACTAACGGTAGTGAGCTTTTATGTTTTACTGTATTGGTGCTCTGGGAAGCCCACTCATGCGTTAAACTAGGGTCAGTATGTTTCGAAGGGGTGGTGGCCACTCAAGGGTGGCAGTGGTCTGCCCTCGGGGTAGCGTACCAGTAAAGGGCTGGTAAGACTTATATACACAACAAAAAGGGTATTGGTAACGCAGGGTATGGCCCATAAAAACTGTTAGAGAGTTAAGTCCTATATGGGTCCTATTCCCAAAATAACCTCATTGGTTATGTAAAACACTACACCCATTTGTATATTTCAAAGTCATAACTTCACATTACAATTGGATTTTTTGTAAATAAAAACATATTTAATACAAAATATTTGTACATACAATTAAGTCAAACATGTAATACACATACATAACAATAAGTGAAATCATTAAAATCATATATTAACTGGTTGGAGCCATGTAATACACATACATAACAATAAGTGAAATCATTGAAACCATATATTAACTGGTTGGAGCCAAATCAACATTTTTAACCAAACAAGGCCAAAGAGCAAAAAAACAAAACAAAAAGGAAAGTGCCGGACCAAAGCCGGACATAAACAGGAGTTCCTAAATTGTTTTTAGGCTTACAATATTACTTAACAAAAACAAGAATTCCTACTCATATATAGGCATTCAATTTTTCTAGAATACATATTCCTTTGAAAGTGAAATCCCAGGTTAAAAATATTAGGAAGCTGGGATTGGGTCTGCCAACGCATCAGAGGGGAGTTTTTAGAACCCAAAATAATGAATGCCAAAACTGCGTGTCCTTAGCAAATGAAGCACAAAGGGCAGGGTTCGAAACCCAAAGTGGGTGAGGCGTGTTAGTGAAGAGCCTCCAATATCCTCTGATCAAGAAAGTGCGTTTCGGCGGTGGTAACTGTGCGAAGAAAGTAGAATCTTCACAGTTGAAAGACTGTTCCGCCTTCGTCAGGGCAATAAGTAGCAAGACCCTGTTGTAGTGAGAGGAAGGAAAAAATAGAAAGCAAGTGCACGATGGTATGGAAGAAAAAAAAACAGAATTGCTGTCAATAGAAATCTAATGTAAGAGGTTATGAAACAAACGTATACAAACTTGAGTTTAAGGTGTAGGGAAAATACTCAAACGTCTGTGTGCAAATGTAAGACCGTGGTCCTATCTGAACCAAACTGCTAGGTGCCATGTGAGGCTAAGCCTCTGATACAGGGGGTACTCTGACAAATTGCAAATGAATCCCTGTCGGGTAAAATACGAATGATGGCCCTTAGTCCCTCCCAGGGGATCCTAAGACACCCAGAGCCCCGGTCCACCACATGCGTCCCCTGGCCAGCCCCATGGTACGAGGACACGGAGGGAGGCGGGAGAGGGGGAATATCCAATCAACGGGGACCAAATGAAGGGGTATAGCTTACCTAAAGTGGTAGCAGGAGAAACCGCTGTAGATAAGTCAGTCCTCATGTACTCAGGTGAGAAGATGGGATGTAGGTTGGAGCCAAATGGCGAGCTAAAGATAGCCGTGTAGAGAGAGCAAGCCCTGATTGTGGGAAAATATGAGGGCCTGGACCTTGAGAAACCGACAGAAAATTATTATTATGTCGTGAGAGGTAAACATTCCTTTGCCGGAGGGGCAGAAAGCATATAAGAGGTACCCCGATGAGCAAAAAATGGAGGTTACCTTAATTATGATCCAGAAATGGATCCTCTGCAGAAAGTGTTAGTGCGGGAGCACGCTCAGCGAAGGGGAAGCAGAGAGGTCCGTGTCTTTCATCACACGGGAGCTGGGTCTCAAAACATATAAGAGCACGTTCAGATGTACTGGCTCTGAGGCGTGGAGAAAGACAAAGAAGGGGGGGAGAAAAAGGGAGACTCTATGAGGAAGTAAATCAACACATAAGCTGTGAGCTGAGGCAGTCGCCGTCATGGCCCGTGGAGGACCTGCAGTGATAAAATATGTGTGAGAGAGGGTGAAATAACTGGGAGCGGGTTAGAAAGTAGCTCCGAGTCCTCTCGAGGGAACTGGAGTGGCTGTGAATGCCGTTGTGTCCCGTGTGCTGCGTTCGTGAAAATGCAGCATCAGGTTGCACTGAAAAAATGCGAGCGGGCGGCGTCCGTTGCTATGGCAGCGATGTCGCGTTCGCGAGGGCTCGCAACCAGGGCCCATGTTGAATGGTTGGGAAGGCATCCAATCCAAGGGCCCAAAACTATGGGGTTGCCAGGTCCGGAGGTGTGTTCTGGATGACCAGTCAGAGTACGGCACATCCAAGTGCCGGAAGAATGGCTTCAGTGGTGCCCTATAAAAAGAGCGTGAGGAGACATGAAGCCAGCATGAACCAGGAAACAACAGACTTGGTTACTCGTGAGTGCCACATCGCAAAATATAAAAAGGATGTGTGTATTATATGAACACAGACCTGTATACACGTGAGAGGGCCTGTGGGAAATACCGTCGTCCTCTACATCGGACAGTGTTCCTGCACTCGAACTAGGGTCAGCACAGCAACTGATAACTGTGACTATCGTAAGGGGTATTATAGCTCTCCCTGGCGAAAGGCCATACACTGTGTTTGCTACCGAAAAGCCCTAGCCCACAGACACATTTGGCGAGCCATTTTTAGAACACAGTTCCTAGCCACAGGCCATACACTATATCTATCATTCAAAAGCAGCAGACAAGGCCTCCAGAATGTGTATTTGGGACACCTGAGTGGTACACAAAGTGACAGACCAAAGCAATAAACTTTGTGGCACAATGCCTGCAGCGTTCAGCTGTGGTCCGTGTTAAGGGAATGCGCAATACATATTGGCAACATATCGGGTCTATTTGCGTACAGATGTCACACAGTTGATAGTTTCATGCTATGTTTGAAGCTTCTGTGTGGTGCACAAGATGCGGCGTTCAACATTTGCGACTCAGATGCACTAATACGGCCCATAATTGTGGTTATTTCGCATACGTGGTGCGTTTGAGTGTGTGTGCCACAAAGGTGCAGCACACAAGGACTAAAGTCAAATCATGCAGGCATCAATTTGCCATGTGAATACTATGTTTATACATTAAAAACGATCGACGGGTGAAAACTGTAGGCTTTTTGCTTTTGTATATGTCGGGGTGTTGATGTACACATACTTGGAACGCTTTGCCTGTGTGCTGATTAGTGTAGAGGCATGGTGGGTAGTAAGAGTTGGCAATAAAGTGACCGTTTTTATTTTTTTATAATCACACCACATCTTTGATCACATCCCCACTTCACTGTGTTCACCGCACTTGTTAGAGCCCCATAACTCAAGCATATAGGGGGGTCATTAAGAGTATGCCATAAAACAGCGGTAATACCGGCCCGGCGGTGTTACTGTTACCGGCCGGGTGACCGGCGGAAGTACCACCGTATTATGACCTTGTGCAGATGCGCGCACCAACCTACCGGCAACGGTTATACAGTCTGGTGGAATTACACCCAACAATATACATGTGCTGAAAATACGCCAAATAAACAGTGGTATCGTCGATACCAGTGGCATATCGGCCTGTATTACTGCTGCCGGTATCATAGTTGCTTTGTATTGTTATAACTGGTAATACTGCGGAAATTACGTTGCTGCCGGAATGGGAAGCGCAGAGTTGGCTATCTTTAAAAATCAATCCATTCTGAATCCCCCATTTCCTGCTTCCATACAGTCCCCAGACATGTGGCAGAATCATGGCACAAGAAAAAAGGCACACCTCCCAGAACTGCGGCTGCAGAAGCTCAAGTTCACGGGGCAGAGCTGACTGCACTCGCTGGTGCAGTCGTGGAGCATGTGGAGGAGCTTTTCGGGTGCAGACAGCACAATGCCTTGGCAAAGAAGGAAGACAGCCATATGGGCCAACAATATGTCAAGGGTGACAACAGTTGGCACTGTTCCCCGCACTGCCAGGAACTGTCATAATTGGCAGGAAGAGTTGAAGGCGGAGGTGCCAAGCCTTATTGCCCGACACAGGAGAGAGACAGCTGCCTCAGGAATGGTAGCACAATGAAACCCCTGAAACTCATGCCTTGGGAGGAGACGGCCAGCTCCGTCCTCCAAATGGAGGGCATCAAGGGGATTAGCAGCATGGAGGCCAGAGCAAAGCCCCACGGCGATGCAGGTAAATCCAACCCACCCCATTTACCTGTGAATGCTGCGACCATAAGCATGGGATGCAACCCCCAGCACAGATGTACAACATGGGTAAGTGAATGGGTCACCACATGGCCATCACAGCAAATGCATACTTTTAAAAAAAAAAAATTATTTTGATATAGCTGAACAAGTCAACTTTTCAAAAATCAAAGCAAATTATTCACATCACATTTACATGTACATATTAAAATGACAAGATTTTAAAAAAATAACATTATTTAAAACATTGAAACAAACTTTAAAAGGAAATCTCTTCCCTGAATGTGTATTTATCCTTGAAGATTAACAAATTGATCACAGGTTAACATCACAGCTTATTTTCACAAGGAAGAATTGCATCTAGCTACTGCACTAGAGCTTTTATCACAGAAAACTTCATGTTAGACAATAGCAAACTCCAGATCTGATTTTCATCTACTTCATGATTCAAATGTAACAATTTAGTGAAAAATTTGGCTCATTGAAAATTTAGCTTGCAATGCTGGAGTGTCTCCCTTTCAGTAGGAATTTCACAATAATGACAGAAGTTCATTTTTGCTGGAATTAATTTACGCCTAGCAAGCACTTCCCTAGTTAGCCATAGGTTCAATCTGACTCGTAAAAATGTGTTCCGTATGATCGAGGAAGGACTTTTCAGTAGATATCCTGTCAATTGACCCAATTTTTTATTGCCAAAATTATTAGAGTTAAAGTCTTTATATTTTAGGCAGGATTCTCTGTTTTTGATCCAATCCCAACGATAGAACTTGATTTTAGCACGCAGCGAATTTTCCATCAGAAGCGTTACCGTTATACCGGCTTCAGCCATGGCGTTCACTACAGAGGAGTGCTATGAGAGCGGGAAGCCATGATTTGATGAGATCAAGGAATGTGCGATGGTATTCAAAATATTGTTATTTTCCAGACCCAACAAACACTTGTGAAGAAAAACACACATCCGCCACTTCGTTCTACAAGCCAGTGAATTCAAGCCTAGTTCATATAGCAGGATTGACATGGGTGTGCAGTTCGGCAGGTGTAATACCGATTTCCAAAAGCGGGCCTCCTATTTATTCCACATTTTGTTGTTGATATAGAGTTTCGACTCAACACCATAGATTATTATGGGGATTACCTTTTGTTCATAAAAAATAAGAAGATGCTTCAGGGTAAATTTACCATATTTGTAGATTAGAATTCTGGCCTCAGAGATCCGGCTGGATAGTTTAGACTGTGTATTGGTCAAGTAAAGGTTGTCCCTCACCGTGTTCTGTATAGTGAGTCCTAGATATTTGTATTCTAGTACTGATTTCAAAGGTTCATCTCTAATGGACCAAATACAGTTGTTAATTCTGCTTTTACCGTGATTTTTGCATACTAAGATTTGCGATTTATCCAGGTTCACGATGAGATGGTTCACTTCAACATAGATGGATAGAGCAGAAAGTAGGTTTTGAAGTCCTTTAGGGGTTTGTGAGATCAATACCAGATCATCAGCGTACAGTAGCCATGCTATGCGCTGACCCCCCCAGTTCAGGAGCATCAGAGACATCTTGGAGGAATGATTTACCCATGTCCAGAATGAATAAATTAAACAAGATTGAGGCCATAATACAACCTTGTTTAAGCCCCACATAGATAGGAAAAGACGATGACAAAAGTCCCTCCAATCAAGGAGTTCTAATTTTTGAAATAGCAGTTCACGGTTTATAGAGTCAAATGCAGTCTGGAAATCAATGAATGCAAAGAACAAGGATTGTTTCTGAGCTGCATACTGAGCTTTAAGAATGTTGATGGTAATGATATTGGGTAAGGTACCGAGACCACTAACAAAACCGGATTGAAAGGGTCTCTCTTATGGTGATTCTTCGACCAGTTATTCATATCTCTTAGAATTAGGCAGCAAAAGATCTTCCCGGGAGCATCTAACAAGGAGATAGGTCTATAACTGGCCGGATTTACCCGATCTCCTTTCTTATAAATTGGTATAGTTATGGAATGTTTCCAAGAAACCGGTATTTTTTGTGTGGAGAGTATGTTCATAAACATGATATACAGTATATCCGCCCTTATGACCGGAAATAGTTTCATTAACATGTTTGATAAGCCGTCCGGACCAGGCACCCCTGTGTTGATGAAGTATAGAATGTCATCTTTATCAAACCTTATGTAGAAATTAATTTGAGACAAGGGCCTGGGTGGATACCGTTCATCTGGGGATGCAGCATATAGATTAGAGTAATACTGAACCCACCTCTCTTCAGACACATTGTTGGTCTGAATTGCGACTTCGTGACCTGCAGTTGCTTGGTTGATGATTTTCCATGATTCTGCAGCGTTTTTACTAGGCAGTAGTTTTAACATATTGCTGCCATCAGTTTGATATAATTTAGTCTGCTTTCCCCTTATCCAATTTCTGTATCTAGTTTTGATGTGATTCAAGGCTAACAGTCGTTTATCAGCAGGCAGCTTGTAGGCCTCCCTCTCTTCAGCCCGAACCAATGCTTTCTTGCTTTTAACTTCTTGGTCGAAAACATGGAGAAAAGGAGTTTGTTTTTGTTTATGTCTAATGGAAGCCGGTTGAAATAGCTGCATAAGTTCATGATATATTACTGTTGTACCTTGAATTCCAACAATTTCACACTTTAGCTGAGAGTCATAGCAGGACATAAACGCTTCTAAAGAGGACTCTGTCCAGACTAACCTGTTCCTAGTGGTGTTTACAATAATGGAACCCTTGATGTATTGGGGTTGTCATTGATTATTATAAAATTTAGAAGTCCAGGTCACGTTAAGCATGTTATGATCACTTGCTTCGGTATGTATTACTTGGAAAGATTTTATTTTGTTCAGCATGTTTAAATTGACGTAGATATAATCAATAATTCCCTCGCTAAGGGCTCAATGCCAAGTTACCTTAGCAGATATATCGGAGAGAAAAGAGCCATTTAGCATGAACAGGCTTCTGGACTCTACAAAGCTTGACCATTTAGCAAGACGGGCCATTTCAGGTTTTCGTTTTGGGTCCAGACAATGTAAATTCAAATCACCAGCTATGATGATGGTTTCAACATTACCATCAACAGTTATCAGGTCCAGTGCTTTGTTCATTGAGTCCAAAAACCTATCATCTGTAATGCCCATCGGATTCCAGTAGACATTGATAAGTGCACATTGGAGGAGATTACTAGTAAGTCTGGACATTTGTATGAATGGATTTGGCGAGAACCATGGGGTAGCTTTTAACGAAGCGCTCTGTTTGATGGCTATTAGCAAACGCGTTACAGGCCACCCAAAATTGCCCTTAACCGCTGGAGTCAGGAGGATATCAAAGTTATTCCACGATGGGGCATAAGTAAGTCACGATTCTTGTATTAATATGACATTGTGATCTAGTAAATTAATAGCTTCGTTGTTCATTAGATGCTTATGCCCTCTAGAGTTCCAGCTAATCAAGGAGAGAGTAGTTTCATAGCTATCCAGTTGCTAGCATTGTGTGACTTTTGAGTTGCAATTGCAACTATGTGAGCAAATACTTTGCTGTTTGTTTGGATGTGGTTGTGTGATTTGCTTCGAGGTTTCAGTGAAAGTAAGCTTGAGGGAGGCTGGCCCTGCCTGGATAATAAATCTGAGATTAAACAGCTGGGATTTAACTGCCCAGATGGTGTTGACTACGACCCTCGAATTTATCCATAGGGTCACAGAAGACCATTTAGACGCATCCGAAAATTCCACTTGCTCAATATCGATCGTGCCAATATCCTCGAGCTATAAAATCGAGGCTCGGTTCAAATTATACTGAGGAGTCGGGAGGGGACGACAGCTCATAAATAGTGAATGGACTGCCGGCCGCTTAGTACTGAGAAGTGGATTTTTTTGTTTTGTTGAATTACGAGGATCATTCAAATTTTTGTTCTCAATGAGTTAAGTCCCAGGCTGAATGGCATTTGTGAAATTGCGAGCATCAAACAACTTCATCAAAGTGGATTTAGTCACTTCTTCAATATGTGAAGATGAGGAGATCTGGGATAGTGGCTTATTACTCTTATTTTTACATTGCGTCGTTGGATGTGTTTGTTGAGTACCATCAGAAACTTGCGATTGGACAGTTTGCGTTTTCTGTGCCACTGAGGGATCAGACTCACTCGTTCTTGCGATTGCATTAACGCAGGATGTTTTAAAAGAGGGAGCTGACAACTCGCTTGACGCCAAACTCAGCTTCTTAAAGGCTGGTTTAGAGGCCATATATTCATCCAATGCTTTTCTTATTTCTCTACACCGAGCAATTTGGCCCTGATCTTCAAGTACTGATGTAGGATTTACAGGTTGTGCTTCTCACATTTTGTTTTCGCTAATTTTGGAGGCAGCAGCCACGGCTGCATTCACCAAGGAATTCAAGGGACTATAAGAATGAATAACACTACTCTTTCCTGCTAGAGCTGTGGACTTCTTCGTCTGGGATTGCAACAAATATTTTTTGGCTATGGCCTTGGAAGCAGTGGTAGTTGCTGTTGGCGGTAGTGAGAGGTTGTTGACAAACGATTTGATTTGGGATGTTCGCTTCGCCAGGGATCTAAAATTTTTGGATTTCTTGGTCAAGTCACCCTTTTTGCACCCTATTTTCGCGGGCAAGTCAAATACGTTTGTGCCTGTCCCGTCAAACAGTGCATAATTTGTTTTTTTTTGTAGATCAGCCATGGTTTCATTTGTAGTGCCTGCCAAATCAATAATTGGATTCAATATATATAAGGGATGTTATGAAAATTCTGTGGAGGCACTCCTGACTGCATGTAGGTTTGAGAGTTTACCGACTTATGTGAAAGGGGCGGCTTGGGAGGGCCACCTAGGGTCTCAAGTTTATTTGTGATGGACAGTTGCCAAGAAAGAATCTGATTAAGTTGGTGTGAGTGAACATTGGCCTTACTGACAAGCGCTTCAAGCAGTTTATCTAAGGAAAGGATTGCTGTGTTCATTGAGGTTAAAGCAATTCCAGTTAGACCTTTTGAATTTTCAACCGAGTCAGCCGAAGAGACTTGATTTACCCCTGATTTTCATGGAGTAAGAGCAATAAAGGATAGATTTTCTACTGAGTTTGTTTCACTAATGTTTGTAAATAATACCAGTGATTTAGATAGATTTTCAGATATAGTGTTAGCAGAGAAACATGACGCATTTGTGTCTAAGTCAATTACAGCCATATCACCAGTAATAGTTATTTTAGACAGTTTAGAATTAGAAATGTCAACATCAGATGAAACAGACAACACAGGTACTTTAACAGGTAAAGGACCAGCACCGGTCAGCACATTATTCAGCAAAATACTGTCCGTTAAAGATACATTTTCTTTGGCAAAAATTACCACAGGAGCAGTCTCTGTTGCGTGCTTTGCTTGCCCATCTGGCGTTGGTGCGTCCATTGTGACCTGTTTGGAAGATTGACAATATGGAATACCATTTTGTGGACAACTATTAAAAACTACTGAGTTTTCTGGCAGGCAAATGTCCACAGCCGTGGTGGTTTCACATTCCAAATCATTGGAATCCGATGGATTACTTCACGACAGAATGGTCGAATATCCATCCCAATAAGATTTCAGCGTTAGATCTTAATTAGTATTTAGTTGTACCCAAACGAGGTGTGGAGCTTAACCAGGATGTTTTAGAAAGGCCATGAGGCAAGTTAAATGCAGGGTCTTCACCATTAGAAGTGGGGATGGCAGTCACTACGGGCATGCCCATTTTCAAGGTTGAAATGCCCCTTTTCAAGGTTGAAATCATCTGCTGGTCCACAGAGTCTGTCTTTCATGTCCAAAATGGCCCTTGCCCATGTTTAACCCCCCGCCCCCATTTACTCCCACATTATGGCTCAAGGGAACCGTCTGGGGGGAGTTCTTCCGCCACCACTAGGGTCCTCGCACTTACCTGTACACTCCAGATATGTATACCAGTACTTTTCTAGCCTACAGCATCTTTTTGGGTTTCCTCAAAAGCTCTTCCTTGGCTTTTGGCTGTGTCCCACTGCCTCACCCCATGTATCTCACACATGCTTGTGCCAGGGAGGAGCTCCCACAGGTTCCTTCCACATAGTACCCTTGATCACTCAAATCACACTGTTCCTGATCAGGTATGGTGTCAATTAGTACGCAAAACAAAAGGTGATGGCTGGAAGGTTTGGAATTAATCCTAACCTCTGACATTGCTCTGGGCAACCCCCAAGACCATCATTCTTTGCCTGGCAAGCCATTACAAAAGGGGAAAGGACATATGCAAATCAGGCTTGGTCCCACCCCAAAACGGGCAGTCCAGCTCAAACTGCTTGGTGACATGTCTTCTGCATGAAACCGCAAGCATCCCCCAACACGCCCTTGTTGGGCCTCATCAGTGGAAGTGTGCTCAATACTGTGAAGCATGATTTGATCAGGTTGCCATGAGATCTTCAAGTCAGGCTGGCAGTGGTCTCAGTTAGTGGCAACATCAGAGGCGTATACAGGGTAGGGCCTGAGCGGGCAAGGCCCACCCATAATCTGTAAATGCCCACTCAGCAGTGCTGTGTGGACATTTACAGATGTCTCTGTGCATGCTCTTTCGTGCATTTCAGGAACAAGGATGCTCTCCCTGCTCCCTGATTCCTATCTCAGATTGCACGGGAGGGTGATGCCCATGGGGCAGGGAGCTGCTGAGGATGCATCATCGCATTGTGTCTGGTGGGAAACGGGTAAGGAAAAACAAATGTGCTTGTGTATGCATGTGGGCAAGTATTGTATGTATATAGGAATGTAGGCATGCATCCATGCATGTGAAGGGATGTGCGTATATATATATATTTATTGGGTATTTATTAAATGGTGTTTCAAGGCGCCACAAGACAAAAGAGGGGGGCAGGGCAGAAAACAGCAATAACGGGCCTTCTAGGCCTTGTGACATTTGGATCGTGCAAGTGTTGTAACAAGAAGTGCAGGGGAAGTGGAGGGAGTGCTGGTCAGGGGGAAGGGATAATGCTTAATGCTATGGTGGGAGGGATGTGCAGTACAAAGTGGAGGCACACAAGTGCAGGGGGCAGGGGAAGAAGAGGGCCCCTGGGGCTGGGCAAGTGCTAATGGGAGGTCAGGTGGGCAAGGGCCAGGGGATGCAGGGAGTGCAGGAAGTGAGGCCCACATGCTAAGTGCGAGGACTGGGGTGGACCTGGCTCAGTAGGGATGCCCACCATGCCAAGGTAGTCAGGGGAACGAGGCCTGGAAAGTGAAGTGCAGGTTAGGGTGGGGGTGGGGGTCAAGGAGACCAGGATGCTGGGGAAGACTGGGCAAGCAGCGGTGCCCTGTAGGACTCTGAGGGGACCAGGCAGCCAGTCAATGCGGCAGAGCGTGGCATTAGCAATGGAGGTGGAGAGGGAAGGAAGAAGAGAAAAGGAGGGTCTTAAGAAGCTTCCAGAACTTAAGGAGATTCCGGCTCAAGTCTGAGAAGGGCGGGGAGGCCATTTCACAGGGAGGATCCTGATTAAGAAAGGGCTCTACCACCACTCTCTGCTTGGAAAAACATCTGATTCACAGAGAGTTGGATCTAGAAGATCGAAGAGCTCTAGCAGAGAGGTGGCTGAGTGCATGCATATGAATGAGTTCAGTGTCTCTATGTAGATTGTTGTGAGTGCGCGTGTGAATGAGAATGACCTTTGCATGTTCTGGGTGCACGTGTGAATGAACGACAAGCAGCATGGGGGTGTGAATAGTGGGTGAGTGTTTGTGTGTGTATGTTTGCAAGATTGGGACCCAGGGGGGCATTCGCATATGAACATGTAAGCAGGGTCATGAAATGTTTTACTGCCATTTTTGGGCAAAGCCAACTTGAGTCTTATTACGTGATGCAGGGTTTGCGGGTGAGGAGAGTACCACAATGGGGCTGGCTGGGGACTACTGTGGCATGGAACTTTGTACTCACATTAAGGGCAAAGGCAACATGTAAGTGTTCTTATATGGGAAGGCATGTTTCCTCACTGTGGCATGGCATTTTTTCTACTGGTGTCAAGTCCAAAGGCACATGATGAGCGCTCTTAGATGGGAAAGGGGAAGTTATGTTTCCTTATTGTGGGCTGGCATTTTTGTTTTTACTGGTGTCAAGGTCAAAGGCAAGCTGGTGAGTGTTCTTACATGGGGTAGCATTTGTATAGCCCTCAACGCAATGTTTTCTTACTGTAGCATCATTTTTTTACTGGCGTTGGTGGGCAAATACAACATGTGACAGGAGCGAATTTGAGAAGCCAGCAAGGACATGTTTTCTTACTGCAGCATGGCTTTTTTTAGTTTGGGCAATTAGTTGTCACTTGAGACACCTAAAAGCCAGAAATATTGCATTAGAGTATAAATAGGGAAAAATTGGATATGAGGAGGGACAGACAGCTTGAATGTGTTGTTTGGGTATTTGCCCACCCATGGACTATCTATGGCCATGCTTATCCATATTGCTATTTCCACCCAGTTCTTGCCCCTACCCTCCCAAAATATCTCCCTGTGGCAACTCTTTGAGCTTGCTTTAATGCAGCAATACCATTAAACTTTACTCTCAAAGTGCATGCCAGTATTTTTTCAAAACCTTCTTCTGAGAGTTAATGACTTAATTGGAGTTGTAAACCCGCTACTGATGTAATGAAAATGTCTTAAATTTCTGTCTTCAGCGAATCGATTTCTAAGCACTATGTATGTCCTTCTCTGAAGTCCTGTTCAAAACAAACATTGGCAAAGGCAAGTTTTGGCTTCTGTATAAGTATTAGGACTTCTTTTCCAGGCACTGCTATTAGATGCCTATGTACTCATACCATTTTGCACTTGTTACCGTATATGGCCACTTAATAACACTATGGCTGCACCTGGCAAGTGCATTTCCCATGCCTACACAAAGGCACAAACTGTTGGCATTGCCAATGCTTGTTTTCTGCAGGCATTAAGGCTGGGCCAACAGGTGTATGTTGTTATGTGGGAATACTGGCATATATTGGTTGAGCCTTCATGAACATATTTTGTTATAGTATCATTGCTGGCACTTTGGGCAAAGCAAACATGAGTATGTTATTATGTGGGAGTACTGGCATATATATGTGCACCAGCATGGTCATGTATTGGCACAATTAGTATGAAAGGTTTCCTGCACTTGCACAGTACTGGCATATATTGGGAAAGGGGATGTTGGAAAATGCTCCTGTGCATTGTCGGTGACTTACCATCTGTTGGATTATTTCGCCATGTTTACCCTACAAAACAATGTGGTTTTTCCCCCCGTAATTTGTCACTGAAAGTGTACTGTAAAATGCACCATTTTAACCCATCCATAGGCTCCATCAGCTGAACGACAGAGCGATGAAAGCTTTGATGGCTCATGCACCATTTGCATGGGGGGTGTCTAGTTTGACTGACAGGTTAATGTCAGCCATGGCTCAATGCTGGCTTGAATATTATTCTGGGTGTGCAGGGCAACATCAACAGCGCTTCTTGGCTTTTACCCATCAGGTTTAAGTCTCTGGGACATGCTAACTCCCATTGTCGGATCACTGGTATCAGGGCGTGCTGGAGCTCTTGTCCGAGCAGCATGTAAGTCGTTTGGTTCTCCCACCAACTTCTCCTTCAATTCGTGAGGTATTTTATGGACAGGATGTTTCTTCTTCTTACTCTCCTTCTTCCCCCACATTGTCAGGAGGCTAAGCGACTGCATACCTCCAACAGGTTATCCAAATAGTGGGGTTTCGCCATCTTATTTATTTACGAACCATGGCAGGGGATTGGTGCTTTCAGCACCCCGTTCATGGGTACAATGGGGGCATATAGCTTGATGGGTAACCTGCCTCTTTTGCAGCATTTCCAAGGGTGCCTTGCTTCTGGAAGATTTGGTGGGTGTCAGTTGCTGAGCATGCAGGCAGATGCAAAATGGAGGAGAGAACTCCGACTGTCCCTGAGCCCCAAGTCTGCCTTATCTCCACCCATTTCCTGTCTGCTGAAGAACAAAGGGCACGAGCAGATTTGCCGATCTCCTCACTCAATCGTCCCGTGTCTACCGGCTTTACGATTCTGTTATAGGGTAAGCTCAGCCTTGGTACTCCCCCCTTCACATCGAGATGTGAAATTGTCACTTGGAAGGACAAACAGCCTCCCGGGGTTGGGCCCAAGCCAGCGAGTGTCAGTTCTGAGAGAGAGGCTGTTTTCTCAGCCTTTATCTGTGAGTTAAGACCATTTTGTGAAGGTTAAGTTTAGTACATTTCTATAATTAAAATGAGTATGGTCATAACTTATTTCCGTACATAGCAAAGTACTTTCCTTTGGCAATATGATGATTCATATTTACATGCACCCACAGTCCAATATGTGTGGTTGGTAAGGCATAGCCACTACGTATGACAGTAGTAGTAAGTAGTAGTCAAAATAGTGTATCAAGTGCAAGCAAAATGACCAGAATCCCCAGTTTCAAGGCGCTACACAGAAAAAAACTACCAAGTGGAACAGGACAGACAAAACAATGTGCGGAATCAAACAAATAAAAACAACAAAAGGTCACAGCATCTCTACATTTCATATTGAAGTTCGAAAGCGATAGGCCCCGTTAACTAGAATTGGAACAATTAAAATACAAATGGAATTTTAAGGCTATATTATTTTAAATAATGTCCTACTGCTGCCGGCATGTTTTGGGCATAGAAGTCGTCTTTATAAATAGCACGCCTTCTCTGATCAGTATACGTTGGTATTGATAGTGGATTGCTTGCTTTCTCCACTGGATTTCAAAAGCTTAAGGAGAGCAATTTCAGTGATGTAGCCCTCTCCTCCCTCATTGGCAGCTTGTACTTCTGCATTTCCTTCTGTGCCAAAAGGTAGTCACTGCTTAGAACACTGAGAAATGTAGATTTCCTGCAAAGGCTTGATTTTTACTCAGTCGAACAATCCAGATACAGGTAGCTTTGTTTCCAGAACCACGTGGAGTTAGTCGATCCCTTTATTTAGCACAACAGTGTGAATCCTGAGGTTGCAGATCCACCTGTGTTCCTTTATGCTAACCAGTTTTTCCTAATTGCACCTCAGAACCATTCAGGACTGTTAATAGCCATTTGTAATAAAAATCTATCTTCCTGCTATCAATGGGCTCTTAAAGGGAGATGGCATGAAATGCTGTTCCAGAGGTTCTCTTGTGCACATTTCAGGCAGGATATCTGAAATGGGAACATGTGTATATGAGATGAAAATATCCAGATAAGATAGTTGATGTACCTATTCCTACATTTTGGATTGAGTTCCATAAAGATATCCGATCAGATACAATGTTTGGTAAATATAAAGACTCAGTGATCAGCTGCCTCTTCCAAAAAGTCGTCCCCTATCCTCTGCTGTGAGTTCCTCTAGGTGCAGTCTCTCCCAATGTGACTGTTTCACACTTCTCCCCATGTGTGGGGGTCCTGGAACTTGATCCATTACTTGGACCATCAGCACATCTCGCTCTGTGAACTTGCTCTGCTCTAAAATGGGCCCTGCGTTTGTGGATTTGCTAATGTCACATCAGGAATGTTGTGTGCTCTGTATCTATCTTTTATCCCTCCGCCGCACACATTAGGACAGACACCGCCCTTGTAAAATATAAATAAAATAAAGGGCCTCATTACGACCCAGGCGGTAAGGGGTTTACTGCGGCGTAAACACCGCCGACCCTTACCGCCTGATTCCGAGGTCCCTTAGCGCCATGGAGCTAAGCCATTTTAGCAGGTGTTAAAATCCATGGCGCTAAGGGACCTTGTTGTTAATTACGCCACCGTAATTTACGGTGGCGTAATTAACGCCTTCCCCACTCCCATTATGCCCTATGGGGCAAAAATGGGAATGGGGAAGGGTAAATGGGGATTGGGGACTTACCGCCCCGCCAACCTCGGAATGGGGCGGTAAGTCCGCCAACCACCATGGCGTAAACATAGTTTACGCCATGGTGGTAAAGGTACGACCCAGGCAGTAACTTACCGCTTGGGTCGTAATGAGGCCCAAAGTGTTTCTTTTCTAGACGGCTGCCATTTTGACTTCTGGCTTGTCTTTGGAATGTCCACAGCATTTCAGTGATCGAGTTACCCCATGGGCCAGATGTGAGCCTGCTCCTATCCTTGGCACCACTTTTAAACCACAGAGCACATGTTCAAAGTGGGTTTGTTAGTCATTGCAGAATTGTTCTCCACAGGCCACATTCACACTTCTTTATACAATTAAAAACAATCTTGTGAGTGTGCACCCCACAAACTGCATTCTTCACAATCCTGGAAAGTGGTCTATTTCATGAAAATGATATTTTTCAAGTCATTTATATTAATGTGCATACCTCGAACTGTATCTCCATATTCGACAAGCGTTCCCATTGTTTTATTAATGCTAAGTGGGTGAACATTTTGCGTGCAAGGTTAATGCACTCTTACCATGCCAAATTGCTGCATCCATGGCATAGGTGCACCGACCCAAACTGTTTCTGAACAGCGCCCTCGCTTGTTCTGCTGCAGTCCAAACATGGCCGCTCAATTTATCATCATGACAAAGTTGTTTTTCACTGTTTTGTCAGGATAATTATTTCCATGACAAACAAACTTTGTCAGAGCTCATTTTAGCATGTTTGCCCCTTCCTTACTATTACAGAGCCCCTACAAAAAAGTTATATCTGACTTTCTGTGCCCTCTCTAGCAGTTCATCTGCTTCAACCTTACAACAAATGTTATTCTCTAGCAGACAAACATGACTGCAGATGTTTGCATCGTTCCAAAATATTTCTTTTATCCTCTGTCACACTGATTCAAATAAATGTGGCGCGGTGTACTAAATGAATGCTCATAGTGTTTATTGTCCCATTTCTTTCTACCCTTCCAGAGACACGGGTGGGAGTAGAATCACTGATAATTCACTCAAAGTGCCCCACTCTGTCAACTCCTATTCTGGTCTCATCTGTACCCAATTATTACTGCTTGGAACTCTGGGGAATGGAGATCTGAATGTATTCAGTCATGTTCTCCAATGCCAGCACCCCCTAATGAGATATGCTTTGAAACAAAATGTACTTGATGTGTAAGCGCCTCACAAGTGCACAATAAATAAAATAAATGAATACATATGACATTATTTCATTCTAATGTTTTCAATCCCCGTAGAGTCTAACAATGTTTTTTTCACCCCCAAGACAATGCAACCCACTTTGAATTCATGATACTTGTGCCCTAGCCTAATATCTGAGCCGTAGCCTGATTTTGTGCCCTAGCCTGATACTTGTGCCCGAGCCTGATACCTGTAACCCAGACTGATACATGTGCCCTAGCTTGCTACTTGTGCATTAGCATGATACTTGTGCTTAGAAACTGTGCCCTAGTCTGCTAATTGTGCCACAGCCTGATTCCAGTACTTAGAAACAGTGCCCTAGCCTGATTCTTGTGCCCTAGCCTAATATCTGTGCCCCAACTTGATACTTGTGCCCTGGACTGATTTATGTGCCCTAGTCGATACTTGTGCCCCAGCCCAATATCTTTGCCTGAGCCTGATACCTATGCCCTAGCCTGATACTTATGCCCTAGCCTGATACCTGTACTTAGAAACTGTGCCCTAGACTGCTAATTTTGCCTAAGCCCGATATCTGTGGCCTAGCCTGATGTATGTGCCGTAGCCTGATACCTACACTTAGAAACTGTGCCCTAGCCTGCCAGCTGTACTCTAGCCTATTACTCAGACTTAAAAAATTATGCCCTAAAGGACACTATAGTACCACAACAGCCACCAGAGTGCTCAAGCCCTCACCACCACCCACTCTAACCAAGCACCTTCATTGCCCCCACCATCCCTTACTGAATAGCAATTCCCACCCCCCCTAAGTCTTTCTACCAAACGACCAACAGGTCCACCTCATTCATCAAAAACCTTACTCACACACGTCACGCCATGACCCTATACAGCCACAAACTAGGCTGATTCTTAGCTGAGCCTCCACCCCTACTTGATTCCAGAGCCATCCAGCTGACCTGATCCAGACCTGCATGCTCTCAACCACCACCACTAAACACTTTGAGAGACCAACAACATGATTATGCATAATGACAAGCATAGTCCAAGATCTTTGGCAACCCAACAAGGCCTCAGTCATCCCACTAGTGAACCTTGCCCACTGACGCTCAGAAAAAACAACTTAGTATCTAGGACAAAGCCCACTAGAGACATTTCCTGCTCCAATGCCCCACCATCCATCGAAGGAATGTATTCCTAACACTTAGAACCGCCGGTACTAACACTATCCCACCCCACCACCACCACAACAGCCTCAACATACCTGTCAACAAATTCAGAGGAGCCCTCATCAACGCCAGATCCTTACCAGCCCATGCACTAGACATTGCTGACATCATCATATCACAGAAGCTAGAATTCGTAGCAATCACAGAATCATGGCCCCATGCCGCACCTGGCCCAACCCTCTCACTCGCCGTCCCAGACAGCTACTCTATCTGCAGGATGGACAGACCCACCACCAAAGGTGGAAGGGTAGCCATCATCGCTAAAACCTCCCGGAACATGAGAGAGTCCTCTATGACACCCTTCACCTCAGGTGAACTTCTATCAGTAAAAATGTTCCTGTCTGCAACTGCCACACTAAATATCCACCTCATCTACAGAGCCAGGGCCTGTATTCGCCTTCGAGAACGAGGTGACACAAATCCTATCCACGAATGTCAAACCTAAGTCACAAACCATTATACTGAGTGACTTTAACATAGGTCTCAATGACCCACTTGACAAAAACGCTCTATCCATGGCCAACATTATGTCAGCACTCGGCTTCTCGCACAGGATCCAAAACCCCACCCATGTGAAAGGTCGAACACTCTCCCAAAACTATCCCCAGCCGCTCTGTCCAGAAACAAATGGAATATCATGGCCAACAACTTACTACTGTTATTTCAACCCGTCTTGGCATCTCAATTCACAGAAAATTCTGATCTGATTAAAATGACCACACAAAACAATGACACTATACTTGCAGCCATAAACAAATTAGTTCTGCTTGCCTTACGCAAAGCCAAACAACCTGCCAACTTAAATGGATGGTTCACTCCCACCTTGAAAGCTCTAAGAAAGGCTAAAAGGAAGGCTGAATCTCTTTGGAGGAAATCACCTACACCACTTACCAAAAATTATTTTGACAGGGCCACCCGGGAATACAAACAACAAGTATTCCTCAATAAAAGCATGTTATACAATGACAGAATCACCAAGGCCGACTCTAAAACCAAAGAACTGTTTTCAATCCTTTGGGATTTAGAAACCCTGATTCCCCCAGTGGAAAGTTACATTAAGGACAAAAGCTGGTGTCTGAACTTTTATAACGCTCTCCAAGATGAAATCACTCGACTCCGGTCAAAAATTGAAGAAAAACTAAAAGGTCTAGCTAAACCTTCTGTTCTTCTTAGTCATCACAACAATACCCCCAACAACAAGGAAGTGCCCCAATTTTAATTCATGGATGTCACCAACTCAGAAGTCCTCAAAATGCTCTCAAGCCTAAAGCCATCAAGGTGTCAAGGTGACCCTTGCCCGCCGACAGTCATCAAACACTGCGCACCCCAACTCACTCCCTTCATCACTAATCTCATCAATGCCTCGTTCAAAAACAACTGCGTCCCCACGGACCTAAAGAATGCTTGGGTATTACCATTAGTAAAAAAAAAAACCCTCGACCCAAACATCCCCACAAACTACCGTCCAATATATAGTACTATTCTTACTGAAAATATTGGACAGAGTAGTTTATCTCCAAATACAGAAATACCTTGAAGCCAACAACATCCTAGGGCTGCATCAGTCTGGAGTCTGCCCAAACATCAGACGGAAACAGCACTCCTGGATTTAAAAATCCAAATGGATGACCTGAAAGATAAAGAAGCTAGCCCTTCTTCTTCTCCTAGACCTCTTGGCTGCATTTGTTCTTGTGAACCACAACATCCTGTGCAAACATTTAGTCTCAGCAGCACAGTTCTCCCTCAACGATACCCAATGAATCAAATCATTCCTTTCGACAGAACAATGAAAGTCTTCTCCCCCAAATCAGAAGCACCTCACACCTTGGTCTCCTGTGGAGCACCCCAGGGATCGTGTGTCTCTCCGACTTTGTACAACATCTTTACAAAACCACTTTTGACCGACTTGCCGAGCTGGGTGTCACCTACACTAACTATGCAGATGACACTCAGATCCTCAGACCGATCACAGGGGACCACGATACAGACAGCGTCACACTCAACGCCATCTTCCCCACCATTCAAGCCTGGTTGGAACATCACGGGCTATGCTTGAATGATGACAAGACTGAGTTGCTCCTCATAGGCTCCCAACTTAAACTTGCCAACCTAAATGACGCCTTCAAAGCCTTTAACATTGATGGTAACACCATCAAAGTCTCTAACGAGGTAAAAACACTAGGTTTCTACATGGACTCATCACTTACTCTCACGGAACAAGTAAAGTGTACCACCTCACACACAACTTACACTTATAAACTTATCAACGCATGCAGACGATTCCTATCACCCGACAGTTGTATCACCTTGGCCAGAGCCCTAGTTCTGTCCAGACTTGATTACTGCAACGCTTTATATGCCGGCACTAAGATCTGCAACATCCGTAAACTCCAGTTTTTGCAAAATAACCGGCCCTCAGAGCTGCGCTCAACATCCCCAGATCAGAGCTCATCTCTTCAATAAGACCAAAACTGCACTGGCTGCCGGTACAAGAAAGAATCACGTTAAAAAAGCTAACCCTGACACACAAATGTCTCCACCGGGTGGCACCCACTTCTTGTCAGACACAATCTCAATTCCTCACCGCACTAGACCCGCTAGAACAGCCTACCTGCACCCCCTTGCAACCCTGAGATTCAAACTCCAAAAAGCGGGCAGCAGTAGATTCCCCACGAGTGCTACTAAGCAATGGAACACTGCTGGTCCAATGAAGAGCACACAAATCATCTGGGACATTCCGTAGACAACTCAAAACGCACCTCTTCACTCTAGGCCGGGGCAATTAAAGCCCTCACCCATGTCTGCTGAACCTATCGAACTCCCATCAGTCAACCATGCTCTCCCACATATATTTTATATTTTATTTATATCACGCACAATGGACCCTCCGGCATGATGGTGCATACAAACAAAAAAAGACGTATAAATATACAACATAAATAACATAAAAAGCTCTATCCAAGCAATTGTAATTCAAAGCTAAAAAGCCTAAATAAGAGAAAAAACAGTGCACAGGAAGGAATTCAATTCAAGACAATATTCAGTTTAGACTGGGGTGATATGTGATTCCAGTTGACAATTCGGTGTAAAAACAATGGAAGATTGCTAGAGCCACATACTACCACAATGCAGTCAGAATTATCTAGACTACACCATTTCTTAGCCTTAGATCCTGTGATCGCATAGAGTTGGGAGCCACTTTTAAATTAAGCCAGGCTAGGATTTTATTTCTTAGGGCATCCTTAGATTCAAACTGTCCTGGTTTCTCCACATTCGTGATAATAAAGTTTCTATTGTCCAGAGCAAAGCGCCTGATGTTGGGGTTCATAATTTGAGCCATTGCAGATTTTTTTACTCGTAGGTCCTTATGGTATGTCACAGAGGATATAGCTGCAGGCTAGGAGCATCCTCAAGAGGAACTTCAATGTCAGGACCAGTGACATTGACCATCGACATTGCAGAACCAAATCCGATTGAATGTAATCGGTGGGAGTTTTTGGCATCCTTGGTGGATCCCCTGCAGGTCGGAGGAGGTTTTAGATGATTTAACAGATCGATTGACAATAGTTTTACCAGGCTTCTGCGTAGACTGTGAGGACTCGAGCAATTGTTGACCGACAACTGATACCCAGGACCGAAAGTCCTGGAAATTTGAACATGCCTTCAGGTCCTGAAACATCTGGTCCTTAAAGAGCAACCAATTGTCGGTTACCGTGATGGTAAGCAGACCCTTGTCTGGCTGCTTGTCTCCCAGCTGCCCCCCTTTATCCTTTGCTGAGATGTAACTGTCTGAGCACACGACTGTGCGTAGCCTTCTGGGATATCATGATCCTTATTCTCGGGGGACACCTCGATTTCCACCCCGGGTTCTTCCTGAAGCACAAGTGTACGAGGCTGTAGATGCATAGAGGGGGATGGGGATGTGCTTGGCACCCCCGCCCCTTTCTCAATGTCATTATTAAGGTTTTTGTTATTAGATAGGAGTTCCGAGAGCAGGCTCTGCTCTTTCTGCAGCATCTGCCTCCTTTTTGCACTAAACATCAGGACCTCAGAGAGGCGGCTGTCTAGCCCATGATTGTCAGGCAGTGGGGAGAGAAAAGGATCCAGCAAAATATCCGCCCCAACCCCCATAGTCCGATGATCGATAGAGGGCCTTGGTATGGAAACCAAGTCTGCTTCTAGGGATCGGACTGTGTCTGTATCCGTACGAAGCAAGGCTTGTAGCCGTGTAGTGGGCATAGCTAGTTAAGAAGCAAGTATAGAGAGCTGAGATGCCCAAGACACGGTCAAATGGTGGGGGGTACGGGGAGGAAAACAGCTGGTGCTTACCCGCGTCTCCTGCCCGAAGCCAACATGACGTTGAGCCAAAACACACAGTAGGTGCTGAGGAAAACTCCAACAAACCACCCTGTTGCACGGCAGGTAAGCCGGGGCACTGAAGAGCCAGAGAGTCAGATGCAGAAAGGCTCCGAGAGTATTCAGGGAGTTGTAAAACTCTGTACTCTGTACTCTGTACTCTGTGCTCACCGCTGCTGCCTCAAACCTGCACAGCTTGCCAAGGGACTCGCTAGGCTTTCCGACACTCGAAGTAGGCTGCTCACGTCACGTCTTAGTAAGAACAGAGTAAAGCATCCTACACTGAATGCAACGTCAGGCTGCACCGCCTAACACAGCCATCTCTGACGTTCCTACGATGTTGATTACTTGTCTATAGGTATTAAATAGACATTTGTATCCTTGTAAATATTGTACCTATAATAAGGCATCCAAACTGTATCTACTTTGCCAGCTACCTACTGTTTATATGTAACCTGTGTAACAATTGTAACATTTTTTCTGTAAGAAAACTCCCAGATACCTTTGGGCTTAGGGCGCTATATAAGCCACAAAAATAAATAAATAAATAAATAAATAAATAAATAAATAAATAAATAAATAAATAAATAAATAAATAAATAAGGACGTTTCTGATAAGAACTCAAGGTTCTTGGAAATGTCGTGTTCCATAGTTTTGATACCTCATAATAGTTAAAAAATATTTAGCAATTGACACAACATTAGGCCAATGCTTGTTTTTCTCCCTTGGATTTCAAAAGCCTAATCAGACTAATTTCAGTGATTGAGCACTCTGTTCCTTCTTTGGCAGATTATACTTCTGCAGTTTCTTCTGTGGCAAAAAGTAGTCGCTTCAAAGAACACTGAAAAATGTAGGTTTCCTGTAAAGGCTTACTTTTACTCAGCCTAAAAATCGAGAGGTTGGTAGCTTTGTTTCCGGAGTCACACAGAATTAGTCTGTACTTTTATGTCACCCAATTTTGTGACTCTGGTGGTGGAATATCCACCTGTGCTCCTGTCTGTCAGTCATTGTTCCATAATTGCTCCTCAGCACCATTCAGCATGCACACAGTTCACTCTGCGTTTCGTCTCTTCTGACAGCTGGTTGGGCAATCCCAGATTTTGCCATCTGGGGTCTGACAGGATGTGGCAACACGTAACTGAAAAACAAGCCTCAGTGCTCAATAATGGGCTGTCACGTCCTGCCCCATTACACTAAATGCTCTATATGTCCAGCACAGGTGCTCGATTGAAGCTTGGGTGAATGTGACTGAGTCATGCAAAGCATAGCAGAGCATATGTGAGGGTGTGCAGTGTGCCTTTGGTTTATGGCTTTTGGGGCATGTGATCATAATTTCTAGAAATCTCGTGGTTCTTGTTTCAGTACCATCCTATCGTAGGCAATTTGATTAAAAAAAATGCAAGCGTTATAAACCCAATGACCACCCTGTTTTTAAGTTAATACATAAACCATGATTGTTCATTGTTTTTTGATGGTTGTATATGGACTGGTTTGTCCATGACTTTGTCCATGGTGAACCTTTGGTACTGATGGTGAATGGCTAAGGGACAGATCATGGAAAACCATGGCCTAATGATGTTAATGGTACCATGGGCATATGTGGTTGTCAATAATCCTAACTCATGTTGTTAACCATGAATAGACATGAACATTAAGATGCTCTGGCATATTTGTTTACCCACTCACTGTTTAAGTCATGTTTAACCATGAAAGACAGTGGTCAGTAATACTCAGCCCCGACAAACATGATTCCTGTAAGGACTGCTGGTAGTTAACAGACAGCCCCTATCACACATGCCTGTCACATTACATGCATAATCTTTTCAAACAACCTGCCACTGAGAAATCATACATCATGCAAAAAACATGGAAAAAAAGACATGTCAAAACAGTTCAGGTTAACCTGATCAAAAAGAAATGGCTGTGTAAAGAAAGTACATACCTTTAAAGGACTGTAACAATATCAGGATGTCTTTATGAATTGAAAAGTAAAACGATTTTAACACTGTGGAAATAAACATGTACATGTGAATTAAATTAAAAATGTACCTATTGATTTTGGAATGAAAACACAACTCATTGTAATGGTGCAAGGATTATGTGTATTCAAGTAGAGCTAGCTATGGATAATCCCTGAGGAACAGAATGGGCAGTTCTCAATGTGGGTACTATAGGTCCCTGTTCTGCCCTGAATTGCATAAGACATATGCAATTTGGTCACATTTCCCAGTGATTCCGCTTATGAAATGATTTCAATGAACTACCTTTTTAGAGCACATATGGAAAAGGGAATTCTTGGTGTTGGTCTCAAATTAATTTGACTTATAGAAGGTTGGTGTTTCAGAGTTTGAGTTCTATTATTTCTTTTCTGAAAAACATTAACCAGAATTTTGTTGTCAATAGATAACGAATTACCCTTCCAAAATGTAGCACCCTTCGACTTGATAATTATCCACAAAATAAAGAGAAGAGAAACATCAAATTTCTTGTGCAGGAATCCTGGACAATAAATTGGCAAATTAGATTGAACATAATCAAAGACAATGGACAGCTCTGGTTACCTGCCCCAGAGAACATGGACATAATGATTGTGATTCATGGACATACCATGGACACAAATAATTGGGACAGACAGAACAGCAATGACCTTGTAAGTATATACCTCAACAACTTTGTTTATCCCTGATACCCATGACAACCAAAGGTTGCCTGTCGATGAATACCCCTCTTTCATGGCCAGAGACCATGGTTCTGATGAACGTGATACATGAACAGATCATTAACAACATTACCATGGCAAACTTCAGAGATAGAATAGGGTTCACCACTCAAGGCACTGCACCCTGTGGCTTAACAGATGTTTTGGACTACAACTCCAATGATCCCTCACTGTTGACTATCCTTAATAGGTCTAATGGGAGTTGTAGTAGAAAACATCTGGGTACCAAAGGTTGCAGACCCCTAATGTGTATACATTTTTATTAATTTATTTACATTTTAGTTACAACAAACCTTTGCAAAATAACACATTTGTTAAAATAACATTACATGACAATTCAAAATATTAATACATATTTAAAAACCTTTAAAACTTTTCAGACTTTAAGACAAATAGCTCATTAGAATTTGTTTTAGGATGACAATCACAGTATCAGTTCATGTAAAAGGAAAATGTTAGGCTACTCAAACTCTTCAGGTATTTCCTACTTTTTCGCCTAAAGTGATTTCCAACAATCATAAAATTGATACATCCAAAGGTAATTTATAGCTGTTCAAAATCTTTCCCCGAAACCACTCAGTGTTAATCAGCACTATATCTGGCACAAAACGGAAAAAGAGCTTGCAACGGGTTGTGGAGAAGATAAGGCATTCCAGTAAAAGATGATGACTTTTTTCCATAACTTTGGAACAATGCCTACATAGTCTCAAGGATCGCTCAATTCCCATTCTCGAAACTGTTACTTCCCTAAAAGAGATTACGCTCAATTTAAAACACAGCATGGCAGAGTGATGCTTTCTTGATGGGTACTGTTTCAGATAAAAGGCATATCATTAAATGCTCTAATTTCGTATTTGAAAAAATACAAAAAATGATACCCCAGAACTGAATCTCTAATCTGCATCCGGTCAAGCTCAAACATAATTGTCTTTTTATCAACGTGAGCCGCTACCAGTTTATCGAGGTTCAAATCATAAATTGCCAGCAGATGTCTACCTGGGACCCTTCTGTCAGCACTCTGGAAGAGCTACATAGAAGAACCGTGGGCAACTCTGCTGATAATACTATTCAATGAGGCAACCATGGGATCTATAAGCTATTTCAATTTCTTCCAGTCTGCCCGCTCTTGCAGCGAGACTAAGCCCGCCTTGTGTCTGATTACCACTAACGCCCTCCCCCTTGGAAGGGCAAGCAACCTTTTCCATTTGAATGACTCTATTTTTCCCCAACTATCTGGCAAATGGCCTGATTCTACTCCATACAAGAGGCGTTGGACCACTTTTTGGTGATAGTATTTAATCATTGGTGTTGCTGGAAATCTACTGAACTTGTCAAACACCAACATTTTGGAAATATTCAATTTGGATTGTATAAATGGACAAATCTGTCTATCCATGATATCATGGACAACTGATGAATGGTGCAACCAGCAAACTCTGCTCTGTTTGTTTTAAACACTGAATAATGTTGAATGGCGTACACACATTGCGGTATATATATATATGGGAAGCATGGAATGGGACAGTCCTCAGTTGGAAGCATTACAAAGGGTGTTAACTAAATGGTAAAATGTAAAGGAGTTATTAATCTTGCTGTCATTTAAAATGCATGGCTACTTCATGAAGGCAGGGAGGCTGTTCTTTGATGCAGGTGTGTGATGATTGCAAAACAGACGAGCAATTATTTTGGTTTTGGGTACCAAACCACCCCAGCACACTGCTGCATATAAGCCTTTTTAAGGAAATTGCTTTGCTAAAAAAAATATGGCTCTGAACACATGGACCCAACAGAACCTTTGGAATGTGAGTAATCATGAAACACTTGGTTTGCAGTATTAGGTCTGCCCAGAGCAAATTGACACTGCACAACCTAACCTTCATTGACCTGCGTGGATGCAGGTACACCTCTGAGTAGCCATGATCACACATGAGGATATTGAAGTACTTCTCTGGCTCTGATTGGCTACATCAGGACATGGTCATAATTTACAATAGTAAGAATGTTTTATGACAGCTTTTGCTTCAGTGGCTGCTTGAATATGTCCACTTCTTTGTCAAACATAGTACACTAGAGAAAATTGTTATTTGTTGGATCCCTGGAAAGTCTGTGGTCTTAAATGTCTATTCTCCTTACTGTGGTATTTCTCCAAGGACCTAAAACTATGTCTATAGAGCCAGGGACTTTGTTCAAGAATAGGACATTTTGCATATCCAGGATTTTGTGACTTGGCAAAGTTCTAGTCTACATACAAAGTACTATGGACATATATAAATGGGGGTCTGGGAATGGTAGAATCTATATACTGCTATAACTCTTCGATTAGTTGGCATTCAGGATTGCCCAAACTCTTTCATGGGCCCATTAGTTGATGGGAACTGCTGTGTGACCTTAACACAGACAGCAGGAGGATTTCCTTGCTTTAGTAAGATATTTAGAGGCAGAGTAGTAGACTATTCAATCCAGATATCTGAGGCTAGGCCTGCTCAGCATCCCTATGTGGAGCAGAACTGTGTGTGTGGTGGTGTTGGTGTCTGTAAAGACCGGTAGGGGGTGTCTGTACTTCCGCTCTCTATATGGTAGAGGAAAGGCACAGCGGACCCCAGCCAAGATTCTCTATAGGGTAGCAATGGACGAGCAATCAAGGCCTAGGTTCTCAGGAGGTGATGCGGGCTGGTTCTTAAGTACAGTGTAGTCCCCGAACCCCCACAAAGGAATGTCTACACACTGTACTACTGAAAACACAGTCTTCATATAATTAATATTCAAAAGTATGTACACAATCACAATAACACACTTTGTACTTGGAAGTCAATAATGATAAATATATACACGTCTAGATTGGTACCACTAATGTTATCAAATCTCATTAAAGTGCATCAACTGTATGGTTAAAATGTCACATAGATCAATAACGAGTAAACCAGCAATAGAGATAGGCAGGAACGTAAGATGGTTGAAACAATAGGCAGAATGCTGACCCCTACCGCTAGGCACAGTTCTGTGTGGAGATCCCCCCACCTAGGCAACCTGTAAATAAAGATATATAGCACAAGCCCAGTCTATATATTGTCCGATAGTCTTACTTCTTCCTATTAAGGTTTTACCCCTCCAATGTACCTGGTGGAGTAGAGTTCTCCGACGATGCGTCGACCGATCCTTCTTGAGTGCCTCCCTTTCAGGCAGGAGTCACGGGTCGTCGAACGTCCGACGGTGAACAAGGTGAACTATGGCAGGGAAGTGGCAGCTTCGTTCCTAGCGGTGCTCGTCGACGACAGAGCGTTGGCGTCCTGCAAGGAAGAGGCGTGCGGGGCACCTCGAAGACAATAGTTCTGGACCGCAAAGAGATGAGGAAGAATTGTGGCCCAGCAAGGGCGTCGAGTCGTCGGCGTCTCTGTGGTCTGTAGGTGGCGGGAAACCCACTGGTGGATGCTCTTCGGCGCGTCGACGGTCGGGCCTTCTCCAGCGGGAGACAAGCGGATGACGATGCAGACGAGAGCGTCCGATGATCAATGAAAGTTCTTAGGGAAACGGGAGCACGGCAGCTCCGGTCGGCGACGACGGTCGTCGACAGCGGCAGACAACAGTCCGAGTGCTTCTCCTTGGAATTCCTCAGCAGTCCCCGTATCGGGTTGGCAGCCTGTCGAAGGTCTGTCTACCAGGGAGCGTTGGCAAAGATCAGCTGTGCACGATGGTCCCTCGTAGCTCGGGAAGAGGGCGCCTTACCAGGTCCTCTCTGGGTCAGTCCTTGGAGGCACAGCAGCTTTCAGATTGTGAAGGAGAGCAACAGCAATTCTTCTCGTCCAGCAGGGCTTCAAGGTCAAGCGTCAGTTAATCCAGTTACTCGTATTAGTGGACTTCAACTTCTGAGCACGATTCCTAGCAGTGAGAGGTCCCCAGATATACTGTTGATCTCCCATTCATTCCGCTGGGTCACACTCAAGCATCCAATCATGACTACGGGCATTCATGCAGGCAGGCAGCCAATCAGGCACACGAGGTATTCAGGCCATTCACTTCTCTCCAGACACTCACAACAAGTTATGTGTATTGGGACAAGTACAGAGCCATTCAACACTCCAAGCTGCATTCATACCGGTTTCGGGCAGGGTTGTCTCGGTCATTGTGTCAACCACCAGATACTAGACACCCACAACACAGAATGCATATTCGTCACACACTATATTCACCCAGGTCCCACCCAAAGGAGGTACCCACAACATACATCACCGGGAAGGCTCCAGCAAGTCTGACTGGGCCTTCACAACAACACCATATATGGCACTTCCATCCAACAGCCAGTCAGGGGGAAGGGACAGAGTCAGGGCTTCCCAGGACTTTGGGAAAACAAAGTAATGGGTAATAGAAAGCAAGAGGCCACCGGGGCCATCTTGTTTTCCATCAGGAATCAACTGATCCCAATGGCAGGGCCGGGGTATCCCAAAATGGAGGATACGCCGCGCACCTGTCACATTCAGCATGGAGCTGCCACCAGCCCATACCCTGCTCTGTGGGCCACCCACAGGTGCCCAAAAACATACACTAGGGGCACAGGGCTGTACCCCCCACCCATGGGTGCCATAAGGGTATCCCACGGGTCCGTTCACCAAACCAAAAGAAAGAGAGCTGCACCGCCAGGAGTTCCACATGAACTCCTGCGTGGAAAACACGACAGAACACGTGATAAAAAGCAGCAAAGGACAAGGATGCGGTGGCCCTGTCCCTCAAATGCATTTCCAGCATCACAGTGTCCATCTCTTAGCTCCTCCTGAAAATACAATTTTTCAAAAGCTTATAGGGATATCATTTAAGGGTAGCCGGGCTTACGGGCTGCTGCCCCAGGCCATCCCCTCACTACCGCTGGCACTGCCTTTGCTAGCCATGTCAAATAACCAGAGTCAGTTGGAAATGTGTTGCTCTCGGCTGTATCCAGCTTAATCTAAACAGAAAAAGCAGGATCTACTATCTGTTTTTATGAAATACATGCATTGCATGAAAGGCTAAATGCTATAACACGCTGCTTCAAAATCGGTGTCATTTTCAAGGCAACATATATCTTCAATCTTCTTGAATATTGAACAAACTATAACTCTTGGGCTGTGATTTATTAGCTGGTGTATTTTTTTGTGTTGGCATGGCGGTTGGGCAATCTTAATTTTCATAGAGTAAGTCATCGCAATGCATCTATTAAAAGGCTTCTCTATTCTTATAAGAAATTAGGAAAAGATGTTCAATGGTATTGACACTGGAATCTCATGTTGTCCTTAACATGTTATATTGATTGGCATTGTATTTCGTTCTTGCAGTTTGCCATTTATGATATAGAAAATAAAATGTTGTACTTGTATGCTAAATAAGAAAGAATCAAGCACTGGATAACTATAAGGGACAACTTAAGCTGTCTTGTCTTTATTCTTATTGATTATTAGTTTAATGTGTGTGGGCCAGAAAACAAATATATTTTTTGGAAGGGGTACATTTACAAATATTCATTTAAGAATTCCTACAGTCAAAGAACAAGTGACAAGTAACAGTGCTTAGAGTAAACGTTCCGCTTTGCAGGCCAATAGTTGTGGACCACCATGGGTCACTCCATTCATAGGCTCTCTCTGCACAGACATGTGTCAATTGCTGTGCAAATTGAGGCATACCCACTTGCATGAGCACCTGTAACTCTACCTCTCTGCCCTGACCTCTCTCAAGCCCTCTCTTGATGGAGCAAAAAGAGAATTCTACCTCACCCTCATTGACTCTCACTCCTACCGTCCTCAATGGCTACAGGGCTCCCTAAACTCACTCCTCACTCCTCCTAAACCTATGACCATCAACTCCACTCACACAGCTCATGACCAAGCTGCATACCTCTCTGCAAACATTTTCAAAATTAGAGACTTTTGTTTGACCTTCCTCACACTCCCTCCGACATTCTACACTCTTCCTACTCTACCATCATCCTCTGCCTCTACCCACCACATTAGTCATACTAATACTGAAGAGGTCCTATTTGCACTGATGAAGGCTAACCTCTCTTGTGCCCCATCAGACCCTCTTCTGCCACAGCTAGTCAAGCCTATTGCCCCTTTAGTGGCCTCTAACCTCGCAGAACTCTTTAACCTGTCCTTGGACTCTGCTTGCTTTCCCTCTATTTTCAAAACAGCCAACTGCTTCCTCTCCTAAAAAAGCAAAGGGATGACCCAAACCTGCCGGTTAACTTTCACCCCGTGTCTCTCCTTCCACACTACTCTAAAGTTCTCAGAACGGTTGTGTTCAACTGTCTTGCCAATGTCTTAGACATACAAAACCTTTGAGAATCTGTGCAAGGAGCGTTCCACTCCTGTCACTTCCTGGAAACTGCTCTTTTGAATGTCTCCAACTTCATCACCTCTGCTAAGCACTCCAACCTATCCTCTTATCATGATTCTCTTTGAACCTCCTGCTGCCGTTGAGGCTGTCGATCATTTTGATCTCCTTAATACACTCATTCTTCATGGGATTCGCAATTGAGCCATTGCCTGGATTGAATCCTACCTTGCACCTCACCAATTCTATATCTCCTAGGGCAAAAAGGAATCTCAGCTCACTCCTCTAACTGTCTTGGGTCCTCTTCTCTTTACACTGTACACCTTTGCTCTTGAGGCACTTATCTCCTTCTTTGGGTTCTTGTACCAACTCTTCACAGACAACACCCAAATCCCCTTCTCTTCTCCTGAACTGTTCCCAGATCTCTCAATCAAGCTTTCAACTGCCTCTCTGACATTAAATATTCGATGGCTTGCACTCTCTGATGTTAAACTTTACCAAAACAAAGGTGTTTTTCTTCCCTGCCAAATACACTCTTTCATCCCTTCCCTGCCTATCCAGTTCCCACCTGACACTGTTTTTATTTTTATTTATTTATTTATTCGTATAGCGCCGACCGCCCGCAGGCATCGGGGTGCTCACATAGAGACAAGGACAAGACTCCGAGAGAGCCTAGAAGGTGCAACAGGACAGATACAAAGATACTGGAGACCTAGTTAAGTGGTTCTAGGTCGAAGGTTACTTAAATAGCTCAGTTTTAAGCTTTTTACGAAAAGCCGTAAGGTTTGGTCCCCTACTCTTCTTCAGCAAGAAACCTCAGCTTCATGTATGGTCCATCTCACACCTTCTCTTCTTTCATCTTCAAATCTGCATTGGCAGATCACCTCAACCTCCTAAATATTAGGAAAATCAGGCACCTCCTTCCTTTCAACTCTGCCAAGCATTTCTTAACCACCCTTGTCTTCTCTAAGCTGGACTACTGTGCCAGAATCCTGTTTGGTCTCCCAACTATGCTTTCTGGCCTTTTGGCAATATCATTACATTTGCAACCAGGACTCTCTTTGAATTCCCTCACTTCACACCTGCTTCCTCATACCGTCACCAGGCTGGATGGCTGACGATGCAAAACAGGGCCAGATTAAAATGTCTTCTCCTTGTTCCTAAATCTATCCAGGGTAAGAGACCAGCATATATGTCCTCTTCTACCAAACTATACAAGCCTTCTTGTATTCTCTGCTCTGCCTTCTCGACTACCCATGTGGCACCTTGCTCTCCCTGTGCTTCCTCTCGCTTCCGCTCTTTCTCTCTTTTGCTCCCCTTGCATGGAATTCTCTTCCCTGGGACATCGGAGAACCTCTTAACCTACCTCTCATCAGCTTTCAAGCTTTCATTTTTGCATCTAACCTGCATCTGTCCCTCCCTTGCTCTTCCTCCACTCTAGCAGTTCATCAATCGTGGACACATCCCTAACACAGCTGGCCATACCGCCTACCTGCACTTAAAAATCTCTAATGTTGGTTGTCCTTAATCTATTTATCTCCACCATGATTTGTCAACGGTGACTGTTCCATTTACTCCCCTGCACAACCTGGTTAGAATGTCACTCAAACTCACCTCATTGTACGAAGCTCAGTGCTTCCCGTTAAATATGATTTTTTATCTATTGTATGCTCTTTTGTGATCAATAGAGCATTGCTCCTCCCTGTATATCTGTATATAAATAACGAAATAACTTCATACATATTTGTTTTCTTTTAAATAGCTGAGCTAGCTCAGTGATGTAAGTACCTTCCTGGGATATATGTGTGAAGCCTGTTTTCATATTATGGAACATCAGCCTATCACCATCCATAGGCAATTAAACCGAATGTCATTACCTTGTTACAAATAATATCTATTATTACATGTTAGCACTCTTTTAAACAACACTATTCAAACATTGCATTCTGTTTAGCAAAGTAGAACATCTGTGATGTATGTTAACTTTGTGGCACCATGAATTTGCAAGGAACTCTGCAAACAAAAGCTTCCACAACCCCCTGTCATTGAGGCACACCTTTTTGAGATAAGAGGGGCCGGGGTGCAGATCAGGCTGCAGCTGTGCAAAGGAAGCACACTGCACCTTGCATCTGAGGACAATAAAAGTGTGATGTGAGGCTAGAAATGCCATCCGATGTGAGTACCTATCCATTTGAAGTTGTGCAGGAATTTGTAGGTAGTGACCCTGACTTATGGTCGCTTTGCTGGGTATTTCATTGCATACCAAGGCCACATGCGGGTCATTTTAAGGCACCATCCCAGTTATTACATGCTTAGTAAACAAAGTAATCTTGTGTCAACTTTAGAAATAGTTTCATTAGTTTACACCTATTGTCGGTTTTTTACATCTGTGATGCCACTTCCTATGACACGATCAAGTTCAAATGTCATGCAGCAGGATTTCCTGTGATGCAATTGAGGTCAGAGTTCATGGGATGTCGCTTCTGCTACCCCACACATGATGCCGAAATGACTTCCCTGTAGGGCCGCCTCCTTTCTCAAGCGTGTTGCTAGGAGTTATTCCCATAGCATTAGCAGCATCTGTTTACTTGGGGAGTCCTGCAGTAAAGGAATCTGTGAATACATTTAGAGTAGCACGTGAGGATAGTCAGTCATTAGAGAAACATCTCGACGTTCTAAGGTTTGCTTACATCGCTGAACGTTGGGAACAAATGTGGAGGTGTGCATTTGTTGGGTCTAAAAAAAGAATGAAGCAGACGCCCCCTTTACACAGCTACTAGGCCTGGCCTGGGGGTGGCATCGGATTCTATCAGGTGGTACCCCAGGCCCTCTTCATAGCCTATATCTAGGGGTTGTCATGCATGATAATGCAAACACAGGCACATCACCTTTTTGCATCTGGACCATGTGTCCCACGCTGGCACCAAGAGTTGCATGTATCCGAGATACAAACCACTCCAGCACAACTTCGCAAGTGCAGTCTGTATTCTACCAGCCCGATCAATCAATCAGCCCCAACTCTGTACAGTATATGCGCTGAGGAGGAGGCAAGTGTGATCACCTAAGCCTCCGCCTGGGAACTGATAAGCAACACATGTTGCTTTTAAGGCTCGACCGCAAGGGCTTGCAAAAACCGCAGCGGGGCCTCGCTTTGAACGCACCGCTGCTGACTGCAGGAATTGGAAAGTCTGATTTAAAAAGTTTCACTTTGTTTTTTGTGTACCGTATCTACTTTTTTACAATAATTAAAATTATGACAATAGTGTTGTTGAAATCAGACTGGAGCCCCCCAGAGCCTGGCACCTCAGGCAGCCCCCGCCTGTACTGCCTGATGCAAAGACCGGCCCTGTGTGTGTTGAAAGTGTTTGGTGGATGAGAAACGCTTAACAAATACTAAATTCCCTGAATGTGGCGATTAATCAAGACTTTACTAGACACCCCTGATATACGAACGCTTTAGCTTGCCATCTCAGGCCAGTGCGTGTACCACTGGACTCTATAAATGGGCCTCTAACAGGCCGTGGGCACACATGACCCACCTTAATTTCCTACAGAGAAATGTAAAATGAGAGTATTTTCATGGGTTTATAACAATATGCAGGGATTGTCTTCATTCCAATGGCTTTTCATGGGAGTGTAGTCAAATATCCCAGCAACAATGTCCTCAGATGCATTGAAAACAATGCCGCTTGGGCTAGTATAATACACAGGCCCTCGGAATGTGACATGTGAAATCTGCAGAACATTTTTAACCATTTTTTTAATAAAATTGAAACATGTTCAGACTGAAATATAGCATTATATACATAGTAGCCGAGCACAAGCAATAGCATATGCATTTCTGTTCCAGATGCCAAATAATTGATTGACACCAGTATGGCATAAGCAGTGTTCTGGCCACTTCTTCACATGCCAGTGCTTCTACAGATAAGCGGGGATGCAGCAGGGATCGTGCACATTCCCCACTCTCATTTCCCACTCAAAAGGTTCCATATTTTGCCATTTTAACAGTTAAGATACCTTAGCGAGCTATTGTGTCCCTTGCTGAGATTTGTGTGTAACCTGCAGGTTGTGGGTTTCAATCCCGGTGAGTTTAGTGAGCCGTCGGAAAAAAAAAAACGAAACGTTGGCTGCAGATCACAGGGTACGATGCCAATAAGATAGCTTGGCGGGTTAAGGCACATGCTGCAGAGACCATCAGACCCTGCAAATCACAGTTTTCAGTCGCAGTATACCCTGATGGACAACGGTTCCAATCATCATATAATTGTTTAGCAGGCCAAGCGTCTGCTGCTTCGTTGTGCATGTAACATGCAGGTCGCAAGTTTAATCAAGGCTGGGCCAACCCTACCATATACTTATCCGCAGTCAATAAGAGAGGGTATGTAGGAGGGAGTCTTGGAAGCCCGTGATTGGCCCGGGTGGCCGGTAAACTAAGTGAAGAGCAATGGTGCAGTTAGGGGAGCGGTTGACTTTGAGGAATAAATAGTTGCTATTATTCCCCAGATCCCTGACCACCTTTCTGATAGGTATGGTCTCTTTAGCTACGAACGTGACCACGCCTCCTTTCAGGAGAGGGCGGTCTTGCCTAGAAAGGGTGTAACCAGGTGGGATAGCTGAAGCTAGTGAGGGTCCAGACGCTTCATGTAACCAGGTTTCACTGACAAATAGGAGATCAAGGGTTTGGCTGATGATAAGGTTGTGAGGGTCCAGGGCGTGGGCCACGAGAGAGCGAGCGTTAATGATGGCACAAGAGAGCGGTGATGTAGGGGCAAAGTCGGGCTTGGGCAAAGGAGGGGCATGGACGATGCATTGGGGCGGGTGTCAGCAGGCGTACCGGAGTCTTGGGCAGTGGCAGGCATTACAGGGTGGAGGGCAGTAGCTTGCGCTGGAATGGGAGTCTCCGTATTGACGAGGTGTGTGGGTGCAGACATAGAAGCAACAAAGGTAAAAGGGGCCGCAGTCATGGCAGTGTCCGGGATATGTGGACGCATAGATGCATACATGGAGGATCTATGTGCCAGCGTCACCGTGGCCAGTACAGGTAAGACAGCATCAGTTAGTACAGTGCTATTATCGGACACCATATTATTATGGACGTTGACATTTACATTATGCAGCGTCTCATAGGTAGGTATAGGTAGACTAGCATCAGCCAGTAGAGCTGCATCAAGAGGCACAAGAGTATCGAGGGCAGTGGCATTAATACTATGCAGCATAGCGTTTGAAGCTACAGGTAGCATCGTAACATCGTAACATCGTAACGGACTGTGCATTGGAGTCATAGGCCAGCGCCTCGTGGGTGCAGGTACTATCAAAATGCATAACAGTAATAACGGCAGCGTGTAAATGCCTGCCAGTGTTCTCGTTAGGTACGTCAGTAGGTACTAACAAAGGGGCGTGAACGGCCGCGACAGCCGTGGGTGAAGTCACGGAAGCAGCGAATGAGGAGTCAGAGGTCCGGACCTCTACGGCTTTTCCAAGATTGGCAAGTGCAGGCGGCAGAGAAAAGCGGACTGGCAGCGAGGTAGTCACGCAGAGACGAAAGAGCTGATCGAGAGGAGAATGTAAGCTTTCACAGACTGTTCATATCCGCGTTATGAGGCTCCTGATTGAGATGCTTCCCCATGCGTGCTAATAAGACTACCCTTTTTTGATTTTTAGTATTCAGATGCTGTGGGTGGATCTTTCTCTGAAAGTAAGGTCTTCTAATCTGACCCCACTTTCATAATGCTCCAGACTGAATGGCACAGGGCAAGCATGCACCTCTGTTGGGTCTGACTACTGACACCTCTCAGCAGCTGCCTTGTAGTCTCGCAGCATGGCTGTACACTCCTGCCAACACACTAAACGAGCACGAAGCGCCAGCAGCCAAGATCATGGACAACCCTGGCCCTAAAATAAATTATACAATTTTATTGTAGTTTGTATGTGTATTGCTTGTTACTATGATAATATATTGTAAAGTTGCTTTATATCAGCTGTATCAATAAAATATATATATATATATGTATATAAATACTGTGATACCGGATCCTGGTGGCAGTTGATTAAGAACTAAATGTAAACCATGTCTTAGACATGGTGGTCTCTCTGAATCCACAATTATGTGGCTGATACATTGTGTTGTCATTTTATTGCAAAATGAGTTTCTATTGATCTTCCTACCATGGCCTTCTGTGTATTTACTGACAGGGACTGTGTTTCACTCAAATGAAAAAGCCTTTGTCGTCCATGGGAACGGTTTCTCACATTCCAGGAAGACAGGAGGTGCTGCCCCCAGAGGGCAGGGAGAGATCCAGTGCTTTAAATGTCATGCTCTGCCAGACCAAAGGCAAAGGAAATCACAGCAGGGCAGCAATTACCATAGACCATTGATGCACGCAGACAGAGGGATAGGGATGAGTTAGAATAGCCAAGAGAAAGGTTGCCAGTCATTTGGTCGAAAACAATTGATCGACTGGACAACTGGTCGAATTTTTTTTTTTTTATTTTTACCCCTTTTTTTGGGGTGGGGGGTCCCCCCCGAACCCCCCTTTTTTTCTTTCTTTTTTTTTTTCTACACGAAAACCCACAAAACACATATATAAATAAATAAAAAAAAATTCGACCATTTGGTTTTCCACCAAATGACGTCGACCAAATTGCAGTCGACCAGTTTGTAGTCGACCAAATGACTGGACACCAAGAGAAAGGTAGCAGTCCACAGAATGGTTCCACCATCTTGGATTCTCCCAGTACCCCCAAGCTAGCTGAAATCTCACACCACTTCCTGCAGACAAAGCACTCTGAATATGACATCACCAGGCCAAAGATTTGAATTAGGCTCCAGGTTTGGGCACCTTATAGACTAGAAGAGAACCAGTCCTATGAACAGCAGCTAAAAGTCGAAAAATAGACCTGGACTCTGTTTTCCAGCTTTGACCCATTTTAGATCTGCTCGACTGCTTCTAGGCCTCCGTGCCTTGAAACACTTGTGTACAGGCGCGTTATAAATGCCATATCATATCATATCATAGGCAAAATCTTGCCCGCTCTTCACACAGGTCCAGCCGATCACTGCTACACGATCACTCCGCCTCACTGGAGAATATCCAGCTGGCATGAACGTTTCAATGCCAGTGATCCTTTGGAAACAGCTGACTCAAAATGTCTCGACAACATCTTCAAGTATTGAACCATGGAAAGTGCCAGGAAGCTTGTCTCCATGCTGTTAAGCCCCAAGTACAAGCATTACCGGTATATGAAGTTATTCTGCACCTCCTGGCCTTCCTTGAAGGGCCCGTGTGACTAGTAAGACCCCACTGTATACCTTAAAAAACTACATATTTAGTGAACTTGACATTGCTGCTGGAATTATGACCTGCGCACTCCTGTTTGCTGACTTAGAGAACCCCCTTCCATTACAAGTCTGCATATTCTGTCTGTACAGTAAATTGAATTAAAGTATCCTTTTTTGGATCTATGTGATTGCTCTGCCCTATTTACTGTGACCTTTGAAAATGTTGGCTTTTTTAGTTTGACTCCCTTTTCACCCATATATATGCGAGGGTAGCCCCCCGCAATTCCTCCTTCATCCATTATATACTGTACCTATCCCCCCACATATATACGGGATTGAAAAGGGGGCCGAAATAAAAAAGGTACCATTTTCTCGGGTCGCAATAATTGTATAAACCCTCCTTTTTCTATGGAACCATGGGAGGACATCCTTTATTTTAGTAGAACAGTACTATTATTGTTTTGCCTTCTTCTGTGCTAGCTCAAATCCCCCCTAAAGAGAAGGGCTTGCCCGCAGAACATGCTACCTTAAAGAGGTGAAGGAAGTATACCTGTCAGGCTCTGCCGGTTTCACTTTTATGATTGGGATCAATGCTGATTTAGTAGTAATATGGGCTGAGTAGGAATTGTATCCACTACTCATACATGTACTCCTGCACTGCAGTGGTCAGTTTGTCACAGTCTACATGCACTATCTGCCATGGTGTCAATCTGATGTGCTTCAGTGTGTTTTTCCACCTTCTGGGCGAGTAGCAGGAGAATGACTGCTTTTTTAGTTATTTCCATCTTTCAAATACTTTCTAGACTGGAGATGCTGTGACTTCTGGTGCAGCGGAAGAAACCAGAGATGTTGCCGTTTTAGGTCAGGTAGGATGGAACTTTGCTGTTATAGCCCTGTATGTGATGCAGGGGTTTCTGAAGGTGATGCAGTTTGAGGGGTTAACGAATGAAGCTCTCCAAGGGCTTAGACGATATAATCAGTTTCAATCACGCTTGAGACAGGCTGCGGCTCTCTAGACGGCTTTCAATGGATCCACAAAGAAAGGGATGCCTCTGGCAAGAATGATGTTGGCTGCATCCAAGTGGGAAAGGTCCAGTACTTGGAGGAGGTTTTTGAAGTTTGTAGTGGGATGAAGGGCCTGATTTTGCAAAGTAGAGAAAACTGATCCTCTCTGTCCAAGGTTTCACCGCAACGTAAATCTTGAAGAAAAGATCCACATCAACATTTAATGTATTCTACTTGGTTCTTTTAAATAATGCAAATGTACATAAAGCCATAGTGCCATTTTGAGTAGTGCTGAGTGAATAGGTTCAGTTATTCACCAAATCTCCTGAAGTTTGGGTGCTTTTTCGCTCCCACAAAATGTCTGATCTTTTCCAGGGATTCATCCAGGCAAGTTCAAGGTCAGCCACAGTTAAGGATTATGACACTGCAAAGAAAGGAAGGTTGTTTCCATCCCCTAAAGATCCCTTATAACATGCTCTAATTAGTGTGCCTCTTTTGGTGGAGGGAGACACAAGAAGCAGTGGTGTGTCGATAGAGGCATAGGGCAGATTTAAGGAGGTGCAGGCGAAACCTGTTATCTATCCTCCAGGCGTTGCTTACACCTCCCAAGCCTAAATCTATTGCTCCCCCCGCTCTGCTAATTAATTCACTACTTTTCATCTAAAATTTCTAAAATGTGTCCCACGTTCACATCTTCCCTCTCCCACCTCTTCATCCTATTTTTTCTACTCTCTAATACATCTCCCCTACCTTGCTTATTAAATTATCATCCAGCTTTCACTTTGCCAACCCACATTGCACACTTATGGATCTCTTTGCTCCTCAAACAGTCAAAGAAAGTGTCTCAATAAACTGCCCTTATTTCTCTGACCTGATTTCTCACTCTCTTTGCAGAAATCTTCTGTGCTCCCTTCAAACCTGCAACTGTCGTATCCTTTTGAAGAAACTCTCTACTGACCCAAATGTCCATCATACTATCGGCTACTGACCCTCCTTCCCCATTATTCAAAGCATCTTAAGTGTGTGGCCTTCTAATGGATAACTAAGCACCTTGAGGGTAATAGCCGTGGCGATCCACTCCAATCTGGCTTCCGTAGTAAACAGTCCAAAGATACCGCACTAATACATATCTCCAACTTTCTCACGGATGCTCACCACTCCAGACTCTTTTCTATAATCATCATTTCAGACCTCTCTGCTGCTTTAGATACCGTAGATCACTTTTCTTTCATTCACATTCTCTAGGACCCTAGGTTTTTCAAATCTATTCTTGTCTGGATTACTTCCTACCTTGAAATTTGCTTCTTTAAAATCTTCTGGAGCTTGCTGACCTCTGACCCCCTCTCTTCATCTTCTGTATATCTAACCTATGAACACTTATCTCATCCTTTGGCTTTTTCTATCAGCTTTTTGCTGAAGACACTCAAATTGTTTTCGCCCTTCCCTCTTTCACTCTAGCCATCTTCGAACGGATTGCAAACTATTTCACTGGAATGTGGCACTGTTCACTTCCATCCCTCCTCCCCTCTCCTCTGCCTCATGCTGAACTCTTCAAAAACAGAAGTCAACTTTCTCCCAGTTTCCAATGCTCTTCGCTCCTATCTCCTTCCTGCGTGACCTTCTTGCTCCCTCACTCAATGCTTGAAAGCTTGGGATACTCTTTGATAGCAACCAATGACTGTGACAAATCATCACTACCACTGTCTCTGCCCCACGTTTTAACCCGCTCAACATTTGGAAAATGTGTATAACAACTCTACAGAGACTATAATCTCAACTCCTCTGCACAACAAACTGGACTACTGCTCTAGTTTACTCCTTGGCCTTCCTCTTTACTTTGTTCTCCCTCTAGAAAAAGTCCTGAACTTTGCTAACTGCACTCTCTATAACCTACTGAGATCTTCCTGCACTTCTACCTACTGACAACATGCTGGTTGGCTCTCCATGCACAACCACTCTCTTTTTAAATTCCTTCTCCTAGCCTACAGAGCTATCAATGTCTTCCTCCTCAGACCCTGTCTGATTGCATCTCAGTTTACCCACCATCTCATCCCCTCCGATTCTCCTGTGCACTCCTGTGCACTCAACCTCACCATCCCATTCCCTGCCAAAGCCTCCTCTCAGTTCTGTTCTTTGGGCCTCATTATATGTTTGGTGGTATCTCAGTGGGAAATCCACCGAGATACCACCAAATGGAATTACCATTACTGCCCCTTGGTCCAGCGGTATTACCGGCAGATTAAAAGTGATAGTGGCAGTGTTGGTCCCCATTTAGTTGGAGTCCACAGGACTCCCTGGGGGATTTTGGTAGAAGTACTGTGATGGTAATTCTGCTGGCGGTAATCTTTTTGAAATTTGAGGGAAAGGTGGCAGAATCCACCAACTTAACACCAAACTCATAGTTGGGCGGTGCAGTAGTGTGACAGTATAAGGTATTACCACTGCATTTAACCAGCACCACCCAACTTGTAATGAGAACGCTACACTGGAACCCACCACCCATAAAAATCAAAGCTAGCCCATGTGTGGTTTTCTTCAAAGCTCAGCTTAAACTTCACTTATTTGCTAAACACGGAGCTGCCACTTTATCTCCACAATCCTCCCAACCTGACCCCGCTATTGCCTCCAGTGACACTTAATAATGTAATTTTGTACATTTAATTTGTACTCCTTTTAAGTTTGAAGTATTTGCCACTTACGTTAATGTTACCTTTGTAAGTCACCCATTGTATTATATATATTTCGTTTCTGTTAGTTTTGGCCCTGGTATATGTCCTACTATTCTCCACATCCCCCTTATAAAAGGCAAGACAATACCCCTTGCGGATACTCTCTCTCTCACACGGTCAGGGGATGACCATGAATATTCATATAAACACTTTGTTGACAGGGTCGACAGCAACCTATGGACCTCACCCATTACATTGCTAATTAATGAGCATGTCTATTGGGTTGTTGAGCTATGTTTTCGAGCTTAAACTGACTTTCCAACATTGATGATCGTAATATATAGTGATAGCCCCCCCATTTTTTTTTTTATTTGTTGATTTTAGGAGTACCATTGAAATCTCCTTGTGTGGCCCTGGATTGCATGGTGGAGACTATGAAAATCGAGTTCTTCCCCTGAAGAACGTTCGTGCAATTAGTGCAAAAAAAGAACTGAAACATGTCGGGATTGTTGTTTGCCTGAGTCAATAATACTCAGTTTTGAAACAAGTGTCAAAGCCATTCATGTGTTTAGTACTGTGTTGTATTTATTGTATGTGGTTATATGTATGTGAAATTGGTGACTTGTATTGGTTTTATATTTACCATGTTTTGTCTTTTTGGGTCATCTTTATGCAAAACATTTTTATGAGTTTTTTAAACCTTTGTGAAAAACTTTATTAAAATATTGGTTTTTTTGATACTGTGGAAAAACATCAATTACTGGGCCTATTCTTTCAAGACTAGATGTACAGGGAGGGGTTGCTATATCAAATCATGTGTATAGATCAGTTATTTTGATAACATTGAATCTGTCTCCTTTATATATTACTATTCTCCACAGTCATAAACTGACTCATTACTTGTTCCCATATGTATGCTGTTCCCTTCATGGGAACGGTTCCACCGTATATAAATGAGTGCGTTTTAGTAAACAAAAATCAAAATACTTTCCTGTCGCCATCCAGAATTATCTTCGTGGTTTTTCACCTGTTCAAAGCTCGCAAACGTGATTCTCTTTGATAGTAAACTCCAACTGTACCAATTCATCACTACCACCACCTCTTCTTCGCTTATCAAGCTTCTTAACCTTTGGATAATGTGTCAATTTCTTACCACTTGAAGAACGTGCTAAGCAATCTCGACTATTGCTCATGCCTACTCCTTGGCCTTCCACTCTACTCCTTCCTCTCTCTAGACAGAGTCTTCAACTTTGCTACTCACACTCTGTACAAACTACCCAGATCCTCCCAGACCTCTACCTACCAACACCATGCTGGTTGGCTCTCCATGCACAACTGCACCGTTTTCAAATGTCTTCTCCTACTCTTCAAATCTATTCATGGTTTGCATCCTTGTTACACACCTAACTGAGTCTCTGTTTACTCACCATTTCATTCATTCCACATCCACTCCACTCCTCCTCTCTTAACCTCACTATCCCATGTTCCTGTGCCTTCTCTCGCTTCCACTCTTTCTCCCTACTTGTCCCGCTCCCTCAAAACCTGCTGCCCATAAAAATCAAAGCCAGCATGACAGAGAATATCTCTTCAAAGCTTGGCTTGAACCTAACATACTTGCTAAAGAGGGAGGCCCCCTCTCCGTTCCCCCATCCTCCGTACATGACCCACCATTCCTCCAGTGCTATGTAACAATGTCATGTTGTTCATTTGCAGAGTAGTCCTGTTTAGTTTGAAGTACTTGCCCGCTATGTTATTTGTTACCTTCGTAAGTCACCCGTCTCTTATTTTCTACTGTTTGTTTTGTTTTATTCCTGGTGTATGTCTCACTTTGTTCACATCCTCATGAACTGGCTCACTAATTGTTCTCATCGTTGTACTATTGTGCAGGCACCCTTCCATGAAATTCCTCCAGCACCCGTAAATGTGATATTGTAAGTCATTTCTGCATGAAATTGGCATCCCTGTTCTTTACCTAAATACAAATGCCCTCTGTTGCAGGGTGTATGGATTGCAATGGCCAGAGTTTCACGTGCACATTTGCAGGAAATATGCCTTTCTGGTTCTGTGTGATAAAAATGTTCATTTTCACGGGGCACTTTGGGAAAATATGTCCAGCCTTAATAATGTCTGCCCAAACCAGCCATGTTCCAGGTGTTCACCGTGTTTACACATTGGAAAAAATGTCATGCAATGCATTTAGGTGGAAGGTGTTCCCCTGGGATTTCATGCTAGGGGGGTTATGAAAGAAGTGGATTTAGAAAATCTTGGCTTTAATTATGAGGTTTGTAATAAGGAAATGATTACAAAAAGTGTATTATGGGAATGTGGAAATATGCATATACACATTATGGACTTGACATTTATGGTTGAATACACTACCTTATTATAGAGCAACAAAAAATATGTTTCAACATTATAATATAGCTGAAGTTTTAATCAAATTTAAATGTCATTTATTGTTAACTGGAGAGAGAGATGTTCTCCAAGCAAAGATGCCACGAGATCTGTGCACGTCACTTTTATAATGATAGAGAAGCAAGTGCAAACCTTCCATCATATATTGATTGAATGTTCAGCATTAAATGACTTCGGGAGGAAACACTTTGTCAAGCTTGTCCCTATAAGAGCCACGTTAAAGGGGATTACGTTTGGGGACACTTAATGAGCAGGAAAAACAGTTCGCCAATAAGTACTACTGGAACATTTTGTAAAATGATTGGCATTTTTGAAACTGGATAAGTATTGATTAATGGACAGCGAATGGTTTCCTGTAAACCAGAACACCGTTTTAAGAAATGATTAGCATTCCAATACATGTGGGCGCCCCAGGGCTCCTATCATGCCATGGTGATGATTGTACTGGACAAGGCTGTTTTTTCCTGCTTCGACCCTACAATTGCTCCTGCTATTTAGGTGAGTGAAGGATGTGTTGCACGAAGAATAATAAGGTGTAATGTGTGAGTGCAACGTAATGTGTGATGGATCCCCTTGCAAGAGGTACATCAGGGCAGGCTCCGGCTGGCTCCGGCCACTCCCCTTTAAATAATGTCCTCTAGCCTATGGTCTGATGCTTGAAGTAGTGTCTACGCTGCGTACAGTGGAGGTCCAGTTGCCTTTCTTTCTTGGTGCAGCCCGCTGTCACACTTGCAGGTTTCTGTCTGAGCCAGGCCCCTCCTTGGCCTCACTTGCTCTTTAGCAAAGGATCTTTAGCCCACTGCACTTACCCCTCTCCCTCTCCCCTGCACTTGCACGTTCTCAATGTCACTGGGCCTAGTAGGATTGTTGGTTTTGTTCTTCCTTGTTCCCCTCCCTTGCCTCGTCGTGCTCTGAAACACATGTGTATGAGTGCAATACAAATAAAATACCAATATCAATAAGGATAAATTAGAACTATGCTAACGAATTCCTCAGGTCTGGTTTAATGATCTCCTACTAGTGCTAAATTTTGGCCATCTTTTCTCCTGCTGTTTCTCCATAAATCTTTGTTTTCTTCTAATTCCTCCCTTTCTTCTCTGAAGTTTCATGCCCAGTCATGCAGTACTATGCCTGGCAGGGTCCTGGATTATGAAACTCCCAGGGCATGATCTTTCCGTTCTGACCTGACTTCATTCGCGTTTTCAAGCAATCTTAGTCTCTCTGACCAGAAATGTCCAGATAGCAGAGAGCTGTTCAGACATTACATTACGAGCCTCAATGCTACACTGACAGCAATGTAGAGCAGTTCTTGCTTGTTCACTCGCAGTCAGAGGCGTTCCTAGGGGGGGCTAAGGGGACAATAGCCCAGGGTATTGTGGTTGTAGCCCAGGGTAGAAGTTCAGAGGCTACAACCAAAAAGCTAGCTAGCCCTGAGTCCCGACAGTTCTGACACTAGATTAGCCCCGGATCTTTTCCAGACCAGGCAACACCATTGCTCACAGTAGACAGCAGCTGCTTACATGAGTTAGGTACAGGTTTTAGAAAGTTGGTCTCGGATTTGTCCGCCAGCAGTGTGATCCCCATAACTCACTCCCACACACTGCTGCATAGACTACTTTATAACCTTGCACGATGTTCAGAGCTGACCATCCCCCATACACTTCGCGCAATATCAATCTACGTGTTCCTTTTCAGTTCAATGCCGAGCAAAGCCGGGAAATTGCTAAATAACAATGACCCTATTTAACAAAAACAATTAAGCAATACATGAACAAAAATAAACGTACATTATTAAACAAAAATAATTGAATGCAGGAGTTAGTTCCTAAATATGAAATGGCTCTTCCCAGCCGCCTATACGATGTATACAAATTGGCCAACAGCAGAGTACATTGATGGTGGCTCTGTAGTCTGGCACAGAACTGCATTTCAATCCCTCATCCCCCACAAACGCAAGGGTTACAACCACTTGTACCTCAGCTGCAGGGTTCAAATTGCACAAGATGCATAAGAAACTCCTTAGGAAGAGTGTATCAAAAGACAAGCCCAGGTGGGTTAGGAGAACACGACGAACCTGCTATAAACAATGGCACCAGTGAAAAGCCCAACCTGAATTAAATATAGCAGGGGCCAGGTAGGGGAGGAAAAAGCCAATACCAAACACAACTGCATACTGTCAGCTGATCATTCCCTGAGGAGGCCAGGCTTCCTTGAGCTGCTGCAGGGCTAGATGGTTCTTCCAATAGCAAGCATCGAGCAGCACTTAAACTCCTGGAGCTGACCAAAATAACCACCACTGAGGCCCAGGTTGCAGAAGGCTGCTCTGGCATAGGCTCAGCATTAATTTTTTTTTTTTAATTTTTTTATTTATTTGCTTTAGTTGAAACAACAACTTTACAAATATTATTTTTTCTATACAAACAGAAACACAGAATAGTAGCATATTGAAAATCAGAGAATAACAATCAGTTTTTGACAATAAATAATTAGTACATCATTAAAAAAGGAGAGTAGATACCCAGAAGTAGGAATGTCGGAAGAAATACAGAATTGTAAAGTACACATGTATCATAATTGTTATTTATATGCTTTTTATATGCATATCTAAGACAAATGGAGAAATTTCAAACCCAATTTCACAGGCGCATTGTGCATTATTGTTGACAAAGGATTATTTCCATTAGTAGATGATAAGACCTTTTTACTCTTCTGGGAACGCTGCATCTAAAATTGCAATAGTTGTTATTCTCACGGATATCTTCGGAGAGTTAAAGATTGCCGCCCAAGTTTCGACATCTGAGCGAGTATGATAATTCAGATTCACACATTTGGCTAGTTTGGCACGATGGAGGTCAAAAGCTTTACATTTCATGATTATGTGTTGTGATGTTTCTGTAGTGGTAATATCATTGCAAAATCGACAATACCCCGATTCTTTTTTAATCATACCTCGTCTTAGTAGTATTTCATTGACCGGCCATAGGTTAAAGCGGAATCTTAAAATTTTTGATCTTAATTGTGGGGATGGACATTTCATCAAATAGTCAGCCATTGAGCGTAAGTGTTTATGACCGAAGAGGAGTCTATCAAAATCCTTAAGTTTAAGGCATTTCTCCTGAGTTGTCACCCAGTCCATTTGAAGAAATTTAGCTTTGGCTGGATTTGGATTTGTTACCAAAAGATCAATTGAGATATCCGCTTTAGCTAGGGCATTTATAGTGTGATTTCTCCATTGCAGTGGGAAAGTGTGGTCTGAGGATGTTAAGTAATCGGCCAGCACTGCGAGGCTATTTTTCATCGAAATTCCCATGATACATTTTCTGAACAGACTACACATTTTCCAGGTTATTTGTGCTTGGATTGATATAAGTCCCAGTTCAAATCTAAGAAGCATATTAGGTGTACTTTTTGGTAAATTTAAAACTGTTTTCCAGAACTTTGCTTCGATACTATCCCAGAATATAACAGATTTGGGTAAAACAGATTCAAGTCCATATGTAATAACAGGTATGATTTTCTGCTGATAGAATGACATAAGAGGGGCCCACGAAAATTTCCCAAATTTTGCATGAACAATTCTTGCTTGCGAGGCAAGCATTAATAATTTAGCTCGCAATGACGATTCAAAAGAATTATCGGATGTTATGTTGTTGAAGTTCGTCCCCAAGTATTTATACTCCGAGACCACTTCCAGTTTATGGTTAGATATTGTCCAGTAGAATTTGTTATGCAAGGTTGTTTTCGGTTTACCCAAAATAATACTTTGAGTTTTTTTCTGGTTCACAATGAGATTGTTTCGTGAAGCATATTGGTCAAGTACGTCTAACAAAATCTGTAAGCCAGAGGGCGTCTGGGAGATTAGAACTAAGTCATCCGCATAGAGGAGCCATGCTATCACTTGTTTACATAGTTTAGGTGAGTCGGAATGAACTGAAGCAAGATCGTCAGCTAAATCCAGCAAGAACAAGTTAAATAGAGTGGATGCCAAAATGCACCCTTGCTTTAAGCCTCTTGCTGTCATTATCCGTTTGGATAGGGAGCCTTCCAGATTCAGCTTGATCTGTACAGAAGTGTTTGAATGAAGAAGACTCACGATCTTGACCAAGGATTTGGGACAATCATATTTGATCAGTTTTCTGATAAGTAAATTTCTGTCTACCGAATCGAAAGCCAAGCGAAAATCGATGAAGGCAACATACAGGGGTTGTCTTCGCAGGGCATAAGACATCCTTAATGCGTTCAGGATTGTGAGATTTATTGAGGTTCCTAATCCTGAGACAAACCCAGACTGAAAAGGGTCTCTGCGCTGGGTCGTAAGAGACAAGGGCCCTCATTACGACCCTGGCGGAGATCCATGGTGCAATTTGCACCATGGACCATGGCGCAGAGCTGCCAACTCCGCCATGGGGGTTGGCGGACTTACCGCCCCATTCCGACCTTGGCGGGGCGGTAAGTCCCCAATCTCCATTTACCCTTCCCCATTCCCATTTTTGCCCCATAGGGTATAATGGGAGTGGGGAAGGCGTTAATTACGCCACCGTAATTTACGGTGGCGTAATTAACAACAACTCCCGTAGCGGCATGGATTTTTCCGCCTGCAAAAAGCAGGCGTAAAAATCACCATGGCGCTACGGGAAGTCGTAATCTGGCGGAGAGGTACGCCATGCATTACGCTGGCGTAAACCCCTCTCCGCCAGGGTCGTAATGAGGGCCAAGGCGTTCAAATCACATAGCACTAATCTGCAAACATTTTTACCAGAGACGTCCAACAGGGCTATTGGACGATAACTCATCGGATTTTGTCTGTTGCCCTTTTTAAAGATTGGAACAATGATTGACTGGGAACAAGATTTTGGAAGGTTTTAGTATCGAATAATTAGTCGAAATAGTGTGTAAAGTATGGAAGTCCACACGTCCACATTTCCCTTTATTACTGCGTTCGAGAGTCCATCCGGACCTGGGGCGCGAGACATGCTGGCACTATTAATGAGATCTCGAATATCGTCTTCATCAAAATCAAGGTTAAAGTCGGAGCAAGGCATGCCTGGTGCTCCAGAACCGGAAGGAGCTGCATATATACTTGAGAAATGAGATACCCAGTCATTCTCTGATACCCCATTTACCTGAGAGGCGAGTTGCGGTGCTGACGTGACTGAGTTGATTAATTGCCAGATTTGTGCTGAGTTCTTTCTCAGCACTTGATTTAGCATTAGTTCGCCATTCTTTTGGTAGTTGGTGATCTTATGCTCCCGCATCCAATTTCTGTATGCAGTTTTAATGGTTCTCAGTTCCGAGACTTTATCTGTTTCTGATAGATGTTGGGTTTGTCTCTTTTGTTTGCGAAACAGTGCTTTCCTTAAGCGAACTGCATTGTCGCACACCTGAATTGTTTTCCCATGAGACTTATGGTGCGTTGCATGTAGCTGCATTAGCTGAAACGGTCCTAGATCATGTGTGCTATTGTCTTGGAAATTATCATTCACAAACATTTTTAGATGATCACGATAATGTATTAAAGATTGTTTAGTCCATTTCAACCGGTTTAAAGAGTTATTGATGTTAACTGACCCATTGCAAGTTTGTCTTGGCGCACTTGTATCAAGATTTAGCATAAGGTTGCATGTGAGTGGCTGATGGTCACTATACTCTGAAATTTTAACTGCAAAGTCAGTTATGTAATCAAAGAGACATCTGGAGACAAATATATAATCAATAATAGCAGTTTGGATTCTACTCTGCCACGTCGCAAGAGGTGGGGAATCAGCCGCACTGGTGCCATTTAGCATAATTAGATTCCAGGCTTTCGGAAACTTGATCCATAGATCAACCCGTTCGAATTTTTTAACAGAGTTCCCTTGCAATAAGTGTAGATTCAAATCTCCTGCCAAGATGATGTATGTAATGCCATTGCCCAATATAATATTTTCAAGAACAGATGTGAGATTTTTGAAAAACAAGGCAACTGTGATACTCATACGGTTCCAATACACATTTACACATGCAATCTTGCAAGACTTAACATCAATGATAGAACATTGAATGAATGGGTTTATCGTGGGTAGTGCAGTGAGGTGTAAGTTTGCTTGTGTGTTAATAGCAGTGAGTAATCCAGACATAGGTCTACCTTTGGCTGCTCGTATAGCCGGCTCCAGATGCATTTCAAAGTTATTCCAGCTTGGAGTAATAGTGAGCCAGGTTTCCTGTAAAAGGATGATGTCAAAGTCACACAGTATACTCTTGGGGTTATTAATCAAGTGACTGTGGCCTCGGGTGTTCCAGCTGACTATGGATAAACATACATGCTCCTTAATTGGGTCTAGTTATACTCTTGTGATCTTGGTGTGCTCTTGTGGGTACTCCCTTCGCTCTCCGTTATTATAGATTGAGATGTGATGTTGTGGTTTTTGCGGTGTTTTGAGACAAGACTTCAGGGGGTATTTTACATCATCAATTCGTGAAAGCAAAAAGCCCATGTCAAATAAAGCTTCCCGCGCCGCCCATATCACATTATGTACAATCAGAGAGGTCATCCACACAAGTACCACACCAAGGTCATTCCTGTTTTGGAATTCAATTCGGTCAATGTCTTGCAATTGGATGTCTCTGAGTGTTGTTATATCAGAGAACAAGTTAAGCACGCTCTGACGATTCAAAATGTATTGATGGGCCTGACGACACGCTAGTAGCAAGGCATGTCTTGTCACAATTTTACCTTGTGCCTTTTTTGATGTCATATTCATGTGCTTGTCCAATACGCCGCTAAATGGGCCGCGGGCTTTATCTGTATCGGCCTGTGGTGACGCAGTATTTTTTTTATTATTATCATTTTTTTTTTTGTGGCGAGATAAACTGCGATTTCGAGTTTAGCATCCACAGGCGTGCAATGGACTCTTTTATTTCATCAAGATCTTTTTGTCTGTCAATACTGTTATTTACTCAATCTTGTGCCAAGTTATGCTTACTCGGAAATTCTGAGTCAGCAAAGGATACTCGTTTAAGAGTAGTCTTTTTAGATTTATGCTCTGCGTTTCCATTGACGATATCATGGTGTTAGCAACGGTGCTTTTCGCAGGTCCATTGACTATGATAGGGAACCTAGGAGGTTCAAAACTTCGACTCTCTAAATAACGGTCAATCTCTCGTCTCAAGTTTTGCCTTGATAAATGCGTGTCGTCAGGCATTTCACTCTTGCTATTTGCTACTGGATGTAATGGAGTTTGACTGTCATTTTCACAAGTGACTTGAGGTGTTAAGAGGTGAGGAGAGTGATGACCTTATCAACTCATCAAAAGGAGGGTGATCTATAATTGCTCGAGGCGACTGGCAGGACTCCAGATATTTAGTTTTTCTCAATTTAGTTAGTGCATCATATTTTTTTGTTATGATCCCTGAGGCCACCTGAGTGCTAGTATTGGCACGTGATAGATTGTTAATGAAATGTTTCGTTGACGACGATACTACCATCTTTGCCATTTTAACATTTTTTGGTTTTTTTTTGAGGTGGCAATTTTTTTGATTTAGGATTTATTCCTGCTGTGTTTTTACTGGCTCTGACATCAAAGACAGAGTATATAGATTTCTTAGGTGCAGCCAATCTGTTTACTTTCTGTGGTGAAGTTGTCTGAGAAGGAGCCTGAACTGGATCATGAGTCTTAACCGGTATAGAGTTATCTGTGATGATACCATCTACAAACGGTAGGTCAGTATACGTTTTGGCGGGTCGCATAACCAGTGGATCTTGGTGTGTGTTTCCAATCTCGACGTTAGTTTCTACATTCTGATTATTTATGTCTTTCTTTGTTTGTGTATACGCATCTATGAGGACTGAGGTTTTGCTTACTTTTTCTGGTTGTTTTTTGTTAAGAAATATGGTAATTTTTTTTGGAACTCGAGTTCCTGAGTACATTTTTCAACAGAGTCCTTTAGGAAGCATGACAGTTCGGAACTAAGTTTGAATATTTCAGAATTAAGCAAATCAAACTTTTCTGTGAGCACTCTAAGTGTGCCATCGGTGGATTCGAATAGCTTGGCAAGTGACATAAGTGCTATATTCATGACCTCCAGGGTTAGATTGGCGGGTTTAAGTATGTCAATCAGGTTAAGAGATGAAGCCTGTTGACCGTCCTGCACACTGCGGGGAGTTGGAGGGATAAATGAGATGTCAACTGCGGTACTGCCATTGGATCGCTGAAACATGTCAGGGGATTGTGAGAGATTTGACCTTTCTGAGCTGGCTGAAAAGGAAGAATTAGTCGAATCTAAATCAATTATGGCCTCTTCCGCATTTTCATCTACGGGGATGCCTGTATGCGGCGCTCCAGACAGGGCATTTCTCAACAACATACTATCAGACATGGACGCGGACAGTTTTTCATTATCAGTCATTAAGGAAAGATTACATACAGCCTGAGCAATAGAGTCAACTGTTTGTGTGTTACGCTGAGTTTGTTCCACATCAATGGTGGGGGTTATCAAAGGTTCTGTACACGCAGGGATACTTGCCAATTCAGCATTTCTTAAAGTTCCAAACCCATATTTCCGTATGTCCGTGTTGTACCCCTTCCGATCCTTTTTGTTATTCAGCATTTTGGATTTTTGTCGAGAGTTTCGCTGAAGTGGCGTTGAGCACATAGTGGACGCAACAACGTCTGTGGTGAAGTCTTCGCGGACAGGATGGGACTCAGACATAATTCTTTGCCTTGTATTGTCCGGCATGCCCGTTGTCAACCGGTAAGGACCGTTAGGACGTGTGGACATAGTATCAAGCAGGGCTCACTGGGCTGCAACGTGAATTAATAGTTGCTTAAAGCTTAAATTTCAAGGAGGAGGAGTATAGAAAAATGAGCACTCACCCCTAACAGGGAGCCTTATGTGAGTGTTTGCCTCGGTCCCGCGGAGCCCCGGACGCCGCGGCGAAACAGCAAAGCGGGACTCCAAGGGACTCGCTTGGGTGCGCGCACGTGGTGCGCGCGACCTCCTCCTTTTATCTGCCCGCCTCCAAAGGGTTACCAGATGGCCTAGACAGATATAAATAAATACAATATAAGCTTAGCTATTGATAGCAAGTCCATTGGCAAGTATGCTTTTTGCGGGTTAAAAATCACCTGCTGGTAAATGTAGTGACAGCTGCAATAGTCCACAAAAGTTCGAAACTCCAGGAGCAGAGTAACGCGGCAAAGCGGGACTCCATGGGACTCAGCATTAATTCTTAAGGTGTGATTGTCACGCAAGGCATGCCCAAACAGTGCACGTGTGAGGGAAAAGTGAACAGCGTGATTGTGTCTATGGTATGCTGCATCTTCATTGTGTGCACTCAGGCCATGCCCAGTGAGTACAGAGGGTACGGGTATTGCGACTTGGGCAGCGAACAAGGCCACAACACAGACGTTCGACTCACGGGGCAGGGCAGCAGGTGATGCCATGTGAATACTGTTGGGACAGGCAGTGTTTCAGGCTCTGTGCCACATGCAGTTCCTGCTCTGAGGAGACTGTGGATATCGGTACTATGTTTGGAGCATGGTCACAGGCTATTCCCAAACATAGTGCCTACAGGGCATTGTCTGCGGTCCATTCCCTCTGGGAAGTTTGTGGGCGGGTGCTGCCCCTGTGGCACGGGCACATGCCTTACCCCTGTCAGCATACACACAGTCTCAGGCCAGTCACTGTGTGTATTGTTTGTGGGATTGCTGCACCTGGTGCAAGGCTGTGGGCCATGCCTCAAAGCCAGTATAAAAAGGCCATTGCCTTTGAGTATTATGAGGATCAAAATGCTTTCCCCTGGTACAGCCTGCGGTCCTGGCCTGTCAGCAGTTATGCAGAGGCCACAATTCAAATGGATTACAGCACAATTCCTTTGGGAAGAGCAGAGGTGTCTTACTGGCATATAATGTTCCAGCATTTTCCGAAAGAAGGCAGAGCCTCTTCCGAGCTTCATACAAGCCGCCTTGAACTGGATCAGTTTGGCTAGCGTCGGTTTCTGAGTGCCGGAAGAACTTCCTCAGCCGTAGCAAGAGTTGCCTGTGATGTCATCAGTGATGCAATGTCATCTATACTGTCGTGTCACTACATGAGAGTTGAATGGTATGGAGCGGTAATGGTGGCGATATTAACAATACTTGCGAATTTTCTTTCGTTTTAAAAAATGATATACTTATCAATGCATGCTGTACTTAACAATACATGCTCGTTTCTTGCTGTGCCTAAAGACCATGCTCTGCATGCACTGTACTTGGCACATGGCCTTCTGTGATGCTTTTCTGCTCTGGGCAGAGTCATCTTACCTGCAACGTTTTTAAGGGCATTGCTGCTGTATTTTGATTGTATATGTTTTGAGCATGCGGGCACGCTTCCTGCAGCTCCTGTGGTCTGCCTGTGGGTAATGTGACTGGGAATGGCCTTCAGCCCAAACACCATGATCTGATATGATATATGATATGGCATTTGTAACGTGCCTATACACAAGTGTTTCAAGGCACAACGAGGCAGGGAGGGGGACAAAGGGAAGACAGACAACGATCTTACTAGGCCAGGTGTCATTCAGATCGCGCAAGTGCATGGGAAGAGGGGAAGGGAAAGTGCAATGGGAAAGGAAGAGGGGAAAGTGCAGTACAGTGGAATAGAATAACAAGATAAATAATAAAGGGCCAGCTGGTGGCAAGTGCAAGGTAAGTGAAGACAAGTGCTGGGAAGGGTGCTGTAGAGATACAGATACAGAGACAGTCCTGCAGTACAGGAATTGCCAGGGAGGCAGTGCAGGGGGCAAGTGGCTGGGCCAGGGACCGAGATCAGTGAGAGTGGCCCAGTGCAGATTCAGTGCAGTTACAGTCAGGAATTTAGCAGGGGAGAGGGGAGAGAGAACGCAGAAGCAAAGAGGAAGGTTTTGAGGTGCTTCCGGAACCGGAGATGGTTCTCCTCAAGTTTCAGGGAGGCAGGAAGGCTGTTCCAGAGGGAGGCCCCTGCCGCAGAGAGCGATCTACCCCCAACTCGTTGCTTGGAGAAGCGCCTGACCCTGAGGGAGTTGGAGGCGGATGAGCGAAGAGCTCGAGAAGGAAGATATTTAGGAAGAGAGAGTTGAAGGTATTTCGGCCCCAGGCCCCAGAAGGCCTTGTGGACAATGCAGAGGGTTTTGAACTTAATCCTTGCAGCTAATGGAAGCCAGTGCAGTGATTTCAGTCCAAGGACAAGTCTCGCATTCCTGTTCTGGATGAGTTGCAGCAGGCAGAGAGTAGAGGCAGACAGATTTAGATAGAGGCTGTTACAATAGTCCAGCTTAGACAGAACCAGGGCTCTGTAGACAGTGAGCTTCTGGGGGAAGGAGAGGAAAGGAAGAATACCTCTGAGGAGGTGCATCTGGTAGTGTGATTTCTTAGAGACATCAGAAATGTGAGGAGAGAAGGAGAGTGTGGAGTCGAAGATGACCCCAAGGTTTTTGCCTTGCAGGTAGGAGCAGGAAGAGGGCCAAGAGAGGCCGGCCAGAGAGCTGCAAGGAAGGAGAGAGTGGGTGTGCCGATGAGTAGAATCTCAGTCTTACTGGCATTAAGGCAGAGGTCATTGGTGGCACACCACTCCTGGATAGCAGACAGACAGTCAGAGATGAGGGAAGGAGAGGAGGAGGCCGAGGGTAGCCTGAAAATGAGCTGGGTATCATCCGCATAGCACTGAAAGTTGGGGCAGAGAGTGGCGAGGCGGTGGGCAGAGAGTGCCAGATATTGGTTGAACAGCCAGGGAGAGAGGTTAGATCCCTGGGGGACACCACAGGTAGAGAAAAAGATGTCAGAGAGGAAGGACCCAAGTTGGACCTGGGAGGGTCGATTGGAGAGGAAAGAAGTCAGCCACGCCAGAGCCTGACCAGTGATACCCAGGTTATCACGGAGACGGTTGAGCAGGATGGCACGGTTGACAGTATCAAAGGCAGAAGAGAGATCAAGCAAGATGAGAACACACGGAGTGTTAGAGTCAAGGTTGGAGAGCAGGTCTTCACAGATGTTCAGGAGTGCAGTTTCCGTGCTTCTGGCAGCTCTGAAGCCAGACTGATGGTCATGAAGACAATCCACAGATTCAGCATGGAGATTAAGCTGGGAGATGGCCAGTTTCTCCAGGAGCTTGCCCAGGAAGGGAGTGATGGAGATTGGGCGATAGTTAGCCGGGCAGGAGGGGTCGGAAGAGGGTTTCTTAAGAAGATGATGCAGAAAAACTCCAGTGGTGAAGGAGTGATTGCAGAAGTCAGCCAGGGCAGGAGCCAGGGAGTCGATGTGGTCCTTGATAGTTTTGGAGGAACAGGGGTGAACCTGTTTCGACGAGACTTTCATAGATCAGACTTGTCTGAAAACCTTGTCAGCAGAGTAAAAGGTAAAGGCAGAGAAGGAGGGAGGAGGGGTGGCTGCAGAAAGGCCAGCAGAAGAGCAGAGAATAGAGGGAGGGAGGTGATAGGAGGAGAGTGTGAACAGGATGTTGTGAGTTTTTGAAATGAAGTGAGAAGCCAGTGCTGTGCAGAGGGCCTGGGAGGGGACAGGAGAGTTAGAGACTGCGGCAGGATTGGCCAGTTCAATGCAGATTTTAAAGAGTTCAGCCGAGTTGTTAGATGCCGCAGAGATGCTGACTTGGATATGGGCTCTCTTCTTGGTGAGAACGGAGAGCCGGTATTGCCTTTGGAGCAGGCGGCAGGCCAGTTTGTCAGAGGATGAACATGAAGTACGCCATTTACTCTCGGCCACCCTGCACTTGCGTTTTAGGGTGATGAGATCCGAGTCATACCAGGAGTTACATTTGGCTTTGGGCTTCAGGCGGATTCTCATGACAGGGGCAAGGATATCAAGAGTATCAGATATAGCAGAGTGGAGAGTGGAGAGGGCTGTGTCAGGGTGAGAGTCAGTCGAAGGGGGATGGGGGCATGAGAAGGTGGCGGTGAAAGCCTCAACTGACACGCGCTTCATGGGTCGGATGACCGAGAAGGAGAGTGGCAGTGATGAAGGTGGCTTGGCCTGAGGGTTAGGGAGGGTGAGGTGGGAGGATAGGAGAAAGTGATCACTCCAGGAGAGAGGAGTGGAGAGAGGGAGAGAGAGGGGAAGGTCAGAGGAGATCATAGCATTGACTGTGTGCCCTGCAGAATGAGTCAGGCCAGACAGGAGAATGGAGAGTGAGAGAGAGTCACAGAGGTCGCGAAAGTGTCCGGAGGGGGGACAGGAGGCATCCAGGTGGATGTTGAAGTCACCAAGAAAGAGGAGTTGGGTGGTTGAGGCCAAGAGTGAGGAGGAGAGGTCCACCCACTCGGAGAGGAAGGAGGAAATCTGACCAGGTGGCCGATAGATAGTAGCCACAGTAAGGGAATGGCTAGGAGAGAGCGAGAGTCAGCAGACAAGGCATTGACTGCCTACAAGTTCATACGTGGGCCACAGGTTTATAGGACTCCAAACATTTAATGATATTTCATAAAATGGATTTGGAAGAAGTATTAAGGAACACAGTGTGAGATGATATATGTATAATTGTAATGAAATACGTGTGTCTTTCATTGTATTAAATGGTATGTTTGTATTAAGGTTTTTACAAATACAACTGTCCCCTTTTTACTTTTCCCTGTTGCAAATTGGTTTCTGAAATTTGGCACTCCTTGGCCTCACAGCGCACACATATAATAAAGAAGATTGTTATCACATATTTAAAATACACATTCCAGACAAATCATGATACAGATTATGCACTTTGTTGAAAAATGCTATAGAATTTCATACTTTTCAACAGCAGTTAAAATAACACTCCAAAATGCTTTCAAAATGCACATTTAGATGTCGAATGCTAAACTGTTTCCTCATGCACAAAATCATGAACATTCTTCCAGCCATATGAAAGAAAACTGACGAAAATATGTGGCAAAGTGTCTGCATACTCTGGATGTTGACATATTAATATCAGCTGCTTTGCAGTGGAATTCTTAGGTGGTTTTCCTTTAAATTCACAAATGATTATGTTTTCATTATTTGCTGCTATTGGGAATAAAAAAAGAGACTCATTACACGTTTGGTGGAAATTCGGCAGTACATGTCCAAATTACTGCTAAACACATTTACTGTTATCACCATTTGGTCCCATGCACATTATTATTATTTTTTCCTTTTTTTTGTTTTTTTTGTTTTTTTTTAAAGCACCTAAAACTGAGGGCATGAGGGCTCTGTTCAAAACCAGTTACACACAGAAAAGAAACGTACGGTAATGCAATACAGTGTTAATTAAAGTGCAAGCATTCTCTTACCACTGCCGGCATGACAGGGCCATGCTGTTGTAAAATGGACAAATTACATTTTGGGCAAAAGACACGTTTTTAGGGCCTTTCGGAAAGGACTAGTATGATTCCTCTGCTCTTAGATCAGGCAGAAGGGAGTTCAAAAGGTTTTCTTCCACTGTTGGGAAGCTAGAGCCTCCTCCTCTGGCTCTTTTGAATTTCGGTGGTGCTAGGCAGGGTGCGTGGACTGACCTTACCAGTTTGCTGGCATTGGTTCTCACAATTTTGTTGTGACATATATTCCGGGGCCATTTTAGAGAGACATTTGTGAGGGATAGAGAGTGTTTTGAACATGATCCTTTCACGAATTGGAAGCCAGTGGGCCTCTCCTCTTGCTGCGGAAATGAGGTCTTGTTTCAAAATGTTGAGTGCTGAGCTTAATGCATTGTTTTGGATTAACTAGAATTTTCTAATGCTCTGCTGCAAAAAGGGAATTGCAGTCATCGAGTCTTGCACTGGTGACTGCTCGGGCGATGCTAAGGCAGCTGGTGGGTGTGAGGAATTTTCTGGTTGCATTCATACATTTGGCGGTGCGTGCGGCTGAGGAGGCGATCACGTTCACTTGTTCGGTCAGAGAGAGAGAGAAGCATCCAGATGGATGCCAAGCCTTTTCACTGATGCTGAGATGGGAATCTGAATCCCATCAACTGTGAAGGAAGTGAATTAGGGGTTGAACTTCTTTAGTGTCACCAACAGGATTTCTGTCTTATTGTCATTGAGGCATAGGCGGTTCATAGGCGGTTCATGGCCTTCAAGGCCTAGATAGTCATGTACATTTTATTAATGTTAAGGGAGTTGTCGTCATAAATACCTAATAGGGGGAGACAGATTTGGATGTCATCGGCATAGCTGGTGTAGGATATGCCGATGTCATCCAGGAGGTCGAAGACGGGTTTGGTAAATTTGTTGTAGAGGGAGGGGGAGATGCAGGAACCTTGTTGGGTGCCGCAAGGGAATGGGATTGGTGGGGCACCAGAGGTGTCGGAGAGGACTCTCATGGACCTTCATTCCAGGAAAGATGCCAACCATGTCATGGCTTCCTGGGAGAAGTTGGCAGCAGCAGTGAGGTGGTGGCATAGTGTTTTATGGTCCGTGAGGTCAAATGCAGCTTAAAGATCAGGGAGAAGGAGGAGGGCTGAATGTCCCTCACCTTTGAAGTTGTCGAGCTAATTTTTCAGGTCTAACAGTGCTGATTCAGTGCCATATCTTGGCCGGAAGCCTGAATGGTGCTTTCCCAGGATGTGGTTTGTTTCTAGGAAGTGTTGTATTTGAATGTAGGCCGCCCTATCCAGAATCTTGAATAGGAACAGTACTGTTTTGATGGGGTGGTAATTGTTGGGTGCTGGCAGGTCACATGTGGTTTTTCTTTAGGTTTAGCAATGGGAGGACCCAGGATTATTTTAGGCTGACTGGGACTAGGCTTGATGAGAAGGAGGTGTTGATGAATCTCGTGATGAACAGGATTAGGGCTTCGAACAGTCTTTGATGACATTATCTGGCCAGATATCCCGTTTACATCTTGAGGGTTTTAGACTTCTAAGAATGTTGGAAGTTTCTGCTTCCAATACTTCTCTGAAGTGAAAAAACAGGTTTTGGGCCTTCATAGTGGGGGGATGTGAGGGGTGTTGACTGGTCACTTTAATAACCGCTTGTTTCCTGGCTATTTTCAGTTAGGGAAGTTATTTTCGACCGCATACCATTCTGGATGTTTGAGCACCATGTCTCATCTTTCATGATGATAGTTGGAGGGTTAGATAGTGATTCCAGCTCTCTGAGTATTCTGAAGATTTCGTGGGAGTTCGAGCTAGCATTGGATATTATGGTCTCGTAGGCAGCAGATTTGGCTGCCATGATGGCCTGTTTATATTCTCTTGCCATCATATTGAAGGAGAGTTTAGTGGAGTCATTTGGGTCTTTTCTCCAGGCAGATTCCATCAGTAGGTTTTTCCCGTAGGGACTGGAGTTCCGGGGTGAACCAGGAGTTGATATGTCCTGCTGGTTTGGCCCTCTGTGGATCTAGTGGGGCAACTGTGTTCACAGCCTTGGTCAAGGTGTTTTTGTAGGTGCCTGCAAGGATTCTTAGGGCTGTTGAGTCTAAGAGCTCTGGAAGTAGTGGGGTGAGTAGGGGTGAGATAGTGTCTTTGGTCAATTTCCTGGCGCTACTGAACTAGGTGGCATGCAGGACCAGCTGAGCCGGAGATTGCTGTTTAGTCGGAGGGAAGATGAAAGTCAGGATGTGGTGATCAGACTAGGGGCAGGGGATGTTGAAGGAAATAGTGTTCTGGCTATTCAGGTCCGCTGCCCAGTTCAGGGTTCTACCCTTCTTGTGGGTCGGGGCTGTCACGCAGTGTTTAAAGCCTAAGGCTGAGAGTACTTTGGCCACTGCAATGTCGATGGTGTCCAAGGGGTTGTTTAGGCCTAAGTTAATATCCCCTAGTATGGTTTTGGAGGTGGATTTGATGTTTTCACCCACATTGTGGATGCAGTCCTCTTCGAAGGAGGTGGTGGGGCTGGGTGGATGGTATATTATGTGGATAGTGATGGAGTCTTATGGGGATGATGATAGCTTGACTGAGAGAAATTCAAAGTTCCTTTCCAAAGAACTGTTGTTGAGTCTAAATTGGAGGAAGTCTTTAAAGATGAGAGCAACGCCTCTGCCTCTGGCATTGGTTCAGTCACTTCTGAGGATAGCAAAGCCATCAGGCAGTGCTAAAGATAGGGCTGGACCATAGGCTTAATGGAGCCAGGTTTCTGTAATGGCGAGCACATCCAGGTCTTGGGATGTTATCAAGTAATTTATATCAAGGGCATGAGCTGGGAGCGATCTGGCATTTATCAGGGCTGCTTTGAGGAGGGGTAGGGGCGTAGCTGAGTGGTAAGACCTGGTGCCCTGTAGTATTAGTGAAAGAGGTGATGCTGGTGGTGGTGATATGGGTGGTCTGTGAGTCAGTGCATCCCTCCAGTGTCTGGCTGCTTTTTGAGTGTTTGTAGTGTTAGGGGTTTTTATCATAGGGCTATTACATAACTTGGGTGGTATTTTAGTTTTCTGGTAAATTGGCTGTAGTTTAGTATTGTGGTATAAAGGTTGTGTATAATACTGCCCTACATAATGAGACAAGCCTTTACTCCTTTGTATTTATATTATGTTTTAGGGTTGGATGTAAGTGAAAATCACCACGACCTTACATTTATAGGAACATAATAGTACCATTTGTTATGCTGATGACATATATACAACATTATCCTACCGTATTTAACGGTTTTGTTCAACTTCCAGCATGCACAGCTGAACACACACACACATGCATCACAGATTTTCTAGCTTGCTATATAGCTTTTCAGCTTTTACTTTTTTTTACTCTACCACTAGCGGTAAATATTTTACCACTGAGGTATATGCACTAAGGTGCTTCCTTGTTACTTCCCCTTATTTAAAACCAAACACCATAATCAACAGAGACACAATAAAACAATCCCACCAGCTCAGCTTTTGCCATTTTTATACATGTGTTAAAATAGCACCAGTTACAACAAAACATCTTATTTCAGTTCACAATGAAAGCATTTGTTTGTTCTTACCATTGCCTCAAAACTGACATGGTTATCTAAGAAAAGAGATATGAAACAGCACAATACATGGACATTTTTTCTTTCATCGGCTTTTGTAAGTCCATTAAAAATGGGAGAGAAAAACAGCAAACACTTTGTTAAAAATAAACATTTGTCCTGACTATATGATGAGAAACACATATGCACTCGTTTGCTCTCCTCAATTTCCACGGATACTCTGATTAATCTGTGAAGTTTCTGCTCTTTATCAGGAAAGCCCCCTCTCTGCTGTGGGTTATCAGCACAGAAATTGTTGCAGATTCTGTGCTGCTTTTGCCACCCTCCACGGTCAGCTTCCAGCCCCAGCTGCATCTAATGCCTGGACAGCTTGGCTCTCCCTCTGTCTCTCTGCTGCTCTCCCTCTCTTCTATGGACAGCCAGAAGCAAAGGAATCCCCTCTCTTTCTGCCTCCTACATTTATAGATCCGCCCTGTCAATCAAAACTACCTGTTGCCTTTTTTTCCGGACGTCTTCTATCACCCCAAGTAAACTTCTAGAACCATAGCATTTCGCTGTCCAATCTCCCAGCGAGGGCTTACACGTATCAACTTTGCTTCCTGCACAGGACAATAGTCTTTTCTTAATGGAAAAACACCAAATACATCTTCGTGCACGTTTTACTTCTGCCAAATGAAAAACAGAATTTTACATCTGAGTCACTTTGCATTTCAATGTTCAAAGGGAACATTAATTAATAAAAAAAGGGCTCAATGTTATTTAATATGGACTTGTTAATGGATTAACCTGGGTTAGTCTTTCAATGCAAAACACCACAGATGGTGAATTAATTTATAATATGGAGCATTTATTATTTATGCTCAGTGCATGAAATCTGCTGTCTTTGCATCCATTGTATTGACTCAATTGAAGACCTTTTCACAGCCCCCCATGATCCCATGATGCTACTGTGTTACCTTTTAATTTGCTGTCTCCACTTGCAGTAAATAATTAGCTGTCTCTATTTGCACTTATTTCTACTGTCTCCATTGAAATAATGCCATGTACCCCAGTATCCTACCCTATCCTATCCTACATAATCCTACAGTAGGGTGCGTACTGCAGCAATTGTTTGCAGCTGGGGTCCTTAGAGGGCTGTGTGGTGGAATGTCTGCTTCTGATTTGAACATAGTTCCGAGGAGTGGGCTTGGATCTAGCTTTCACGGTTGTGGGAGTAAAGCGCGACCGTGTGCTTACATTGAAGTTCCTTGCTGAGATGGAGGCTGGGAGGCAGTGAGGGGACATTCTGGCTGCTCTGGTACAGAGCCTGCCGTTTCTTGCCTGAGTTGTGGGTGGGACCATGGTATGCTCTATGTGGGTTTCCAGAGTGACCTGCTTCAGATGCAACATGAGAATATGAGTGGTGGAAGGAAGCTGTGTCTATAGAGTCCATAGGACTCCATGGGAATTTTGTCTGTATTACTGCAAGCAGTAATTCTGCTGTGGTTATTCTGCCGATTTCCATCTTTGAAATAGAGTATTTTCATCCAGCATTATGCAAGAGGTAACTATTCCCCTTCAAGGTCAAACTTGGAATTGAAGGGTGCAATTAAAACATCAGTATTCCCATTACTGACCAAAAAAGTAGCGATAACAGAATGAATGCCACTTTTTTACATCACCGTCAAACTCATAATGAGGCCCATTGTGAGTTATATTCACTTCCATAGTCTGCCCAATGGATATGGTTTTCAGCTTGAAACATTTTCACTCACAGTGCTAACACTATTGATACGTTGTTATGTCATACAGGGGGCACTTTTTCCACCATGTTTCTTCACTAGCAAGGGCCTGGTGTGCTTATAATTAGGAGAAAACAAAACTGCATACGGAGATAGGTACTTCAGAAAGGCTAACTACCCACGTGATGCAGGGAGACAATCCACATACAGTTGTTAGCACCTCAAGCGACACTGACATATACAGTGGTTGGTTGATGGTCCTTTGCCCTTCAACTGTTTGCTAATTGGACCCATATTGTATCTAACTGTGGCGTGTACTTATACATGCAGGTGTTTTTTAGAGCCTAACTTATACTATTCTACATTGACACGCACAATGTCAGCGACTATGCCTGGAGTCAAAAGACTTCTCCGGATGATCGTCAGCATTGTTTGGAATTGGCAGGCACAGCCTGCGAAGAAGCTTGGATCCTTTTCAGAAGACAATATGCATTATTCAACATTCACCTGCCTAGTGATGGAGACTTTCCCTAGGCTCAGCAAGTATATCCATGCCTACAGTGACAAGATATTTAATGAGAGCAGACATTAGGATAGGGGCCTGAAATCTTTGGCTTCTCAGATGTTTTGAACTACAACTTCCATCAGCCCTACACAGCACAGTCAATGATGCAGGATCTGGGGATTTGTAGTCTAAAGATTCTGGAGAGCTGAAGGTTGCAGACCCGAATTTAGGACATATCTGCTGCCTCTGTGGGCAGAACGCTAGAATCAAGCTCTCCTTGGCAAGGAAGGTGTTGCCCTCATAAGTGTCATCCTGAAGGCACCCGTTTCAGTTGACAGCCAAATGGATGCTTACACAAATCAAAACATTGTTTAAGCAGGTTTTCAATGATGCTGTGGAAACAGCCACAGCAGCCAATAATAAGTGTCTCAGGGTCTGTAAAGTATGCTGAGCCGGTCTGTGCCAGAGGAAGGTGGGCATGCGCCAACTGCTACCTAACTAAACTGCCTGTTGGCCCGACGTGATGGTAGCTGCGATGGAGAGCACCTTACGGCCTGGAAGTTGTGCAGGATTGTGTGTAGGATGCTGGATGACTATGGAACTGTGCAGGGTTTGGAGATGAATTAGTCATGTGTGCGATGTCTGACAGGCATGCTCCCTGAAGTGGAATGTGTATAGTGGTGAGCTGCATCAGAAGAAAGTCCTCATGGCCCAATGATGGACTCATTGACAGGTTATGAGGAATTGTATTGAGGTGCATTGCAAAGAATCTGAAGATTTTTGAGAAATTGAGTGTCAAATATATATGTTTATTTATTGTTTGTATTTTTTTCATGAGAGGCACAACTGCTACAGGTGGGCAGTGGTCAAAGTGAGCAGGAATGGTCAGAAGCAGCGCTCTGCTACTTTCATTTTTAACTGTTAACAGTTCCACTACCTTTTGCAACCATTTTCACCATTCCGGAACTGTTCTTTGTGACGTTAAGGCACACTTCTCCACCTAACCATTAGATATCAGTTACAGCTAAACTAAAATCTGTTTCAACTTAATTGGCTGTCAAGCATCATGACTGCAACCCATGAAAAAAGGGTTTTGCCCATTGCCCCTTTCCTTCCTACTCTGTCCCCCTGAAAGACCAAAGAAATATCGAGGGTTAGGACCACAAATGAAATACACCAATCACGGGTTGAAAAGATACAAGTATCTTTTTATTGTTTATTATTGTACTGTTTCAAAGCAACACAGATAGCTATGCAGCTCCCAACACCTCGCAGTGTGTACCATCAGACACAGTGAGGGGTGAGAGTGCTGGATATCTAAACACAGACATATTTATACCATTTCCGAAACATTTGTCCAGCCTCTCTCCAAGCTAATAGGTTACTGGCTAGAGTTTGTGCCCAGTTCATATGACAAACATTACAATATTATACAAGGAATTAAACAAATTTGCATGTCCATGAAGTCAAAATGATGCTTTTGGTTCTCTGATCCACGGTAAGCCTTATTCCACGAATCGCTACAATGCAGTTCAGCCAGAGCACACAATCTGAGTTATTTTTTCATTGTCTCTTTGTTTATATGAGGAGGAGGCTTGTGAGCGCAGACAACACTTGGTTGGCAGTTCATTCGAGTTACAAGGTTTCTTTACATTGGTCAAACAGCCTGCTCGCCGTCAGCCTAAACATTAACGAAACTCAAAGGTCCTTCGGCTCGACTGCAAGTCGAAAAAACAGTTCACCATTTTAGAACATGAAACAAGAGTTGAAATAAAAATGGCAGATGATTCTTAAAATGTCGGTGACATCGATCGAAAGTCGAAACATTACGAACGCAGTTTTCCGTGTAATGCGAATAGGCTTAGGTCAATATTCATAACAAGGCGGTATTATGCGATTATGTTTTAACACCCCGCCGGGGCCGAACTCCACTAATTCTTTTGGAACGCTTCTACCACTGCAAGTTAGAGTGTGATAGGGAGACAAACAAGCAATAAAGACGAAATATATTTCAGTTACAAACACACGGAAGTGAGGGCGCCAAGCTGGTTACATCATAACCTGATGAGATGATCAGCCAGGTCTTCAGAAAGGCCCTGTCTTGATGCAAGGAATTGGCTTGGCAGGTGTGGAAGTGATACAAAATGGCGTCTCTCCATCACCCACATGTCTAGTGCTGTGAACCTTGAGCTGAAGCTTTTCAGCAGAACTCAGGTCTGTGGGTTAGGGCTACTTCTGTATGTTTGCCTTTGGGATTACGAGGATGCACTACCATGCAAACCCTTCGAATGGGCTCTGATCCATGGCAGGGAGGCAATGGCATGGATGTCAACCTTTGATGACGCAATTTCCCCCACCTCTGGCACGAAAATAAGCAAGCAACTAAGCGAAAGAAAGGACCCTGCCCCCTCAGCAAGTCAAAACAGAGCCTTTCACAGCACATTTTTCAGTAATAATTAGAAAGAAGCCATTGAATTTACTTCCACCTCTGACCATATACTATCTCAGCAACAGTTACTAAACTTGCAAGCTACCTTTGCAGAGTTCTGCTTTAAGGGCACTGAACTTTCATATAATCCCCCATCAGCTGCGGATGGATCCTTGGTAAATCACTGCATGAGCACCAGTGCAGTTTGTGTACATGGCTTGCAAGCTGATAGTGTTTAATCGTCAACCACACTGGCATTTCATACTTTCAGGATGTCCAATCAGAAACTGAGAACTGCAAGCATTTCTACGAGGGGACACATGATGGTTCCTGACCCAGTAGCTAAAGGACTGAGTGGGCAGTTACCTCCCTCCCCCTTTCACCCCCACCACCTGCACCTGGTGCATATGAGCACATTATGTCTCCAATGAAGGGGGCAATCGATGTGTAATATCTGTAGATGAGATGGCAAGCTGTTAGGGGCACTCTCTGTAGATTAGTTTGTCTTGATATTGATAATCCATAGAAGGCATTGGGATACTGCAAGCAAGCATTGACCAGTGATGCAAGTTCTCCGGGGGGAGAGAGGAGGAATGTAGGGATCTGTTTAATGTGTTGCAGATGTTTTGCCATCATCCTTCACCTTTGACTATACTCGCTAGGGCTGATGGGATTTGTAGTCGAAAATATCTTTTCTTAAAAGGAATACTTGCTGAGACCTGGTCTGGGTGATCTCAGCCGTGGTAGCTGTGGGGGTGCGGAGCAGGTGTGGGGGTGGGGTGGTCATGAATGAGGTTCATTGAGCAAGCTGGGTGTTGGTGCGTATGGGTGTTTTATTTGTATGTGAATGTATAGCAGGGATGTTGATTTTTAATTTGAAATGGCTTAGAAAAACCTATTCACAGATTACGGAGGAATTCCACAGAACGGTGCCAGTCCAATAGCACAACGATGAGAAGAAGTGGCGAGCCACTTTATGAATATGTAAAATGGTGGGACATATACCAGAGATAAAACAAAAACAAACATGTTTTAAATAGGGATATCTAAGAAACGGGTTTCTTCGAGAGGTGTTATAGGAGCACTCGCGTGGGGTGCAGCAGGTAAGGGTTGGGATTCCATGTCAGAGGAGTTTTCTAGAGCACCATGTGAAAGTGAGTCAGATCAGCATTTTTTTATTTTTCTTACGTTAGCATGTCAAAATATAAAAACAGAAATAGCAGATGGCGCTAAACTAGCAGAAAAGGACATGGACACAGAGTGGGAAACTTCCCCCGTCCTGGAATAGCATGATAGTCATTAAGTAACACTTAAATAATGATTGTGAAAGGGATATTTGCCAGGCCAGGCGTGCACTCCTCCAAGAACGTGCGGTCAAGTTCTGGGAAGGGGTGGACGGTAAAGATGGCGGGTCAGATTTCGGAATGCAAGGCGCGGTTACAACCAGACCCAGAAATAAAGGTGTCAGAAGCTGACCTGTGGCCCAGAGCCATTCCTAGGACTGTTTAAGAACTGCAGTTCCAAGGTTTCACTGTGTCAAAGGGCGCATACGCCTGTGCTCTTTTCTGTGTGTGTGTCCATGCGTGCCTTGTGCGCAGGCGTGTGTGGTGTGAGACCATGCTTTTATGTATGTGTGTGGGTGCGCATTTATGTGTGCACGTGTTTGTACAAACACTACCTACCCTTGTTCCGACTTTCCCAAGAGCCCTAGGGATTTTCTTCTTCTCCCTCTGCTCCCAAGTCTCTAGTTTCCTCTCGGCTTCTTCTCCTTCTCAGACCTAGCTCTGGAAACCCCAGGGGTGAGCCCACACTTCCCCTGAATATGAGTTCCCTCAGCAAACCCAGAGACATGTTTCAACCTTGTTGGGCCCCATCAGTGAGATAAGGCTGTACCACTCTAAGGTACAATGTGCAAGGGGTTCACATGTGGATTATGCTTAATCATTTAGGGTAAAATCCCAAGTTTTAGAAAATATTCACAAGTATGGCATCCCGTCAGCAGAGAATGAACATGGTTGAAATAACATGTTCTAATGAATTTCTTCCACTCCTCTACAACCACGTGTTTGCTCACTGCCCCCTTCACAGAGGAGACATACTCATGTTTTTGTCCCACCCACAGGGGCAGTCCAGCACCAAAATGCCAGGCAATCCTCCTCTGAACAAGAGTACCATCCGCCACCCCAGACACGTGTTTCAGCCTTGTCAGGCCTCCTCAGTGAGGTGCTGCTGAGCATGCTGTACTACATTACATATGTGGCTGTGTGGCTGTGTGCAGGCACGGTCTGTGCATTCAGGTTTTCATGTCTGCAGGGATGCATGCTTCTGAGTGTGCATGTATGCATATGTGCAGCACATCGAATGGAAAGAGCTTACCACAGTCTGCCCGATGTTGAAAGTGAGACATTTGCTGACATTCTGATGCCTGTGACATTGGACCAAGTCAGTCACATTTCAGGCAACAGTTACAACGACCAAAGGTACCTCTAGGCTCTAGTACTTTACAAATGTGCATAAGCACATCTTTATGTTAGTCCCTAACCAACACCACTATATAGATAAAGAAATCCTACAGAGAAGCTCGTTCTTTTCATTTTTTAAAATTCCTTTGGGCCAGATCAGAAAAAGAAGCATTTGTGAATTGGTTCATGTATGCCCTGCACATGTACCTCCAGTGTTTAGTAGTGTGACTTGTAATGCATATCACCCTTCATATTTACTACGATAGCAAATATTACACCCAATTTCTCTTTTCTCCAAATTGCAGCAAAGAAGGAAACCAGGAATATTTAGAGACACTTGTCAGTTTATTTCGAAGACTCTTCAGGGTGACTTCAGAAAACGAAGGGTAGTATTACAGAAACATTGCAACTGTGCAAGTGTACTTAGCACTTTGGAAGTCTGCAACCCTGCACTCCTCCTACCCCTGGCCTCTGGTGGACAGGTTCCATTTCACTATGTCACTATCACACATTGCCACTGTCAACCCCCCGCCCCTCCCCCTCTGTCTCTCTCCTTGTCACTGTTAGATATATTGTACCGAATATGCACCAAAACACACTCCACTCATTACCATGAGCTACATGCTAAAGGTTGTGGGAGGCAAGAACTGTTGGTTCAGAGAAAGGGTTGCTGGAAATCTGAGGACCAGAGCCTCCCATTTCATCATTCTTTGTATGTTGGTTGGCAATCTGAAAGACGTCTCAACTTTACTCTAACATGCTGAGGTTCTGTGCTCATTGGCCTGCTGGGACTTTTACACATGATGGCTTCACCCATCGGAGGCAGCACAAGGCATTGGTCAGGTGGCGGTTGGGTCAGGCTCCAGAGTCCATGCTCGTTTTTCCAAGAGGGATTCACTCTCTGCCAAAAGTCTTAAAACTGCTCTCACACAAGGCATACAGCCACAGGCTAAAATAAAATCCCCCCTGAACTCCAACAGCTGTGACTCACCTGGCAGCATGAGAACTTTGGTTTCAGAGGGAGGCTGACATCTTGCAAGGATTTCTTCACAATGCAACTGGAGCAGAAAAGATAGAAGGTGGGGCAGAGATTTCCCAAAGTGCTCCACTACTTGCGAATAAGATGCAACAGCAATGAGGTAGCGAAGTGTCAGCATGAGGACATTTCAGCAATAGTCAAAAGCAAAACCCAAACCAAAACATCATGAAAGAATTGTTAAAGGCACATCTGTGTGTACCAAATGCTTTCCAATTCCATGATAGGGCATATTCCACATGGGCCTGCAGCTGGTAAACATGCACACTTTTGCAAAATCACATGTTTTCAAAAGTGTCTTCCACTGTGCATATCCAGCCCATGATTTCCCATACAATTGTTTGTGCACAAGTTCACAGGACATATGTAGTCTGTGCAATTAAGTGGCATTGTAAACGCCACCTGTTAAGTTGAAACTATTGGCATGGCTAGTGAAGATATGAACGAGATTAAATGTGAGGAGGGGCATAAAACCTGTGGGTTTTTATTCTTTAAGTACACGTTGACTGCCCATGGCCATGCCTCCTTCCTATGGCCTTTTACACATACTTCTTGCCTCTCCTACCCCAAACACATGCCCGTGGAATCTGTGTGAGCTATCTATGTGCTTTGAATGGAACAGCAATTTTAATTCCAGCAACCTTCTGAAAGGTAAAGGCTTAATTGCAGCTGTAAACCAGCTGCAGGTGTAATGCAAATGTTATCCTTCAGTTGCTTGATTTACACACAATGTGTCCTTATTTTTGTTCCGTGCCCTGAGGTCCTGTTAAAACCAATCACTGGCAAAGTCAACAGTTTTGTCTCTTGTATGGTCATCAAATAAGCATTTGTCAAGAAGAATTGCTGTAATCAGTGGCGGCCTGCCACTATCAGTTGTGTGAGGGCAGGAAACACATTCCCCTGCGTGCTGTATTTGCACTGGTAACTGTTCTACCTGCTTCTGAGCTGGGGTTTTGCCCACAGCTGCACGTTTTTTTGTTGGTTGCAGAGCTCTTTCGGCTCTAAAACAAATGTAGAGCATAATTATGTGAGTCGGTACATAGTCAGAAGACTAGCCCTGCCTCCTCTCCTTATTGTTCTGGCAGCGCAGGCATGCTGACTGACAGGAGAGCCATTCTCTCCTGTCAGTCAGTCTGTCTAAAGGGGATGGACATTCAGTCCTCCAAGATGGCAGTGTGTGAAGGGTGCATGCAGGTAAGGTAAGTGTTTTATAATGTCATTAATGTGTATGTGTGTATGCATGTATGGATTGAATGTGTGCATGTATATGTGAATGTTGGTGTCTGTTTTTATTAATGTGTGCATTTAAGGGCGTGTATGAATGAGGTGTGAATGTTCATTCAAATGTGTTTGTCTTGGTGTGTGTATGTGTCAGCCCCCACCTCCAGATTTCGAATCCCTGCTCAGCAACGAATGGGAGCTGCTGGGGGCTTGGCATTCTTTATTGCTTAAAGCAAAACGTGTAAATCAAGCGTTATAATGTGGCTATACTAGCCTACATTGAATGTAGCTAGTATATCCATGTAATAACACATAGGTTTGCTTTGCACTTGATGCACTGTTACTGTGCATCAAGGGTAAAGCAAACATGATAAGTGTTATTACTTGGCTACACTGTCCTACACTGAATTTAGCCCAGTGTAGCCAGCTATCCTTGATGCACAGATACTGTGCATCAAGGGTACAGCACGCAAGAGAAGTATTGTTACGTGCTAGACTGGCCTACACTGAATGTCAGCCAGTCTAGCCATGCAATAACACTTGATGAATGTAATAACACTTACGTTTGTCTTACACTTGATGCACATTCACTATAGGACAGTCTAGCCTGGTAATAATACCTGTCATGTTTACTTTACCCGTGATGCACACATCAAGGGTAAAGCAAACATGACAAAGGCTATACAGGGCTAGACTGTCCTTCATTGAATGTAGGCAGGTCTAGCCATGTAATAACACATATCTTTGAGTTTCTCTTGATGCACTGTCACTATGCATCAAGAGTAAAGCAAACATGCAAACATGATATGTGTAATTATGTAGTTAGACTGCCCTACATTTAATGTAGGGCAGTCTAGCCAGGTAATAACACTTATGTTTGCTTCACCCTTTATTCACAGCTACTGTGCATCAAGGATAAATCAAACATGGCAAGTTTTATTACATGTCTAGCCTGTCCTAAATTAGTGGTGCCAGTCTGCATATAATTTCCTATTGTGGCATGAATATTTTTACCATGCATTAAGGGTAATTCAAACATGGTGAGTGTTACTACCTGGCTAGAATGGCCCACATTGAATGTAGGTCAATTTAGCCACATAATAACACTTACTATGTTTGCTTTACCCTTGATGCCAAGTAAAACATGTCATACAACACCAAGGAAGTATTTGCAGACTGGCACTACTAGTCTCAGTCTGCATATGCTTTCCAAATGTGTCATGGCATTTGTTACTTGGCGTTAAGGGAAAAGGAAACATATGTTTTCTTATGTGGCTTGACCGATCTACATTAGTGCCAGTCTGCATTTATTTATTTATTTTGACATTGTATAGCACACCAAGCCCAAGGACATCTGGGTGCTCATAGCTTAAGCAGGTTGGTTACAGTGGTAGCTTGCAAGGTATTCATTCCAGACATTACTTACATAGGTTAACAATGTTAGTTACAGTAATTACATCCTTAAAGGTACTCACATATTGCATGTTAGAATTTACATTTTGTAACAGTCCTAAGCCAGGTACTGGGAGGCTATAACAAGTATGTTTGAGGGTAGCGGTAGGGGGTTGGTACAGGGTACAGGAACATATATGGTTGAGATGCTGTTAGGTGTCTTGAGGAAAGAGCCAGGATTTGAGGCCTTTGCAGAAGGACCAAAGGGAAGGGTCTGATCTCAGGGCCAAGGGCAGGGCGTTCCAGTGTTTGGCTGCGAGCATAGAGCAACTACAACCTCCAGCTTTTTGCCTTCTAAATCTTGGGATAGAAAGATGGCAGGGGTAGGCTGAGTGGGTAGGTCTGTTGGACCGAACTTTTGAGATGTGTCTAGCTAGATAGATGGGTCGCTATTAGATAGGCATTTGTGGGTTAATGATAAGATTTAAAATTTGATGCGATCCTGAACCGGAAACCAGTGGATATTATGTCTGGCTGCAGAGATATGTTCTTTTTCAGGGATGTTAAGGGCAGCTCTTACAACATTGTTATGAGCTGTTTGTAGTTTGTTGATGTTTCGGCCATTAGTGCCTGCAAATAGTGAGTTACAGTAGTTAATCCTTGACAGAATAAGGGCTCTGGCTAGGATGATGTAGTTGTTAGTAGAAATTAAAGGTCTGCTGGCGATTATCAGTTTGGCAGTGTAAGCCACTGCTGTGGAAATGGCGTTGACTTGTCTTGTTAGGGAGAGTGAAGAGTCCAAGTAAACTATTAGTGTTTTTACCTCTTTTGCTACCGTGATAATGTTGCTGTCAATAGTGAAGCATTTGTAGGATTGAAGTAGGTTATTTAACCTGGTTTGGCTGCCAATGATGAGCAGTTCGGTTTTCTCATCTTTAAGACAAAGCTTGTGTTGCGCCATCCAGGCTTGAATGGTAACTTACATTTCGTTCAGTAGAATAGAGTCGGTGTCGTGGTTAGCCGTGATCGGTAGAAGTATTTGTGTGTTGTCAGCGTAATTTACTTTCTTAATGTGGCATGACACTTTTAACTTGGCAAAGATAAAAAGTGTTATTAAGTTGCCAGATTGGCCCACACTGTCATAGTGCATTTACTTCCTTACTGTGGCAAGGCATTTGTTACTTTTTAATTGACATAAAGGGTATAGCAAACAAGATGAGTGTTATGACGTAGCTAGAGTTGCATAAAACGATGGTTCCAGCCTAGCCATGTTTTTTTTGTGTGTCAAGGCATGTTTGTGCTTTGCATCAAGTGTAAAAGCAAACATAAGTTTGATTACTTGTTACACTGTCCTGTCTTGTTATAGGCAGTCTGGGAATACTTTCTTTCTGTAGAATGGCATTTTTTACTGGCTGTGAGTCCTCATATAGTAATGCTGGCATATACTGGTCCAGCATGCATGAACATGTACAGGCACAGCCACAATGAACATGTTTTTTTTTTTTTTAAATCAGCTTTATTGGTTTTTCATATGAATAAGTGACACATCCAATTTAAACAACTATGGGCTTGTGCCCGAAAAAACACACATAAAGAGGCCCCGGATCTCTGCCGTCCCCTCCCCCCCCAAGCCCCTCTCCCTATTATCTCAGAGTACAGATTCAGCTGGTCAACCCAGAAGCATCTCAGGGCAGCTCCCCCCGGGCTCATGTCAGTCGGTGACAGGCCGAATTTCTCGGGTCAAGCACCAGATGTAGTGGGCTCGGTTGGGTGTTGTGGGGCCGGGTCGCCCCCCCCCACGGGGTCATCAGGTCTCGTCTCCTGCGTTGCCAAATGCCTCCATAAACTGTAGCCACTCGGATTCTGTATGCGAGCTCGAGCCCTGCATTGCTTCTGTTAATTTTTCCATGTAGTAGATGTCCTTGGCTACTGCTACCCATTCTCTCCTTCTGGGAAGGGCAGCTCTCTTCCAGGTTCTAGCTCGAGCGGCTCAAGCCGCCAGTAACAGAGAGTGTGTCAAGTCTGCGAGCTTTTCCCAGTGTTCGTCCTTTAGTTGCAATCCAAATATTAGTAACATGGGGTCTAGCGGTAAGGACCCTCTCCTGCCTCCCTTAGCCAGCTGTGGAACTCCGTCCAGAATGCTTGGACCCTATCGCATGTCCACGACATATGCCAATAGTTTGCTTTTTCTCCACAGCCATGCCAACACATGGGGACAACATCCGGGAACATTCTGGAGAGTTTGATTGGATCGTACTGCCACCGGTGAAGAAGTTTAACGGCATGTGTTTTATACTGGCAGGAGATTGAGGTCTTGTATACGCTATTACTGAGGCGCCTCCAGAGTTTGTCTCCAAGTCTAACGTTTAAGTCTCCTTCCCATTTTCTCCTAAGACTTTTCAGTATTCACCTTTTAGCTTCTATGACACCCTGGGGAGAAGGTTCATTTTTATGGCATTTATTCATCCCATCCAAAATATTTGACCTTTTCCCCATCTCTCCATGTCTTTAAATATTTTGTCAAACAGGGGTGGGTAGTTAGCTTGATTTATATCTTTGTTGGGTCTGACAATGTTGATTCCCAGATATTTTATCCCTTCGGTGCAGATTTGAGGGCCCAGGGGGTTCAGTTCCTCCAGGTCTCTATCCGTGTCTGATGTAAAGGGGAAGATCATCGATTTATCTATGTTTATCTTAAAGCCTGAGAAACTGCCAAACCATTCAGTCGCCTGTAGGGCGGCTGGGAGTGACCTAGTGGGGTCTCTCAAATGTAGCAAGATATTATCAGCATAAAGTCCCAGCTTGAAGGTGCGGTCACCCATGTCAATGCCCTGCACTCTAGTGGACCTTCTAATGTATTCCGCAAGTACTTCCATAGTCATGGCGACCAAAAGCAGGGAGAGGGGGCAGCCCTGCCTGGTCCCCCTCTGGAGGTTGAAGATGCGAGACAGTTGCCCCTTTACCGTAACTCTAGCTGATGGGGTCACATACAGGGCCTTAATCGCCTGGTGGATTCCCCTCCCCCAGACCCAGTTTTTGGAGCACGCTATGTAGGAAACCCCAACCCACCCTGTCAAATGCCTTTTCGGCGTTGATAGACACCAGAACTGGATTATTCCCCCTGGGCGCTGCCTCCCTCATGAGATGTAGGGTCTTCTTGAGGGTGTCCGCCACCTGTCTTCCTTTTATGAAACCCACCTGATCCGAATGGATGAGCCCGGGCATATGGTCTTCGAGCCTAGTGGCAATGATTCTAGTGAATAGTTTGGCATCCACATTTAAAAGTGAGATTGGTCTATATGAGCGACAGTCTGCCGGGTCCTTCCCCTCCTTCGGAATCACTGTAATTAGGGCTTTACCAAAAGTCTGGGGGGCTTTTCCTGTTGTTATTATGTTGGAGAAGAGGCCTGCCAGAAAAGCCGCCAGGTGGCCCGAGAAGGCCTTGTAAAAGCCTGCAGTGAACCCTTCCTCCCCCGGGGCCCTGCCCAGCTTCAAACACGGAATTGCCCTGAGTACCTCCTCCTCCGTTATCGGGGCATTCAAGGTGGTCGCCACCATGGGGCTGAGGGCGGGAGAGAGATCCCGTTGAGGTACGCACCCAGCACTTCCTGATCCATGTTCCCTTTCCTTGCGTAAAGGCTCTCATAGTAACCTGAAAAGTTTTCCGCTATGCCCTCCTGGTCCGATCGCTCTCCCCCCTCCCTGCTTGTTATCCTAGTCACCCATCTATCCACTCTCTGGCCCCGAAGTTTGGCTGCTAGCATGGTGTCGGCCTTGTCACCTTTCTCATAACATCTTTGGCGGAGATGTTGCAGACCGGCTACTACCTTGCCCATTTCCAGTTCCCTTAGTTCCTGTCTCTTCCCTCTTGCATTATCCAGGTCCCTCTCCTTCTCGTCCTCCCCCTTACCCTCCGACTGTTCTAGTTAGATTATTTCTGACCTCAATTTATGTGCCAGGAGGGTCCTGAGCCTTTTCTTGGAGGCCCCTTTTCTGATCAGTCTACCCCTCCAGGTGGCCTTCGCTGCTTCCCATACTATCTCACAGCTAACTTCGCCCGTATCATTGAATTTGAAGAATTCTCTGATTGCTGTTGTCATCTCCTCCTTGAACACAGCGTCCCTAAGGAGGAAGTCATTGCATTTCCATAAGGAGTCCCTGGGCTTCAGGCCTGATATGCTGATGTCCGACCAGACCATGTTGTGATCCGACCAGCTAACCGGTCTTATCTCACAGGCCTCTATACTACTTATATGCTGATGTCCCGCGAATAGGTAGTCAATTCTGGTTCTAGTGCCATGGGGCGTGGAGAAGAAAGTGTACCCCTTCCTGGTTGGATGCAGTTCCCTCCAGATATTTACCAGCCCATACTCCCACATCAGGTCTCGGAAGCTCCCCTGTGGCCTTCTGCCATTACTGTCTTGAGGGGTGGTTTTTCGGCTATGGTCTTGTTCCCGGTCTGCCCACATATTGAAATCCCCCCCCCCATGAGTAGGAGTCCCTCCGCCTTAGTCATCACTTCTCCCAGCGCTTCACGAAGGAATTCCATCTGGCCCACATTGGGGCAGTATATTGCTGCCAGGGAGACTCTTGAATTACATAGGTTACCCGACACCACCATGGCTCTCCCATCTTCCCTTTCCCACCATGACACTTCCGTGAGCTTTTGGTCTCTATGCAGAATAATGCCTGTATCCCCTTTTTTGGAGTGGCCGGATGCCCAGAAAGTCTGACCCACGTGTGCTCCCGGGATGGCCCTCTCCTGCCCTTTCATCGTTCTAGTTTCTTGCACCACAAGGACGTACAATCTTGCCTTCTTCATTTCCCTCCCCAGCAGGGAGCGCTTCGCTGGCGAGTTTAGCCCCTTGACATTAAGTGAACCCGGCCTGAGGGTCTCGATCCTGCCCCTCCTCTCATTGTCTAACATTAGGACTTTTCCTTGTTGTCCTCTCCCATCCGGTGTCATGGGAACTGCACCGGTTCCATTTGTGATTGGATCTATGCTGAATCTGTAAGTGTATAACTCCAGTTCCCCTGTCTCCCCCTTTCCCCCTCCCACGCATGTTCAGGACGCCTGCCAATGGCCAAGCCATCAGGGTGGAATTACGCCCATCCACCACAATTCTCCTGATTAACTCTGTGTCCCCGGCCGGGGATGTGAAACTATTACCTTTGTCACTTTTGTTGGAGTGTGTCCATGATCTTAGCCATCTGCATCATTCCTTGTTGGGGTGTTGGGTTTTCTGAATTTTTTTCTATCTTTCGCTTTCCTCTTCGTGGACCAGGGGCCCTCCGGTTCCCTACTGTTTTCCGCCGATGCTTGTGTTTCCTCTTCATTATTTTCAGTTTGGGTGTCTCCCTTTAGCACCTGCAACACTTGTGAGGCCTCCTTGCCATTGATCACTCTATAGTCCAATCCGGCCCTCTCGAAGGAAAGTGCAAAGGGAACGACCATCTATATCTTATGTCCTGACTTGTTAGCCACTGTGCGAGTGGGCGACAGTCTCGTCTGTGGGTGAGCGTGAGTGCGAACAGATCCTGGAAGACCTTAATCGTGTCCCCTTCGAAGAGGAAGCTTTTCCAAAACCTCAATTTTTTCTCTGTAACGGAGAAAGCACACTGTTAGGAAAGATTTCATAATTGTAGGTAATTTTCCTTCCATGTGGCAACCCCTAAACTTTTTGCTGTTGTTTTTCACCTTGTTCTTGACTTTGCCAGAGAAGTGCAGCCCTCTGCTGCACTCCTCTGGGCTTTCGCTCCTTTCTTACGGGGAAACTGACATGCCCTTAAGACAGTCAGTACCGGGGAACGCTGTTTCCCGTAGTTTCTTTTATCATGTTGCGGCTTTAGTGCAACATGACACAAGAGGGCACTGTAAGCTAAGTTACAGCTCTCTTGGGTCTCTAGCCTTCTACAGGCCCTAGATACTCGTTTAGGAATGTATTTGATCGGTGCAAGTCATTCAGGGACTGGAATGGTGGCAGCGATCGTTTTTGTGTATTTTGAGCTCCTTTTGGCGTTCTAAGCGCGTTTCTCGCGCTGAACCCAAAATGGTGGCCTGGCTCCCAAAATGGCCAGACCACGAGGCTCCTTTGTCCTGTCCACTGACCGTCTTGCCTTCCTTATTTGGGCATGTACTTTCCCGCGAAACACAGATGCTTTCGCGGGCTTGTACATGTCTTTTGTGTGCCTCCAGGGTGTGGGCTGGGATGTCTGGTCCCAATACACATCCTGGGTGCCAGAGAGTCTAGGGTGGTGTGAATGCCTGGGACCACCGTGGTCCGTGATTGGTCCACGAATGGTGTGTGTGTTGATGAGCGGATCTCCCATTGGCTCCCCTCCGTTTTGGCGCGAAGGGAACCGTGGATAAGAGGGGGCTGGAAACACCACTACCATGTCGATCTCCTGAGTTCTCACGAACGAAGGAATACAGGAGCCAAGTATCCTGCAACCAAGAGGCTGGACCGAGGAATCGCTGGTGACCCGCTGAAGGACTCCTCCTTTGCACTGCTGTCATCCTGTGAAACCCTTTCCTCCTTTAATCGAACCAGAAGGCCTGTACTGGTGCTTCGACCTTTGGAATAGCAGGAACAGCTATTCTCGGCGACTTCATCATCTCCTGCCAGTAAGCCTTCGGAAGCGTCTCTGGGCCATCCAGTTGACTGACCAGCTTACACGGGAGTCCTGCTCTGTAACCGCCGCCAGGTTGTGTTGTATTTCGAGTCCTTGTCACTCTCACACGCTTCGTACACTTGGCGTTCCCAAGTCTGAAGTGAGTAGTGTACATTTGGCTCAGATACACACGGCCGCTCCGTTGCCCTGCTGTGGTGACAAAACTGTGCAGGTTTCTTCGATTGGGACGTCTTTTTTCTCTACACGACGACGAGGCATTCCCGGCTCTTCTGAACCTGCCAGCTGCTGAAACTAACTTGGAGAAGCCTGGGTCTGCTTGCATCGGGGACCGGTGAGTAGTATAGCTAGGATCTGGTCGCCCTCCTGCAGTAGCCCATTGCTTTTCCCCGCTGTGTAAAAACAGCACCCTTTTGTCCGTACTCGCGCTCTGCTTCTGCTCACTGTGGAGGCTGCGCTTGAGTCGCGGAACCTGTTCTTCTTCTGTTGTGCACTAACCCGAACTGCCTGACTTCCTCCGAAGAGCTTCTCCTTTTGCCCGTTGGCACCAGCGTGTGCAGGTACTTTGAGCACAAGGCTCCACTCTTCGCAGGGCTCGGACTTCCATCTAGTTAGGTGCCTCTTAAGGCGAACTGAGTCTAAAGCATTATCGCACTGCCTGTTTTCCTTCCCTTTCAGGTGGACTACACATTTCGTGCATATAACGCTTGCGACTGTCGTATTTGTATATATATTGTGTTGATATGGTATGTGTTGGCTTAATATTGTGATATTGTGATTTTCTTGTACGGTCATTATTTTAAAGGCCTTAAAATAAATGTGTATATATTTGTGATATAACAACTGTTTGGAGTAGTTTGTAAGCGCTCTTGCTTTGTGTGCTCATTGCGGGCTTTCAGTCACCCTCACCCCTCTTGAGACCTAGTCTTGACCGCCGCGATCACTACCTTGATTGGTCTGGCTCGTCCAGAGGTTACCCTGTTCCAAGTAATTAGGTTGGCCTTCTGAACTTCTGCGCCACCAGGACAGAGTTCAGAAATCCGTCTTAACAAATTGGTGTACAGCGGTGGGATACGACTGAAGGTATCCAGTGTTGCGCTCGAACTAAGGCATTTCAGGTTATTCCAACCAGTACACGTAGTGAATTGTTGTAGTATAACTTTAAAAAGGCCATAGTCCTATCAAACAGTATGGAAACAAGTACCTTGTTAACTTTAAATGCTTCCAAATCAGAAACATTGAAGAAGATGTGTGCGGAGAGAGGTGTTTCCTCTCAAGGCACGAAATTGGAAATGATCCAAAGAATCGTGGCGTGGCAAGAAGCGCAGCTTGACGCTATAACTTCTGAGGACAGTGCGGAAGGTGGTGGGGCTGCTCTCACTGGTAGAACCGACGGTTCTGCCGCCGCACTGATCCATCGCGACCACGAGGACAGGGAGGACGAGATGTCTAATGTTTCCTCTGCCAGTGCTGATGGGGAGGCTATGCTTGAATTCAAGAAGCAAGAGCTGCGGTTTAGGCAGCAGGAGCTTGAATTCAGCATAGCCAAACTAAAAATCGAACAGGCAGAAAAACAGAAAGACAGGGATCACCAGTTGGAACTGGCCAAGCTTCAGGTTGCAAATGGGTCCAAGGGTCCTGGACATGGGTCTGGGGCCTCCTCTCATCCACGGTTTCCGAAAGATCTGCTCAGTGTGTATGAAGAAAGGAATGACATTATGGACTGGCTGAATGCGTTTGAGTATGCATGCGAAGTTCAACAAGTTGACAATGCTGATAAGATTGCATGGTTACTCAGTAGACTGCCCCATTCTGGCTGTAGTGCCATTATGGAAATGTCGAAGGCTGAGCGAGCTGATTTCGCAATGTTAAAGCAAACTCTCATTTTAAAGTTTGGGAAGACTCCGGCCCAATATTTGAAACGTTTCAGAGAGTATAAGAAAAAGGAAGGTGGTACTTGGGTATCTTATGTCACCGAATCCTTGAAAAACTTAACTGGCTGGGTCGAAGGTTATAAGGTTTCTACCTTCGAAGGCATGATAAATCTTGTCATGCTGGAACACATTTTTGCTTCTTCTTCCCCGGAGCTTAAGCAGCATTTGGCCGATTCGAAGGAGATAGATCCTAAGAAGCTGGCCATTGCAGCAGACTTATGGGTGTCACATCGAGTGTCCCATAAGGACAAAACATCCTGGTAAGCAGGAGGAAGGGAAAAAGTCCAAAGATAGGGAGGGTGGAGAATCTGCTAAATCTTCTTCCCATAAGGGCCACAAAAAGAAAAATAAGGGTAAGACACAAGAGAACTCACAGGGTAGTGGAGGTCCGCCTCCGAAACAGAACTTTGGTTACAATAAGCCTCCCTATGTAAACAGACCCAATGGATCTTGTTTTTCTTGTGGAGCAACTGACCACGTGAAGGGGGATCCCCGTTGTAAGGTTAGACCTTTGGGGGTCCACTCCGCTAATTTGGCCTTCTCCTCCTACGAGGAAGAAGAGATTACAGGAGCATCCTTCTCCTCAGACTCATTTCCCAGCGGGATAGAGGCTGAGGTAGTTTTAGTGTCCCTGGGTTCCTGGGAGCCTAAAGTCGCAGAGTCTTATGCTAGGATTCCGGATAATACCAAGCACTACTTTAAAGACAGTGTGCTGATCAATGGAGTAGATACTCCAGCTCTTAGGGATAGTGGGTGCAGTCGCACTGTAGTGGATTCTACCTTGGTAGACTCAGAGGAAGTTGCCAGAGCTACTCTGATGCCCACTAAGTTGGCTGACGGCCCCCTCCGTATGTTTCCAGTAATACCTGTAAATCTTACTTTAAATGGTACAGCAGTCAGGATTCCAGTGAGCATTCAGAGAAACGTCCCGGGAAAGGTCTTGTTAGGTAATGATCTCAGAGCTTTAGGGCTCGTAGGAGACACTGCCGAAAGACCCTACACACGGTCTCAAGCACGGGCAGCATTGGCCAAGTCCAATACGCCGCCCCAGCCGAAGGGGAAACCCAAGGCGAAAGGAGTCGACAAGTCACGACGAGGGAAAGAGAATATTCCCCCGAGCTCGCCTACCACTGCGGTGGAGGAAGTTGGTCAATCGCCCGGGCCTGACGAGGAGGTGGCGATGCCTGAAGTATTCGACCCCAACGATCATCCTGAACTAAAAGACTTGTTAGTTGAAGGAGGTCCTGATAGGGACGAATTCAGTAAAGGCCAACGTGAGTGCCCATCTCTGGAAGGCCTAAGGAGACAGGCCTGCTCCCAGCTTGAGGGTGAACCTCCTGGGAAGCATAGGATTTATTGGGAAGGTGGACTCCTGTATAGTGAGCCCACAGAGTCTACAGAAGGAGACCATAGGAGGTTGGTGGTTCCCCTTGCTGTTAGGCCCTTCCTCCTGCAGTTGGCGCATGAAGTTCCCCTTGCTGGTCACCTTGGTATGAAGAGGACCAAGCAAAGGTTATCCATGCACTTCTACTGGCCCAAGATGGGGGTGCAAGTAGAAAGTCACTGCAGGAGTTGTACCTCCTGCCAGTTGTCTGGTAAGGTTGGCGCGACAATCCAAGCTCCGTTGGTACCGCTCCCAGTTGTGGGGGTACCATTTGAAAGGGTAGGGATCGACATCGTTGGTCCCCTTGACCCGCAAACATCCTCGGGCAATAGGTTTATCCTGGTGCTGGTCGACCATGCAACCAGGTATCCTGAGGCCATCCCATTGAAAACTGTAACTGCCAAGTCAGTTGCAGAAGCTTTACTCGGCATATTTACTAGGGTTGGCTTCCCTAAAGAAGTTGTGTCGGATCATGGCAGCAACTTTATGTCGAAGTATAGGCAGGCTATGTGGAAAGAATGTGGGGTCACCTACAGGTTCTCTTCTGCATACCACCCCCAGACCAATGGTCTGGGGGGGCGTTTCAACAGGACGTTAAAGAGCGTGATTGGGGCTCTGGAGGAGCCTCAGAGAAGAAAATGGGATCTTCTTGTTTCATGCTTACTGTTTGCCTACCGAGAGTTACCACAGGAGGGTGTTGGCTTCAGCCCCTTCGAACTTCTGTTCGGTCATCCCGTACGGGGACCCTTAGCCATCGTCAAAGAGGGATGGGAGATGCCCACTCCCCCTGTTACTACCAATGTAGTTGATTATGTGCTAGGGCTCAGAAAACGGATGGTACTTCTGATGGGCTTGGCTAGTGATAAATTGAAGGCAGGGCAAGCGCTGGTGAAACATTGGTACGACCAGAAAGCTTACCTCATCAACTTTACACTTGGTCAGCAAGTCCTAATCATGAATCTCATAAGGCCTCGAGCTTTACAGGACAAATGGTCAGGCCCTTACCCAGTGGTGGAGCCCCTGGGTGAGGTTAACTATTCAGTGGACCTTGGAAGGCCTGGACAGGCTCCAAAAGTGTTTCACGTGAATAGGCTGAAGGCTTTCGTCCCAAGCGTCGAAATCACAGCACTGCTATAGGCTTCAGACGTTGAGGAAGAGGAGTCTGAACCTCTCCCCGACCTGTTCCAAAGCAGTCCTTCAGAAAGCTCTTTTGAGGGTGTCCGAGTGGCCCCTCACCAAAATGGACAAGGCTCAGTGGTTTACCTTGGACATGAAGTAGGTGGAGGGAGGAGACAGCCTCTACCCAGTAAGGTACAAGCAGTACAAGACTGGCCTACCCCCACTACGCAAACCCAAGTGAGAGCCTTCTTAGGACTCACGGGGTATTACCGCAATTTTTTGGCAGACTATGGCACCATAGCTGCTCCTCTGACTGCCCTCACAACTCCGAAGAAACCCAAGAAGGTAACTTGGACCGACGAGTGTGAGAAGGCCTTCAATGGCTTAAAAGACTCCTTGTGCCAGGCCCCTGTCCTTAGGGCCCCTGATTATCAAAGACCTTTTATCGTGCAGACGGACGCCTCTGACACTGGGATAGGAGCTGTACTATCACAAGTAGATGAGAAGGGTAAGGAACACCCTATCGGTTTTATTAGTCGCCAGCTTAAGGACAGAGAGCTCAGATGGTCCACGGTAGAGAAAGAATGTTTCTCTGTTGTGTGGGCCCTAAGGAAGCTGAGGCCCTACCTCTATGGGACCCACTTCACTGTGCAAACTGACCATAAGCCGTTAAAGTGGCTAATGAACATGAAGGGGGAGAATCCAAAGTTGCTTAGGTGGTCCATAAGTCTACAAGGCTTCGACTTCACTATTGAGCATAGGCCAGGTGTCCAACATAGCAATGCTGATGGGTTGTCCAGAATGTTTAACCGACCTGAACAAGAGACTCATCCAGGGGTGGATTAGTTCCCCCTGTCCATAGTCTGGGAGGGGCGAGTGTTAGGAAAGATTTCATAATTGTAGGTAATTTTCCTTCCATGTGGCAACCCCTAAACTTTTTGCTGTTGTTTTTCACCTTGTTCTTGACTTTGCCAGAGAAGTGCAGCCTTCTGCTGCACTCCTCTGGGCTTTTGCTCCTTTCTTACGGGGAAACTGACATGCCCTTAAGACAGTCAGTACCGGTGAACGCTGTTTCCCGTAGTTTCTTTTATCATGTTGCGGCTTTAGTGCAACATGACACAAGAGGGCACTGTAAGCTAAGTTACAGCTCTCTTGTGTCTCTAGCCTTCTACAGGCCCTAGATACTCGTTTAGGAATGTATTTGATCGGTGCAAGTCATTCAGGGACTGGAATGGTGGCAGTGATCGTTTTTGTGTATTTTGAGCTCCTTTTGGCGTTCTAAGCGCGTTTCTCGCGCTGAACCCAAAATGGTGGCCTGGCTCCCAAAATGGCCAGACCACGAGGCTCCTTTGTCCTGTCCACTGACCGTCTTGCTCCCTTCACCTTCCCCAGGTCGAGCGACCCGGGGCCTTCCTTATTTGGGCATGTACTTTCCCGCGAAACACAGATGCTTTCGCGGGCTTCTACATGTCTTTTGTGTGCCTCCAGGGTGTGGGCTGGGATGTCTGGTCCCAATACACATCCTGGGTGCCAGAGAGTCTAGGGTGGTGTGAATGCCTGGGACCACCGTGGTCCGTGATTGGTCCACGAATGGTGTGTGTGTTGATGAGCGGATCTCCCATTGGCTCCCCTCCGTTTTGGCGTGAAGGGAACCGTGGATAAGAGGGGGCTGGAAACACCACTACCATGTCGATCTCCTGAGTTCTCACGAACGAAGGAATACAGGAGCCAAGTATCCTGCAACCAAGAGGCTGGACCGAGGAATCGCTGGTGACCCGCTGAAGGACTCCTCCTTTGCACTGCTGTCGTCCTGTGAAACCCTTTCCTCCTTTAATCGAACCAGAAGGCCTGTACTGGTGCTTCGACCTTTGGAATAGCAGGAACAGCTATTCTCGGCGACTTCATCATCTCCTGCCAGTAAGCCTTCGGAAGCGTCTCTGGGCCATCCAGTTGACTGACCAGCTTACACGGGAGTCCTGCTCTGTAACCGCCGCCAGGTTGTGTTGTATTTCGAGTCCTTGTCACTCTCACACGCTTCGTACACTTGGCGTTCCCAAGTCTGAAGTGAGTAGTGTACATTTGGCTCAGATACACACGGCCGCTCCATTGCCCTGCTGTGGTGACAAAACTGTGCAGGTTTCTTCAATTGGGACGTCTTTTTTCTCCACACGACGACGAGGCATTCCCGGCTCTTCTGAACCTGCTAGCTGCTGAAACTAACGTGGAGAAGCCTGGGTCTGCTTGCATCGGGGACCGGTGAGTAGTATAGCTAGGATCTGGTCGCCCTCCTGCAGTAGCCCATTGCTTTTCCCCGCTGTGTAAAAACAGCACCCTTTTGTCCGTACTCGCGCTCTGCTTCTGCTCACTGTGGAGGCTGCGCTTGAGTCGCGGAACCTGTTCTTCTTCTGTTGTGCACTAACCCGAACTGCCTGACTTCCTCCGAAGAGCTTCTCCTTTTGCCCGTTGGCACCAGCGTGTGCAGGTACTTTGAGCACAAGGCTCCACTCTTCGCAGGGCTCGGACTTCCATCTAGTTAGGTGCCTCTTAAGGCGAACTGAGTCTAAAGCATTATCGCACTGCCTGTTTTCCTTCCTTTCAGGTGGACTACACATTTCGTGCATATAACGCTTGCGACTGTCGTATTTGTATATATATTGTGTTGATATGGTATGTGTTGGCTTAATATTGTGATATCGTGATTTTCTCGCTACGGTCATTATTTTAAAGGCCTTAAAATAAATGTGTATATATTTTTGATATAACAACTGTTTGGAGTAGTTTGTAAGCGCTCTTGCTTTGTGTGCTCATTGCGGGCTTTCAGTCACCCTCACCCCTCTTGAGACCTAGTCTTGACCGCCGCGATCACTACCTTGATTGGTCTGGCTCGTCCAGAGGTTACCCTGTTCCAAGTAATTAGGTTGGCCTTCTGAACTTCTGCGCCACCAGGACAGAGTTCAGAAATCCGTCTTAACACACACCACAATCAATCTAGGGCCTCCCCCTCCGCCGCCACCTCCTTGGTGCGCTCTTTCCAGCTGGACTTCCTTTCCCCCTTCCAACGCAAAGAGCTGGTTTATCAGGCCCTGAACCTTTCTCCCCACCTCTGCTGCTGTCTCTCCTTTTTGCTGGGTCACCCCTATAATGAGGAGATTGTTTCGGTGTTCCCTGTTTTCGAGGTCATCCATCTTCAGCACCATGTCCTCCTCGCTCATTTCCAAGTCTGTTAGCCTTGCCTCATATTTCATGTCCAGCAGATCCATCTGGAGGTCATTGTTTTCCATTCCCTCAATTTTTTCCTCAAGGGTGTCCACTCTCCCCCTGAGGTCCACCACGGAGGCCTGGATGTCCGTACAGATAGCCTTGATCTCCTGGAGGATATCTTTAAGGTCTTCTCTAGTGAGTGCCACGGGGGGGGGTCCTCTGCAGGCATGGTGGCTCCGGGATTTTCACTCCGGGCTGAGGGTGTCCAGCGGAAGCGTTGAAGCGAGAGGATTGTGTTGTTGGGCGAGGCTTGCTCCAGGGTGGCTCTCCCTGTATTCTCCCCAAGAAGGTATCTCTAGTGGGGCCCTCCTAGCGAGGTTCCGTGGGTCCTCTCGGTGATGGAGTCGCCTCTTAGCCCTAAGGGCGCTCCGCTCCGGGTTGAGGCTCTCCGGCTGCTCCGCGGCATTGTGCGGGTAACAGTGTCATGGGCCGGGGGTCTTATCCCCTGCCCTTTTTACTGTGGCATGTGTGGGCGAGGCCGCCCAGGCCCCTTCTCAAGACAGGAGTTGGTCCGCTTTATGGCACTAGGTGGATGGGACTGGGAGGGGGATCTTCCTCCCCACGCCCCCGTTGGCCTGGTTCCCCTCCTCCATCTCCTCACCCCTCTCCCGCTGGTGTCCCCTGCTCTGCCGTGTGTCTGGCACGTGTCTTCGGCTTCAGGCCCGCCTCACGTGGGACTCCGAGGGAGAGGAGCTCACTCGTCCTGCATGGAGGCAAAAACACTTGACATTCCTCTCACCATCCCCCATCCTTCTGGGCATTCCGCTTCCTGATTATGGATTTTTGATGTTGTCTATGGTAGTGCCTCTTAGTAAGATGGGAAATCACATAATCTGTGTGCGACCCCTTAATGCGGGGCAATACAGAGAATTTCACTGGTCAATATGTAATCCAGTATTCGATGGAAAGGGAAGAGAAGAGGCCCCTGACACTATTTCTCTTGACATGATATGAAATTATAGGTTATTTATAACATGCTTAATACCCAGAGGTTTCTAAGCGCAGACCCAGGAACGGAACCTGTGGTGCTCTGTGTCGTCTTGTTCTCAAGGCGAACACGTTGCCGCTGAGCTATCCTCCAGAGACAACAATCATGTCAGAGAAACATGACATGATTAAAGAGAATTTTTTCTACCTATCCCTTAGATAAAGTTACTATTGCATCTCCATCTAGGCTAGTAAAAAGGCTATGAAAATGTATATATCCTGTCTATACAAAACAGCACGCCAGATACCCTGCAGCACTGTAAAAGAACCCCCCCTGCCATGTCAAATATAATTGCCTCCTATCTCAACAATCTCCCTACCTCATTGTTGGAGGCTCAGCACTCACAAAATGGCCTCAAGGCCCCTTTCATGAATGTGGACAATCCTCTCATTTTCTTACTATCCAGAAATGGTCCCTTGAGGAAACGTGTCTACATTTCAACCCAATTGTCCCTTTAAAAACCTGAAATATTACATTCACTAGTCGAATTGCATGACAGTCATGCAGTCTATTGTCCCATTCATTCATGGCAATGGTAAGGAAATGCCAATGAGCATCTCTTTGAATTAAGAGTCTCTACTGAGCTGCTAAGGATGATGATCCCTGGTTGCTCCTGCAATGTCAGCTGAATTGAACCTGCAACCTCAATCCACTTCAGCCTCCAGAGGCTCTTCTTTCAGAGGCACTGGCCTGTTAGGGAATCTTCTGCATTGCATGTAAGCCCACTTGTTTTTGAGACATCTACAGAACAGCATCAGTTAAGGGTGTTTCTGGATTTATTCCCTCATCTAGGAGGTGATAGAAAATGCATCAGAAGAAGCGCAACCACTCGTGTAGTGCATGGTCCGTCGAGGAGTCCCCCGACTCCTGAAGCCCTGGATGTTCCCTTGGTTCCGGTGCATTACACCCCATTATGCAGTAAATACAGATGCCCACGCAGTGGTGATCATGCAATATATGCTGGCTGTCGTTTCAAGGGATCCTTGCGGACATAGCCTGTTGTTTTCTCATGCGAAAGAGCAATCAGAATCCATAATGATGCCACGTTTCCTATGCATCAAAGTACTGGTGGGGGAAGAAACACAGCAATTCTGCACAGGACGGACTATCACCCTGTGCCCTGCTCTCTACAGGAAATGCATTCTAAATTAGGTTGAATGCACAACAACCTGTGGAGAGTTTGCCCCTGTGGGTTTTTCAGTGGTTCAATGAACATGTCCATCCCTTGTTTGAGAAACACAGATGACACAATAATCCAATGCCAATCATAGACAAGACCAACATGATTGATTTAAGATTCAGGAAAGTTTGTTTTGTCTCTTTCCTTATCCCGTAGTCTAATTCTTTGCAGCATGTCACAATCATGCAATATAATAAAAGGCCAGATGTATGATTGTCTGATGCAGTCATGCGCAGTAGAGACTGCCTGCTTTGCCTGTTATCACTGCTAGAGGGAGCTGTTGCCTAAGGAAATATATTAGGCCAGCTGAATGTTATTAACACTCTGAAAATGTCGCTCCTCACGCCTTCAGCCGGTGTACATGGGCTTTTGCACTAGCATATAAACATATTTGGGGTCATATTTCCAAAGATAAGGTTTCAGCTTCATATATGTGTTATGTTGATTTATAATGCGCACCACTACTATTTGCATGGTCTCCAGGTGGCTCTGTAAGAAAGTAGGTTGGGTGGGTTAATGAGGGATGAGGGATAGGATGAAGGCTGTGCTCTTCCGTTGGTGTTTGCAGAATCAGGAGAAACTGGCATCTGTGCATGTAAGATTTCTGATTGTGCTTGGATTGAGTGCAATGGGGTTATTGTGTCCGGGGGGGAAACGTCCAGTGTCTGGGCTGTTTGTTTGTGGCATTTTGTTCTTTTGGCAGATGTGTGGTTTGTGTGTTTTCTGTGTGGTAGGGCTGGTCCATTAGGGTGTGTGTGGTATGTGAGAGGTATACTGGAGAGGAGAGAGGAGCAGGGTTAGTTGGTAGTTAGTACAGGGTGGTTGTTGTTTTGTTGGTTCCAGGGTCCGTACTGTCTGGATTGCCTTGGGTCCGAGGTAAGAGTTGTGGTGGCAGCCCGTTTTTACACTAGTCTCCGTGAGTTGAATAGCCAGAGCTTAGATGCTGTGCCCAAATTGCATAACCTCTCCAGGGCCTTGCTTGTCTAGGTTCATCAAAGGAAAGTGATTACATCAATCCAACATGGTGATGTAATCTGGGATGCTCATATTTTAGGCGGCTTCATTGTTAAATGTTCACAGTTACGTTGGCTTCTTTAACAATCTCACACTGGTTGCTTTGTGCCAGAAGCTTGCCCTGCTCACCAATGCATGGAAGCAGACAAATTAAAATTCTTTCTTTTGTAAGTTGTAACCCCTCAAGATTCACTGGCAAAATGGTGTTTATGGTGCCCAGTCTTAACCATAGGGCTGTGAAAAACCAGAGGTTGTATCACAGCCTTGTCCCGGGGATCCCGTACTCAGTTTTCCAAGGAAAGGCCATCGCTTTTGTATCCCGACCCTGGGGGTGGACAAGCGAGGGAGCATCACCTGGGTTGGGAGTAATAGGGAATGTGGGAGAAGCACCCAATGGTGAGACATGGTATTCCCCTTTTACTACAACCCATTTAACCCCTATCCCTGCTTATTTTATGGGAAACTACAACTCCCATAGTTCGTCCCCACTTTACTATGACAAAAGTACTGAAACAAGGAAGATGAGGTATGAGAATAGAAGGTTTACCTTCCCTGACTTGCACTGGCCCTGTCCATGTAATAAGGCCAGGCAGAGTCAGGCACGTAGCCCTAACAGTGTACAACTGCCACTTATTAACACTCCTTATGTTATGATATGATATGATATGATAGGTTATTTATAACATGCTTAATACCCAAAGGTTTTTAAGTGCGGACCCAGAAATCGAACCTGTGATGCTTCATGTCATCTTGCTTCCACAGTGTGCACATTGCCCCTGAGCTATTCTCCCGAGATGTTATTTGTATTGTATTTGTATTTATTTGTTTATATAGCGCTTCACACCGAAATGCTGCACAATTGAACATCTTGGTACATAAAACATAAACATGATTTTATAATGTTAAAAGTTGGCGTGCACAGGTTCACTTTGAGCGAGGCTGGGTATGAAAAGATATAGCTCTTCCGGGGCTGATGGGAATCAGGCTGTCGAAGGTTAACAGGCTGATCGACAGTTGAGAGGATCTAGAGAAAGCCAGGCAAGATTTCCATGCTTTCGGGAGGCCATGAGCATTCAAAGAGCAAAGCAGAGCGAGCAGAGGAAAGAACCCTTCAAGTGGCCAGAAAGCGAACCACGACCCTTCCCGCTGAACAGCAGAGTTGGGGAGGAGCAGAAGAGGCGTTGGGCACGGCCTTGAGCTGCAGGAAAGAGATGAAAGAAATCCAATTAACATAGCTGGTGCGTTATCTAGGGAAACAAAAGTTTGGCTGATGTTAAAGGGAAAGTGACTGTAATTTGAAAGTTGAAGGTTGCGTGTGTGCCGATAAAACATGAATGAAGAGAACAATTGTTGAAAGACAAGGATACAAAGTAGCAGAGTGGTCCTATGAGAGGAAGTCGCACATTCAAAAGTCTCTGTGAAATGTTGTGAATTTTGAAAGCTATTACAAGCAAAGATGAACTGTGATATATGCCAAGAGTGCAAGAGCGAACTTTGGAAAAGGCCAAGAAGGCAAGTGAAAGAGAATAAGAACTACAAGTACCAAGAGGCATTGGTGCTGCAAGAGAAGACTGTGTATTGAAGGATTGTCGAAAGAGAGGTCGAAGTAGTCATGCAGAGGTCTATGTAAATTCCTTGCAGTCTTCAAAGTCTTCGAGAGTGAAAAGATATATGAGATAGAATGTGGGGGTTCGAGACAGGCTCAAGCCCAGCAGAGGGAAGCCCGTGCAGAACTGTAAGAAATTGTGTGCTAAAGTGAACAAGATAGGCTCGAGCCCGGTAGAGGGAAGCCTGTGCAGAACTGTGAGAAATTGAGAATATATGAGCTGATCATTTTTGGGAAGTCGGGCAAAGCCTATAAGTGATTGAACTACCAGAAGATGAAAGCCTAAGACTGAACTGTTGAATTGCACCATTAAGCCAAAGTGTGCAAGACTGAAAAGACGGTGCCATCCACATATCCCTTGCTTTTTAAGAATCTCCCTAGACCCTGTGGGGTTGATTCTGGGGAAGGGAGTTGCTGCTAAAGCCATTCTGGCATTTCCTTTTGGGACACTATTTTCATTTTGTATTCTCTTAACAAATTTGTTATTCTAAGAAGGAGGGCAACATTAAGTTTGTTTAGTATAGACCTTTGTATTCTGACCAGACTGACTTGGATGTATTTGTTATTGTATAATGGTCGAGATTACTCCCATTTTAGAGTTAGGGCCAGTTAGGAATTTGACAATCCCAATCAGATGTGTATATAAAGTGTTTCAAAACTTGCATTCATTGTGTCTGTGTCTACTGCTCAATACTGTGCCTTCCTCACAGGGCTCTAGTTGTCCAAACCAAATCATGTCAAGTGCTGAAAATGTTTGCCGTTAGTGATATTTGCATGGACAGAGGGGGCAGTAAGTTGTGAAGTCTTATTTTATTTATGTATTGATTAGATTTTTGGAAGGTGCCTATTCAACAAATTGTGTTTCAAGGCACCACAAGACAAAAAATGGGAGGGGAACAAGGGAGAAAGATAACAATAACAGTCCTACTAGGCCTTGTGACATTCGGATTGTGCAAGTGCAATAACAAGAGGTGCGAGGGAGGAGGTGGGGAGAGTGCTGGTAGAGCTACAGAGAGTGGAATTGAAAGGAGGGTGGAGGGGGGAGAGGGCTACAGGGGCTAGGTGAGTGCTAAGGGTAGGCCAGGGGGTCAAGTGCCAGGGATTGCATTGGGTGCAGGCGGTGAGGGTCCACCTGCTAAGTGCGAGGAGGGGGTGGATTGGGCAGGGGGGCTGGTGACCTGTGAAACACAGAGGGAAACAGGCAGCCAGTCACTGAGGCAGACTCAGTGTTAGCAGGGGAGGGGGAGAGGGAAGGAACAAAAGAAAAGCAGGGTCTTGAGGAGTTTACCGGAATTTAAGGAGATCTGTCTCAAGCCTAAGAGGAGCAGGGAGACTTTCACTTAAAATAAATATACTTAAAAGCTTCTGGGCTCTAGACACATAGGTCCCGATTCATGGAAAAGAGCACATAGATCCTGCAAAAGCTGTGCACCGAGAACGACTCTGCACGAGCCTGCACGCATATGTATTTCTGCGCACTCTGTATATTCATGGAATTGTCCCCGCAAAGTAAGCCTATTTGCAAGTCGCTGCAAAAACGCCCCGACACGCGCCCACCACAAAGCAGACACAGCCACTGATAGCTACCTGTGCATGGTCCTCGGGTGTGAACTCATTCATCCCTGTAATCCTGCATGGGGTCCCGCGCAACAAAGCCAGCACCCCGGTGACACTGCAAAGTGTCCCTCAGAACTATTCTCAGCACCCCATCAACCTGTGTAACATGTATCGTAAAAGTTAACATTTCCCAAGAAATATGTCTGCACACCCCCGTAAACTGTCCCTGCATGCCGCTACACTGCTCACGTGCACCCCTAACTTCTATCAAAACCCAGACTGCGTGCACACACCCCTTAATCTAACATGCGATCTTACCTCTGTGCGGTGATTCCTATGAACAAGTATCTGCACACCTAGCATCGGGTGGCGGTTACATCGAGAGCTTTACATGGTCATTTTCCGACATAAGGTTTCACGGTCAGAGCCATGAATACGTTTTTACCTGCACAGGTGTGGGCACGCGATTGCCTAACGTAGGCCGTCCCTCGGAACACCCACATTTTCCCTTGCTCTTCCCCGTTTTGAAAGTACTGCCCCCTACTTCGGCCTATGCGCAGAACACACTCTGCGAGGTGTCTCGCGCAAGGCACTCAGCAGCTTGCAGAGACGTGCCAAGCCTGCGCAAAGTCCCTGCAGAATGTGAAAAAGTCCTGTGCATTAGATTCCATGAATCAACAAACAGGATTTTGCGCACAGTTTGGCGCGCAAATTTCCTGTTTACTGCACAGAAAATTGAATCGGGCCCATAGACTGTCCAAAATAGGACATCTTTGAAAGAATATTACTGGCCAGAGATACCAGTCTTATCTATCTCCCTCCCAAATGGAAATGGGAAGGTGTTCTTCAAAGCGCATATCGGGGTTAGTGAGTTAAATTAAAAACTGAGCTTCGAATAAAGACGCCCTAACTCACTAAATGGTTATGTCTTTGCGATATGGAATCCATCCACACTCCCTTCCAGCTCTTATTTGAGTACTTCATTTGCACAGACACCCAATTTACACGTTGAAGACCACGTGGAATAATTTGGGAGTTTTAGGTAATCAAAGGTAAACCCAAAAGCAAAATGGCTCTGAACAATGTGGGTTGCTCTTAGCTGCATCAGCGGTCCTTGGAAATGTGGAAATCAATAGCTCCTCCTTTTGTCTCACAAAATGTGTGCGGGATGCAAGCCCTCCAGACCAGCGCTCTAATGCTGCAGCCAGCAGCTTGTCACCTCTGGACTTTATTAGTATTTTTCTCCATTGTTTCAGGAGGTAGACATACTTTGCTTTTTTGAACTGCAAAATGTGCACACAACAATGTTCTTTTGTAAATAGTTGCACCCTCCCCGCTTAGGATGTATGGGCATTGGCTTGCCTGGTGTACTAGCTTACGGTAAACTCTTGTGAAAAAGTTAATGTACTGTGAACCGTTTAATTTTGCACCTTGAATATGGAATTCTCCAAAGATGTCTGTGCAGTGGAGACTGACCATTTGCACCGCCCTCCTTAACCTCGGAAATGGAATGCCGGGATAGACATAACCACAAAGGAGTGACAAACTTTACAACCATTTTATGTATGCATAGAAAAGAAAGTCAAAGGGAGACCTCAAAACTTAAAGTGTAGAAATAGTGGGCACTAGGCTTTGGCTCCACATGTGCTGCGCTTGAACGTTACTGGCGTGGTTGGACTAGTTTGCTGCGAGGTCACGGGTGTTGCCCACACCTCGTCGTTTAGAATTAGAGCGTGTTTGAACCCGGATACCTTGCGCTAGCAAAGAATTTGAAAATCATTTTTACTCTTAGGTTCTTTGTTTGCAGTGGGTTGGGTGCATTTATTTGCTTGGTTTTGGTGGTCAGCCTACATGTGTTTCGACCTCTCAGGGTACATTTAGGGCCTCATTACACGGATTGCGGTAAGGGTTTACCGGTACCAGTATTTTACCGGTACCGGTAAATCCTTACCGCCTTACTACGAGGTCCCTTTGCGGGTTGGGGAATTTAACGCCTGCTTTTTGCAGGCGTTAAAAACCAACCCGCAAAGGGACCAGTGGAGCTAATTACGGTACCGCAATTTGCGGTACCGTAATTAGCGCCTTCCCCATTCCCATAGAGCCCTATGGGGCAAAAATGGGAATGGGGAAGGGCAATGGTGGAAGGGGGAATTACCGCCCCGCCAACCTTGGAATGGGGCGGTAATTCCCCTTTCCACCAAGGCGGTGCCGGTATTTTACCGGCATGAGCGCCATGGTTCACCACCATCCGTGTAATGAGGCCCTTAGTGTTCATTGTGCAACATATTGTGATACATGATGACATCAATAATTTGAGGGTGTCTAAATCAGTATATAAAGTTAATTATAACAACCATTTTAGTGTTAGGGTGAGTGTTGTGAAAAACAAAATGAGCACTAACCCCAGTATGCATTATGTACTTAATGATTCAAGCACATAACCCGTTTAGCATAGCCATATTTGTGAAATAAAAATATCTGTGGTCAGTTGTATCTTCTGAAAATTCTCTTTGACTTTATGCAAAGCTGCCAAGAACCCTTATTGGTGCTATTTGTCCCCTTCACTCATAGGGGTACTTTGAAAGAGTACACAAGGAGTGTACCCGACTGGGCAGAACCTTTGATCATTAATAAAAGTTTAACAAAGTTTAACAGAGGCAGTTTAAACTGATTCTTTAATAGCTTATTTTGAAATCCCTACCCTCAAGATATCTTTGTGTTTTTCTCTGGTTGTGCTGCTGTCAAACAGAGTACTGCCCCCATTTTCCAGCCACTTCCTCGGGTGGCACCATCTTGACTGTGGGGAGGCAACAGGGAGACTCTCCCTGTTGCCACCCTATGTCCCTACCCACCCATAAGAGATCCCACACCTTATCCCCGCCCCCACCCTCCCTCCCAATTTACCTGCTGAACCAGAGCATTGTGCTACGGTCCCTGCACTCCTACCAGCCGTGGCCCGCCATGGAAATGGAATATGGACTCAGTTTTCCTATGGCGATGGCCATCTTGTTTTTACGCATGGAGCCCATCCCCCATAAAGGCTTGGGGTGATTGCTACAAGATACACTGCAGACAGGTAGTTTGTATGTATTGGTGAAAGCAGGAAAATATGTGCTTTGAAAAATAAAAATAAAGAAAGGACAAAGAATGATGATAGCTAGCAATCCCATTTCTTCATGCTTTACAATTCTTAAAGTGATGGGAGCAGAAGTGAACCACACAGATGTACTTGATAAAATTGCAGGGGATTTTACTCTAGCAGTAAAACAAATGAAACTGAAATGTTCGTATAACGAACGTTTCGAATCCCCTTCACCCCTAAAATGATCCCAAATCCCTGCACTTACCTGTCTTCGCCTTTCCTGCGACGTCAGTTCAATCGCCCAATTATGGGTTGGAACTGGCGCTGCAGGTTCCCTTTCTTTTTTTGTTTTCTTTATTTGTACCCTGCAGGGGACACCCCCGCAACCCCCGAGCCTATGATGTCGAACAAGGGGAGCTGGGGGATACCCCCACAACCTCTGCTCCCCTCGATGAATATTATGTATTTTTTCGTTCATTTTTTTTTCTCCGTATTTTTGGGCAATACCAACCAAACACCATGGGCGAGGGAGAGTTGCCATGAACAAGTCAAGAGTCTACACATCTAACTTGGGGAGGGCTAGGTGGTGAGACACAACACAAGACCATCAAATGGAAGGACTGGTTACCCAGGGCCATCCAGGTCAGACGTGCGCTTCTGGGGCTCATACAGTAGAGTGTTATGTTCTCATGTGTGGTTGTAAACAACTATTGAATCAGTACAATTGCCTGTGACACTATTGGAACGAATTTGGAACGACCAGTAAATACAAAAAAAATGTACTGAAAAGAATAGTGTCCTAGTACCTTGGACTATCATCTGTGCTTGTGGTGCTTTGGTTTCTAAGGGTGCTTATGCTTTAAACAAATACAGATTGTATTAAGTTAAATATATAGGAAGCAGGGGCTCTCTGTTGTATAGATAATCATGGCTGTTTGCTTCCTAGGGAAACAGAATGTGGGCCTAGAAATGGTTATTTCTAGCTCCAGGATAACGGACACACAGTCCTCAGCAATCCCACTGAGATGTGACATTGTACACCGACATTGGCCTCACCCAACCATTTGGCAAACACTTGTGTAATGCAAAACGGGCAACTTAGGTAAATGCCCCAAGGCCAACTTCCACAGAAGATGCTGAAATTGACAACAGAGCCCTGCACTGAGTTGTTTAACTTTTATGAAAGGGCTTAGATGGGACATTGTGTGACCCCTTTGATAAAAGGGGAACCTGCACCTCTTCCCTGATTGAAAGGGCCGCAGAGGTGGGGGAGGGATAATGGGGCGGGGGGGGAAGGGTCATTTCATTTCTTTAAAGGAGAATCTGAGCCTCTTTTGAATCCATGAAATGTCATACTGGAGAGCCGGCATATGTTAGTTGTCAGGAATAAACGTGTATCCATTGCTTGCAAGGGTTTGCTGGAGAATCACTTTTAGTCAGAAATACTCTGCCAATAAAGCAGCATTGGATTGAGCATTGGTCTTTTTATCCAGTTAATCTGTAATGTGCTCGAAGGACATTCTGACAATAAACTAGCGGGTCAGATAGCACAGGGAGCAAAGTGTTCTCTTTGACATCCGTAAATGAGCCTGCCAACAGAGGTTCAAATCACAGCAGGGCCAAACTCATCCTTTCATCATTCCGCGGTCGATAAATGAGAACCACACACCTTGGGTGATAATAAGCAGCGTTCAGATGCCTGAAGGTTCGTAGTGCTATATAAATGCAAAAAAAAAAAAAATGTTTCTCTCTGAACCCTTATTTTGCCTGCAGAACTCGGGTTGGGACATTTGACCGTGGTCGATAAATCGTGATAATAAGGGGGGTGTAAGTGGGGTAGAACAGGGGTATGGATGGCTGGTCCCCAAAAAATACCAAATGTAGGTCTTGAAATGTCCCTGCAGAGATATTTCATAGATCCATACCGTCTTCATATATTATTACACTCTCAACCGTAGTGCCAAGAAATGTCATCAGTCATTTTTTTCAGTGAAATGCTTCCTTTAAACATAAAGAGCATCTTTAAGCTTCTGAGAAATAACTTCTCATCATGGTTTTTGGCTAGAAAAGGTGTAATCATAATACACAATACCCCATCATCACCTAGAAAATGTCACTAAAAATGATTATTGTTAACTCTGTTGAGAAGTGGTTAAAGATAGAGGTTAAAGGCTGGCAATGCTACACACGTGGGCAGGGCCCAAAAGATATCTGGGGCCCCTTCATTTTCATTACAGAAAATTATGTCACAAAATTAGTCATTTATATCCGTGGGGATCAAATAAACTGACCTTCAATATCTGAATTGTAACTGTTAATATTATTGTAGCTATATCAGGAGGGAGGCTTATTATGGGCTTGCCGGCCGAGTGAACTGAATCATTTGAAGAGATCGGTACCTCAGAAGAAAGCACTGTGACGAGGAAGTGCAGGACAAAGAGTAATGAAGATCACTGGTAAGTAATCCAATTATACCTAATGTGACTGCACTTCCAAGGATGTAAGGGCAGGCATTGGCCCTGGGCCAGACAAGGCAAAGTGCTTTTGCTGCAGGATAGTGCTATCTATCAAAGCCTATTAACCGGAAAAGTACTGAGGCAGTCAGGGTCAGCAATTCTGCAGGTCTTCAAATGTCTTCAATAGGGCTCAAGACCAGAAGAAAGTGTGGGGGCTCATTAACATGCACAGAGGGACTAAAGTGAAATATGCACATTCAACCAACCAGCCTTTCCTAATAGAATAAAATACAAAATAGAAATGAGCATTGCCTTTCACAAAATGAATCATCAATACCCATAAAAAAACTCAGCTTGAGGTGTGCACATTTTAACCCGAAAACCTATATTGAAATATTCTGTGGAAAGCAAATTACCAATACAAGACGTGTGCTTTGAAGACACTTTCCTGTGGTTGTATGGGTTAGTGGATTCAAAAACTTGAGCAAACGTGCATTTTTGCATGCTGGCCTCAAAAACACCCAAGCGGGATGGAGACTGCAATGTGAAAACAAGTGGGCGGATGCTGTCAACCTACATGTAATCTCATTTTGCACCCTGAAAATCAGCACAGGGCCAGGTAGAAAATCTTCAGCCCAGCAACCTCTCTTCCCACATCCATGGACCTGGTAAAGCCTCACAACAAATGTACTCTCTGATGCTTTCCCCTCCTCACCACGACATGTGGCTTTCAACAATACTCTGTTTTAAAAGTACACACATCACAATTAAAGTTCTCCAGACATGAAGGAATCCTTATAGAAATATGTTGAACAAATAGAGTACAAATGTTGCATTATTTTTACCCCATTTTAAAGACTACAAATACCACAATGAAGTTTCATAAAATGAAAAAAAAAGGCTGGTAGGCTGTCTTTCAAGACTTAATCATAACAAAACATAATGCAAAATGGTAACATTGTGCATCATTTGACAAAGTCATGCTTTATATAATGCGACAGAAATGTCACATTCTCCCCCCAAAAAATATGCATTTGACACACCAAATGCGGACATATGAATACTATCGAGATAGCGCACAACTCTTTTTTTGTCCGAATATTTTTAATGTCTTCCAAGAAGACAGATTTGGGCAGCAACTTGTTTTTCTGCATGTGCTTTCAGAATAAAATGCCCCTTTTTTAACCCCTTGAAGAGCGTGATAAGCCCTAACTGTGAGGCACTCTCCCCCGGGTCTGATGGGCTGTTGGGGAGCTGCGCAGGAGGTAATTGACTGTAGAAGCGCATCACAGGGGGTTGGGAGCTGACAGCAAGGCCTTGCTAAAACAGGCACAAAGAAAATCCCTGTGGCTGGAAGCAGCCCAGCCCTTGTTACTTCTTATACTCATGGCAGGTAGCTGTGGGGCCCTCAAGAGCACGGGACCCAGGGCCACGGCACAAACTGCCCATGCCTCGGGCCAAATTCCGCCTGTGAGATGCTTTGGGACCATCTGAGATCTTGGTGAACGTGGGTCTGCTGTTAAAAATGGTACACTGACACTCGGACCTCAAGCGACAGGTCACAAATTATGACAGCCTGCCAATTTTGCTGGGTTTTTTTCAGTTCCAAAATTATAACAGCAATTCCATAGAAAATGTAAAACAAGAAGAATTCCACTTTTTCCTCTGTGTGTGTGTGAGATAAGAGATAATTAAGTAGGAGAGAGAGAGAAAGAGAGAGAGAGAGAGGAGAGAGAGAGAGAGAGATATGGGGGCTCAGGGCCAGCAGGAAAGGGGGAGATTCCTGAGCAAGAATCTGGCTGGGCCAAGGCAGGGTCAATCACCTTCCAGGCTTTAAGTGGGCCAGAGCTGACTAGGGCTCCGCAGTCTCCAACACTTGTCCTCAGGCAAGGGCTTGGTGGGGCACACCAAACTGTCGTGCGCAACCTGATTTTCTAGCACTGCTAAAATACATGGAAAGAAGATGAGTGACAATATTGCTCTTCCCCAGTAGATGTCGCTAGCAGACATGTTTAGATTCACATCATCAGTTACAGACATTAATAAATAGAAGCTTTCTAACACTTAATGGAGATGAAAATATAGAGAACAAATGTATGATTTTTGCACCATATTATATATTGAAGTTTCACACTAGAACATTTTAATGAAAATGATTCATACAAATCCAGGATTTCCTCAAAAGAACGCAGGAGTTGCAGGGTACATTGACCCTATTTTGATTTGTTTCCAGTTATATATTTGAATATCTTTATTTTCGCAGATTTTTTCGACTCTCCGTTCATCTTATTTTAACACAGCTTTAAAACATACTTTACTCCCTTTTATTCCAGGTAGGAAATACTTGACATCATGTGTTATAGCACTCATTTAATTGCAAGGTTCCGTGGCTACGTGCAAAGTGTAGGCCAATGCCAGACATTTCCTAGATGCTGGTGGCTTCGCCGTGCGTCAGGATGCGGCCCTCCACCGCAATGCCCTAACCACTGTCCACATGTTAGTGGAGCTGCAGACGCCCTCAGACTCAGCCCGTCCTGAGATGCTGCCCAAACCAAGTGAGGCAATTCTAATTCACTGTCCGCCCCTTGGAACTTGCCATCATTGTGTCGCACTAGGAGGTCTACAAGCACAGAGACAGCGAAAGACAGCTCACAGAGCGGCGAAGACAGGGGAAGCGACTGCCCGCGTCATTATACTAAGTGGAGACCCAAAGGGGACCTCACGCCTGACGTGAGGCATCAGTCTGTCTAATTCGGTGCAGACGGGCTACAGCTGGCTGCAGTGCCCTGGCATCGGGACGCTGGGCCTTTGCTGGAGACAGGTGTCGCCCTTCTCCCCACTTCTGCTCTACATGTGCATCTAATAATACACGATAAGCTGAAACGGTCATAATTGTGCAGGGTTTCGCGGGACCCCGTGATCCCATTAGCTGAGCGCGATGCATGAATGAGGGGTGTGTAATTCTATCTCGGGACTCGTTGGACATGCGCAACCACTCGAGATGCAGCCATCCCATTCGGAAGGCCCTCTGGAGGCTAGGGGGCATGTATTCATGACTTGGATGAAGAACCAGACCGCTTGCTTCCTGGGAATGGTTGCAAAGCTTTGCTGTGGATTACATTCAAATCAATGAGTGCCATTGAATGAAAAATCACCTCTGATCACATTCCATCTTCTCTCGTAGAAATGAGAAGAGCTACGCAAGTCTATGGAGAATCAAACTTAAGCAATAATGCAGCATTGAGAGGGGACATTAACAGCTGGATATCCCCTCAGCCCAAGAAGGTAGCCTTAACGAGGGCCAAGGGACATTACAACTTGGTAAAGGCCTGAGGGGTGGTAGTCTAAGTTGCTATTAAAACATGCCACCCCATGAGGGTAGAAGGTTCAGTTTAAAACAAGGAAAGACACATGACAAACAGTGAATGTTGGGACAAAAGGCTTATACTGGGCGTTATTGCCCTCTGTCTCTGTATGATATTCAAGGAAACAACCATCATTCCAATGTTCTATGTAAGGCCCTAGGGCTGTATCGGGCATTATGGGACTTGACAATTGAGTTAAAGGCTTGACATAGAGGTGCGCTTGAAAGACTACAGTCAGATGCGTTTGAGTCTTTTGACAGGAACTGCAGATTGAGCCATTGGATGTCTTAGACTCAAGACGTCTGGTCAGGTTATGCTGATGGCTACATGAATCACAAATCAATGTTTTTGACCTAAGGGCCCATGTCAATAAATAAATAGATATTGTTTAAGTCCTTACACTGGGACATGTGGGTGCCCCCATACTTTAGGTTCGTTTGGGTTTGAAAAATCTGTCAAACATTGTGCCATACACGGTAATGACTCTTGTTCAGGGAGGTGTGATTTATGCGCCATTGCAGATGTTAGATTTGTTGAATTGGGTGCAGGTAATAATAGAGTGCTACTGGGTGCCGGCAATAAATACGAATGCAAAAATAGAAAATATAAGGGCGTAGAAGAGTAATTGAGAGAATCCAATCAGCAGGAGCGGAGTCAGTCACATGATAGGCAGACTCTGCAGTAGAGCCAGTCACAGGTCAGGTAGAGCTTGCCTTGCTCCACCCCCAGCAACTTGTTTCAGGCTGCTGCTGCCTGTTAGTTTGGTGAGGGTATTGTTATTCACCTTCATTCTTGGAGCGGGCCACATGCTTGCAAGTGATGTGACTGTGGAGTGGAAAGAGGGGTGACCCAGCTGAAACCATTTACGGTGAGATCTGGGTTCACTGTTGATGTCAGCCGCCTTTGTTCGCTCTTGCGCCAGTCCTTGCCCCTGCAGGGGTGCGGATTAGCCGCTCATGGTGCTATGGACCACGGTCTTTGGACCTGCAGCTGTGGTGACTAGCCTCTCATCACGCTGGTGCTCGGGACCCTGGTCCTTGAACCTGCAGGTGACCTTTGGGAATCATTTGCATATCACGCATCTCTCCGGCCTTCCTTCCCGGACTACAGTTGCCACACCCCCTTGTGTTATAAGGGGTGGGAGGCTGATGCCATCCACCTGTATGCACTTAAAAGACGTGTTCTTTGCACAGTAGTGTGTACAGCGAGGGTGTGTTGTTTATCAGACATTATTGAGTGCATATGTGAGAGGCTGGGGATGTTAATGTGACTAGTGTGACATCCAAACACACACTAACACAACTGCAGGGTGGTGGAGGGCAAAGCATCGGCTTTAAGGGGCAGCCAAACAAGCCACTCATTTGATGTCAGAAATGGCACTTATGCAAAGATACTATAACACAAGGGAGGGATAGAGGGACACATGTATGTATGAATATATGTGTGTCCACTGCTATTGAGCAAAGCTTGCTGGTAAGCAAAGGAGGGCAGTACGAGGTCAAAGGTATAATGAATATGGGGGTTGAGGAAGGGGGCATGAGCTGAGGAGTCGGGGACACCGAAATCACACATAGAAAGATAGTCAAGGGGAGACCTCGAAACATAAACTGTAGAAACAGTGGGCACTGGGCTTTGGTGCACTGGGCTTTGGTTCCACTTGCGTTGCTTTTGAAAGTTGCTGGTGTGGTTGCACTAGTTTGCTGCGAGGTCACGGTAGGGTGAGGTGTTGCCCACATCTCATGTTTTAGAATTAGAGCGTGCTTGAAAAGAATTCGAAAATAATTTGTGCTCTTAGGCTCTTCGTTTGAAGTGGGTTGTTTGCATTTTATTTGCGTGGTGTTGGTGGTCAGCCTACACGTGTTTCAACCTCTCAAGGTCTTTATCAAGGCTGAGTTGGTGCATTTAGGGCCTCATCACGAGTTGGGCACTAAACCCGGCGGTATTAAAATTGGGGCTATTAGATCTACCACTAAACCCCCCGGTGCTATTAGCACCAGATCACGGTTTTGGCGGAAAGGTAAGTCCCCAATCCCCATTGGGCCCATTTCGGGAATTCCCCATTCCCCATTGGGCCCAATGGGGAATGTCCGGCGGTATTACCACCGGTGGTAATAGCGTCAAAAATCGGCAAAATTGTGGCAGATTTGCCCCTAGCTCAGAGATGGGGGTCAAATCCGCCAAGCCTGTGATTTGGCGGACCCTTAAATGTGGCAGTAATAGCGTTACCACGGCATTCAAGTGTTACCGCCAAACTCGTGATGAGGCCTTTAGTGTTCATTGTGCAACATATTGTGATGCATGGTGACAGTGATTTCTCATACTATTTGAGAAATACAATTGGAGACATAGGGCATCATTGCACGTCCGGCGGCAGTTGTGCTGGTAAAACTGGAAGGCTGCCACCAGACCCATGGGGACTTATCGGCTCCAAACTTGCCGGAATCACTGGGGCATTAAAGCCGGCACCAGCATTCCGTTACTCCCCATTCCTGTGGATGGGGACCGTGGAAACACCAGCACAATGTCGTAATGGTGTCAGTGTTTCCACGTCCGTCTGCGGGCGGTGCTTTTCCACCCGACAGGGCAGACTTGGTAGGCGGGATGGCACCCGCCCACAGAACTCGTAGTTTGCCGGTCCAGAAAACGGTGCTGGTACGATTTTACCGGCACCTTTAAATCCGGACCGGCAAACTTATAATGAGGCCCATAGTGTTCATTGTAAGTTATATACAAATATTTGGGCCTCATTATGACTCTGGCCTGTTATACAGGCACGGCTGCCGCCGGAGTCACTTTTTACCAGGCCCTGGAATGGGCAATTACCGGGGTATTACAAGCTCCCGGCAGACCCGGTAATTGCCCATTCCAGGGCACCGGAAAAATGTCTTCCCCATTCCCATTTAACCCCATAGGGCTCAATGGGAATGGGAAAGCCAGATGCACTGGCACCATCTGTGAAAGGTGCCGGTGCATCCGACGTGTTGTGCTTGCGTGTGCCTGTGTGCCCGCCAGGTCAGACCTGGCGGGCAGAAAGGCACCCGCGAGCACAACTTGTAGTCTGCCAGTCCAGGAACTATAGTATCGGCAAGCTTACTGGTACTGTAGTTCCTGGACCAACAGATTCGTAATGAGGCCCATAGTTTTACATCACGTACTGAATGCGAACATTGGTGGAGGAAGTGGGACATAGAGGAGAGGGTTGATTATTAGTTAAGTGCTATTGCTCTTGGGTCATTAGGCCTCATTACGACCCAGGCGTTGGACCATGGTGCTAATAGCACCATGGTCCATGCCGGTAACTTACCGACTCCGCCATGGCGGAATGGGGAATTACCACCCCATTCCGAGTTTGGCGGGGCGGTAATTCCCCATGCCGCTATGGCCCTTCCCCATTCCCATTTTTGCCCATAAGGCTCAATGGGAATGGGGAAGGCGCTAATTACGGCACCGTAAATTACGGTGCCGTAATTAGCTCCTAGGTCCCTTTGCGGGTTGGTTTTTTAACGCCTGCTAAATGCAGGCGTTAAAGTGCAACCCGCAAAGGGAACTCATAATCAGGCGTTAAGGGTTTAACGGCGCCGACTTCTTCTACGGCGCCGTTAACCCCTTAACGCCTGGGTTGTAATGAAGCCCATTATGTGTTTCATGGGAGCATGATGCAGGGCTTGTGAGTTTGCATGGCCTGGCTTGGGGGTCTTACCTATATTGATGGTGGCCGCTGACTGCTGTCAGTGCTGGGTTGGTCGTCAGTTAATACTCCTTGTTTCCATGGTTGTCCCCTGTTGGGCAATTTGTCTAAAGGTACAAGGTTGAGTGGGTCAGACTCTGGTGACTGTATTCCCTGTGGGGAGTTACGCATGGGTTTCTGGTATTTTCCTATAGTTTTTAGAAGAGGGGGTCTTTGGTCAAGATTGATGTGAGTAGGTCTATAGTTGATTGAGGTCTTGGTGCTGGTCTCCTGCCAGAGTTGAAGGTCAGGTGGTCTTCTTCTGTGCAGAGGTATTTCGGCTGAACGTCCCACGATCCAGCTACTATGATGGTGAAGAAAGATCCTATCTGCTGTTTCTGATTAAAGCTTGGAGATGTTGGTAGTGCATTGTTGGCAGAAAGGAGTGTTCTTGATGGTGTGCAGTGTCTAAATTCCCTTGTAATGGACACATGGTCCCAGGCATGGTGAGGACTAAGACCGATGTACATCATTTCAAAGTGAATCCTCTTTTTCATTAGGGGCCTGTGTAGTGTGTAGAGTGCTGTGGCAATGTGTTCATATCACTTCAGCCTTATAAGAAATCTTGTTGCCTCATTTGGGGATGTTTATAGTCTTTTGAGTAGGTTTTCTGGAAGTCCAAAGTAAGGGCTGGTTGTGTAATCAAGTCTGATTGTACTAGAGTGATAAATCCCACGGTCCTGGAGGTAAAGGTCACGGAGCGCATGATGCATCAGATGGTACAGAATGAAAAGAAGCATCTCCTTACAAAGGCGTTAACCTTTGCTTTTAGTATGATGTCACTACCATTGTGATTCTGTGGTTCCTCACAGTTGAAGTGGGCAGGAGCTCATTATTTTTGGCTGGGCAATTAATGAGGGGCAGGGTCGGATTGGCCCCTCGGCCTTTCGGCCCGTGGCCGGGCCGAAATCGTCCATGGGGAGTGGGGGCCAGTTTCTGGCCACGCCTGGGCCGGTTTGGAAAAAGAAAAAATGTGAAAATAAAATGTTTCTTTTTCTTTCAATGTTTTTTTTTTCAAAAAGCCTTTCATCCTTCTTAGGTCAATAAATGAGTACCAACACAGGTTGGTTGATATTTTATGTGTATTTGTTCTATAAAAAAAGAGCTTAAGCGTAAATGCTATACAATAACATATCATTTGGCCTTAGACGTCTGCTTGCATTAATGATACATATGGTGATCCATTCTTGTATGAAATATGTATCACTTTACAGTGATATCGTAACCATATCTTTCGTAGGTCATTTAGGAACAATGCCATTTAATGCCACTTCCTGTTTTGTCAAGGGGTGAAAGGTTGTGTTTCATCGCGTCCCGGGATGTCTCTTTGGGGTGGGGTCAAATGACATCACTTCCGGTGATGTCATCTGAGTTCAAGGGTCGTGAGACAAGGGGTGAGACAAGGGCTGGACCACTTTTATTTTGGGTGACTATGCCTATTTCTTGTCCCAGTCCGACCCTGATGAGGGGTAAGGTGGTGTTGCACCACAGTCCCTGAGCTCTTTTTTGGCTGGGCTGAGCTTAAGTCTGTTTAAGGTCATCCAAGAGTCCATGTGGGTAAAACACGTGCTGAGGCCTGCTCTGCCCTTTGTTGGGTATTGTGTGGGCTGGTAAACAATGTGAATGGTGTCTGCATCATTTAAGTATGAGAGGCTTTTGTTAATGAGATACAGTAACAGTCATATATATGTGTTGAAGAGAAGATGCTTGAGTCTGGCTCCAGGGGTTACTCTGCCTGTCCGTATGACGAATCAATTTCCGGGGAACCAGTGGTCCAGGGATGAATATCGGTTTCTAAACCATCAATCGGCCCCACACCTCTAGTACACCAGAAGGGATCAGAACAGACTGGAAACACAAGCAAATTATACACCTCCTTGTCCAATTCTGGTAACGTGGAAGTAACAGCAGGCTCATCGCAGAAAGGTTGTGGATCATTTGTTAGTTGCAACACAGCAGAAATACAATTATTACCCAATGATAAAAGGGACTGTCCAGTCAAGGCTGTATTAAAATATCTACTTTATTATTATCACAACAGACAGTTCTAGTACACTACAAAATACAGCCCACTCTGTAAAGGAATGTAGAGGGCAGACAGTTTTAAAGATGGAAAAGGGATGCACTTTGGATACTGAGAGGAGGATAGTTGGTATAGTAAATAATCGCAACAGTTCAAGGATACTTATTATCAGCACAAAGGGAGCAATGGGTAGTAAAATGTCACTAGGGGACGTCAGTGAAGGACCGGGGTAGAGAACCACAATGTACCTTGTGCTTGTAGGTGTTCTTGGTGCTCGACAGGGTCAGGTTGTTTTCAGGGCCCTTTGCAGATTCTGCGACAGAGTTCCAGATGGGAGATAGTAGTGGGTATCAGGTGGTTCGGTGAGCAAAGCTGAACAGACAGCTGCAGGCTGGCCTACACGACAGCTCGTGGTCAGGAATCGATGTCTCAGTGCCGGTCCTCGGTTCTGGAACACTGCTCAAGGCGTCTTGGACAGCTTTGGTGATGTGGCGTAACAACAGTCAGTGGTGCAGTCAGTTGCTGCTCGAGGGGCTGGACTGGCTCAAAAATGTCCTTTTTGGACGTAGGTAGATGCTTGTCAATGCACTCCTCCTAGCTTCTTCACTGGGCTTGTGTTGTCCTTTAAGACGGTTGAGGATCAAAGGGTCTCTCTGGTTTAAGGAACTCTCTGTGGTTCCTGATTAAAGCGGCAGGTCTCCCTTGAAGCTGCAGCGAGACCAGATTTTCTGACGCCATCAATCCACATACTCATACCTTCTGAATGGGGTCCCCCTAAGGGGAAGACTACTGTAATGCATGCAGTCCCAGACTTGACTGAAGGCAAAAGCTGGCTTCAGACTGACACAGGGCACCTGAAAGGTTGTTGGGGTTTCCTGACTCCTTTGTTATCCTCTGCAGCCAGGCCCCATGTGGGCCTGTTTCAAGTACACTCTATTAGTATGTTAATTATGTTAATGTCATGCCTAGAAACACTTGTGTACAGGCGCATTATAAATGCCACATCATATTATATCATATCAATTACTGACACCATCTACCGAGCTAAACAAAAGGACAGGTCGGATTCATGGAGCCTTTGTTAGTTAATTAGGCTGGCCATGGCAGCAGAAAGGTTTTGCCCCCCTTCTGAGATGAGATGGTGTACTCCTGGCTGTCATATCCCAATTAAATAAGACTGGGTGGACAGGCGCTTGTAGGCTGTGTCCAACCAGTGTACACGGCTCTATGTGTTTGTCATGCCTTGAGCATAGGAAAATGTGTGCGGATTAGCCCCACAATTTTTTCCGAGGTGTATCTACCATCATTCAATTTCATTTAAAATTTCAAAAAGTTCAGGTGTTCGCAAACTCACAGGGGAGTGATCGAATTCCTCACAGTAAGGTTGCAAGGACATGACATGAAAAGAACCGTCAGTGTTGTTTCCATTCCCTCTTTTCGGAATGAGGTGACCCTGCAAAGGGTGATTCCCTTTAGTCTGATGATCTCTAATCTTTTTTTTAGGATCTTGTAATTGCTCATGTCGAAGGAAGCTGAGATTCCTAGTGAGGTCAGTGATCTGGGTGTGTCTTTGTTGGCACCATTCTGTAGCATGTTCCATACTGAGCATAGTGTGGATTCTGTTCCTCTCATTCACCAGAATACATGTTGTGACTTGTGGTAGAGGTTGTTGTTTTCAATATATTCCTGTAACTGGCGGTAAATGTATTTCTCAAGGCTTTTGGGAGTAGGAGTTGTGTGGCCTATCGGTCGGTAGTTTTACTGGGTCATTGGGATCAGCTGTGGGCTTTTCAAGTACAGGTTTGACAAAGACTATTTTGAAGTTGAGAGGAACTACACCTTGCTCAATGGAGGCATTGAACAGGGCTAGGAAGTCAGCTAGTAGACCTGGGCGATTGGTTATCATTTTCTAGATGTTGTGGGGAGGGGCACAAGTATTCCTGGGAGTCTGCTGTTTTCTGGAGTCGAACATGGGGTGGAAGACCTGAGTGCTAAATGTACCAAAGGCTGTGAATGTCAGGGCAGAAGGTTCTGTCTGTAGTTTCTCCCTAGTTGTGCGGTTGGTCCATTCCTGTCCCACTGGTGTTGGATTTGTTGACATTTTTTGTTGAATCTTGTTGCATTGAAGTCACAGATTTCTTTTGCAGGTGCTGGAACCTTGTCGTAGATTACAGGGATTAAAAATTATTGAATTACTGTGAAGTTAGATAACACCGAAAATGTGTTTTTTGTCATGATGCCATATATATTTATATCCCGCCACAAATGGTGCAAAAGACTCAAGCACACAAATACTTTCTCTGCCAAAAGCATGAGCACTCTACCTGCTGTGAGACCCCTATGATGGTGGGGTGGCACATTGCAAGTGCTAGCATACAGGTGACCTCTATGAGACAACAAATAAAAACTGGAAGAGGTGTTCAAGGAGGATGGGAAAGGATTGGGCATCCTGTAAAATAGCAAACTAAGATAAGCAAGCAGGCATAGGATTGCAAATAGAGACAAATATGAGGAACACTTGCAGTAAAAGGAAGAGGAAAGCATGCAGTCAACAAATGTGAGCAATTGATTTGTCCAGAAAAATCAATGTCGACATTTGCTCTAACCCAGAGTTGCGGCAAAGTATTACAGGGCAGTGACTACATTACAGAAAGCGTGTAAAGGTGCAGTGCACGTTTCAATTGTATTTGCACTTGAGAAAAAATCGCCAAAATACTCCACATCAAACAGCTAATGTTTACTCTGTAACTTGCTGAATGACGCTTTTGGCTATGTGATCCAGGCCTGGATATAATTGTTTAGATTTTGTAAATGTGAACTTTTACAGCATTGATAAATAGTCAGAAACAAGGATTCTCTTTGAGTTATTTTTATTTGAAATCACCAAGGTGCAAAAATGCATTACAATTATACATAACGACACAAGGGCAATTTTCGCAACAATTTGAATGTCATTCAAATTTGCACCGGAATGAGTGGAACATTTATGTAATATTGCACCTGGTACGTCCTGCATGAGTTCTTATGTTTGGAAGCAGTTCCATTCTATGTGGCCCAGTTCCAGGACAATACTTGAGTCTTGGCATTCGTTTCAATCTTTGAGCTGCCAGATGATGATGTGCACAGTAAGCGCACCGCTTTTCCAGATGTCACACTGGATATTCTAACACAGCTGGCGGCAGGGCTAGTGCTATCACTAGGCAAAGTTAGACGCTTGCCTATATGTTGGAAATGCTAGAGCGTCGAAATGCTGCATTACACCTCCACAGTAATTACTGCCTTGCCTGTAGTGATAGCTCCGGCCCTGTCCTGTTGTTACACTGTCTGCAGGCTGGCTGCAGCAGCAGCAGACAAAGTGGCGCCATGAGGTTGGGACTTGGGATCAAGCCAGGGTCACAAGTGACAGGGTGTGGCAGCGCTTGCACCTGTGCATTATCACACCACGAAGCACTGCACATTCCCCCTTGACGGATCGCCGACTCAATGATATGAGTCAGTGAATGCTGCAGTGCACTGTGCAGCCTGGCCGAGCCCCCTGAGCCTGTTAACTTGAATTGGTCTGGACCATCAGACGTGGTGGCCGCCTGCTCACCCTGCACTAGCTGCAGCCCTACAGCAGCCTTTTGCTGTTTGGTCCACCAGGCCAGTGCACATACAGGCCCCTGCTGTGCATGTGAGAGCGGCCCAGGGATGGGCCTTGGCTGTGCCGTGCTGAGAGAGTGAGAGAGTAACAGTCTGACGCAGTGAGGACCGAGGTGCCATGCCGACCACTGCTGACTAACACAATGGTGCATCATGCATGTGTTGCCCCTCAACCCTCTCTCTGTCTTAATGAAATGTTACACCTATGCCTGGCTGGCTGGCTGGCTGGCAATGCTCAAGATGCAGGCTTTAACAGTAACAGTCCCTCAGGGGCAGGGCGCAACCTTGAGTCTGCCACTGCGGCTTACAGCAATATTATGGAAAATAATGGAATCTGTTTACTGATAATTTGTTATTGTTATAGCGATTTCGCTGTATGAGCTGCTCACATCATTAACATAGACTGTATAATCTTTGTGCCCTGATGAAAGTGTGTACCTGGATACAACTCTACCCCTTGTCCCGCCAGGATACTCGACCCCTGCTCTCCTCTCTCAGCTGCACACTGCATGGACCTCGCCGCCACCAGCTGATCGTATTCTTACATGCAGCATACCGACTTTCCTGTCACTGCCTGGCTCCCCCCTCCGTGCCCTGCTCCGGTGTTTTAATTCCAGTCGGCTCTGCTTTTCTATCACTGTCCCACTCCTCTCCCGTTCTACGCCGCCTGTGCATTTCCTTCATTACTCACACCCTCCCTTCCCCTTAGTACTCACTGCATTCTCCTATTACGTCTTTCTGTCCACGTGTCTTTGCGGCTTTGCTCTGTCTCTGCCTAACACCCTCCATCCTTCTGCCATGCTCCCTGACCTCATGTTCGTGTCCACAACACTGTGGTTGGGGTGCCATCTCCCTTTCTTTAGTATATATGCCCTTCTGTCTCCACTCTTCAGCTGTGTGTCTTTTAGTTGACCCCTCTGTCGGCCCCTTCCCTCTGCCACCACTCACCTGCCCTTATGCGCTATCCACATATTACCACTGCTCTATCCTGGATGTGTGTGTGTGTCCCTGTCTGACCCCCTCATTTTTCCAATGCCCCCCTTTCTCTTTCTCTTGTTTGCTGTTCTTGTCCTCCTGTCCCATTTCCACTGTGTTCTTCCCACATCTCACAGCAATGCCCACCTCCTTGACCCGTTGCCCTCTAGTCTCCTCCGCAATGGTCATGCTGGGCTAGCCGAGTTGAATCATCTGCCTGCGTGGGACACATGTGCCCATTTGAGCTTCCAATGTCCCCTCCAACTCTTGCCCTGCTACAAGGAAGTAGAGAGATGGCTTAGCAATAAGTAAATCTTAGGGTTACCACGTCCACGGCAACTAACAAGTTCCCGTGCAGGGGGATACCCACCTCTACAACTCCGCATGCCCCACCATGCAAAGAGCCTGTCCATGCCCGTTTATCTTTCTTTTCGAGCCCCAGGCTTTCAGTCAACTGATACGCCCTGGTAACTGTAGATTTGGTTACAATTTATTTAAGAAAAAAATGCAGTGTGGCCCAGGCCTGCCACAATGGTGATGAAGGTGGTAGGCAGAAGGGGCAGTTGTCCTGCAGTCCTAGACTTCACGCAGGCCATGTGATGAGAGCGTTTATTTTTAATTTTTGGAAAGCACCACCGAACTATTGCGTGAGTGGGGAGCAATGGCGTATGAGGAGGTACACAAAGGTTGTCGGTGTTGTTTGCTTATTAACGCACCCATTGACTACCCAAGGCCATGCTAATCCCTATGACCATTCTAACCCACTTCCTGCACAAAACGCATCCACTCCTGAGACGTCTATGAGCTCACTTTACACAAACCATACCATACACCTTTGTATTTGTTGTGCCTGCCAATGTTTTTCCAAATCAGTCTTCTGAGAGTTACTCACTTAATTTGAGCTGTACATGCGCTACTGAATCAATAAAAATGTTTTACCTGGCCTGCCAACAGCCACTTGATTTATAAGCACTATGCTGTCCTTCACTGAAGTCCTGTTAAAAACAAGCATTGCCAAAGCCAACAGTTTTGACTTGTGTATAGGTATTAGGCATTTGCCAGGCACTGCAGTTATATGACCAGGTACTCGCACCATTTGCACCTGCTACCATCAATGGCCAGTTAATACCACTACGGTAGTGCCTGGAAAATGCCTTTGCCATGTCTACTTACTTTCATAGGGAGACTTTCCCCTAGAGAGCACAGCCTGTAGAGTGTAGGGAATAACCTGACAGGCTAGGGGCTCAAGTGAAAAGGTAGGAGCAACCAGCGGTGCTAGAGGGAAAACAAACAGAACAAACACGCGTGAGGTCAAATGCCAGGACAGTAAACCAGATACACACCACCTCCCCCTCCCTTGTTCCCAACTCATACCTGCTGGTATGATAGAAAATGCAGGGAACCTATTTAGACACATACAACTCCTACCACAGTGTCAATGGAAGATCCACTCCAGGCACCTGCGTCACATGTGGTTGCAAAACAGGAAGAGTGAGTTCTTTGATAACCAACTCTGACCCGTATGGCACGAGGGCGCAATCTAGCAGGACAAAGGTTCACAAGGAGGTCAGTCCAGTTCTTGATGATCACCGCAATGTCCAGAATCCAACAATCCACCCAGAAGATACAGTAGCAGTAATCCAAAGTTCCGTGCAGGGTATGTATAAAGATCTGTTGATGTACAGAAGAGGAAATCTGGCTCAGCACCCACGCGGTCTGCTGATTGATTGACTTTGGATAAAGTGGGAGACCTCCCCGCACCTCTATCGGTGCACACCGAATATTTCCTGGCAGTAGGTAACATCTATTTACCAGGCCATGCCACAGTTGCACAGTTGTCTGCAGTGCCGTTCATTTTTATAGAAGGCCGGCAGGGAGTGCCAGAGAAATGGCCCCATCTCACTTGTCTCCTTCCCAGGCATCTTCGCCTTCTGAAAAGCCATTGTGCAGAAAACATGTCTGTTCTGAAACATGGCCTTGTAGACCTTGTGCCAAATGCTGATGCAGTCGCTTCATCATTGAGTGGCAGTGGAGACTGCTGGCCTAGGCCTCAGCCCCTCCAGCACAAACACCAGGCAATGTCCCAGAAGCCAGCAAAGTGTGTCACCCAAAGGTCCTGGCCTGATTCCAAGGAGTCAGCTATTTCCTGCTTTCATCTGCAGTACAATGGCACACAATGCTTGCCTAAGGAATTGTTATTTATATAGCGCTTTTGTTAAAGTGCTTTACATAGACATTACATGATCACCCACATAAAGATTGTACTCATTTATCGACCTCGACAGGAAAAAAAGGCTGACGTGGCCATGCCAAGATTTGAAACTGCGACCTTCAAATCACACACAGTTTGCAGGAGAGAGCGCTCAACCGGCTGAACTATCTTACCAGAATCACTATTTGCTCACGCTGACTTTTAATTGGTGGAAACATGCACACCATTCACAATGCTTCCGTGTTGAAATCCTGGTGGTGTGAGTTTAACACCAAACCATACAGGTTCGACAATCTTCCTTGACTGGCTATTGCTGATTCACTTTGCAATGTACCCTCACCCATTTGTTCCACTCGTGTGTTTGCCGTACTCCTCTCACAACAGTCACATCCCAAGTAATGTCACCAGTCCTTGTGGCATTATGCAGTCTTTGTTCGTGCATGCTGTGCAATGTGTCACAGCAGATCTCACGAGTATCACAATAGGAGAGCATTGCTCTGAAATTGTTGCATGTTGCTTTCAAAGGCAGCACTTGCAAAAAGTTTCGTGAGGCCGTCTAGCCGACCCCTACCTCTCCATGGCATGTGCAGGCCTCTGTAACAGCCCCTACTCCGGGGGTGGGGACTCGCCTACCCCATAGTGTCAGGGTACTATTGCTTACCTCTGTTTTACATTCACTATTATCCCTAAATATGGAGAAGATTCGGCCGCCTTATTCAGGGTTAATAACGACTATATAACGGATGTAAGCAGTGTGCACTCAGCTTCAGTCCCATATCAGCCTCGACACTTGTCTCTCGCATACACTCACCGAAACATACACTCAGTCTCAATCTCCCCTGACATTTACACACATGCACTTAGCCTCAGGCAGGTTCCCACTCGCCCTGACACTGACTCACACACTCAGACTCAGTCCCCATCTGCTCGGACACACCCACTCATTCACGCATGCACTCAGGTTCCTACCCAGTCTGAACCTCATTCACACACTAATATTCATGCATGCACTCAGCATCAATCCCCACCCACCCTGGCCCTCATATCTGCGCTCACTCACACATGCATTTCGCCTCATTCCCTCCTCTTCCCTGACATTTATACACATTCTTTACTGGACAACTTTGATGAAGCTAGCATGATAAGTGTCATTACCTGGCTAAACTGGCATTTTGATTCAGCTATTTGTTTGACATGGTATTTTTTACTAAGCATCTTTGATAAAGGAAGCATGATGAGTGTTTGTATGTGGCCAGATTTGCATTTTGGTGCAGCCAGTTTCGACATGTTTTCATATTGTGGCATGGTGTTCAATTTTTGACAGCATTTAAGAATATTGATAAGTGTAAGAAGATAGGTTAATTGGGGAAAATTATGTTGAATCATACAATTTGGCAAGATAAATATGAGTCAATGAATTTGTCCCCATGGGAGCGTGCAAATGTAGCTGTTCTGACTGTTTATGCTTTGCGTGTGGGCATGTCGGGTGCGTTCTGGGAGTGACTTGCGAATACGGTTACTTTATGCTGTAGATTCCATGAATACGGGGGCCGCACATTTTTCATTCTGCGCGCAGGCTCGTGCAGTGTCCTTCTCGGCACGCGGCACTTGCAGGAATTCTGCGTGCATTTCCATTAATCGAGTCTTTAATCTCAACCATGGTGGAGAGGATGACAACAAGCTCTGCCTCCGCCAAGTGCCTCTGAAGATGAACCTTCTCAGCAGCTCGCTCTGCTTCGTCTTATTTTTCATCCCCTTTCTTTCCTTGCCCTACCTGGTTCAGTGTGGTCTACAGCACTATCCCTTATATTATGGCTATTTTTCATACTTTATGTGTCCATATTCAGGAGCATGTTTTGAATGCCTCTCTTAGGCATGACGCCATTTTCACACATCCTAGGCAGATATCTGCCTTTTGTTGTGATGATGCATAATGATGGTATTTGTCTGTTTTCCTGTTTCTCAGGGATCTTTCTCAGGAAATGTAGATTTATTTAAACCAGCATTAGTTAGTTGATGCTTTCACCATCAGTGGGTCCGCCTAGTGGCGATTTCGGACTCTTTTCATCTACAGCTGAAACCACATGCAACATGGGAAACAGGTTATTGTATAAATCATCCTCGAACTTGGGAGGGATCTGATTCTGGGTTCAGCTGAATCAGGAGACCGCGTAGATAAAGCTTGCATACCGTGAACCTTAAATATAGGGGGCCTGTTTTCCTGGTGGTAGAAAATTATGGCACCATAGTCCAGATTAAAGACATATTGGGCCTCATTACGAGTTTGGAGGTAGCCATGCCCTTAATAAGGGCATGGCTACCCCCAAAACCGGGTCCGGGTCCAGGGTCCCTGAATGGGGAAATACCGGGTCATTCTGACCTTGGAGGGCCTGGTATTTCCCAATTCAGGGAACCCGGACCCGGTCCATTCCCATTCCCATTTGAGACCCCATAGGGCTCAATGGGAAAGGGGAGCATGCTAACAACGGGCCCAATAATGACGGGCCCGTTGCTAGCATGCTGTGCCGCTCGCGGGACCCGCTAAGGACGTCTGGTAAAACCAGGCGTCCTGAACGGGTCCCGCGAGCGGACCTCGTAATGGTGCGGTAAGGGGTTAATGGCTCCGGCACCTTTACCGGCGCCGTTAATCCCTTACCGCCCTCCTCGTTATGAGGCCCATTGTGTCGGTGCAAGCTTGCCCAAGTACCAAAATCAATTTCTTTTAATGCAAGTTCTAGGACTAGAGCAGACATTGCCATGGAGAACAATATGCATTAAAAGAAAATGTGTTTTGCATTTGGGCAATTTTTACACTAGGTTGTACTGCATGTGTATCAGTACACCAAGTGTCTATTACACCACAGACTGTAACCATGAAGTAATCAGCCAGGAGTGGGGACTGACGTCCTGGTTGTAAATGTGAGGATGTTGCAACCACATCAGTCTGTGGCCTGTGATGTGTGTAAGGGGGTTTCAAATGTTAGTAGTGCCCTAGGTGTCCCATATTATTCAATCTTGTTGGCATAGGTTCATAGGTTGAAGTCTAATTGAGGGGCATTTTTTGAGCATGTGTTTTTATGGATGCAGCCAGGTGAAGAAATATATTGAGGAAGGTGGTGTTGTACCCTGGGCATCTGTACATGAGGAATGTTGAAGATGAGCTTTTTGCAATGCTGCAAATTGTTTCTTGGTGCGCAGGTACTCTTACTACATGAGAGACCTTTCTTATAAAGGGTCTCCATTCTGCCTACCCTCATTTCCTGCCTGTATTCAAAGGAGGATTTTTGACTCAGCTTGTTAAAAACAAAGACTGAATTTCTGGGCGAATCCTGTTCCCAGTTGCTCATATGTCAAACATCGTAATAATAAATGTCTAATATACAGTGGTCGAAGTGGGTGGGAGCGGTGCTCCTCTACTTTTTTAAATTAAGTTTTACTGTTCCTATACTTTTGTTTTAAAAAGAAACCGTTCCGGAATAATTTAGTTTTAAAATGAAAGTGTAGGAAGAAGTAGAAACGTGCACTTCTGTGCACTGCACTGAACGTTCCCTTAAACAGCAGGTGTGTTTGTTTGGGGGTGCGGATTGCACATGCAAGGGGGCGTGGCAATGAGGTTTGTGGGGAGCATGGCAGGTCAACAGGGAACATAGTTCCGCTACCTCTTTTTCGCACACTTTGAACACCACTAATATAGTGCTTGATGCTGAATCATCCTGCTTCTAAATGCTGTTATAGCATGTATTATTACTATCCCATTTAATGGTACTCGAGAAGTCAGCCCTGTCCTTTGATTCAAATGTGGGAAGTGCATGACGCTCCTGTGTCCGAGAACAGTGCTTTACCTATGAGCGACCGGCACAGACTTCAATCAAGTCCAGCAACTGGCAGCTTTTCAAAGATGTAACACGCAGCCAGAAGGAAGTAGGATAGTGAAAACAACACACAAAGAACAAGCAAATGTCCCATCTTTGAAATGGGTCTTTCATTTTTGAAGACGTGTCGATTATGGCATTTTTAGTTTGGGCTATTAGGTGTCACTTGCAACACTATTGGTTTGGAGTACAGATAGGGAGCAATGACATATGAGGAGGGACGCAGAGTCCACAGGCGCTGTTTGGTTACATGCCCACCCATGGCTTGCCCATGGCCATGCTAATCCCTAGGGCCATTCCCATCCATTACTGCCTCTGTCCACCCAACACTCCTCCAAATGGGAACTCTTTAAGCTCGCTTTAGTCAAACCTTACCATCAGGCTTTGCGTTAAAACTGCCTGCCAGGGTTTGCTCAAAGCCGTCTTCTGAGAGTTAATTGGGCTCATTACAAGTTTCACATTCCGGAAATAAGGTTCTGGTAATAACGTATATCAGCATCTTTTTTGACCAACAAACTACAAGTATGTGGGTAGGAGATCTGATCTACCAGTTGATCAGGCCCCTACAGGCAGATACATGCCTGAATCACTGGTACCATTAATAATGCTGCCAGCGATTTGGACTACCCCATACCATAGAGTCCTATGGGACCCCATGGAATGGGGAGTTACCAGCATCCCCACCACCATAATATCCCAGTAACACCAGGATATCGGAGGACGGAGAGGGTACGGTAGTTCCTTGGTATCCCACCAGAATTACCGGCAGGATACCGGGAAACTCATAATGAGCCCCAATGACTTAATAGGAGTTGTAAACATGCTACTGGTGTAAAAAAAATGTCTTACCAAGCCTGCCTTCAGCCACTCCTTTTATAAGCGCTCCACGTTTCCTTCACTGAAGTCCTGTTAAAAACAAGCATTGTGAAAGTCACTGAAGTCCTGTTTAAAACAAGCATTGGCAAAGCCAACAATTATGGGGTATGCATACATGTTAAGCTATTGCCAGGCACTGCTATTAAATGCCCAATGGGTAGTTAATTCCACAATGACTGTACCTGGCAAGTGCCTTTACCTTGCCTACACAAAAGCCAAGTTGCCATGCACCTTGCATATATACCAGAACCATGAGGCTGTAGTTGACATCAAACTGCAGTAATGAGACATTTGGGGCTCCACTTTGTGTATGATGAAAGCACATGCGCATGTAAGGTAATCCTTATGTATAATTACTATACCTGACTCCTGCGGCAGTAACTGGTCCCTGGAGACTGTACTGATATATGAAGCTGGTGGCCCTGGACTATGCTTGTTCTGCTGGGGGTTTCTCTGACGTAGCATGTCTCTACCTTGGTATATGATGCAGCCTCTTACTTAATATTATAAGCAATAAAGGCAGCATTTTTCTTCATTCGGAACTTTTTATTTTATTAATCGTGTGTTGTAGTTGTATGTCTGAGATTTCACTTCCAGCTAAATCGGTAGGGATATTAGTCATGTAACATCACTTGTTGTGATGCCACCAGGTCTTTGATTTACTTTGTATTTGTATTTGTATTTATTTATTTGTAGCGCGCACCACCAGGCCCAAAGGCATCAGGGTGCGAAAACTTGAAAGTGGTTACATAAATTTACAGTAGACGTAAGATAAGGTCACGCAATGGCAGTTGCAAGTAAATACAAACTGTGTGCATTAGGATCAGAGTATTACAGAGTGAAAATGAGCAGAGGCAAGTTATCATGGCAGCAACATAAGTTAAGCAAGGCATAATTTACAATAAGTTAGAAGAATCAAAGGGCTAAACAGGCGACAGAGTAACTTGGGGCGCTTATAGAGATCAAGGACTAAGTCAGATATGAGCAAAGAGCCATGATTTTGTTTTCTGTTTGAAGGAATTAAATGAATCCTCTGATCTGATGGTGGTGGGGAGAGAGTTCCACAGTTTAGAAGCTAAGACAGGGAAGCTCTTACCACCGGCTTTTTGAAGTTTAAATCTGGGTATCAATAGGCTGTGTGTCTGGGCAATTCTTTGAGGTTGGGTGGAGGTGTGGAGAGAAAGACGGTTAGATAGGTGGTGGGGGGGCTTGTTGGCCAAACATTTGTGGGTAAGGGCAAGTGTTTTCAAGGAAATTCTCTGCATGACAGGGAGCCAATGTAAATTACTTCTGAATTCAGAGATGTGTTGGTTTCTGGGAATGTTTAATGCTGCTCTGATGGCATTGTTCTGAGTGATTTGTAGTTTATTCAGGTTCCCCTGGCTAGTCCCTAAATAGAGGGCACTACAATAGTCAATTTTAGACATGATGAGAGTTCTTGCTAAGGCGATGCTATTAGGTGTAGTCAGAAAAGGTCTGCAGGCTGCAATAAGTTTACAGGTGTATGCCGAAGCTGATCTGACTGTGTTAGTTTGTCGTGGCAAGGACAGGGTGTTGTCTAGATAGATACCTAATGTTTTTGTGTCCTTGGAGAACTTAATGATGTTGCCATCTATGATAAACAACTGATAGGAGTGATCTAGGTTATTAAGACGTTGAGTGGAGCCCAGGATAAGGAGCTCCATCTTATCATCGTTGAGGCACAGTTCATGTTGGGCCATCCAGGCCTGGATGACCAGATATACGTCGTTCAAGGCCTTAGTGTCAACTTAATGCTACCTCTGGCCTCTTGGCAAATGGACTTCGCTGGTGGCTTGTGCACTTTTCCTTACAGCTTTAAGAATCTGTTTCACGGTGTTAGTTTAGAATAACCCTTTTCTGTAATATAAGTATAGCGTTAGAATTGGAGATGGGTAACTATCAAAAACACAAATACAATGACAAATGGTTTTTTTATGATCAGTTAAAATCCATGCACCTCTGTTATGTTTACTTTTGAGACGTTAATGCTGAAATCTCATTTTGTAACTAGTCAATGCATTGTTCAACGTAAAATCTCCCTGATACAAATTTGAAAATGTTAATCCGTGATAAAGGCTGTAATATTTGCACAGTGGTGATCTTTCTTCATTTTAGGAATGAGGATGATTTGCAATGTCACCACTGATGGGCTGAAGTCATTTTGGTATTAAATAGGGAAAACTGCACATCACACGCTCAAATATTCAATGCAACAAAGTTGAAAGAATTTCTAAACTAAATGAGGAGATATTGATGTGGTGCACTCTGGCATAAATTATAAGGACATAATACACAGAAAGGCCCTCAGAGTCCTCTGGGGGAACCATCAATGGTCAACTCAAATTACTGGCTGTAGCAGAACGTAGTGAGAGGGGCACACAGACAGTTTCTGCAACTAAAAAGGGTACATTCCCCTGTCTAAACTGTGGCAACTGTAATTCGATAACAAAAGGACCATTTATTCATCATCCATATAAGGATACCAAAATGTATTTATGACACTTTGCCACTTGTGACTATCAGGGAGGAATTTATGGGATCAGATAGTCCTGTGAAAAAGTTTATGTGGGCAATACCAATTGGAAAGTCAAAGTTTGTTGGAACAAACAACGCTCATACATCCAAATGAAAATCCTAGCTCACTGCTGGCTCAACATTGAATTGAAAGCCATCATAATGCATCCCCGCTGCAAGCATGTGTTTTGGAGGTAGTTCTTAAAAGGGAAAGAGAGTGAGATCACGATAAACTGTATTCATGAGTGAACCATTTTGGATAGATTATTACGATAGTATGATACCCTATGGTCTAAATGATCATAATGAATTACACAATTTTTTTGACCCTACACTTTGTGACATTCCTACTCTTCCTACTATTAAAGGTAATTCTAATTTGTATATGTAGGTCTTTGAATTTCTGGCAAGATTTGCGGTAGGGATCTAAACTTATCTCATCTTATTATGGTTATGTGTTTACAAATTAATTTGAAAGAATATTTCCTTTTCTTTCGGACATGAAAATGGACTTCACGCTATCATGAGTTTCCTTGTCTTCTCTTCCACGGAGGATACTATGTGTGAATTGTATCAGTGTGGATGATTATGTTGAAAAAGGTATCTTAAGCCTATTATCTAAGCAGGCATATGGGGTGAGCTTTGTGATGTTTTGTAACTATACTAAATTATATATTTGATTACTTTGTAGCCTCAAATGCTTCTGAAGAAGGTCGATTGACAGAAATGCATCAAGCCAAGATGGAAATACTTTGCATTTTGTATCAGGCTTTGTTTAATGGATTGATGATTCATTGAGTCATTTCAAATAGTAATTAGAATGCCATGATGACATGTTAATCCTACTGGAATTAACTTATACAGTCTTACCAATTGTTTATCATCGTTGGCAACACCATCCAAGTTTCAAAAGATACTAAAACTTTAGGCGTCCACCTTGACGCCACCTTATCCCTATCCCGACACAAACATGCAGTCATATCTGCTTCAGCATTCACCTGCAAACTCATTGCAGCCTGCAGGCCATTTCTAACCACGTCAAAAACATTCACACTGGCCAGAACCCTCATCATGGCCAAAATCGACTATGGTTGCGCCCTCTACCTGGGAACCAGCCAAGAGAATCTCAACAAATTGCAAATCTCCCAGAACAACGCCATTAGAGTGGTGTTAAACATCCCGCGAAACCACCACATCTCGGAATCTAGATCCAATCTACATTGGCTACCTGTCAAACAGAGAATTTCACTGAAAGCCTTAGGCCTCACCCACAAATGCCTAGCCAACCAAGCCCCCCTGTATCTCTGCAGCCGGCTATCCCGCCACGCGCCTACCCGCCCTCAAAGAACCGCCCAGACTCACTGTTTAACCATCCCCAGGTTCAAATTACAAAAAGCGGGTGGATCTAGCTTCCCTGTCCTAGCCTCCAAGCTGTGGAATACCCATCCCCTCACCATCAGATCAGAAGATTGCTTTAGTGCCTTCAAATCCAAAACAAAAGCCTGGCTCTTCAATCAGCCTTAAACTCGGACTTCTTATGTACCAGGGACCCCTGTCCCAGCAAGTGCCTGCCCTAATCGCTACTCTGTAAATGATGTATATTGCTGTTTGCTCTGAATACTTTGCAATGTATATAAAGTTGACTTTATGTTTGTTCACTATGTAACCATGTCTAATGTTGCGCCCTGATGCCTACGGGCCTGACGGTGCGCGTTAAAAATAAAACAAATACAAAATACAAATACAAAATGTATTGCTCATTTGCACAAATATATTTTATCATTACTTTGAGCATTTGACCATTACCTTTTCTTTATTAAATAAAGTATTAATACTCCAACATTTTAGAGTTGAACATTGATGGTCCCCCAGAGGACTCTGAGGACCTTTCTGTATACTAAGGTCATGCTGGCCCATTGTCTTTTTGAAGATTTCTAGCAGAATTGGGCACAGCTCCAATGACAACGTTTTGCAGAGGTTTGTGGACAGTCCATCAAGACCTGGAGATTTGTCAAATTACAGAGACTGAATTGTTTTAGTGATTTCTTAGGTCAGCAATGACAAGCTACATATCAAAGTATTTGCTGATCTCCTTTATAGAGTCATCACAGAGGTCATAGATTGTAATAACAGTGGTTTCATTAGAAATGAGAAAGGTTGTTACAACATCCAGCTAGTCATGGATATTGTACAGTGGACAAAGGATGTATATAATACCATCCTATGCTGGTGGCCCTCAGTGCTGAAAAGGTATTTTACTATGTGAACTAGAAACATCTGCTACACACCATGTGCCTGATGAATGTAGGTACTGGGCTATGCAGGAACTTGAAATCTATACACCTTGAATCAAAATCCAGAGTTAACACCAGTAGCTTGCTCCCACATGAATTCTGTATCCAATGGTGGGGCTGGCAGTGTTTCCCATATCCGTTTGGAAAAGCTCTTGGCAGCCTTGGCAATTTCAACGAGGGCACATGGCAGTACAAATGGAGGGAAGATAGGCTACTGGGAGTTTATGACACTTCTCTTTGCTGATAATATGCTCATGGCTATGTCCTCCCGCAAAAATCAACCATCCAAAACTCTTTTTAAATTTGAAGAAATGCTTGGAGGAATAGCTGTTTGCAAAGTTAATTAGTCTAAATCGAGACTGAGTCTATTGTCAGTTTGCACGGACTGCAAATTCTATGTTCAATGGAATCCGAAGTGGAAATGTAAGGACATTACATACAGGGCATAACGGTCCTGCACTGAGACAAGGACATTTCACAATCTTAACTAAAAGCTCAAAAGGGCAGAGGATAACCTGATGGGTGAAACCTGACCTTGACATCTGGGCTAAGATCATTATGCTCAAAATGGGCAGGCTTCCAAGATTGCTTTACGTATTATGTAATCTTAACATCCACGGTGCTATGGCTGTTTTACGGGATTCTGAGTACAGTATCTGTCCTCAACAGTGGTAACATTAGCCATCACAAACTACGCCGGTGTGGGACCCTTGTTGCCTCATTAAGTGACCATTGCTTGATTTAGGTCTTTTTTTGTCAGTGGTATGCCGACTGAGAAAGCAACCTCACCACTCCACTCTCCACTCTCTCCATGGTGCGCCTCTAGAGGGAAACCATGTAAGCTGATCTACGGGAATTTGTTAAAGCTCATTTGCACATCTACTGGATTTACTCACAAACTGGATTTAACATGGGCAACTAAATTAGCAAGAGTAGTCGTGGGAGTATGATTTGAATACCAGCCTCAACAACTCATTTTTGGAATTGGCCTTGTTTTTTAAAATTTAATTTATGACAGAACTACATTTTTAAAATGAGCAGACTGTTGTCATAGGCGATGCAGTATGCAGCTAATCTTATCGCTTAGATGGCTGAGGGTAAAAGTCGATCAAGGACTAACGATTCCTATATACCTGACAGTGACTAAGTTTCATATGAAAATCTTAATGTTAATGTTAAAGGTATTTGGACTGCACACCGTCACCAACGGAGTTGGTCCCCAGACGCTCTGGTGAATATTCAAACAAGAAGGCGGGGTGGGTTGGTCAGGTGAAGAGGGAATAGGAAAATGAGAAAAGTGGTATGCTGTTGACAGCTTCAGTTCGGTTTTCATCGTGCGCTGGGGTTTGGTGTGAATATCAGACCGATGAGAGACCTTGTGTGCTGTTGGTGCAGTTTATTTGTTGTTTGTTGTTGCAGTGTGGTGAAGTGTGTGCGGTTTGCTGATCGAGAAGATGGCTGTGTGGATTTTTGTGTGAGTTAGGTATGCCGAGATTTGAGCCTAGGGTTAGTGGATTAGGTGTCTCCTAGTTCTTTCAAATTCTTGTTCTATGTGCATGGCACAAGGTACTACAATTAAGCACTATGTCAGCAATATTAAGCAGTCTGCAGGAGGGTAACATCTCCAGCAAAAACATGTTTTTTAATTACCGTAAAAGAGGTAGGACATTATAGAAGGTAGCCCAAACCATATTGCTTATTTAATTAAACACGTGACAATAAAGTGACTCAATTGGCCTCATTACACGGTCAGCGGTAAGGGTTTACCGGTACCGGTATTTTACTGGTACCGGTAAACCCTTACCGCCTTACTATGAGGTCCCTCTGCGGGTTGGTACATTAACGCCTGCTTTTAGCAGGCGTTAAAAAACGAACCCGCAAAGGGACCGGGGTGCTAATTACGGTACCGCAATTTGCGGTACCGTAATTAGCGCCTTCCCCATTCCCATTATGCCCTATGGGGCAGAAATGGGAATGGGGAAGGGTAAATGGGAAAATGGGGATTTACCGCCCCGCCAAGGTTGGAATGGGGCGGTAAATCCGCCAACCAGTAGTTTACGCCATGGTGGTAAAGTCACGGCCCAGGCGGTAACTTACCGCCTGGGTCGTAATGAGGCCCCAAGTCTCCACAGGCCAAAAGGGGTAATAGCATCCAGCACAATTATATCAAATAGCAGTAAATAAAAGGTTGAAATGGACAAAATCATGGTCTCCAGACACATGACTCAGAAGTCAAAAACAAGGGCTATTCATTAAGCTCCAGACAAGGATAATGGTGTGCATACACTCCCTGAAAAGTCCCAGAGCAGAGAACAGGCTGTAAGGTCAACTATAAAGAAGAAGCCTTGGATTGGGGCCTGATCGATAAGATATGATGGACTAATTGGGAAAGTGGGTAGTAGTCGGATGTTGCACTCTGCACCCGGGTTTCATTTTCTTCACGTGCTGCTAGTGAGCCGAATGCAAGGTTGGGAGTTTATGCCAAGCAATCATAAGGGGCTATGAAGCAGCATGCTATACATTTTGCAAAAGCCAATCTGCTTTTAGTGTTTTGCTATAATCAGCATTATACGTATTTTAGAGGTAGCTCGAGGCATCCATACTAGATAAAGGGCAGCCAATGATATTATCAACACTTACACATACTATGGGCCTCATTACGACCCTGGCGCTCCCATAATGAAGGGTGCCAGTACGGGACCGGCACCCTTCATTACGGGAGCGCGTATTACGAGGTTTCCTTTGCGGGACTCGGAACAGACGTCTGGTAAAACCAGACGTCCTTTCCGGGTCCCGCGAGGGGAAGAGGGAGCTAATAATGGGCCATTCGTAATGAGCCCGTTATTACCTCCCTCCCCATTCCCATTGAGCCCTATGGGGGCTCAAATGGGAATGGTTCCTTCAAGGAGGAATTACCGGGTCCTCCAATGTTGGAATGACCTGGTAATTCCCCATTGAAGGAACCCGGTATTGGAGCCTGGTATGGAGGTAGCCATGGCGCTAATAGCACCATGGCTACCTCCATACTCATAATGAGGCCCCATAAGTATGTCAGTTTCCCTAAACAATCCATCCCCTCAATTCAGTAGGTTTTTGTTGTTAGCCACGTAGGATGACATCATAACTGACGTATATTGAGGTATAAAACCTTTGTGTAATCACCATTGAAGTGTAGGGTGCATGAACCATGACTTCTTGTTCACCAGATTGTCCTGCTCTAATAAGCTGATAATAAAGTAGTACTTTGCCATATTCTTTGAGTCTCTCCGGTTATTTAGGTCTGAGATCATTATTGGTAATTTGATTGAGCACATGAGATGCTTAAGGTGCTAGTGCACATCAGGAATGTCAAAGAAAGCCGATTCTTCTATTCTCCCCGCCCACCAACTTCTTTGGCATTTCCTCCAGAATCTATATGATTCCGTTCACATATTCTGACACTCCATTTGAACAGGCGAGAATGAGCTGAGAGGAGAATCTGTATAAACTGCTACTGTAATCTTATCTACCAAGAATGTGCAAAGTCAGCTACATTTTACAAAATGTTTCTTTGCAATAAAGCAACCTGATGGAACTTACAGGTACAACAAAACTGTTCAGATGTTGTCTTCAGCCAAATGAAAACTGTTTGAGCTGAGGCTCTCTGTGGGTGGTTTTGACTCACATGTTTTGCACATGCAGACAGCTATACTAGGGGTGGAGAAACCTTGAGTAAAGACTTCCTGACTCTCGACTCAGATATCAAGATATTCCCAAATGCCATTCTATTCAATGACCTATACTCATTCCCCATGTTGCCGATGCACCATACTCTCTGGCTGGCTAAAGGTCTCATGCTGGCGAAGAAAGGAGAGTGGAGAAGAAAGAACCTGAAAATAGAATAATAGATACTTGACTTAGGTGCTCTCACCTCTCTCTCACTCTAGAGTCTGCCCTATAAATTGAAAGAAGATAGAATGATGGTCTTCTGGCTGGCAGCACTTCTTATATTGAAACCAACAGCTACCAGGAGCAACTTTTGGCTCCCAGAGAAAACTGGCGCTATCCAAACATGTACAATTGACATGAGCTTTGAGTATTTGAGAATGTTAATAAAGAAGAAATGGAACACATCTTATATACATTTAAACACAGTGATTCATACAAAATGGACAACAAAAATAAAGGACTATTTCTGGTAGCCCCTGGTTCCCCTGTGGTAGCTCTTGCCTAGAGGGTGATGCCTACACCCTGGAGCTGGTTTTAGCTCCTGCTCATCGAATCTAAATTTCGAACCCTGTATTAGGCATTGTTGGTTTCTAGTTTGGCCATAAATTCAGGAATACTGGGTGTAGTATGTTTGTCTGCGAGTTTGGTTTTAGGATACAAGATGTTATTTTAGACAGCACAATATCTAGATTCATTTAATGGGTCATACAAGCATTAGAGTACACATGTGAGACAGACACCTAATCAACACTTTATTTTTATTGGCTTTCGGAATCCATTTAAGGCAGAATCATTTATTTTCTGCACAATATTATTTGGAAAAATAGCATTGGTTAATTAAATTGACAGTATTTTCTTGGGAATAAAGTGGAAGAAATAACATCCTCCCTATTGCACTTTATATGGTACAAAATCCCATTAAAAATCTCTTTATGTAAACTATGTTTTGTGCAGACCAAGAAGTGTATCAATCACTGCAAATCTGTAAATCACACTGTACACCATGGCACAAATCCAGATATACATTGCCCATGTGAAAGCTCAGTGACTAATTAAAATTTGGCAACCATCAGAGATAAATGATGCCTGTATATTTGTACATTCTAAGAGATTCTATTTTAGTAGACTTCCCAATGCGTCTCCATTTAGTGGCATTGCTTGTAAAGGATTCCCCAAAACACTTTTAACTGCTATCAGGCGTTTAACACATTGTTAGCACTTATATTTAAATGCAAAAGGGTTGTTTGCTCATTTTTGGTTTGTCTTTTTAATGCCCCGGACAGGTAGGAACATCAATAGCTCCAGGCAACTCTGTCAAGTAAGCTCTGCTCCCAGTCTGACCCCTTCTTCCAACGTCCCTCTCTGGCAGCCCGGTTCTCTCTTGGGAAAGGCTGCTGCATTTGTCTTCCTCTGAAAAATAAGGGGAATTCCATCAGCTACATCCAGCTGGGACCCCAATATGCACATGTCCTATTTGACAAGCTTCCTTCAATCTGATATGTCCCCAGAACTCCCTCAACTTCCTGTGTGCTTAGCCTTCTTTACTCCTTTACGAACCAAATCCATGCAGCATTGTTGGAATCAGCCATTTCTGATTGGATGGCGAGGATAGGTTCTGTTCATATACTGACACTCCCAACAATCCCCCATTAATTGTGATTGGTCCAATGTATTTTAGAATGTGACAAGTGGTGGGATCTGTATCCTCCACTATTAGAATGATGCTCAAATTGGAATGAAATATGTGTTCCCTTATAATTGCTTATATGGAGCAGTATTACTAGTCAGGTCTATAAAGTCAGGATTATAAGAAAATACTGAAAGTGTGAACATCCTGTATGTTCCAGAAGCTTTTAATTAATTAAAATATATAAATGTATTAATAATTCACACATGTTAGTATACTGTGTTTATAGAGAAATGAAGCAGAGTTGTGCTTAATTCAAATCCACTTTTGGTTGTTAAATCAAGCAAAGGACTGAAACGTAAGACCCAGTAATATGATTTAATTACTTGTACCTTTTGAACAAATGCTAGTACTTCATTTTAAAAGCTGTGTTTAAAAGCATGTTTATTACCAACAGCTGTGCCTTTTCCTCTCAGCTAATGGATTAATGACTGATTAATGGTAAGTCTGTTTTACCAGAAAGCTAACCTCTGGACCTTCAGTCTTGAAAACTGAGTCCTGAATAAACACAATATTGGAATACACGTTATAGGTCATTTATGTAGCCTGGGTGCACAAATAAACACTGTTTGCTTCAGACATTTAACACTATCGGGATAGAAAGCTATGCACGATGCCCCTTATTTAGTTAAATTGATTATATTTATATTAAATAAACTTGACAAGACAACCTACATCAAATAAATATATATACGTAGGGTCTTACCACCTTTCCCCCAAGTGTCACCATCCATTCCTCCCCATACTACCAGAGACCCATGGAGGCAGAGTACATTCTGTATTCCACTGATGTGAGGTCATTCCTGTGTTTTCCCAAGGTTAGTGATATGAGGATTTGCATTGTATGACCTCCCATCTATATAAAGACAGGTGAGTATAAAATCGGGTCAGAACATGGTTGGCATTTGAAGACGCAGGAGTGGCTCAAGCTTATTAGGGAAGGGGATTGTATCTACAATATTGGAGGTCATAGTAGAATGAAATCGATAACAGGGCATAGGTAAAGTTAGGGAATTAGGTTGGAATTGTTTTGCACAGGTGTTGGGAATGCATAGTTTGTGGGTGGGCAGGTGATTGAATTATAGGTAGAGGAGCAGTACTACCAACATTAATGTTTCAGCCATAGGAGATGGCTGATGAATTGGGAGCCCCAAGTCCATTTACTATGCAGATGAAATGGGAAAATAACTAAAAACCCTCATTTGTTTACTAGGTGGAGGAGAATGTCAAAGCACTGAGAAACCCACATGCATTATATAAATAGAGAATAAAGTCAAAGCACTAAAGCACTAATAACCCTACATAAACATACTAGGAATAAGAGAAGGCAAAGCACTAAAATCCCTCAATCATTTATTAAGGAGCAGTAATATCAAAGCACTGAGAGCCCCATGTGCTTTTTGTAGGAGGAGGAGACAAGAACTGTACATATTTTTTGGTGGCATAGGAGAAGGCCAAAGCATTTAGAGACACACATGTACTTACTATGCATAGAAGAAGGACCAAGCATGGAGAACCCCATGTGTATTTATGAGGCGTAGGAGAAGGTCAAAGCACTGTGAACACCACATGCATTTCCAAGGCACCAGAGAGTACAAAGCACTGAGAACACCATGTGCATTTACTATGTGGAGGAGAAGGCCAAATCAATAAGAACCCCATGTGCATTCACTGGGTGGAGGTGATGGCTAATGTACTCAGAACCAAACATGCATTACTAGGCATAGGGGAAAGTCAAAGCATTGAGAAGGCTACATGAATACATTTGGCAGGTGAGAAGGCCAAACCACTAAGAACCCCACATTCATACATACAGCACAGGAAAAGACCAAAGCTCTGGGACTCCATGTGGATTTCATAGCGCGCCAGGGGACCATTCCAGTGGTGATAGTGCATGGTACAAATATCCTTTAACATTAACATTAACATAGGTGAATGCTAAAGCACTGAGAACCTACAGACATTTAATTGAGTGTTAACGGTAGATTAACTAACTAGTCTGAATCCACAGCTGGACACAAATATGGTAAGGGTTGTGCTAAGGGTTGGGGGAGGAATGTATCTGTTGGGCCTTTTTCACCTGCTGCAGCAGCATCCGTTTGCATTACAGAAGCCCGAGATTGTATGGGAGTCTCTTTGCTGACCAAACCAGCGAATCAGTATGTGCGGTATATTCCTCTGTGGAGAAAAGGGGTATCATTCTCAAATGAATCTTGAGACATCAGGAATTAATATAATAGTGCCTGCAGTACATATGTACGTGCATCAGGTGGCAGTAGATGGAGTCCAGGAGGAGGAGAATTTTGAGCCACCACCAATTAAGGTGCAATGGTGAGAAGATATGACATCACCCCAGCAAAAAAAGATGCTCTTCTACATATGTTTCTTTTGAAACAGATGATTAAAGAACATGCAAAGATTGTGTGCCACTCCCTGATTCAAGATTGAGACTCGGGCTTGTCTACTTTGACGATACCACTGGCAGAGAGGATAGCGCAAAGGCAAGGTGCTCATTATGGAAACAGGACAACGCCGAGTAGCACCAGTTTGATACTGGGTCCTGTGCTCAGAGGCTGAAGACTGACATGAAGCATGATTTAAAAAAACAGTTCATAGCAAGGAGGACCAAGAGACAAAAGAGGTTGCCGACCTTTAGAAACGTATGCAATTGTCAAGTGCAAGCAGAATCCACAAGAATCAAGCTTTAGACATTCCATGTGCACCAGCATATGGGGCCTCATTATGAGTTTGGTGGTATCTCGGTAGTAGATCCACCCAGATACAACCAAACTGAATTACTGTTACTGCCACTTGGTCCAGCGATATTACCACTGGATTACAAGTTCCAAAATCCGCCTTTTCTACCAGTTAAAAACTGCATTGCTGACCAGGTGAATTTCCACCAACCATACGCTGGAGCGAGTGTGAGAACAGTGTTACGCAGTGACGAACTACTGTAACAGCCAGAGGCAGCGAGTGGATGCTATTTCTGCAACATCTACAAAGTAGCAATTGTTGGACAATGTCTCCACTTTGCTGCAGCCATTTGAAGAGGCCAACCAGTGGGTCCGCCTCTATGCTACATCACTCAGGCAAGTGCTGCATTGGTATCGTTTGTTTTCAGAACTATCCAAAACAATCCAGGGACCATCTGGGGATGCAGAGGCAGGGCACTCTGCTGTGACTCTGCTCTCAACCTTCCGTCATGATCCACATGGGGCGCGTTATCTGGTGTTCAGACACCCCTTCTACTGATCCCTTGGATGAGAGAGAGGGATGCAGGAGGTCTGTAGATTGCCTACAATTGTAAAAGGATGGATATCTATATGGGGGGCATTTTAGACCCCATGCATCAAATGATAGGCAGCTCAAGCTTCCCTCTCATTGGGCCTCATTCAGAGTGAGCCGGTCCAGAAACAACGGTGGTGGTAAACACGCTGCCACCGATGTCTCTGGACCAGCACACTATGAGTTCTGCAGCGGATGGACTTACTCCTGCCAGGTATGACCTGGCGGGAGTAACGCCACCCACCTACAGCCAGAACTGGAAAAACCGGCACCGTTAATTAGGGTGCCAGTGTTCCATGCTCCCCATCCCCATGGAGTCTATGGAACTCCATGGGAATGGGGAGTAACGTTATTCCACCTCTGGAATTACCGGACCACTCAGGCTGTAATGCCCCAGTAAGTCCGGCAAGTCCGGAGGTGGTCATTTATTCTAGGTCCGGCGGCAGGGTGCCATTTTTTTCCAGCACAGCTACCGCCAGACTCGTAATGAGGCCCATTGTCTATGCCAATCCGAACCCCTCAGTTGAAAATACTCCCATTGTTGACAAACATTTTCAATTATGATATTGTAGTCTAGCATACCAGATAATGGGCCTCATTAAGTGTGACTGGGCAGTAAGAAAGTGGCAGTAATTCCGTTACCACCACTTTTTTGGGTGGCAAAGGAATTACCACACTTTTTTCATCCACATTAAAGCCAGAAATCAGCAGAATTACTGCCTGTGTTAATTCCGCCAAAAACCCAATTGTGTCCTATGGACTCCAAAAATGGGGACTAACATCGCCCTTCCACCACTTGTAATCTTGTGGTAAACCAATGGGGCCAAGTGGCTAGAAAACAGAGTATCCAGAGTACACTGGGGGGACAAATTCTCATCTGAATTTAACATCTTTTGCGGGGTACCACAGGGAGCTAGTCTGTCCCCTCTGCTCTTCAATTTGTACATCCGATTCCTATGTGAGCTACTACAACAACTCCAGATATTTTTCACCAACTATGCTGACGATACTCAGCTGGTCCTGGAACTGAGTGGAGACTACGCTAAGGATAGTACAATACTAATTACACTCTACGGAAACATCGAAGATTGGATGGACAATAACTGGATGTGCCTGAACGGCAATAAAACCGAATTAATGGTTTTTGGCTCCATCCAGGCTCGTGCCAAACTCCCCGCTGAATATCAGGCCTTCCAAATTAACGAAACCCTTATTCCAGTGTCAGATAAGGTTAAAACATTAGGCATTACGTTGGAAGCATCCCTCAACTCTGATACCCAGGCAACATATGTTAGTAAAAACTGCAACTATTACATCCGGCTACTTAAAGCCATTAGACCACTATTGAGTGAGAAAAACTGCGCCACAATAGCAAGAGCTACCATCATGTCAGGTTTGGACTATGGTAATGCCCTCCTGGTAGGAGCTAGTAAGCAAAGCATCCAAAAATTCCAGCTGGTCCAAAATAACGCGATCAGAATGGTCAAAAAGAAAGCAAGAAGTGAACACATCAGTGAAGCTAGACGCAACCTTCATTGGGTGAGAATAGAGGAACGCATACAATTTAAGTCTATGTGTCTTACTCACAAGTGTTTATATGGCAAGGCACCAGCCTATTTGATGTCCAAACTTACTTTTTACCACCCGCCCAGGGCATTAAGATCAGAACCAAATGGGCTCATAACGCCTCTGAAACACAAGAAGGAACTTGGCATGGGCAGAACCTTCCCTAACCGAGCGGCCTCTAACTGGAACAAATTGCCGAAGTACCTTAGATTGGAGTCCAATCATTTGGTCTTCCGCAAAAAACTAAAAACAGTGATTTTCAAGTAACCTCCTGTCTAGACCACTCTGAATCAGTTAACGATATTTTTATGTATTTGTCCCGTCGCCTCATCAGGCTCCATCTTGAGCTATGTACATGTCTATATGTAAGCGCCACGATGCCTGTGGGCGGTCGGCGCTATATAAATAAATAAATAAGTAAAACATTAATAATGGTAATCGATTCTGGTGGTAATTCAGTGGAATTACCACTGAATTACCACCAAACTCAGAATGAGGCCTAAAGGTCCTCTATTATCCTTACTGTCGACTCCCATGCATGAGCATCAAATGCGCTTCCCTCTTATGCTTGCAGTTTAGGAATGGGGCCAATGCTTCTTGCCAAGTTTTCTCCCAGAAAAAAGTGGCAGTGCATTGGTTGCCAGCAAAGATCTTCTGTAAGCAAAGTAAAGCATATGCAGGAAGAGCTGGTCTTGTTCTGAGGTCGATGCCAACAGAGAGGGTTCAGTGGATTCGGGGGCAGTGGCTGTTGATCATCACTGTAGATAGATGAACCAGAGACGTGCAGGGATAAAGTCACAATATGCTGGGAGTGGGAACCAGGGTGGCACTTGCGGGTAAGTATGTGCCCACTGGTGGGAACGCACAGAGAGGAAGAGTGAATCAGGATCTGTGAACTTGCAAACAATCCTTTGCCATGATATGGCCAAGAGCACACCTTCTGTTCTATGTGCTTTGAGCGTATAAAGTTGTCGAATGGGAGAGGGTGAGCTTGGGCAAACAATTAAATGTACTTTGTGGCCATCTTAAATGAGGCTCTCTTGGTATGGCTGCACTCGTGCACACAAGCACTTTTATATCTGTTGTTATGGGCTCATAGTTGTTAAATATTTCAATCAGGCGATACACCCTGTTCTCAGCCTAGTATGCAGCGCACCACTGAAATGCTTATTTTATTATGTATAGGTTCAATATTTGAGGGACACACCACTCATATCACACACCCTTTTCAAATACCCCAGGTCACAATGGACCAGGAACCAGGCTGTTATGTAAAGGCAATATTTATTTATTAATTTAGAAATTCAAGAAAATCACACACTTTTTAATATATGGGGCAGCAATCGCCAATGGGGTGATAATATCAATAGGAATGTAAGCAATGCACTTAGTTTCACCTTCTATTAACACAACTAAAAAACACCAGGGAATAGAGATACTTTTGAATTTTGGGAAAGATAGCACTCAAGTTAGGATTTTCCCCCTGCAATATTCCTCAACCCACAAATAATCAATTCTAAATAGATATAAGGAAGCAGCAGGTAATCAGAAATAGATATAAGGAAGCAGCAGGTAATCAGAAATGAGGACTAATAAACAGAATTCGAATGCAACCTTCCCTCCCCAAACAAGAGAGAAAAACAGATTTGAACCCTTGCAATGTTAAAGTGACACTCGGAAAGGGCTGAATAAAACAATGAATGTGTGCAAAAATCCTTAACTAAGTACAATTCTCTACGGGAGCAACACTGGAAAGTTACAAGTACTCATAAGCAATAGATTGAGCAAAAGCATGCAATTGGAAAATGAATGGAAGGTTTAAAACAATTGATAGTAAAAATAACACGTATAAAACTTTGCAAAAATGTTCATTCCCGCCTGAATTTAACCACATGATTTTTATTAAAAACAGGTGAAATATTGTAAAAATGGATGCAGGTTTTAGATTGGGGGGTAGCTATGGATCCTAGGTACAAAATGTCTCTAGCTGTTAAATTGAGTAAGTTATGCAGGATCTAGTGAGGTGCGTTTTCAGAAAATAAAGGCAACAGAAATCAATTTTTTACAAGGACAGTTTTACTTTACACTAGGGCATTCAGGCTAGCCGACCAGATTGAGACACAGCAAGCTCCAGTGTTGATCTGCGGAATCAACCCTAGCACCTCCGTGCCTGCCCTGGCTGACCCGGTCTGATTACCCGAGGGAGGACTTAGGACTTAGGATTTCACAAGACAAAATTATTAAAGAAATTGGCACTTACACAAGGAATAAAAGCAGGGTTTCACGAATGATTGTGACAATATTACAGTTATCAGGATGAGTATTGGAAGACTTGGAGATTGTGATGGAACAAAGCAAGGCAAGGTTGACTATGTTTCTATGGTTCCTATTGATACTCACAGTCCACTTTTGGTTTGGATTTTGGACAGTCAGCGCTCTGGATCCCCACATGGATCTGGTCTAACACAGGGCAGCCGGACAAACTCAGTGGGGCAAAGTCAGCTGTGCAGGGACTGGATACCAAAGGATTGTTCTTCTGGACTGGCAGTTCTGGTTACTGGATACTATAGGGCATTAGGATAGCAGGATATCCCGAGAGCAGTGAGTGGCAGCAAGCCAGGTAAATTCAAGATCCTTCCCCAAACCACCACAGCTTCCCTTTGTTATGGGGATTATTTTAGAATGGAGGCCTAGCTGAAGCAGGATCAGCAATTGCTTGGCCTTGTGGTTGGGATCTGGGGTTTAGATGGATAGATGCAAGATGAAGACAGCAACAGACAGGAACAGGATGCCGGCGTAGGAATCAGGAATCAGTGTGTGTCTGTGTCTTAGTCAGGGGCCCTTATTTATAATGCCAGATGACATCATTACAGTATAAGACAGGGGCAGAGTGTGTCACAACATTCTACCAAATTTTTAAACACAGCCCACAATTCCACTTTTACGCTGTAAAAATTTCACCTTTTTGCCAATTTTGACAGCTGAGATATAAGTCTTTTAACATTTCTTTCTACAATAGTCTTAAGACAAATTACGAGTCCAGCGGTAACCTGACGGTTTTTCCAGCTCGGTTCCCGCCGGACTCATATTACCATTCTGCCTCTGTGATTCCCGGAATTACCGGGGCATTACAACCCTGGTGACCTGGCAATTCCGGAGGCGGAATTCGGTAAATCCCCATTCAGGACTCAATGGGAATGGGGACCATGTAAACACCGGCACCATCTCGTGATGGTGCCTGTGTTTCCACGTCCGCCTGCAGGCGGGCGATGTTAAACCCTCCAGGTCAGACCTGGCGAGAATGACACCTCCGCCTGCAGGACTCAAGATCACCCGGTATGGAAACAACGGTGGCGCGGGTTTAACGCCACCGTTATTTCCATACTGGGTGACTCATAATGAGGCCCATTGTCTGTAATTTTATTTCTTCCCAGCTAACACCAACTGGCAGTTTCTTTGAAGCAGGATGAGGGCCTCTCTCTTGATTGAAAGTTTTATTGCCCTTCACACTTGACAGGGGAGAGTCCCAGGACTGCCATTGTCCTAGTCTGGAGCAAAGACGAATGTCTGATGAGCATGTGAAACCCCTTTCTCCTGGTCCATTCAAAGTCTTTCAAGCTGGCAATTAGTGCTTTCCTGTGCCGGGAGTTTATAGTGTGCCTCTCTTCCTGAATGAAGTTACAGGGTTGTAACTTGAAGAGCAGGTTTCTTTTTTATAGCTTGCCAACTTAGCCTATGAGTTTTAGCCTTCATTCTCTCATTTTAAATCTTGACTTAAACAAAATCTGTGGAATCAAAACAGCTCATAGATGTACTTTTACCAGCAACAAATCCGTTATATTGCTAAGTACGCAGGCCTTCACCCAACAATTTACTTTTAAATAGGCCATATTTTCTTCAATCAGCAAAAACACATTTTACCACATGTGTTAACAACTAATAACATTTCTTTCTGTTTAAATTTGACTTGGCATTTTCTGCCTTTGCAATCACTGCCTTTGCAACCAAAGTCATTTTCCTGGAGTTTTAGCAGCACAATGATACATGACACTAACCAGGTGCAGCTAATAAGATGTTCTTTGAAGACAGCTGATGTTTGATACATTGTAGAAAAATACGTGCGCTTTTACGTGCGAGTGAAAGCAGAGTCCTTGGTTGATTTTTCAAAGTTGCCTTTTGACTGCAGCTATCATTCAAATGAGGCCTGGTTCCTCTGAGACATAATGAATGATCCTGGACATGGCAGGGCTTTTTCAATCACAGTAGTTTCATGAGACCCTGATGAATTTAGCACCAAGCAGCACTTTTAAGGTTGAAAATGGTGTAATTTTTAAATGGGAATTTTGGGATTTCCAGCAAGGCAATGCTGCCTCTTTCACTTACTTTGTAGGAAAATATTGCAGAGGACACTGGCACACTCCTGCGGTACGTACTCTGTTCCTCCCCGCCTGAAATGTGTGTGGCAGGGTTATGCAGCCATTATTTCGGTGGTTGTAAAAATGCAATTTTTAGATCCTAGCTCGCACAAGAGTTAGTGCAGCCATTTTGCTGTTTCTTGCACCAATGAGCAAGTGATGTGGTAAGGCACATCTGAGTGGGTCAATATATCCCACATAGTTGAACATGCACACTATCCAACTAAGAAAATATTATACACTGGGGCAAACCTATTTATTTGCCATACCATAGGGTAACTAAGTATATTCATTGGGGGCGACGGGGCAATGCGGGCGATGGCACCCCATATAGCTCAGTGAATAAATCTCTCACTGTTGAGCTCTGTAGTAAACCTCAAGGTCACAGAGTCACATCCTAGAGACACGCCTGTGCATCCGCCCATGGTTGACAAACTTGAGTGCCAGGACATTTCAGTAATAGTATTAATAGCTCTTATTTACAGTGTTATGAAAAATAAAATTGAGGTAGCAAGCACTCTAAAAAAGTATTATTATTATAAAAGAAGATGATTCAAAAGACAGTAGGTAAGGGTAAAAATCAGAGAGGGTAGAACAAGAGTGAAGGAAAAGGAGAGGAGAAGAATATAGGAAAAATGATGGGAGGAGAATAGAGGAAGAATAAAAGAAGCAAAGGAAACAATGAGGCCATAAAAATGATGGAGGGAGGCATACAAAATGAGTGAAAGATACTAGGTTCGGTTTTCGCATTTATATTTGTGAATTGTGTAATATGCTTTCACTAAAATACTGCAGAAAGATTAATCAGGCACAGGCACGCCTCTGAAACCACACACTTAGCCACAATCACTCCATGTACACTCTAAAATGTCTTATATTGACATCTTCCTATGCTATTACAGGACATGTTGTGTTACCGGTCCATTGATTTAAAAGGTGCGTACATTTTATACTTCGGCAGGCAGCAAGGTAATTTGAAAATCTATTCTCTTGGCAAATACTTTTTCTTCCCCTGTGCTTTTTTCAAGTGTGAAAGGCAAGCTGAATGAAATGCCCAAATTTCACTTTCACGTCCCATGACTTCACTTCCAATGCGTTACAGAGTCCCCCCACTTTTTTTAGGACTCTAGCCCTACTTCCATGAGTCATAGAAAAAATGGGTGGCAGAAGAGAAAGTTTTGAGGCAGGCGGTAAAGGAAGTATGAGTAAGTGCGGAGCAGAAAGAATGAGGACAGATATTCCAAGGTTTCAGAGCTAGCAGAGAAATGCAGTAGAAGCAAGAAGAGGGTTCACTATCTAAACACCATTATCTGCCTTGAGCCAGAATTTAGGGGCTGCACCCATCCTTCACTCCTCTGGTGGCATATCGCTACAGTATCAGTGGCATAACACAAACTTTGGGGGCCCCCTGCAAGCCATGCTGAGGTCCCCCTAACTCGGCCACAAATGACGGGTTGCGCCACTCTCTGGGTCGCCCTAGATTACCACACTTGCGCAATACACACGAACGTGCTGCTGCAGGGGTACGCCGCACACTGAACAAGGAGAAAGACATAAATATGTGTTTTAATGCATTATATAGCACACTTTCTGAGAAAAATTGTCCGTAAGGCCAGAGCCTTTGCAATTGTTTTGTAGGGTAACACCAATCCAAAAATCAAATACACGAAAGTCGCCAACAGTGCACAGGAACATTAATGCTTTAATTAACATGTTTTGCTATTAAAAATGGCATGCTCAAGTCCCAAGAGGATAGCTCAGTGGCAACGTGCTGCCTTGCAAGCCAGATGACACGAAGCAACACAGGTTCGAACCCCGGGTCCGCGCTTAGAAACCTCTGGATATTTAAGCATGTTATAAATACACAACTAAGAACAAAAAAAAATTACACAAAAAAAAACGTCCTGCAACAGCTCCTCGATGCCCGCGGGCTCTGTGAGCGCTTTAAAAATACAAAAATAATAATAAAACATGTCCAACAGGCTGCACAATGTAGACCAGTCTAGACACGTCATAACATATTACAGTAAAGCAAGACTGGTTGCACCAAAATGCCAGTCGAAGCACTAACACTTATCACGGATATTTTATCACAGTTGCCCAGAAAATATGCAATGCTGCAGTGAGAAACGCCTAACTGGCAGCACCCAAATGTCAGTCTGGCCAGGTAATAACGTTTAGCAGGACTGCCCAGTTTAAAAAAAGTCAAGCTAAACTAATAAATGGTTAGACTGGCTGCACCAAAATGCCTCTCTAGTAACCAATACCACATATCATGCCTGCTTAGCCTGGACATGGATGACCATTATGATTTATCACACAATTCCCGTCCCACCCCACCCTGCCACATCCCCTTTCCCTCTCACACCCTGCCCCAATCCCCAAAATCATCTTATCGGCCCAGAATTACCTCCATGTCCCTTTTCCTTGTCCCAGTGCTTATGTATGAGGCTCCATACTGGGATGAGGAAGAGTAGGACTAGGAGTAATGAAGATTACAGGTTACTAAGCCAGGCATTACCTCAGTGTCCCTCTACCTCATCCCAGTATTTGTGTATGAGTCAAAGTGCCTCATTCACACATACTTGGACAAGGAAGAATAGGGCTATGAGTAATGAAGATTACTATTAAATGACCAAGGGATTAAACATAAGTAGTGGTGCAACACCATTGAGCTGACTGGGCTTCAGCTCTCCCCCCCCCTACAGACTAGAGGCGTCCATGTCATGGGATGGGTTGAGCCCTCAGGCTTCAAAACGAAATACTTTCTTATTTAGTCACTCTGCCTTCATAAAGAAATTATTTTATTTCTGTTAGGCAGACTGACTAAAATATATATATATATATATATATATATTCTTTTTTTTGTGTCCAAGGACATGTGGTGGCTGGGCTCCCCGTACTACGGGGGCTGCGGGGACCCTGTTACACCAGTGTGCAGTGTCCTGTGCTGGCTTTTTCAACTACTTGATCCGGGGCGTTTCTAGGACATGCACAGTTGCCGTCTACTGCCTTGCCAATTCCACCAGGTGCATTCTGGGAGCTGGAGTCTACTTTGTGTCCTAGTACTTGGCGGTTGCGGAATCAGTGGGACCCTGACTTAGCCCACTGTGCGGATGCTCCAGCACCCACATTTTTGTTGGGGAGCTCTACGGCTTGATTCCATGACTCCAGATCTTCTCATTTTACACTCACTTCATCTCCTGTTTCCATGGTTATAATGCATTTTCCTTCCTTAGGCTCTGGTTTTCCTACCATCAAAATATTTCTCTCATGTCCTTTAAAATGACTTTATCATAGTAGCTTCATAATTTCTTCATGTATGCACCATCTTCAGTAATGTAGGCGTCAGAAATATAGAAACACGACAAAACATGGAAGCACATGCTAAAGCCAGGTGAGTATGAGAGGCAAAGAAGCTTGGGTGTAAGTAGAACAGTACTGCGCGACAAGCCTGGATCAAAATATTGGACGAATACAGCAGGAATAAATTAAGCAAGATCATCAAAGTAGGGAATAGGAGAAGGGGTGAAACACAGTGGCAAGAGAAAGAAACTCAGAGAATCAGCAACAAGACAGAGAAAGTTGAAAGAATAAAAGAAAGCAGAGCTAGAGGCAGAGGAAATGAAATGAGTGTGACAAATGGGAGGCGAGATCACAAGACGTGCAAAAATCAATTGGGTGTGAGAAAGCCCTTGAGCCGCCTTATGAGTCCGGCGGTGGGGTTAAAAAGAGAGGTAAAGTGGCAGTCTTTACCGAGAAATCCCCATGGAGTAGGGTGACCAGACGTCCGGGTTTTCCCGGGACAGTCCGGGGAAATCACCTGACGTCCCGGGGTCCCTGGAGTTTTTTTAGTTTATAAACCCCGTCCGGGGTTTTGATTACAGACCTTTTTTGCCGTTTTTTTTTTGCCGGGCCCCGATTTCGAAATCCCGAAATCGGGTCCCGGCGCAACTTTTCCTGTGAGAATGGGCCCCCATTTCCTCCCCCTTCCCCTCCCCAGCGCTCTCCTCCAATGCGAGGAGTGTGCCTGTTAGCACACCCCCTCCATGACCCCCGCAACGGGCCAACGAAACAGAAGTAGGACTAAAGTCGAATGTGTATTTTCTTTAGTCCTACTTCTATTTCCATAGCCCGTCCGGGTTTTTTTTTTAGAAAATCTGGTCACCCTACCATGGAGTCCAATGGCCTCCACAAGTGGGAAATTACACCACCTTGCCACCACTCGCATATCCCGTGGTAAATCCACAGGGCCGAGCGGCAGTAATGGTATTCGAGTTTGGCACACATTTCCACGAATTTACAGCTGAATTACTGGCAGACTCGTAATGAGGCCCAAGTACGAAAAATAAAAGAAAAATTGAGCTAGGTATGAGTGACATGGGTGAGATGGAGGAATATAGCGGGTTGGGAGGAAAGCGGGTTGGAGTCAGAGAGTGCGTTTAGCAGAGCAAAATAAATGTGGAGAACGAGCAGGCAGGAGAGCGTGAGCTAAATGGGTAGGCGGAAAAAGAAAGGCATCGAGAGAAATGCACGTGTATAAATAGTGACGGTGTGTAGGGGGTGGAAGAGAGAATCAGAGAGACGGGAGAACGCGGAAGTGACAAAGCTAAAAGGGTAGAGACCAAAAAAGAGGTGTATAAACCAGAATGGGGGATGAATAAAGGGGGCTGAGGTACCGAGCAAAAAGGCCTTTAGATGAGAGCGAGGGGAGGGCGAGCAAGGGCCAGATCGTGCGAGAGGAGAGTGGCAGAGAGTGGGCTGGAGACTGAGGAAAAGCTTTTCAGCGAGCCGCCCACACAGCGCGCAGGCACGGCGGCCGCACCAGCTTCCGGCTGCACAGAGGAAGGCGGGTGGGGGCTTAGCGAGGGAGGCCCAGGCTCAGCCAGCCTCACCCAGCCGACATAGCCACTGCAGAGAAGAAGCACACGCGTGCAGACATGCAGCACACACACACGCCCGTACTTCCCCACTGCCTGCTTTAGCACTATGAATATACCGCAGTGCTTTCAGTGGCTTCCGGAAGTGGGGGTGCAGCAGAGACAGCAAAATAGCCAACCAGCTCGACCTGTTTAGATGCCTTTACGGTAGTGCACGCACCCAACGATCTATTTGCTTTTCAAATGGAAACAAATTGACCATATTAAACTTTCGAGTGAATAGCCCTTTGGGCACAGCTCCCTGGAACATGGGGGAGAGGGAGGTCACAGGGCTTACTCTTATATACAGGCACCTTGGAGCTCAATTTATAAATATTTGTAATTTGGGGGCTGAGAGTCATTAAGTTTGCACTACAATTTAAACGGCTCCCCGTCGCCAAATGTCTGTCATTTGCACGGTGCGTGCAAAAGTGCACGGCAAAAGGCGGCGTACATGTTTGCACTTTTAGACTCTGCTGTACAAAGTGAGTAAACGCTGCCTGCCATGCTTGCATGCCAGGCAGAATTTACATTTAATTGTGAGTGCTGCTTGCCATGCTAGCATGGCAGGCAGCATCTACCATGGATGCCTATGGGTCCCGGCCTGCTTTATGCTGGTGCATAAAGCTAGTGGACCCAATGGGGATCACCAGCATTTGTGTCAGCATGAAAATCCATGCCGGCGCCAATGCTGAAGCATTTGTATGGCGGAAGGGGGGCAGTGTAAATGCAAGTTCTTCTCCTTTCCGCCATACAAATGATCAAAAAATGAACCGTGGCAGGGAGGGAAGGCCTTAAAGCCGTACGCACAACTTTTACACCTTCCATTAACGTTACACCCCCATAGACCATGAGCCACCTTGTGGCAAAAGAGGGAACTTTTTTAGTGCTTTTATATTCCCCTTTTCCAAATTATAAGCTAGGATGTGTGGTCTTAGACCAAAGTCATCATTTTCCTTGTGGCAACAGGGTACTTTAAACTCCTGGGGCCTGATTCATGGAATTTGTTGCCCGGTGCAAAGTGACTTTGCACTGCCAGCAGACGTGCTGATTCATGGAACAGTGCAAAGTGTCTTTTTGCTGTGCAAAGTCACTTTGCACTGGCAAAAAGGCACTTTGAACAGTTTCATGAATCACCGTGTTTGTTGGCAGTGCAGAGGCAATTTGCACCAGTGAAAAGTCACTTTGCACAGGGCAACCAATTCCATGAATCAGGCCCCTAGTTCCATAGCTTCATCACACGAAGAAATGCAGCAGACCTGCAGTGTAGTACCATGATCACATACCTCATAAAATATGTCTTGTTACGTAATAACTGCAGCATTTCTACAAAGCTGCCGAGCACATTCCCAGCATGCTTTATACTCTTTCTTGCACCTCCCTTTTGCAGACCCTACTGGCCAGATGTCTTAGAGCGTCATCTCCGCTTGCTACTCCCAATTGCAAGTATCCCTGGCGGGTCAGATATCTCAAGTGATAGCACGTTCTGCATGATAAAACAAAAATGTGGCATGAGGCGGTTTACAAACATCCTAACACAAATAATAAATAACCTACATGCAGCATCTCTCTCTCGCAGGGACGTCATTTCACCAAAATGCCAGGGGTAGTGGAAGTGACATCACACAACCCTTGACCTCTGATGACATTACAGGAAGTGATGTCATTTGACCCCACCCCCAAGTGTTATCGAGGGAAGCGATGGAACACAACCTTTCACTCCTTGAAAAAACAGGACGTGGCATCACATAGCATTGTTAGGAAGTACGCTTCGAAAAACATGGTTACGATATCACTATAATGTGATATACATTTCATACAAGAATGGATCACCATATGTATCATTAAGATCAATGTGTATAGGCAGATATTACCAAATTACTGTGAATGTAAGCAGACGTCCACGGCCAAATGATAATGATGTGTTATTATATAGCACTTACACTTAAGCACTTTATATAGAAAAAATATACATACACTATCACCCAACCTGTGTTGGTACTCATTTATTGACCTCAGAAGGATGAAAGGCTGAGATGAGGTGTTTAAGAACAGACTAAATCAGTGACTCATTCCTTGAAGTGTGCCTCAACTAAGCCTTTATTGAGTCTAGCAATTATTGTATAGAATTCGAGAAGGACACATTATTTGATATTCCAATTCTTTATTTATTTAGGGTCACTGATGAAAGTGTAAGACTTATTATTATTATTTATTCAGATTTGTAGAGCGCACGTCAGCCCGGGGGCATTGTGGCGCTTGTTAAAGACATATCTTAGTTGCATATAAACAAGTAATACATAATTTACAGGAGCAGGTATGACATTTGTACAAATGTACAGTGCAGTATATTTACATAGGTTAGCGAGTGTCACATTTTATTGTGCAAGGAAGGAGGTCTTAAGTTTCCTACGAAAAATTGGGAGTGAGTTCTACGCTCTAATGTCTGCAGGTAGAGCGCTCCAGGACTTGGCAGCAATCTAGGGGAAGCTTAGGCCACCAGGTTTGTCTTTTTTGATGCGTGGGATATGGAGTAAGTTGGTGTATTGCGTCCTGGTGGGACGTGAGAAGGAGGGTTTGGAGATGGTCTCTGACAGGTAGGACAAGGCGGAAAGAGAGAGGCATTTGTGTGTGAGGGTGAGGATTTTGAGTGTGATCCGCTCTTTGACCGGGAGCCATTGGGCTGAGTGTCTGGCCTGGGAGATATGCTCTCTTCTTGTGATGCTAAGAGCGGCCCGGAGAGCATTGTTCTGTGTGACTTGTAGTCTGTAAAGGTTTTTTGCCGATGTGCCTGCTAGGAGGGCATTGCAATAGTCCAGTTTGGATCCAATGGTTGCTCTGGCTATTGAAAGGCAGTTAGGTTTTGAGAGGTATGGCTTGATGGCGTGTATAAGTTTGGTGGTATGCGCAGATGCGGACGTGATTGCGCTGACTTGTCTGGTCATTGATAGTGAGGAGTCTAGGTATACTCCTAGAGTCTTGACATCTGTGGATAAGGGGATGATGGAGTTGTCAATGGAGAAGTTGACGTACAGTTTGTCCAGTTTTCTAGGGTGTTCTTTTGACCTAGTATCATAATCTCAGTTTTTTCTCCATTAAGGCAGAGGCCATTAACTGCCATCCAAGCCTGGATGATGGAGGAGATCGTGTGGAGTGCCTTGGCGTTTTCGTGGTATGATCCTGAGAGAGGTAGAAGTACTTGTGTTTCGTCCGCGTAGTTCGTGTACGTGATACCATGTGAGTCGAGTTTGTCAAAGAGAGGCTTAGTGAACAAGTTGTAAAGTGTGGGTGCAGTGCAGGATCCTTGATGGACCCCACAATGGATTGTAGTGGGTGTGGCGTTAGCAGTGTCCGAGAAGACTTTCATGGCTCTTCCCTCAAGGAAGGAGGTGATCCAGAGAGCTGATTCTTTAGAGAAATTGGCTGAGTGTGTGAGGTGAGGGCCTTGTGATCAACCAGATCGAATGCGGCTGAGAGATCTAGGAGGAGCAATAGGGCTGGCTTGCTCTTATCCATGATTTGGGTGATCTGACTCTTTAGATCCACCAGGACTGTTTCAGTGCCATGTCCTTTCCGGAAGGATGACTGCCTGGTCCCTAGGATAGAGTGGGTTTCCAGAAAGTGTTGGATTTGGCAGTGTGCGGCTTTGTCCAATAATTTCAGGAGGAATGGCACCGTAGTTATCGGTCTGTAGTTGTTGGGTTGAAGGGGGTCGAGGGTAGGTTTTTTTGGAAGGGGGCAGACACAGGCCTCTTTGAGGCTAGCAGGGATAATGCCTGATTTAAAGGACGCATTGATGCAGGCCGTAAAGAGTGGCATAAAGCAGTCTGCGCAGTCTTTGATGAGCTTGGGCATGCATATGTCGGCTTTACAAGGGGAGGGTTTGAGATTTTTTAGTAAGTTGATAACCTCTGGTTCAGTGATGTCCCTGAAGGAGAAGTCAGGTATGGTGGGCTTAGACGAGGCGGGTGTGGAGTTGGTAGGCTTGGTTCCTGTCTGTTGAGGTAATGCTTTGCAATGGTCTTTGATTTTCTATTGGAGAAGGTCAATTTTGTGTAGCATGGCAGCTTGGATACTAGCACACCAAGCTTCATCTTTGATTATTTCATCAGGTGTATTGGGGGGGAGGGAGGGGAGATGAGCTCTTTGAAAATGGCGAAGATTTCTTTAGAATGCGATTTGGCATTAGAGATTCATGTGTTGAATGCGTTGGCTTTGGCAGCGGTGATGGCTGTTTTATATTGGTGGGAGATTAAGTTGAATTTGTTTTTGGCACTGCTGCAGGGGTTGGTTTGCCAGTTTTTTAGTGCTTCTCTTTTGCGGAAGCGCATTGAGTGCAGTTCTTCAGTGAACCAAGAGTTGGTGTGTAGTGATTTATTTTCTTTTTTCCATTCGAGTGGTGCTATTTCATTAATAGCTTTAGTGATGACATCTTTGTAGATGTCTGCTAGGATATTGGGGTCATTAGCGAGAGGGGGTGCTAGTTCGGGGGTGTTGAGGTAAGGGCGCAGGTTATCCTCTTTAAGCTTTTTAGAGCTTCTGACTTGTGCAGCGATAGCAGGGTCAGAGTTTTGTGGTTTTTAGGGATGGGAACAGAGAATTCGATACAGTTGTGGTCGGTCCAGGGCAGTGAGGTGTTAGAGGTGATAGTAGCGAGGCAATTATGGTCCGCAATCCAAACTAGAATGCGGCCTTTGGAGTGAGTTGGACTTTTTACTTTCTGGGTGAAGCCTTGGTGAGGGTGACCGCAGGTTTGTCTTTAGCATCATTGAATCCCAGATTGAGGTCTCCTAGTAGAAGGGTTTTAGTGGAGCTTTTGATATTATTACTGAGAATGTGGATGATGTTTTCCTGAGAGTCTAGGGTGAGGCTTGTAGGACGGTAAAGTAAGTGAATATTGATGATACTGTTGGGTGACAGTGTGAGTTTGGCAGATAAGAGGCCAGAGTTGCTGGTCGAGGAGTGACTGACAAGTCAGAGCTGGAGGTTCTCCTTATAGATGAGGGCTACTCCGCCTCCTATTCAATCTGGCCTGTCTTGTCTGAGTATGGTGAAGCCAGGTGGTAGTGCAAGTGCAATGGTGGGGCCTGATGCTTCATGTAACCATGTTTCTGTGATGGCTAATAGGTCAATGTTGTTGTTGGTTAAGAGGTCATGAATATCTGATGCATGAGCTGGGAGGGAGCGGACATTGAGGAGGGCACATTTGATGTGAGGTGTGTGCAGTTTGTTAGTGGAGGCGTGGGTGTCGGATGTGTCTGATATGTGTGGTGACATTGTGGGGTATGGTTTGGTTAGTGGGTGATTGTTTGTGGGTGTGTGAAAGTTCAGTGCGAGGGATGTGTTTGGAAGTGGTGTGGGAGCTCAATCTATAGTTTCTGTGTCCTATGGGAGGGGGTTGTGTGCTGATTTCTGCATTCAGTGTGTGACATCTAAATCTTTCTAGTCCATACATTATTGTGAAGCAGGATGCAGGGGGTGGGTCTGTGAGAGGTGAGTGTGTTTGTGAGGTATCGAGGGCAGTGGGTTGAGTGTGATTGGGGAAGGGGCTTTGTGGAGTGGGTGTGATGGGGAGGAGTGAGGTGTAAAGTTGGAGGGCAGCGAGTGTTGCAAGGAGAGTGAGCAGTGTGGTGGTAGCAGCGTCGAGTTTCCAGGAAGCTATGGGCATGATTGTATACTGGGAGGGCTGTGGGTAGTGGTGGGCACAGTCAAATTGGGTTGGGTGTCCCCGGCCAGTGGCGGCAGGAACAGATTGGTTCGGAGTGGGCTAAAAAGCATGCTAAGGTACAGAGAAATGTCAATGTGGCCTATGAACAGCAAGAGGCACAGTCAAGAGGGCAAATGTGGGCTATAAGCGACCATAGGTACACTCAAAATGGCAGATGTGGCCTAGGACAGAGCAACATAGGCATATCATATAGTTCAACTGTGTGAGTGCAAAAATACAGTTCTAACAGGGGGGCTAGATGCAGTTTTGGCAAATGTACTACAGGATACAGCAGTTTCAGCACAGTAGGCAAGTCATGCAGTTTGGCTAGCAGAATACTGGGAGGCAGTTCTAGCAGAAGGGATAAATGCGGTTTGCCAAACGTTCAACAAAATCCAGTTTCATCACATGTATACAAGGTAGGCATAGTAAGCAATTAGTTACAGTGAATATTATGATGAGAAACCTTACTCGGATAGGCTATGTGGGAAGCAGTGCTAGGCTAGATGCAGGTTCAAACATGGTAGATACCGGAGCATAGGTAAACCAAGGCAGTGTAGCGCAAGTAATCAATAATAAAATTACTAGACTTACGGAGACATGTTTGTATCAAAGAGTCAGTGGCAGTTAGTCTTGGCGAGGGCTCAGTACACAGTGCTGATTGTCACAGGAGTAGTGGACCAGAAAAAGGGCAGAGGTTCTGTGCGAACGGCGAGGAAGGCTGGGACAGGCTAGGACATGTGTTGACCTTGTTTCCCTGGTCCTTGGTAGGAGTGGGCCGGCTTCGCCTACCGGCTCACGATAGGTGGCTAAGATCAGATCAATAGCCAATCGGTGCTCAGCATAGTCTGCTGGGCACAGTGAACCACTGGAGGTCAGTGAAAGATTGCGGGCGGCCATCTTTGAAGGTGCACAACATGTGCAAAACTTGTGGAACCCCTGTTCTTTTGAACAAGATAGCCAGCCACTCCAGAAGCAAAGAGCCACATGGCACTGGCCACAGCCGAGGAGCTTGCATTAAAAAAAATATATTTTTTTAGGGGTAGCAAGGGATACCACCCCTGGTGACCCCTAAATTATGTTCCTGCTCTCTCTCTCTGTCTCTCTTTCTCTCGCTCTCTCTCTATCTCAGTCTATGTCTCTGCCTCTCTATACTTGGGCGAGAGAGACATTGTCAAATGCTTGTTTGCAAGAACAATCCCAGCCATTTCTGACAGCAGTGCAACTAGAGAAAAATTGCAGATTTCATGTAAAATGAGGCAGGAAAGTGTGCAGCAGTGACAGAGGCATTCCTGAGGTGGGGACAGGCCTGCTACTATCATTGCATGTGTCCTTCTGGAATATTCCCATTGCACTGAGGGTGCATTGAGAGGGACACAGATAGTCTCTGTTGGGGTTGGGTCTGATTGACCTTATAAGGGACAAGAAGATCAGGCTGCAGGTTCTACTACTGTATTTTTATTTTTGTTATTTATTAGTGTTTGTGCATACTTTAATAAATGTGTGTGTTCAGAAGCACTACCACCAGAACACACACTTAAACATTGTCTTGTTGCTCACAGAAGGAAAAGGTAATTGGTTTTAATGTTAGTGTGATCCTTTCTAAGAAGGAAGGACATTTTGAGAAACAAAATGGTATGCATTCTCATCAAAAGAAGCTAATAATAAAGGGAATTATGTACTTGTACTACTATTGTAAACTTGATGTTTTTAAAATTGTACAATGTTCATCTCTAGTGATTACTTCCAGTATATACTGTAGTCATATTAAGAATGTTACACATGTTTACTGGGCAAATCACATTATCATCACAAAGAATAACCGTATTCATTCTTTTTCTGATAGGTTATCATTCCAATATTGGCATCCTGTTACACTCCTATCGTACTCTTTCAAAATACCTCCATGAGGAAGGGTAATAGGAGAAATTGGCACTAGTATGGCTTTCATGCCTCGCCAGGAGGGTGGACATGGCCTTTAACGGCCCACCAGCCCGAGCTAAGGCAGTCCCAAGCAAAGCGAGGTCCTCAGTTCGGGCTGTGGGCCATTAAAGGCCATGTCTGCCTGACGGGCAGGGCATGAAAGCCATTCGCACCTCGGGGTACATCTGGGTTGCGAATGGCATTCCAAATTATTCATTTGGAGATCTGTCCTGCTAGCGCAGCCCATCTCCTGATGTAAATAGTCCCTTTTCCATGTCTATGGCAGGCAGATGAGTGGCGCACCGGTCTCGCAGGTAAGTGTGGGGGGCGGGGAGGCAACAGGGAGCCTTTCCCAGCAATGAAAAAGAAAGAAAAAACAAAGTTCCACCGGGGGAAAGACCTTGGGTTGCTGGGACAGCGGGCAGGGATTGTGTATTGTTGCCCACTGTTCCAGCCAACTGATTGGCTTAGCGCTCTTGACCAGATGAAAATCAGAGTTCCTGCATGCTTTGTGTAAAATCAAAGAACATTTTGGGAAAATAATAATGACCACAGACATTTACATTTAACAAATATGTCTGTGACAAAGGGTTGTATGCTTGAATCACTAAGATCTTAATATACACTGGGTTTGGTGCTAATTTCGTCGGAAAAGCTCAGATAGTACATTGGTCTGTGAACAAACCGAACTGACCAATCAATCTGCAGCCCTTAATCGCTTCCTCTGAAAAGAACAGAGACATGTTCCGCAAGTGAATTTGATGCACAGGGAAGAAATGTAATGGGACATGCACCAATGTTGCATTTGCATTAGGTGAGAGAGGATGAAGTTCGGGAGGAAGAGGAAGAGGAGGGGATGCAGGACGAAGTTAAGCTGTCGCCACCTTATGCAGAAGAGGGCCAAAGAGATAGCATTAAGTCAGCAATAAAGAAAGCAATCCAGAGCTGATGGACAAGAGCTGAGCCAGGAAAACCCCCACCTCTGGTTTCCTTCAAATCACCTGACAATCAAGAACTTGACAAAAACTATGCTTGGTTTCCTAATACAAGATTGAGAAACAGACGTATCTTTTTTGAAAAATAATTTTGCAAAGGAATTTGGTAACCATTTTGGGAACCTCTTGCCTGTGGACCAAAATGAGATGGCTTTCTCCACATACTTGGCAAAGGGTGAAAGGGCAGCATTCTGTCTCTCATTTACAGGAAGTGGAACTATTTGTACCTCCATCCCACACATTACACCATAGAGATTTGCAGATTCACATAGTTTACAAATATCTGTCGGAACACCACCAATTTGCACACATCCATTGGTATTCAAACTAATTGCGCTTAATGTACCAGACACCCATTACTCAGGCATTCGGGCATGTTAGGAAATATCACAAAAGACGCAAACAGCACTGCTAGTTCGAATCAACCCTTAGCGTAAGGTTGGAAATCGATTTATCACCCTACTCATTTGTTAATAAACAAGGCTTCAGATTGGTTCTTGACCTCACTGATCCAAACTGGGAAATTCTGAAATGGCACCACTTCACAAAAAGTCAGTGGTCTTGGGAGGATAGCTCAGTGGTAACGTGCTCGTCTTGGAAGTAAGGTGATGCGGAGCACCACAGGTTCGATCCCCTGGTCCACGCTTAGAAACGTCTGGGTATTCAGCACATTATAAATAACCTATCATATCATATCATATCATACCATGACTCTACAACCACTTTCTGGAAACAGTGTAATGGCACTTGAGCACTCTGAGGGTAAGAAAGTCCACCTAACAATGGACATATGGACCAGTGCTCAAGGCACAGATTTCAATGTCATCACGGGCACTGGGTCCCAATTCCCCATAACCTTCATCAACAAAGCAAGGGAAAGAAGCCACAGAAAGCCATTTGCAGGCAGGCCAGATTGTATAAGGAAGGTATTGGCAGCAAGTCACCCAATGGAGTTGATCTCTCTGAGAAAGTAAATGAGGCTGTGGCACATTGGTTCACACCCCATGGTTTACAGGTGATCTGTGTGGCAGCTGAGAGTGGGTCTAATGTTTTAACTGGCCTGAGAATAGGTGACATCATGCACATGTCCTGCTCTGTCCATGTCCCCCATCTGGTGGTAACCCACTTTATAAGCAAGCACTCAGCACTTAATGAGTTGATAAGTATCAGTGTGGCATAGAAGACCCTTACCCACCTTAGCCACTCCTACCACTCCTACAGTGCCTAAAACATGTCACAAATCCTGCAGTTGCCATTAACCTCTCATGCAATTAGCTGAAAACAGTGATGACAACTCAGTGAAATTCAAGAAACTATATGTTGGACCTACAGCAAAAACACTACAGCTCAGTGGCCCCCACAACAGCAATAGCGAGAGCTGGCAACGCAGTGGGAACAAAATCTGAATAGGAGTTCAAAAAATATGTTGGAGTTACTAGTGGAGCATGCCACAAGGGAACACAAGAGAGCCACAGACAAATAGAAGCTATTAAAAAAGAGATATCAGAAATGAAGTCGTTAGAAGCCACAAAGGAAAAGAATTATCAGAAGATGCATGATATTCTTAAGAAATATCAGGACGACATCAAACTCAGGAAATGATGCAAATACTTTAGGGATGAAAGAGACTACCGGTAAGGTTGTATATACGCTTTTAACGATAAATACAACCAATATACAAAACCATTGTCAAGAGGGAGCACCCCAACACATCTTTAGGGAGCTCAGATGTGGTATCAGAGAATGAGAACGTGACACCTGAAGAAGGCATTCTTGTTCATCAAGCACCCAGTTATACCCACGATTTACTTCCTGCCAAAAATACACAAGGCTTTTGACTTCGTTCCAGGAGGACGCCCCATACTAAGTGGCATTGGCTAGGCCACGGAAAGGATTTCAGAGTACTTGGATAACAGTCTACAACCAAGAGTGTCCAAACTAAAAGCTTACCTGAAGGACACGACAAACACCATTAAAATCATAGAGGAGATCAAATGGCAATCTAGTTATCTTTTGGAAACCTTGGATGTACAGGCCTTATACATCTCAATTTGACATGATTTAGTGATTACAACTATAGAATATGAGTTTAAAGGTGAATCAACCTCACAGTACCATCAGGTGGTAATGTTGAAAGAAATGTTGAAGGCAACCCTTGATCACAATGTATTTATATTCAACAACTTTGACGGAAAGAAAAAGGGAGTGGCGATGGGTACCAGATACACGGCCCCTCTAGCAAACTTATTTATGGGGATGTTTGAGGACTCAAGTGTGTATATGGATGAAGCTTTTTCTCAGAAGGTGGTATCATGGGTGAGATACATCGACAACGTGTTGCTGATTTGGAACGGAACAGTTGGAGAACTTGAGAGGTTTATTGAACGACTCAATCATAAAAATGTTGTAATCCACTTCACAGGCATGAGCAGTAAAACCAGCATTGATTTTCTTGATTTGACAATATGCACAGTTGGGGATCACCTTAAAACACAAATGTACCCAAAGGAAATGGAGGTGAACTCTTCTTTGTATGCTATCAGCTGTCATCATGAGCCAATAAAAAGGAACTTACCTACTGGAGAGTTTTTTAGAGCATGAAGGAATTGTCAAAACTCTAAAGGTTTTGATGCAGAGTGTGATCTGTTAGCTTCGAGATTTTGGCAAAGAGGATATCCATTGAAGAGCATCAAGATGGCTCGAGACAAAGCTGAACACCTATCAAGAGAACAAACATTAATACAGAAAGAAAGGACAGAAACTAAATATCAGGAGAAAGTGAACTTCATGACCAAATATTGCTCTAATCACTACAAAATATGAAACATTTTGCACAAGAACTGACATCTACTCAAATTGGACCCCCATGTATCAAAATATGTTGAGGAGAGTCCTAATATTATCTATAGAAGTGCCAAGACTTTGAAAAATGAATTGAGTCCCTCACTACTTCCTGATGAGCAGAGCATCCTAGTTAGAACGTGGCTGAAACCAGACACCATAGGTTTCAGAAAATGTGGGACCTGTACCACATGTAAATATGTGCATGAGAGCACAAACACCATCATGGACAAAAATGGCATCAGGATTATGATCAAAGAAGACATTAATTGTCGGACAAAGTATGTGGTATACGGCACAATTTGTATCTACATAGGGCGTCCCATAAGAGAAATGAGGACTAGGATAACAGAACATCTATCAACAATCGGAAGTCAGGACCCATTCTTTCCACTTGTACAGCACTAGCAAAACAAGCATCAGATGAGTAACAAGCAAGACATTAGTTTCATTGGACTACAGAGAGTCTCACTTGGAAAAAGAGGTGGGAATAGAGAACAATCACTTAGACAGGCAGAGCCAAGACTAATTTACAAATGCAGGACACTTGAATTGGGTCTGAACAAGGACAATGAGATGGTTTATTTTTTGTACATCTATAATATCGCCTTTGGGGGTTTCTGAGAACATGCTTAAGGTACAACCCTATACATATGTGATGGCTGAAGTAGAAAGAAACTATATACTGGACCAACAGCGAAAGCACTGCAGCACAGTGACCCACAACTGCAATAGCGAGAGCTGGCAATGGAAGGGTGCCTACCTTCCACCAGTGATAAATGCAGAACAGATTTGGAAAGGTCACCAATATGTTGTGCTGCCTGTAGCATGACTCCGCTAGATGCTGTCAGTGGAGAACCTGTTGGAATACCCAAAATGATAAAAGAACATGACACATCTGGCGATGCAGATGCAGACCCACTGGCCATTCTACTATACTGGACCTTCTGACAGGATCCACACATTGTTGAAATGAAGGGGAATATGGAGTACCACCTGGCACCTTTCCAGGAGTTATGCTTGAAAGTCAAGGTGAACAACATTAAATAGCATGTGCAGGAGTATGTGGAAAACAAAAGGGAGGGTTCTCATCTGCAAGTGGACGTTCGGCCATTCCTAAGAATCAACTAAGGAGATGTTTAGAAGCCAGGATGTAACAAGAAGAGTGAGCCTAATGTTTGAGATCAACAATCAAGTTTTGGACGGCAACGCTGCAAAGTAGGTTATCGGACAGTGCACCCTCATTCTCCACAACTTCTGGCACAAGTCTAGAGGGCTCCACGACAAGCTTTCATACAGTGGAAAGTCCTCAGAGGTGGTTGCACAAACTCTTTCGTCAGTCTGCCATTCCGTATGCATCCCCCACAAGAATACAGCGGGCCGCCTACTGACAAGATGGGTGACATGTATACTCTTGACTCATGCCAGCTGGGTGGTGATAATAATCGACTGCAATTCTGGCTTTGAAAACGGCCTGTCTAGGCATCTGTACTTGTTTAAATAGCTGTGGAAACCCTAAGCTGATCCAAGATACTGAGAAGTGTGAACTGGTATTTAGTGCTTCAGGAGCTTGTGTCTCAGGCCACAGAAAATGCCTCTATAGCACACAGGTGAGAGATGTTACTCTCATGGGAATGGATGAGCGCCATAGTGCTGAACACGTTAGGGAAGGGCCCCAGTCTCATTACTTTGAAGACCACGTGACTCATTCAGATGATAAACATCTGTGTGCAAGCCAGCTTCACTTGCGGGTGGGTTTGTCATAGGGGGAGGTTGTGGTTAATTTGGCTCTGGCAGTAGCATGGTGAGCCAATTTATGAATTTCTGTGGGGTGTGGGGTGCTGGTGGATAGATTTGGCTGAAGTGCCATTGAAAGTCTATTAATAGTGCAGTGGCTGAGTACACAGCAAAAGTAAACATTTACTTCTCTTGATCCTCAATTGTTTTGGGAGCTACTCTGAACCACACTCACACATACCACTTAGTATCACACTCACAAACTAAAGGTTATCCTTCAACTATTTTAGCTCTTCCAACCATAGGTAGCCACCCTTATACACATCTTAGTGTTACATTCACAAACTAGACGTCCTGCCTCCATTTGTATTGATTTACTATACAGCAGAGCCACTCCCAAACTCTGCACTCACAAAGTAGGGGTTCAGCCTCAATCTCTGTGGCTCTGTCAACCAGTGGATCCACTCTCATACTCTTCTTACGGCCTCACTCAGAAACTGTCTGCTCTGTCTCAATTATTTGGCTTCTATCAACCAAAAAGCCCACACTAATATTCTTGAGTGCCCCACTCACAAAATGGAGGTTCAGCCTAATTCTTTGAGGTCTACCAACTAGTGGAGCCACTCTCATGCCTACCACCGCAATACAATACTGGATGTTCTGCCTCAATTGTCATGTCTCTGTGCCCCACCAGAGCCACTCTCATACTCATATTACTGCACTCACAAACTGAGTGTACTGCTTCCATTTTGTAGCTGAACCATATGGCTGAGAGATTCCTGCCGTTTTTCAGGATTCTCACAGTTGCCAGTATCGTCCCTTTTTGTAACCTCTCGCTTAGAAACCTTCAAGGGTGTTGGGCGGTATTGCCGCTCCATGGTTTCTCCGAGGCATCCACCACTACCATGGGTTCCAGATTCCCTTAACTAATATATGCAGGTCCGATAGCACAGCAGGAAGAGAGCTTTGCTTTGACATCTGTGCAGAGCCTGCTGACCCAGGTTCGAATCCAGGCAGTGTCAAACTCATCCTTCAGAGGTCGATAAATGAGCACCACACACTGTGGGCAATAATAAGCAGTGCTCAGATACCTGAGGGTTCATAGCGCTGTATAAATGCTGAATTATTATTTTTATTACGAGACACCAAAGAATGCTGGAAAAAAACATGCCTGTATGTCTCATTACTTCATTTTACCTCAACTGTCCGAATGGTGTCTCCCCATAACTCTAACATCATGAATAGGATACTGTCCGGCTGGTGGTTGCAAAGTGGCCCTGCTAGTGGATGGTGCCATATGTTAATGGTGGGCTTGGCCAGACTTCGAGGGCCGGGGTGTTTTGGCTTTTCAAGATTCTTGAGGGGATGAGATGACTTGGCAATGGCATGTCTGGCATTGCACTGGTACATTTTCTGGCAGTCCTACATCCACATTGTGGCTGGAGGGTGCTGCAGCAGCAGCTGGGAACCTGATTAGTCTGGTGCTGTCACCATCCAGACTGAACTGCCAGGGTGTGTCCCTTTTGCACAGAAGCACATTTGTTGTCCGTGTTGAGCATCATCCATGGTGTGCAGCTGTGTTCCCTATGGCGCAGTAAACATGGGGACCCCCTCTCTCACAATTCCCATGATCTCTCAACATTAACTATGCAGGCGTGTGGCAATATAATGAATCCACGAAAACACGTTATTCTCTGTAACATTCTGCAGTGGAGTGAATACAATAATCCAACTGAGCTCAGCTGTGTATGGAATTGGGAAAGGTCCGAAACGAGCATAACTGCCGTATTTTGGAAGGCCCTGTGAATTGCTAATGATTACTTCTGTGTGGATGTCAATACTGAAGTCAGACTGCCCAGCCCTGCTGATCCAGCGTTATATACACTTCTAGTTATACACGCATGCATGTCCTACTCAGCAGAAAAGCCTGGTGGTAACACAGTACCGACCTCACTTAAACTGAACCAGCTAGGAAGCTATTTCCATAATTCCCAAACTCTTCAATGCCATGCATACTTGTCAATTTCACCTTTGGTCATTCATCAGGTTTTGGCTAATTGGTTTCACCCAGTGTTACACAATCTATTGATTTGGCTTTGGCCAGATGGTGAGTGTGTATGAATACACATCTGCCTTATTGATGTGCCATTATTCTATCCTTATATATATGTTTCTGGCATTATGATTTGAGGAAAGATGAACTTTCTGCACGTGCCTTTGGTGCACGTGCTTGTGTCTGCTGCCAATGTAATGGAAAGAGTGCCAGCTGGCCAGGCTTGTCATGAGGCTATTTGTGTCACTCAGTTGTGTGTGTGTTTGAATTGTGCACAAGCTTGGTGTTAAGCACGTCATTGATTGCTTCCACTTAATAAGGCGTGAGCTTAATTAGTGTCTTCAGTCATGGCCTGAGAATTATTGGAGCGTTCCCGCCTGCACTTGACATATCGCAGCCAAACACTATTGGCGTTGCCAATGCTTGTTTTTCTTGCAACAGGGGATCTCTGGACTTTTACTGTAAAACCACGAAGACCACTATCATAGTTTCAGCTTCAGCATCATGCACAATATGGCAGCTGGGGCCGCATTATGGAAACTTTGCCCAGTGCAAGTGCGCTTTTTCTTGTCATTGACACTAAGGCAAAAACTGCATGAGGGTGGGGGGAAAAGTATTCTTCTAATACATGTCTGAATAAGAGCAAAGCTGCCCTAATGCTAATGATGGACGTGATTAGCACTAGGGAAAACTTTGGCATGGTGCAATAATGCATTGGAAGAATGTTTTTTGTGCACAAGCATTTTCCTCCTGGTTCTGATATGGTGCATAATTGCACGTGTATTGGTGCAAAGTATCCGTAACATGACCAATGGATTGTAAGTGCAACAGAACTTCCTGTAACTTCAACATAGTCAGAGTAACCAGCCCAATTCATGCTATGCATTGAACAGATATTTGCACCTGGGGCCAATCAGGTTGCTCGGATCACGGGCTGAATCACACAATTTCAGTCTGTGTTCTGAGCAGCCTGATGGCTACTTTCCTCTCCCACCATCTTCCCCCCACACACCCTCCCTTCCGCTCTGGTCCCTTCCCACCTCCCAGGCCCACTTACCTGATTCCGTTGGAGGTAGTGCCTCCGCTGCTGCTGCTGCTGGCCACCATGGAAATGGAAGAGGGTCTCCGTATGGGGCCCCACCTTCCAGAGCCATGGCGGCCATCTTAGTTAAGTATTTTGTTGAAGTGAACAAGACGCTGCAAGACATCCCGTTCATTTAAACAACATGCATTGCTGTCAGCAACTCAGTTTCTGGATTCAAAACCAGAGGTGCTTATCTCAATAATACCAGATCCAGAGGGCCAGATCGGGTGGTAACGGCACCAGGGCCAATCGTTAAAGTCTTCGATGTGGTCGTGCCTACAACTTTGTCCCTGAGCCGTTACCACCCTATCAGGCTCGCCGGATCGGGTATTATTGCTATAATAAATATCTGTTGTGGAAAGTTATAATCAGGATTTTTTTTCTTTCTATGGAAAGTATTCAGTGATCACTAAGAAGAAAGACTTGAATGTGAACGCATCTCTGTGACGTCAGCTGGGAAAAGAATTCGGAAAGGAGACTGTATTATCCTCTCACCCCACTGTCCGGGCTCTAGTAAGGATCTGGGTGGAGGGACGGATGGATGGCTACAAATTTGAGTATTCCTCATATGCATAATTTTCAAAAATGTATCCTAAAACCATGCAACCGAATCGGTGCTACTTTGCAAGGCCCCAGAATGCAAAATCTGGTGTAAATACCTCTCATAAAAGAGTTGGTTTTGCCTCTGTTTTACACTTGGGAGCATTTTCTTTTTTCTACAAAAGTAGAAGGGAAATTGAACAAAATGAACATTCATGTCTGCTTCATATGCTCAGTCTTAGGACTAGGAAGCTAGGGAAAACCACCTGGAGTTTTGACGCAAGCTGGTTCCCAAATAAAAGGCAGGAGTAACTCCGGCAGGGCTTTTGGCGCCAGGATACCTCTGGTGAGGCGATTGTTGTGCTTTTTAGGTTCATCTATCTTAACTTACCTCACCAGCCCAAATGACATGCATTAATGGCGGTATCACATTTTCATTGCGGCATTAATGCACAGGATTCCAGTGGAATCTGGATGCATTCCACACCACTGCAAAACAGATGGATTCTTTAGAAATACATTGTAAATGCCTGGTGCACGCTCACATTTGCGGGAGGCATGTACATGTCTTGTGTTTTAATTTATTTCACGCACATTTCGTTGTACTTTATAGTGATCATTATGACAATTTGGAGACCAGGGGTCATCTAAGCGCACGAGGATGCAGTCCTCCATGTGCAATTAGCACTTTCAGCAAAATGGCCGCCAGAGGGGAGGTTACCTCTCGAGGGTGTGCTCTGCAAGGGCCCTCACAGATAACCTATGCAAGCAGCGGTCTGATTTTTGACTAAGTGAGCCAGTACAAGGGGGAGAAGAAAGCGCAGCGTTGACAGGTCACATGTGCATGAAGACGTCAAAAGCCACGGTGGATGTTATTGCTTGTATAATTGTTGGTGAGCATTGTTTTCGTCATCAACGATCTTGCATTGATTTTACTCGACACAACGTTAACTCTGGTCTTTGCTTTCCCTCCTAGTGTCCAACTGTTCCTACTTCAAGTTTTTCACTTCAGGCGAGAATGTGCAAATATTTCAACGCAGCACGCACAAAGGTGAGCCATTTTCTTTAGCCTCTAATCACCGTCGCTCTATCTGCGCGCTTGCGCGACATAGCCTCTGGCGTTCCTGGTCTGTATGGCAGTGCTCTCTAATGATGACGATCAAAAAGGTGCAAGGGCTGCCCCCCAAAAGGCGCTAAAAATAAGACAGAGATTTTTGACAGAGCTGGAATTAGGCCGTATACCTGCCCAATACACTATGTATGTATGCACCCATGTAGATTGCTTGTTTAGTGTCCAAAGCTCCCAGACTACTACTAAGTGCTATGATGGAAGAGTTGGTAGAGGGATGAGATGAGAGAACGCAAAGGTGAAGGAAGGAGCAGAGACTAAGGGCCTGATTCATGGAACTTATAGAACGGGTGCAAAGGGACTTTTCACTGCCAACAAACACCCTGATTAACAGAGCACAGCAAGAATATACACTTTGGGAAAGGCTGTAAAAACGAAAACCTGGCACACAGTCCGTAGGTAGCACAGAAGTGGGAGATTTGGGAGTGAGTAGCTCCAATGCCCCCCAGGAAGCATGCACACACAAGATGGCCGACACTCTGTCCCAATCTCTTCATTCTCATTGACGCCCACATCAACCCCCTCTCCTTTAGTCTGAAGCTGCTTCTGATGCGTGTTGTAATTACCTTGTGTTCTATTCCAATGAGCCCCTGGAAAAGCCAGAAAAACTTCACGGACCATTTTATGTGATATTTTTTAATTTTAGTATTATGTTTTAAAGGTTTTCTTAATTACTTAAATGTAAACGAACTTCCTTTGGTATTGCTCCTTTGGTATTGCAATGAGTAACAGTACTACGGCTGTTGGAAAATCTTTGCTTTAAAATAATTTCCCTCAATAAAGATTTTTCATTTAGTTATTTGTATAATGCCTCCTTCATTTCTAACATAATAAGTGAGTTTTGAATGCATGGGGAGAACGTTGCATCCCAACCCTTTGCACCACCACACTACTTACCATGCTCCTGCTTCTCATTGTGTTTGCCTTCTTTCTACATCCCCGCTCCTTGTCCTGAGTCTCTGCCCTCAGTCACTGTCAACCTCTTCCACCACCTGCCTGGCCCGAAACTTTGATATATAATTATAATTTATAACGCGCTTAATACCCAGAGGTTTCTAAGCGCAGACCTGGGAATTGAACCTGTGTTGCTCTGTGTCGTCTTGCTTCCAAGGTGCGCACGTTGCCCCTGAGCTATCCTCCTGAGCTACACGCCCGCCCATTACCTCTCTTCCCACATCTGTGCTCTTCCTCTATGATTCCTGTCTATGGGAGCTTTGCAGTACCAAGAGGTGGTGAAGGCGGGCTTGCCTTGAGCTTAACTCGTGTTTGACGAAACTGGCCCCAAAAACGTCTGCCATGCCTGCTTGCATAAACATATATACTATAGGGTTCAGCAGTCGCCCCCCTGTAGTTAAGGTGAAGTCTGTGTATATAGACCTTTCCCCAAATTCTATTGCTAATAAAGTATACACTATGTCAGGTTTAGGGGTACAGCTGGTCTGTTTTTGCGACTTCAGGGTCCAATATAGATAGTGGTACTGTTAAACTGCTTAGGTGGAATATGTTCAAACAGGTCGAGGGGAGTAGGAGACCCCTGCCTTCCCTGGAATATATTTTTTTAAGGTCGCAGTTCACTGGATTAACGGTAAGCCTCTGGGAACCCGACAAAACTATGTAAAACACAAAAAAATGAAGATCCAGGATTCTGCGCCCAGTAGTGTCAGTACGTGTTTTATTGAGTTGCCCTTTAGATAACACGTGTTCGGCCTTCCTTGGCCTTTCTCAAATCAGGGCTCTTGTGTTATTATAATGCCCCTGTGTAGGGTTACTTGATTGATTCTTAGCCTTAATGCTTGCGCTCTTGAATTACGGGTACAATCCCATGCTCATATTTTGGTGCTCCTGTCATTTGCGTTGGCTGCTTGCTGTGGAATATTGCTAATAACATTTGACTCACTGGACGGACTTGGGTGAAGTTTTCTGAAAAAACAAAATGTTTGTTAAGGCCTCCCCTACCCCATATCAATTTGGAAATGTGTTAAAAGATGAAAAAGTTATGAAGAAAATAAAAAAAGATGATTTTGGCCTATTGCCATTCACTTTCCCATAGAGAAAAAGTGCATTGGTTGAACACCTGTAGCACAAAAACTGCTGGACGGAATTAGACCAAATAGGAAACAAAGTAGCTACAAAGTGTCACAGATATTTCATTTGCTGGTTTGGGATACATCCGTCCAGTAGTTTTTTAAATATTCGACAAAGAAGGGGGAACCCATGCTCCCAGAAACTGTTATATATATTCCAGGGTGTTGTACAGCAGAAAGGATCAGAGGCTTTTCAGAAATAAAAATCTGACATTTTGTTTTTGCTTGATGCCAGTGATTCCCATGATAAAGTGAAAAGTGCTCAATATGTTGTTTAGAGAAGGAAATACAATGTAGTCACATCAGGCTAAAGTGGGGGAGGGGAAGAAGATAACATGTAAAGTGGTGGGGTAGAGGCACGGGAGGACTGGCAACATTTGGCCTGGAGGGCAAGTACGATGGGGTGGCCCATGGTTCAGCTACCCCACTTTATGGCGCAGTGGCTCCAAACCACCATTCAAATTGCATAGTTGTTATTAACAAATATGAAGTAAAACTCAGAAGAATCAATAATGCTAGTGCTGTTCAAGATATATTTTAGAATGTTCTTTTAAAGGGAAACACAATGGACAGGGAAGAGAAAACTCAACACCAGTAGAATCTATCTGCGGGTCTCCTTATCAGTACAGGATGGCACAATTGTGATGGCACTATTGAGCTGCACCATCTCTACTCCCCGAGGTTCCGATGCCCATATTTTGCCAGGTACACATCCCCATATCCAAAGGTGAACCCTCGCAAGATGGAGGCATATTATGAATCAGCACAGGCACCAGCCATTCTCACGGAGGCTTGTGGCCCATAACGTACACAGACAGGCCTTGGGTGCCCCCTCTTTTGCCCGCTGTTTCATTATAATACATTTTCTAATGTTGCATGCTATATCTTGAAGACCTAAAGCATCAATGATGGTTCAAATAAATCATTTTGGGACATCTGAGACTTGCATTAGGGGCACTGCACTTCAGCGCTTGGGGCTGTAGTACCCCAAAAGACAAAACAGAAGAGAAAGGCCCTGTTTGTGTTTATATTGCACGTTTCATAGTGTTTCCCGTTTTATGTACTACAACCATAACAAGTCTCTAACTGAATGGAGATCTACATGTGTTTGGAGATACTAAATAGTCTAGCACTGAGCGAAGAGCTTCTACTGAAAAGCCCCGACCATGTCAAGAAGAAACTTTACGATCAGAACTGGATAGACCCAGGGGAACGGATTCAGAGCAAGAAAAGCGGTGGAGGGATAACGAAAGACGCTAGGAAACAAGGCCAAGTTCCAAGATACTTGACAAAGTTTCCCTCTCCCACTCTCAGACAAGACTTCATGAGGTTCCGTTTTAACCTGTTCCCTGCAAAAGGAGTTCTCGAGAGACGCAAAGTAGCCTCAATGAGAAATTACACGTGTCGGCTTTGCAAGGGTACGCTTGAATACCTAGAACATTTAACAACTGAATGTGAGTCACTGAAGGATTTAAGAACAACATACTTGGGACACTTGTTTCAGAATTCAACAACATCATCTCCCAACACACTTTGGGTCAGCCTGTGTCAAGGGAGGAGAAATACAGAGATTCTAGCCCTGATGGCCTTTGTCAAAAAAATCTTTGAGAGACTGACGGTGGAAGAAGACGAAAAGCAGAGCTTTACTGAGTTGAGAGGAAAATATTGATGGCGATTGGAGCGTAATCAGACTTCTGGGAAAGGATCTGGGGGCCCTACTCATTATTAACTTTTTCTTTTTTTTTTTTCTTCACTTTAATGAGATTTTATACACTTTTTCTTGCCGGTAATTTTATGAAAGTTTGATTTTTATTCTTTAGTAAATAGCATAAAAATGTTTAAATGTAAACTAAATACATGCTAATAAAAAAATAAAATACTACAAACATTGCCAAATAAGTGGACTGAAGCACAGAGGGAAAAGGTAATCTGTCTAGGAAATGAATGTGTGGGAACTATAACCCAGGTCCCCATTTCGGCATCTCCTCACGCTCACATTTTCACTCTCACCCTTTCATTGGCAAAGCTCTGTGGAAAAACTAGTGCTTTTTGAATGCAGACTCATGAATGGTGGCCTTTGAGGTTTCAGTGGGCCTCATTACAAGTATGGAGGTAGCCATGCCGCTTTTAGCAGCATGGCTACCCCCACACAGGGTACCAGGTCCGGGTTCCTGGAATGGGGAAATACCGGGCCATTCCGACCTTGGGCCCGGTATTTCCCCATTCCAGGAACTCGGATCCGGTACATCCCCATTCCCATTTGATACCCCATAGAACTCAATGGGAATGGGGAGGATGCTAACAACAGGCCTGTTAATGACGGACCCGTTGTTAGCATCCTGGTCTGCTCACGGGTCCTGCTAAGGACGCCTGGTAAAGGCGTCCTTAGCGGGTCCCGCGAGCAGACCTCATAATGAGGCGGTAGAGGGTTAACGGCGCCGGCAGCTCTACCGGCGCCGTTAACCCTCTACCGCCTACGTTGTAATGAGGCCCAGTGTCTATCAAATTAGACAGGCGAGACACATGAATCTTTAGCTTGGGACTGAAATCACAGACTGAGAACATAAAGGACAGGCAACCATGGGAAGAACGACGCTAGTAACACAGCTCATTTGGCTGATGTGCCTTTGGCTAAGGTGTGGGTGTGCGTCTGTGTGTGTGTGCATGTGTGTGTATGTGTGCGTGAGAGACAGTCCTGGTGGGTCAACCTAGCCTCCTGTTCTTTGAAGTGGATACAATGCATACTGACGACCTCTCCTATTCAGTGGACACACAATCCAGCGACGGGAATATCTTCCAAGAATCTGCACGTGTGAAGGCCTGCCAATGCCTCTCCAGATGCTCAAAGAGCCCCCACACACAAGGGAGGGTCCTGGCTAAGGGCACTGGCATGCATAGCTAGTGGAGGGAGTCGGCCACCCCTGGAGGGACTGTACGTTATGTGTGTCTTCTATTCAAAATAGCCATATAAGACTGCTGGCCACCACCTACATCACAGAGGGGCAGAATGCAGCAATGGTGTGCTGTGTGGCACAGTTATCATCCTGTGAGCAAGCAGTGCCCTGCAGCTGCTCCGCTCTCAGACATCTTCATGTCTGGAGTGTAAGCAGCCCCTCCTCTGCTTCTGCTACATTTGGAAAGGATACACAGAGCAACACTGTTGTTTTTGTCCTCTCTTGCATAGAAAATGTTTTAAATGTTCAGTTGCCATGGGACATTCGTATTTTCGTGCTGGGGTTAAGCATTGTTGTGTTACCTTGTGCAGATTATGCCGCATGCTTGCACCACTCACACTATCATTCCATCACCTTTGCTTTCAAGTTTCCCCTTGAAAAGTGCAAGCAGTCCATCCAGCCTGCTTTTCCATTTTAAATTCCGGGACTTGCAGGTTTTTTCTCTTCTTTCCAATTTGAAATTTACAAAAACTGCAAGTCCCACAAATCCAGGGAAAAAAGTACCAAATTGCCTTCTCGTGCACAGCAAGGGGAAACTTGAAGGCCCTGCATTTGGTCATAGTATTAAGACCGTTCTACAACATTTTGAGGAGTGGGGTGTGTTTCCTGTCGATTCCTGACTTGGCTTAATTGCAATTTACATTTGACATTTTTTTTGCAAAAGAGTTTCCACCCCTCTGTGGCCTTCATCGCTAGTGTCTCAGATGTTTTAGTCGTCCGTATTTTGCTCTTTAGCCGAGGAAGAGATGGGTCTATACTGCCCCAAATACTCCTGCACTGCACCATTTATTTACTGTTTTTTCCAGCTCTTAAACGAGCTGCATTTCATGGAGTAATATTTGTCCAGCATATTATAGTTTAGTGCAGTTGCCCTGGGCCTCGTTTTATGGATTTAGTGCCGCTTTATGGAGTAAGCATATTTTTCTTCTACTGGGCATGTGTATGTTTTGAGTACAAAACAACACTTAAAGCAGACTTCAAAGCTATAACAATTACAGCGTATTTCTAAAATAGCGCTTGCCTCCATGTTCTACTGATTCATGGTACTGTCAATTTGTTGCTACTAATAACAAATTCATGGGAAATTATGTTATCAATCTGCAACAAAATAAATGCCCAGTCAACTTCAGGGGTTAAATGCAGTGAGCCATATTAACTGTTGTTGCAAGGCTCTCTTCAGAGGCAGAGGCGTTGCTGGGGGGGGGGGGGGTGCATAGGGGGCTTTAGCCCGGGTCTTTTGGTTGTAGCCACGGATAGACGCTCAGGAGATACAACGAAAAGGATAGCTAGCCCTGGGTCCCGACCGTCCCGACATTAGCATAGCCCCGGATCTTTTCCAGACCTAGCAACACTCCTGTTCAGAGGGTTAGACATTGCACCCAATGTGTCAGTGCACTTGGCTGGAGACATGGGAAACAATGTTACCTGGCGGACAGTGGGTGGGTTAAACCCAACAATGTTGCATGCCTGAATAAAATGTATTTGCTTCTCCGATGGAATCCCATAGAAGCAGCTTCCAAAATAGCTGAATGTCAAAAACGTGGGTCAGAAACCCGGGGGACCTTCTAATCAAGGCTTCAAATCCCATGGCCTTGACTTTTCAAGTGGCCTGTTTGGCCGTCATTAAATTTAGCTCATAAAATGTAACAGCATAATAAAAAAGAAATTAGAGCGCTCTATTTAAAATAACTGAATACGTGCAAGAGATGGAATCAGTCGAGCGATAGAAAATCAGGCTACTGTCTTTACTGGTAGACTCAGAATGGAATCTTCTCTCCTTGCTACGTTATCTCAGAAACTCTGGGGGTGGGGGGCTGGCGGGACAGGCACATTTGTAACATTTGCTGCAACAAGCCTACGTGCTTCACCTGCGCTGCTTGGCCTCTTGTGGTCCAGGGTATAGCACGTTTATTAGTGTTTCTGTCGAACCAAGCTCATCCCTGCCAGCCCAGCGAGCAGACGAGTTGCTAGGTCTAGAAAAGATCTGGGGCCACACCAAGGTCAGGCCGTCGGGTCTAGCTAGCCTTTTGGTTGTAGCCCCTGAGTTTCTATCCAAGGCTACAACCAAAAGACCCCGGGTCTATAGCCCCCCTCCCCATCCTCCCCCCTAGCAACGCCTCTATCAGGGAGCAACAGCCCTATCAGCCAGTTCGCCTCTGGGTAAAGGGTGGGCTGGGGAGACAATTATGGGTAAATGAATTTCGGCTTTTCTGTGGAATACTGGGGGGGGGATCTCGGGAGATTACTGCGATAATGTTGCAAGATGCTCTTGGAAAAGGAACTGCATCACACAAAATGAAGAGTGATATGCTATAACGGGAAAGGGACAGAGAGGGAAAAGGCAATTGAGGGCCTTGGGGGGGAAATAGGCAAGATCACAAAGGATTTTGGCAGAGATTATCAAAGGAATAGGAGGGGGGACAAAGATATTTTACACCAGCAGAGCAGCAGAGATCACATCTAGTAGACAGGGGCCAATGGGGCTTTGGGAAAAATTGGTAGAACATGTACAGTGTGCACAGCCATATTTGATGGACACTGAACCCACCAGCTAAGCTTTTAATACATGGGGCAGCATGGATAGTGGGCACAACTGAAAGCTATTGCCAGCTGATCCTGAGGCTTTCAGCTGGCACTCTCTGTGTTTTTACAAAAACATGGGTCAACATTGACCAAGGGCACGGCCAAAGGGGTTTATGGGCCTCTTTTAAAATTATTGGTGTTACATGTACAGTGGCCAGGGCTGAATGCCACTGGAAATAGACAATGGGCAGTGGACACTGAAGTCGACAGGGGTTATCGGCCAATGGCCTACCCACTTTATTGGTGCAACATGTATAGTGATCACAGCAGACACTAGCCATGTCCAAAGCCATGGCTATGGCTTGTGGGCCCCAAAGAAACTATAGAATACCAAAACCCTTGAAATTCTGTGAAACAACTTTATTTAAGATACAGTTAAGGTGATCAGATTAAACACAATAAAACCCTTGAAATTCAGTGGATGTGGGAAGTGATGAACATCTTAACTCAGCATCCCCTTGTTTCAAAGCCCATGATCCATACATGATATATAAGGGCTTCACAATGAGAAACAAAACTACATCATCGGGGACGTACACGGGGGGATGTCAAGTTAAGATGGTCATCACTTCTCGCATCTGGTGTATTTCAAGGGATTTGTTGCATTAAATCTGATCACTTTAACTCTGTCTTAGCTGAAGTTTTTTCACTGCTAGATATTTAGATAAATATAAATATATATATTTGCAAATTTAGCTGCCAAGTGACATGCAGCACAATGCCACCCAGTTCCCAACACTGGAACTTAAGTGTGAAACATGTTTGCAGTTGTCTGAATCCTTGAGAGCTGTCTGTCTTGGTTTGAAAGATTTTATTGTATAAAATAGCGCTGCCCTATAAAAAAAATAAATTTTCCTCAATCATGGACGTGACATCTGAGGCAATTTGCATACTCACCATGCACTGCCCATTCGGCTCTGAACTGGAGGGGAACTGCTGTGGCATGATGCTGTGTGTGGCTTTGCTATTTGAGGATTTCGGGAGGCAAAAAGCCGGATATAGGTTTTCAGTGGTGTGGGTCTTTTCATAGCACGCTACGTGTTTGGCTCTTAGATCCAAGCCAAGCCCACTGCATTGGCTGTGACTCAACCCTACCCCTGAACTCTGTGACTCACACTTCTATTTTCTTCTCCTTTGTCCTTTCCCATTCAGCCGCGTCTCTTTCCCAATAAGCACAGACGTGCAGAGAAAGATGTGACACCACCATGGTCCAGTTTTATAATCACACAAGATGCAGGTTGAGATACCTTCTATTGGACTGACTGCAAATACTAAGCAGCGATGGAACAGAGCCTTAGCTTTCGAAGTTCCACATACTTCATCAGATGTTGCAGAGAGAAATGGTTAGTAAAAGAAAGTCGCAGCACAGACCATTCTCCATTTTCTTTCTTTTTCTTCATTTTGAGAATGATCTGTGCTGTGGCTTCCTTTTTCCAACCATTTCATTCTGCACCATTGGATCAAGAAGGCTGCCACACTCTGGAAGCGAATGCTGTGCTCCATCTCTGCATAGGTTCCTAGTGATTGCATCGACAGCCAAACCATCGACAACCATACCATTGACAAAAAAGCATCTAAAAAAAAACATTGAATGCATTTTTTTTAATGGAGGGTTTCCCCACCCAACCCCCTTTTTAAACCATTGAAACACTTTCTTACTAAACTAAACCTTTTACCATTGAAAAAAAATGCATTAGATGTTTTTTCGATGCACTTTTTTCAATATTATGGTCTGTCGATGCTTTGTATTCGATGCAATGACCGGATCCCCTCTGCATAGTATGTTCAGTTAGTGCAATGAAAGGTGCCAACTTCTGAACCTTGTGTGCTAATGAGCACAGAAAAGGCTGTCAGGAGTTCCAGGCACACTGTACACAGGGAGAGGAATATTTGGCTTTTCAATAAAATAATGTCATTTATTTGTAATGCATTTTTAATGAATTATTTTGAGCTACGAATTACAAAACAAACTTAATTAAGCGAAATGTTTATAAGGGAATAATTAGAAGTTATATTTGTATGTTACACAAATGTAAGATAAAGGGAGCCATGTGCCTACTTCTTAAGGCAAGGCCGGCAGAGGAATGATACTAAAAGGTCAGGGCTGGCATACAATAAGTAGTCAGCTCAGGCCTGCTAAACCTGAGAGGCAGGAAGAAGGGGTAAACATCACAGGTGTGAGCTTGTGTGTGAATGAGAATCTATACATTTTATTTGACTTACTTGTTTTGTTGTTTATAGCACAATGATACCTCAAAAGCAGCAAAGCGCTTTACAACGCGTGGCAGCCGGCGCTGGGCATGTTGCTTCTGTGCAATAGCTCAGGATTGTTGGCAGAAGGGTGGGTTTAGTTGTGTGGGAGGTATTGATGGAAGAGCCACGCATTCAGTCCCTTGCAGAACTGGAGGATGGTGAGGGTGTTCCAAACCTGCAGCGATCGAGTTCCAGAGGGTTTGGTGGCAGGAGAAGGACTGTTTGTGGGTCTTCCTTTTGCCCATAACTCCTTCCCTGTATGCCAGGGTGCTGTGTATCCCGGGCATGCACAGACCTGATATCTCTGGGGGTTATTCCGCCATCCTTAGGGTTTTGGAGTCAAGTTGTGGCCTCTGGGAAAGAAGAAAATTAGTTTGAGGGGGAGGTTAAAGTGGAATCTAGTAAAAGTTTGATGGTAAAGTGATTATGAGGGGATGAAGAATTGTGTGCCACTTGTGGGCTTTAGAGTGGAATTAGGTCAGATTTTAGGCTTCAGACGGGACGCGCTGTACTGTTGTGGTCTACACGCTGCTCGCTGAATTTAAGTACCATCATTTCTCCTCGTCACAGTCATAACAGTTTCAAAGGCATTCTGCTCTTGAGAATATTCTTTGGTACAGCTAATCTAAAAAATACAGAATTGATCCCAGGACCTGAGCTCTACCATACAACCATTTCCCTTCCCTGAGCTCTTCCTGTATTTTCCCATTGTGAGCAACACTGGGTGTTGTCTTCAGGGAGTGGAGGCGGGATGTGAGGTCATTGACGAGTCAGCAAGAATAAGGAGTAATGGAGATTCGTAACTGTCGTATTCTCCTCCTGGGTACACTAAAGACTACCCAGCCCTTTGCTAACCAGATGCAGTGAAACGTTGCAGACATATAATGCCCCTGCGTGGCAATCATGACAGGAGCCACAGGAAGATTGAACTGCCTTTATTGTTTGGCCCCGGCGAGCTGAACTTCGAGCACGGAATTTCCCCAGTGTGCATGCGCGAGCTCCGCACATTCCCATTGGTGGGCGTACGTCCATGACGGGCAATCTGTGTCCTTTCCAGGACACAAGTAGTAACCAACCCTTGCCACCCATGCTCCCAGTTTTCCATGGTCCAAACAGTCTGATTTTGTCTTTCCCTACCACATGCTCTTGGGTAGCAAACGTAGACTGTTACCATGTTGTTTGGCACAGAATTAGGCAAGGGATAGCACGGTCAACCCCGCCCCTTATTTTGGGTTGCACTGTTGAGGGCCCATGGGCCGGGTCTCTGCAATGGCTGAGCTTGAGCTGTGGTCACCTGGCCTTTCAGGGTACTTTGTGACTTTGCCACACTGTTTGGGGTTGTTCGGCACACGTCATGCGTACACAAATGATTGTATTGCTCCTTATCAGAAACACCGTTCTAGACCTGGTTAGATGGTTGTTACTTTCTTTGGATTTAATACTTACTATGCTGCACTATACTCAGGAGGATAGCTCAGGGCAATGTACTCGCTGTTGCAGCAAGATGACACAGAGAAACACAGGTTCGATCCCTGGGTTCGTGCTTAGAAACCTCTGGGTATTAAGCGCGTTATAAATAACCTATCATATCATATCATATTGCAGGACATACTCTCTTATCCTCCCCTTTTCTCTCCATTGGTCCCTGTTCCCATGGGTGAAGAGCCAGTCAGGTCTACCCATTTAGGCATGGAGTATTTAGCTTGGGCAGAATCCGGATAGGCAATGGGTTTTGCTATGCTGTATTTTCAAGACTTTGATCAGAAGTTGCCGTAATATTTCAGGCAGGCTTACTCTCCGCTTCATTGTTATCCCCATCATGGAAGGAAGAACATTTTCAGGGAATGCTGGTTTTAGGCCCAAGCATGGTCTGGGGACGGCCACACACCAGTTGGAGGAGCATATTGTGAGTAATATGGAGGGGCTGCCTTTTTGCTGGTTTGCATGATATAATTATAATTGTTTTCTTATAAGAAACTTAATACCAAAGAGGTTTCCAAGCATGGGCCCGGGATTAGAACCTGTGTAGACACGTGTGTCGCCACTGCGTTATACTGCCCGGGCCACGTGTGTCTCTGGAATATTGTCACTTCAGCTCAACCTTCATACTGATACAAACAAGCCCGGAAGAATTGTGTGGCACCCTGACATCTTCTCCCTTCAAGTTTCTAGGTGCAGAAGCATTTATCATACTGGGCAGGAACTTTCCTTCTTGTGACTGTGTTGTCTTCTTCTACAGCGAGTCTGACTGCTTCTTCGCTGTGTCCGTCTCGCTATTGAGACCCAAACATTCTGCCAACAGCTTTTGATACAGTGGTCAATGGGCGCTTTTAGGGATCATGCCCGTGCGCAAAATGTAGGTATTGACACGTCTGTACTCTAGTGGTTCACTATGATACTTCATTAAATACTACACTAGGAGAAGCATTGATATGTCCCTTGTACTATGGGTGAGACCCGGCTCTGGTTGCAGTATGCCTATCCAGAAGGAAAAGCAGAAGACCTTGGCCATCCTCTGTTCCTCTGGTATTTTAGAGAATATACCTAAAACAACATTTATATCAGATACATCATAGGTCATGATCGATTTTCATATACTACTTACCTCTGTGTGTTTCACTAAAGCAATAAGTTAAAAATATGCCATAACGTTTGGTGAGATTTCAAGCTACATAAAGGACAATCAACACTCAAATTGTCGACCTGTTTCGGAGTGCATTACTTGTGCCTTCTTCAGGACTAGTACTCAACTAACTCTGGTTACTCCAAAGCTATTCATCAGAAGCAGTAAAGACTTAATTAGCTGCTACCTGGGGAGGAGCAGACCTGGACAGCAGGAAGGGGGTTCCTTAACTTGCAAAAGAACGAAAAGATGAAGGGGTACTACGGGAAGCAATCGAAAGACGTGGCACTCGGGGTTGGAAGGAGGCGTCTGGGCTAAACCGGAGATAAGGGAAGTTGGGGATGGGGGAGGGTCAGGAAGGAGGGTGTTGGGGGTTAAGGTTTCTTGTTGAGCAATAGTTCATAAAGACTGAGCCCCACTAATTGGCCGCCCTGGAGATTTTGTGCAACATGGATACTAGAGCGGATCACATGACAATGAGAAGGACATAAAGGGGATGGCGATAACCGTCACAATGGCAGAAACATGTGAATTAACGCTTGTTGAAAGAAGTGTTGTTCTTACACTGTTTATCTTAAAAATAATAAATATATACATATTTTTTTAATTAGCTGCTACTTGATTTGTGGTACAAGGCCGGTCAATTCATGTTGGTGGGTGCACCATTGATAATCTAGAAGAAAGGAAATGTACTTTTCAGTCTCCCTTTTCTTCCATTCATTGTCTTGTGTAAGTAATATGTTAATATGACCTAATTACCTCTGGCCACACTAGTGTGTCAAGATGCAGCAGTTTACTTTTTGCCTTAAATATAACTATCAGGATCATCTAATGGACCCAACAAAGATTTGACAGACGCCTGTGTGGGATAAAGGCACAACCTTTGCATGCCACAGGGTGTTGCAGTATAAAGAAGTAATTCAGAGTCCTGTTGACGACACCCACCAGCCCATAGATCCACCAGTAGCCAGAAACACAGCGGCAAAGCCCACAGGGATAAGCATTCAGGTGTTTGCATCCCGCAGGGTGTTGCAGGAGGATGAATTGAGTCGGAGTCATGTTGACCATGAACACCAGCTCATAATTACACCAGGAGTCCCGTGCAGTGGCAAAGCCAACGGGGCATAAGGACGGAGGATTACTGACATGCTATGTTGGGGAGCTGACTGAGGCTAGCGGTAAGAAGAATCGGCTGACCCTGTTTATTTGCGACACATCTCGCGTGTGAATAGGCTGTTGTATGGAGCCGGCACGGCCTGACGCAAGGTTTCCACTGGATTTTGGATTTTGTGATAGCTGGTAGTCTGAACTCTTTGGAACCATTGCGCGTTCCACTCAAACCTGCTGTTGGAGCAACTGCACGTTGGACTGTGTTGCAGTAAGGCTGGACTTTTAATTTGTCAGTTTATTTCAAATCTCTTCTGGACTTAATATTGGATTCTACATTGGATTTTATATTCATAATAGCTGGAACTTCCCAGCAGTCTTTTTCCTGGTTTACGGCTGGGCAGTGAGGGGCTGTCGGACCACGGGTGCCCTCTAAGCAGTTGAGTGACCCCGCTCCCTGTGTATTCGACCTGGCTTTGGCCTAGTATACTCTGTGGTCCAGGATGTCAAAGCGGAAAGCCAATACTGCCATTTCACTGGGGGTGGGTTCTAAAAGTGTATATCCTCCTCATTGGGACACCTGCTCCCTCCTTTCCTCTCTCTCTCTCTCTGGCCACCCACTCTGGGCCCTCTTCCTATTCCTTTCTGTGAGGCTAACAACCTTGGTATCATCTTCGACTCCACCCTCTCCGTCTCTCCTCACATCTCTGACGTCTCTAAAAAGTCAAATTAGCAACTTCACCTCCTTAGAGGTATAATCATCCATTTCTCACTTTCCCACAGAAGCTCACTGTCTCCAGAGCTCTGGTCCTCTCTAGCTGGACTATTGCAACAGCCCCTTTTCTAAATCTTCCTGCCTCTACTCTTTGACCTTTACAACTTATACAAAACAGAACTGCGAGACTTGTCCTTGGCCTCAAGCCCAGGTATCAAATCTCTCCAGCTCTGAAATCTCCTCACTGGCTCCCGTGGCTGTAAGGATCAACCTCAAGAATCTTTGCATTGTCCACAAAACATTCTGGGGCCTGGGACCACTCTATTTGCTTTTCCAAAACGTCTTCCTTCTTGAGCTCTCTGCTCATCCACCTCCAACTCTCTTAGGGTCAGGCGCTTCTCCAAGCAGAGAGTTGGGGCAGATCTATCTCCTCGGCTGGGGCCTCCCTCTGGAACAGCCTCCCTGCCTCTCTCAAACTTGAGCAGAACCACCTCCTGTTCCAAAAGCAACTCAAGACCTTCTTTTTCACTTCTGCTTTCTCTCTTCCTCTCCCCTGCTGATGCACCTGACTACTCCGCGCACTGATCACCTGGTCACCCTCTGAATTCGGGCCCAGGCTCCTGCATGTCCAGTTGCCATCGCACTGCCTCTGGGCTCCCCAGCACTTATGGGTCTGTATCTGCAACCCTACAGTCCCTTCTCTCTGCTCTTATGAGCCACCCGCTGGCTGCACTTGTGAGTTAGCTGCATTTCCCCCTTCCCCTCCCACCTGGCACTTCTCCCCTTCCCTCGTCCCTGCACTTCCACGATGTGAATGGCACAAGGCCTACTAAGATTGTTATTTTGTCCTCCGTTGTATCCCCCTCCTTGTCTTGTTGCACCTAGAAACACTTGTGTACAGGCGTGTTATAAATGCCACATGATATCATATCAAAGAGGTTATCGTACTCATATCAGAGATAAAGGGATTTTTGCATGAAATTGATGGGGGGTCACCACGGGTCTTAATCTTACTGTGCAGTTACAATTGGCAATATTGACACAATATGTGTGTTAGAGGAAGTAGGAGTAGAAAGTGCCCCAACTGGCAATTCTGGGAACACTATGTATGGTGACCATCACTGTGCAAGGAAGACGGGTGCAAACAGGGACCCTATGGAAAAGTTTGTAGTGGAAAAGAGTAGGGGAAAGGAGGGGGGTAAGAATGACAAAATCGTAGTGTCTAGCTCGAGATCCCAAGCCACTTTGCATATCCTGCAGGAAGGTCCAATTATATCTAAAGATGTAGGCGGTAGTGCTAATTTGGAAAATGCCCCATTGGTTACTCCTTCGGAAGCTAAGATTTGCCAACCCATTGAAATAGCTCTGGAAATCCCCTATCTAATAGGTTCTCCCTGTTATGTAGGACTAGGACGGGGTTCCTAAGGGGCAGGGCAACCACCATTCATAACGGAACCTTGGATACCAATGTAGGTTCAGTGAAAATGTACTATTCTTCGCTGGAGTGGCCAATGACCAGTTGGCTTCTACAAAAAGCCAATACAGAGGACTCAGAGGACTCAGAGTGAATCGCAAGCTGAGATATCTCTAGGGCTCCATAGCTGTGGGAGTAAGTGTGACATGGGCAATAGATACAAGGAAATAATGTACTAGATTGGGAAACTGAGAGAAGGTGTCACCCATTTAGCAACAAGAGTTGAAGGATTATGAAATTAACTAGCTAGCATCCGCAAGGAGAACCCTGCCTATATCTCCAAACCTCAATCTGGGACTGAGACAACTAGCATCCCCATGGTGAGATGTACTATTATATGAGGGGTTAACAAGGCATTGGGTGGGGGAACCCCCATCCCAGCGAGAGTTAACAATGCCCAGAGTAATCCTCAGTGGGTAAAGGCGATTTCAAACACAATAACCAAGCATGTAACCACCTATCCACCCAGGCGTACCTTTAGTCAAGCTCACATTGGGGGGCCCCTTGCCTCTAGAGGGCGTGTAGGGGTAACATCATCTAGGGACAAGCCTGTTGGGCAAAGGGATCTTACATCAGTTTGCTTGTACGTACCTAAATTGAACACAGGGTCTGATGAAAATCAGGAGATTCTGACAAACAAGAGTATCCATTGGATCTGTTATGTTAGGGGTGCCTCTCTGTCATAAGAGAGGATATGGTAGCCTGAGAAAGAGGAAATATGGTCCCTGGTCGAAACGATTATATTAAAATCACTATGAACGAAAGAGCAATGTTGGAGGGACTTCTGGCAATTGAATCTAGATATTACCCACCTCCTGGGACATTAATCTCACTAAGGCCCAACGTCCCATCTGGTGTGACCAGGGAGTTCTAGGTTCAAGGCCACCAGGTGGTCTGCATGATGTAGTACTACCAACCGAAGGGCTGGAGGATATCGATTGACTTATAGCTCCCCCATCATTGATGGAACACCAGCACCTCTTGGTTACAAAGTGTTGTCATGGAATGTGCCGGGTATTGAAAAGCATTTGGTGGATCCATATTGGAGGCCATTTATCCAAAACCTTGACATTGTTTGCATACTGGAAATTGAGCAATGAGACCTATTGAAATGCAGAGGTATAGGGCATATAACACCCCAACTACTAAAGGTGCAAGGGGCAGACCACGAGGGGGGGCTACTCACTTGGTGGAGACCGGGTTTGGCGGGAAACTGTGATTAGTGTGCTAGCCTCCCACGATCAATAACTAATAAAAGCTAGGAACAAGAAGGGACACATTTTACTTAATTTTAATGTGCATTTTTGTCCGTATTGGGAAACTCCATGGCGGCCTTGTTGCTTATGCAGGAGTAAATCTCTAGTTGGGATCATTGCAACACCAATAACTCTACATATTGTTGTTAGGAGATTTAATTTGCAATATGAGCCCCAAGAGAACTGATGGGGCTGTGGGATGAGCAAGACCTGGTGTGGGAGATTCCAACCCTGGATGCAGAGTATCCATCCCGAGCACACAAATATGCTATGGACTCATGCCGGAATTTGCAAGGGCTTAATTTAAGGGTTTGCAATGGTCAATTCAGAAAGGACAAACCAACCGGCAGGTACATTTTCTTTGGTCATGAATGTTCACCTAAGATCGATTATATTTTAGTATCTGTCAGCGATTGGGGGCTGATAGATAACTTTTCCATCCTTGACAAAAGGGAAAGTTATTATAAACCCTTTACCACAGTGATCAGGCTGAGAGATGCGCACATAAGGATTTGCGCTCAGTCTACACGGATTACAGTAACTAGTCATGCACGCTGTATCGTTATGTGGGACAGCATAGTATCAATGGGGTGAAGCATACCATCTATCGAATGGTGCTAGGGAACATGGAGAACATCTGCAATGTTGAACCAGCTAGGTAAACTTGTTGGTAGAATTTGACTGTTTGGTTGCGGGTCACCTCCACTAGCTAACCCGACCAACACCAGAGATCAGGAAATTGACATTAAGAAGAAATGGGTGTTTTGATGGTGACTGTGGTTAGCTAGGAATGAGGTTATGCAGTGCTTAGCCACTGAAGATCGGGGTCAAGAAGAGCGATGTGTGCCCTTGCAGGTCTAAACACATGTCAATAGTTAAGGACGAAAATAGATGCATATCTCATGTTTAAATGGAAAGACCTGTTAGAGCCTGCTAGGGATGGGGATGCTAGTACTTTGTGGTCCTTGGTGGCAGACAAAAAGGAATCAGGTGTAAATAATCTTCAATGTAGCATAGCTCCAAACATTTGACTCAATAACCTTTGTGGAATATAAGAAGCCATAGAAGATAAAAAAGGATCACAAACATATGGGGGCTTCCATCCATTTCCTGTCAATTTTGAAGAAATGAATCCTCAAACATCTTCAGGATTGGATGTATTTAAACAATCGTATTACTCATCTTCAGGCAGTGTTCCAGCAGAGGATCAGTACTGTTGATCAATGCTTTTGTTTATCCCTCCTTCTGCAAAAATATACTGTTCTAAATAAAATGAGGGTGTACGCAGTCTTTGTAGACTTGAAGAATGCATTTGATTGCGTTCCGCAAGACCAGCTTTGGCAGGCTCTCGCAAGCTGTGGGGTGCCCAATACATTAATGGCTGTAATGGACCAACTTTATACTAGAAACACAGCAGTTGTGCAGTGGGGACTCGGCTGGGAGATCACCAACCCTTTTAGGGTAGAGAGCAGCGTGTGGCAAGGTGGTGTCCTTGCCCTGCTCCTGTTCTGTATGTACATTAATGAAGTTATCATAGAACTACTTACTAAATGTTCCATGGACAAGTTTGATTCCCTGAGGCTGGGTGCTGATATATTTCCGGCTTTATTCTTTGCAGATGACGCGGTTTTGTTGACATCATCATTGATGGGGCTAAAACGCAGTTTGGGCTGCTTTATCAACACATGCCATCAATTGAGTTTGACCCTGACTAAATCCAAGACAAAGGTGATGGTGTTTAGGTCCATAAAATCGAAATATTGTGATCGTTTTTGGAGTTGGAGGATATCAAACTGTAACAGGTCAAATTATATTATTACCTTTGCATTAGGTTCTCAGATACTGGCTCTTGGTCTGCCCAGATGGATTTTATATTACTTTGGAAACAAACAGTGGCGGCCTCAGAAAATGTTTTGTAAGTCATGGGGGAAGGGATGTATCTCCAGCAATTGATATGTGTAAAGTACAAACCCTTATACTGTGCAGAGCTATGGGACTACAGTGATTGCCAAAAATTGGCACTTATTGAAAACACATTTTTGAGGACACTCTTCCGGCTTCCGAAGAATTTTCTGAGTGGTTCATTTCATACGGAGAGCGGGCTGAACCCAATTACAAATGATATATCCCTTAAGCCAGTTCTCTATTGGACCAGGCTTTGGGTGTCACTGGAACTCACAAAATAAAGAGAGGCTTTAAATTATATATTTGACCACACAGGAGGGCACTCACTACCCTGGGTGAAACACATCAAGCAGCAGTTGAGTGCTCTCAATGTATGCAGCCTGTTGCTGAACCTGGCGAAGTTAACCAAAAGTAGGAAGCGCAAGGTGAAACTCGCAGTCCAGCAAGTCACGTGGGAGCAGCTTGCAAACTCTTGTTCATGACTGAAAACTGGAGTGCCCTGCCTGGCTTTGAAAAATGATCTCAGACTAGAGGAATATCTGGATTTTATATCTCAAGCCTACGCACTTGCACTTTTTATAGAGTTTAGGACTGATACTCTTAGGCTTGCTAATTTTACCTTCCACTGGAAGAAAATACATTCTAACATGTGTCCATTGTGTAGAAACCACCATGCACTTTATGTTATTCTGCAATACAGTCAAGGATTTGAGGGTCATGTGTCTGTTCCCACTTTTTAAGAAGACCCATGCTTTTGGGGTAAGTGGAAGAATTATTGATGTGTAAAAAGACTGTGGATCCAAATGCTGTATACTCTCTGGCGAAGCTCATCCACAGAGCTTGGCTTCGAAGGCATTGATAAGCTTCTCATGTGCCACTCAATGATTGAATGGACTTTTAAATATTGTGTTCTTCTTGGTGTATGTGTGTGAATTTCCGCCTTAGTTCTGAATACCGTGCTTCATGAAATGAGTGTTTTTAGAGATTTTAAATATTCTGATTTACCTGTAGTGTTTTGTTTTTATTGAACTGTGCTGTAATACATGCTGTCTGCTAAAGACCCTTGTGTCGAATAAAGCCTTATGATGATAATATTTCAGGGAATGGTTGCCTGTGGGGACAGTCATGAGGAGAAGAGTTGTTGTTAGTTGTCCTATGTATTCTCTCTTATTTAGCATAATTCTTACACCTTAAGTGTATGTGCCCCATACAGTCACTACTGTCTTTGCAGGGTATCAGGTAATAATGTCCCCTTACATAATGTCGCCGGGAAAAGCCATTGGCGGCATTTCATTAGGTGACATTATGTATGGGGATGGGTTTCAGGGGGGACGGGTGGCGGGGATGTCTCCTGCTCCCATTGTTAAAAAAAAATAAAAATCAGCGGTTGCAGGATGTCCCCCGCATATTCAATGTAATAAGGTCTTGGCAAAAAATAGCAACTTATTTGTCAGGGGACATTTTTGTGGGGACATTATTACATGGAACCCTTTGGAGATGGATGATTGTTATGGAGCAGTGCCTGTGTGAGACACACGCAGTAAAATATCAATTAATGAACCCAACAAACAAGTTTATTTTGTCAGCAAACCACCATAAAAGGTCTCATAGCACACACAAATAAAAGCAATGTTTAAATCAGTATAAAAGCTCATAATACTCCTTACCAAAGTAATTTGAAATTAAATTCCAGTTAGTTTGAGTCCTAGAAATATATGCTGGCATTACAATAACTAAGTATCATATGTCATCATCGCCTGCTAGTCTTTTCATCGAGAACTAATGATGACGGATGCATGAGTTGTGTAGAGGCGCATTAAGCTATGATGACAAAGGAAGACTGAGGAGAAGGAATGACTGAGAAAAGGGAATGAGGAATCAGGATAACGTGTGATGAGGGTAAATGCTAATGTCCACAAATCTACAGTTCATGATGACTGGGGAGGAGGACGATTGAGGAGAAGGAAGGAGGAGTAAAAAAGAGTTAAGACTAATGAGTGAGTAGAAGTGAGAAATGAGTAAGTGCTAAAATGGATAACTTAGAGACATTCAAACATAACGTCACATGCAGGCTTTATCTCTGTGAGCATCATCTTATTACTAACATAGGGTGTTTACAATGGAGAGCTGCACTCATCTCCCCGCTTCTTTCCCCTTTTCAGACCTGAACATCTCTGCAGCTGTTTTGTCTCTGCTCTGTATACTTCTTATGGCAATGGGAGCATTGTGCATCACCATGGCTCTCAGCAAGGGTGTGGAATTCCTCCTCAAGCCTGCTTCTTTCTTCTTTATCTTCTCAGGTAAGGCAATGCTTTAATGCTAACCTTGACAGACTCTTCCATGACATAATCAGCCTGCCTGTAGGACGCGGCGGGTAAAAAGCAGTTTCGTATAACTTATCGGCGCGCAGAGAAATTCTACTCAAGTGGGTGCAGCTTCAGAAGAATTTTGGGAACTATAGATCCCTGCCCAGGTTTACCTAGCTTTGTAGCCAAAAAGTCAAACATCACCTTCAAAGCCTTTAAAAAAATCTCATTTGATCCTGCCATGTGTCAAGATATGTATGAGTTAAAAAGTTCCATAGTTTGATGTTTCGAGATAGAAAGTGAGTTTTTGCTTGTCTATAAAGTGAAATGACATTAAATGAATTTGGTATGTTTTCCCATAACGGAACAAACTGCGGTTGATAAGACTGTAGTGGTTTCGTCCGAAAATATGGTTTACATGGTAAAACAACTCAAATTAAATATATTACCCACTCCCACAATCCTCCCTTACTCACCTTGCGGCGGCACACTTCGCTGTGTGCAGCCGACTCGCTGTGTCCTTCCAATGCCTGTTACCATTCACTTCCGTGATCGGGAACCGGCGCTGCAGGGTCCTTTCCCTTTTTTTTTGCTTTACGTGAATGGCTGCGCGGGACACCTCAGCAGCCCTGCGGACATTATAGTGCACAAGGGTGTGGGGGACATCTCTGCTGCTCCCGCTGCCCTTGTTCACTATAATGACACCGAATGGGGGATTTGGTCGTAATCTTTGGCCGTGTGAACTTTTCGTACAGCCAAAATTCGACCAAATCTCCCATTCAGTAATTTCTTTTCAGTCATTTTGGCCACTAGATGTACAGGTCTACCTTTCAGAGATATTAGAAGATTGATGAATGATTGTATGTCAAAAGGTCTCACACTGCATGCCACACTTTTCAAATGCAACCTGTTGAACAAGCACAGGAAATGCAGCTCCATTGTATTCTGTGGGGCCTTCAAGCCTCTTGCCTACCCCCCACACGCCCACCTACTGTGACCCTCTGTCCCTGACCAGTCTTCCTGCTCGCCCCTGAGAAACTGCCCCACCTCCTTACCTTATTATCCTTTTTCCGAGCCCCACAAACCACCCATACTGCATACATTTGCCCCAGCCAACTTGTCCTCTGTATCCACGGTCCCCATGCAACAACTTCTAAACCCTGGCCTGGCCCTCCCCCATACTGCAACCTGTTGCCCCATCCGCTCACCTCACAGGTGCTCAGCAAACTCACTACTTAAGAGGGATGTGAACACTGTTTCCTGCCTAGCATGCATGGCGGATGATTGGTGGCGTTGGGTGGCTTTTCCTTCACAGCGCTTGCTGTATGCAGCGTAGCGCGGGCGCGCAGATGATCCGGTGACAGTGAAAGGGAGGTAAACCCGAGTCAGTCAAATGTTAGTATTAGTGCGACATGTGACTGAAGCTGTTTAAGACCAACAAGGCTGGCTTACTGGCAAATGAGGGTGTTGCAAGTGGCGTCTGTAATGAAATATAATTGTCCTCGGGGCCAGTCTGCTTCGAATTGAATTGACTGATAATGATGTCATAGAAAAAAAGGATTAGACTTTGAGTAGACCAGACTTCAAGTTCTTTTGTTGTGTTCTGCTTGCCAATGGTTCTGATTTGCAATTGCCCAGCTAAACAAAAAAGGCGCATGGACAATGTGGTTGCTTGGGTGGAGGTCGAGGGGGTTAATGGACAAAGGATTGTACAATTAAAGGCACTTGAAGATATGAAGAAGGCGAAACTTAAAACTAATCTATGCAGAACATCCCATACAAAGGATTGTAGCTCCTGCTTCTCTTCCCACCGATACACCACCACATGCCAAATCTGTATTGATAACCAAACCCCGCATCACCACATCCGCCTGATAAATGCCATGGACGTTTCATAGTATTACCCCTCTTGAAGCCAATCGCCTGAGCCTCAAGTAGGCCAGCATCTTAATCCTTATATGCAGTCTACTGCTTCCTCTTGCCTGCCAATGCATAACCAATAATAGTCTCAATTGGGCCAAGAGGCGGTCAAAATGACTTTGCATCATAAAGAGCACTTTATCTTAACCTCCCATGACGGCTAAACGCCTGCTCGATCCACCTAGCTCCTGGTGTTCTGCTCAGAAGCACAAAAGGCTGCCAACCCATATAGGCAAAGCGTTAATTAATATTAGATTAATACCTCTAGACATGTATGTGCGCATGGAGTGAAATGCACAACTTAACATTTGGTTCCACCTATGCCACAAAGTGAAATAGGCTTTTTCCTGCATGTTCCTATGTTCCTATTGACTCGCCCACCCCTGCTGGGCATGGACCATGGGGACAGTGTAAGCAAGGCATGAGACGGGAGTGGGTTTGATGGTATTGTAGTGTGTGCTAGACGGATATTCCAGCTATTCGGCCAAGAAGGGCCACTTACAAGATTCTTTGCTCTGGAAACTTCTCATGCTACCAGAATTATTCTACTTAACTCCGAGACTCCAATGTGAAAGGCTGACTGGCGCCTTCTTTCTCGCTGCTCGGTGCACGGCCATCTTCTCTGTCTGTTCTGCTCACTTCCTGGGTACCTTCCCGCTCCAGTCCTACTCACCTTCACAAAGACTGGACAGTTTGCACATCACCATTTCTTCTATGCCCCTTTCCCGGGGGTCATGGCATATCATCCAGCTGCAAGATGGGCCCAAGAGCATTTTCCCCCAGAAAACCTATGACAAGAATAGGGAGGCCAGGCGCAGTCATGCATTAGGGTTTCCCTTAGCTTTAGTCCTTCCCTTCTGCTCGTAGGGACTGGACATGGGATTGCCCATCAGCAGGGTCTGTCAGACTCATTCTTTTTTCCATGTCTTTTACGGGTAGCCTCGTTCCTTGTTCCGCTTCTCCAATATCCCAGGGTCACCCTTGTGTCGCAAGGTACCAGCATTAAGCAAAGTGTATCCCACTGAACCCGTTCCTATGCGTTCCACGTCCACAGTTTATGTTTGGCCTGATTGCTGACTAACCACATCATTTAACTATGGCACGATTTCTTTTCAACTGGACTCATTATGTTATTGGAACATGCTCTTCCGAGCCTGTGTTCCTCAAGGGTTCATGAGTTTCTGCTTGGAAGCAGAAGATGACTGCTTTGTGCTCCAGGCTACTGCGCCACCGCCTAGCCTTGCCAACAAGGAACTAGGGAACTACTAAATGCAGCTTTGAGGGATATCACTAGGAAAGGGGATGAGTCACAGGTGAGAAGGGTGAGCTCCGACAAATGTGGCGGATCTGAAGGGGAGGAGAAAAGGTTGAAAGAGAGAAGCTGTTTTGGGGGCTACGGGGGTTACATGTTTAAAAGCCAGGCAGTGGGTAGTCAGGCTGTCAGTTGCAGCAGGCAACAGAGACACAGTGCGTCATTCTGTCACACTGTAGGCAATATTCTCTATGATGACCTGACTGACACCACTCGCTGCAAACCCTCGCAACACTGATTCTAAATCCCATGAACAATGAATCGGCCAAGCCTGAAGAGAGCAGGTCCCGAACTCGGACGAGAAAAACTGATCCCTGATTGAAGATGGCACAGAAGGAAGTCCATTTAATAATCAAATTAGAAATGTCAGCGGAAGGAAAAAAGGAAAGCCACTTGAACGCAAATGACAGTTTTTTTTCTCCCACTGCCATTTCTGACAACCCGCTCCCCCTCACCTCCTTACTTACCTGTTGGCAGCACACCTCGTTGTGTGCCGCTGACTGCTCCATCCTTCTGCAACGCCGGATCCCTTCACTCATGTGCATGGGAGCACGAGCTGCAGGGTTCTTTGTTATTGCTTTATTTTGTACTTATTCCAATCGGGAGCCGGGGACACACCTGCCACCCCTGTTGCCATTATAGCGAACAAGGTTGTGGAGGACACCCCCGCACCACCTGCTTCCCTTGTTTGCTATAATGGAAACGGTATGGTAGAATTGGTCGAAATTTCTGTCTGTACCAAAGTTGTAGCCGAAATTGAAACAATTCTACCATTCTTTTTTTTTTTCGATCTTTCATACGGATACCGGCACAGAACGCTCAAACTACTTTTCTTTCAGGATGTAAGACACTAGCTCCAGCAAGCCACCTGCAGCCTTCCTAGAGATAACTGCAAGGAGAAGGAAACGGCTGGCGGTGGGTAGTGGGGCTGACAATAAGAGTCATGCCCAGGCACGCTTGGGGAATCCATGTGGTATGATGCCACAAAGTACTGTTGAGGACAGACAGGGAACATTAAAGGGACAATGGCGGGATTATATTGGAGTCATAATTGGCTCCTCAGAAAATCATTTATATTGCCCCAATAATCATGTCCCTAATTATAGGCATCTCGAGACAATAAGAGACACTTGGGGTTTATTAGAGGGCAAATAATAGGTTACCCCTGGTTCGCTACACATTGAAAACACAAAGAAACCCACTTCTCTGCTGGTGCATATGCAGTAATGATGAAGTACACTCTTATTTCTATATTCAATAAAGCTTGCAATGTTTATTCATTTAGAACCATAATGGGATACATTCCATTTTTCTAGCAACAATGTTTTGCCTTGGTATTGTCTCTGCATATACAGTACATATATCCAATTCCAAATCAATAACAAGCAGAAAAAAAACAATTTAAATGTCACATGTATACAGTACAATATTGAATTAAGTGCAGTATTCAGAAAAAGTGTTTACGTGCCAGTAAACACCACTTAACCTCACTCCACATCTGAAGTGCAATAATAACAATCAAATATTAAAACCTTTTTTATGTACTTCTCCTGTGTTTTTAGCTCTGTGGTTCTCACTATACACAATATTCTCACATAAAACATTGCCCAATATGTTTCGTTCCTTAGTATCTGAATCAACCACAGAACTTCTTCAGGGGCTAGTACTGTATCACCATTCTATCAGGTCGACTCCCCAGCCACATACTCTATGGGCCTCATCACAAGTTGGTCGCTAACCCCGGCGGTATTACCGCTGGGGCTCTTAGACCTACCGCCAAACCCCCCGGCGCTATTAGCGCTGGATCACGGGTTTGGTGGAATGGCAAGTTCTCACTCCCCATTGGGCCCAATGGGGAATTTTCGCGCTATTGCCACCGGCGGTTTTCCCACCGGCAGTAATAGCGCCGAAGATCAGCAAAATTGTGGCGGATTTGCCCCCAGCTCAGAGCTGGGGGTAAATCCGCCGAGGCCGTGATTTGGCGGACCCTTAAATGCAGCGGTATTAGCGTTACTGCCACATTTAAGGGTTACCGCCAAAATCGTGATGAGGCCCTATGTGTTACAACCAGAACATGAGCTGACCTTTCTCATGTGACTACTGTGCTGAAACCTCAAAGGCGTCCCAATCTTTGGCTCAGCCTAATAGGTACCACCGTCCACAGTGCTGCACCACCCGAGGGCGTCACAATCTGTGCCCTTACCACTTGTAAAATGAAGCCATAATTGCCTCCACTATTCATTCCATATCAACCGTATCATTCCGCAATAAGTTCATTTCAAGGCTACTATTTGCTTGTATTGGTTACAATTCTTCCTACACAGCAGCTATACACACACAACACATATTTCCATGAGTGTATGCCTCTTAAATAGTGGCACAATGTAGTATAAGACCCAATCTAATCATCGGTACCATTGATGGGCAACACCACCATGACAACACATCAGCAGATCCAGAAAGTCCAGTAGAGCCCGTTCTGGTGCCCCAGCGTAGAGCAGAGACTACCAGAAATGCAAGGACAAGGGAAGAGAAGCTGGCCAACTGCGTTCATTTACATACTCTTCTGAGCATATCAGACTATAATAACCAAGATGAATGGCAATAAAATACTTCCTTGAAATGTTTACAGGCTAAGCAACCTGATCAGAAGGAAGACAATGTAGATGTTTATAAAAATGGTGGTTAGCACATGTCAGTTGACAGTGAGCCACAGAACCCCAACAAAGCCTTAACCAGTATTGCAGAAGAGAATGGGTCATAAAAGAACTAACATATATTTAAAACTGGATTCCCAATGGATGAGATACAGAAATACAACCTACCTCGCCACGGTCTGCATGGTTTTGCTTGGCATAGTGGCGACTTTCCCTCCAGTGTGAGGTACATGACCCATGATCACTGCATTGCATGGCAGCGTACAGGAGTTAACATCCTACTACAATTAAAAAAATACATTATAAGTAATTTGTTGGGCATTCCAAGTTTACAAAAATAGTCAGCACGTGTCAGTGAACCGTGAGATGCAGCGCTCTGAGGAAGCATTACTCACTGCTGCAGAATAAAGGGGGAGAAAATAAATATATATTTAAAAGTGTGTCACTAAAAGATGAGACACATAAATAAAACACAAATCTTGCAGCAGTGTCCAAGGTCTTTATGTCTTTTTCAGAATGCAGAGGTGATTAAGAAGGTGTAAAGCTAATATTACCATGCTACATGAGTATGACTCCCGTAAGCTTTGCCAAGCATTGTTGGCAAAGCTTACGGGAGTCATATTGCTACCCATTGATAGGAAGGACTTACACAACACACATAACATGCTCAGAAGGTGTTAGCATCACCATACAAATGAGTATTTTACTCAAGCCAATAATCTATAAGGTCAACCTGAAGGCTGTTGGTTTCATGCTTAGCCTGAGTTCGCTGCGTCCCTATGATTGGTTTCATGCCATTTCCATGACAATAATTGCTTTGAAGTAATTTACTTTGAAGTAATTACTTCGAAATGTCACTTCAAATTATTATTAGTTATTTTTGTATTTGCGTGGGTCCCCCACCCCTTATGGCCCCTTCCCCTGCACTACTACCCCTACTCCAAACCGCTCCCCCTTTGACCTCTTAACAAACAACTACATATACTTTTCTAAGTATTTGTGAATTAATTACTTCAAAGTAAATCACTTCGAAGTAGTTACTGTCGAAGAACCAACAGGAGCATAAACATGGTGAGTGGTTATGCTGCCAGTTTGAGACCTGAGGGTACACTGAGAGTCCTGGAGGAAATGCTCACTTCGATACAATGCCAACATGTCATTATATAGTGTGACTTCCCTGTGTGCTCAGATAAGAGTCCAGATCCAGTAGCCTAATCATTCAGCGCAATGACAGAAATAGGAAACAGATGAAAAGCTTACAAGAAATACATGGGCTCCCAAATGCATGGAGGCTGCTTAAATTGGCAAAAGAGAGACTACTCATTGTTATCAGTGGCTCATTAATCACAGTCAGATGCAGATATGCTCCTTACAGATAAGGAAGAAATAAGGATGCTCATCGCTTCTGATATTGGAAGTATACTGCTCTCAGACCATGCACTTGTGGGAATATGCTTACAACTGGCTATAAAGGTTCCTTGGGTGGACAAGGAGACTGTGGAAACATCAGAATGGAACTAAATATTGTGTGGATTCAAACATAGGATCAGTGGCACATAATGATATCTTATGGGACTCCTTGAAGGCTTAAATCTGAGGAACATGAATGAACAGGCTTGTGGTTAAGAAGAGAGGAGAACCATCAGAAATATCCTGACTTTTGTTACTCCTGGACAGGCTAGAGGCGAATGAAAAGTTGGAGGGTCTAAGCAACACACTAAGGCGGCAACTATAAAAAGTGAAATATGATGTAAATTAAATATAATAAAAAGAAAGTGGAATATACAATGTTTAGCACACAACAGAAGAAATAGGAAGGATGAGATAGATCGTATAAGCTATTGGCCCAGAAATTGAAAAAAGTGGCCTCTGAAAGACAGGTCCACGCTATCAATGGCTCGCACAATATTACTTACAGAAGAAATACTGAAATAAAAAAGGTGTTTCATGAATATTTTATAAAATTTGTATATAGAGGATATCAAGAAATTCCCGGAGGAAGCAAAATGTTTTAGAGCACAATGCTCTGAACAGCAAAGTAGGCCTGGAAGAAGTGGAAAACTGTATACAACAATTAAAGACTGGAAAAGCACAGGGGTCAGACAGGTCAATTGCTTGATTTTAGAAAGAATGAATGCATTGATACATTAGATACCCTTTCGACTGAAATTTTCAACGATTCAATAGACAATGGCGTCTTCCCTGGAACAATGAAAGAGCACATGGCAGTGGAGTTCATCAAGCCAGGAAGAGATGCTTTGGACTGTGGCAACTCCAGACACATAACACTGATAAACCTGGATGCCAAAACACTTATCAGGATATGGGCAAACAGACTGGTAGGTTTTGTTGGGACGATTAACAAACCTAGCAAGCTGAGATTCGGGAGACATGATATTGGAATTACAAATATCTGTCAGATACTCAACATCATGTATCACACTAAGGAAAACATTGATCATAGCCTATGATCATTCTTGGCCCCATCCTCTTATGCATCTTATTTAATTCCTTCTGCCTCAACTGTTTGTAAATGTGCAATATTTGTAACTCTATTACTTCGCATCTATGCAATTTATGTAATTATACATCTTATTTAATTTCTACTGTCTTCACTGTATGTAATGTGCAACCTATATAACTGTAAGAAATGCACCCAGATATTTAAGGGTTTGGTGTTCTATATACATAAAATAAGTATCAGGAAATTACTAGTGTAAGGACCATTTGTTAAAGCAGAAGACGCTGACATGGACTATACGTTAGGAGAAGGGCTTTGGCAATTTACAATGGAAATACCTTTTTGAGACCATGAGAAGATTCAGCTTGGGTGTGAAGTTTTGAAACTCCGGGTTTAAGCTATAAATAGGGGCCCACATTATAGTGAACACCAATGGATGTCCCGCTGATAAGATCATGCTGGGAAATGGCAGTAAATAGGGGTGACCCCTGTCAACAATCCTATTTGCAATGTTTGAAGAACTACTGGTAAAATCCATAAGGAACAGTAACACAAACCATGGGATCAAAATAGAGGGTGCAGTAAGCAAATGTATCTAATTCACGGATGATATGTTACTCACCATACCAAAACCAGATGCCAGATTCAACCACCTAATCTGTCTGATAAGAGAATTCACTACTTTCTCGGGATACAGAATACACTGGTCTAAATCAAACATGATGGCCATCTCTTTGATGGTGAATGCACAAGACTATCCCATGTTGCAGCTGAAATTGGACAGGAGAGAGAGATGACATACCTAGAAATTGTGCCACTACAGGACAATCTGAACCTCCTTTTATTTAAAATGGATCAGTGACTTGTTGGCATAAAGAAGTCCATCGAGATTTGGCTGAAACTGATGCGCAAAAATAAACACACTGAATATGAATATCTTCCCACAAATTCTTTATCTCTTTGGATCACTGTGTGTGGGGTAAAATCACATGGACTATGCAAGCCTGGAAAAGACCCACATAGGGTTTGTATTGGCGTGAAGGAAGCACACTGACAAAAGTAGCTTCCTGCTAAAAAAAAAAAACCTTGCTTCAGGCTATCCACAGGTGAAAAACTCTCTGATCCAGCGATTTGTACCCTGAGGTTATACAACAAGTGTGTGAAAAGCTTGGTCAGCATCCCTATCTGATGCTGTGTTCACCAATTTTGACAAATGGCCTGATGAAACTGAATGATTTTCAAGTTTTTTGTTGGACTCTATGTTGATCAAGGGGTATAATCATACTACCCTATGAAACTGAAAGCAACAAGATGATAGAAGAGAGGGGAAGATATTTGCAGTTCTAGAGGGATCTGCACCGCTATGTATTGCAGCTCTCCTTAGATCTCTTAGTAGTCGTGAGAGCAATGATTTCAGATGAAAATGTCGAAATTACTCTACCCTCGATCTACAAATGTACCTCTGAAGTAAAATAAAAAACCCAAGAATTGACAACATATTACAAGACTGAGAAAGAGAACTGGATGAAGGTCGAATGGTGGAACATACTAAGGAACATTCACACTCGGGAAAGACAGATTGACCAACCACAATCTGCCTTTTCCGGGCATGATTGTGCATTCATCAGCTGCAGTGTAAAAAAAAAGTCAATTAAAATGGCAGCCGCCATGAAAATAGAAAAGGGACTCATCCCTTTTTGGATGATAGTGGCCATTTTGGACCCTGATTTTCATGACCGCCGTCATCCGAAAAGGGACATTGTCCCGTTTTTATTTTAATGGTGGCAGCACATCTCCCATCGGAACAAACAAAAAAGGAAAATTATCCCCACCCCGGGAAATCCTGGAGTGCGAATATCTTTCACGCTCCAACTAGGGGGCGGACAATGCATTTAATGTCCTGCAGCCCCAGCTGAGGCCCAAGCGAAGCTGGCGGTCCATTAAACGCTGTTAAATGCCATGTCCGTCCCCGATCAGGGGTATGTAAGCTACATTAAAGAGTCTGACTGGGGTCTATACTCAGCAACATATAATACTAAGACTCTACTGTACACCAGCTAAGCTCCAAAACCAGGGGTTGGTATCCAGGAGCAAATTCTGGCATTTTGTGAACCAAAAGTTGGACCTAAGCCAATGCGTTTGGGCTAGTAATGCAAGGGAAAACTTGAGGCAGGTTTTGACTGAAAGACGAGAAATAAATGTTTCAATGACAAAAACAATGGTTTTAGGTAATGACGAGGATGCACGCCTGATGCCCATAAGTGACAAACCATTGATAACAAAAGGCAGAATAGTAATCAAAATGGTGATTCTGCAGCGAGGAAATCCAACAATTACATTTACATTGCCGCCTGGATGGCTAAAATGACCATGTTGGCCTCATTGTACAGGGTGGCCTATAGGCTTTAAGGAAAGGAACATTGGTATAACCCGATATACTACAAATACCTGCATGATACGCTGGTAAGGGACTCATCGTGCTAGATAGAGAGGAGCTACATATGACCCATGAATGCTTGGAAAATTATCTGACTTGTAAGTTAAGTGTGGACTTTACGTACTCTTCAAACGAACATTTTCCACCCTACAACCTTACAACCCATGGCCCATCCATTACATGAAGACCTTTGTGTTAATGTTGTGATGTTATTAATTTACTTGAGTGAGCCAGTGGTGATGTAATTGCTACATTTGTAACCTGTTGATCAACTTGTAATGATAATAAAGTTATCTGGACCTTTCAAAAAAAGAAAAGTGGACCATGAAGCCACCCCCAGGGAGATGGGGTCCATTATCCTGCTACAACAACAAAGGATAACACTTTTCAGTGTGAATGGCCAAGAATGAAACATGTCGCTCATGTCTGAGTAAAGTGTCCAAAGGGATATCAGAATTAGATGAAGCCTCACAAACGGTGTAAACATAGGCCGCATAGGTAAAAGCAGCTGACATATCTACCTGCACAGATTGACAACCCATCAACTCCTCAACCCATCAACTCCACTTTCTCGACTAATCAGACTCTTTGGCTTCTTCTGAATTGGCCTATGTTTACCAATAGAACTAAATAAGATTTTGGGAAAATACCAGCACCTTCGCCAGTGCTCCAAGATATGGAGACGAACAACCTAATCAGCGATGCAATAATATTAACATCGCTTAGTTCCAAAAAATACAGCAAAATAGAACTACGAGAGGCCATTCAAAATGGATGTCATGCCTGGAGAACTGTGAAAATAGGTCCAGATCTTGTAAGGAGAGAGAACCTGAAACTGGTTAGAGGAGTCATTGTCCCAGAAGGGAACATGCTGAGGGACTACATAGATACCGCAGGAGGCTCGCAGGATTCTGCTCAAATCTTAAGATCATGCTGTCCACAGTAGAATATTTGATCTGTTCATTGGAATGAAGTCAGCCACCTCATAGGTGAACTGTAACAAATGGTATTTTGCAGCCCACTAAAGTCAGATTGGAAATCAGGCACCCACAAAGAAGTGCTTCATGATAGCTCCATCACAGCCGAGCAAATTCTCTTCTGCATTGCACCGCAGTGATGACATAATTCCCTGTTGGGACAAGCAGTAAGACAGGAAAGTGCGGTAGAAACGTGATGCAAGCCGGTCAAATCTCCAATGGAAAAAAAATGAAATCGACCCCTGGCGCGTTACCAGGAATGCCCTAATCATGGACTGGAACCTATGAAATCTTCACCGGCCTAATAGCCAATAACTATGTCCATCACCTTTCACTCCACCTTCCTAGATGCCGCCCTGTCTCGAGCATACTCTTAAAACCTCGCCTGCAATAGGGCCATCACGGTCACATGTACCACAGCAAAGATGGGGAATTAATGAAAACAAATTACCAATGAGCAAAACAGACCACAACCTCTACCCTTCAGTCTGCCAGCAACAAGGAGCTTCCACAGTTAAGTCTAATGTCTAAAGTATACCACACACACTCTCCTTTACTTTCGACAAACCCTGTGAGGACCCATGACAAGAATATAACCCTCCAAACCGGAAAAACCCAACCCTTTCCTTTTTTGACTTCTAATCTCATGTCAGCCCCATTCGCTCCTGTATCCCCTTCTTTATGGACCCAGAATCCCATCCATCTGTTACTAATCAATGTGACTTCTTGAATTAAATGTGTTAGTCTATGCCATCTGTAACATTTGCTGTGTACATTCTTGGGAATGCATAATTCAAAATTATAAAATGGTAAAGAGTCTGGGATGCAACTCTGAAGGTGGCAACACTGATCATAAGGTACCCCCTCCCTGGACATATTTGTGCAATTAAATGAACTCCTTTTATAAGCCATAGCCTGAAACCTCCCCTACCCTCTCATGACTCTGATGGGAGCGGGGGGGGGGGGACTATGTCCATTCTTTCTTCCTACTAGCCTCCCTACTAACACCTCTCTTCTGATGCTGACTACAACACTCCTACCGTTTACATTCTCTTTTTAAATGTCATAGTTCTTTCTCTTATATCAAGGTTTACACGTATGAGCCCAACTAACGGCTTGAAAAACGTAGATGCGAGGATTTCATTTACAGATAGATACATTTATGTCATGCTTTAATATGTTACCTCCATCTTCAAACTGGCTCTTTAGGCATTGGTATCCAACTTTGTGACAGGTCTAATAATGGTCGCCTCCATAACGGCTTCAGAAACAGGACAATGCGCCCTGTTGGGTATTTTGTGGATATTTGGGGCTTTGCGGTATTTTCTTACCGCCAAAATACCTTTAGCAATAATCACTCTCTGTATTCATATTGGGTCACACATGACAATAATACATTGCATTATTTCAGAATTCAGACCTATTTAGATGGTATGCGCGGTAGTTTGCGTGGTTGGTTGGTATAGTGGTTGGTTTATTTGTGGCCCCAATATCCAACATCCCTTGTTTTTTATCTAGATTGTTCTTGATCACTAGAGAGACCTCAGGCCTACATTTTAGGGATACCACATTTTCAGTGTTAGTGTTGTGTGCCACCATGGGCAATTGTGGTATTTTTGTGGTAATTTCCACTACCTCATATACGGTAGGGAACTATGTCCAGAGAGTCTCTCTTCCCGTTGACTCATGTACCTCCAACAGGCTATGCTACAAACAGTCACTCACAACTGTCCATACTGAATAGAATCATGCACACATCTGCTTTAAAATGGCAATTGCACTGTTTAAAAATCTACCCACGTTTAAACCTTTCCCCATGCAAAATGAAAGAGAAAAATAATACACACTAGCTATCTGTTTTCAAATATTTTTGTATTATAGAAATTTCATTTAAACACAGTTTAACTTTTTTTACAGAAATAAATAAAATGGTACAACATTATTTGTGATAAAATGAACAGAGAGCTGCGAGAATATATTCAATTGGTAACATTAAATATGCTGATAAGAGACTGAGACTCCCTCTAATACACTGACTGAACAGCTTTGCACACTTTCGCACAGCTCCCACTCGCTTCTGTAATTACCTTATCTGTTCAGCATGAGTTTTCTCCGGCTATTCTCTTTCTGAATTTGGCTCCCTTGAAGATCAACCCCAGTGAGAACAAGCGTCTGCCGTTCTCAAACCGGGGTTATTGCCTGGCGCTCTCAGCTTTTGCAGCAGGAATGCCCCAGCCAGGAAAGAGATCCTTCTCCCAGCTCTGCAAGATGTCGACTCCTCCCCCTCTTCTCAAGCTTCCCCAGCAAAGTTCTAATCACAGCCTCTAGCATGATACTTGCTATGACGCTGCTCCAATCAGAATCAATCATGTCATCTCCTCCCTCACTACACAATGGCTCACTTCTACAGTGGCAATTGTAACAAACTGATTTTCTGCTCCTTCGAGCTTATGTGGACAGAGCAGCAGAGAAAAAAATGAATGTGCGTTTAAAAGTTCACTTTCAGAGTAGGCCTAATTCTGCAGTGGAGACACATTTTTATTAGTGGGTTATGTTAAATGAAGTTTTATTAGTCAGGTTAGTTGTTAATAAGGTTAGTTATTAATTTTCAAATGTGTCTCTTGCAACATAGGCATTTCAGGTGAAAAATGGTGTGCATTTTGAATGTGCAGATGTGTGCTTTTAACTGTAAAAATGGATTTGCATCTTATATGTAAAAATCGTTTTTGACTGAATAGCCTATCTTTACTTATATGTGCATGTTACTCTGGCAACACATATAGCAATGCACCACACCCATGTAGTGGTGCTGCATAAAAAAAATGCTACCTGTGCAGTAGTGCTGTAATCTGTACTGTAACACGCCAAATATCCTTACATACCCTCCTTTTTTTTTATTTGGCTACGATTCAAGCCAATTCCAAAAAAAAAAACTGCTCATTTTCAGAGGATTTGGCCCTTATCCAAGCCACAATGGAAAGAAATCTAACTTGCCCCCTTTTCACAATGTAGCAATCCAACAAAATGAATATTCATGTACATCAATGAAAAAGTTGCAATCAACACAGTATTCATCTGAGTTCATCAGTTTACAAAATGTTCTACATTTGCCTTCCCAATGGAAGTGGCATTAGTCCAAAGCTTCAATTTCATAAGTCAATTAAAAACAATAAAATAAAACAACTAACTAAAACAAATAATTAACATAACAGATTAAAATAAATAATTAAAATAATAAATACGTGGAACTCCATATGTCAGGACTCTTGTCTGCCTCTGATATGTCCCGACCAGCGATGTCACATCATTTGGTTCATTCGAGTACTCTTTCATCTTGGCAATCTTGGATCCATAGGAGTCATCTTTTTTGGCATTATGGTTATCTTGTCTTCACCTCCACCTGGAGGCAGGCATCTTTTGGTCTTCATCCAGGGGACTCCAGGACTCCATTGTCTCCCGTGACCTCCGGTATAAATAGTTAATGTTCTAAATCAAATAGAAAAGAAACAAATTAAGTACAGAGCACAATACTAACTTCACCCTTTTGCCAAAAATAAAACATTTTTTTTTTCTGAAATTAAACACAGGTTAAAAAGAAAATAAGCATACATGAAACAACATTTTAAATTCAATGCATTTTCATTCTGCACACCGACCATGAGCTTCTATTATATTTTTTTTCACTTTTTATATTATTTATTTGTTTACATATATTACAGTGTTTATGTGCCATTATAATAATCAACTTTTTAACTTCTCTGTCACTGCCTCCTGACTGTACCCAATTATTTTATCTTTTTGTGTTCAATGGACTTTCTGTTGTATTGTGTGCATCAGTGGGTAGTAGCCCCAGGGCTTTCCGTTTCTACATGTTCAAGCCGCCTGATCTCGTGTCTGGGATGGCATGGCTTGATCTGATTTACATGGACAAACTTCTCTATCGCCGTTTCACCTTCATTTTTCAAAATATTATAAACCACAGGAGAGACCTTATCTATAATTCGAAATGGCCCCTGCCATGCTGCTAGAAATTTAGAATTTTTCTGTTTACTTTTTCCAAAATGAAATGTATACACCTGATCCCCTACACTGTATTCCTTTACTGATGTCTTTTTATCATAGTAAGACTTTGCGCTGTCAGCAGCTCTTTCCAGATTTCTCTGCACAAAAGCAAATGCATGTTGCAAATGCCTCCTCAGTTCATCAATATATTCATGAACTGTGGATGCACTCACAAGTGTTTGCTCATGTGTTCTCTATAGCAGGTGTTGTGGTAACACCATTTTCCTACCTGTCAAGACCTCATGGGGGCTAACACCTGTTGCTTTGGCAGGAGTTGATCTGATTGCCATTAAAACCTAAGGTAATCGTAAATCCCAGCTGGAACCTGCTTCTGCCACAAATCTCTTTAAAATGTCCACAGCAGACCTATTGCACCGTTCAACTCCACCTGAAGAAGCCGCCCGATATGCAATATGTAGTTTTCTTTTCACACCCAGTATTTCCCATACCTTACTCATTAGAGTACTTGTGAAATGACTTCCTCTGTCTGACTCAATTCTTTGTGGCAACCCAAACCTTGAGAACACATGGTTCCCCAGCAATGTGGCTGCTGTTTGCGCACTACAATCTGGTGCAGGAATGCATTCAATCCACTTTGACATCAAACATACCACACTTAAAATATCACGGTTTCCTCTGCTCGACCTTTTTAAAGGCCCTACATAGTCTATTTGCAAATCTGACCATGGAAGAGTTAAGCCTCTTTTCATTAATGGGGCTCGATGCATTGGTGAAGCAGGTTTAAATTGGGCGCATACTAGACATCCTCTAGTATATAATTCCCCATCTTGGGACATATGTGGCCAGTAAGCATAATCTTTTAGTATTTCCAATGTTTTTTCAATGTTTTTTTGAACCTCTATGGCCTGCAGTTATGGCATCATGTGCATGGTTTAGCATTAGCCCTCTGAATGAAAGGGGTACCACCCACTGTATTTGTCCTGTTATGGACTCTCTAATCATGAGTCCATCCTGTAATCTAATTTGTGTTTTGTTCTTTAATAGCACCCCAACTCTTCTTTTCCCATACAATCATTTTCTTTTAAAGGATTTTGTTCAGGATCTATCAAATGATTATAATAGATTCCCAAAATACGATCATTCTTTTGTGCCTCAATCAAATCTTGGTCTGGCGTGTCATGACTCCACTGTACCACTGGTTGATCTACCTCCTTTGGTGCTTTAGAACGTGTTACTGCATCAATTTGTATTTCACCCATTAAATAATCAATAGGCAGCAATTCTCCCATCACAGCCCCAATCTTAGCCAGGTGGTCTGCCTTATCATTTCCCTCCTTATCCTCTCCGGGTGTTTTTAAATGCCCACAAATTTTTCTCCAGTATATTGTTAAATTATTCTCTGACACCAATTTGTCTATGGCTTGTATCATTTTTCCATGTTTAAGTGGCTTTTTGTTGTATGTAACCATGCCTCTTGCTTTCCAACCAGGCAAATACTCCACAAAGCTATTCCGTGCATAGTCAGAATCAGTCACCAGGACAATTTCACTGAACTTTTTATCAACTGCAGTAGCAATTGCTTTATAAATGGCTGCCAATTCCGCCACCTGACTGCTCCTAGCTCCAATCCTCATCCCTATACTGGGGACGCCTTCGCCTTTCAGACATTTCCTATTCCTGCCACTAATTGTTTATTACTGTCATTTTCAATGTGAAAAGCACAACCTTCCACATATACAGTTGGCAAATCCTTGCATGTTTTTTCATCAAAAGCTTTGTGTGGTGATTGTTCAAATTCCTGCAAACTAGTTTCCGCTTCCATTTCATTTGGTATTTGTTCAGCTGCGCAGTCATGTAAGTCAGCTAACCCTTGAGCAATTGGGTTCTTTTTATTTTGTCCATATCTCACTTCTACAGGAAAATCTTGTAATGCCAGCGTCCAGGAAGTGATTCTGGACTGCGCTAGATTACCTGATCTAATTCTTTTACTCTCTAAAAATTGCAAAGGTTGATGATTTGTTTCAATAATCACCTTTTCTCCCTGAACAATGGGGCGGAAATGTTGTAGCGCCCACACAGTGGTTAATAGGGCCTTTTCACATTCATTAAATTTCATTTCAACTTGGGAAAATGCCTTTACTTGCATAGGCAATGGTTTTGTGATTCAAATCGTGTTTTTGTGATAACACTGCTGACATACAATGTTCAGAAAAACCTATTTCTATAAAGAAATCCCTGTCCTTTATGGGATATGCTAAACATGGTGCCTTTACAAGACATTCCTTTAATTTAGCCACTGCATCAGACTGCTCTTTTTCCCAGGGAGTATTCAGTTTAAGCAGTTTAGTCAATGGTTGAGTGATTTCTGCATAATTTTCAATGAACTTTCTGTTATAGCCTGTCATCCCTAATAAACTTTTTACTCCTTTCACATTTTTAGGATCTTTTAATCTTTGCATGGCCTCTATTTTCTTCTTTTGTGGATTTAGCCCATGTTCAGTCACTTCATGCCCTAGAAAGTTCACATTTTTGTCTTGCACCATTGTGCTTTCTGTAAAGATACTTTGGCGCCTGCTTTCTGCAATTGGCCTAGCACATGTCTTATTTCATCAAAATGGCTTTTCAGGCCTTCATTTTTTATCAGGACATCGTCCATGTAAACTATTGTTCCTCTTTCTGCTGCATCGGGCATGGCCTTTCTCAAAAATATGCCAAATTCACTCCCACTATTGATGTACCCGAACTGAGCTCTAAGCCAGGCGTATTGAGTCCTGTCAAATGTAAAGGAAAATAAATGTTGTATCTCCTCTGCCAATGGCACACACCAATATCCAGAGATGAGATCTAATGTGGTAAATATTTTTGAACCATGTACCTGAGCTAGGCCCTGATCAATGAATGGCAGTGGCCATCTAGATACTGGTACTCTTTTATTTAACTCTCTCAAGTCTGCACATAGCTGCCATTGACCATTTGGCTTTAACACACCTAAAATAGGTGTATTGGATGTGCTATGAATGGGCCTGATGATTCCCTGCGATTCCAAATTTTTAATAATCTCTGCCAATGATTCTAAACATGCCAGCGGTAGTCTATACTGGCATACAAACACTGGACATCTGCTACACCCTTCTGGTAGTGTGGCCACATGTAAATCAGTTAAACCACAATCATAAGCATCTTTTGCAAATACATCCTTAAACTCCATAAATATCGCCCTCAGATTGTTCCTATCCTCATTGCTGTCACACGCATCTGCTAAGGAGATCTGCTCTTCTACCATTTTGGAAAATTCTGGAAAATCTTCTGGTAAGGCAATCTCGGCGCTTTCCTCTAACTGTGTGGCTGTGTCGTTTTGTAAAGCTGCCACTTTTAAATAGTTTGGCATAGCAGCTTCCACTTCAATGGGCTGATTTTCTGTTTCATTTTCATTTAAATTAAATATTATGCAATCCTCTTGATGGCAGCACACTGTCTCATTTCAATCATAAGGATACACAGAATGAATTTTAAATATTCCTTTGGGCTGAGAGTCCAGGTGTTCTGCCAACTCACCCTTGGCATCTACATACTTTTCAGGGATATTTCCAATCACCATGTTATTTAAATCTGCCGTATAATGTGATTTTTGTATGGCCATTCCTAATGGGGAGTTTTCCTCTAAATGAATATCCTGACAACCTTTATTATTTACCATAAGTTTTACAGATCCTTCACCAATATCTACCAATGGAATGTATTCATAATCCAGGCCTTGCTGTTTTATGGATTCATTCAGGCATACAAATGCATCAGAGCCTTTCATCTGCTGTCCATTTTTGCATTTCAGTGTTATTGCAAACTGTTTTGTAAATGCAGGAATAATAGTATCTTTCCTCATTTGTAATTCTATTGCATAAGGAACCAGTTGTGCACAATGATAAGCCCTTCTTTTGTCTTCAAATTCAGGTGCCGGACCACCTAGGCGTGACCATATTTTTTGATTAAGGAAATCTAACACCATATACATTCTGTGCATGATGTCATTGCCCATGTAAAATTCATTTTGTGCTCCACTCACTATCCATACATTATGGTAAATTGTTTTCTGCCCAATGCTAATTTTAAGCATGCATCTGCCTGCAATTCGGTTTTCAAAGTCTGGACTGTCCAACCCAGAAACATATTGGTTTTTAATCCTAAATTTCGGGATTTCTTCCCTCTGCATTATTTTTTGCAACAATTTCTCATTAATGAAACTCCTTTCATGTCCAAGCGCTAAAGTGGCTTTTATTGTTTTAAAATAGTCATTTATACCAACATGAACCCATGGTTGCTCATCTTCCATGTGTATTTCTGCCAGAGTGGTAATGTGTATCTCTGAATCTGTTTTAGGAGCAATATTCTGTTTGCATGTTTTCTCTTTTAAATAAAAACGTAATGTGTGCTCATCTATGGCAGTCTGCCAATTTTTCCTTGGGTCCAAGTATATTTGTACAGGTAGTTTTTCATTGTCGCCCTGCATTTTGTCTTGACACATTAATATAACAGTGACACTAGGTATGCAACTATTCTGGAGATATACCTCCACAGCATCATTTGTTTTGGCAACGGTGTGACATTCATTTATGTTGCTGTTTTGGGATTTTAGTTGTTTAGGCCTCAATGGTTTTTTGGTTAAGGACCACAGCACTCCATTCACACCATCTATGAGAGGAGACAATCTTTTCAGGCAATCTGTCCCCATCAGAAATGGAATTTCACAAATAGATGTGATCAATACCTCTTGTTTCATTCTGTGCTTTCCTATGTTTATGTCAACCTCAGTTACACCTATGATGGGCACCTCCTCCCCATTAAAGTTATGCACTGGACCTTGATTTTCCTTCACTGTGATCTGACTCTGTGGGGGTCTCCCTTCATTGATACTCTTTACCAGCTCCTTGGACATAATTGTGGCCTGTGCGCCAGTGTCAATCATAGCAAAGGTGTGGCATTTTTCTTCTACATTGATGGGTGCATAATATCTGTCCTCAACGTACTCTAATACACATAAGAAGTGTGAATTCTTACTGATTTCAGGGCTCACCTTTCTCAGGCCTTTTTCACTTTTGGCTAAGCACATTGGTAAATGGAAAGACATTTTTCCCTGCTTTTTACCCATTTCTGCGCGAGAGACTTTATTCATTTCTCCATGATCAGAGGTTTTTTGGAGTGTGACCACTGTTCGCCCATCCATCTGGGTAACATCAGAGACCACATTACAACCTTCCAAATGAACATGTGTAACAACATCATTCAGCAATTTGTCATTTTTTAATTCTGTGCATTTGTGATCATTTAGTGTGATACCAGCCCTTTCAGCCTCTTCAAAAATATGTGGCTCAAAGAATTCTTCAGGTGATTGACTTGTACCCTCCTTTCGAGTATTTCCTTTTTCTGCCTGAGTTTGGTCATTGTTTTGCTTGCCCAGGGAAGGAGCTATAGCATCCCCCCTTACTCCCTGTTCACTGGTATTCCCCATGCATGAGTCATTTTTCTTAAATCTGTCCCTTTGTTCTTTTGGAATTCCTAATGTTTCTTTTTCATTTGTGCAAATCTTTACTGTTTTATTTAGCTCTAGGTTAAACCGTACCTCTTTTTTTGAAGTATTTGCACTTTCTGTCACATGTTCATTTACTGGCACTTTCATTTTTAATTCATTAGGCATCTCAGAGTCGTTATGCAAAATTATATCAGAGCAATCTGTCATTTTGGCACTGCAGTTATCATGAGTACTTTTCGGAAGCCCCCCGGTCATTGCTATGGCCATCAGCCCCCTCTTTGGAAGGTTGTTTTTGCGCTGTATAGAGCTTTCCTATTTGCTCAGCTAACATTTTCACTTGGGCCTCAAGGCACTGGAACCTTTCCATCTCTCTAGAATCCTCTTTCTGTGGCCTAAGTCGATATTGGTTGGTTTCCCCTTGATTGGATCTATTCTGATACCTCTCAGGTGATTGATGTCGGTTGGGATGGTTTCTGAACTCTTGATTCATTTGTGGAGGGGAGCGGGGTGCACCCATCCTTTGATTATAGTCCCCTGGTGGGGAATCATTGTACTGACGTGGATTGTAGTTCATGTTTTGCCTCATGTCCTGTCTCTCAGATTGTGGGTACTGGCCCCTATGTTCATTTCCATTATCAGTAAATCGATCCACATATCGGGGTCTATCCTGATTACCATATATCATGGTGTTGGGATCAAATCTGCTCTGTGTCCCCAATGACTGGTAGGGACCATCATATCTTTGATCTTGATTTTGTCTCTGGTTATTGTTCATACCTGCCATATCAGGCCGATATCCTACCCGGGGTCTGTCCTCTAAATACCTAGGGCTGATGTAGCTCTCCCTATTACTAGGATCATGTGATTGGAACATTGGTACAGGAAATGGCGATCTTTGTTGATTGCCCCTTTGTTCAGGTGTCACATTATTTTTACCTTGGCTTTGAGCAGACTCAAGGGACATTTTGGCTGACCTGATTTCCATTACTGTGGCTGAGGGTTCTTTAGGTTTAGGTCTAGTATCTTTCATTTTATCACTTTCTCTACCCTGACAATAGAGTACCTCTTATAGTTTTGTGCTTTGATGTACAATCCATTCAAGGGACTTGTCACGGTCAAATTCACGGACCAATTGGGATATGATGTCTTTCTGTAGCCCATAGAAGTATGCAGTTTTAAACCGGGGTCAAAAGATACATCAAAGCGAGAAAATGCTCTTTTTAAGTCTTGTAAAAATTGGCGAGGGGATGTATTAGGTCCAGCAGTGATTGTGTAAGCGACTTTCTTTGCCTCCTGCAATGACTGAAAAGGAGAAAAATGACGCCTAATTTCTTTTTCAAACTCCACCCAGGTCATATTTTGCTGTTCATTTAATGCCCTTATGATGCTGGCCGTCGGGGCATCTAAAGTTAAATGAAAATATTGTCTGTACTGTTCCTTAGGTATCTGGAGTGCTTTAAAAATGTCATGCACCGCTTCTAAGTGATCCTCAATGTAGCATTCACCTCCCTTTTTAAATGGTTTGATCAGGGCTTTAATGGATTTCATTATTTTTATGGGGCTACTTGTTGCAATGCATGGAATTGCACTACTTTGTGATTCAATCCTGTTTTCAGGTGTATGAGATTGGTGGCTGCCCCCAATGAGAGTATCAAATCCCCCAAGGGCGCTGCAACCAAGTTCAGTCACCGGCCCAGTCACTGGAGCACTAGCTCTTTGGGCACAACTAGAATTCACCTCCACTCCATTGAATGTGGTACCCTGCCGCCTCCCCTGGGACCTGGGAATGCACATTTGCTGTTCTAAGTCCTTACACTTTTTAAGGAGTCTGTTTGCTTCATTTTGCAAATAGTTGTTTTCGTCACTCATCTTATTAATCACCTCCTGCATGTCGCACATTTGCATTTGGCATTCATTTAACTCTTTATTTCTCTTGTCTCTTTCTTGAGTCATTTTAATCATTTCTTGTTCTGTACTCTGGAGATCACATTCTTTTTCACAATGTTCTTTTTGTAAAATCTGCATTTCTGAAACAACCTCATCTTTATCCTGTCTAATGTGGTCCACTAAGGTTTTTAAGTGTACCAATTCTTGCTCACTATCCTCAAATTCTTTCTGGCTTTTGGATAACTGAGCATCAAAGTCTCTGCATTTTAATTGCATGTCTTTTTGGCATACATCCAATTCTGCTCTTAACATTTCCTGATTTTTACTTGCCCCATCTAATTCAGTCTTTAACCTGTTAATTAGCTGGGTATCATTTTCCTGCATTCGCAGGGACTTATTCAAAATAAACCATATTTTGCCACATAGTTCTATTAAACAGTCTTTCTCTGCACTTTTATTGGCTGCATTCAATAATCTTGTAAGGCAGACCTGAATTATGCTGCCTTCTGCAAAAATATTGTCTAGTTTTTCTTTCTGCACCTCACCCTGAATGCGGTCACGCCATTCTAAGGTGCTGTTCGACGACCACGTCCCATGTGCAAACAACTTTGCCTCTAAATATTGCACTAGGTCTGAAAATGTGGTTTCCCTTTGTGACATTCTGAAATTCGTTTTCAGTGGCACACTGCTATTATAAAATGGGTTCTCTTTAATGTGCAAATGGCAGTGTGAGACACGCTTGCCACGCACACTAGGTACTCTATGATCACTTTCCCGGCCAACGCACCATATATATGTTGGGTATTTTGTGGATATTTGGGGCTTTGCAGTATTTTCTTACCGCCAAAATACCTTTAGCAGTAATCACTCTCCGTATTCATATTGGGTCACACATGACAATAATACATTGCATTATTTCAGAATTCAGACCTATTTAGATGGTATGCGCGGTAGTTTGCGTGGTTGGTTGGTATAGTGGTTGGTTTATTTGTGGCCCCAATATCCAAAATCCCTTGTTTTTTTATCTAGATTGTTCTTGATCAGTAGAGAGACCTCAGGCCTACATTTTAGGGATACCACATTTTCAGTGTTAGTGTTGTGTGCCACCATGGGCAATTGTGGTATTTTTGTGGTAATTTCCACTACCTCATATACGGTAGGGAACTATGTCCAGAGAGTCTCTCTTCCCGTTGACTCATGTACCTCCAACAGGCTATGCTACAAACAGTCACTCACAACTGTCCATACTGAATAGAATCATGCACACATCTGCTTTAAAATGGCAATTGCACTGTTTAAAAATCTACCCACGTTTAAACCTTTCCCCATGCAAAATGAAAGAGAAAAATAATACACACTAGCTATCTGTTTTCAAATATTTTTGTATTATAGAAATTTCATTTAAACACAGTTTAACTTTTTTTACATAAATAAATAAAATGGTACAACATTATTTGTGATAAAATGAACAGAGAGCTGCGAGAATATATTCAATTGGTAACATTAAATATGCTGATAAGAGACTGAGACTCCCTCTAATACACTGACTGAACAGCTTCGCACACTTTCGCACAGCTCCCACTCGCTTCTGTAATTACCTTATCTGTTCAGCATGAGTTTTCTCCGGCTATTCTCTTCCTGAATTTGGCTCCCTTGAAGATCAACCCCAGTGAGAACAAGCGTCTGCCGTTCTCAAACCGGGGTTATTGCCTGGCGCTCTCAGCTTTTGCAGCAGGAATGCCCCAGCCAGGAAAGAGATCCTTCTCCCAGCTCTGCAAGATGTCGACTCCTCTCCCTCTTCTCAAGCTTCCCCAGCAAAGTTCTAATCACAGCCTCTAGCATGATACTTGCTATGACGCTGCTCCAATCAGAATCAATCATGTCATCTCCTCCCTCACTACACAATGGCTCACTTCTACAGTGGCAATTGTAACAAACTGATTTTCTGCTCCTTCAAGCTCTTTGCTTCCTGTAGTTATGTGGACAGAGCAGCAGAGAAAAAAATGAATGTGCGTTTAAAAGTTCACTTTCAGAGTAGGCCTAATTCTGCAGTGGAGGCACATTTTTATTAGTGGGTTATGTTAAATGAAGTTTTATTAGTCAGGTTAGTTGTTAATAAGGTTAGTTATTAATTTCCAAATGTGTCTCTTGCAACATAGGCATTTCAGGTGAAAAATGGTGTGCATTTTGAATGTGCAGATGTGTGCTTTTAACTGTAAAAATGGATTTGCATCTTATATGTAAAAATCGTTTTTGACTGAATAGCCTGTCTTTACTTATATGTCCATATTACTCTGGCAACAAATATAGCAATGCACCAAACTCATGTAGTGGTGCTGCATAAAAAAAATGCTACCTGTGCAGTAGTGCTGTACTCTGTGCTGTAACACGCCAAATATCCTTACAGCCCACAGTAAAGATGGCCTCTGCCATATCTGAATGTTGTTAAAGCCTTCATTGGTGCAGAGGCCATCTGTCATATAGACATATCTCAATTTCTATTACACAGGAAATAAGCCAATCAAAGAAGGCTATAAGTTGGAGCCTAGAGATGAAAGACCCACCTTTGCTTGGGTTCCATGGGAGGGGAGTGCAGGTTTGCTGCTGTCTCTTCCACCCTCACAAGATTTTCATCACACCCTTTGCCTGAGTAGGATGTCTACAGCAAAAGACAAAACGGTTTACTTCGCCAATGCTTGCATTTATTTTTGTGCGGACAGAGCATGAAAGAATTAAAGTTAGTTGACAATATCCCGTGTTTTGGGAGTGGAATACAGTGCACAGGTGGGGCTGGAAAATGTGCTTTTGTTCCTATTGCCATTGATGTGTGTGTAGGGATCAAGTGTAGTTGGACAAGAGGTACAGGAGTCACCCAAGTGAGTCAATAGTGTTATTCCCCTATGCACAAGCCTGCCATTGGCAATCCATAAATCTACAGTGCTGTTTGAACTTGTCAATTTCCGTGAATGACTAGGTGCTATTGACATACTGATCAATTCAAGCCTGCTTTTTGCCAAACATTCTGTAACTCAGTGAAAGCTTTCTCTTCCAGGTTTCATGGTTCTGATCACCATGGAGATCTTCCGTCAGGCTGTGCGGTGGCTCATCGACAGTGACCAATCTATACCGCTGGAATATGAATACTCGTGGTCGGTGGCTTGCGCTGCTGCCGGCGGTGCCATCATGATCTTCGGAGGAATGTGCTTTGTCATTCTTTCACTTCCGCCATTGACCAAGAAGCCCTGGGAGTACTGCCTGAAGAAAGAGCCACAGCCTAGTACTTAAAATGGCATTGTCGGATCAGTTATAGCACTAGGAGATTATCGAAATAAGTACCACTCTACAACACCTTCACCAGAACTGATTCGCACTGGAATGATCCTTCGTTGGAGACGGCCAGAGGTCTTTTTTTTATTTTTTATTTTGCACCGGATTTAGTTACCAGGCCATGGGACTTGAGGTGCCTATCCCAAGCACCAAAAACAGACGAACCCCCGAGGGATGATAGGATGGAATCAGATACAACAGCATTCGCTCTGTTGGACCTAGCAGTTTTGTTTGTCTTCTTTGTAAATAGGCTTTCTAGCATACAGGACCTGCCTTTAAAGTATTAACTTGATGCAGGCCGAGGGATTATAAAATGCGTGGGGTGTGGGAGCGGAATATGCAAGTGGGGTTGGAACACACATCAGCATAGGAGCAACGTCCAATGTGGTTTTATGTATTCCTATGTAATTAAAGATGCATTTGACTGTGGTGAGTATTCACTCAGAAGAAGTCTAGGGGTGGTTTGTGTCCTGGGATGTGTCCACGTCCATGAATTGACTGCACCTGTGCATTTGAAAGGGCTTTTCCTTGATTTGCAGTGATATTTTTGTTGTGTTTTGGGTTGAGGAGCCCATCACTGTTATGCCTTTTTCTCAAGTTTCGGGATCCAGTGATAAAAAGTAGGTGTAGGGTGGGAAATGCCAAAGATCAAAGTAGAGTCTACCTTGTTAAAATCCACTGAGTAACCTTAACATAATGAGAAGCCTCTGAGAACCTCTTCTCTAGGATTCCCAATGAGTCTCCAATTACTGAAACTGCTGATCGGAGGAGAGACAGCCCAGTCGGCAAGACATTGAAATTGGCAATTTTTAGTGCTGATGACTCATCCTTACGGGGGTTTAACAAAATGAGGACCAACGTGCCCGGTGTTAAAACCTTTGAGGACAAACTGCATTGCTATTCCTTCGGATACAGTGAATGGATTGTTAGATATCCTCTGTTGCATTGTAGGGGGTGTCCAACAGGTTAGTACTAACACGTGTGTGAAGCAAGATTCAAATGCAAGGTCTTAAATTTCCAATACGTCTGTTGTTTACCCTAGCAGGAGGTATGCACGCTTCTTGAAAAATGATTTAAAAAAAACAGATCCCCACCCCAGCACAGGAGACCAGTAGTCACAATAAAAAACAGATGTTCCCCAAAGATTTTTCCAGTCGCTCTCCAAGGGCTGCCATTGGTGGCATGGCAGTGGTTCGCAATGAAGGTTCAGCAGGCTAGTCCATTCAGATTTTGGGCGGGTGCAGTGAGAGATTTTTTTTATGATTATTTTGGGTATCCTCCAATTTGTGAGTGACATTATATGGATGTTACAAGGTTGTGCAGTGGGATGCAATGTTTAATCCTTGACTAGGGGCATGATGTCGCTGCATCAAAGCACACTCTCAATAGATTCCATGTTGTTGTCAACGTGTTTACAGTGGCAATTAAATCAAGTGTTTGGTGTAAATGGAAAATGTGCCTATACCAGTGCCAACCTATAACGGAGAGGACAATATGTTCAATAAACAAACACTTTTGAAGTGACCTTAAAGTTATGATACAAGACCACAAAAGTTGTGGACTATCAAGGTAGGCGTGCATCGAGAACTACCATGTCAATGCTAACCTCATGACATTACAAGTGACATTAAATATGACAACAAAGCTACATAATGACATAACAAATTTCATCACTCATGACATATTGCTTCACCAATGCATTTAGATGAGAATGGACCCATTCTTAAGTGAAGACATCCAGAAACCTAATAAATTATTTATATATACATCTGCAATTATTATTGTTTAATATATGTACAATGAATATATAAATTTTGCTCCTACAGAAGAATGGACACCTTCTCTATACCTACTTGGGCATGAGTTGACGCCTTTATCCACTGGTCAGTTCCTCTCTCCTGATGGCGAGATTGTTGCATAGGAAGTCCTGGGTGCTGCAAAGCTTCCCGAGCTGAGAATCAGAGCAGCCAGTGGAACCTACTAAAGAATAGGATGGAGAACATCCACAGGGTTTGAAGACGAAGACAATGAGTGGGGAGAAGCTGTCACATTTTGAGAAAAAGAGATTCAAATGGTGGGGGTTGGGATTTTTTTTTAGTACCTCCATAAACATAATGTTCAGTGTTATGGTTCAGCTTAATTTGAGTCTAAGGAACAGGCGATTAACCTTAGTGCTGTGGTCAATTTATCAGTTTCATCAAGAGATGATCCTTGAGGCATGCAGTGATTATACTGAAAATAAAATGAATGAAATAATTACAAAAAAAATACCGAAAAATAAAAATATGGGGCTTAGGGTTAAGGGGTTAAAAGGTTTGGGGGTGGTTTCGGGTGGAGTTAAAAGCGTAGGGTAATGGGGGATTTGTGATGGTGGGACCACCAATAAGAAGAAAAAAAAAGATTTTGGGCTATTATTTCATTCGTTTTTTTGTATTCGTTAACCTCTGCACATGAAATGGAGTTACTCTAAAAGGTAGTTTGGTGAGATCATACTAACTTCTAGAAAAAGCAGCGAGATTCCCAACCAAACCATGCAAGCACTACACACAATAACAATTGTTGCCTTAGATGTCTTCCTTCAACAGATCCTAAATTCAAGAATGCACTCAGTGATTATCACCTAAAGTGTTGCAGTGAGGAACCTTAAAGCAATGTTGTTGGTTTGAGTGTAATTATTGAGTTCATACCTTATTGCTGATATTCAGACTTACTATGGCTACATAACGTGAATGGCATAAACATAAATTAAACTCATTTTCAAGGAATGAAGAGTGAGCAGCTGCCCCAAAGTTCACCCATTTGCGTCCATGGGGGACTCCACAATCTGAAAATCCCCTCCAGAGTCTTCAGCAGGCAGTGTTCAGTGATGGGTACATAAGGCTAGAGATATTGGAAGCTGTGCCTACTGTCGGCATAGAAAAAGAATATTTGTATATATTGCCTAGCCTAATAGTCATATAAAAGTTGCACGTCGCAAATAGGGCAGTCCCTGAACTTTTCCCTGGAAGTCTACTTTGTGAAAGTCTATACCACAAATTTCCAGGTAGGCACATTTATTTTCCAAATCCTATCATTAGTGAAAAACATAGACTTTCCAAAAACATTTGAACTGAGCAAAATTGGATCCAATATTAGGCCTACTGACATAGTTGTGAAGGGATCTATGTGTTTAGAATGACTAACCAGCGGAGGTATTTTATTGAATATTTGCATTTCCCTGATCCGGCACCTCGACCAGGAGTAAGTGCAGGATTTGAGATATGTCTGAACTGTACACATTGGCTCAAAAGCAGCCTTTGCGAGAATCATCGGGGGGATGAGATGCACCAGGGGATTGCTGGGTGCAAAGGTTATTAAATAAGTCGATGATGTTGACTGCCCACTGGTTTTAGAATTATTTTTTAAATAGCCTGGATTTTGAGGCTACATCTGTATTGCAAGTCGTGCTTTTGATGGGTAAAAGTTCAAGAGTCTTAGTCCTAGTTCAGAAATAGATTTTAATATGTTTATAAACGTTTTCAATTTACATTAATCTTTAACAAAGATTTGCTTCATTTGGAGAATTAGAAGATCTGTAATGTTTGGATTGGTTTTGGAAGTAGGTGTGGCTGCTGCCAGAGATGACCTAGCAGGGTCTTAAACTGCATTTAGTTGCAGAGGAGCAGTTGGAGGGCAGGTTGGGCAAGGGTGGCGTGACCTCTTTCCTCCTGCTGCCTCTTGGTCACGCTGAAAACATCTCTATTGGAACAGTTTCAGGCCATGCGAAATACAGCCTACATTATCCAGGATGAATGACAGACACCATGCACTGGAGCTGCGCTTGGAGCTTCCTGTCCTTAATTAGTAGTACAGCAAGTTCAAAAAGTGCCACTTACTGATCGATGAAGGGGGTGTAAAACAATTGTAGTTTCCTTCTGTTTGTGGCCTAACCTCAAGACAATGAGCGACACATCTGCAAATAAGACTGGCGGGCAGGTAGAACTTGTAACATATTCTAGTTTTTGGGGAGACTTGAAAATGTCTGCAATTAGTGCTAATACTCTGGCAATTAATAGGAAATGGCTTATCACTGTTTTCTCTCTCCAAAGAAGATGGGCACCTTTAAGAACAACCAAATACAAGCCAGTGATTGTACCAATACAATACAGAGCAAACATGGAGTAGTGAGTGAGGACCCTGAAGGCTAGGAAGAAAAGTTCACAACAGGCCAGGCCATTCACACTACAATTATAGGTTCCCAACAAGAAAGAAAGAGACTGGTTCTGATCCCCCAAATGGGGGTAAACACCTGGCTGAAGGGTGTCTAATCTGCAGTGCTCCTTGATATGGAATGGATTTTATTGTGTGGCATTTTTCTCAGTTTTGTTTATGCCACCCCAAGTTGGACAGGTATGCCCAGATGCGAGTCTCGAGCAGGTCCTTCACGTGCTGGGCCCAGAGATCCAGGCTACACCACACTGAGGATGCACAATGTGGCAGAAACATGTCTGGGGATGCTTGTGGTCACGTGCAGAAGGGATGTGACCAAGCAGTTAGGGCTGGACTGTCCTTTTTGAGGTACAACCACACCTGATGTGCATATGGTATTTCACCCTTGGTAATTGCTTGGAAGGCTGAAGAACGATGCTCTGGAGGATTGGCCAGAGCAATGCCAGAGGTAATCATTCATTCTAAAACTTCTAGACATGACCTAGTTTGTTTTTTTTAAGCTACCACAAGTGGGACAGGTATGCTGGACCTAGACACCCAGGCTACATCTCACTAACGATGCCCAATGTGACAGAAACATGCCTGGGGATGCTTGTGGTCACGTGCAGAAGGGATGTGACCAAGCAGTTTGGGCTGGACTGCTCCTTTTGGTGCAGGATCAAGCCTGATTTGCACATAGTTTTTCCCTTTTTGTAATGGCTTGGCAGGCAAAGAACAATGGTTTGGAGGGTTGGTCAGAGCAGTGTCAAAGGTTAAGATGAGTTCTAAACCAGTACTCAGTTGTTTTACTGATTGTGTTTCACTGCAGCACTTTATTATCACAATGTATTGCTGATTGGTTGTGTAAAATGCAGGGGGGTTTGGGTGAGACAATATGGCATGGGCAAAGGCCAAGGGGTGGTGGGGGTTGAGGATGGGGGCTGTGGGTGGTGAAGGTGCTGGAGGTCCCCAACACCCCCCACATTTTTGACAAAACACATTGTTAAAATAGTTGTGTTCAAAAAGTTCACATTGAAAAATGTTGTGTAAAAAAACTACAACCTTCTAAACCTTCAAGGCATCACCTCATTTGTTTTGAGTTGTCTTTCCTACAGAAAAGACACTTTCAAAACTAGTGAAAAGTTGAATTCGAGCTTCATATTCAAAGAGGATCTCTTCAAGAAAGGGAAAAATTAACCAATTGAAAGCGGAATGGTCCAATTCATTTTGCAGGTTTCATCATCTCATTTCCATTAGTAGTGGAAGAAGGCCATCCTTGTGGCCCATGGTTACTATTGCATGAGACAAGCTGAATGAAGGGTAAGATGCCGAAACTGATGTGTTTGGATGCAAACCGAACTAGCTGTGGGGTTACCATGAGAGCTACTTTGTTTACAGAAGGACAGCTATGTTATGCTTTTATTGAAACAAGTAAAACGGTTGCCTGTGCACTACCCACTTTTTAAGTGACCAGGTTGGATTTATCTCATACAGCTTGGTCATATAAATACGCTCTAGAGACAGACACGATTATTTCAGTGTAGTGGGCAATGCTGTCAAGCCTACCAGCATTTCTTTAAGGGTACGTGAAGTTGCAGCTTTCAGTACAATATAGCTCCTTAATTTAAGCTACTTTAGACGAGAATATGTCTAATTGCAGGAGCGATTTTGCATTTATCATTGAGAGAGGACCTACAGCCAATCAATCAATATCGAAGAATTATTTTAGGCTAATCATCCAATAAAATGGGTCACTGAAATGTAACAAGCCTGAAGAAGGGCGTGGCACGGGGGTTGATAGGCAGCTTTCATGGAAGAGAAATGTCTCAATTCAAAGCAACACATTGCTCTCTTTCTGTGTAAACTCACTCCATAAATCCTAAAATAAACAACCATTTGATCTGTCAGGAGTCAAGAGAGGTGGTCTTCTACAATCTCACGCCAGTTGGCGAAGAAGGCTAGATCCTTGATCAACAAGACAGACGGAATCCTTGTTTCTTTATCACACGTTTAGTGAATCCTGGTGGCTCCAGCCAGAAACTGACATCAGCAGGGAAGGCCCTTTGGTAATAGAGAAAACGTCCACTACTTCGCAATAGGCTTTAGGTGACCGTACGTCATAACATGCGAAAAGTAAGCAAAAGCCTAATCGTGTTTGTAGACCCTCCTAAGAGGGGTGCACCCCAAAGAACAGGTTATTTGACCATGTTCGTCCTTGGTAGAGGGGCTGCTACACCTCTGTACCTTTTGAGTAGAAAATAGTGGTTGAACATGTGAAACCTGAATGGTTAAGGGATGCAAAAGGTCATCTAGAACGAAGGTGATTCGATCAACATTCAGCTTGTCCTTGGAGATGCCAGAGCCCCCAGTCCTGAAGTCTATCTTCTGGATCCCCCTTTAGGAACTGGGTGGTCACATGTTATAGGTGGCGAGCAATCCCTGAGCACGGTGCCACTGAGCAATGTCTTTGAGACATGCACTCCTTTCTGACTCTCAATACACCTCATTCTGCTTTTCAGAAAATTAGCTTTTGTGTCGTTCCATCAATCGATCATCGCGGGGGACGGGACCAGCTTCAAAACACTTTCACATCAAACTCATACAGACAAAGCTGTGCTTTAAAAGCTCAGTTGCGGTGAGAGCCTGTTTACCTCACCTCAGACTGTCATCGTAAGCATCCCAGTGGCTATATTACAGAATCATTGCTGGGCCGTGTTATTTCCCCCACGTGACAGCCCAGTAGTGTACGGGTGCCACACAGAAGACACAGGCACATGGAAAGACGTTATGGCAAGGACTGCCGATTATTCATTACTGGCCCGCCCACTTGTACAGCGGTCACATGACGGGTGGAGACCATCGTGCCTTACTTGTCATGGGCGTGTGATGTTATAAGTCACAACATCACACCACACCCCCTCAGCATAACAATGTCCTACCACAATTCTTTGATCCATCTTCGGGGTCTGTTTATGGTTTGGCAAGGTCACCCATCTGCGTGAGGACGCTCCTCACTGAGCTCTATACTCCGTTCTACTGCTGACTCTTCTTCCTCAAAGGTATATCCGAACTCCTCCTTTCCATCTGTCCCGTGGTCACTGCTAGCTTCGGGTTTTTCCTGATATTCATCTTTCACTCTCTGAAAAAAAGGAGGCATTTCTGGTCAAACACTTGTCAGCTCGTGCCGCTGTAATCATGGATCCGTTCTTTTCTGTTATTATGAGTGGTCGTGTATCAAAAGGTGGCATGTCCTTATGAGTTGTGGCTTGTTTTACGATGATGCGTTCCCCTAGTTGAAAGTCAGATGTGCACTCTTTCCGGCGAGTGTCAGCATATTTTTTCATCTTTGACTTCACCAGGTAATACCTCACCCTTACTTCATGATCTTGCACATCCACGGTGTGATGGCCGGTGTCGTGTGGGAGTCTTTTGTGGATGTGATGGCCAAACATCAGTTCAGCTGGGCAGGCACCTGTGAAGCTGTGGTGCGGTACAGTGTCTATACTATTGGTTTATTTGTGACGTCCGCCACCCTCATGCTCTCTTCACATTAGCCATGAAGCGTTCAACTGTGCCATTGGCTTGGGGCCAAAGAGGGGTCACCTTCCTGTGTTGGAAACCCATGTACTGGTTAAAGTCTCAGAAAGTGAGCTGGTAAAGGGGGGGTCCATGATCCGATTTCACTATTTTCGGGATCTCATATGCTGAAAACATTCGGTCTAGTGCCGGTATGACAGCCATGGCTGCAATGGATTGATGGATCTCCACTTCAGGAAATGGGAGTGTTTGTCAATCGCAACCAGGATGTATTCTTCAGTCCGGAGAGATTCAAAAAAGTAAATAGTGACCTCTTCCCACACCTGATCTGGCAGTGGCCTGGTCTGTAGGAGCCCGGGTATCGTATGTGGTTCGAAGCTGAGGCAGACGAGGCATGACTTCAGCGTGTTCTCGATCATGTACTCCATGCCTGGGAACCACACTTTCTTCCTCAGCTGTTGTTTCATAGAAACAATCCCACAATGACCCTCATGTGCCACGTCGACCTCTCACTGTTGTAGGAGTGCTGGGGTCACTATCCTGTCCCCTTTTAGTATCAGGTTTGACAGCGTGATGGACAGCTCATCTTTCACCCTCACAAACGTCTTTTTTCAGCAGCTGATTTTGGCAATCTTCACGCCTCCAAACACTTGTGTACAAGCGCGTTATAAATTACTTATCATATCATTCCACAACTGTGGTAATGATCAGATTGGACTCTGCTATGTGCTCCATCGACCTCCATTTACCGTCCTCAAAGCATGATGCTGCCAGCTCCAGAGTAGGATCCGCGGCTGTCTCTTGTTGTAGTTCCGCCAGGGAGATTGTAGGTGGGATTGCATGGTGTACCACATAGCCGTCTGCCCAATGGACGGAAAGCCTTGTGTATTTGAGGGGATGCCTTGAAAAGAAGTCTGCTGGGTTGTCTTCCTTGCAGGGCTTGTGCATGATATTGAATTGATATTCTTGTAGGCATAGGCCCCACCGGGTGATGCATGGTCTCATTTGGGCGATAGGCTTGCTGTATATTGTGACAAGAACCTGGTGGTCAGTAACAATGGTGAAGTGTTTACCTCATAGGAATAGGTGGAAGTGCTTGCATGCCCAGGCGACGGTGAACACTCTCCCTCTCTGCCTGCGAGTAGTGTTGTTCAGTCTCCGTCAGGCTCCTGCTAGCATAAGATACAATCTTCCTCGTGGCATGGTCTCTTACTGAGTGTCGGGCCAGGATAACTCAGAGTCCCACTGGGCTGGCATCGACTGTCATCTCTGTGTGTAAGTTCAGGCCAAAGTATGTGCTGCTGCTATCACTCTGCTGATCCAGTCAAATGCTTCCTGATGGGCTTGTGTCCACGTGAAGTTGCTGTCTTTCTTCGTTAGTGTCCACATCAGGGCACTCGTGGATGCAAAGTCTGGGAGGTAGCACATGAAATAGCTTGCCAACTCCAAGAATGAGCGAACCTGTGCAATTTTGACTGGGGGTGGGGGCATCGGTCAGGGCCTTGATGTTGTCTGGTCTGGTCCAATGCCCTTGTCTATTATACATATATATATAATATATATATATAATTGATTATTTACAACACACTTAATACCCTGCGGTTTCTAAGCACTGACCCGTGGATCGAATCTGTGTTGCTCTATGTCGTCTTGCTTCCAAGGTGAGAGTGTTTCCCCTGAGGTATCCTGTCATTTGAGAAAATATGTCTGCAAAATTTGAGAGTGCTCTTGTTGAACGCACACTTCTCCTTATTAAGTGTGAGGTTCACCTCGTGGAGTGCTTTACAAACTTTCAGTAGTGTGGCATTGTGTGGAACTTGTGATCTTCCAAACATGAGGATATCATCACTGTACTTAAGGCAGTGTGGAACATGACAGATTACCTTCCAGATCTACTCCTGAAAGATGTTGGCTGCTGATGATATGCCAAAGTTTAATAATTTGTACTGAAATAGTCAGAGGTGGTTAGTGAACATGGTGATGTATCGGGACTCTTCGCTGATCTGCACTTGGTGGTACCCATTGTTTAGGTCAAGTCTGGAGAATACTTTTGCTACATTCAATAGATGCATCATGTATGTGATGCATGAGGATTGGTGACATTCTCTTTGTATGACTTAGTTGGGGACGTGCACGTCAACAAAGAGTCTTATCTGTCCTTCTGGGCCTTTCTTTGGGACGGGCACCACTGGTGAGATCCATGGAGTGGGGCCAATAGCTGGCTCGATGACATCTGTGTCAAGGAGCGAGTGGAGTTCTTTCTCTACTTGGCGCTGAATGTTGAACGGTATGCCCCGGAAGTGTTGGGCGACCAGCTTCACCAAGTTGTTGATGTGAAGTTGGATCTTCTTCCCCCTTAGCTTCTCAATCACTCTGGATAGTGCTGAGAATGCTGCTTCTACTTTTGCTACTGGGCAGATGTATTTGTCGGCCATGAGGTTGTATAGGACGTGAATGAGCCCCATCTGGATTGCAGATCTAAAACTGAGGATACATACACATACCGCTTTGGCATCAATCACGTGGATGGTGATGCAGTCTTGCTTTTCCTTGTATGTGCAGGTTGCTGTAAATGCCCCAATGTAGGGTAATGACTGTTTGGCTCCATATGCATATAGGTCCACTTCCAGTGGCTGTTTTAGTTGTCGGAATTCCTCTTCTGGCATCACATTCACTGTTACACCTGAATCAATTAAGAAGTTGAACAGTTTTCCTTTTACCATGAGCAGTAATGTCAGGCTGTGTTCTGCCGCATTGGGATTTCCTAGGGAGCAGAGGTACCCTCTGCAGCTCTGTTCTGAGCTAGATGGCTATTCTGACTCGCTCGCAGAGGGTGATACAGTGCACAGGTGGTGTACATGCCTTCTACTTTTGCGTCTCGCGTTGGGTGATGGTCAACCCCTGGATTTGGAGCTGCGATTATTTATGGCGGGGTATATTCTGTTATTCTGTTTGTGGCTGTCATCCCTCAATGGGTGGAGTGGGGACCTGTGTTGTGGTGGCCTGTGTGGTCAGGGTCCTGATTGCAGTGTCCTTGGTGTGCAACACATGGACCTGAAGTGGTCTTCCCGCCTGCACGCAGAGCATTCTTGCCCCATGGCTGGGCACGTGCCTTCATGCGGGAAGTCATATCCGCACTGGAAGCAGTGGCTTCTGGCTTATTTTGGTAACGTGGGTTGTGTGATTACTTTTTGCACAGCTTCCTTTTTGATTGTGGCTGAAAGTCCAATGTTAAGGTTTGTCATTGTCGATACCTGGCGTTCCATGGAAGTGGTCGTTCTGGCCAAGAATAGTATTTCAGCCCAGACCAGGCTCCGGCAGGACCACCCTTGGCCCCCCTAAAAAGGAGGCCTTGAATGAGGGACCCGAGAGAGTGGGGAGTTGTGGTGTAGGGGGACATTTTGCACTAAATGTGCAGCAGGAACCTCAGAGAAATTAGAATTCTGAGAGGCTTCACTGCAGACAGGATTTGTTTGCTTGTCCTGGACAATGATCTATGCCCCACCGCCATGAAGGCACAAATGACCTCACACTACAACTAAAGAATAATCTAAGAAAGTTCCTTCTGCAGGTAAATGTCTTGCTTCACCTGATGCTCAGAAGGCATTTTAAAAGAATGTTCTCTTGCAACAGGAATACCAAGGGGAATGACTCCCTTCCTCTGGCTTGTGGGTTTCACACAGCCTTAATATAATTTCCACATACAGGAGAATGACTTCCTTCTCCTGGTATAGGTCTTTACAGTTTCCATTAAAGCCAGGGGGAATGACTCCCATTCCCTGGCGTCTCTAGCACAACTCCCATTTCAGAACCAGGAGAAGGACACCATTCTCCTGCATTTCTTGGCACAGTTTACAACAAAGTCAGGGGGAATGACTCCCTACCTCTGGCTTCTTTAGAGTTTGTCCCAAGACCTTTAGCCCCTTCCTCAGGGGAATTAATCCCTACTCCTGCTGTCTAAAAAGTTCCTTCTCACAATCTTCTGCTTGATGTACACTTTGCCACTCTGTTTTGGTGTTAGTAAATTCCCACCTCCTTCTTTGTTGAGCACTGGGCTTAGTGTCACCACTGCAATGAGGAAGACCTCCTTGCTTGCGCAGTTCCCTTTTGTTTGGCATTCCAGACCCTTCTCTGGGGGTAAGTGGGCTTATTACTGTCACTGCAACAAGGAAGCTATCCTCGGATGCTTGGTTTTCAATAGTTGGGGTCTCTGGTGGTCAGTGGGCTTATTGTGACCACTATGTCGTGGAAGCTGTCCTTGAATGCTTATTTTACAATCTTTGGGGTCTCCGACCCATCTCTGGTGGTCAGCGGACTTGTTTTTGCCACTGCGATGAGGGAACTTGCCTAAGATGCTTGGTTTGTACTGATTAGGGTCTCTGACCAATTTCTGGTGGTCAGTGGGCTTATTGTCACCACTGCAATGAGGAAGCTCTCCTTGGATGTTTGGTCTTGTACTGGTTCGGGCTTTGACTCGTTTCTGGTGGTCAGTGGGCTTACTGTCGCCACTGCGTTGAGGAAACCTTCCTCGGATGCTGGGTAGACAAGTGTTACGTTCGCCTACCCATCTATCTTCCAGCCTGTGACCCCTGCGGGTCTCTCGTATCTCCTGTTACCTTCTGAGGGATTTTGGCATGCCACTGGGACTTCCTGGGACTGGGGTTCTTCTCTCCAATGCACTGGGCTTCTCTCTCCGGGGTTTCCACAGCACTGCGGCAGCTCCACGCTCTGGTATGCTGCCCGGCTCTTCTCTCCTTCTCTCCTGCCTCAAATTCAGGTCTGAGGCAACTGGATCCAGGGAACTCCTTCCCACTTTGCCGGCATCCTGCACTCTGCCTAGACTCTGTCCTGCCCACAGCATTTTAAACTCCTGCTGATTTCTGCACCTGTTGCCTCTCCCGGCTGAGTTTGACAATAAGGTAAGTCCTTCCATTTTTATAGGAGTTCTCATCTTTGGAGAATTACAAGAGTCTTTTGTCTGTTTTACTGAGCCAATCTCTATGCCTCCACTGGGCTTCCTAGTACTACTGGACCTTAACAAGTTACACTATAGCACCTGAGTACAGTAAGGCATATCTGGTGGTGTGCTGGTATGCTGGATGATGGGGCTACTAAGGGAATAAGGTGGTTGTGGTCCAAAATGTATGTACTCATCCCTTACCTCCCCTAGGGTGAATATTGGTTATCGGCCGCACCACCCTAGCCTTGCAGGGAAGGGCTCCCCCATGTGGAAAATTTATGTTATTCAAAGATACGTCACAGGGCCCTTACAAGTTACATTGAAAATATATATTCTGCTGCATTAACAATTTAAGTATGAGTGAAAAAATAAGGTTGGTAGTAACAAAAATGTAATTCTGGAGGGGAAAGTAGTAAAATAAAAAAAAATATAGATGCAAACTTTTCAATGAAACATTACCACTATCATTACTCTGCACAACATTCCATGCCATAAATATTTAGTATGTCTGTGCCATTACAGAAGGGGACACGCCATTAGCAAATGACTCTTGGCTCTGCCACCAAAAGATGCAGTTCAGTCTCAATTGCTAGGCCATGTACCCTCTGCACTGGAACACAAGCAACCACAGGCATGTTTAGGCCTTATCGTCTAGCAATCTAGCAGTTTGGGCAGGGCGCTCTCATTAGTGGCAGGGCCAAGGCTTATTTGCAGACAGTTGTATGGAATGCTGACCAGAGCAATGCCGGTAGTTATGAGTGATTTGAGACTTACATCTATCCATTTTTAGTTTTCCTACTAGGTGTAAGCCAGAACCTTTCGCAGTGGAACACAGATAGGATGGAGACAGGATGTGAGGAGAAACTCACCTCCTATGGGCGTGTTTGGTCATTTACCCACCCAATGTCTAGTCATGGTTATGTGAATGCCTATGGCATTACTGCCAACGTCATGCCCCTCTATGCCAAAACGTACCCTTTGGGAACTCTTTGAGCAAGCTCTATCACAAAGTAATACCAATCTTTGCATTGTAAAGGACCTGGCAGTGTTATATCTAAGCATGCTTTTGAGTGTTTAATTACTTATTCAGTCAGTTGATTCTATAAGCAATATCTGTGTTAATGCCTCTGTTCCTTCCACGGGAGTCCTGTCTAAAACAAGCAATTTTGGCTTGTGTACCGGTATTCGACCGACATTTGGCAGGCCATGACATCATGCCCAGGTACTCACACAGTTCCTCTGTTGTTCCCATCTTATGGCCAGGTGATACCCTTGTGGCAGTGTCTGGCAATTGCCTATCCATGCCTAATCAAAAGCCAAAGCTGTTGGCTTTGCCAATACATGTTGGTTTCAGTTTGTCTCCTTAAGTAAAAGTGTATATGCCCATATGTGGGTGCTTTGTTTGCTAGGAATAGGGATTGAAGCTACACCTCACTGAGTTGGTCCCACAAGGCCCTGCCTGCAAATGACAAGGCTAGGATGGAAAGTATAGACCAATTTCAGATCTTCTTCTCATGAGTACTTGCCAGTGGGGTTCCGACCTAAATAGAATGTATCTTTGTCTGTGTGTAAGCCTAGCCTGAACTGACAGAACCTTTCATGATTCAAACTGATAAGTACTGAATTGATAACCTCATACTGTTTGAGTAACTTAACAGAGCTTACATGCAAACAGAATACACCATTTTTATTGTGGGTCTTGTTTGGAAAGTATGATGTAAATCCTGGCTGCTGGGTGTTTAGGCAGTGCCGGAAATGGAAATTATTTGCTGTGGGACCCCATGAGTGATGGGAAGGGAAGCGGGTTGGGAGGATTGTTCCCGCCCCGCAATAAACATTTGCCTTTCTGAAGATTAATCATGAACACCTGGAAAATAACACAAGAGACAAGCATTTTCTTTAATGTTGCGGGCAAAGTATGAAAGATACATCTTTGAAAACTAAACAACAGCATTTAGATATTGCCTAAAGAATGCAATCAGAGGTGGATTTAACATTTGGACATCCCCACCCCTTCTCTGCCTCTTTCCCCTCAAACACAAACAGTGAGGTCTTATCTTTTTAATGTGTCTCAGAGGCAGGTTATTTACAACAGGAAGTGATAGAGATGTGAAAAGGGAACTGGCAGGGACCATTGCTGTGACAATTATTTCTTAAAATGATATAAGGTGTGATTGTTGGGTGATTACAAATGAAGGGGATGCATAACAAGCTGTGTGAAACAATGACTGGTCATGCATTTAATTTCACTTTGTCTCTCATAACATTTTTTATAAGTTCTCATTATTTTCTATGCTGGAGCTTGTAGGATCCATTCAGAGTGAGGTAAATAAAGCTACAATCATAGAGGCTAATTTTTCAAGTCAAGCGGAGTGGAAACAGTGGCGTTAATAGCATTAATCGACACTTTGTATGCATTGCAGGATTTGTATGATTTGGCAGACGAAGTTGCAGAGTAGATCAGACTTAACATGGTTGATGTTTCCTACATGCCTCCCTGCCGAATCCGATTGGTTTTCCACCGACATGTATTTTTATGTTGGTAGAACACCAATGGATTGCTATGGAATCCGTCTGACTTTTAAACCTTGGTAAAAGCAGTCAGATTAAAAAAGAATCATTATGGATGGCTCACACAATTGCTAATTGTGAGTGGGATTTACACTTTTCCAGACACATAGTTGAAAAGTGAAGATCAAAGGCAATTGTTACCAGTGTTTTATGCTTTACATTACCAGTATTTGGTGGAAACAATTCAAATTGCATGGAGGGGCCCTTTTCCAAAAACGTGAAATATGAGTGGTCCTCTCTGTGCAACTTAGGATTCAAAACCAATTGACTCCTTTACTCTTTTTCATCAACACATTTCGACAATGATGTATGCATTGTCAGGTTGGTTTATCGTGTGAATTTTTAAAGTTATTGTATTCAATTGAGTATTATTTTCGGTATTCAAAACCAATCTTCAACACATATTTGTAACAACTTGAGCTTGCAAAATGCAGGGTCAAGTATCTAAATTTACAGCTATCCTCAAATTCTGGCTTTATCACTTAACCAATGTGTATAATCCTGGGCAAATCATGTAATCATACTGTGCCTTACCTGCAAAAATCAGGTGCCTCCAGAAGTGATTTAGTTTACAGTATAAGCTATTTTAAAAAAGCCTCACTCATGGTTTATTAGATAGGCAGTGCATGTTTCAGGACCTGCCAAGAACACACATACATCTGTCTTTGAAAATATCATGCCACATTATTGCACAAACACATCCAACAATCAGCCATTATGGACAATTGCATGTTATAACCAGTATATAAACAGTATTTACCAGACAATGATGTACAGGGTCATGGCATGGGTATCCAGCCAAGCCCCACCGGGAATGATACCAGAAAGCTGGAAACCCCTCAACCTGCAAAGTCAACCGCCTGAACCCACTGCTACCCACCCTGGCTCTCTCTTCTGCATTCTAGCACTCCCCTTATGCACTCAACTCGACTAAAATGTTCTGCAAAAATGCAACAAAAAAATAAAATGTTGTGCTTCAAATTGTCATTTTTTAACAAACAAAATATCCTATTCCTTGCTTGCTTCAGTATTCTGGAGGGGGGCCTTTCTTCTACAATAAAAGGGCTGGAGTACAAGCACCTCCCCCAAGGCCTGCTGGGAGTAGCCACAGTGTTCAGGGTAGCATTGTTGAGCGTACACCATCTGAGATGGAACAAAGACTGGGGCCCTCATCGTTCAGCCCTCGCAGAGGAGGAGGAAGCATCACCCTCGATTCTGCCCATCCTGGCCAAGAAAGACATGCGCCCTCATTACAAGTCAGGCGGTGGACCATGGTGCTATTAGCACCATGGTCCATGCCGGATTCCGCCATGGTGGATGGCGGAATTACCGCCCCATTCCAAGGTGAGTGGGGCGGTAATTCCCCATTCACCATTTGCCCTTCCCCATTCCCATTTTTGCCCCATAGGGCATAATGGGGATGGGGAAGGCGCTAGTAAATTACGGTGTCGTAATTAGCACCAAGGTCGCTTAGCGCCTTGGACTTTAAAAGCAGGCGTTAAAGTGTGAATCAGGCGTTAAGGGTTACTTAACGCCTGACTTGTAATGAGGGCCATGGTGTGGGTTTTTGGGGTAGATGGGATTCGATGTAAATGGAAATGGTGGGAAGTGGGTACTGACCTGACGAAAGGTAAATGGGGGGGGTGAAAGTTGAAGGAGAAGTGGATATAATAGAAACGGGAGGAGCAGGTGCCAAGGGAAGATACACTACTGTAATACAATAGCAACACTATTTTCCTTGTTTCTCTGTTGCTCTATACTGTTTTTTATAGAGCTGAGCAAATGTATTTTCCGGATCTGGAAAGGAATTTTTTGTTGGATCACAGATCTGGAAAATCATGATTAATGCCAGCCCTTTGTTTAAGGTACTCATACACCCACGCCCAATGGACTTTAGGCCCCCCTAATCACAAACCTGGCCCATCCAAATGAAAATTCCTGTTTCGGCCAACAGATTTACATCCAGCAATTACTTGAGACTTCATAGCTTCCTCGTTGTTGTATCGGTGGAACTGGCCATGTTTTACTTTTGCACGTAGTCTCGTCAAAAATGTGTCCATGGTCTCACCTGGCAATTGCCTGGTGATGTGGAAGACATGGCGTTCGTAGTCGACCTTCCAGTGAAGGGCCAAGTGTTCACCCAGAATGCGTTTCTGGTCTGTGTAAGTGTATTTGACATCCTCCGGTAGTTCAGATATGATGTCTCTCACTTCTGGACCCACTGTCAGGGTGAGCAGTCCCGAAGTGCGTTTGTCATCTTATGGGCCCTGTGCGGCAGGATATGCATCAAACTCCTTAATCCATCTGGACCTTCTCGGGCCCAGGTTCATGGTATTTGTGGTGTCATTAGGAAAGAGCGTGGGCACTGGGCAGGAGTCCCTCACTTGCTGGGCTAAAGACACTGGTAGTGGGAGCAGAGGCTCAGTCCTGGTCCCCATTGTGGTAGATCTTAGCTGTGGACCGCCTGTGGCCCCTGTGGTCATCCCTAGCGGTAGCTGCGTGTGCCTCTATGATGGTGACACTGCTGTGCTGCTACGCTAGGCCAGGGGTGTGATGCTGTGTGACTGATTCAGTTGCTACTAATCTAGTTGGTGCTTTGTATATATGTCCACTACATATATTTATGTATCACCTGAAGCAGGCATTCTCGCTTGCTATGGCACACAGTTTTAGGCACTTCTGCAAAACCTTACTTGTCCTTTTTTTTCTTTCTCTTGAACTGAAGAGTAGCACCTGGAATGCCTCCAGTGCTGCTGGGCCTGCTTGCTGGTCCGGTCGCTGGTTGATGGGCGCAATTGCCATGGGAGGCAGCAGGAGCTCACTTGTGCTCCGGCAAACGTTCTTGCAGGGGGCGGGCACCTCCGTAACAACACTGCGCAATGTGCGCTGACATGGATGTGCAGCCCTTCTCGCGGGGCCAGCCCGCGCTGGAGCAGTGGCGGCTGGTGAGTTTGAAACCTGGTGGGGCGTAAACCTACACCACCCAAGGGAGGTGCGGGGGGTTCTCACACGCGAAGCTTTTTGAAAAATGGCCTCCAAAATGTGCTGTTTTTCTGTATCCCTACAGTCCCACTACCATCACTTGACACCGGATGTCTGCACTTACCCTCGCACTTGCCACCAGCTGGCCGTACTTTACTTATTGTTTATTTATTCTTTCATCCCATGTACTGCACTTTCCCCCTCCTTCCCATGCACTTGCGGGATCTAAATGACACCTGGCCTAGTAGGTAGAATGGTTGTCTGTCTTCCCTCTCTTCCCCCTCCCTTGCCTCATTGCGCTGTGAAACACTTGTGTATAGGCGCGTTATAAATGCCATATCATATTGATAACCAAGGGTCAGGTGTGTGGATTCATGGCCCTGACCTGCGCTCGAGGTTGCCTGCGAGTTGTGGGGCTTCAGAGCAGCTGTAATGTCCAGCTCTACCATCAAGTGGCAGCAGCAAATAGCACTACCAGCCACCCCTAGAAGTGCACAGTAATGCAACCAAGCACCAACCAGCATCCAGAACTGCCATCAGCCCCATGAAATACACTGCACAGCAATCTAGCAGCATCAAACCTCACTATCCTCAAGCCAAGTGACCAGCATTGCCATTGAGCTCCAGAAGCACCACACAGCACTACCATGGACTGCCAGCACCACACAGCACTACCTTGGACTCCCAGCACCACAAAGTGCTATGTTCGATACAAGCAGCATACAGAGACAACAGAAGCCTTGGCTCCCACAGCATTTAACCCTTAGCTTACGAACACTAAACCTGCAGCCACATGTAAAGCGGTCTCGCCAAGCAACGGAGACCGCACAATGCTGTACATTGCACTTCCCCCCTTCTCCCGTGCATCTACCACCCGCCTCATGTTCGTACAAATCAAGCAAAACTGTTGCAAACCCCCCCCTCCTAACCACCACACCCCGAATGTCATAGCAGAGGGATGAATCCGTCTTCCCAAAACTGCAGTTCTCAGAGAGCCGGGCCTCTGTTTCTAATAACGAGAAGCAGAAACACGAAGAACCCCACCTCTGACGGTGACAGGAAGGCACCAGGGCCGGAACAGCGGGGTACCTGCAAGGCACAGAGGTGTGGGAAAGTGCCTTTTAAAGAAATACTTTCAGAAAAAAATAGCCATACTAATATGAAACATCACTAAACTCAGATAATGATTTATTTCTCCACATTCATTTCTCTTTAGGATTTTGAGTTCTATATAAGATATCACACAGGTTTGATTAAAATAAAAGTGAAATATATGTATATATGTTTGCTATGTATTAGTTCTTCCCAAAACGGTACATGCTGTAAAAGACCAATAAAGCCCGGAAAACACTAGGGAGGTAACTCTCAAAACGAGTCTATCGACTTGTACATATCATTTCATTTTTCATGTATTACATGTGTAGAGTGCGGCCGCCAGAGCGCTATACAATATAATATGGTACAATAATTAGATACAATGACCCAAAAGGGAAGAACTTTAGCGCAGGGGTGTTGCTAGTTCTGGAAAAGATCCGACTACGCTGATGTAGGTACTGTCGGGACTCAGGCCTAGCTTGCGTTTTGGTTTGTAGCCCCTGACCTTCTATCCAGGACTACAACCAAAAGACCCGGTGTTACAGCAGTCCCACCAACATGTGTTCCAATCCCGGCACTAAATGTCTGTAGCCCCGTTTTCATGTAAGCGGTCCCTTCTTTAGGGCCTTCTGAAGCTCTTGCTTAACGGGGAGCATTTGCCATGCACTGGCAGTAGAACCCATCAATGCGAAAAACTGTATGCCAGTGTGTGAGGCCTCTGATGGTTGGAATCAATATTGTGGTTTTTCTTTGTGTCACCGGCGGTGACACAATGTAAAACCATAAAATTGATTCAAATGATACGGCAAAGTGGCTCAATCAAACAAAGCAAAGCGGGCGGGCGAGAGAATACACCGCCGGAGTCGGACCCCCATTGCAGACTTGCAAGTTGCAGTGTATGCTCCTCCCTAAGCTTGTAGGCCTGAAATTACAAGCTTACAAGCTTAAGCATACACTGCAAGTTGCCAACCCTGAACACGCGCCACGGCCCGGGCCCACACAAATACACGAGTCACGAGTCCGACCATGCAGGCCGCAGCACATATTCAGAATCACTGAATCAGGCGGCCCGCGGGCAGGATTGGATTGATTCAGCAAAGCAGGCTGTGCAGCAGAAATTAAACAAGCAAGTTTGTTTAACATACTGCAACCCCGAACACGTGCCGTGCCGCGGCCCACACAAGTACATGACCAGCATTGTGCGGGCCGCAGCACGTATTCAGGCGGGCAGGATTCAGTCGCAGTTACTAATTATTAGATTAACTTACCTGCTTTGTTAATCAATCTGCCTGGGCGCTGGGTGCTGAACTCCGTCAGGAGGAGGGCAGGCAGCAGGCGAGCCGAGGCAGCACGTCCGGTGACCAGTCTCGTCTGTGGATGGGCCTGGTGGTGAGGTCCCTGGCTGGAAGAAGTCCATGTCAACCAGCAGCTGAGCAGCAACAGGGCCCTCGGAAAGAAAGAACTAGAAGGAAGGCGAGGCACCTTGTGCCCATGACCCGACTCCACCCACCACACACAACACACGGATTGTCATTGGCTGGCAAACAGCCAATGACAATCCATCCACAACTTGTTGCTATGGCACACAAGGAGGAGAGGACACTCCACGCTGTTTGCGTAGAATGCCAAAGAGTGCAGGGCCACCCCTTCAGCGCCCCGCCAGCCTCTTCAATGGGCGAATGGTTACGTAGAGTGCGTGGAGCTACGAGCTCCACGCACTCTACATTGCAGGAAAAGCTACTAAATCTGGACGCGCCCCGCCGCAGTAGCAGGCGGCAGGCCTGGGCCAGGCCAGCAGCCCAGGCTGCAAGGCCGCGCAGAGTGGCAGATTAATAAATAAATAATTAATCTGCCGCTCTGCACAGGTTTAAACGTAACTAACTCTTAAGAGAAAGAGAGAGACACTCACTCTCTTCTCTTCTTCTTCTCTCTGTGGTTGGGGGGCGGCGCCCCTCCGCCCAATGTAAGCAGCCGCCACTGATGAGTGCTGAGCCTCGTGTGCTCCCAGCATCTCGCTGTGCCCCGCAGCCTGCTTCACTCCAGCGCAGTGGCGGCTGCTTACATTGGGCGGAGGGGCGCCGCCCCCCAACCACAGAGAGAAGAAGAAGAGAAGAGAGTGAGTGTCTCTCTCTTTCTCTTAAGAGTTAGTTACGTTTAAACCTGTGCAGAGCGGCAGATTAATTATTTATTTATTAATCTGCCACTCTGCGTGGCCTTGCAGCCTGGGCTGCTGGCCTGGCCCAGGCCTGCCGCCTGCTACTGCGGCGGGGCGCGTCCAGATTTAGTAGCTTTTCCTGCAATGTAGAGTGCGTGGAGCTCGTAGCTCCACGCACTCTACGTAACCATTCGCCCATTGAAGAGGCTGGCGGGGCGCTGAAGGGGTGGCCCTGCACTCTTTGGCATTCTACGCAAACAGCGTGGAGTGTCCTCTCCTCCTTGTGTGCCATAGCAACAAGTTGTGGATGGATTGTCATTGGCTGTTTGCCAGCCAATGACAATCCGTGTGTTGTGTGTGGTGGGTGGAGTCGGGTCATGGGCACAAGGTGCCTCGCCTTCCTTCTAGTTCTTTCTTTCCGAGGGCCCTGTTGCTGCTCAGCTGCTGGTTGACATGGACTTCTTCCAGCCAGGGACCTCACCACCAGGCCCATCCACAGACGAGACTGGTCACCGGACGTGCTGCCTCGGCTCGCCTGCTGCCTGCCCTCCTCCTGACGGAGTCCAGCACCCAGCGCCCAGGCAGATTGATTAACAAAGCAGGTAAGTTAATTTAATAATTAGTAACTGCGACTGAATCCTGCCCGCCTGAATACGTGCTGCGGCCCGCACAATGCTGGTCATGTACTTGTGTGGGCCGCGGCACGGCATGTGTTCGGGGTTGCAGTATGTTAAACAAACTTGCTTGTTTAATTTCTGCTGCACAGCCTGCTTTGCTGAATCAATACAATCCTGCCCGCGGGCCGCCTGATTCAGTGATTCTGAATATGTGCTGCGGCCTGCATGGTCGAACTCGTGTCTCGTGTATTTGTGTGGGCCCGGGCCGTGGCGCGTGTTCAGGGTTGGCAACTTGCAGTGTATGCTTAAGCTTGTAAGCTTGTAAGCTTGTAATTTCAGGCCTACAAGCTTAGGGAGGAGCATACACTGCAACTTGCAAGTCTGCAATGGGGGTCCGACTCCGGCGGTGTATTCTCTCGCCCGCCCGCTTTGCTTTGTTTGATTGAGCCACTTTGCCGTATCATTTGAATCAATTTTATGGTTTTACATTGTGTCACCGCCGGTGACACAAAGAAAAACCACAATATTGATTCCAACCATCAGAGGCCTCACACACTGGCATACAGTTTTTCGCATTGATGGGTTCTACTGCCAGTGCATGGCAAATGCTCCCCGTTAAGCAAGAGCTTCAGAAGGCCCTAAAGAAGGGACCGCTTACATGAAAACGGGGCTACAGACATTTAGTGCCGGGATTGGAACACATGTTGGTGGGACTGCTGTAACACCGGGTCTTTTGGTTGTAGTCCTGGATAGAAGGTCAGGGGCTACAAACCAAAACGCAAGCTAGGCCTGAGTCCCGACAGTACCTACATCAGCGTAGTCGGATCTTTTCCAGAACTAGCAACACCCCTGCGCTAAAGTTCTTCCCTTTTGGGTCATTGTATCTAATTATTGTACCATATTATATTGTATAGCGCTCTGGCGGCCGCACTCTACACATGTAATACATGAAAAATGAAATGATATGTACAAGTCGATAGACTCGTTTTGAGAGTTACCTCCCTAGTGTTTTCCGGGCTTTATTGGTCTTTTACAGCATGTACCGTTTTGGGAAGAACTAATACATAGCAAACATATATACATATATTTCACTTTTATTTTAATCAAACCTGTGTGATATCTTATATAGAACTCAAAATCCTAAAGAGAAATGAATGTGGAGAAATAAATCATTATCTGAGTTTAGTGATGTTTCATATTAGTATGGCTATTTTTTTCTGAAAGTATTTCTTTAAAAGGCACTTTCCCACACCTCTGTGCCTTGCAGGTACCCCGCTGTTCCAGCCCTGGTGCCTTCCTGTCACCGTCAGAGGTGGGGTTCTTCGTGTTTCTGCTTCTCGTTATTAGAAACAGAGGCCCGGCTCCCTGAGAACTGCAGTTTTGGGAAGACGGATTCATCCCTCTGCTATGACATTCGGGGTGTGGTGGTTAGGAGGGGGGGGTTTGCAACAGTTTTGCTTGATTTGTACGAACATGAGGCGGGTGGTAGATGCACGGGAGAAGGGGGGAAGTGCAATGTACAGCATTGTGCGGTCTCCGTTGCTTGGCGAGACCGCTTTACATGTGGCTGCAGGTTTAGTGTTCGTAAGCTAAGGGTTAAATGCTGTGGGAGCCAAGGCTTCTGTTGTCTCTGTATGCTGCTTGTATCGAACATAGCACTTTGTGGTGCTGGGAGTCCAAGGTAGTGCTGTGTGGTGCTGGCAGTCCATGGTAGTGCTGTGTGGTGCTTCTGGAGCTCAATGGCAATGCTGGTCACTTGGCTTGAGGATAGTGAGGTTTGATGCTGCTAGATTGCTGTGCAGTGTATTTCATGGGGCTGATGGCAGTTCTGGATGCTGGTTGGTGCTTGGTTGCATTACTGTGCACTTCTAGGGGTGGCTGGTAGTGCTATTTGCTGCTGCCACTTGATGGTAGAGCTGGACATTACAGCTGCTCTGAAGCCCCACAACTCGCAGGCAACCTCGAGCGCAGGTCAGGGCCATGAATCCACACACCTGACCCTTGGTTATCAATATGATATGGCATTTATAACGCGCCTATACACAAGTGTTTCACAGCGCAATGAGGCAAGGGAGGGGGAAGAGAGGGAAGACAGACAACCATTCTACCTACTAGGCCAGGTGTCATTTAGATCCCGCAAGTGCATGGGAAGGAGGGGGAAAGTGCAGTACATGGGATGAAAGAATAAATAAACAATAAGTAAAGTACGGCCAGCTGGTGGCAAGTGCGAGGGTAAGTGCAGACATCCGGTGTCAAGTGATGGTAGTGGGACTGTAGGGATACAGAAAAACAGCACATTTTGGAGGCCATTTTTCAAAAAGCTTCGCGTGTGAGAACCCCTCGCACCTCCCTTGGGTGGTGTAGGTTTACGCCCCACCAGGTTTCAAACTCACCAGCCGCCACTGGCACTCATCGCCAGTGTTCTATCCCACGCGCGGCAGCCCGGTTGTGTATGGGCGCCGCACAATAGGCACAGCCACATGGAAAGACATTATGGCAAGCACTGCCGTCATATGACTGGCGCGGACCCTTGTCGCTTACTTGTCAAGTGTGTGTGACGGTGTAAGCCACAACATCACAGACTGCTGCAGTGACACGCTTGCTCAATAATTGGACTACGGCAATAGTTGCACTACAGAAAATATGTATTTTTTCAGTTTGTTGTTGCATGAGTGCAGCCTTTGCCTTGGTCCCAGCACCGTACAAAATAGCACTGCGCTGGTACAACAGGTCTATAATATGGGTCCAGGTGTGTCCTACTGTCACTAAATAACCACATTTGTTCAATCCAATAATTCTTATTCTCTACAGAAATTGTCAAATTTTTGGCCATGTAGCTAGAAATTACTTTAGATTTGGCTATTTCTGGAAACGACATAAACTTGTTGTAACTCAATCCCTCACTGTTTGTGAAAGAGGCATGGAGCAATTACAGCGTGTGAACTACACTTCCATTTGAATTTTTAAATCTGCTTATTGATATTAAAACAAGTTATGGCAAAGCGGATGCAAGCAGAATTACATTAGCAATTGTTCACCAACCAGCATTGCCATCCCAAAGATGGAGTGTAGAACAAACAAATGTTAACTAAACCAAACAAAAAAGGGAAAAACAAAAATTCCATGCATAAACCAGGCTTATGATACAGGTGGTATGAGGCAGCTCTATAGCTCATGAAAGGTGTTATGTAGCAAGTGATATATGCCAGCATTCTGGGAAGCTGGACTCTTTAGTGAGCACACTGTTCAGCGGCCCTGGAGGCAATTATCACACAGTTTCATCGGTGGCCCAGGCAAAACATTCATGGTGGCTTATCATCAAACGGATGAAACATGGTGAAGACCAGTGCCTTCCAGGCCACAAAAGTGTCAGCAAGGACTTCATCCTGAGACGGTAGCAACATAGCCCATGCTCTAGTTTCCGCCTCAAAGCAAGTCTCAAAGTCCAGGAGCCATTGTTTATATTGTGGGCCCCATGGTGACCTCCATGACATGGCAATCGTCTTTTCGCAAATTACACATGCTAGGTCCATGAATCTGAAGACATGGGCCCTCATTACGACCCTGGCGGAAAGGGGTTTACGCCGGCGTAAACCATGGCGCACCTTTCCGCCTGAGTACGAGTTCCCGTAGCGCCATGGTGATTTTTACGCCTGCTTTTTGCAGGCGGAAAAATCCATGGCGCTACGGGACTTGTTGTTAATTACGCCACCGTAATTTACGGTGGCGTAATTAACGCCTTCCCCACTCCCATTATACCCTATGGGGCAAAAATGGGAATAGGGAAGGGTAAATGGGGATTGGGGACTTACCGCCCCGCCAAGGTCGGAATGGGGCGGTAAGTCCGCCAACCACCATGGCGGAGTTGGCAGCTTAGCGCCATGGACCATGGTGCAAATTGCACCATGGTTCTCCGCCAGGGTCGTAATGAGGGCCATGGTCATATTTGTGTTGCCTGGAGTATGCACCAAGCAAGCATTCCAACGGGCTCCAAGACGATCTGCAAATACCAGCCGCCCTGCTAGCCCGTTCAATCTGAGACCAGAAAACCTGCACCCTAACAAAATTCCAAAACATGTGAAATAAATCAGCATCTTCTTGGTGACACCAGGGGCAAGTCGGATGCGCTTCTACATTGAATTTGGCAACTCTGTTAGGGGTCATGTATGTGCAGTGTAGCACATTGAGCTGTAACAATTTAAACTTGGCATTTCAGGACACATTTTTAGGGAAACCAAGGACCCTTTCCGACTCGTTGACTGTGATTTCAGAGCCTACGCCCTCCTCCCATCTCAGTTTCAGGCCAGGGTTTCTTAGACTATTACCACTCACTAAGCAGCCGTACAACCTGGTTACGGGTTTTCAGCCGTCGTCTAATGCTTACATCAAATACAGAAGTGCAGTCTCTTCAGGTTCAGCCTGCCACCAGTTCCATCAGCTTTTCACCACCCCCATCAGTCTCATGTGCCTTAGAAACTGTCCCTTAAGCAGGCCAGTCTGTTGTGTTAGGGTGACCATGGGCCTCATTACAACTCAGGCGGTAAGGGGTTTACGGCGCCGTTAACAGCGCCGACCCTTACCGCCTGAGTACGAGGTCCCTTAGCGCCATGGAGCTTTTAACACCTGCTTTTAGCAGGTGTTAAAATCCATGGCGCTAAGGGACCATGGAGTTAATTACGCCACCGTAATTTACGGTGGCGTAATTAACGCCTTCCCCACTCCCATTATGCCCGATGGGGCAAAAATGGGAATGGGGAAGGGTAAATGGGGATTGGGGACTTACCGCCCCGCCAAGGTTGGAATGGGGCGGTAAGTCCGCCAACCACCATGGCGTAAACGTAGTTTACGCCATGGTGGTAAAGTCACGGCCCAGGCGGTAACTTACCGCCTGGGTCGTAATGAGGCCCCATGTCTCTAAACTGACAATTATCGTACATGTCTCCCCATGTAACCACACCCCATTCCTCCCAGTACCTTGCAACGCCAACTCCTCCCTGTTCGTGCACACGTCAGCCACTATTGGCACATTAGCAGAGTATGGGTGACCCACCTTAAGTACCTTCACTGCTCTAGACCAGACCACAGTCTTATCAGCACTGGGAGGGAGTTCCTTATTCCTCTGGGAGCTATAAAGCATCCTTAAGCCTGGCTGGGGCATTGAGTCAACGTGGGGGTATCAGCTAGCCATTTCAGAACAAGGCTCAATTGGGGGGTTAAATAGTATAGCTTGAACCTCTGCAGTTGCGCCCCCCGTCCTTATACGGCAAACACAACCCACGAAGAGCCAAACTGCGGTGACCAGTACCCCAAAGAAAGTTTCTATTTAGTGTGTCTGGGAGGCGAAGGAAAGCTACCTCTATGTAGTGGTGGACATTTATAAAATTGAACAAGAACCTGGGGAGAACAATCATTTTGACTATGGCTATTCTGCCCATCAGCTACAGTCATAGTCGGGACCAGAATGACATGGATTTCCTAAGGCCTTCTACCACCTGTAGTGTGTTTTGGTCATGTATGTCTTGTGGGGTGTGTGCAATTCTTATCCCTAGGTATTTAAATATGTAAGTCTCCCATGGGAGTCCCAGGTGAGGCAGGGAGGCTGCATCCGCCCCTAGGAGACCACCCAGGGGAAGAGGCAGGACTTCTGCCTTCTGAAGGAGTTCCCAGACAGCTCAGCGAGTCTGTCTAGAAAGTCTAGAATCATGGGTAAGTTATGTTGTGCTTAACAAAGGTAGAGCAGGACATCGTCAGCAAAAACTGATGTCCGACTCTAAATAGTCCTGGTGTAGGAATACTGCTAGGGGTTCCATGGCTAATATGTATAGCATGGGTGAAAGTGGGCAACCCTGGCGGGTCCCCCGCTGTGTTTTCCACACTTCGGATATTTGTCTACCATACTTCAGTCTGGCCGTCGGGGAAGTATACAGAAGTTTAACCCAGCTGATGAAGCCTTCGCCCAGCCCAAAGCACTGCAGCGAAACTAGAACCATTCCCAGAGACAGTAAACTACACTTCAGACACAGCTAAGCAACAAGATGGTTGTCTAAAACTCATTCCAACACAAGAATATTGATTCTTTGGCATATTTTAAACAGCCAACAGCAGATCCTCTCAGGGAACGCAAAAGACTCTTTAATGCCTAACAACGTATCCATTCAGGTGCCTACAGCAGGCTTGGAATGGCCTATAGGACAACTGGGCAAGGCAGAGGGGCAGGCCCAGTATGCTGGTGTGGGACAGTCTTGGGGCCAAAGTGGGCCAGTGTGATGAGTTGTTTAGTAGTTTTGACCAGTGTTACTGAGCTCATATTTTCTACAGTTCACAGTTTGCAACACATTTTACCAAAAAGCTCTCCCTTGTATATTGCTCATTCAGTCTGTCACAAAAGTAACAAACTGACATTTGTGACTGTGGGCAACTTTTTTATTGGTGCCTGAAGCAATTTTATGTACCAGTCTGACCCTGCCCTACAGACTCCTTTATACTCTACCCCATGATATACTCACCACTCACCCCACAAATGCCCTCTTGTAGAGCAATGAAACACCTGCACCTATTGCCAACATACCCCTCACATAATACTAGCAGTGAGCAATGGCGCTTACAGGAGGACCTGCAATAGCAGCCAACATACCTTAGCAGCTTTACAGTCCCTTAACGACCCTCCCATTGCCCCCACAGACCCTCACATGAATTCAACCATACACTCACATAGTCCACAACTCCCACCCTATGCCCACAGCAGACACTATTAGGCTCAAGTGAAGACCCTGATATAATCCTCAAAAGCCACTAACAATCAAACAAGATAATTTACTATCCTGCTGCCGACCCTCACCTATCCTACCATGGACCCCCATATAGACCACACACCTCCCCAAACTCTCACATGTTCTCTGTTTCTTTATTTTATTCTCACAAAGTCTTCCCCCTTCACTGTGTTATACAAGCTTGTGGATACGTCATGTTAGGTGTGTATATCACTACATGTTATATGAACACATATCCCGTCTATGGCCATGTAAGGTGCTGATCTAAGGGCACTGATAACGGAGCCCTTTAGCCTTGTAGTAGCAGCAAGCCTTTGCCTAACTAACACCACCCTGGTCGTCGAGTGAGCCAGTGAGGGATTACCCTTCTTATTCAGAGCACAAGCAAACTGCATTCTGAGAATGCAACATTAGTCACTTCTGAGTGGTAGCAGTAATGTCCACTTGCTACATGACACTTTACACCGGAGCTGTGCGCCATTTTAAGCACTTCCTGCCTGATATGACAACAAAAGAGAAAGGGGATGCAGACATTTTTCAAGGATCAGGATATGCGTTGACTTATGGAAGGCAATCTTACAGATGAGGTAGGTGTCTCAGTTCCATAATCACTCAGACACCAGACCAGATTTCATCCTTGGGGGGAACTCCGGCATGTCACCTGTACTGTGATCTCCAGTTGATCCCTTATATCATCAGTAACGAGAGGCTAAAGGATCCTGAAAGCACCAAAGAGATCCATCAGCAAAGCAGCATTGGATGGGCCTCATGACCACGTCCCTACAAGCAAGCAACGATAGAGAAAGGAACTTTTAGAGTGCTGTTGAAGTCACAACCATAAAATGAACAGCAGGTCACCTTCAAGTGTGTAGCTAAGAAATGGTTTCAGAGGGTATAGTTAATGGTCATTTTCAAAGGTATCTCTCCTTGTTGTCATGTAATGGGCATCTGTTATGGTGTACTGGCATCTATGGAGTCTGGTCCTGGCAGAAATGGCAGCAGCTGCTTTCTCAGGGCCTGATCTAAAAGTGCAAGCTAGTGATGGCTCTCATCTTTTTTACTTCTTGAGCACCGCCATCTTTTTCCTCCACAGGCATAGGTTAGAACAATACTGGGCCTTCTAGATTGAATCAACAGCTGATGCGTCATTTAATGCAGGTGATTAAAAGGGCCCAAGTGACCTTGTCCTGCTGAGTTGCTTGAAAGTTTCAACCTGTCATCCTCATCACCCCATCGGCATGGAAACAACCTCTTCTTGGTGTCTTTTTAAGTTGACATGGTGCATATTATCCTTCATTTCTTGCATTGTAACTTATTGCATTGGAACTTATTGCGAAAGGTAGATTTGTACCCAATCTCTGTGCATGCACAAGAATATATTGGGGAATTGATGTGATTGTCAAAAACAATTGTTAATGTACCCATTGAAACGGAAGACAGTATTGTTGAGGACTCTATGAGAACATTACTGTCTTATCCCTAGCCTCCTCTTCCTCTTCATAGACCAAAATATCATGTTGGGGTTTCTCGCCCTCCAGCTCGGTAGAAATGCTAAGTCGGCTCACACTCTGATCTGATTTGCATTCAAGTCGTAGTATGTCGGATGTGCCCTAGTGCAAGAGGGACTAGTCACTGTAATGCAGACTGCTACAAACCTATACACTCATGACCTGCTTGACTCTCTTCTTTGTCATAGTCCACAATTTCATATGAAAATGCCATAGAAATTCAACAAGAGTTCTCCAAACCATTACCAAAAACAGCAAGACCTCCTAATCTCAAACGTTCCAGAATTGGCATGGGTGACTTACTTCACCCAATTGTACAATAAGACTTCAGAATCGTCTGTTCGTCAACAAGACCAAGCTACAAAGATCTGGAACATAGAATTGGAACAGAATGAGAGTTTAACAAACATCAGGCATCTCAACTCATCCGGTGCTCCCGGCCTTGATGGGCTGACTAACGAAATCCTAAAAGCAAACCCTGAAACCTGGGCAGATCTTTGCCATCAGATCTTCAAATTAATAATGGATCTCAAACAAATCCCAAGCACATGGAAAACGGCAGTTCTGATCCCAATTTTCAAAGAAAGCCAAAAGAACAATGGCTTCAAACTATCAGCCGATAGCATTGTTTGTATCCCTTAGCCAAAATATTTGCCTCCATGTTGCTACATCGACTGACCAAATGGTCTATACTCTCTAATAAAAGAAATCCAAGTCAAACAGGGTTTGTTAAAGGTGAGGGAACTACCATCAACTTGATGATTCTGAATCTTCTCAAATTGGAGGCAATTAGAACAAAAACCAAAACATTTGAAGTGTTCGGAGATCTACAATTAGCTTTTGACAGTGTAAATTGTCAAACATTATGGAAGGAACTATACTCCTGCAACTGTTCAGTGGATCTTGTGGCAGCGAAGCAAGCATTGTATTTGAATACCTCCATACGTGTAAGACTATCAGCAAAAGGGGCAACAACAAACAAAATAATAAGGTGGAATGGAAACCGGGTTGTCCGTTAGCAGTCACACTCTTCAATTTATATATCTCGGACCTTGCAGTCCTTCAGGACACAATAAAAGCAAGTTTGCCCATTCTAATGATACACCTGTGCCTTGGATCATGTATGCAGATGACCTCGTACTACTTGACAAGACGCAGGTGGGTCTGCAAAGGCGAATTAATGCCCTTGAGAAATATGTTGAAGTTAAGGATCTCACCATCAATATAAAGAAATCACAAACCATGCCCCTCACATGCCAACGAGGAAAAAGGAAGCACAATGCTGCTTTCTACCTGAATACTAGCAAATTATAACACGTCAAAACCATCAAATACTTGGGGATACGGTTAAATCAGAGCTTCTGTGAACAGCATTGGGAGGATCAGCTAAGATTCGAAACTGAAGCATTGGCTTGGCATACATAAGAAATATGGGAAATTTTCTCTACGGCCAGTCATCGCTTTCTACCGTCAAAAGGCTGTCCCTATACTTACCCATGGAGGAGAGGCAACACTCAACTTATCATGGCAGAATTGGGACCTCCTTGAAGGTACATTTTGGCGAAAAATCTTGTCCCCCCCAAAGCTGTCAATTATAGCATAGAAATCTTTAGACGTTTTCATGAAAACTATAGTGGAAGAAAACCTCCCAACAATCGATATATTAAGAACCAGACCAAAATCTTCGAAGGACACAGTGCTCAACATATGGAAACTGGCCTGTATACAAATTATTGCCAAACTAGAATGCACATTAGAAACGCTGCAAATGCGGCCACTGACAGTAAAAACAAAAATACATCGAAACGATTGGATGGAGACCATAAATAAGAAAAGCTACGACAAATTGGTGATTCATTGTATCTACGAGAGTAGAGGTCTGAACCAGTTACCACCATATCTGAAGCTTTTTCCCTGTCAGCGGATCCGAGACCTATCCCTCTGAATACATCTCAATTTACTACTAACAAGAGAGGTTCTGGTACAATCATAAACACACCCTGGACAATTCAAATACCAGTCGTTTTTGTCAGGACCATCTCCAACCAGAAACTCTTTACCATTTCATCATGGAATGTGCAACCCTCACTAAGGAAATATTGAAGTATTGTGCCATGCTTCCGCCAGAATCCTCCATTTTATCTCCTGAGGATCATTGGGACACTTTGATGCTGGGTGGCCAAAAAAGTCTCATATTTAGAATCACCCAATTCTGGAGGTAAGTGATTGGAAAGACTTCCATATAGCTCAGTCATCGTACTATTAAATGATAGTTCCGAAACCGCCACTTGATGGACCTTGTTACCAAGGAGAATAACAGCTCTTTTTTATATTTTGGTTGCACTCCTATTCCCTGATCTATTGCATTTTTTTCTGTTTATCTTTTTATGTTTCCAGATAATTAATTGGATACAAAGATGCATATGGAGGATATAATTAAAAAGTTTGTAAAGAAAAACGAAATCATTTTATAAAAAAATAAAAGAAATTACCAAAAATAATACAGAATATCGTGCCATACAGGTAGCTATCCATTTACCAGTCATATCTAACACATGTGAAATTAAGGAGACATAGATAGGAACCAACCCTCAACAAGTTCGCAATTCTCTATAACTTCGTATTATCTATAAACCAGAGCAAACCCCCTGCCTCCTCCTCCCATTCCAGCTCCTCACTTACCCTTGAACCCTACCTTTAACCCTTGTTACCCTCGCACCCTACCTTTAACCCTCTGGTTGCATTCCCTATGTACATTGCTCGTTTGTTTCTCAGCTAGGTCCATGCTTTATAGATGCCATTCTTGTATACATATTTATGTACTGTCATCTTATAATTGTTAATTTATAACACACTTAATAACAGAGATTGGATTTTAAGCTGGATCAGGATTCAAACCTGTGCTGTGTTGGCTTGCTTCCAAGACAAACACGTTGCCCCTGAGCCATACCCCCTGAGCCATTTCCCCCTCACTTATGACAAATGCAGCCTTGAATGCTTTTGTACAGTCATCAAATACATGGTACAAGAACCGTGCCATGTGCCCAGGTATTGCTTTATTAGGCGCGGTACAGATTCATACAGTTTGCAGCCTGGTTGTGGGGCTTACATGCCAGATGCAGCCCGATTCGCAAAGTTACAGTGATCATATTCCACGTGAGGCCTCTTCTTCTCATGTACAGTCACACATGTTCAGTTACAGAATGGCATGACCTTTGCTCCAATTATACATATTATGGGGCTTCATATGCTCAAGTGCAGCCCCACACAACTTAATGCACCCATAATTACACAGCCACCCTAGTGGCTGTGTAGTTATGGTTAAGTTGCTAATCCCATAGGAAGAGCACTTTTTGGGTGGCTTATAACTTTGCTCCCCCTGGACGAATCCTCACCAAACTTTGCAAAAAAAAGTATATGGCCCACTCTGAATTGTTTTTGCACATTTTAGTGAGTTTTGGTTCAGCGCGGGGCAAAGTTATAGGGGGGGTCCCAAAATTTCTTGTTTTCCAATAGACATAATGGGAAAAAAACTTTGCACATGCCTACAGCTCAAACCGCTGGACGGATTTCCACCAAATTTGCAGCAAGAGCAGCGGCTTGGTCCCGAAAGTGTGCTTTTGTTAATTTGATGTAAATCCATCCAGTAGTTTCTTTTTTTTTACATGGCCTAAACGTAAGGCAAAAAAATTAGTGATATCTATGTCCTCTCCGCAGACACACTTTCCTGTTCGCTCCGCAGACAGAACACTGATTGGATAATCGGCTTATGTCATGTCCACAGACATGCAATGTGTTCGCCAATTGGCTGGGTTGAGGTGTGAGGCGCGTCACATTGTTTCGATGTGCCCGCCATCTTGGATTCGCTGACAGCACGGCGGCGAACAGAGGCAAAATGCAATTTTGGGGACTGTGCTGGTGTGCAGGAGTGATTGGGGAGGGTTGAGGAGTATGAGATTGGTCAAATACTGTATTTGTTTAGGTGGCAGGTGCCCTTGATGTGTTCACCATGCCCGCGGTCTTAGTGGCTGTCCGCGGACATAATGAATGCGCTACTAGCTAATTTACTTTAGTATGATGTTGGTTTTGAATTGTTAGTACAGCATTGATTATTATTAATATGATCTATAAGCAGCCCACATACCACAGTCAAAATATTTGGTAGTATAGGAGTGTTATGCTGCAGTGGTTGTGGCCAGGGCCTAGAATCTTGGGTGCATGGCTGAATATGCTAAAGTATTGGATACTTACTGGTTGAGTTTTTTGTGGTTGTATGCAGTTTTTTCATGACATGGGTAACTGTACCAGACATACTTTTTCGATCTCTGTGATAAAAGAAAAGATCGTATGTTAGAGCAGGTAGTTCATAATGAGTTATTGCATCTGTTTTTTTTTACCCTCATATTTAGTACTTTACAAGTACTGTAGTTCAAACCAGTGTACTGCACAATTTGCTCAGTTTCTGTGTTTGTTTTCTAAATCATTGGGTCTGTGGGAAAAAAAATCCATGCTGGATTAAAAAAAAAACCTTATATGTTGTGGTACAATATATTGCTTTCATTGTTTTACTGTTTATTTCTTGTTGCAGATTTTTGGGGCAATTAGATACCTGTTGGTGTATTCTGTTTGTTTATTTTTACTTTTATGCTATTCATCTATCTGTTGGGTTGTTGCAGATTTTTTGGGGCCGTTAGGTACCTGTTGGCATTTTCTAACTGTATTTTTGTTGTTTGATTTTAGTAGTATTTGTTTATCTGTTTATTTGTTGCAGATTTTTTGGGGCAGTTAGATACCTGTTGGCGTATTCTAACTGTATATTCCTCGTTTTTTTTTAGTGGTATTTATTTATCTGTTTGCTTGCTGCAGAATGTTGGGGCAGTTAGATACCTGTTGGCGTGTTCTAACTGTGTATGTTTTCTTACATTTTAGTGGTATTTATTCATCTGTTTGCTTGTTGCAGAATCTTGGGGCAGTTAGATACATGCTGGCGTACTCTAACTGTACACAGTTTTGAAGTTGATGTTTTGCTTATGTTCATACACAGATTACGTATAAAATTTTGGTTTTAAGAATATTAAGTAAGCGTTTACAGGATTTGCTGGCAATCTCTGCTTTAGAGTAATGGTACTATCATTACATTCGAAACCATCTACAATTCTTTTTTATATATGCAGTGTAGTGACCTGCATTGGTTGTGGCTCCTGCGTGATAGATTATACCTATTGTTGTGAAGGTTTGCTTACCAAGGGATACTTGCCCATGTGTGAATCCAGTCAGCTTACAGTTGTTGTTAGTACCATCTGAATTGTAACGTAAAAGCATTACTATTACATATTTACTATGTGTCTGTATTTTTAAGGTGGAGCGATAATCTGAATTGAAGGTAGTACATAATCTGCCATGGTTTGTACAAGTTGCTGAAATGGAATGGATTCACAGTTAGGTATGAATACATACACAAAGCATTCATTAGGGACTTCTTGCAGTGCACATGGCTGCAGAGAGTGCATGTATGTGTCCACATGTATGAAAGCTTTCATTTATAGGTATGTTTTTGTTTTCCAGTACTTGTAGTACATTAGCAATTATTGCGGATCTTCTTGTGAGTTTATAGTGAATTTGACAATTCCAGCACAGTAGTCCAATTCTTGTCTTATTCCATGAACACTGTAAGTGTTATCAGGATTGTTGGTTGCATTTCTATGAAGGACTAACATTTGCAAACACAATTGTTCTGCACTGTGTAAGTAAATGTTCTCAATAATTGGTGGCAATTGGAATATAATATTTTTTGCTACATTTGCATAGCAATGTACAGCAGTTACATTTGAAAATGTGAATGGACCTGGTAGTTCTGTGTGGAAGTAATTTATTTGGGGTGTAGGTTGCTTCTTTGAAGAAGCAGTTGAGTTACTTTGACCACTAGATTCTTGTTTGATTGTGGTACTTGAGGAAGTATTAGTTTCTTTGTTTTTCTTTGGAGGAATTGTAGTGATATCCCATATCGTTTCAGTTTGAAGTAGTTTTCCTTTACAACGTTTTGCTTGTTGTGGAACAGGATAGGTTTTCAGATGGGGGGTGTGGAGTGAATGCAGCCTATTGTATTCTAGAATGCAAGGAATATCAGCCTTTACTTTACTTGCATCAAAGTTGATTAGAAATAGCATGTCAAGTGTACGTAAGCGTGATAGTGCTTCATAGCTCATGCCTTCTTTAAAGACTGTGCTACCAATATCTATTAATGCTTTATCTCGGATAAGACCTTGTGATTTGTGAATGGTCATTGCGTATGCTAGAGTTAATGAAAATTGTTCTCTGTGTACATACATGTCTTTGAAAATAAGGAAGCGGGCTGTTGAGCGTCCTATCCTTTTAACTTCTGATAGTTTGTCAAAGAGAATATTGACAAATTGAATGTTGTTGTCACGTGGGTATGTTTGAAAGCCAACTGTACCAAGTGCTCCATTAACTAGTCCTTGCCCCATGTCAAGGTTACGTTTAAGCATTACTCTACAGTTCAAAGATAATTTTAATATTTTCTCCAAACCAGCTGTGGCTTGTTGACACATGGGTAGTGTCATACCATGTATGTCCAGTTTATCTGTGGAACAAATTTCAATTATTGGTTCTATTTCTTTTTTCAATATTGTTTCATTGAATTTGGAACAGCTTGCAAGAGTTGGCATCAAGGACATACAATTGACATTTTTGTGTGCTAATTGTTGCATGACATCAGTAGCACATGAGTTATAGCCATAGAGTGTATGGATGTGCCTAGTCTTTAATATTGATATGCTTCTTGAGATAATACACCAACTGTAATACTTTTTAAAATGTTGGTGTATGTGAGGTCTGCAGACTGGCACATGGTTTCAGTTAATTCTTTGTATTGGAAATGTTGCCAAAGGTTGACATTTCCTATGCTGCCAAGAGTTTTACGGCACAATTTGTGCCCTAAGGTTTTAAAAATAGGTTCAGCTTTCACTGGTGTCAATTGAAGATCTCTGAAAACAATAATGTGTTTTCCTCCAAAGAGCTGGTCGTAGTCTGTTTTGAGGACCTCTTGTAATCTGAGGTGAATCAAAGCCAACATTAGGTTGGAGACAATGCTCACCTCATCTATTAGCAGCATTTTCATTTGATTGAAAACTCTGCGTAGTTCCATTGCAGCTTCTGTGGAATGTTTGTAATAGTCTAATTTGTTTTGGTGTTCTACTGGAAGGACTACTAATGGGTGTAAAGTGACACCACCTGTGTTGTAGGCAGCTAAACCTGTGGGGGCAGTTACAACAGCTGACAGTTTGTTTGTCAATTGTAGAAGGATCTTGATGATGATTTTGATTAAGAATTTTTTGCCTAAGCCAGCTTCACCACTCACATATAGCAGTATAGGTTTGTAGTCTTGGCAGGTACAGTTTTTATTTTCATGTTCAACACCATGTTCAATTTGTTTTGTTATTTCTTGGAAAATGCTACGCACTCATTGTTCAGTTGTGATTTCAGTACAGCAAAGTCTTCTGTAGCTTGTTCATACTGACATGTAGTGTTTTCTACTTGTGTCATGGCTGATTCTGCCTAATTTGTTATTAGTGGCTGTCCAAGTGGTTCTTGGCTTCCTGTTCACAAGGTTGACTACTGTTGGGAGTGTCCACTTGTATTTGGGCCCTGAGTTCTTCTTTGTGTTGCTTTTCATTGTGCAACATTGTTTGGTAATGTGTAAAGTTTACGTCTGTTACAGTGCTTTCATTTGCTTTGAAAGTGTCTTCATAGGAGTCATATGTATCCAGTAACACTTCTTCTTTTCTCCATGGTTTGAAAAGTTGTAGCAGGAACATGTAATACAGTTCTTTATGAGTTTTTAATGACAATTTGATATGATTAATTAAGCTGTGTTTGCTAAGTTTCACTAAGCTGCCTTCACAATTTACCACTCTGTATATATCTTTCTTTTCATCTGGTTTAAAATTATTTTTGTATGTGAAGTTTTGAGCTACATGGTAGAGACACATGGTTTCCAAAGTGGTACTCCTGTTTGGGTAGTATGTGTCTAGTAAATTGTTTTTCAAAATGTCTTGGCTGTTGGGATCATTTTTGGCTATTGTTTCTATGTCCTCATATGATTTGAAAACTCTTTTTCTAGATTTTGCAGAACCAAGACTTAGCCTACTATATTGTCAGATTTTCCATAAAAGGCATTACCGGTTAAATGCTCTACAGCTTCACAGCAGCCACATTCTCTATGAGAGAGCATTGTTATGCCTAAACTGTGCAATTTCTATGATAGTGTTTTGTCAGATGATATGTCATCCCAGAGGTCCTGAAGCTCTGTTTGCTCTGCTTTGTTGAGTAGGCTGTGACATATTATACAACTGCAGTGGAATTATCTGCAATGTACCTCACATCTATGTTTGCATTCCATAGGAGGGCAATGATTGCATTGTAATCATTGATGTATTTTGATTCTTCTGTTCTTTTTATGTAATATGTGTTCTTAGGTGATTTACCTTTGACACTATGTCTGACTGAAGACATGAAGCTGTTTACTTGACCTGTTGCTGAAACTGGTCTAGGGAAAACAAAACAGCATTTGTTGTAGTATTTCCCTTTTTTTATATTTGCGACGGCAATAGTTCCCACGTTTGTGTCTTTGAAATTGTACAATTTGTGCTTGAAGGTCACTATGGGCCTCATTACGTGAATGGAGGTAGCCATGGAGCTATTAACTCCATAGCTGCCTCCGTTCCGGGCTCCATTACCAGGTTCCTGCAATTGGGAATTACTGGGTTACTCCGACATAGGAGGACCCGGTAATTCCTCCTTGCAGGAACCCATCCCCATTCCCATTGAGCCCATAAAGGGCTCAATGGGAATAGGGATGGAGGTAACAACGGGCACATTATGTGTGTCCTGTTGTTTCCTCCTTCTTCCCCTCGCAGGACCCAGAAAGCACACCTGGTCTTACCAGGCGTGCAATCCGGGTCCCGCAATGGGAAGCTCGTAATCGGCGCTCCCGTAATAAAGGGGGCCGGGCCCGTACCGGCCCCCTTCATTACGGGAGCGCCAGCCTTATAATGAGGCCCCATGTGTTGTTTGTGAAGGGATTTCACAAGTGACATATTTTTGGATGAACTGCAAAACAGTGGCATCACTGTCCTGACCAAATTTAGGAGCATCTTTAATCCATAATAGCATGTGGATGTGTGGTGCTCCTCTGGCTTGGTACTCTTTTCTCCAAAAGAAGTATTGAACTTCTCTGAGGGGAGGAACAGTCATATTACATATAAAGTGTAGCATAGCAATTAAGTGATGATAGAAATATCTTGATACATTTACAGGATTTAGAGGGCACAGTTCTCCTGGTGTTTTTATATCTATAGTTTGTTTTATTTTTGTTTGCTATGCGTAGGAAATCGCATAAATCTTCCCATGCATATTCTGCACAACTTAATGTTACAAACAAAGTGGGTGGGCCAAGGTTTCTTATCATACAGCGTATATCTCCGTGATGTCAGAACCAGTATTCTTTTGTATCACGCATGTTTGCTAAAAGTTTTGTAATACTTGACTGTAAAAACTCATCTTTCTCTTGCACTTTTTGTAATAATTGCATAGCTGACATATTTTGAAAATGGGTACCTGATTTTAATGTGTGTGCAACTCCGTAGCATAGAGTTGCTAGTTCACTTTCAAAGAGAAGGTGGAATATGTATTCCACGTTTTGTCTGAATCTGGGGTTGTCAGAATACATTCGTAGAGAGTGATGTTCTGATGCTGTTATCTGTGTGGGTCTATCATCGTACCTTCCTCCTATTCCACTAGGAAGGAGTAGCGGAAAGGCCCATGCTTCTATACTTTTTCCCCATATGCTGATTGGAGATCCTTTGACTTGTCGCATTTGGTAGGTTTCAAGCACATCTTCCATAGCGTCTTTAGAGTGCAAAAGAATGAATTGTATAATGGTCTAAAATATTGGATTCTGTGGTAGGATTTAGAAGTTGGAATTGACCAGTTTGTGGTGACTCTTGAATTATTTCAATGGTTTCTCTCAGGTTTTCTTCAATATTAATTTCTTTGTAGTATCCATTGTTGTTTTGTATATATTGCAGGGCTTGTCTAACTTTATCTAAGTCCACGAGTTGTTGCCAATTTATTTTGTCTTTTGTAGGTACGCCATTTACTAAGACAATTAAAGATTGATATAATGGCCGTTGCACTCATAGAGTGTGTACATTTTCTGTGAGATGTAATGGTAAATAAACTACTTTGCCACAAATACCTTTGGCTAATTTAGAGGGAGGTAATTTTGCTGTTTTTGGTTGGAGGCGTATTATTTCTTGAAATGGGTGCACTGCTTTAATTATGATGCTCTCATATAAATTTAGTTGTTGCAGGGGTTTTGCCCCTCGAATCATTCCAAGTTATTTGTGATAGCACGTGAATGCGTATGGTTGTTGTCAAGTTTTGCAGTGCAGTAATTGCAAAGTATTAAGGGGTCAGTAATGTCATATTTGTTTTCTGCTATAAGTTAGAGAGCTAATTGGAACCATTTTGAATCTTCATTGTCTTCTATTTTGTACGTTATGCGTAGAGTTTTTGTGGTACTTTTATAAGAAGTCCTGTGGCAACACATGCACACATGGTTTGGTACTTCAGCGGAGGTACTTTTAAACTTTAGTATTTCTTTTTTGTATGTGTTTAATAGAAGGTTGCTATTTGTACAGTAGTTCCTAGTTTGTTGTACATCTATTTCATTTTGTAAGTGGCTTACAATTCCAAAATATGTTCTCTGGATATGGTCTAATTTTTCGATTAGTTGTTTGGCTGTGCCATGTAGAAGATTGTTATTTAAGTTGGCTAGTGCTAAAGCAGGACTTTTAGCATAGTAGAGTTTTTGGACTAGATTTCTTATAGTTGAATGAAGTGTTGATATCATTTTGATATAATGGAAGGTGCTTTTGCAAATAGGTCCTGAAATGCAGGCTAATGAATGTCCTTATAGTCCTGTGTATTTGTGCACTGGACAGTCATCCATATTTTGTACTAGTTTAATTTAGAATTTGTCTTTGCTCTTTACATACTGATTGAGCAATTGGCGTAAAGATTCGAAAGATTTTTTAGCAATGTTACACATTTATGTGCACGGCCATTTGTAGACTGGATGTTTTGGTTCAGTAGATTGGGGAGGTGATTCTGAGTTGTCTGGGGCTATTTGAGTGAGCAGAGTTTCTTGTTCCATAATGGTGTTATTAAGTTTTTCATACCCTCGTCCACTGCTATGTATGGCAATTGGGTTTGTTTGCTTTTGTTTATATGGTTCTTCATTACAATATGGTTCTGTGGTCGTGGTGTGACTCCATTCACCTCCACAGATGTTTGAGAAGCTATTTTTGGTGACATTCCGTTTATTGAGAAGTCTTTTTTGTAGTTTAGTAGTTAGTTTTTTGTTAGTGCTTTCATCCTGTTTAAAAATAAAATAAATAACTTCCTTTTGAGAAGGATTGCACTTTCTATGAGAGCTTCTAGGATTAATTTTCTACGGTAGATTTTAAGGGTTGTGCATGATTTGTCTCCTGTTTTTAAAAGGTTCTGAACGACTCTGTGGCAGAACATTTTTTGTAAAACTTTTTTTTGGTATGTTTACTTGCCACTACATCAAGATTTATAGGTCCAGTGTTAGCAGTAGTGGTAGTTGAAGTCTTGTTAATCACTTTCTGTTTGGTTTTACATTTTGATAGAGGAGGGAAAGTTTCTGTACTGGAAGCTTGTTTTGTTTTGCTTATTGACTGTATTAGCTGTTTTGTTTGATCTTTTTGTACAAAATCGGCTAGAGATGGATGCTTATTTTGGACACTTTTACTTTGATTTGCTCTACTTCTGCATTGCTTTCTCTGGAGTTGCTTTTTGGTAGGCATTCTTTGGGGTCTGTTGGAGAAAAAAAAGAAAGTGTGGGTTGGGCTGTTGTGCAGTGTATGCGTGCTTTGTGCATGAGTGTCTGAGTATGATGGTGTCATGCCGTGAGGTGGGTGGTGCCTGTGGAGCCGCTGGTGGCGTGGACGCTAATTCCCGTCGCACACAGCTGCCTACCCGTCACGCCCTCCTGTAGCACTGTTCTAGTTGTTGCACGCTGACGCGGCCCGGAGCATAAAATCTGCTTCTTCCGGGTTGCGGACGCATCACAACGCTTCCGGTTTCGTCCGCTAGTGCTGTTTTGCTTTGAGCCTTCCCTGCCTACTCGTCCATTGTATTCTTGTCGGGGTCCCGGTCCCCGATCGGGTCCCGACTTTCCCCTCTTCTTTTCCACCTTTCTTCCTGCTCAGTGTTCCTTTCTTCTGTTCCTTTGCCTTCGCTTGCTCCTCCCTTCACTCTCCCTCCAGTTCCTGCTAGCCCTCCCCCTTCCCATTTTCTCTCTTGCCCTGTTTCCCTGCTCTTCCCTCCTGCTGTTGCTCTCCCGTGTACCAGATTCCCGGCCTGTATTTTGGATTGCCTTTTCCTTACCCATTGGGATTCCTCCTGCTGTTGCTCTTCCGTGTATCAGATCCCGGCCTGTATATTGGATTGCCATCTTCTCCTTGTTCTATTTCCTCGTGCCTGGTTCCCATTACCGAGCCAAACACTGGTTGGACTGCACCCATCCGGGGCTTCTACTAATTCTTCCGCTGGATTACTCTTATGGTCCGGCCTCATCTTCAAAAGTGGCCAGTCTATGCATCTCCAGAGAGACACTGAGATCGCTCAGGGGTTTTTTGTGCCTTAGGGCTTTTTCCCCTTTCTCGGCGTTCCCGGGAGGGGCCCCCTGGTCACCTTTTTAAGCGACACAGTGGCTTCTTTCCGTGGCCGTCCATACCTGCACAATAAAAAGGAGCCATCAAGAAGAACAGAAAAGAAGGGTTCTAGGAAGAAGGACGAAGGTGAGGAGTTAGGGGAGGGAGGAGATTCGGAGTCTACGTTCTCTGACGAAGATATCACAGTTCATGGTGACAGTTTGCGACGCAGATAGAGATCAAGATGGCCACCCCGCAGCAAGTACAAGAACTTGTAGCCGCAGTTCAGAGTTTGAATTTGGAAATGCAGAATATTCAGGCAGCTAATGCTACCCTTCAGCAACACATGACTGAGAGGGAACGACCTTCTACTGTCCTACCACCACTTCGCTTAGTGTCGGGCAAGTTTGATGGCTCGCCTAAAAGGGTCAAAGAATTCCTGGACGCCTGCAATCTACACTTCTATTTTCACCCCCAAACATTTGCCTCCGACCATGCCAAGGTGGGGTTTATGATCACCCATATGACAGGTAACGCCCTGGCATGGGCCACCCCACTGGTGAACCAGCCTTACCCAGTTTTGCAGGACTACAATGCATTCAAGACCTTGATGCAGCAGACCTTCCTGCGTACCGAAAGCACTTTTTTGGCATCAGAAGATCTTCTTGATATCCGACAAGGAAGTTCGGATCTTCTGACATACATAACAGCTTTTAAACAAGTGGCAGCTGAAGCTGGGTGGCAGGAGCAGGCACAGTATGCCATTTTTCGGCGAGGTTTGAGAGAAGACCTAAAAGATGAACTAGCCCGGATTGAAAGGCCCGTATCCTTTGCTGAGCTCCTGACCGCTACACTCCGAATCGACTTCAGAATGACAGAACGACGCATTGAAAAAAAGAGAACCAAGTTAAATGTACCCCCTCTCTTGGAAACTCACCCGTCCACTTCAGTACCCTTCCCACGAACCTCCAAGGAAGAACCAATGCAAGTTGGCACAACTCGAGCCCCGCTCACACCGGAGGAAAAACAAACTGCACAGGGATGGCTGCCTGTGCATGTATTGCGGGGCATCCACACATATGCTACGGGATTGCCCGAATGTTCCACCCAGAAGGTCGGGAAACGCTCGCCCTCGGTAAGTGTTGGGACTCACTACCGAGGGGCTGGTCCAAGTCCTTATGCTCCTCTATCGGTGTCCTCATCGGAAACTTCGGAGGACTCACGTTTGATGGTGCTCACAGTAACTCTCAAATTGGAGGCAACGGAAGTGACAACCTTAGCTCTACCTGATTGTGGGGCAGCCAGCAATTTCATAGATACTCACTGGGCCGAACACAAGGGTGTCAAAAGAATAGCCAAACAAGAAGATCAGAAGGTAGAAGGGGTGGATAGCGAAACATTGAGCTCGGGCATGATCACCCACACCACCGAAGAACTCAACAACACTCCGAAAAGATCATCATTGACATAATCAGAGCCGCTCACTTCCCCATCATCTTGGGAATATGCTGGCTACGCAAGCACAACCCCAATATTGACTGGATGAAGAACTTACTGAAATTTCAGTCCCCCTTTTGTAGGTCAGAGTGTTTACCCGAGCCCAAATTTGTAACTGTTAAAACTACAAACAGTTGTGAGACCAAGACCGTACATTGTTTGCCCCATTACCTAAAGGAGTTTACTGAGCTAGTTAGAGAGAAGAAACCCATCAAACTACCTCCACACCGACCCGAGGATTGTTGCATTGACTTAACTCCGGGAGCTCTGGTGCCATTTTGCAGGATGTTTTCGCTTTCATTGGAGGAGAAACAATTCCTCTGAGAATATTTGGACAGCAATATGGCCAATGGGCTCATAAGGCCTTCGAAGTCCCCCGCAGAGGGCTCTATGTTTTTCATTTTCAAGAAAGAATCCAAAGAATTAAGGCCCTGCATTGACTATCGAGGCTTAAATAAGGTCACAGTGAAAGATCGTTATCCCATGACTTTGATAACTGAGATCCTACAAGCAGTCCATCGAGCCATAATATTTACCAAACTTGATTTAAGGAATGCTTACCACCTTCTCCTCGTACAGAAAGGAGACGAATGGAAGACTGCCTTCCGGACTCCATTTGGACTCTTTGAGTATCAAGTGATGCCGTTCGGATTGGTTAACGCCCCTTCAGTATTCCAACGTTTTATGGACAGACTATTTTCCGATCTGTTATGTCAAAGCACTTTAGTGTATCTCGACGATATCCTGGTGTACTCCAACAATCCTGAGGAACACAAAGTGCATGTCAAGGAGGTCTTCCGAAGACTTAGAGACAACCACTTGTCAGTCAAACTCGCCAAATGCATGTTTTCTGCCTCGTCCATCCCTTATTTGTGGTATATCCTGTCTAATCAAGGAATCTCGATGGATCCCAACAAGGTGTCTTCCATACTAGATTGGCCATCACCCACTTCGGTTAAAGAGATCCAAAAGTTCTTGGGTTTGGCTGATTTTTATCGGAGATTCATCCCAAATTTTTCTCAAAAGATCATACCCATTACTACACTTCTCAAGAAGACAGTTGTGGAGACCTCAAAGAAGCATTTTGTGCAGCACCCATTTTACACAGCCAGATCAAAATCTGCCCTTTATCCTAGAAACCGACGCCTCAGCAGCCGCCATAGGAGCTGTTCTCCTACAAGAAATTCAGGGAGTAGAACATCCAGTCGCTTATTTCTCGAAAACCCTAAATGTCAGTCAAAGGAACTACTCCGTCATTGAACCTGAATTGCTGGCCATGAAATCTGCTTGTGTGGAATGGCGCCATCTCCTTCAGGGAGGCAGGTATCCATTTACCATTCAGACCGACCATAAGAACCTGCAGGTCCTGAGGCAATTCGAGTGTTACAACACCCGACAGGCTCGATGGGCTCACTTCTTCTCCCAATTTGATTTCCATTTGATTGGTCCCCTAACCAAGAGCATCAGAGTGATTTTCACGTTTCCCAGACAGGTAAAGGAGGATTCGGGAGGTCGTTTTGAGGTTGAAAAACATCCCAAGAACCTGACGTATGAAATCAGAGATGGTCTCTACTTGGTAAAGGGTAAACTATACTTACCCACACGTGCCTTTCGCAAGATGGCATTGACCTGGTGCCATGACTCTAAACTTGCGGGTCATCGAGGCGCAACAGGCACTCTTGAGTACCTACACAGACACTTTTACTGGCCAAGAATGAGAGAGGACGTTGATCGGTACGTTCGGTCTTGTATTGTCTGTCTTCAAAGCAAATCTTCTCATCACCGACCGATCGGATTGCTTGAACCATGTGCTGTCCCGGATGGCCCCTGGAGCTCTATTTCAACTGATTTCATTGTGGATCTACCTCTATCTCAGGGATGCACGTGTATAATGGTGGTTATAGATTCATACACCAAGGTGGCTCACTTCTCCCCTTTGCCCGGTGTCCCAACAGCAGCAAGAATGGCGGAAGTGTTTCTCCAGGATATCTTCAGGTTACACGGAATGCCCACGAAAATAATCTCAGACAGGAGCAGTCAATACACTTCCCGCTTCTGGAAAGCCCTCTGTGATAGGCTGGGTATCGAAAGAGCCCTCACATCTGGTTTTCACCCACAATCCAACGGACAGACCGAACGCCTTAACGGAACCCTTGAACAGTACCAGAGGTGCTTCACCAACTCCCAGCAGGACAACTGGTACTCGTTATTGTCTTTGGCAGAATTCTCCTATAATAATTCTGTACACTCAGCTCTTGGGTTTAGTCCCTTTTTCTGTACCTATGGCTACCATCCTCGATCTATTCTTCCTGTCTCTGGCCTTTCTACTGACTTGCCATCAGTAGATTCTTCACTCACTCTCCTTAGAGAAATACACAAGAAGGCGGGGGAAGGCCGTAGGGCTGCTCAAGAGCATTACAGGTCTCAAGCCAATAAACACTGCCAACCTGTCGCTGGGTGGGAAGTGGGATCTAAAGTAATGCTTTCCACGAGATACTTACCTCGATGGGCTCATCCTTCCAAGTTGTCCCCCAAGTTCTTAGGGCCCTACAAGATAGTACAGAAAATCAACCCTGTTGCTTTTCGTTTAAAACTTCCAACCAGCCTCAACAGGGCCAATCCGGTCTTTCATGCCTCACAGCTAAAGAACTTTCATGTAGACACCTGGACACGTCAGGCGGAGAGAGTCACAATGCTTCTGGCTTCCACTCATGAAGAATATGAGGTAGCTCAGATCTGCGACTCTAGCTATCGCAGAGGCAGATTGGAATATTTGGTAAAGTGGAAAGGCTTCCCCTCCTCTGAGAACACCTGGGAACCCATCTCACATATTACAGCCCCTTCCCTACTGCGCAGGTTTCATTTTTTTCATCCAGGTAAACCAGGGGGAGGGAACTTTAGGAGGGGGCATACTGTCATGCCGCGAGGCAGGTGGCACCTGTGGAGCCGCTGGCGGCGCGGACGCTAATTCCCGTTGCACACTGCTGCCTACCCGTCACGCCCTCCTGTAGCACTGTTCTAGTTGTTGTACGCTGACGCAGCCCGGAGCATAAAATCTGCTTCTTCCGGGTTGCGGACGTGTCGCAACGCTTCCGGTTTCGTCCGCTAGTGCTGTTTTGCTTTGAGCCTTCCCTGCCTACTCGTCCATTGTATTCTTGTCGGGGTCCCGGTCCCCGATCGGGTCCCGACTTTCCCCTCTTCTTTTCCACCTTTCTTCCTGCTCAGTGTTCCTTTCTTCTGTTCCTTTGCCTTCGCTTGCTCCCCCCTTCGCTCTCCCTCCAGTTTCTGCTAGCCCTACCCCCTTCCCATTTTCTCTCTTGCCCTGTTTCCCTGCTCTCTAGTGTTTTTTATTTCTTCCTTTTTCCTGCCTTTTCCTTGCCGTTGGCATCCCTCCTGCTGTTGCTCTCCCGTGTACCAGATTCCACCTTTCTTCCTGCTCGGTGTTCCTTTCTTCTGTTCCTTTGCCTTCGCTTGCTCCCCCCTTCGCTCTCCCTCCAGTTTCTGCTAGCCCTACCCCCTTCCCATTTTCTCTCTTGCCCTGTTTCCCTGCTCTCTAGTGTTTTCTATTTCTTACTTTTTCCTGCCTTTTCCTTGCCGTTGGCATCCCTCCTGCTGTTGCTCTCCCGTGTACCAGATTCCCGGCCTGTATTTTGGATTGCCTTTTCCTTACCCGTTGGGATTCCTCCTGCTGTTGCTCTTCCGTGTACCAGATCCCGGCCTGTATATTGGATTGCCATCTTCTCCTTGTTCTATTTCCTCGTGCCTGGTTCCCATTACCGAGCCACACACCGATTGGACTGCACCCCTCCGGGGCTTCTACTGATTCGTTTGCTGGATTACTCTTCTGGTCCGGCCTCATCTTCAAGAGTGGCCAGTCTACGCATCTCCAGAGAGACACTGAGATCGCTCAGGGTTTTTGTGTGCCTTACGGCTTTTTCCCCTTTCTCTGCGTTCCCGGGAGGGGGCCCCTGGTCACCTTTTTAAGCGACACAGTGGCTTCTTTCTGTGGCCGTCCATACCTGCACACAAAAAAGGAGCGATCAAGAAGAACAGAAAAGAAGGGTTCTAGGAAGAAGGACGAAGGTGAGGAGTTAGGGCAGGGAGGAGATTCGGAGTCTACCTTCTCTGACGAAGATATCACAGTTCATGGTGACAGATGTTAAGTATGATTGTAGAGGTGTGTGATTGTGCAATGGGCAGGTACATCAAGTTGGGAAGGCTATTCTTGTATGAGTTTGTTACTATACTGGGCTTCAGTGACAATATAAAGTATGTAGCTGGCAAGGGGAAGCACTAATATTACATCTAATGGTAAAGGGTGAATATATGTGTTTCTTCTACAACACTAAAATGCTAGTGTGTTTGAGTAACAGACCATTATGTTAGTTCTGTACTTATTTTTTGTAAGGAACGAGTAGGTTTCTTCTAAGTCCTTGTTAGTACTTCAGACGCTGCTGCTTTTCAGGAGACTGGTGTTCACTGAAAGTGTAAAAGAAAGAAGTTAGTGCATATGTGTGTTTATAGCACTTTCGTTAATGTAGACATTGTTTAGCACTTTTCTTTGCCTATGTGCATCCTGTATATTTTATTTAGAATCTGTTAGTTGAATATGTTTTTCGAATGAGTATAATAGTAAACTTATAGAGCACACTTGTTTTTTTAATGTTATGTTAATGGATGTTAAGAGATAGAAGAAATAATCACATGCAGGTTGTGCTATTTTTACAGGGTAAATGGCAGAGATTGCATATAAAAGCATTCAATGTATGCCTTTGTGAAGGTGTGGGTAATAAAGCAGAAGGATTTGATATAAAGGCAGTGGTGTTGTTTGATCTGGGAGCCTTTCTAATGATATTGGGCCTCATTACGACCCAGGCGGTAAGGGGTTTACGGCAGCGTTAACAGCGCCGACCCTTACCGCCTGAGTACGAGGTCCCTTAGCGCCATGGCGCTTTTAACACCTGCTTTTAGCAGGTGTTAAAATCCATGGCGCTAAGGGACCATGGAGTTAATTACGCCACCGTAATTTACGGTGGCGTAATTAACGCCTTCCCCACTCCCATTATGCCCTATGGGGCAAAAATGGGAATGGGGAAGGGTAAATGGGGATTGGGGACTTACCGCCCCGCCAAGGTCGGAATGGGGCGGTAAGTCCGCCAACCACCATGGCGTAAACATAGTTTACGCCATGGTGGTAAAGTCACGGCCAGGTGGTAACTTACCGCCTGGGTCGTAATGAGGCAAATTGTCTGTGTGTGTGCTTGAATGAGGATATATGTACTCATGTTGGCTGTGTGTAATTTTATAACACACTGGAGAGTCTTTTTCATAATTATACTGTTATTTTTCACATGTTATAATATAAAAACATATTTTTATAGATAGGTGTGTGTGTAAACAAACATTTGGAGAGCTGAAAGCTTTGCAAGTGACACGTCATCATAGCAGATGGGAGAAATGACAGTAAGTTCATTTTACAGTTTATACAGGGTCAGTGGCATTTACTTTGTTCATAATTTTATTTATTTTGTTTTACATTTTTAAAGCACTTAAAGAGCTCGCGGGCATCAAGGCGCTGATACAGGAATTGTTTGTTTTTTAGTTGCGTATTTATTTTGCTTCAGTTGTCTATTTATAACGTGTTTAAACACCCAGAGGTTTCTAAGCGCAGACCCGGGGATGGAATCTGCGTTGCTTTGTGTCGTCTTGCTTTCAATGCGCGCACGTTGCCGCTGAGCTATGCTCCCGGGATGTATTGTATTTCTAGAAGAGGTGTACATATATTGTGTAGAAAATATTCATGCCTGTAGTCTGTGTTCTTGCATGTGGATGTCCTTGAATATGAAAGTGGAAATCTTGGGAAGTTTTATAGTAGTTGTTGCTGTAGGTCCTTTGCCGTGACAGTCGAATTGTACTGGGAGTGATCAATAGTACATCGAAAGTGCTGATCTGTGATGACATAGTTAGATGTAGAGTTGTTGTATGTGATTGGTGGATGATTTTGTGACTGCTTAACAGTAGCCAATGAGGAAATGGTGCAGAGAGTGCAGTGGAAAGCGTATAAGGGCTGCCCTCAGTGTTACTTAGGCGCTCAGTGGACAGCGGTGGCTGTTCGCAGACAGGACATGCTACATCCGGGGTTTCCGAGCATGAAGTGGGAGTGTATTTTGAGGATTAGCCAATCAGGTGTTGAGGTTCTGCTTCGTATTGAGAGAGGCTGTGTGTAGTGAAGATGGCGGAGGTGCAGAAAGTCAGGGTGTTGGTGGTTGGAGATATGTTTGTGAATGGTTTGGAGAAGTATGCAAAATCTTGGAATGTGGCTAATCATTTTGACACAAAAGGAGTGCATGTGCTGTGGAGCACTGTGCCTGATTTGAATTTGCAGGCAATTCTAGTAGTTTGTCAGGATGTGGATAGGTTTCATAGTCCACATGTAGTTGTCCTACACTGTGGTGCTTTGCATTTGGGCTATGTTCGTGGCCCTACTTTGTTGGAAGATCTGCAAGATTTGGTTCAGGCAATCATGAAAGTCCTTCCAAATGCCAAGGTTATTTTTTCTGGGTTGACACCTAGGGCAATATGGGACAATACTTCTGTTTTTTGTCCTTAGCAAAATGTTGTTAGGTGCTTAGTCAACGAGGCATGTTTGGTTTTGTGACTAGATCGGGCATGTTGTTTTGCAACAATGACAACATTGAGTCTGGTAATGTTGATTACTTTAAGGAAGATGACATTTCTTTATCTTTATGGGAAATCCCATGGTGTTTTGGAACGTAAGGGTTGCTTTGGAGAAGCTAAAGTGAAGATTTTTGGAGGAAAATAAAAAAAATAGAAAATAAAAGGTGTTTCTGAGCATCTGCAAAAAACCCCCAAAAAATAGCTCTTTTCAGACCCAACTTCAAAGGGGAAATGGGGCACACTATTTAAATTTTCATCCCCCACGCTCAGATTTTTCGATTTCTCCACGGACAGCGCAGTTGTTCGCAGGCAGCACGTATTACATACAGGGATTTTGGGGTTGCAAGGCATGCAAATGAAACTGAGCAAAGAAGGGATTGGTCAATAAGGTTTACTGGGTGTCTTGTGTAAGGAGAGAGTTTGTCAGTAGGTGTTTTTCCTGATAGAAGAGCAGATAGCTATGGCTGTGTGTTTCAGAAGGCAGGTTGTTTGGATTTTGGGAGATTCGTGGATAAATTGGTTGGAGGAGCATGCAAATCGCTGTCGAGTGACTGCACATCTTGGAATCAGGCTCAGATTTTTTGATTTGTCCACAGACAGTGCGGTTGTTCACGGGCAGCGCGTATTACATACAGGGATTTTGGGGTTGCAAGGCATGCAAATGAAACTGAGCAGAGAAGGGATTGGTCAATAAGGTTTACTGAGTGTGTTGTGTAAGGAGAGAGTTTGTCAGTAGGTGTTTTTCCTGATAGAAGAGCAGATAGCTATGGCTGTGTGTTTCAGAAAGCAGGTTGTCTGGATTTTGGGAGATTTGTGGATAAATTGGTTGGAGGTACATACAGATCGCGGTGGAGTGGCTGCACATCTTGGATTCTCTCATGTGAAAGTGCACTGGCATGGAGTGCATGGAATGAAGTGGGTGGATTTGGTACATCTCTGTGCTTCTTTGGTGGCACAGCGTCATCCAGACTGAAGGGAACAGTTTAGGACATGTGTCTGGAAACATGTGTTCTTTGCAATGAAAGTAGGACTTGGGAAAGTCATGGACATGTATCCAAGTATTTTATTCCCGTATTGCACAGAGAAAAATGTGGCTGTGTTCTTTTTCATTTAGTCCACAAACGGAGAATGCAAGGTGCAATGTTAACAAGGCTGTTTGTGCCTTTTTGAGAGATGTTGGTATGTCCTCTTTTCAGAATGAAAACATTGGCCCTCGTTATGACCCTGGTGTTGGACCACGGTGCTAATAGCTAATAGCACCATGGTCCATGCCGGTAACTTACCGACTCCACCATGGCGGAATGGGGAATTACCGCCCCATTCTGAGGTTGGCGGGGCGGTAATTCCCCATGCCGCCATGGCCATTCCCCATTCCCATTTTTGCCCCATAGGGCTCAATGGGAATGGGGAAGGCGCTAAGTACGGTGCCACAAATTGCGTCACCGTACTTAGCACCAAGGTCCGTTTGCGGGTTGGTTTTTAACGCCCGCAAAAAGCAGGCGTTAAAGTCTCCAACCCGCAAAGGGACCTCGTAATCAGGCGTTAAGGGTTTAACGGCGCCGCCACCTTTTACGGCGCTGTTAACCCCTTAATGCCTGGGTTGTAATGAGGGCCATTATGTTTTGTAACACACATTTTTCACAGATATGGAGTTCATCTTACTTATGCCTGCAATCAGATTTTTCTGAGAAATATACAAAATGCATTGCGACCTTTTATGGAATTAAAGCAATCCATTTTGCAGTAGGTGTTGACCATTTGAAGTTTTCTAAACACAAAAAAAAACACAAAAAGGCTCTGTTCAGAGCCACCACTTCCTCCCAGAGAATAGTGCAATGGTTGTTACAGGGCAGCACTGCAGAGTTTTTAGATGTCTGCGGGCTTCTAAAAAATGCACAGGGCCCTGCACTATTTATTTGTCACTTCTGCTTTTAAACTTTGAAAGGCAGCTCTGAAAAGAGCCTTTGTTTTTTTTTTGTTGTTTTATATTTTTTGGTTTTTTTTTAAACACGACACACAAGGAAAGGAGGGCAAAGGAACATAAGGAAGGGGCACCAACCACAGGGATAAGAAAGGGCAGGTGGAGAGAGGAAGATGTAGGGTGGGCCTTATTCAGGTAGGTCGCAGACCTTCTGATGCTCCATGATCGTAGTCTCAAAAGGAGTCTGAATATTCTCCCCCCTGCAGAGTACTGTGTCGCAGTACATGCACTATATTTTGACCCTCGAAATGTAAGGGTCAACAGCATCATGAAAGGCCTGTGAGGCAGCTGGAGGGATGCACTCTCCCACAGGAGTGTCTTTTGTGGTGACAGGAGTGGAAACGGAGGATGCTGCGGAGGAACTCAACCTACTACGTTTATCACAAGGTACAACTTTACGAATAGCCCCATTGTGGAATGATTTTAGGTGTCGCTTCATTGATGCAGTACTAAAGCTATACGAACCAGCCTTGCCACGACTCAGCACCATGTTGCACTGAGTGCAGATCACCTTGTTCGCTTGAGATTTTGACTTTCCATCAACAGTGGTAAATAACCACCACACCAAAGACTCACAATGAGTGCTAGTAGTAGGGACTTCCACTACCTCATCCTCTTAATCCTTTCATCCGTCTCCTCTGCATCCTCACACCATTTCCCCCTCTGCAGGCCCTTGGGGACGTGGTGGTGGTGGAGGGGGTGGGGGTGCTGATGCTGAGGCAGTAGCAGCAGAAGCAATTTGGGATGCCATCTGGAAGGTTAATAACCAGGAACTAGGAACGAGGAACCAAGAACATCAAACTGCATAATTGTCCTATTGTAAATCTTGATAATCCAAAAGTTGAATGAGGATTAGCTCTGGGGTATGGCCTTTTATAGGGGTGCTGGTGCGTGCTTCGCGGACATCCGCATCGTCCCCGAACACTTCGAACATCAAGAACGGGCTCAAAAGTTCCAAAAAGTATGTAGATCGGAAGGGACATTGTCTGTGACATGTGCAATGGTGAACTTTTACTGTAAAATACCTTGGATTGCTAAAAAAAAGTAGTATTTAAATGTTTGCAGGCCCAGACAGTGTCCGCAAATAAGGACACCCGCTCACCGTGGTCCGGTCACATGATGATGTTGTGGACATATTTGCAAATGGGACGGCTATCCGCAGGACACCAAATGCACAGTGATGGTTATGCGCATGCGCACGGGTGTTCTACGGACAATGTTCAGGTCCCCACATGTTACTCAATGTTGGGTTGCAAGGGTGCCAGGGTCAGATGCAACAGCAGCATCACCTGGAGCCGCAGGGGGTGGTGGCATGGCTGCACTAGCACGTGGCTGGACATCCTGCCCACGTGGTGCACCCCTGCCTCTTCCCGCTCAACAACCACTCTGGCCACCCTGGACTCCACACACTTCCTGGTCACCCCCGCTACATGCCTGACCACTCCCAACACTGGCAGGATGCACAGCTGAGCCCCCCTTAACCTCTGGTGGCCTCCCAACCATGGCACAGATGTACTAATGCCAATAGGAGCCGCACTGAAAAATTGTCCTTGTCAATTGGGGTGAAGGGGCAGGGTATGTGATGGTAGACGCACCCCTGTGCTCCTGCAAGGCAGCCTGTGGACCCTGGGGCTAAATGACGGTCACGCAACGGTCAGGCACACCAAAAATACAAGAAAAACGTATATGCAACCCCTGTAGCCCACGTGTTTGTGAAAAAACCTCACGCAGTACGCTGTGGCACCCGCAAACACAAAAAAGCGTACACGATTAAAACGCAGGCTACTATGACCTCAATAAATGGGGTACATGACACGCAGTGGGAAAAATAGTGTTCAATAGCGTGTGCGACCCACCGTCTGCCTTGCGTGGAAAAGAAAAACGTGTAGGCATTGTAACCGCGTTAAAACCCTAAACTAAGAAATACAAACGTGCTGGTCCCCACTGAAAACACGTACAACACGCTGCAGACCCGTGCGGACCATTAACATGTGCAGAATGAAACACCCGTGCATGTTACGTCACCTACGCGCTTACGCGCTAGGGCCCTTTCCTCGAATTACACGCTGACGTGCTGTTTTTTCATGTGCCAATTCACTCTGCATCAAACTGGCCATGCAACAACACATGGAAGACCACACTCCTGCCCAGAAGACCATTTTCCTGCCCCACAGAGCACCAGGAGCCTCCTACAAACCATCTGCTGCTGCCTGCCTGCCTGCCTGCCTGCTGCCAACCGTGCCCTGACATTTGGTGCCTGCACATCAGCCATCTGCAGGGGTCCAGTTGCTGTGACCACCCCTGCTGGAACAGAAGACTCCCGACTGGTATTCCATCACTTCACAGCACAGCCCCAGGACCCAGTTACCCACCCACCCACACCTGCCTCAGGGGTTGCAATGTCCAACACAACACCATCCGGCACCAGTGGCAACCCCCCAGCAGAGAGGCAGAGAGCTGCCAGCTTCAGTGCAAATGAAGTTGGCTTCCTGTTGGAGCAAGTCCAGGGGCATAATGATGCCCTCTTTACACCATGCGCGCCGACAATGAAGGAAGGAAGAGGATCTGGAAGGACAGAGTGGGTGCCATCAACGCGGATGGGGTGGCACCCCGCAACATCAAACACGTCCAGAAGCGCTGGGAGGACTTCAAGTCCAGGACCCTCAAGAAGGCCTCTTGTACGCAGCGGATGCAGTGGGGCACTGGGTCCACCTTACTACCCAGCAGATGAGGGTCCTGGAGCACATTCTCCCAGTGCTTCATCACCAGATCCTCAGGATGCAGGCCCGTCTGGAGTCGAGCATAAAGTGCCCCTGCATTCCCGTTTAAAACAGTGCATGTTACAGTGTAGTGGTAGTTAGCTACTTGGCTGTATGTGTAACATGTGTCATGTATGGATGTGTATGTGCAGGGACATGATGGTGCTGCATGTGAGTCCAGTCAGGCGTGACCAACATGGATGGTGTATGTGTTACAATGCATCATGCGGAGCAGCATGCGGAATGCACACATGTATGCATGCCCGTGTCTGTACTTGGACATGTTTGGGGTGTGAGAGATGGGTGCTGCTGTCATGGACATGCATGGTGTACATGTCTGTGTTTCTGAGCAGTGTGTGATTGACTGGTAAATGCCATGGATGCATGACACATGACTGTGACGATGTGTTGGTCCACTGATACTGCCTAGTCATCCTTGTATCCACTGTGTCTTGGGGTATGTGGGGCCAGGTGCATGACCCTCCGGTGATGTGTGTGCATGTGATCAGCATGTCCCATGATGTATATGAGTTTCAGCCCACTATTGGATGTTTCTACGGTGCCTTGGACATGGATGCAAATGTTTGTTGCATGTGCTATGCCTGCATGTGTGTTGCCTGCACTGACCGTTGTGTTGTGGAGGAACATGATGGAAGTGACGTTTGACAGTGTCGAACATGTGCTATTGCTTTGTGTCTAGGGACTATTGTACAGTACCCTGATGCTTGTGTTCAATGTCTCCCTTTACACAGTGGCAAGTGAAGAAGAGGGCTGTGACAGCGCTGTGGAGGAAAGCGGCAGGGATGCCTCCACCAGCCGGCGATGCAAGGCCCAGTCACCCTCCTAGGAAATTCCATCATCTGGGAGCGAGGGGTCTGGTGCCACGTCCGCCACTACGGCTGCAGTGGAAGGGGTGGGTGAGCCCCCACAGGGGCTGGCGACAGCGGAAGATAGTGCAGAGACAACCAAGTTGGTGGTGTGTACAGAGGAGGAGGAGGCCGCTTCAGAGCTGTATATGGGGCCTGGTGGAGGTGGTACCACTGGTGCAAGTGGTGCAGTCCAGGGCAGGGGCAGGAGGCAGCACAGGTCGCCACGGAGGGGCATGTGCATGTCACTGTCCCTGACACTGTGACTGCATCACCATGCACCAGCAGGGATGCCCCGCCCCAGGCCCATCCGCAGGTAGGGGGGAGGTCCACGTCATCCGCCACTCCTCCACCTGCGGACTTGGGGACCCGTGACAGGATTGAGTCTGTCCTGATTGGTGTCGTGTTGCGCCCATGTGTCATTCATGATGACGTGTGTGCTTCCTGGGGGGACCACGCATGTCAACACGAAGAGATGTGTGCCAACGTGGCCCAGTTGTGAGGGTTCCTGCTCGGGGGTTTCCTCCATGTGTCGCTCTGTCTTGCGGCCCTCTCCTCCTCTGTGCACACTAGATGGCAGTCGTTCTCCATGCCGTCTTCCAGCCCAGATGACACCAGGCCCCCTGTGGACCTGCCCCAACCAACGCAGCCAAGCTGGTGGAGATCCCATCCCTTCCACAGTCGGGAGTCTGAGCTCCAGCACATGTGGTCATCCCAGCAACTGGACCCCTGGAAATGGACGATGTGCAGGAACATACTAGCAGGGCACCTGCACAACACCCCCGGGTGTTGCCATCTACCCGGAGGCAGTTGTGGTGGCAGCGACAGGCAGCAGAAAGGCGGTGGCAGGCTCGGCGTTGGAGGCATGTTGCCTCAGGGCCCTCTACATCATCGGGGCAGGCATCCGCCGGTGGGCAGGAGGACCCCGGATTGGGAGTGTCTTCTGTGTGGCAGAGGTTTGGCCAGCGAATAGGTGCAGAGCAGCTGCGGGCGGAGAGGGCACGGCTCACAATGTTCAGGGAGGGGAACTCCATGCACAGGGCTTTGAGGCGGGCTGAGTGCCTCGAGGCAACTCGCAGGGAGTTGGAGAAGGCCATGGCTGCATCCCTGCGAGACCTCGAGGCCAAGGAAGAGGCCCGCCTCCGGAACATCGACATGGAGTTCGATGATGCCCTGGCCCGGGACATCAAAAAGTGAGCCGTCGGACTAGCCCGCCGCCTTTGTATATAGTTTTTTAGGTTTCATTTGGTTTTTATTATTATTTGGAGTTCACAGACTTTGCTCCACTTTTTGTATATAGTTGTATTTTAGATAGGGTTTTAGGTAGGTTTCCTTTTGTTTTGGGATAATGGACCCTTCAGACTTTTGTTTTCAATATTACAGACATGTACATACTTTATTTCTTTTATATTCACATGGAGTAATGTTTTTTTATGCTTTTCATCTTGGGATTTATTTCTATGGACTTTGTGGATGGGCCACTTTTATTTTTTCATGTTTTGGATTTTTATTTTTCCTTGGATTTCACTTTCTTTTTCATATTGCTATCATTATATCTTTATTTGCATGTGTGATTTTCATATTGTCATTTGTTTTTATTTTTAATACATGTCATTATTCTTCATTCTTGGTGTGGTCTACTATGATTTCTTTTGTGCATGTCTCCATGAGCATTGGTAAGCCATGTGTTGCCACTGTGTGGCTCTGTAGGACATTTGTTGATGGGCATGCTGGTTCTTTCCAGACTATCATGGAATGGGTAATTTAGTAGGGAGTGGGTGCAGAGGATCGTTGGGTGTTTGTACTGGGGGGGTAGGAGGGTGGGATTTGGGTTGGCATTAGGGCCATATATCTGTATAGTTATGACGTGGTGTTTGGGGGGACATGAGTCGGGCCCTGCTGGCAGGTGCCTGTCAATTGGGGGGGCATTAGTCGGGGCCTGCTGGCAGGTGCCTGTCAATGGGGGGTGGGGACATGAGTCGGGCCTGCTGGCAGGTGCCTGTCAATTGTGGGGGCATGAGTCGGGGCCTGTCAATGGGGGGTCGGTGGGGGGGACATGAGTCTGGGCCTGCTTGTAGGAGCCTGTCGATTGGGGGGATATGAGTCGGGGCCTGCTGGCAGGTGCCTGTCAATGGGGGGTGGGGGGGAGGACATGAGTCGGGGCTCCCAAGTGCATGGTGCCATGTGTCCTGCCTGCAGGAAATGGTCAGAGTGGATGGGTTGCCTGTGGGGCATGGGGAGGGTGGATGGGCTGCCTGCGGGGCATGGGGAGGGTGGATGGGCTACTGTAACGCTCACCTGATTCCCGCAGAGACGCCGGTCTTGACTGGGTGAATGCCGGATCTTCAAAGGTGATGTGTAACACACGGTTGGCTCTTTGGGCTGGACCTCTGTGCACTGTATGTCTGACTCGAAGAGTAAGATGTCTGCAGATAGAAAATATGGGATTAATGAACTGGGGTTATTGGGTGCCTCTCTCCTCTTCCCTTTCTCTTCTCCAGTAGAACCCCAAAGGTTAACACCCTCACCTTAGGTAAGTGAACGCCGAGCTCTCCATCTGCCTCGGGGCAGGGTGCCGTAACCAGTTTCTTCACTGGATAAGGGTGCAGGCCTCTTGACCTCAGAGGACTGCTGTCCGTCGTTAACTGCACGAACGGTAAGTTCTGGGCACTTCAAATGTCTTAAAAGTCTTTTGTAATGATATCTCTTGTTTTGCAGGGTTCCGGCGATGGCGGATGGCGGGCTGATGAGAGTTGAGGATCGAACCCGCGTGAGGAATAGAAGCGCCTGGAAGCACGTAAGTAAGCGCTTGTAGCCTGCTTCACGATGCGCACTAACTGTCCCTTTTATCTTGCAGGTACAAGTTCGGAGCTTTAGAGAAGTTGAAGGGTGCTGGAATACCCACTGGATTCGGCGTGGGAAGGAGTAATGGCATGTGAGTAATAAAGTTGCCCAATGTCTTTAAACGCACCTTCTTTTGTCTTTCAGATGCGGGATGCAGCGCCGAAGGCCTCCGGAGCGTGCGAAGAGCTGGTAAGCTTTTGTCTTTCAGATGCCGGAATGCAGTGCGAAGACCTCCGGAGCATGCGAAGAGTAGGTAAGCCTTTGTCTTTCAGATGCCGGAATGCAGCGCGAGGCGTTGGTGACAGCCGATGGACCAGGTAAGAGATGCGCTGCCACTGAAGACCGTAGTGCTAACCTGTTCTTTCTTTGTCTTTCCAGGTGCTGCTGAAGACTGGATTCCAGGATGGTAAGCCTTTGTTCCCTTAGGCCCAGGATCAGAAGCAGAAGACACGATGAGCGTTCTGCTGCAGAGAATGCAGAATAGCGCAAAGCAAGATTCATCCATCGGGTGTGGTTTAAATAGCCTCCTGTAGTGCTTAGGTGTCTCCTTCCACAGCCACGCCTAAGAAAAGAGTTCCTGCTTTCCAGAAGAGTTCCAGTGTTCTGAACCTAGGGAGTGGCTCCTGCCCCACCCAACAGGAAAAGTAGTCCCAAACAGAAGAGGATCAGTGGTTCAACTGGCAGGTAAGTAAGCAGCATGGTCTGCTGCAGGTAAGTCCACCCAAGCATTATGAGCCCGGCGCTTCCAGCGCTGGGACTGGGCATCTTTATGAGCCTGGTGCCACTGGCGCCAGGACAGGGTCCAAAAGGTCCCAATCGGGACTGGCTGGCACTCGGAACCGGGGTTATAGGTCTGCTTCCAAGGGAGTCGGGCAAGTCCTGATCTTTTGGAAGCAGAGATCATGACAGCTACCTGTGGGGCTTGGTTAGAGTGGATGAGCTGCCTGCGGGGCATGGTCAGAGTGGATGGTCTGCCTGTGGGCCATGGGGAGGGTGGATGGGCTGCCTGCAGGGCATGGGGAGGGGTGTAGGGTGGACCCCTGTTGCGTGGTCTGGCAGCAGGGGTTGCATGTGGCTTCTCACCACACTGTGCGTGAATGTGGGGGTACGGGAGTGAGAATTACACAGGATTGGGCTGGCCCGAGTGGGGTACACGTATTCCAGGGGTGCCATGGGAGTTTTTTTTTGAAAATCGATTTTATTAGGTTTCCTTTGTGCATTACGTGATTACATTATTACATTGCATTTATTATTGTAAGTTAACATATAGAAAAAACCAAACGCAACACACCCCTTACCCCTCCCTCCTTTTCCCTCCCCCCACACCCCTTCAGTTCGAGCGTTCATAGCATAGGTAGTTACTTGCGTAACGGGCTCTCTTAGTGATAGAGGCGTCAGTGCATTGTGCGTGTGGCACGTCAAAGTCATGCTGATCAAACGGGCTCAGTTCACAACCGGGTCCTTGGGCCATGGTCCCGTGTCCTTGGGGAGGAGGGGGATCCCTCAGCTCAACCACCAGGTCCTAGATCACTCGGCCGTATTTGTCAAAAAAGGGGAGCCAGATTTCCTCGATGTTGGACTTGGACTCGTCAAGCAGGTGTGTGAGGAACTCCATGTCATAGATGGCTCTTACTTTGGTCACCCAGGTTTTTTCCCCTGGCATTTTCGGGTGTTTCCATTTCTGTGCCAGGCAGCATCTAGCTGCTACCAGCATCACCTGGAGCATGTGGTCTTGAGTGCTATCCCGGTCCTCCCCGTTGCTAATCCCGAAAAGGAGGAGCCAAGGACAGGAAGCTCGTTCGATCCCATCCACCCCTTTAATCCAGGCCCGCACCCTGTCCCAGTATTTCTGAACCACTGGGCATCCCCACCACATGTGGATATAGTCACCTCTTTCTGTCTTGCATTTCCAACAGTGTGGGTCATATCCTGGCCGCATTCTAGCTATCCTTTGCGGGGGGTAGTGCCATCTGTGTAGTATCTTGAGGGCCTGATGGCGATATTGGAGGGAGGATGTGGACCGATTAGCCCATCTACACATCTCTGTCCATCTCTCGTCATCGATTTCCTCGCCTAGGTCCCTACCCCATTGCGTGCGTGCTGGTGGTGGGTCTCGGGGGATAGAGAATTGAAAGAGCTTGTATAGGCGAGAGATTATCCCCTTGGAACCCTTTGCAGTCAAAAGGAGCTTTTCAAAGTCTGTGAGTTCCCTCCTGAGGGTATCGCCCCAAGATGGCTCGGTGAGGACACCCTTGAGCTGAAGATAACGAAACGGGGAAAGCGTACCTATTCCCAGGGCTTCCTCGAGGTCCTTCAGGGGGAGGAAGGAGCCCCCCACCCACAATTGGCCGGTCCTACTAAGGCCCGCCTCAAACCACGTCTGGTAAGCTGCTGGTTCCGCTATTTTGGCCAGGAAAGGGGGGGCCCATATACAGCTCAAGGGGGAGGGCCATGTCGTGAGCCATCTGTAGTAACCTCCCTCTCTCCATAGAGACCACAATACTTTCAGGATCGGGTGGTTCAAGACGGTTCTGGGGATCGTACTCCTTGGGACCCAGAGCCATTCCTCTAGTGTGACAGGCGCCAGGGGCCTATTATCCATGGCTACCCACTGTTTTTTCATTCCCGGTGTGAAGTGATCGACCAGGATCCTCAACTGGGATGCCCTATAGTACGTCTCGAGGTCGGGGTAGCCCACCCCCCCATCCTCCTTGGTCCTAGTCAATACCTCATACGAAATCCTGTGTTTTTTGCCCTGCCAGAGGAATCTAAGGAGGATTCGTTTTGTTTCATCAAAAAAGGCCTTAGGGACTTGCACCGGGAGCATTTGGAAGAGAAACAGGAATTTTGGGAGAATCACCATTTTTATGAGATTAAGGCGTGCCATCCATGAGAGACCCGTTCCCGCCCACCTTTCTATGTCTCTCCTGATTGCTGACCAGAGGGGGGGGAAGTTGGCCCCATACAGGTCTTCAAGGTTACGTGTGATTTGGACTCCCAAGTAACGGAACCCCTCATCGTTCCGCTTGAAGGGGAGGCCCTCCACAAAGGCCACCTCTGTGTCCGGCAGGTTCCCACCCACAAATGCCACCGATTTGTCCAGGTTGACTTTGTACCCCGATAGTTCTCCATACCTTGTGAGGCCCTGCAGTAGCCGAGGGATTGTATGGGACGGTCTGGTAACGTAGAGCAGGGCGTCGTCCGCAAAGAGGCAGATTTTGCAGTGCATATCCCCCATCTGCACACCACTGATGGCCATGTCATTGCGGATCGAGATTGCCCACGGTTCCATCACCAATGCGTAGATTAACGGGGACAGGGGGCATCCCTGCCTCGTACCACGTTCAAGGGGGAATTCTCTAGATTCAATCCCGTTTGCCACTACTCTGGCCGAAGGGGAGGAGTAGAGCGCGGATATCCATCCCAACCACCTTGGCCCCATCCCCACCGACATGAGAACCTCCCTCATGAAAGCCCAACTGACCCTGTCAAAGGCCTTCTCCGCGTCGAGAGCCAGTAGGAGTGTGCCTTCGTTTCTGGCCTCGGTTGTGGCTAGTATATGAAGTGTTTTCCTTAGATTATCGGAACCCTGTCTATTAAGGACGAATCCCGCCTGGTCTGGATGTATCAGGCGTGGGAGGGAATTTTCCAGTCTGGAGGCCAGGATCCTAGCAAAAATCTTGGCGTCTACGTTGAGAAGTGAGATGGGTCTGTAGGACCCACAGACCGCCCGGTCTTTACCAGGTTTGGGTATGACAGTGATGAGGGCCTGTAAGAAAGTCGGTGGGATTGTGTCGTTGCCCCTAATTTGATTAAACAATTTAGTCAGGGGCTTCACTAGGGTGGATTGGGTCTGTTTATAAAAATCCGCTGTGTAGCCGTCAAGGCCTGGAGCCTTTCCGGCCTTCAGTCTCTTAATGGCTCCCTCCACCTCCTCCTCTAGGATTTCCCCCTCGAGGGCCTCTAAGTCTTGGTCGATCAGTTTGGGGAGGGGATGTTCTGCCAGGTAGGAGGCAATATCCTCCTGTGATTCACCCACTTGCCTGGAATAGAGTTTGCTGTAGTAATCAGCAAAACATTCCGTCACTTCCTGCCGGTTCCCATGAATTCTGCCTTCCTCGTCGGCTAGCTGGGTAATCCCTCTCTCCGCTCTACACCCCCTCGACCTCTGTGCCAGCAGAGTGCCTACCCTGTCGCCCTGTTCATAGTATCTCTGTCTGGTATATCGCATCCTCTTAACTACCTCACCTATGAGAACCGTATGGAGCTCCTGTCTTTTGCCCTGCATCTCGTCCAATAGTGCCCTCCGGTCCACCCCCGGGACGCCCAGTCTGGCCCGCAGGATCTGTAACTCCGCTCGGAGTCTGCTCTCGATCAGGCCCCTTTCCCTTTTACGCCTCGAGCCCTCCGCTATGAGGAGACCTCTGAAGGTGGCCTTCCCCGCTTCCCATACCGTGGACATGTCCGTCTCCCCGGTGTCGTTTATCTCGAAGTAGGCCAGCATTTCTTGTTTCATGAAATCACGGAATACTGGATCTCTAAGCAGCGTGTCGTTACACCGCCATCGAGCCGATCTCGGGGCGATGGGCAGGGACCAGTTAGCTACAAGTAGTTCGTGGTCCGACCACGTTATGGTCTCGACCTTTGGTTGGGTTACCGCCCCATCCCCCTCCTCTGAGGCCAGCAGAAGGTCGATTCTGGTGTAGGTGCAGTGTGGGGGAGAAAAGAATGTGTAACCACCCTGGGCCGGGTACGCCTTGCGCCAAACGTCTACCCAGTAGTGATCCCTCAGGAGGTTTTGCAAAGCCAGGTTGTCCTTAGTGATCCCCTTGGGTGTCCCACCTCTAGCGGACCACCAATCCAGTTGGGGGTCGGCTATGAGATTAAAATCCCCACCGAGAATCATGGCCCCCTCAGCCCATTCATCCATGACGCCAAAGATCCGTGTGAGGAACTCTACTTGACCCGAGTTGGGTGCTTATACAGTGGCAAAAGTGACTCGTTGCCCCTCGCAAAGCCCCTTAACGCCTAGGAATCGACCCCCAAATCCTCTCTTGGTTTCCACCCCCGTGAGTTGGAGAGCCCTTCCCAGGAGAATGCCCACCCCCTCCTTTTTAGAGGTTGGATGTGAAGCCCAGTAATTGCTGCCGATATCTTTCCCCTTGATTCTGGACTCTCTCCCACGCTTGTAATGTGTTTCCTGTAGGAATAGGACCGTCAGGTGTTGTTTACGGAACATATTACCCGCGAGGGACCTTTTATTTTGAGAGTTTAGACCCTTGACATTCAACGTGCCCACCCTCCCTTCAATCATTGTCATCATTCCGGACGTGCATTCTGAACCCCTCGTGGTGATTGAATTTTAGAGCCCATTGCCAAGCGTATTCCTGTGGTTTGAACTGAATTTCCCCCTGAACCCCTCTAACTGCCCTGTTGTCCCTCCTACCCCCTTCCCCCTTATTCCAAACCCCCCTCCCTGTGCCCTCCCTCCCCCCGCCCTTCCCTTGAAACATAAGGCGTCCGTCCACTTTCCCCAACATATGTTGGGGTTGGTCAACGAACCACCAAGGACTCTAACCCCAGCCCCGGGGTTTTCGTGTGTTTGGAGAGTCCCAGATCGCAAACTTGATTCAGGTCGGCCCCTTCAGGCCTTAGGTACACATGGCTGAGATAGAACTCTGGGACCCGGAGCCTCCCCCCCAGGCCACCAACCCATAACTTGAACCTCAGACATGGGGCAACACAAATAAACAGTTAACTTTTTAACAAAACGCTCTGCCGTCCCATAGTCTAGCGGGCTAAACACAGCGCCGCCGCGGCGTCCATTCAAGGCAGTTCGTGGGCCCAGGGCCTCCAGCGCCCGCACCCCGAATCATCTCTCACCTCGTGATTTTCTCCACCTCCAATCGAACGCTATTATCATGATTTTGGGTGGTCTTCCAGGTTCGTCGACGGGTGTCTGGTTTTCCGAAACTTTCGGGCCCCCTTGACCTTTGATTTCCCGCTGTGATTTCCTAGTCTGTCGGGACCCCTGGGGGGGTCCCGTGGTCCTCCCTCCTGGGCGCCTGAGTGGCCCGCCTGGTCGCTCACCAGATCATCCGTGGCTCTCCGTATGTCTTCCTCCGACACCAGGTGGTGTTTCTCACCTAGCCACTCAAACTCCAGGTAGAAGGGGTGCCCCCACCGATATCGGACCCCTTTTCCCTGCAACCATCTTGTAAGTGTGCCACATTTCCTCCTCATTTACAGGGTTAGGGCCGATAGATCTTGAAAGATGGATACCTTCGAGTCGCCGTACTGTATGATGCCAAGATGTCTCGCCTTCTCCAGGATTCTGACCTTGTCCCTGTAGTAGTGCAGCCGAACCAGGACCGAGCGTGGGCCTCTGCCTCCCCCCCCTGCTCGGTGCACCCTGTCGAAGTTGATCGTCCCCACGCCCTCTGTTCCCAGGGCGATCCTCACGATGTCGTGCACTTTGCCTTCGAGACCTTGTGTGGACTCGCCCTCGGATTCCACCAGGCCAAAGATTCGAAGGTTGTTCCTCCTCTCCCTGTTCTCCATGTCATCAACCTTAAGCCGAAGCTCTTCTTCACGCCTTTCCATGTCTCGGAGTCTCATGTCCATTTGGGTTTCGAGGAGTGTTACTGAGAGTTGATTATTTTCGACACCCTCCACGCGGTCTTCTAGGGTGGTGACTTTGGTGGTGAGGTCGGCCAGTTTGGCCCCCATGTCTGTCCTCATCCCTCGTATCTCCTCCAGAATCGTTTGGATGTTGTTCTGGATAGCCCCCAGGTCTGGGGGTGGGGCAGTGGGGCTACCGGTGGCCATGGCACTTTCTTTGGCAACGAACTGGTATTTCTGCAGGTTTTCTTTCCAGTGCATGGAAGGTTCGTGCCGGCCACTTATCAGCGGGCGCCGCCTTTTCGTCAACTGGGGAGCCGGGAAGGGGTGGTTGAGTTGGTCCTTTAGTGGCGGGTTCCCGGCAAGTCAACTGGGGGGTCCCCAAGGTCTTACAACGCTGTCGGTGTGTTCCACGCAGTCCTTGGTGTCCTTGGTGCCCTTATTCCGGCCCCGTCGTTGCTCCACGGGTGAGTGGGTGGCCCTCAACAGATCGAGTTCTGAGGCCGTGGAGGGGGCTGGTGGACTTGGGCCTCCCTGTGACCGGGTGTGTCTCGTTAGGCGTGGGGCCCCCGAGCACCGCGGGCCATCTCGGCGAGTGTTGTGATGGTGGGGGGGCGTGCTCCCGCGTCGGCCCCCTTGGAGTACCGTAGGTCCCAGGACCGGAGGATGGTCCTCTCCAGGTCGGGCCGGGCTTCGGGTATCACAAGCGCCGGGCGCAGAGGGCCGCCCCGGCGTGTGCTCCCTGGGCGGGCGGACGACCCTCTTCGGGTCGGGGCCCTGGGTCAAGCGGTGGGCCGCGGAAGATGTCCAGGGGAGGAAGCGCCGTGGGCTCACCTTCTCGGGCCTATTCGTGGGCGGCGCGGCTCGTGCTGCTTCCTGCGTTACTCCGCGCCAGGTCGTGGGGGAGGGGCAGCTGATACCGCCTCGGTCCGTGTAACTCCGCACAGGAGCGTCGGATCGGGACCAGAATTGGGTCCAGGTGGGGGCTACAGGCTCCAACGTCTTTTGGTGGGGGTCGCGTAGTGCATGGGACCCTCGTTCCGCCGGTAAATCGCAGTTCACCCGGGGCTGGGTGCGGAGCTCGACGTTCAGGCGTCCATCCTGCCCGCGCCCCCTGGTGGCCTCCCGCCATGGGAGTTTTACATGCGATTTCACTGGCACGAGCAGGGTACGCATATTCCAGGGGTGCGCGGGGAGTTTTATATGCGATTTTGCTGGCCCGAGTGGGGTATGCATATTGCAGGGGTGCGCAGGCAGTTTTACACGCAATTTTGCTGGTGCAAGTGGGGTATGCATATACCAGGGGTGCGCGGGGAGTTTTTCACGTGATTTCGTTGTCTCGAGCGGGGTATGCGTAATCCGAGGGGTGCGTGGGGAGTTTTACCTGTGATTTCGCTGGTGCGAGCGGGGTATGCCTATTCCAGAGGTGCATGTGGAGTTTTACACGCGATTTCGCTGGCGCGAGCGGGGTACGTGTGTTCCAGGGATGCGCAGGGAGTTTTACATGCGATTTTGCTGGCGCAAGCGGGGTATGCATATTCTATGGGTGCGTGGGGAGTTTTACACGTCATTTCGCTGTCGTGAGTGGGCTCTGCATATTCCAGGGGGGCGCTGGGAGTTTTACACGTGATTTCGCTGGCCTGAGCAGGATACGCATATTCCAGGGGTGCGCAGGGAGTTTTACATGCCATTTTGCTGGCGCGAGCAGAGTACACGTATTCCAGGGGTGCGTGGGGAGTTTTACATGCGATTTCGCTGGCGCAAGTGGGTTACGCGTAATCCGAGGGGTGCGCGGGAAGTTTTACACGTGATTTCACTGGTGCGAGTGGAGTACGTGTAATCCGAGGGGTGCGCACAGAGTTTTACATGTGATTTCCCTGGCGGGAGCGGGGTAGGCATTATCCGAGGGGTGCGCGGGGAGTTTTGCACATGATTTCTCTGGCGCGAGCAGGGTACGCATAATCCGAGGGGTGCGTGGGGAGTTTTACACATGATTTCACTGGTGCGAGTGGGGTATGCATAATCCGAGGGGTGCGCAGGGAGTTTTACATGCGATTTCGCTGGTGTGAACGGGGTACGCGTAATCCGAGGGATGCGCAGGGAGTTTTACACACGATTTTGCTGGCGCGCGAGTGCTGTGCAGAGTGTTTAGCGCATTTTCATGGTTGGGGGCTGTATGCTGGTCCACTGGCCTTTGCGGCATGTAGGGGATTTGCCGATGTTTTTGCCACACGGGTGGGGTTGCGGGCATGATTGGCACTGCTGCACTGGTTATGGATGTAAGTATCCATGAATACGCTGTGTGTCAAAATGGGTTTTAGCACACGCAGCTGGCGCAAGCTGGCGCATGCTCCCTCTGTGCGCCAGCCGCGTGCGCCACTTCTGCGCTAAATTCTATGAATTACCCCCTTAACGTGGTCCACAATACACTCTTTTAGTTGATGGAAGTGTGTAGTAATAAATCCATTTTCAGTTCCATTTGTTTGAGATGATCTTCTATTATCTTTTTTGGTATATTAGTTTTATTGGTTGTCTGGTCTGTTCAAAAAAATAATTGTTAAGTACATATAAAGTAATGGTTATTAATTGGTTTATATAGAGACATGGTGTGTCTACCATTGTTATCACTCTCTTCACTCATTTCATCTCGTGAGAAATTCTCTTCCTGCCATTCCAAAGTACTGAACATTTCTGTGTTAAAAAAATAAATATTAGTTTTAGTGTACATAATACAGAAAATGTATAAGTATATGAAATAAATTTAGTGTACTTACTATTTTTGTTACAAACTTTTGCTGTTACTGGTGTGTAAGTATGCTCTTGCTTCTTGCCCTGCAGTTTCTGTCAGGTAATTCAGTTGGAGGCATATTTATTTTGTTTTGGTATATTCCATTATATTGGAAATGCGACTTCAGTGGATGGTTGGTGTCTTACATATACAGTTTTCACTTCTTATTTATTATTAAATGTAATGTATTTATGTGGTTATTTTTTAATATGTGTGTGTGTTTTTATTGTATGATACAATAATGGAAGATATCCTCTAAGTTTTTGGAAAGTGCTGATGGTGACTGCGGAGATCAAAATCACTAGCGGGGCAGGGGGTTTAGTATTTTCTATGTTATATAAATGTAAGGTAAGGGAGTCTTAGTAAACATTTGTCATATTTCTATTATCTATATTTATATTCAGTGAAAAAAACTTTGTTAAAGGGACATAATGGTTAAGTTGTGCTACTAAAAACTTATGAAATTCAGTGAAAAAAACTTTGTTAAAGGGACGTTATGGTTCGAAGTAAAACCGAAAACCCCCTGAAATTCGCAAGTTATGGTAAACTAAGCAACCATAACTCGTGCCACCACCGTGCACTGCTAAGACTAACACCCAGGACATCAAAGATGACATCACAAATGTCATTGATGACATCACTGATGACATCACATGTCTGGCTCCCTCTTTTTTCCTTTACTGACATATCTAGGCCACATGGTTTTCTTCCACTGGCGTAACAGGGGCCCCGCACCCACCACAACCCATGGTCTGGAAGGGGCCCCACTTTGAGTAAAAAAAATTTTTTTTTTCAACTTTTTCTTTTTGAATTCACTCTGCATAGGCAGAGTGAATACAAAATGTCTGGTGGCTACCCCCACCCCATGACATGAAGAACCCAGGCTGGAGTCCTCCATGTCATGGGGTGGGCGAAGCCCTATGACTTCAAAAATAAATAGTTTATTTTTGAAGTCACTCTGCATTCATAAAGAAATTATTTCCCTTATGGTTCAGTCCTTAACGGAAATAATTTCTTTATGAAGTCAGATTGACTTCAAAAAGAAAGAATGGGCCTCATTACGAGCATGGCGGTAGCCGTGCCTGTATGGCCGGCATGGCTACCGCCATGCTCCCTACCGGCACCGCCTCCAGTGATTGCGCAATAACCCGCACATTATGAGATCAATGGGCTGGTAATTGGCCATTCACGGGTGGCGGCATTGCCGGGCTCCCGATCCCCATTCTGTCCCATAGAATGGGGGTGGGGAGCATGGTAGCGCCAGCAACGTTAATAGTGGTGCCAGCGCAACTACGGGTTATGCTCGCAGGTGCCGCACAAGACCCGGCGGGCTGTCAGGAACCCACGGACAGAACTCGTAATGCGGCGGGACGGTATAAACGGTGCCGGTGCCTTACCGCCACCGTTCATACTGTCACGGCGAGGGTCCTAATGAAGCCCGATGTATTTTTTAAGTATTATGGCTCCCCTCAACCCATGACGTGTGTGTGAGTGTATGGTGAAAGAGTGCACACAAATGTATGGGTGGCTGGGTATGCATGTGTGCGTGTACGGTGAAAGGATGCACACTTAAATGTATGGGTGGCTGCCTGGGTGTGCCTGTATGGTGAAAGTGCCCACAGTTAAATGTACAGGTGACTGTCTGTGTGAGGGTATGGTGAAAGGGTGCACATTTAAATGTATAGGTGGCTGCCTGTATGAGTGTATGGTGAAAGGGTGCACACAAATGTACGGGTGGCTGGGTGTGCGTGTAAGGTGAAAGGATGCACACTTAAATGTATGGGTGGATGCCTGGGTGTGTGCCTGTGTGGTGAAAGGTTGCACACTTAAATGTACGGGTGGCTGCCTGGGTGTGCCTGTATGGTGAAAGATAGCACTCTTAAATATATGGATGGCTGGGTGTGCGTGTGTATATATGGTGAATGGTGTGTGTGTTTGTGTCAGGGGCGCAACAAAACCTACATTTCAGGGGGGCTAAACCTTCAAATGTTGGGAGAGGCGCTAACTTCACCTGTGGTGGGTAGGAGCAAACTTAATTGTGTGGGGGCACCTAACTTCTTTACGCATTTTAATGAGACTATTCTAGTGCACCTTCAATATTACAAGCAGTTAACTCTCTCCTTTAGGTCTGAAAGCACCCACTTATGGGCTGCTGTGAGAATGACTGGTCTCCTGTTTCCTCTCTACCCTTCCAATCACTCCCCTGGCATGCAAGTACTAAACCCACATCACAATTTCAATTGCTTAAAAAATGTGGCATTTGAATGCAGGTACTAACAGTGAAATGCTGTACATTAGTAATTGCTGGGCCGGGCCCTTGTTAACGGCAAAACCCAGGTGCCGTTTAACATCTGTGTCCTTTTCTGTCAGCAACTGCTCTGTAGGTCAGCCAGGTCAAGTCAACATAGCCCACAATTTCAATGGGGGGGGGAGTGCTGAAGCCCAGTGGTGTTGCACCACTACTTGTGTTTAATGCCTTGATTAATTATTGGTAATCTTCTTTACACCTAGCCCTATTCTTCCTCATCCCAGTACTTGTATATGAGGCAGTACTTGGGTATGAGGCAGTATGCCTCATACCCAAGTACTGGGATAAGGTAGAGCTACATGAAGGTAATGCCTGACTTAGCTACCTGTAATCTTCATTACTCCTAGTCCCACTCCTCCTCATCCCAGTACTTACCAGTGAGGCAAGGAACCTCATATGTAAGCACTGGGACAGGGAAGAGGGACATGGAGGTAATTCTGGGCCAATGAGCTGATTTTGGAGGTTGGGGTAGGGGGTGGGAGGAAGAAGGGATGTGTGGGTGGGGTGGGGTTGTGCAATAAATCATAATGGTAGTCCATGTCCATGCTAAGCAGGCATGATATGTGGTATTAGTGGCTAGAGAGGCGTTTTGGTGCAGCCAATCTAGTAATTCCTCAGTTTGTTATGACTTTTTTTAACTGGGCATTTCTGATAAAGCAGTCCTGCTAAGTGTAATTACCTAGCTAGACTGGCATTTGGGTTCTGGCAGTCTAGCCATTTCTTACTACGGCACAATATATTTTTCTGGGCATCTGTGATAAAATTGTATGTTATGATATGATGAGTCATATATAACACACCTGTACACAAGTGTTTTTAGGCACGGCAAGACAAGGGAAGGAAAACTGAGGGAGGACAAGACAAATTATCTGACTAAGCCTTGTGTCATTCAGATCGTGCAAGTGCAAGAACGAGAAGTGCAAGGGGAAAGGGAGTGGGGAAGTGCAAGGGAGAGGGGAGGGGAAAACAGGGCAGCAATGATCTGAGTAAGTGCTGCCAAGGCAGCGCGGCTCTGGGTAGTGCAAGGAGAACAAGGGACTGTAGGATTACAGTTACAGCCCCTAACTGTGTGGTAGGCCTGGAGGCAGTACAAGGGTGACTGATCAAGAAAGAGCCTGGACTCAGTGAGACAGAGGGTAGGCAAGCAACCAGTTGGTACAGCGGACAGGTAGGTCAGCAGGGGAGGGAGAGAGAGAAAGCAGAGGAGAAGAGGAACGTTTGAGCAGCTTTTGGAACTTCAGGTGGTCTGGCTCAAGTTCGGAGGGTCAGGGAGGCCATTTCAGAGAGAGGCACCTGCAGGGGAGGAGCATCTACCCCTCCACTCTCTGCCTGGAGAAGAATCTAACCCTTAGGGCTCGAGAAGTAAGGTATTTTGGAAGATAGCATTGGATGTAGTGCAGATCCCAGCCCCAGAAAGCCTTGTGGACAATGAAAATGGTCTTGAACTTGATCCTTGCAGCCACCGAGAACCAGTGAAGAGATTTCATGGCTCGAGAGATACAGTCCCTGGGCTTGAGGCCAAGGATAAATCTCACAGTCCTGTTCTGGATTAGTTGCAGAGGGCAGAGAGAAGAGGAAGGCAGATTGAGAAAATGGATGTTGCAGTAGTCCAGCCTAGAGAGTACCAGAGCTCTGGAGACAGTGAGCTTCTGGGAGAAAGTGAGAAATGGAAGAGTCCCTTTGAGGAGGTGCAGCTGGTAGTGGGACTTCTTGGCGACGTCCGAGATGTGAGAAGAGAAAGAGAGAGTGGAGTTGAAGATGACACCAGGAATAAGCGAGAGAGGAGAGTAGGCTGAGGGGAGCTTGAAGGAAAGCTGAGTGTCATCCGCATAACACTCTAAGTTAGAGAAGGTAGAGATCAGGTGGGTCAAAGGGGCCAAGTAGAGGTTGAAAAACCAGGGTGAGAGGATAGAGCCCTGGAGAACGCTACATGTAGAGGCAAGTGGTGGAGTGAAAGGGACCAAGTTGGACCTGGGAGGGGCAGTCCAAGAGTAAGGAGGTCAGCCACTCCAGGGCCTGATCCATGATGCCCAGGTTCTCACAGAGTCAATTGATCAGGATGGCGTGGTTGACCGTGTCGAAAGCAGAGGAAAGGATTATGAGGACAGAAGGAATGCTGGAATCAAGGTTAGGGATCAGATCTTCAGAAGTGTTCAGGAGAGCAGTTTCCGTGCCTCTGGCAGCTCGTAAGCCAGACTGATGGTCATGGAGACAACCAACAGATTCAGTGTGGAGAGTAAGCTGGCAGTTGGCCAGATTTTCCAAGAGTTTGGGAGAGGGGAAAGTTCCAGTTGCAAAAGAATGATTACAGAAATCGGCTAAGGCTGGATCAAGGGTGTCAATGTGGTCCTTGATGGTTCTGGAGGAGTAGGCGAGCACCTGTTTTGACAACACTTCCATAGATGGGATTTATCTAGAAACCTCGTCTGGTGTTAGAAAGAAAGTGGAGAAAGGAGGAGGAGATGGAGAGATGGGCAAAGGGGGCCGAGAGAGGAAGAGGGAGAGGAGATAGTGGACAGGATGTCCTGAGTATTAGCGGAGAAGCGAGAGGCCAAAGCTGTACAGAGGGCCTGTTGAGGGAACAGGAGAGGTAGAAACCTCAACAGGATTGACCAGTTCCTTGCAGATTTTAAAGAGTTTGGCTGTGTTGTTAGAGGCCGCAGAGACGCAGACTTGAATGTGTGCTCTCTTCTTGATGTGTCTTATTGCTTCGACTGGCATTTTGGTGCAACCAGTCTAGGCATGTCTTAATGTGGCCTGGCATGCTTTACTGTAATGTTATTATGTGTCTATACTGGTCTACATTGTGCAGCCAGTTGGACATGTTTTCATTGTGGCATGACATTTTTAATAGCAAAGCATTCATGTTCATGTGCACTGTTGGTGACTTGCATGTATTGGATTGCTGTTACCCTACACAACAATAGCAAACACTGTGACTTTTTAGCCAATTTATCTCAGAAAATGTGCTGTATATTGCATTAAAACACATATTCATATCTTTCTCCTAGTGCAGTGTGTGGCATACCCCAACACGTTTGTGCGTATTGTGCAAGCGTGGTAATCTAGGGCGGCCCAGAGTGTGGCCCTACTCGTGATTTGTTGCCGAGTTGGGGGGGCCCCCTTAGCCTGGCTTGCAGGGGGGCCCCCGGATCTTGTGTTACGCCACTGTTTTCTTCAGGAACAGTCAGGAACTAAAAATTCAAAAGGTACTATATTTGTAGACTTATCGTTCAAGTATGTTCTTATAGCAATTCCCTAAGGATCCAGTCACATCATATGAAACATATACATAGAGGAAGAAACAGGCATGAAAGACACCAATCCTGTCTGTGCATGAAGATAATCAGTAGGGTTATTAGCACTTTCTGATAGTTATCTTGTTTTATTATTACTGTACTTTACCTGTATATGCTCATATTTGTATACATTGTACTCACATTACTTTCCTTAGAGTCCAGTCACATCATGTGATACATGTACATAGGGTAAATAGCAGCTTTAAAACAGAGCAATCATTTATCTGCATAAAGATAATCAGGTTATGAACACTTTCGGGTACTACTGCTGCTTTTTTGCTTACTCCACTTTCCCTGTATATACTCATATTTGTATGTGTTGTTGTGTCTTTGTGTTTTGTATGTAATAATGAAATTATGTAGTAAGTGGCTTTTATTAGCGACTTATTACATGTGCACAGTACGTAAAACTTTAATAAGAAAGCATTTATCATTTCACTATTCAACATGGGGAGATTATGAACATTGCACCTTCATCATGTATGCTGCACACAATGCTTATGTTTATACATGAGTAGCTTAGTATACTGTAAAGAACTTCATAATACAATGCTGTTTATATCAATGCTTTGCTTAATGCACTACGTAGCTCATGATATTTATTCCAATGATCCTTGACACTTTTTTGTCAACATTATACTAAGAATCCCTAGTACAGACTTTTCATGAAAAGTAAATACACATGTGATGTCATCAATGAAATTTGTGATGTCATCTTTGATGTCCTGGGTGTTAGTCTTAGCAGTGCAAGGTGGTGGCGCGAGTTATGGTTGCTTAGTTTACTATAACTTGCAAATTTCAGGGGGTTTTCGGTTTTACTTCGAACTATAACGTCCCTTTAACTAAGTTGATTTTACTGATTTTCATAGGTTTTTAGTAGTGCAACTTAAGCATAACGTCCCTTTAACAAAGTTGATTTCACTGAATATGATTAAACTTAACCTCATATGTGTCTCACTGACTTATATGCATAGAAGCATTATCATGTGGCCATGTACTGCCATCATATGCTAGGTGAAGTAGTGATATGACCAGGTACTACTGCCCACGATTGTGTAGGAGACAAGTGTTAGGCACTGGGAATCAGGTGCCAAAATAGGTGAAACCCTCTTTCTCGGCACATCCCCCAGCTTCTCTATTGTCTGTCACTGAGGTATGGACAGTGAGCAGGAGTGAGGGGCTAAAGGCAAAGAACCTTACCATGAGAGTGTGTTCTACCAATACTCCCAATCTATTGCCTTTCATTGAGAGCACGAGCAGCTACAGCGCAGAGACAGCGCTTGTCCCACACAGTCCCCTTCCAGGGAAGTGGATCCTACTGAACTTAGTCCACGAAGCTGAAGAGAAGGGGGGATGCCTTAGAGAGAGGTTCCTTGCTTCCCACACCCTATATCATGCCTCTCCTCTGAGGGGTGGAACATGGATGGGAGTGGGGCAGCCCAGACCCCAACAACTGCTGCTGACTTGCAGCAGAAGCTGGAAGACTTCCCCCCCTTAAGGCTTCCGTGCCGAGGGCCAAGGGGTGAGGAGATCCTGGTCCACGCAGGCTATGAAGACAGTCCTCTCACTATGAAGGACTTGGCCAGTAGTGACCTTGCGCTTGAGAAGGCAACATGGAGCTAAAGAAAATACAGGAGGGGCACGAGGGATGCTAAAGATAAATGAGATTCGGAAAAGACAGCCTTTAGAATATTGTGTTCATGTTCTAGTATCACATTTAGTGGACCACAGTCTTTTCAAAACTGTAATGTATCTTCCCTAAATGCCAACGACATAAATGACTCTTGCACTCAGCCCAAAAACTGACTCTTGCGGCCATTGGTCTTCGCACAAGAAATGGTCCCCCCTTTACGGCTATAAATCTGCTCACCTTCAAGGCCAAAGGCGGTGTGGTCACAGCTGAATGTCGTCCTATGCTGATGGCCCTCTCTGAATGCTGATCGAATGTTGATGTGTGTGACTGACAACTCAGGAGAATGTTGTTGAGTGGCTTGAGTGTTAGTGTTCTGAACGCTCCAGTAGGAGGCCTGAGCTGAAGTGCATGAGGATGGCCGATGTATATAGTCAAGGTTAGGTCAAACTCTAAAGTAAATGTGGTTAAGCTACATGTACTGTCTAACTAAGAGACTCAGAACTGGTCTGTGTCTGTAGTACCAACAATCCTCTTTTCAGTTGCTACGTATTGAAACTAGAAATTATTTGCAGTAGCCACGCAAGAATTGACGACTCTCCCACCAGACCTCCTCAACATTCCCCAAGAAACCTAAAGTGCTACTCTCCAGTAAATAGCTCTGTCAGTCATAAGATGATCTGCATCCTACCTCCCAATGTTTTGGCACCCACTACATCTCAAATGTAAAGTGAAACTACATTTATTTTGTAAAGTGCTAAAACAAACTTAGTGTAGCTAAGAACAACATTACACCTGAAAAACCCAATGAAAGAAATTCTTGTTTAACGAGTCTGCAAAAGGGACTGCATTGATGCTTCTTAGGAAGAGGGTGGAGCATTCCCAATAGGGATGGGCACATCACACCTTTTTGAGTCTGACAAACCTTTCTAAGAAATGTAGATTTTATTAGTTTGCAACGGTTTAAACCATTTGGAGCCAAAAACGGAAATTATTTAAGAGATCCAAGCCCTAATATGAATGCCTCGACTGGATTACTGGGATCTATGCGTCTTGGCAGATCGATTTGAGGCTCTGGCCTATTCCATGCCTGCAAATCAGTGCTTCTTGCCCTGCCATCACATACACCATGTGGCCTCTCCCTGTCTTCCTTCATTAATGGGGAGTTCCCGCACAACCCCATATAATGACTGCACAGAACCCGAACCTATGGTTCCCTCCATCCACCTGCACAATCTCAAGCTTCTCTAAATGCGGCGTTTCACCCCATGCCTTCCTTTTGCAGCCGCCCTTAACAAATCTGGCCCCTACTCCCTTGCCCTGCACCCCGTGGACGTGCCCACACCATGCCAGATTTGTAAAGTCTGCCATGGCATTACTGGTTGTAGCACTGGAAGAAGCACAAACCCCCATCATTTCACCATTGTTTCCTGTTGTATTTTATGATGCTGGGTCTTTGCCCTGGGTTTGACGCTTCAGCTTTAATTCCCAAAGTCATCAATATTCTAGCTAACTGCTTTGCTCTTGAACAAGCTCTTTGTTCTTCATTAGGGTCCTGTTCCCAGTGGGGTGATTTTCTGCTGACTCTGTGCATGTCACAGTCCGCCTTGAGCTCTGCAAGTTGCATCTCTCAGATGGATGATTGGGGTGAACAGACACATGGGCTGCAGGTTTGTTTGGTCATAGATTCTGGAGACTAATGGGCGAGTTCGTCACTGTTACTTCTGACAGTCAGCTTTGCAGTCCCAGATATTCTTCCTGGGAATAGGCAGGGGGCGTCTTAAACCATCACCTGACAACTGACTCTCCACACTTCAAGGACAGGCATGAGCACATCTAGAGTCCATCATACAACCATGATTTCACTAATGCGCGTACCCTGGAATGTACAGGAGGATAGCTTAGGGGCAACGTTCTCGCCTTGGAAACAAGACGACACGGGGCAACACAGGTTCGATCCGGAGTCCGCGCTTAGAAACCTCTGTGTATTAAGCGCATTCATATCATTTCATATCATACTAGAGACTTCCATCACTGGACAATGCTCATTAATGTGAGATTTCTTTCTGTCTCCCTGGGCATCAATTAAATCTGATCAACTACAAAGAACTAGCCATGCATCCCTACTTCCTTAGTAACATCCTCTGCCTAAACCCTGCGCACCTTTCCAACTCACTCTCTTAGTTGCCTATCCAGCTCCATCTTCAGCATCCTCTCACCTTTCCACCAGCAGGTCGGATTCCCCCCTGGCATACACACAATACGCTCCTTTGCGGATAAGCTCCAGCACGGTATGATTACCATGGTGGTGATGAGCACAATCCATAAGGGTTGCAGGTCTTGAGATAATTTTTGTTGTTGTTGCTCAAATAACGTTTTCTCAAATTATTTTGCTCTAATTTCTTTGATAGAGGGAGGTGATGAGCAGACCCCTTGCACTCCCCCCACTCACACTTCTGATACACACACAATTTTGGCAATGTGAAAGTATACAAAAATAAACAAAATCTCTTACTCATCAACTCTCATTGGATTTTGGAGAATTCATTTCTAAGGCGCATGAAATCTAAAGGTTGATATTTAATAATATTTTATTTATTTATTACATTTGTAAAGTGCCCAAACCCTGAGGCACCAGGGCGCAGTTGCGAGACCAGTTACATAATACCATCTTAGATAACTAAATGGTACATTTCACATTAAAGGATAGAACAGCATGAATAGCAGATTAAGGACAGCAAACATTGTTCAAAGGCCAGAAGCCCATAGTGGGTGCTTATCAGTTATGTGAAAAGCCAAGTTTTTAAAGCTTTGCAGAATATCCAGTAGGAGCTCTCAGCTCTTAGCTCAATGGGAGAGAGTTCCAGTGGTTGACTGCTATCGTTGGGAAGCTCGCCCCTCCTCCTTTCACTCTTTTGGTTTTAGGTAGGGTGAGTCGGTGGGCATAGGTGAACCTTACTGGTCTATTGAATTTGGATCTCTCAGTTTTCTGAACTAGGTATTGCGGTGCTGAGTTGCTCAAACATTTGTGAGCCATCAATAGTGTTTTGAAAATGATCCTTTCTTTAATGGGGAGCCAATGCACTTTTATTCTGGCGGCTGATATGTGGTCTCTTCTTGGGATGTTTAGGGCCACTTGAAGGGCATTGTTTTGGATTATTTGGAGTTTATTCATGTTCTTTTTTGAAGTTCCTGCAAAGAGACCATTACAATAGTCCAGTTTTGCTCCTGTCGTTGTTCTGGCAATGGTTAAGCAGCTTTGTGGTGTTAAGAATTGTCTTGCTGCATTGATAAGTTTGGCTGTGTAAGCTGCTCAGGAGGCGATTGCATTAACTTGTTTGGTGAGGGAGAGTGCGGAGTCTATGTAGAACCCCAGTGTTTTTACTGCGGCTGATACTGGGATCGGGTGTGCATTTTAGGGTGAAGGCAATGTATTGGGGACCAAGTTTTTGCAGCATTGCCGGTGGGCCTGCCAGTAGGATCTCGGTCTTGTCATCATTTAGACATAGGTAGTTAGCTGCCATCGATGACTGTATCATGGACTAGATTTTGTTAAGCAAGCATGTCTAACACCAAATACAAGAAAAATCAATGTATACTCCTGTTGGTTCTCAGTGCAGACATTGCCAACTTCTCGTAATAGCTTACCTTCCATGGCCACTAAACATGAAAGTGTACTTATCATGAAGTGAGAGTAAGTACAGGGCTGCACCGTAAGGAGGTGTGTCACAAAAGGCAGGGGAGTGGGAAGACCTGGTGTGCGTGGCTGTCATTACACTCAGGCACGTCACGCTTCCAGTGTATTTTGGGGGCTCTGTTGGGGAGGTGCATGCGCTGGAATAGCAGGTGTTTCTGGGTGTCGGTATTAAATTGTACACTGGCAGATCCGTGCACCATTGGATAGCTGGAGGGTTGGCAAACCACGTCCCCTTCTAGGTCGCAATCAGGGTAAACATAGTGTGCGGGAGAAGAGGACACGCCGTAGTCTAAAAACAAGAAGTGTGGATAAAGTTGCATTTATTAAAATGGGAGTGAGCTGGGCACGGTGTGTGAGGGAAAAGAGGCTTGACTTGTAATGGGAAGCTTACGCGGGGAGCCATCTTTGTACATTAACGGTTAAGACGCTTGTGCAAAACGCACTCATGGTATTGCCAACATCACTTTTAATGGTGCAAACCCAACCGCATTCTAAACACAAGTATGACAAGTCAATTGCCCGGCGCACTCACTGTTGATTGCTGTGCCACGAGACATGTAATGAATTCCCTTTTTGGGTTGGTAGACTCCCTGTACCAGGTGGTCTCAAAGATGTCCAGGGAAGGTTGTCTGGCTGGCATTTTAGGTTGACGAAAGCGGCCAGGCTTACCCAGATGGGCACACCATCCTTGAAGACAAGGTAGGATTCAGAGAGCACTGCCATCTGCCAGTCCAGGTCTGTCTCAGTAGCTTATGTCTGGATATGATGCTCAGGGGTGGACTGGGAACCAAAAGTGCCCCTGGAAATAATGGTCAAAGTGGACCCATATTACACATTTTCAACAAGCCCAACCCTGTTCCTATGGGAACAATTGGAAATGCCACACAAAAGAGGCCCAGTGTGCAGAGGCCTACCAGCAAATCTCCAGAGTTCCCTATTGGCCAGTCCATCCCTGATGATGTTTCGCTATGTTATCAGCCTTTCATAATCCGCACATCAGCCCTGCAGCAGTCTTAAAACGCTGAGACGTGGCCGCATACAGGAAATTGTCTACCCCATCCAGGGTGACAGCCAGACCACACTCTGCAAGGGTAAAAGTAAACACAGACAAGGAGAATGGGAAAGAGTAAGAATGGGAAAAATCCAAAGGACATTAACGAATGGGCACAAGGCATTGAATGTACGGAAATGAAAGCATGAGGGTGAGCTATAGTGGCCGATGGGATGCATACATAGTTTTTAGTGTTTGACCAGAAGAACGTGTAATGAAAGGAGAGAATGAGAGCTTCCCTTTTTGCCCGGCAGAACTTTCATGGTGGCAGTGACTAGTGGGTGGTGGTATTATGGTAAGTCATGTAGTGTATGTATGATGGCCCTGGGATGTGCTGAAGAGTTGCCCTGAGAGTTGGGAGAGGCACTAACGAGATAACCATATCTGACTCCTTCCAGATGTCAGCCAAGGCGTTTCTAGTAAAGGCAAACACACTAATGGAGGTGATAGAGACACGAGCTGGCCGAGTGCAGAATGAGTGCTGTGGGACACAAAAGGAGAGATTTATGGAGGAGCCACGCCAGATTATCCTTGGGTGGAGAGAATAGACTGAGGGCCCGTCTTCTTTATAATGATTTAGTAAATACGCCACTGGAAGACAGTATGAGAGGATTGGATTAGAGGTAAGGTTGTAAAATAATGAACAGACGTCTGTAAATTAAAGGAGACATGCACAACAAGGGCAGCACTCTAGGAGGGCAACTGTTCATTAAAAGGGGTGAAGGCAGATGCTGCCTGGCACCTTAGTCCAGACTTTGTGGCAGTGTTGCCAGATCAGGAGAAAAAAATAAACTGAATACCCATTAAAGAAAAGGCCAACATAAAATGACTCCCATACAAATGAGCTGAAAAAAACAAACCCACACCTAAAACACAGTGGATGGGTCTCAAAAGTAATAAACATAACACAATAGTGTAAACATACATGGAGAGAACACAGACAAAGTATGTTAGAACACACAGTTTGTATTATAATTGCATTTGTCAGGCAATTAGTAGCTTTTAATTTCAGTACTTCTATGTATAGTTATTAAAAAAGCATCTTTGGCTCTTCTGGTACTTGGTTCCCTTGCGTGGATGCCATGAAGTTCCAAGTCATGCATTGCACTCTGAGCAATCCATGCATTTCATTTTGGATGCTGGGACATGTAGTTTTGTTCTTCCCATTATAAGTATTGGCTTACATGTTCAAGCAACTGAAGTGAAAAGCCTGGACTGCTTCATGGTGTCACACATGACATGGGCCCACTTGGCAGCTAGACTCTTGCAAGGTGCTCTTTTGGTCCATCACCCCTATGATCTTTGGCACCCTGGTGAATCACTCTCATCCGCTCTTTCAACACTCTGATCCTTGACTTCCCGAGTATTCACTCTGATCTAGTCAGACGCCCTCCTGGTTCATGGTTCCCCGGTGGGTCACTCTCCTCATCTGTTCCGTCAACCCTCTGGTTCGTAGCTCTTTTGCAAGTTGCTCCTCTGGTCAGTCACTCCTTTGGTGTATTGCTCCCTGTGTTTGCGATAAAGGTTTGTGGTTGGCTGAGTCAATTGATAGATCTGTTGCATGTCCAGCTGTATTGTAACATAACCCCATGTAAAACCGAGCGGTGGTACGGTTGGAGTGTTGTTAAGGAGTCTGTGGAAACTCAGAAGGGAGGTCCCAGGAAACTGAATAGAAACCATAGGCCCTAAATGTGTGCCATGGCACAATGGCACCTGATGTATCATCACTTAGCCTAACATCACATAATATGGCATAACAAGGCATACAATCAGGAGAAAGAATAGGTTGCATGGATATATTTGCAAATAAATGAAACCAAATGTGAAGTCTCCAAAGGGCAAAGGGTTGTCCCCAGATCAATTGAGCAAGATGTGGTAAAAATCACCACCTCAAAATCATTCTTTCTCCCCTACTAACTGGCAAGGCATCTCAACATGCAGCTCCCCCCATCGAAACAACACATGCCACATAAAGGACCACACAGCATCCAAAGTAACTTATCTGCACTACATTTCACTAAATAGCACATGAACCCACCACAGATACACCCACACAACACACCACATCTCTTAAATGCCACTCTGACAGACACCACAGACAAGCACCAAAACAATGTACATTACCAACCTGGTACACACGTTTACCACTGACCCAGTTAACACATAACACATCTAAAATGTACACACCACAGAGAGCTCTATTTGTTTAAATCTGCACACATTAACATGAAAACAAAGCCTCCTTGCCCTGCTTCTGAGTTAGTCACCTTTCCCACCTCCTGCTTATTTTGGAAACTCCAAGAAACCGTGAAACTGGTAAAAGATGTGCCATACAAGAATGATGGGCAGCATAACAAGGCAAAGCAAAGAGGTTGACTCATTCTCCTGTGGGGCAGTACTCGAGCCGGCCCACTCTCTGCTGGCACTGTCAGCAACAGACGAGGAAATTGAGGTTGGCCAACTCTGCTGAGGTCAGTCCTCAATACTAGAATCTCTGGCACATGCAACGGGCAGTGAAACTCTATATCTGCCAGTCAAAGCAAGTGATATGGGACTGAGGGAGGGCCAGTGCAAGAATAATGCAATTCTAGGTGATAGTCTCAGGGGCCACTAACAGAGGAATATCAGGGGGCACAATGTTGTCTCTAAAATAATTAACTGAGTGAGGAACTTCTTGAGTGGGGATCTCATAAGGTGTACTCTCGCGACCCGTATGTTAGTGCTATTAAAGTTGGCAATGGTTTTCTTATTTTATTATTTTATTCTTGTGTCGCAAGGATGTGGGTCAACACGGAGACATAGAGTCCCTCAGCTCCGTTTGTAAAGTAAGCAGTAGTTTGTTTGTGCCTACACCTCTTTGCGCCAAATTTCTGATGTAAATGAATAAAAGTACGTAGTCAAGTTTCTTCAAGTATATTTTCTTAATTTATTTGATATATGTTCTGCCCATATGGATGACACGTGTTTCGGCGTTCCATTGGCGCCTTTTTCAAATCCGGGCTACAAAATTCTCTTGCTCATGCCTCAAGCATCGGGGGTCCCGATGCTTGAGGCATGAGCAAGAGAATTTTGTAGCCCGGATTTGAAAAAGGCGCCAATGGAACGCCGAAACACGTGTCATCCATATGGGCAGAACATATATCAAATAAATTAAGAAAATATACTTGAAGAAACTTGACTACGTACTTTTATTCATTTACATCAGAAATTTGGCGCAAAGAGGTGTAGGCACAAACAAACTACTGCCTGTCTAAAATAATTAAATATACCCCATTGTAGGGGATCCTTTTTTAAAAATAATGTGAATTTAATCACGTCTAAGGACTTCAATTTGTGCAGTTTAGTTAATGTTTGATTACATTATTTTGCCGAGGATCATACACTTTAACAGTGTAGCTGGGTCTTTGACCAACTCTGCAGCGTAGGCACTTGAACACGTGCCTTCCAAGCTCTACTTGGAACAAATCAGTTTTGGATTTCAGGTTCCACAATAATACTCTTTTATGGACAAATTGCAAAAGACACAGATCTCATGTTTAAGCAACTTGCCAATGTGTATATCCATATAGAAATATGATAAGCCAAAACAAAATAGCTGCTGCTTTATTTTCCACTTCCAGAATGGAAAACTAAAAGTCCCAGAACGCAAACCTGAATAATCTCAGTTCACACCTCTGTACATTCATCACTTTAAGAAATGCACTAAAAATGTTGTGTGGCATGATCCCTGGGTTGAAGGTTGTTTGCCACAAAATCCTAGCTTGCTGTTGTGCATGCTGTTAAGAACATTTGACTATCCATATAGAGAAACACCCTTTCTGAACTTCAAGCTAGTAGACATCATTTCTCATCTTCAAAAGAAGAAAAGTGTGTGTTTTCAAAATGCCTTGTAAGTGGACACCTATCTGCAATGTAACAAGCAGCGTGAGGTCATTCAGATGAAAACCTCCAATCACAGTGCCAATTGGCTACACATTTGCATAAGAAGACCATTCTGATATTAAAAGTAACAATAATTGCACGCTGCTAAGGTGCTGCTGACAGCTCAGTCTGGGACGCTCTGTGTGATACGTGCACATTTGTTGAAAAACGCCCATTATAGGCAGTGCTGGCAACACTGCTTTGAGGCCTTCCTGTGCTGCCTACGTGTGATAAAGCAATGCCCGAGGGATCATGTGATCAAACGCTCTTCTACCTACTCCATGGGACCTGTACAGACAGATTTTATGAGGAACTATGGGCACTTCCTAAAGAAGGGTAAGTTTTGATCTCTGGCTCTTATGGGAGCAAGGCCCTGGACCGGCCTGCCTGGAAGTCCTTGATATCTGCTAGGACCTTTATGGAGATGGTGATTGTGGTTGATAAGTTGGATTCCTCTTGACTTGAAGCCAGTCCTTTAAGTGGGATTGGAAATCGAGGTGGGGCTCTAGTTATGGGGTGTGGCCTAGGAACACGACCCCCTAACGAGAGACCCCCTCGATTAAGGGCAGGGGGGAAGCTGGTAAAAGAGGTGTAGCTGGGGCACACTGGCATCATTACCTTTGAGGCGCCCAGCCACTCCTTTTAAACAAAAGGAGGGTCTGGGCGCACCAAAAGGTGTGATACCAGTGTGCTACAGCTCGCATGCAGCAGGCAGTCCTTCCCTTCATGGAGCCTGCTTTAACCACAGGCTTCTTGAATGAAAGGTCTGCCTGCTGCTGGTGTCTATGTACTTTAAACAATAGGAGGGCTGGAGGGGCCCAGTCTCTCCTTTTGGTCCGAGTAACTAGTCATCACCCAGCATTCATTCTGGGTGATGACTAATTACTCGATACAAAAGGAGAGCTAGCTGAGTGTCAAGACCGGTGGGGGGGTCTGTACTTCCGCTCTCTATATGGTAGAGGAGAGGCACAGAGGACCCCAGCCAAGATTCTCTAATACGGTAGCGATGGACGAGCAATCAAGGCCTAGCTTCTCAGGAGGTGATGCAGGCTGGTTCTTAAGTACAGTGTATCCCCAAGTCCCCCACAAAGGAATGTCCACACACTGTATTACTGAAAACACAGTCTTTATATAATTAATATTCAAGGGTTATGTACACTTATCACAACAACGCACTTTGTGCTCAGGAAAACCAATAATGATAAATATCTACAATTCTAAAGTGGTACCACTAATATTAGACCTCATTAAAGTGCATTCACAATACTGTAAAAATGGCACACAGATCAATAAGAAGGAAACCAGCAATAGAGAGAGGAGAGATAAAAGATGGTTGAAACAATAGGCAGAATACTGGCCCTAGCTACTGGACACAGTTCTGTGTGGAGATCCCCCCACCTGGGCAACCTGTAAAATAAAGGGATATGACACAAGCCCAGTCCATATATTGTTCAACAGTCTTATTCTCTCCTACAATGTTTTTACCCCCCCAATGTACCTGGTGGAGTCGAGTTCTTCGAAGAGGCGTCGACAGATCCTTCTTGAATGACCCCCTTTTAAGCAGGAGTCACGGATCGTCGAGAGGCGTCGAGAAACGTCGAAGACCTCGGGGTTCGGCGACGGGGAATCGACGGCCCTTCTTGAATGCCTTCCCTTTCAAGCGGGAGGCACGGGGCGTCGAACGTCCGTCGACAAACGAGGTAGAACGATGTCGAAGAGGCGGCAGCTTCGTCCGAGCGGTGCTCGTCGGCGTCGGGGCGTCGGCGTCCTGCAAGGCGGAGGTGTGCGGGGCACCTCGATGACAATAGTTCTGGACCGCAAAGATTGTAGAGACGGGAGCCCAGCAAGGGCGTCGAGTCGCTCGAGTCTTTGGGATCGTGAGGTGGCGGGAAACCCACCGGCGGATTCTCCTCGGCGCGTTGGTCGTCCTCGACTTTCTCCGGCAGGGCAAAAGCGGTCGACGGTGCGGACGAGGGAGTCCTTCGAGTCAAATGTTCTTAGGCAAGGAGCGGACGGCTCCGGTCGTCGGCGGCACGGCGTCAAGTGGTTCCCACGGCTGGGCAACACAACTTCGACGGGCCTCCAGCGGTTACACAGACCTGCGAACCCTGGTCGACGGCAATGGACTTCGACAGCGTCGAGGTCCGGGTGCTTCACTTCGATCTCCTCGGCGGTCCCGTCTCGGGTCGGCAGCCTTTCGAGGGTCTGACTTCCAGGGCGCTTCGGCGAAGATTCAGCGGTGCTCGATGGTCCCTCGGAGCACGGGAAGAGGGCGCCTTACCAGGTCCTCTCTCGGGTCAGTCCTCGACGATTTCGACAACCTTCAGTTCCGTCGAAGCAAATGCCACAGCAAGTCTTCTTCTTCCAGCTGGACGTCGAGGATCAGCAAATCCAGTTACTCTTGAGTGGAGACTCAGCTTCTGAATGCTTCTGAACAATTTCCAGTGGTGAGAGGTCCCCAGATATACTATTCTGTCTCTCATCCACACTGCTGGCACACACACAGCAGCCAATCACACAGAAGGGCATTCATGCAGTCAGTCAGCCAATCAGGCACACAGTGCATTCAGGCCACACTCCTCCCTTTCAGACACTCACAACAAGGAATGTGGATTGGGACAAGTACCCAGCCATTCAACACTACACACTGCATTCAGGCCAGTTTCGGGCAGGGCTGTCTCAGTCTTTGTCTCTCATGCCAGAAACCAGACAACCACAACAAGGAGTGTATATTGGTCACACACTCCATTCACCCAGGTCCCACCCACAGGAGGTACCCACAACATACAGTCACTGGGAAGGCTCCAGTCAGTCTAGCTGGGCCTTCACAACAACACCATATATGGAACTTCCACCCAACAGCCAGCCAGGGGGAAGGGACAGAGCCAGGGCTTCCCAGGACTTTGGGAAAAACAAGACAACAGGCAATAGAAAGCAAGAGGCCACAGGGGCCATCTTGTTTCTATCAGGAATCAACTGATCCCAATGGCAGGGCCTGGGTATCCCAAAATGGAGGACACCCAGAGCACCTGTCAAGTTTAGCATGGAGCTGCCACCAGCCCATACCCTGCTCTGTGGGCCACCCACAGGTGCCCAAAAACATACACTAGGGGCACAGGGTTGTACCCATACCCATGGGTGCCATAAGGGTATCCCATGGGTCTGTTCACCAAACCAAAAGAGAGCTGCACTGCCAGGAGTCCCTCATGGACTCCTGGGCAGAAAACATGACAGAACACACGGTAAAAACAGAAAAAGGACAAGGATTCAGAGGCCCTGTCCCTCAGATGCATTTCCGGCATCACAATCGCCCCCCCCAGACTGAGGTGGAGGGTGCCTAATCTCCCACGGGATAGACACCCTCATCCAGACGGTCAACATACCTTCTGGAAAGGCCATCTGCATTATCGTGACTCTTCCCTGGTCTGTGCTCTATGGTGAAGTCTAGCCCTTGTAGGCTAATCGACCACCTGAGCAATTTCGGATTCTCACCCTTCATCTGCATAAGCCACTTCAGGGGCTTATGATCTGTTTGGACCTTGAAGGTGGACCCCGTAAGGTAGGGCCTAAAACGCCTAAGGCTCCAAACTATACTAAAACATTCCTTTTCAACAGTAGCCCACCTAAGTTCTCTACCCTTGAGTTGTCTACTGATGAATATGATAGGATGTTCTCTCCCTTTGTCATCTAACTGGGACAAGACAGCTCCAATTCCGGTGTCGCAGGCATCCGTCTGGACGATAAAGGGTCGGCTGTAGTCAGGCGCACTCAACACAGGTGCCCTACACAGACTTTCTTTCAAGCCATCAAAGGCCCTCTGACAGTCTTCAGTCCAATTAACCTTCCTAGGCTGTTTGGGTGAAGTTAGAGCTGTCAGGGGTGCAGCTATGGTTCCATAGTCTGCCATGAAATTGCGATAGTACCCAGTGAGGCCCAAAAAGGCTCTCACCTGGGTTTGAGTAGTGGGAGTCTCCCAGTTCTGTACGTCCTGTACTTTACTGGAGAGAGGTTGGATTTGACCCCCTCCTACCTCATGACCAAGATAGGTAACTTTCCCCTGAGCTATCTGGCACTTGGTGGCCTTGATAGTGAGGTTAGCCCTTTTCAAGGCCTGCAACACCTTATCCAGATGTGTCAAATGCTCTTCCCAGGTGGAACTGTAGACGGCAATGTCGTCTAAGTAGGCCACACAAAAGGCTTCCAGCCCACTGAGCGCATGGTTGACCAATCTCTGGAAGGTGGCAGGGGCATTCTTCAACCCAAAGGGCATGACCCTAAACTGGTAGAGTCCCTCAGGTGTGGAGAACGCCGTCTTTTCCTTGGCATGGTCCGTCAGAGCTATTTGCCAATAGCCTGAGGTAAGGTCAAAGGTGCTCACAAATTTGGCAGCACCTATGGTGTCCACGAGCTCATCAGCCCTGGGCAATGGGTGCGCGTCAGTTTTGGTGACGGCATTGACTCCTCGGTAGTCCACACAGAACCTCCAATCCTTGGTACCCGCCTGGGAACTTGCCTTGGGGACAAGGACCACTGGACTGGACCAGGGACTGGTTGAGGGTTCAATAACACCCAGATCCAACATCTTGGCGACCTCAGCCTGGATGTGGTTTTTGACGGTATCCGACATACGATAGCTCCTGCTCTTGACAGGCACGCTGTCACCAGTGTCAATTTCGTGCTTACACCACGGTGTAAGGCCCGGTGTCAGTGAAAACAGAGAGGCATACTGCTGGAGCAAAGCCCTGCAGGCCCTCTGCTGCTCTGTTGTCAAATCGGGAGAGAGTTGTACTCCCTCCACTGAGCCATCCTGAGGGTTGCTATGCAGCAAATCAGGAAGGGGCTCACTCTCATCCTCTTCTTGCCCTGAAGCTAGCAAGAGACATGAGACCTCTGCTCGCCTGTGGAAAGGCTTGAGCCTGTTGACATGGAATACCTGGGGGGCTACCCCAGAGGCTCCCATGTCAACCAGATAATTGACTTCGCCCATCTTGGAGATGATCCTGAAGGGTCCAGTCCACTTGTCTGCCAAAGCTCTAGGCTTGGTAGGCTCCATCACAAGGATTTCCTGTCCCGGAGTCCAATCCACTTGCGAAGCTTTAAGGTCATGCCAGTACTTGTTCAATTCCTGGCTGGCCTTGAGATTTGCTGTTGCCTGACCTATCATTTGTGTCATCCTCCGCCTGAGGCCTAACACATAGTCCCCCACTTGCTTGGCGGGACCTGGAGGGGTGGCTTCCAAGCCTTCTCGGATCAAGGCGAGGGGCCCCCTCACGGGATGTCCAAAGAGTAACTCAAAGGGGCTGAAACCAACACCCTCTTGAGGTACCTCTCTGTAAGCAAACAGCAGGCATGGCAGGAGGAGATCCCATTTCCTCCTTAGGGGCTCTTCCAAAGCACCTAGCATGCCCTTGAGAGTTTTGTTAAATCTCTCAACCAGACCATTGGTCTGGGGGTGGTAAGAGGTGGAGAACTTGTAGGTTACCCCGCACTCTTTCCACATGGTTTTCATGTAACTAGACATGAAGTTGGATCCTCGGTCAGAGACAACCTCCTTGGGGAATCCAACACGGGTGAAAATGCCCAGGAGAGCCCTGGCAACCACCTTGGCAGTAACAGTCCGAAGGGGTATTGCCTCAGGGTACCTGGTGGCATGATCTACCAAGACCAGGATGAACCGATGTCCACCTGAAGTGGGAGGGTCAAGGGGACCGACGATGTCGATGCCCACCCTCTCAAATGGTGTGCCAACCACTGGTAATGGCTGCAGTGGGGCAATGACCCTGCCTCCAGTCTTGCCAGACAACTGACAAGTTGGGCAGGTCCTGCAGTGGGACTCCACCTCTACTCCCATCCGTGGCCAGTAGAAATGGGCAGAGAGCCTCTGCTTAGTCTTCTTGGTCCCAAGATGACCAGCCAAGGGCACCTCATGCGCCAACTGCAGTAGGAAGGGCCTGTAAACCTGGGGTACCACCAACCTCTTGCGGGCACCAGGTTCGGGCTTAGTGGGCTCACTAACAAGGAGCTCACCCTCCCAATAAATCTTGAATGTCCTAGGCACTTCACCTTGTGCCTGGGACAGGGCCTGTTTCCTCAGGCCCTCGAGAGAGTGGCACTCTCTCTGTCCCTTACAGAAGTCTGCCCGGGAGGGTCCCCCTTCAGCTAACAAGCATTGAAGGTCGGGATGATCCTCCGGGTTGAGAACCTCTCCCACAGGAGAGTCTTCTGTCTCTTCTCCCACAGGAGTTGAGTTTGGGTTTTCCACTGGACCCAGCCCGTCCGGAGCATGGATCCCAATGGGTGCTGTCGGAACAGCAGGAAGAGAAGGTGTTCCCTCCACAGAGGTGGCCTTCTTGGTCTTCCTTCTTCTTGCCTTAGGCCTCGCCTTTGGCTCGGGTACCTGACTCACAGCCAGACCCGGTGTCACCTGTGACCTAGTGACTGCAGCAGCAGTCATGGGAAGACCATCCGAGATCAACCCCAACTCTACTAGATCATTTCCTAACAGAATGTTAGCAGGGACATTTTCCTGAACCAGGACAGGAAGCTTTGCTGTCTTGTCTCCAATCATGAGTGTGACTAGGGCTACAGGCGATAATTTGGGAGGCCCACCAGCTAACCTGGTGGTTCTCAGAGGAGCACCTACATAGTCCTCTGGCTTGAGCAGGGTCCTGTCCACCACTGTCATGCTTGCCCCAGTGTCTCTCAAACCAGTAGAAGGCTGGCCATTCAAGAGGACACTTCTCAAAAACCTACGGGTGTTCTGCGGGATAGTTGCCAGTACTTCTGCGTACTGGTCCCAGGCCCCAAGGGACACTAAGGAAATCTCTACCGGAGCACCAAATGTGATTCCTGTAGAGGAGGGGAGGACAGTGGCCTCCACCTCAGCCACGGGGTAAGGGTAGGTCAGGCTGACAGCCTGTACTCCAAGTGCCTTACCTTTACACTTGGGGTCACCCCTTTTGTGATCCAGAGCCCCACAATCCCAACAAGTGCCAGGAGTGCGGGGTACGGTACTGGAACCACTGGGAACCTGCTTTGCAGCAGGTGGACCACTACTCTTATTCCCACCCACAGAGGACTTATCCCCACTAGATTTTTGGGTCTTAGGAGAGGAAGGTTTTGGTTTACCCGACTGTGATTGCTTTTGGGACTCCTCAGCTTTCTGAGAGGTCCCCTTTTCTTTGTCCTTGTCCTTCCCACTGGAGTCCTTAGGGGACACCCGGTGGGAGACCCACTTGTCAGCCAACCTAGCCAGCTTAAAGGGGTCCAAAATGTTCTGGTCAGCCACATACTGACGCAGCTCTGGTGAACAGGCTTCAGAAAAATGCTCAAAAAACAAGAGGTGGGACAACTCAACAAAAGTTTTCACCTTGTAACCGTCAATCCACCCCATCATGTTCATGTGCGCAGTACTCACCCAGTCAACCCAAGACACATTCTCTCTTTTCTTAAAATCCCTGAACCTTTTAAGGTATTGGGTAGGTGTCTGGCCAAACTTGGCAATCAAAGCAGACTTCATACACTCATACTGACCCCTTTCTTCCACACTCAGCTTCAGAATACAGTCATATCCAGTTTGAGGCACTCTGCTTAACAAACACTTAGCCCAATCTCTTTTATCTACATCATGAATTGCACAAGCCATTTCAAACGCTTCAATCCATTGGAGGATATCTGAACCCTCCACAAACACACCAACCAAATCTTTCATAAACTTGGTGGCTGGGGACCTGCCACTCTCAATTGGTCTAGCTGAAGTCTCCACTCTAGCTCTCTCTAGCTGGATTCTCTGACATTCAGTGTCCTTGTCTTTGAGCGCAAGATCCCTATTCTTGAGTTCCACTTGCTGTGCCAGCTCCTCTTTCTTAAGCTCTGCTTCTATTTCCAACTTGCGATATTCAAAGGCCAATTTCATCCTTAATAACTCAAGTTCCATGGAATTGCTGGGGTTTGGAACAGAGGCAGCAGGAATGGTGGCATTCCCAGAAACAGATTCAGCGACAACCCCAGGGGCAGAGTCCTCACTGGTTGCATCCCCCCCTTCATCAAGGGTTTCACCATCAGTCTGGTAGTCCACCAGGGCAGCTATCAGCTCAGCCCTAGACTTATCCACAAAGTCTAACTCCCTGGCTTCACAAGCACTCTGGAGAGCCTCTAAGCTCATCCGAGTCAATTTACCATTTGCAATGGTCTCCATTGCCTGTAATGCAGTTATTTGGTACACACCCAAACCTTAATCTAATAAAGTGCAGATATTTTGTAAGTGGCACGGTTATACACTGAGTCTTAAAACCATAAGCATCCCACCGCTGCCACCAGCTTGTCAAGACCGGTGGGGGGGTCTGTACTTCCGCTCTCTATATGGTAGAGGAGAGGCACAGAGGACCCCAGCCAAGATTCTCTAATACGGTAGCGATGGACGAGCAATCAAGGCCTAGCTTCTCAGGAGGTGATGCAGGCTGGTTCTTAAGTACAGTGTATCCCCAAGTCCCCCACAAAGGAATGTCCACACACTGTATTACTGAAAACACAGTCTTTATATAATTAATATTCAAGGGTTATGTACACTTATCACAACAACGCACTTTGTGCTCAGGAAAACCAATAATGATAAATATCTACAATTCTAAAGTGGTACCACTAATATTAGACCTCATTAAAGTGCATTCACAATACTGTAAAAATGGCACACAGATCAATAAGAAGGAAACCAGCAATAGAGAGAGGAGAGATAAAAGATGGTTGAAACAATAGGCAGAATACTGGCCCTAGCTACTGGACACAGTTCTGTGTGGAGATCCCCCCACCTGGGCAACCTGTAAAATAAAGGGATATGACACAAGCCCAGTCCATATATTGTTCAACAGTCTTATTCTCTCCTACAATGTTTTTACCCCCCCAATGTACCTGGTGGAGTCGAGTTCTTCGAAGAGGCGTCGACAGATCCTTCTTGAATGACCCCCTTTTAAGCAGGAGTCACGGATCGTCGAGAGGCGTCGAGAAACGTCGAAGACCTCGGGGTTCGGCGACGGGGAATCGACGGCCCTTCTTGAATGCCTTCCCTTTCAAGCGGGAGGCACGGGGCGTCGAACGTCCGTCGACAAACGAGGTAGAACGATGTCGAAGAGGCGGCAGCTTCGTCCGAGCGGTGCTCGTCGGCGTCGGGGCGTCGGCGTCCTGCAAGGCGGAGGTGTGCGGGGCACCTCGATGACAATAGTTCTGGACCGCAAAGATTGTAGAGACGGGAGCCCAGCAAGGGCGTCGAGTCGCTCGAGTCTTTGGGATCGTGAGGTGGCGGGAAACCCACCGGCGGATTCTCCTCGGCGCGTTGGTCGTCCTCGACTTTCTCCGGCAGGGCAAAAGCGGTCGACGGTGCGGACGAGGGAGTCCTTCGAGTCAAATGTTCTTAGGCAAGGAGCGGACGGCTCCGGTCGTCGGCGGCACGGCGTCAAGTGGTTCCCACGGCTGGGCAACACAACTTCGACGGGCCTCCAGCGGTTACACAGACCTGCGAACCCTGGTCGACGGCAATGGACTTCGACAGCGTCGAGGTCCGGGTGCTTCACTTCGATCTCCTCGGCGGTCCCGTCTCGGGTCGGCAGCCTTTCGAGGGTCTGACTTCCAGGGCGCTTCGGCGAAGATTCAGCGGTGCTCGATGGTCCCTCGGAGCACGGGAAGAGGGCGCCTTACCAGGTCCTCTCTCGGGTCAGTCCTCGACGATTTCGACAACCTTCAGTTCCGTCGAAGCAAATGCCACAGCAAGTCTTCTTCTTCCAGCTGGACGTCGAGGATCAGCAAATCCAGTTACTCTTGAGTGGAGACTCAGCTTCTGAATGCTTCTGAACAATTTCCAGTGGTGAGAGGTCCCCAGATATACTATTCTGTCTCTCATCCACACTGCTGGCACACACACAGCAGCCAATCACACAGAAGGGCATTCATGCAGTCAGTCAGCCAATCAGGCACACAGTGCATTCAGGCCACACTCCTCCCTTTCAGACACTCACAACAAGGAATGTGGATTGGGACAAGTACCCAGCCATTCAACACTACACACTGCATTCAGGCCAGTTTCGGGCAGGGCTGTCTCAGTCTTTGTCTCTCATGCCAGAAACCAGACAACCACAACAAGGAGTGTATATTGGTCACACACTCCATTCACCCAGGTCCCACCCACAGGAGGTACCCACAACATACAGTCACTGGGAAGGCTCCAGTCAGTCTAGCTGGGCCTTCACAACAACACCATATATGGAACTTCCACCCAACAGCCAGCCAGGGGGAAGGGACAGAGCCAGGGCTTCCCAGGACTTTGGGAAAAACAAGACAACAGGCAATAGAAAGCAAGAGGCCACAGGGGCCATCTTGTTTCTATCAGGAATCAACTGATCCCAATGGCAGGGCCTGGGTATCCCAAAATGGAGGACACCCAGAGCACCTGTCAAGTTTAGCATGGAGCTGCCACCAGCCCATACCCTGCTCTGTGGGCCACCCACAGGTGCCCAAAAACATACACTAGGGGCACAGGGTTGTACCCATACCCATGGGTGCCATAAGGGTATCCCATGGGTCTGTTCACCAAACCAAAAGAGAGCTGCACTGCCAGGAGTCCCTCATGGACTCCTGGGCAGAAAACATGACAGAACACACGGTAAAAACAGAAAAAGGACAAGGATTCAGAGGCCCTGTCCCTCAGATGCATTTCCGGCATCACAATCGCCCCCCCCAGACTGAGGTGGAGGGTGCCTAATCTCCCACGGGATAGACACCCTCATCCAGACGGTCAACATACCTTCTGGAAAGGCCATCTGCATTATCGTGACTCTTCCCTGGTCTGTGCTCTATGGTGAAGTCTAGCCCTTGTAGGCTAATCGACCACCTGAGCAATTTCGGATTCTCACCCTTCATCTGCATAAGCCACTTCAGGGGCTTATGATCTGTTTGGACCTTGAAGGTGGACCCCGTAAGGTAGGGCCTAAAACGCCTAAGGCTCCAAACTATACTAAAACATTCCTTTTCAACAGTAGCCCACCTAAGTTCTCTACCCTTGAGTTGTCTACTGATGAATATGATAGGATGTTCTCTCCCTTTGTCATCTAACTGGGACAAGACAGCTCCAATTCCGGTGTCGCAGGCATCCGTCTGGACGATAAAGGGTCGGCTGTAGTCAGGCGCACTCAACACAGGTGCCCTACACAGACTTTCTTTCAAGCCATCAAAGGCCCTCTGACAGTCTTCAGTCCAATTAACCTTCCTAGGCTGTTTGGGTGAAGTTAGAGCTGTCAGGGGTGCAGCTATGGTTCCATAGTCTGCCATGAAATTGCGATAGTACCCAGTGAGGCCCAAAAAGGCTCTCACCTGGGTTTGAGTAGTGGGAGTCTCCCAGTTCTGTACGTCCTGTACTTTACTGGAGAGAGGTTGGATTTGACCCCCTCCTACCTCATGACCAAGATAGGTAACTTTCCCCTGAGCTATCTGGCACTTGGTGGCCTTGATAGTGAGGTTAGCCCTTTTCAAGGCCTGCAACACCTTATCCAGATGTGTCAAATGCTCTTCCCAGGTGGAACTGTAGACGGCAATGTCGTCTAAGTAGGCCACACAAAAGGCTTCCAGCCCACTGAGCGCATGGTTGACCAATCTCTGGAAGGTGGCAGGGGCATTCTTCAACCCAAAGGGCATGACCCTAAACTGGTAGAGTCCCTCAGGTGTGGAGAACGCCGTCTTTTCCTTGGCATGGTCCGTCAGAGCTATTTGCCAATAGCCTGAGGTAAGGTCAAAGGTGCTCACAAATTTGGCAGCACCTATGGTGTCCACGAGCTCATCAGCCCTGGGCAATGGGTGCGCGTCAGTTTTGGTGACGGCATTGACTCCTCGGTAGTCCACACAGAACCTCCAATCCTTGGTACCCGCCTGGGAACTTGCCTTGGGGACAAGGACCACTGGACTGGACCAGGGACTGGTTGAGGGTTCAATAACACCCAGATCCAACATCTTGGCGACCTCAGCCTGGATGTGGTTTTTGACGGTATCCGACATACGATAGCTCCTGCTCTTGACAGGCACGCTGTCACCAGTGTCAATTTCGTGCTTACACCACGGTGTAAGGCCCGGTGTCAGTGAAAACAGAGAGGCATACTGCTGGAGCAAAGCCCTGCAGGCCCTCTGCTGCTCTGTTGTCAAATCGGGAGAGAGTTGTACTCCCTCCACTGAGCCATCCTGAGGGTTGCTATGCAGCAAATCAGGAAGGGGCTCACTCTCATCCTCTTCTTGCCCTGAAGCTAGCAAGAGACATGAGACCTCTGCTCGCCTGTGGAAAGGCTTGAGCCTGTTGACATGGAATACCTGGGGGGCTACCCCAGAGGCTCCCATGTCAACCAGATAATTGACTTCGCCCATCTTGGAGATGATCCTGAAGGGTCCAGTCCACTTGTCTGCCAAAGCTCTAGGCTTGGTAGGCTCCATCACAAGGATTTCCTGTCCCGGAGTCCAATCCACTTGCGAAGCTTTAAGGTCATGCCAGTACTTGTTCAATTCCTGGCTGGCCTTGAGATTTGCTGTTGCCTGACCTATCATTTGTGTCATCCTCCGCCTGAGGCCTAACACATAGTCCCCCACTTGCTTGGCGGGACCTGGAGGGGTGGCTTCCAAGCCTTCTCGGATCAAGGCGAGGGGCCCCCTCACGGGATGTCCAAAGAGTAACTCAAAGGGGCTGAAACCAACACCCTCTTGAGGTACCTCTCTGTAAGCAAACAGCAGGCATGGCAGGAGGAGATCCCATTTCCTCCTTAGGGGCTCTTCCAAAGCACCTAGCATGCCCTTGAGAGTTTTGTTAAATCTCTCAACCAGACCATTGGTCTGGGGGTGGTAAGAGGTGGAGAACTTGTAGGTTACCCCGCACTCTTTCCACATGGTTTTCATGTAACTAGACATGAAGTTGGATCCTCGGTCAGAGACAACCTCCTTGGGGAATCCAACACGGGTGAAAATGCCCAGGAGAGCCCTGGCAACCACCTTGGCAGTAACAGTCCGAAGGGGTATTGCCTCAGGGTACCTGGTGGCATGATCTACCAAGACCAGGATGAACCGATGTCCACCTGAAGTGGGAGGGTCAAGGGGACCGACGATGTCGATGCCCACCCTCTCAAATGGTGTGCCAACCACTGGTAATGGCTGCAGTGGGGCAATGACCCTGCCTCCAGTCTTGCCAGACAACTGACAAGTTGGGCAGGTCCTGCAGTGGGACTCCACCTCTACTCCCATCCGTGGCCAGTAGAAATGGGCAGAGAGCCTCTGCTTAGTCTTCTTGGTCCCAAGATGACCAGCCAAGGGCACCTCATGCGCCAACTGCAGTAGGAAGGGCCTGTAAACCTGGGGTACCACCAACCTCTTGCGGGCACCAGGTTCGGGCTTAGTGGGCTCACTAACAAGGAGCTCACCCTCCCAATAAATCTTGAATGTCCTAGGCACTTCACCTTGTGCCTGGGACAGGGCCTGTTTCCTCAGGCCCTCGAGAGAGTGGCACTCTCTCTGTCCCTTACAGAAGTCTGCCCGGGAGGGTCCCCCTTCAGCTAACAAGCATTGAAGGTCGGGATGATCCTCCGGGTTGAGAACCTCTCCCACAGGAGAGTCTTCTGTCTCTTCTCCCACAGGAGTTGAGTTTGGGTTTTCCACTGGACCCAGCCCGTCCGGAGCATGGATCCCAATGGGTGCTGTCGGAACAGCAGGAAGAGAAGGTGTTCCCTCCACAGAGGTGGCCTTCTTGGTCTTCCTTCTTCTTGCCTTAGGCCTCGCCTTTGGCTCGGGTACCTGACTCACAGCCAGACCCGGTGTCACCTGTGACCTAGTGACTGCAGCAGCAGTCATGGGAAGACCATCCGAGATCAACCCCAACTCTACTAGATCATTTCCTAACAGAATGTTAGCAGGGACATTTTCCTGAACCAGGACAGGAAGCTTTGCTGTCTTGTCTCCAATCATGAGTGTGACTAGGGCTACAGGCGATAATTTGGGAGGCCCACCAGCTAACCTGGTGGTTCTCAGAGGAGCACCTACATAGTCCTCTGGCTTGAGCAGGGTCCTGTCCACCACTGTCATGCTTGCCCCAGTGTCTCTCAAACCAGTAGAAGGCTGGCCATTCAAGAGGACACTTCTCAAAAACCTACGGGTGTTCTGCGGGATAGTTGCCAGTACTTCTGCGTACTGGTCCCAGGCCCCAAGGGACACTAAGGAAATCTCTACCGGAGCACCAAATGTGATTCCTGTAGAGGAGGGGAGGACAGTGGCCTCCACCTCAGCCACGGGGTAAGGGTAGGTCAGGCTGACAGCCTGTACTCCAAGTGCCTTACCTTTACACTTGGGGTCACCCCTTTTGTGATCCAGAGCCCCACAATCCCAACAAGTGCCAGGAGTGCGGGGTACGGTACTGGAACCACTGGGAACCTGCTTTGCAGCAGGTGGACCACTACTCTTATTCCCACCCACAGAGGACTTATCCCCACTAGATTTTTGGGTCTTAGGAGAGGAAGGTTTTGGTTTACCCGACTGTGATTGCTTTTGGGACTCCTCAGCTTTCTGAGAGGTCCCCTTTTCTTTGTCCTTGTCCTTCCCACTGGAGTCCTTAGGGGACACCCGGTGGGAGACCCACTTGTCAGCCAACCTAGCCAGCTTAAAGGGGTCCAAAATGTTCTGGTCAGCCACATACTGACGCAGCTCTGGTGAACAGGCTTCAGAAAAATGCTCAAAAAACAAGAGGTGGGACAACTCAACAAAAGTTTTCACCTTGTAACCGTCAATCCACCCCATCATGTTCATGTGCGCAGTACTCACCCAGTCAACCCAAGACACATTCTCTCTTTTCTTAAAATCCCTGAACCTTTTAAGGTATTGGGTAGGTGTCTGGCCAAACTTGGCAATCAAAGCAGACTTCATACACTCATACTGACCCCTTTCTTCCACACTCAGCTTCAGAATACAGTCATATCCAGTTTGAGGCACTCTGCTTAACAAACACTTAGCCCAATCTCTTTTATCTACATCATGAATTGCACAAGCCATTTCAAACGCTTCAATCCATTGGAGGATATCTGAACCCTCCACAAACACACCAACCAAATCTTTCATAAACTTGGTGGCTGGGGACCTGCCACTCTCAATTGGTCTAGCTGAAGTCTCCACTCTAGCTCTCTCTAGCTGGATTCTCTGACATTCAGTGTCCTTGTCTTTGAGCGCAAGATCCCTATTCTTGAGTTCCACTTGCTGTGCCAGCTCCTCTTTCTTAAGCTCTGCTTCTATTTCCAACTTGCGATATTCAAAGGCCAATTTCATCCTTAATAACTCAAGTTCCATGGAATTGCTGGGGTTTGGAACAGAGGCAGCAGGAATGGTGGCATTCCCAGAAACAGATTCAGCGACAACCCCAGGGGCAGAGTCCTCACTGGTTGCATCCCCCCCTTCATCAAGGGTTTCACCATCAGTCTGGTAGTGCACCAGGGCAGCTATCAGCTCAGCCCTAGACTTATCCACAAAGTCTAACTCCCTGGCTTCACAAGCACTCTGGAGAGCCTCTAAGCTCATCCGAGTCAATTTACCGTTTGCAATGGTCTCCATTGCCTGTAATGCAGTTATTTGGTACACACCCAAACCTTAATCTAATAAAGTGCGGATATTTTGTAAGTGGCACGGTTATACACTGAGTCTTAAAACCATAAGCATCCCACCGCTGCCACCAGCTTGTCAAGACCGGTGGGGGGGTCTGTACTTCCGCTCTCTATATGGTAGAGGAGAGGCACAGAGGACCCCAGCCAAGATTCTCTAATACGGTAGCGATGGACGAGCAATCAAGGCCTAGCTTCTCAGGAGGTGATGCAGGCTGGTTCTTAAGTACAGTGTATCCCCAAGTCCCCCACAAAGGAATGTCCACACACTGTATTACTGAAAACACAGTCTTTATATAATTAATATTCAAGGGTTATGTACACTTATCACAACAACGCACTTTGTGCTCAGGAAAACCAATAATGATAAATATCTACAATTCTAAAGTGGTACCACTAATATTAGACCTCATTAAAGTGCATTCACAATACTGTAAAAATGGCACACAGATCAATAAGAAGGAAACCAGCAATAGAGAGAGGAGAGATAAAAGATGGTTGAAACAATAGGCAGAATACTGGCCCTAGCTACTGGACACAGTTCTGTGTGGAGATCCCCCCACCTGGGCAACCTGTAAAATAAAGGGATATGACACAAGCCCAGTCCATATATTGTTCAACAGTCTTATTCTCTCCTACAATGTTTTTACCCCCCCAATGTACCTGGTGGAGTCGAGTTCTTCGAAGAGGCGTCGACAGATCCTTCTTGAATGACCCCCTTTTAAGCAGGAGTCACGGATCGTCGAGAGGCGTCGAGAAACGTCGAAGACCTCGGGGTTCGGCGACGGGGAATCGACGGCCCTTCTTGAATGCCTTCCCTTTCAAGCGGGAGGCACGGGGCGTCGAACGTCCGTCGACAAACGAGGTAGAACGATGTCGAAGAGGCGGCAGCTTCGTCCGAGCGGTGCTCGTCGGCGTCGGGGCGTCGGCGTCCTGCAAGGCGGAGGTGTGCGGGGCACCTCGATGACAATAGTTCTGGACCGCAAAGATTGTAGAGACGGGAGCCCAGCAAGGGCGTCGAGTCGCTCGAGTCTTTGGGATCGTGAGGTGGCGGGAAACCCACCGGCGGATTCTCCTCGGCGCGTTGGTCGTCCTCGACTTTCTCCGGCAGGGCAAAAGCGGTCGACGGTGCGGACGAGGGAGTCCTTCGAGTCAAATGTTCTTAGGCAAGGAGCGGACGGCTCCGGTCGTCGGCGGCACGGCGTCAAGTGGTTCCCACGGCTGGGCAACACAACTTCGACGGGCCTCCAGCGGTTACACAGACCTGCGAACCCTGGTCGACGGCAATGGACTTCGACAGCGTCGAGGTCCGGGTGCTTCACTTCGATCTCCTCGGCGGTCCCGTCTCGGGTCGGCAGCCTTTCGAGGGTCTGACTTCCAGGGCGCTTCGGCGAAGATTCAGCGGTGCTCGATGGTCCCTCGGAGCACGGGAAGAGGGCGCCTTACCAGGTCCTCTCTCGGGTCAGTCCTCGACGATTTCGACAACCTTCAGTTCCGTCGAAGCAAATGCCACAGCAAGTCTTCTTCTTCCAGCTGGACGTCGAGGATCAGCAAATCCAGTTACTCTTGAGTGGAGACTCAGCTTCTGAATGCTTCTGAACAATTTCCAGTGGTGAGAGGTCCCCAGATATACTATTCTGTCTCTCATCCACACTGCTGGCACACACACAGCAGCCAATCACACAGAAGGGCATTCATGCAGTCAGTCAGCCAATCAGGCACACAGTGCATTCAGGCCACACTCCTCCCTTTCAGACACTCACAACAAGGAATGTGGATTGGGACAAGTACCCAGCCATTCAACACTACACACTGCATTCAGGCCAGTTTCGGGCAGGGCTGTCTCAGTCTTTGTCTCTCATGCCAGAAACCAGACAACCACAACAAGGAGTGTATATTGGTCACACACTCCATTCACCCAGGTCCCACCCACAGGAGGTACCCACAACATACAGTCACTGGGAAGGCTCCAGTCAGTCTAGCTGGGCCTTCACAACAACACCATATATGGAACTTCCACCCAACAGCCAGCCAGGGGGAAGGGACAGAGCCAGGGCTTCCCAGGACTTTGGGAAAAACAAGACAACAGGCAATAGAAAGCAAGAGGCCACAGGGGCCATCTTGTTTCTATCAGGAATCAACTGATCCCAATGGCAGGGCCTGGGTATCCCAAAATGGAGGACACCCAGAGCACCTGTCAAGTTTAGCATGGAGCTGCCACCAGCCCATACCCTGCTCTGTGGGCCACCCACAGGTGCCCAAAAACATACACTAGGGGCACAGGGTTGTACCCCTACCCATGGGTGCCATAAGGGTATCCCATGGGTCTGTTCACCAAACCAAAAGAGAGCTGCACTGCCAGGAGTCCCTCATGGACTCCTGGGCAGAAAACATGACAGAACACACGGTAAAAACAGAAAAAGGACAAGGATTCAGAGGCCCTGTCCCTCAGATGCATTTCCGGCATCACACTGAGCAATCCAGCCCTCCTCCTGTTTCGAGTACATAAACATCCGGCAGCCCGCACTGCACGGTTACACCTGCTGCTTGCAGGTGTCAGTACTTTGGTTTAGAAAAAAGAAAAGGGGATGCCTTAAACCGAAGTGCTGACACCGGCAGGCAGCAAGTGTAACTGTGGAGCCTCTTACACAGGCTGCTTGAGGTGTCGGCTGGTAGGGGTTCCTTGGGGGTGGGCCCTGGCAGGGCCCTGGCTCAGGAGCCCACTTAAAGCCCTGCTGACAGCTGAGAACTTTTGGGAGTTATTCTGCATGCTCCAGCCTTGCCTATCCTTCTTAGCTTGTGCTGCAGTTATCTCATCCTGTTAATAGAACGTCGCAGGGTAGTCTTGGGTTCAGATGGGTTGTATAGTCTGTTGTTGCAGGTCCCCGTCGGTTGCCTATATGATGCACTGTAATCTAATTCTGCCAGTCCAGATTTCCAAAGTGGTACCTGATTATTCAGCTTCGCTACTTAAAGGGGAAGCAGTTGGTCTTGTATGGCAGCAGGGAGCTTATGGAGGACCACCTTCTGGCTTGCCCAAATCTCCCTGGGTTTACAGAGCACTACCCAGTCTCTCAGTCTTCTCCTGTGGGTATTGTTATGGGAAAATGGTGAGGCAAGGGTGGAGATGAACAGACTTTGCAGTACCTTTCTACATAGTACACTTACAGTAATCATGCGTGAACGTTCATCTGAAATAAAGCCACTTATGAGTGCACCAACCCAGCAAAGCAGATGCTGGACTCTGACTTGCTTGTAAATAAACGAATCTGTCCTGTTAGTAGGCTTGGCAGGTGAAAGAAGGACCAGAGCAGGGATGGGCATATGCCCTATCGGGCTAGCAGATGAGCCCAAACAGGCGATCAGACAGCGGGTGCACAGTAGAGAGAGTGGATAGCTCTCTGGATTGGGGAAAACTTGTACTTTGTGAGTGTGCACCGCTGCAGGTCTGACATTACCTTTCATCCTTCCAAGTGTAATACATTTAGTGCAATTAAATTAGCTAGTAATAACTGCTATGTTAAGAGCGCTTAGAAGTATGAGCAATCCAGACTGAATTGCCATTTGCAAGTCTGATATTATTAGTATTTGTTTGTTTGTTTTATTTGCTTATATAGCGCACTGAACCAGAAGGTATCTCAGTGCTTTCTTGGGGTACATGGTATAATTTGTATAATTATTATTATTATTCGCGGCAGCCTGCAATATCTTTAAAAAAGCCTGGAAATACTGTTCTTATTTCAGGCTGGTTGTGACTTTACAACTGACCTGTAATAAGAAAATGACATCACAACCGCTCTGTAATCAGTTATTACGCTTCAGTTGTGAGCACGAATCTGCTTGTTAATACTTATTTTAAAGCAAAAAATGATTTTCTTTCAATAGATGTTATGAAACTGCTTTGAACTCTTATTATTGATTATATGGATCAGCAAATGAAAGAGCTATTAAATTATATTAAGCAAGAAACAAGGGTTTAAAGGGAATGACAGTGCGTGGCCATGTATTATAAGGAATATAATACCTACTACCATACATAAAAAGGATATTGCAAGTAAACTTTGAGTTCTGTGACCTTATTTTGGAACTCGGGACTTTGGCATTGTTCCTCTATTTGATCACGAAACTCCTGGGTGACTTGCCATATCAGTATAATGTACAGTTGGGGTACATTATCCCATATTTTATTATTAGTTGTCTTCCATTTCATATACAATATCAGAGGGTAGTGGGAGCCAAGTGTACAGAGAGAGAGCGGGGAAGAAGCCCAGGTGCTGGATCAATAGATGGTGTCAGTGCAAACTGCGGTTCTTGGAAATGGCTCGGTGTCTGGAATTCTATAACCTGTTAAACCTCGGGGCTGAGGTGCCAGAGCTATTTCGGGGTCCTGGTCTGTGGACTGTCAGGAGTGTTAAAGGTAAGAGTTTAGGTAACTTGACAGAGAAGTGTCGTAACTGCAGCTGGGGTTGGGAGGGAGGCGGTTAGCTCAGGGTATGTATTCCTCTTGGACTGGGCCCCGACTCTGCCGCTCTTGGAAACGGCCGTGCAGGATTCGGTTACACAATCAGGTTGGCGGCGCTCTCTCCTCGCAGGCCCAGGTCACATGATGCTCCACGGCTCGCGCAAGCTCCAGGAGTGCGTCTCACGCACGGAGTCGCGTTCCCTTTTACAAGGCAAGCAAGGTAAGGTTACCAAGGCAGGACCAGGTCAGCGGGAACAGGATCAGGCGGCCCCAGTTTCACAGCTGGGTGGCTGGCGCCCACTCTCTGGCACTGCCTCAGAGTGCCCGTGGAGTGAGCAGCAGGACTCCCTCTCCTTCTTGTACTCTGTGCAGGCTGGCTGGCATGTCCTGCAATCCGCCCGGTCATCGGTATCAGCTTTTATATTCAATGTGCAGACGTTTCCTAACACAGAGTATTATTGTTGTCAATTGATATACGTTGGGTAATGAAGAGTTATATATACAGGCTAAGTTGTTTGGCATTACTTTGCCAAAATTATAATTAGTACAGGGTGGGTGCGAGCCAGTGTTCCAAGCAAGCAGTTTGCTGCTAGCACTTGCTCTGCCCCCCATCCCTAGCTGGGCCCTCTCCACCTGCAACACACTAACTCCTTGACTAAAAAAATAATATATAACCACCTTCTACCTGATAACACCCAGCCACTGGCATTCCCTTCTCTCTGTGACCCGTGACTGCCATGGAAATGGATGAAGTCCTCAGCTTGCACCATTCACATAGCGGCCTTCTGATCTGTGTTTTTGTATTAGTTAGGGGAAAAACAGGCTCTGAGCTCATGACGTTAGTTGTTGCATGTCACCCCTTCTGGGGGACATGGTAGCTCCCAGGGTTTGTGTCATGGTCACATGGGGGCAACCATGTGACCAAGTAAATAAAAAGGAGGAGCCGTTTCCGGCTCGTCAGTCAATCGCAAACTGACTCCTGTGTGTCTGTGCACCATGCTGGTGCGGCGCAGCATGCTGAGGGCCTGCCACGTGTCCCAGCATGGAGACGGTGTCCCTGCTGGGCAACACCGCCAACATTGAATGGTGATGCTGTGTGATCACGGCGACTGAGGTGACCCCGGGGGCTAATGGGTGCTGGGTGTCCCCAGCCAAGTTACAGGGCTCCGGTGCCCCGGTGCTCAGGAGGCCGCAGGGTGCCCCCTGCGGTCCGCCGCTAATAGAATGTCCCATCCGGTTACCCGGATACTGCAGGGTGGCACCTACGGTGATCCAGGCCCGCAACAATGGCGACAAGGGCTGGTCCGCAGGGAGCCCGTGTGTGTGGAGGTGGTGTCGGCCACTCTGCGGGTGGCCTAGGGCCCCGTGCTGGGATGGAACGCAGCGGCGGCCGCTGATGATTATGAGGATTCGGCAGCGGTGGCCGCATGGTAGAGGGATAAGTGCTGCTGATGCAGCCATGGCTGTGATGGAAAGGGGGCGTGGCCACAGTGCCACAAGCCTGGCACCAAAGAGGAGCTCGTTCTGAGGAGCGGACAATGGAGGCGAGGTGCCACGGGGCCGTCAAACAGCTTAGGCGGCCCAATCACTCCCAGTGTCGACCACCACCAAGGAAAGGGAGCGCTGGGGCCAGATGGCTTTTCACGGAGGAAGGGGCTGCCAGCGGGCCCCCGCGCGCCCGCTGAGAGAGAGAAAAAAGGGTCCCGATATGGAGTGGGCCCATGAACACCAAAAAAGAATAAATTGGAAAATGGAATGGAGGCCCGCGGCGGCCGCCCAAAGAACAAAAGACGGGGGCATGGCCTGTGATCACCAACAAAAGGGCTGCAGCAGTGAGAAAAAAAAGGGGGAATGTAACAGAAGCCAGCGGCGGGCCCCACATGAACAAAGGAGGTGAGCATGGCCCATGCTGACCGGCCTGCAGCGGTAGAAGCCTCATTTGCTAAAAACTTTACATAGGAACTTTGTTTTAAAATATTTTGTATATATATTTTGATATTGGGCCGTCTTTTTAGCCAATACAATTTTTGAGTGAACTATCCCTTTAATTTTTTTTGGCCTCCATTAGAAGTTTGCCGGTTTTGAAAAAAAAAAGTGCCGGTAACAATGGTTACCTTTTCTGGACCGACAAACTACAATTCTGCTGGTAGGGACTGTGAACTACCAGCAGGCCTGTCCTGCCGGTAGTTCTGGCCCCTACCAGCAGATTTATCGCTGAAGCACCAGCATCGTTAACTACGGTGCCAGTGTTTCAGGGTTCACATTCCCGTGGAGTCCCATTACCATTCCTCTGCCGCCCGTAATATCCTGGTATCAACAGAATATCAGCTGGTGGATACGGTAAGGCGAGTGTGCCAGTAAGACGCCGGTTGCACCAGCGGCTTACTGGCAGACTCGTAATGAGGGCCTTTGAGACAATTGCTTTTTGGTGAATATGCCCCCCATGCGGGTGCTAATAGCATTATAATTTGCCCAAGGCAATACAAGCATGTGTGTCCCTCTCTCTCTCCTTATGCTCCCTCGCCTTCAGCTATTGCCCTTAAATTGGGCTTTCAGGTCCAGTACTGGAAAGTGTCAAAATGTAAGGGGGGAACTCCATCTCCACTGCCCTTTGGCGCATGCGCCAGTAGGGGCGGTGTCAGTTAGGGGAGAGGCAGATCTTCAGTGGTGCAGGTGGGATTGAGGGGCAGAGCTAGATGTCGAATAATTTTGGTACCCTCAGTATAGGGTGCTGGCTGCTTTGCCTAAAAACAAAGTGCATTTAGGGAAGATAATAAGTAATTAAACTGTGCATTGCTACTGAGCACACAATGCCTACTGGGTATGATGTTCCTTTCCTCTGTCAAAATTGTCACATGACAGTAAAATATGTGCAAAGCATGAGATATATATAAATAAATATATATATATAAGTTTGGACTGTTTAATTGTTTGAGTTTGTGCTGTCCGGGTGAGAAAAGGATGACTTCGATACAGTTTGTTAAGTCATTGCATATTGCTGTGCGCATTTAGGCTCCAAACGCACTTGCGACAGTCAGGGACTGAGAACTTCTTCAACTTGAGGGGGTTTGGGCCTCGGGTCTACACGGAATAGCAAGACAGGTTTTTCTGGAGTGCAGCGCCGTCTTGTTCCAGCCAAATTCCTTGCTTGTTCAGGCCCATATTTCATGTAGGGGTTTGGCTAGAACAATTAAATATGGGTCTCACAAAAGGGACATTTGTCACTGAAGGTCTGATTGATAAAGATGATGATAGGAGATGTTAAGTCATTTATAAAGCACCTCTACACAAGTGTTTCTAGGCGCGACAAGGGTCTGAAGACAGAGGGAGGATAAAACAAACAATCTTACTATTCCTTGTGTCATTCAGCTCTTGCAAGTGCGATACACAAAAGTACAGGGGGAGGGAGAGGGGAAGTGCCAGGGGGAGGGAAGGGGAAACTGTAATCAGGGCAGCAATGCCCTGAGTAAATGCAGCCAGGGCAACATGGCTCTGGGTAAGTGCAGGGTGGCAGGGGACTGTAGGTTTCCAGATACAGCCCCTAAGCGTGTGGTAGACTTGGAGGCAGTGCAAGGGCTACTGGTCAAGGGGGAGCCTGGTACCAGTGATACTCTGAGGGTAGCCAAGCAACCAGTCACATAGCATACAGGTTGGTCAGCAGGGGGAAGAGAAAGGAAGCAGAAGCAAAAAGGAAGGTCTTGAGCTGTTTACAGAACTTCAGGTGGTCCAGCTCAAGTTTGAGAGGGACTGGGAGGCCATTCCAGAGGGAGGCACCAGCAGAGGAGAGTGATCTACTCCCTGCTCTCTGCCTGGAAAAGCGTCTGTCCCTCAGAGAGTTGGAGGTGGCTGAGCAAAGGGCTCGAGAAGGAAGGCATTTAGGAAGAGAAAGTTGGATGTAGTGCAGGTCCTGGCCCCAGAAAGCTTTGTGGATGATGCAGAGGGTCTTGAACTTGATGTCTGCAGCCACCGGGAGCCAGTGGAGAGATTTCAGGGCTGGAGAGATACGATCCCTGGGCTTGAGGCCAAGAACAAGTCTTGCATTCTTGTTCTGGATTAGGTGTAGAGGGCAGAGAGTAGAGGAAGGCAGATTGAGAAAGAAGCTGTTGCAGTAGTACAGCCTAGGGAGAACTCGGAATCTGGAGATAGTGAGCATTTGGAAGAAAGTGAGGAAGGAAAGAATACCTCTGAGGAGGTTCAACTGGTAGTGGGCTTTCTTGGCACAGTCTGTAATGTGAGGAGAGAGTTTAGTCGAAGATGACACCAAGGTAGCCTCATAGGAAGGCGGAGGAAGAGGGCCCAAGGAAGGCAACCAGAGTGAGAGAGAGAAAGCGGGAGCAGTGGTCCAATGAGAAGCATCTCAGCCTTACTGACATTAAGGCAGAGACTGCCGGAGGTGCACCACTCCTGAATCGCTGATAGACAGGAGTAAGTGAGAGATGAAAGGAGGCTGAGGGTAGCCTTAAGAAGAGCTGATTGTCACCCGCATAACACTGAGAGTTAGAGAAGAAGGTAGAGATAAGGTGGGCCAAAGGGGCCAAGTAGACGTTGAAGAACCAGGGTGAGAGCGTAGAGCCCTGGGGAACACTACATACAACTTTTTGGACCCCAGTGAAGGGATATGCTAACTTGTGACAAAAAGTAATCACAAAGGGCATCAGAAAGGGCGCAATATAGATGTGCATATTCAGATGCTCTTTTCCATGGTGTACTTTTGTGCAAACAAAGAGATTGCAGGGGGCTCTTCCATACATTTTAAAAAGTGCTCTGCAATTCAGAATTTTAAATGCTTAAAAATATAATGCATTTACCCGTATCTGTTTAGAACTGGCAGAGTGGAATGCACAATGCATTGAAATGCCATACTAGACCTTCTTTTCTAAACAGTATAGCCGCACTGCGAGGCGATGAGCCCCCACTCAAGTGTATCCATTGAAAAGGTATAGTAATGCTACTTTATTTTTTTTAATGTAAGACAATGACACACCTGTCATAGTGAGATAAGCTCCCTATAAAAAAGATATAGAAAAGATAGGTGCTGGAAGCCTGCGTTTCAGTAGTGTGGGGCAAGTGCACTTGACACTAATGCACAAAAAGGGGGCAGACGGTACATTACTTGTCCATCCTCTGCACTTTCCGATGGATCAGGGCGAAAACGAATAAAACAAATATGCAGCATATGCTGGGTGTCAGGCAGGCCCACCCACATGGGCCACGACTTCCTGTCCTGCCCCCACACAACACGATTGACTGGGGGCAGAAAAGGGAGTCGCTGGAGCAGCCTTACGGGGCTGATGGGAGTGGCATTCGTTCTTTAAGGCTGTTTCTGGCGTGACATGGTTGGGTGGTGCAGGGGACTGGCCTGGAGTGCGTCTGCAGTGACCACAGTCCAGGTATGTTTGTTTCCCCGCCCTATGCCTTCCTCACGTCATTCTCTAAGCACTCGGGTGGCCATTTTGTTTTCTCCTTTTTCCAGTCCAGAAAGTGGGAACTGCAGCGGTGCGGGCAAAATCAAAAAGATTCTAGAGAGGAGGAGCCAAATACCCCTACTCCACCTACCCCGCCTACATTCCCTGAGAAGTATGAACCAAAGTATGTGGCATATACTACACCAATCAGAAGGCAAGAAGAAGAGCGACAACTCTGTGCAGTACCCATAAGAATACCTATACCTAAGAGAATATGGAAATGAATCCATTAAGGAAACCATACCTACAGCCAAGAAAATATGATGGCCATTTAAATGTGATTCCTGATGAAACAAAGAAACTGAATGACCAGGATGAATGGTGACGTCATACGAAACTGAATCGACTCCATATATAGAAGATAACAAGACCAGAGAGGCGGACAATTTATGAAGAATAAAGAAGTACCAAGGAGAAGCGACATCTTGAGATCAAGATGAAGAGATTTATGCCATAAGCATGATGAAGATACTTAGTTAAAACGTGTACAGATGCAATGAAATGCAAGCAGCAAAGCAATCATGAAGCTAGCCATTTGCTTATAGTAAATAGATTTTGGCAAGCGCCCACAAATACATATATACCTCATAGATACATATGGATTGAATAAAGAATGAAGGTTCCACTACATATATAGCAGTCTTGAGCAATGAGCAAGGCCTCAATTCAGTGTCGCAGTTACAGAAGCAATTGAATTAAACAGAATATATTTTAGCTAAGGAGTTGGATGAGCCAAAGAGCCAAGGTCTTATCAGAACTAGAATTGTCTGACATTAGATACAAATAACGTGAAAGAACAGAAGCTCCTGTTCAAGAAAGTCAAGTGAAAACAAAAGTCGTCAGAGGACTATTGAGGAATAAAACCAAATACAAGAAAAAGGCTCAAATCGTGGTGTCCAGTCATGCGATGGAAGAAAGTTGGACGCATGAGGAGATCACTCCTACGCAAGGAAGCCAGACAGTACCCATATTCCTTAAAAAATCTCAGGGAACAGTACAGACTCAAGGCCAACTTCAAACACTAATTGACACTGAAACATTGAGGTGGTGAAGGAGCGTACTTTTAATTGGTGGGAAGCTGGTATCAAGACAAGCTCACCCGCACCTGATTGTTCAGTCTGCATGCTGCTGACATAGGTGGAAAGTTATTGACATGGGTTAGAAGCCAACCAATTGTAGAGGACCACATAGTTGGGGTCCTATAGTTTGTGTAGCCAATGGGACGTCGTACATTTAGTGACGTTCATAATGGACATTTTGAAGGGAGGGCTTAGCTGCTGTTTAGTTATTCACTTAGAGCCAATCCCGCTTCCCGATAGGTTTTAGAAGTTTGCCACACAGGATGGGGTTGGTAATGACACAGGTCAGCACGTCAGCTATGACCAATTTAGGTTTTAAAAACCCAGCTTTTTTAATGAAATGATTGAGAGTTCAGTATCGAGCGATTGCTGATGTTCGTTGTACTCCCTGTTTTAGTTACTTGCATTAAAACAGACAAACATTTTGCCAAGCTATTTGTTTTGTCAGAATTATTGATTTTTGATTAAAATCTGCATCCCCATCCATCTCCAGGTTATTGCTACTCATCTTAAAGGACTGGATGTCTTCAGTTCACTTGGTAGCAGATATTGATTGTTAGAGAAGATACCATCGGCCATCGACATAAGTAACTGTAGGGTTTCGGCAATATCGCACAACCTTTGCCATACGGCTGACAGGATGTGAAGCTCCCCGTAGATCATGGTTAGAATAGGACAAAATCGTGCAAGGCGGGTGTGACGGGACCCCTATTTTCATATAAGAACTCCTCACACACCTACTCGAAGTAGATCGGAAAGCAACTTGAAGAGGCGGTAACGAAGGCGGTGATCCCGACCGTCCGAAGACAAAAACATGCGAACGGTGAGCGAATAAGACCAACGGGAGTGGCAAAAGAGATGCATGCGTAGTAAATAACGGAGAGTAACGGAAGGAGGCAGGATATAATATAATGCAAAAGTAAGAGCGTAAAATATATGGATATGGGGAAAGATATTGACTTGAGTGTTGCCAAGTAATAGATGAGGAAAATAGTCATGAGGTGCAGCACGCTACAAGGATATGCGCTGTTCCTAGATTTTAAAGAATGCTAGCAGAAGTCTTAATTCAGAGCCCCCTTTAAGAGGGACATATGAGAGATGAGATAAGTTTAAAGACTTTCTTAAGGGAATTGGCTTAAGTTCCAGTCGGAACAAAAATTGTAGAGGGTAAGACGAGTCCTAAGGAAAGGATCTTGAGGTGCGCTTACATGTGGCCGGTCAATTCTGTCTGTTTTGTTTTATGTGGTTGAAAAGTGTGATGATGACAGAGCTGGAAAAAGAAATGTTTTAAGTGATAAGCAAGAATAAACAAAAAAATTGCATTGTGACGGGATTGGAGCTTGCGACGATTGGTGCTCGCTCATAAGTGTATGTTGATTGAAATGCAAAATTGAAAACTGTAACGAAAGCATAAGCGAAGTAGTAACAAAAAGAGAAGTAAAAGTTAGAAATGGAAGACGTTATGCCATTAGTGCATCTTTGCAAGCAGCTACCAAAGCACAGGCTTAAACTTAAACAGTTTCGAGACTCCTCATTGGCTGAGGGGCTGCCACCCCTCCCCGCCTGGGATGAAGATTCAAGGGATTCTGCGTGGGGTATGGACCGGGTGAGAGCCAATAAGATTACGTCTAACAATCTGACTGTCTCTCGCTGGGTACTAATTGCAGACAACACTTTGCTGGATTTGTAGTTATGGTAATGGTGTAAAGTCAATTTGAAAAAACATTGACGTTTGGCAGTTATGGTTAGTTGTGCATTCATTACTAATCCCGTCTCCTGACATGCACAACTCATGACTTCATGAATGCGACAAGCTGCATCTTCAGTGTCATCACTGGTTGCTCCAATGACATCAATGATGTATGCAGTGGTTGAGATTGTGGCTATTGTGTGCAGGGGTATTGAGGCGGGTGGGGGGCTGCGTGCATTTAATGCTGAAATAGAAACAGGGCATGGTTTCAGGCGATAGGGTAACGGGAATAGGGAATAGGGATTGCTGTGTTTCAGGAATGCATTATCCACAGGTCAAGCTAACAGACAATTGAGGCATTACAAGTTTGCCGGTAATACCTCCAGATTGCAAGTGGTGGTTTGGACGTGTAAATTCCATTTTATGCTGATTTTTGCCCGTATTAGCTCTGGCAGTATTACCGAATGGTAATACCACTGATATTTTGATGGAGGGCACATTACATGTTTGGCTGTTGCCCTTAAATGCGGCAGTAACAGTATTACTGCCGCATTTAAGGGCTGGCCATATCACAGTTCGAACGCTAAATGGGCTGTTTTACTGCCAGCTTTTCTCTGGAGGTGCAAATCCCCTTTGCGCCCTGTATTACCGCCAGCTGTATAAATGCATGTTATTAGCACAGAAGATTCTCCATTGGGTCCAGTGGACCCAGTGGGGAATGGGGATTTACAATTAACGCCCAACCCGTGATCTGGCGGTAATACCGCTGGACGAGTGGGCACTAACGCTATTACATTTGGATGGTATTACAGCCAGGGTAGTGCCCAACTCATGATGAGGCCCTATGTAGTTACCTCCACTTTACCTCTGAAAATCAGTGGTATAACCATCTGGTAATACCACCAGAGGTAATACCGGCATACTTGTAGTTTGGCACTGCAGGAAAAATGGAGGTAAACAGAATTACCTCCACTTTTTTCCCACGCAGCCAAACTTGTAATGAGCTCCAATGCTCTGTGGCTACTGGGGCCATAGTTACTATGCCGGGGTAGGCGCCGCAGGCCATGCACCCGCGGCTCAGCCCATGCATTGTGCATTGTGCTTCCCGCTGTATCTTGATGAGCATGTGTAAAGTGGGTGCTTATTATTTTTCTCACCCTCTGGAATGGAGCTAATGGTACAGGGTTTCCTATTCCCTAGCTGTCTGCTGTGATTAGGTGTGTTGGGAATGGCTATAGTTTAGGGTCAGGGTCCTGTTGATGAGTTGTCCTGTCTTCGTCTTGCTATGTATTCCGTCTTTGGTCCTAATACTGCTGTCTCTCGGTTAGTCGTTTGGTATGTCTTGGGGTTTCTCCTTAGGGTTTTTATGTAGATTGCTTGGTGTGGATCAGGGTCTGTCTCTTCGTTCATCGATGTTTTAGTTGTGAGTGTGCCCCTGTGGCCGGTGTTTCTAGTTATGACGTGAAGAGCCAAGTTTTTAGTAATTTCCTGAATAGTAAGTGGTTTCTTGTGTTACGTATGTGCATTGGAAGGTCATTCCAGGTTTCAGCGCTTAGTGAGAGAAGGAAGATCCACAGAGTTTTCTTTTGTTGTAGGGTTTCGGTTCCAGGCGGATGTCAATGCTTCATCTGAGCATTTTTGTTGGTTGATGTAGATGCAGTTTGTCTCTCAGGAACTCAGAACCTTGGTTGTGTACTGCTCTAAGCGTGATGCACATTGTTTTGAATTTTGTTTGTTGTTTTATTGGTAGCCAATGAAGTGTTTTCAGTGCTGACGTAGTGTGTTCTCTTCGGGGTAGTTTCAGAAGCAGTCTGGATGCCGTATTTTGTATGCGTTGTAGTTTTTTTAAAAGTCGTTCAGACATACCTAAGTCTAGCGTGTTGGCTAGTCTACTCTGGACATGACGAGGGCGATGATGGTGATTGCTTTATTGGTGAAAGATAGGAACGGTAGGATCCTCTTTGCCGCTCGCAGGAGGAAGAAGCATTTCTTGAGAAGAGCGTTTTCTTGTGGCTCTAGCATCAGATTGTTGTCCATCAGGACCCCAAGGTTTTTATATATGTGTTATATAATGTGGGATGTCATGTTTCAGGTGTTGGCTGGGCCGTCCTTGGGATTAGGATGGTGTATTAATATATTGTTTTTCACCAAAGCGCTTTACATGCAAACCTTTTAGGTACAACTCTTATAACCCAACCAAAATTACTACACATTTACTAAATCGAGGGGATGCTCTCATTAGGGGGTGTTGCCTAAGTATGGGCCTCCTTACGAGGTCGGCGGCAACCCACCGGTGAAACCGGTGGGTTGCGGCCGACCTCTTAACACTGTTCCGCTGCCTGACTTCCCAGTGCCACAGGGACATTACAAGTCCTGGCGGATCGGGAAGTCAGACGGCAGAATCGGTAAGTCCCCCGTCCTCAGAGTCGGAGTGTGGCGGTCCGAAAAGAGTGCCAGTATGTTGCTACCGGCACCCTTATTTCCAGACTGCCACAATTGCAATGAGGCCCTATGTGTGCACTTAGGCTATGCCCCTAACAAGAGCCCCTCCCCCTCACAAAATGGGGGGGCTGGTGAAAGCATGGGAGCTGGGTTGCATTGGCATTATTACCCTTGGTGCGCCCAGCCCCTTGGAGCTGGGCCCACCAAAGGTGTGACACCAGTGTACCCCAGCGGTCACATGCAGCAGGTAGCCCTTTCATTCCAGGTGCCGCATGGTTAAAAACCACAGGCTCCTTGAATGAAAGGGCCACCTGCTGCGTGATGACATTGTGCTATGAAACAGGAGAACGGCTGGAGAGCCCAGCTTCTCCTTTGGTTTCCAAGCAAAGAATCATCCAGCATCATGAAGCCTTGTTTAAAAGGCTTTGTGCTGCATGATGACCCTTTAATCTGAAACAAAAGGAGAGGCTTGGCCCTCCAGCCCTCCTCCTGTTTCGGAGTTCAAAGTCATCTGGCAGCCGTGTAGCTGAAGCCAAGGTTACACTGGCTGTCTGCAGATGTCAGTACTTCCGAAGTGCTGACATCCGCAGGCAATCCGTGTAACTGTGCAGCGCTTCAGCTACACCGCTGCCTGAGGTGTTCGCATGGCTGGGGCTAGTCGGGGTGGGCCCTGGCAGGGTCTGCCTCAGGATCCCTTTCTGGAGACTGCCAGAGTTTGGCCTCAGCTAGCCCCAGCCCACTTAAAGCCCTGCATATTCCTTCTGTCGTAGTGCCTCCTGCATTTTGCTTCCAATGGTAAAAGCTGTCGAAAACCTCAACAAGGTACAATTGGTTCCCAGAGACAGAGAGGTATTTTTCAAGCTGATACATCCACCCACCTAAGCGACATATTGTGCACCCATCTTCCCTGATGGGGAGATTTGTTCATGCAGCAATCCTCTTACTCCTGCCCACAGCATTTCTGTTCATGAATGCAGCACTTCCTTCTGAACTGACTCACATTGCAGTAGCACGTTCACTCCCAAGCTCCCAAACCGCTACAAAACCATGCAGTGTTGTTGAGCAGATACACCATTGCATGGCAGCGCCACGGATCCGACAATACACTTTCGCCTGACTTCAAAATGGTGGATAGCCATCAGCCACCATGCCTTAACCCTAACTGTCATTATTTCAAAATAGGGAAATGATTATCACCTGGAGCTGGTATGCTTATAACAAAGGGGTATAGTGAAGGGGAAAATGCAAAAGAAATTATGAACAGAAAAGGGGTAACCAATAAAGCCCTCAGAATGGAAAGACACCTTGTAAAAACCAACAAAAATGTTCATTATATAATCTCTCTTTTCCAGAGCACTGTAAAATAGCCTAGAGCTCTGCAGTAATGTGAGCAGACTGCAATCCAGACCTGAGGGGGAAGGGAGCACAATCTGGATAGTGTGAGGCAAATGGAGGAGAGGGGACATCCAGACCTGGCCCTCATTTAACCAATGACAGTGGCTTCATGAGGGTTTGGCCAATCTCTGGAAACATACTAAACAGAAACTTCACAGTCCAGAAGATGCTTTCACAATTTTGAGATTTTGGTGTCCTGGGAGGGTAACCCGTGATTGAAAGATGAGACTATCATGCTCTGACAAAACCCCTGAGCAGGGGGAACACATACCTACTCGTAGGAATGTGCTGTCAGGTATTCCTGTTGGCCCAGGAGGTGGAGGTCTAGCTACAGTGTGAGAATGTGTATGTCTGATAATAACAACACGCAGAGGGAGAATTAATACTTGCTGATAAGCATGTATTGGGAGATATTGCAATCAAGAAAGGAGCAGGACATGATAGCTGTGAGACTCAGAGTGCCAGGAAGCAAGTTGGGCACTATATGCATAAAGCCTTGAATTGAACCAAGAAGCATGCCAACTGCTATATCGTTGACACTTTGGATTGAGCCAAGAAGCATGCTGAGTGATATAGCCCTGAGACTGTAAAGTGAGCCAAGAAACAAGCTGGGCACAATCACCCTGTGATGTGAACTGAGCCAAGAAGCAAGCTAGGCACTCTATCAATGAAACTTTTAACTGGCCTCCATCATCAAACAATTGATGGGCCCAGAATTCTACACGTTCCTCAGCACCACTAATGCCTCTCTCACAGAAGGGTCATTCCTAGACACTCTCAAGACTGGTCTCATACAACCTCTTTTGAAAAAACAAACACCAGATCGAAGTGACCTAGCCAACGATCAGCCCATTTCGAACCTCCCGTTTATTAGCAAGATCTTGGAAAAAGCAATTGCTGCACAACTGCTTGCCAGAATCAAACAACTTCAACTCCTAAATGAATATCGGTTAGGGTTCTGCCCCAAGTGTAGCATCGAGACAGTTTACACCCCGGTGGTGAATGATGCTCTCCAAATCATTGATGAGGCCGACTCATGCCTCCTTGTTCTCTCTGATCTCTCGGCTGCATTTAACACCATTGACCACCACATCCTCATCTCCCCGTTGAAGGAAGCATTAGACAACTTCAGAGACAATGTGATGGGGCAGCTGAAGTTTTTGGACATGCCTGTGGTGGCGAGAAGGTATGGTGAGGCTGACTGATCGGGCAAACTGCTTGCTCGTGCCGTTTTCCAGGTGAGCTGTAGTCACTGCATCCCTCTTACAAGGAGAAAACCTGGAACCATAGTGCATAAATTGGCCGAGGTTAAAAAGCTATTTGCAGCTTTTTATTCCGAGCTGTACATGAACAAAGATACTTGTTCCATTGCCGACATCGACAGTTTCCTGAAGGGTCTCCCACTCACTCAGATATCGCCAGAGGCCATTGCTCAACTAGATCTCTGCATTTCCCAAGCGGAAATTCCTCAGGCAATTGATTCTCTTCCTACTGGACTAGCACCAGGCCCAGATGGTCTTGCCACCAAATTTTATAAACACTTCAAGTTCTCCCTAGCACCCTAATAAGGTATGGGTAGAAGCTCTTGAATCCTGCGTGTTGCCCATGAAAGAGGCGGTCATCACAGTACTGCTGAAGCACAATAAACCAGCTGAGAATGGTGGTTCGCACCTCCTTCTCTCCCTAATCAACACAGATATTAAGGCTTTCGTGAAGATTTTATCCACTCTCCTGGCACCTTACATGCCTCACATCATTTATCCTGACCAATCAGGCTTTATACCCCCCGCCCTACTGTGCTCAATCTGCGTCGTCTTTTCATTATACTGGCTCAAATCAACCCTGGGCTCAGGTCGTAGCAGCCACGCTAGACATACAAAAGGCCTTCAATTCGGTCTTGTGGCACTTCATGTATACAGTGGTGTAGAACTGTCGTTTTGGCACCAATTGTGCCTCCTACATAAGATTGCTTTACACCACACCGGTCACCAGGATTTGTAATAACGGGATGCTGTCGGCCCCACTCCGTATAGCCAGAGGCAGGGTCGGATTGGCCCATCTGCTGCTCGGCCCGTCGCCGGGCCGAAATCATGTGTAGTCCCTGGGGGCCGGTTTCTGCCCACGCCTTGGCCGGTTTGAAAAAAAAATTAATAAAAAAGTTTAAAAAATAAAAAATATATTTTCTTAAACAAACAAAAAGCACCCGCAATGGCATCATTCATCAAAGCAAGGTAACACATGTCATAAATTATGATGCATGCATCATTCACATGCTGCTGCAGCATGCAGCCAACTTTGCACCAGACCTGCAGATTAATTTAACTGGTCTGCTGTTAAATCTGAGTTACCAGTTTAATGGTATCCACTGCAGAATAATTGCTCATTTTACTATAGCGGATATGATAGCTCAGTGGGTTCAGCGCTCGCTGCTGTGATGTGTGTGTGATCTGCAGGTTGCAGGTTAGAATCCCAGCAAGGCCATCTCAGACTTTCATCCTTCTGAGGTCGATAAATGAGTACCAACACAGGTTGGGTGATATTGTGTGTATATTTGTTTTATAATAAAGAGCTTAAGTGTAAGTGCTATACAATAGCATTATCAATTGGCTTTGGACGTCTGCTTGCATTCACAGTAATTTGACAACATGGATCTATAAACACAGAAATTAATTATACATATGGTGATCCATTCTTGTATGAAATGTATATCACATTAGGGAAATCATAACCATATTTTTCGTAGTGTACTTAGGAAAAATGCTATTTGATGCCACTTCCTGTTTTGTCAAGGGGTGAAAGGTCGTGTTTCATCACTTCCTGGGATGTCACTTTTGGTGGGATCAAATGACATCACTTCCGGTGATGTCATCAGAGTTCAAGGGTCATGAGGCAAGGGGCGGGCCACTTTTTTGAGGCAAGGGGTGGGCCACTTTTTCTTGGATGTCTGGGCCTATTTCTTGTCCCAGTCCGACCCTGGTCAGAGGCACACATCAAGGATGTCCCTTGTCAACATTATTGTTTGTCATTGCCATTGAACTGTTGGCAGACCTTATTAGACACAAACATAGACATAAAGCCATCCTGATGGCAGACGAGACTGAGATGGGAGGCAGGCCTGAAATTATATCCCTCTATGCAGACAATACAATAGTTTATGTACGGGTTCCACAAACCCACAGACCCCCATACACATCATCATGCAAGAAGTTGTTTCTTTTGGTGAGCTGTCTGGACTTAAGGTAATTTGTAATAAATCAGAAATATTTCCGCTTACGAACGCTGTGCCTAAACCTTATTTGGCTTGTCATGGACCTCGACTGAAATGCGGTACCTGGGGATTAGTGTAAATAAACAACATAATGCCTTATTTGACTGTAACTATGCTAAATATTTAGCACGGCTTACCCTTCAGTTTATGACTTGGGCATGGTTGCTGCTGACCATTGCAGGTAAAATAGCGTTGCTCAAAATGATGGTCCTCCCAAAATGTCTTTATTTCTTTCAAAACATACCGCTGTGGCCAGGCATTACATTTTTCTGGAAACCGCTATTGCTGCTTGTTTGTGGCACTCGGGTGTGGTGCGCCTCAAGTGGGGTACCTTGACCATGCTTTATGCACAAGGGGGGGGTTTGCTCCCCCTGATTTTAGGAAATATTGGCTGGCAGCACAGGTGCAATACGCAGCTTTCTTGTTTGTGTGGGATGTGTCTATCCAGCATGTCAAGCTCGAAAGGTATTCAGCTGGCTAGCTCGGATATCGGATCCTTAGTGGAACCCGCTCTGTTTGCTGACTCATGGCCATTTGACCCGGCGATCATCACTGTCCTGGCCTAGTGATAGATATGGAACCTAATGGGGGTCGCTCATCCCTATCATGGGAATTTCCCATTGTGGAACGGTATCCCTGATTTCCCCAAGGTAGATGCAGTTACTGAGAGGCTCTGGTCTTAGAATGGATTTAGCACACTAGGGAACATGTTTCTTAACAGGAATTTTATTTCTGCAGATGACATTCCAGCGTTCACACAATACAAATTCTGACAATGGCTTTGGTTTATCAGCATTCGGACAGTGTTTAGAGCCCGGTGGGCGGGCTTCCCCATTGAATCGGAGGATGACTCCCTACTGGAGTATGTTATGGATGCTCATGGTTCCCGTGGCATGGTTTCTTCTTTATATAATCTAAACCAAGGACAAGTGTTGTCACCTTTAACAAAGCTCCGCGCTAAATGGGCACTAGATATGAATCTTGATTTTACGGATGAGATCTGGGATGATATATGTGCACAGACCCAGGACGTCTCCTGCAACTCCTGGTTTCGCCTCATTCAACTTAAAGTCCTACACAGATACCACTATACTCCCGCCCATCTAAAACTCTTTACCCAAACTAGTGCCGGCTGCTGTCCTAGATGTGGGGAGGATGACGCTGGGTACTTTCACATGGTGTGGAGCTGCTCTAAACTTGATGAATACTGGAAAGATGCCTGTACTATATTTGCTGATATGACTGACGGCAGACTTGATGCTACCCCCATGCAATGCCTTTTCCATGTATTTGATGATCAGGTGGGGCGGGCTTGTAAACTTGTGAATTTATGTTTTCTACTTACGATGTACTGCTGAACTGGTCTAGACGCACTATACCATCAACAGACCAATGGTTGCGTGCTGTTGCCTAGGCCAGTGATATTGAAGAACAATGGGCCACAATGCAGCTGGCTGGAAACCATCGGGAGAACACATGGCAACCCTTCAAAACCTACCTGGCACGAGCTCAGGGAAAAACCCTTCCAGGGACTAAATAAGACTTCTAGTTGTGCTCCCTGCCACAGTACTTATCCCCCTTCACCTGGGGCTCCGTCTTGAGATATTTAGGCCACCATTTGCGCAAATCCTTGCTGTCTCCTACTGCAATGTGTGTGTGCAAGTTTGCCCTTGAATATGCTCATTGCTTTCATGTAATTTCCATCATGGTTATATAACGTTTTAATCAAAGGGATTTAATAAAGACATTTTGAAAAATAAAATAAAATGAAGGGCCATCTCTTGTAGCGAGGTATCAGGTTACAGGTCCTTCCTGTTGAAATGTGTACCTTGAAAAATTGTTGAGGTGTCATCCCTTCTGCTAAAGCAGCCCCTTTTTAAAATGAGGGGTCATCCTTTGTAGAGAATCCACTCCTTGAAAATTGTTAAGGGTAAATCCTTATATTGAATCCACACCTTTAAAAATGGTTAAGGGTGATACTTGCAGTGAAGCAGTTAATTGAAAAGTTGTTAAGGGTCATCCCTTGTACAAAAGTTGCTCCTTGAATAATTAAGGGTCATCTCTTGTATTGAAGCTGCTACTTGAAAAATTGTGAGGGTCATCCTTTGTGCGAAAGCTGTGCCTCAAAAAAGTGTGAAGGGTCACCCTTGTATTTAACAGGGCATGCAAGCAATCTTATGGTCCCAGCTGGTCCGCCCTGTCGCTGCTTGCTTCTGATGCCTTCCTTGTTAGATTTCTGCCTCATCCCGAGTTTGGCGGTAACCCTTAAATGCGGTGGTAATGATATTACTGCCACATTTATGGGCATGCCAAATCACGGGCCTGGTGGATTTACACCCAGCTCTGAACTGGGGGCAAATCCGCTGCACTTTTGCCAATTTTTGGTGTTATTACCACCAGCTGTAACATCGCAGGCAGTAATAGCACTGAATATTCCCCATTGGGCCCAATGGGGAATGGGAAATTCCCAAATGGGCCCAATGGGGACTTATTGTTCTGCCAAACCCGTGATCCGGCGCTAATAGTGTGTTTTGTGCTAAAACTCAGCTTGCAGTAAATACTAGTTGCCTGGCAGTGCACCATCTTACGAACTAATCTGGAAAGTGGCTCCACACAATGGATTTTGGGGGATAGGTGCCTGAACCTGGATCATGCTGCCCTGCAATTCTAGATGTTTCCGATGATACTGAGTGAGGGCTCTTTCCGGCATGGGCACTCTATAAGTCTTTGGTCTGCGTTTCTTATCGGGCCACTGTAGACTTCCTTTGCATGTTTCCTAGATTCAACATATTGGAATATCGTTCTACTATCTGTTTTACTCCCCTATCTATTGACATGTTGGGTTTCACCATGTGCAAAACTTTCCAAATGATCAGCATCTGCAGAGTCTGCATCCTGGTCCTATTCCTCTATACCAGGGTTGTCCAACATACAGCCCACGGGCCACAATGCAGCCCCCCACGTCATTTTATGTGGTCCACTAAGCCCAAGAACACAGACAAAGCATTAGGGTTACATTTGTACGTTTTGTATTTATTTTATACAACAATTGCTGCAGTTTCACAGTAGGAATCGAGTCGTCGTAGTCCACACACACTACAATTTTCATTGGCTGAGAAACAGCCAATGGAAATACTGTTACCATGCAATGCATGTCATAGTAGTGGAAATAAATAAAATAAATAAATGCCTTGTAATGGTAACAGTATTTCCATTGGCTGTTTCTCAGCCAATGAAAATCGTAATCACATAATGTGTGTGGATGGGGTGACGGACACAAAGCGCCACATTCACACTTCTGTTGCCGAATGCAGGGCAGAGCCTGCGTGAGCCAGCAGCCCAGCCCAGCCTTACAGTGTCACGTGCAGTGAACACTGAGGACTAGTTCTTCTTGCCTCCAGCAGTGGTAAGTACTGCCTGCTATATTTTCTGACATATGTTTGCGGCACCCAGTGCTTTTGAGCCTCCGAGATACTGCTCACCAGATACTTGTATTTCAGTGTATCTGGCCAGCAGTATCTCAGAGGCTCAAAGCAGCGCATGCCGCCTGTATGTTTGAACATTCCGTCTGGGGATGAGGGTACAATTGGCATCACATTTTGACAAAAACCTCCCCCTTGGGTATTGTTCAAACTGTGTCACAAAATGAATTAATTCCCACATTATTTTACTGCATGTGGGAATTCATTCCTTGCCATCCAAGCTCCCAAATCCCATTACATCTGTTTTGCACGGTTCTCTGCGCACACTCACACTTGGGGTGTTTGCATATAGTGCCCGACTGGGTACTTTTATGGGCTCAGGGGATGTTACTATTTACCCAGATCAGCAATGGTGATTGTGCCGGCCAGAGTCAGCCGCCCCAAACCCCTGCTCTGTGCTGGGGAAAGAAAAAAAAGGAATGCGCCCGCGAGCAAACTGGAACTTCCTCTGATGACCCCACCCAAGGGGTCACAAGAGGAAGTTACAGTCCTCAGACACAACCCGGTGCTCAGCCACGACCTGGTTAATTTATTTATTTATGCAATGTTTGTCGGATACTTGCATTTGACAAACATTGCATGAATAAATAAATACCCCTATTAACATCACACACATGCAGCCACCCAACTGCTTTCAGAGGGGAGCTGCAGGAGCTGTGCTGGATGTGGTTCAAAAGAAAATGTTGCTTATGGCGAACAGAAATCACCGTTTGAATAGTAACCGAGTGGGAGTTTTTTTTTAAATAAAATTGGATGCAAATTGCGCATTTTAAAGAATATTTACTCGGCAACACTGGTCAAAACTATTATCCGCATAGTGAAGTAACTCATCACCAGTGGCATGGAAGTGGTGTAAAGTGGAATACACATATAGTTTCGAAAAGAAGCAACATGAAAGAAATTGCGCCGTTTTAAACTATTATTTTGGACAGCCTCCCACCCCGGCCCTTGTGAGATCCCCCAACAATTGTTTTCCATTTCCACCACTGGCGAATGCCCTTTTACCACACCCAATTTGATGGCCATCAGAATCAGGCCCAGAGTGATGAAAATTCATCCGCAAATTTCGGTAACTAAAGCCTGCACATAAGCTGCAAATGGTTTCCCCACATTCCGCCCTAATTGCAGCGATTACAAGATTTGTATGCAGAAAAAATAAATGGCTTGTACAATTGGAGAACTGTGCTCATAAACACTTCACACCAGCTTCCTCTTCATCCACTTAACTACTCAAGGCCTAATTATGAGTGCTGCTTAAAAGCATTGTAGGAAGCTGAAGTTCTCCTTTTCAGTTTCCAGCACCACCATTATGATGTGGGTGAAAGTTTTGGAGTGGAGGTGTCCTGCTTTCCAGCTGCAAAAGTTCCTAAAGCCTATAGTCGTGGAGCATCATGTGCACTAGAGTCACTGCAGGCATTTCTCAAAGGTTTGCCACTTTGTTGATTTACAAAAGGGTCTGTGAGCGTTCAGTAAATCAGAAAAGTGGTGCAGCCCTATGTGAAATACCCAGTTTACACAGAAAACACTTGTACAATAGATGTCAATGACAACTCTCAGGTTTTAACTCCTTTTTTTAACGCAAAAGCAGCGTCAAACATGAACACAGAGGTAATGAATGTGTATTACAGAGATAAGATGGCATATGTATTGGGCACACTGCACATGCTCAGGCAGCATCAATCATGCTTTGTACAGGACAATGCTGGCCTAAATTGGTAAAAGCCAGCCTAGACATGTTACTACAGAGGCATATTTTGGGCACAACCAGAATGACAATATGTTACATCAGTGACAGTGCTGTTTTACACTGTGGACACATTGATCATTAAAATGAGTTGTGTTGTTAAATGTTCTTGTCTGCTGTTGGTGATATGGAATTTACATGTTCCCCTTTAGAACTGATTGTAAACATGTGATGCTATTGTGTCAAAAGTCACACAATATCACTTTCTAATATACTGCTTTGGGTGATATTGCTGACTTTTGGCTCGCCGGCCCACTGCATGACAAAAAGTTAAAGCTTCGGCCCCACATTCAAAAAGGTTGGACAAGCCTGCTCTATACTGTCACTTGGAACACTTGATGTAACGTGTTTCTCTTTCAAGTGGCGGCTGCTCATTTGACGACTGAGCAAATTCACATGTTCCCTTCTTCTCTGCTATGGCCTCATAACTAGCCACATATTTTATTTGTGATTTATTAGTAGGACCTCCTAGCATGGCTGGAAGTTGGATTGCAACACTATAAGGCATGCCTCAATCGTTCCAGAAATCCCTTGGTCACCTATTACACTTCCACTGGAAGCGCCATCTTACCACAATGTTCACACGCTCTTGTAATAGATTCTGTTATTTTTGTGACCCTTAAGCAACTTTTGCATGCACCTGTTCTGTAGCATTCTTTTTGCCCATCCGTTTCCAAGAGAGGATGATTTTCTCAGTCTGGGCAATCTTTAAATGTATATGTGATACAGCTCTCTCTCGCAAAAAAAGTTTCACCCTAAAAGAATTATAGTTTGGTCTAGGAATTCCCTTACATAAACACAGAAAATCTACTCTCTCTCTCTGACACACACCATTTGTTCTGGCTGTCCCCTGGAAGCAATGGCTTACTGGCAAATTGTGAAAGAAGGAAATACACTGCTACTAAAGAATTCAATTAAACCTTTCACTGAAAAAATAATTAAATGTTTTAAAGAAAACTGCCAAAACATGCCTGTTTCCAGAAGAACAATAACATTTAATAAAAAATGAAATAAACATGGAAACGGGTACTTATCAGAACAACGAGAACAAATGAAATGGTAAAAACAAATGTATTTGTAGAAAATGGTTGAACAACCACAGAGCTTGAACAAGAAGGTTAAACACAATACTATTAACTTTTTTTAAATGAGATGAAAAATAAACGTACTGGAAGCAGACAAAAATCCTACCATGAAGAATATAAGAAATGAAGGCCCCTATTCACAGTGCATTTTCCAATGGGGTGTTGGCATTATACAACCCTTCTGTGAATTGGGCCCAAAGTGTACTACATGAGAAACAAGGCACTGACGGAGTCAGCAGCTTGCTGACTCCACACTGGCTCAATTGACCAGGACCTGTATTGTCTTTATATTAAAATAAAGTAAAAACAAAAATAAAGTAACACAGTCATTTTCTTCTTGAAATAAAAGGGACAGAACTACAAACATGTATTAAATATTTTCAACAAGATGGGGATTTAGAGTAAGGATGACTTTGGAAGAAAGCACACTAGGAATAGATGTCTCTCTGCTTTCCCTGCAACAGAATGACTCCAGGTTGGAAATAATGACTCTATTGGATCATTTCTTAAGCTACCAGTATTCTGGAATTCAGCTACCACAGAGTCTCACTCGAGGCGAGACGAGCCAACACATGTCATACCTACACGAGTAGCTCGAATTTCTTGCTCTTCCCTAGGACTTTGCCTGTGAATGCTAATTGGTTGGTACACACTATGGTTTGAAGATGTTAGTTAGAGCATAAGTTGTTGTGAGCTAGCTATTTTAGTATTTGTGGATATATGTTTTGAGTTCACATAATAAAAAGTATGATTCTGGGTGTTTTGAGGTCATTTACTATAAACTGTATATTAGTCATTTTTTAATGAAACTGTTAATTCTGCCTGTTACATAATGTATTCTATTTTCACTATGTATGTTTTGTTGTTGGTGTAAGTTGTAAATGTCTACCTATATGCTGGTATTATTGTTGTACATGTCATTTGTGAAAGAGAGTCAAGGTTCCAAACATGTTCGTTTTACTGTTGGTTTTGTTGTATGTTGTAAGTGTTTACATCATGAAAGATTGTGAAGCACTAAGAGTAGAGAGTAAACTAGTATCATCACTACCACAAAGAGCACTAGAATTGCCTTCAGTAGCATGTCCTGGTCTTCAATCCAGAATGCAAGTGAAGCAGGTTTAAACAATGCTACCCAAATACAATCACTGCACCTAGAAAATGAAGTGTCTAGATTTTTCTAAGCTTGCATTGGCCTTGCCACATGTATAGATTATGCTCAGTTTAGATTTAAAAAAAAATGTTTTTCAAACTGATTCCTTTTTACAAAGTATAGCATGATGCATATGTAAGTTATGTTGACAGATTTGCATTGGGTGCAGCAGATGTTATGCATTTCGCAAAATGTTTGTCCATTTGATTTGTTTCACTGACTTTATTCTTCATATATAGTGGTCCTACCACTGCTTGTGTTAGGCAGATAATTTTAGCAAATGTTACTTATGAATTTTAACTTGGCAGAATAGTTTTAATTTGGGTTTGTCGCTCTCCCTCTAGTGTGCATGACATATTGTGTGCACATGACTGAGAGAGAGAGAGAGAGAGAGAGAGAGAGAGAGAGAGAGAGAGTGTGTGTGTGTGTGTGTGTGTGCGTGCGTGCGTGCGTGCGCGCGCACGCTCACATTCAGAGCTCAAAGACGTTTACTTCTGAGTGTGGAATCATTCGGAGTGAAAGGTAATCAGAATATTACAAACACATCCAATGTTTCGGTAATAGGTTTGAACACTATAATGGAGAGGGATGTCACTAATGTATTCATCCGCGAATGCATCCGTGAAAGTTGCACATCGCACAGAAATATGGACACTTTGTCATTCTAAATAAGTTCATCTATCTAAGGAGATATGGGGAAAATGTAAATATATGACTGCATGCAATTTAGCGAAGGCTTGCGGATACCATTAAGAGGACTGTAAAACAGGGAGACTACTTCAAGCTGATGGAGGCGTGTGTCATCTGAAATAACATATTGCATCAAAAGAGAATCAGCTTCGAAAAATAAATGCACTGTGGTGTCATCAGAGAGGATGGTGTGAATAAGAAAATACATCAGAGGTGAGCAGGAGCGGTAAAATGAAGAGACAAGAGCAGAGGCGTCTTTATGGCATGGCGCCAACATGGCTTGCTGATACAAAGAAGTGGCCGTCTCTTGAAAAATGTAAAGAAAACATCTAAAAATGTATTATAGTGCACTTATGGGGGGTTCTAAATCTGCTGCCTGACTTTTGCAAACAAGTAAATTCAGATTGTCTCAATCCTGCAATGATTTCTGTGTTTGCTGTAGTACACAAATGTTTTTAATGGGGAAAATTGAGATCACGTGCAATGGTGAATGCTGATTGGTAAATTTGAGTGCCATGAATTATCGGAAGATAGCTCAGTGTGTTAAGCACTCATTACAGAGATATGTGTTCCTATGCTAGATCACAGTTCCATTTTCCCTCAAAGCCGAATCAGCTGTTCCTATGTCTGAGGTTGATGAGTTTGCATACAGATACACTTTTGTGATAGTTTCATCTACTGCGCTTTAAGACAACATGCTTCCACCAGACAGCGCCAGCTATTAAAAGTAGCCAAGCATCAGTATGGCGCAGTTCTAGCGCGTGTTTCCTACAAAAAAACAGGGTTGGTAAAAATGGCAGCCACTCCCAATGAAGAGCTTAAAGTGTTAGTCGTGAGAGGTGATTAGTCAAATTAGACCCACTACAACCAAAGCGTTGCGTCTCCTCTCCCCGCTTTACCAGCAGACACTACATTTCAAAATGGTCAGCCCCAAGAGTGATTTAGTTCTCAGGGCATTCTTTAAAAAAAAAAGTCTCCCTCATGATGGAAATGGCTACAGTGTTACTTCGTATATAAACATAGGGACCGTTGTTACATTGCCCACCATGAAGTCATTTGGTTCGTTGCTGACTAAGAACAACGCACCTTGAAAACTCCAGCTCTCTTCTAATCGCAGTCTATTTCGGGATGAGTGCACCTTTCTGATAGCTTCTAATGTAAATCCACTATCTATACAATGGTGTGTGTGCCTGCCCCATTGCTTCCAATCTGTCTCCATGTTTGAGCTCTTTTACATTGTGTGTGAGTGCTATTCTGAGGTCTAGTCTGGGTTAGGTGTACCTTTTTCATACGGCTACTGATCTCTGCCCAGCACCTAGACTACACCGTTCTCGGTACCATTATTGTTAAAAAGTAACCTGTAGTTATTCTACGACGCAGGAGCTCTCTTCTTGGACAACTACTGTTGCCCTGGAAACACTACTTGTTTATTATTCTGATTCCAGCAAGTCTGAACTGGGTAAAGGGGATGGAAGGGAGTACCCATGCATGTTTTCAAGCTATGGGTTGTGATCACACTGAGGTGTGTAGAGCCAGAGATTGTGGGTCTTTTCATTTTTTTGGCTGGGGGTGGGGTGTGGGAGAAGGGCAACGGATTCTGTGCCCCGGGGCTAAAATTCCTGAGATGACTTTGAGGTGACATGAGACCAGTGAATAATTGAACAGATCAGCGGTGTCATGTCGCTTCATCACACAGCCCTATCACTCCCTGGCATGGTAAGGGGCCTTTCGGGTGTCAAAAGGTATTCCACAACGGTGCTTTGAGAGGCCTAGAAATGGTGGGTAATCTCTAAAGCACTAAAACAGAATGTGTATTTGGTGGTGTGGCCTTTGAGGTGTAACTATGCAACCTTTACTGTTGCTGTTGTAATTTAGGAAAAGGCGTAAGCAATATGAATAAGAACCTTCTGTCAGGATTTAAATGGCACAAAGTGGCAACCAGGCTCACTTTGCATGTATATGTCCCTGCCTGTTTCAGACAAATGCATTCTTCCTAGCCTTCTTCCCTGTCTTTGCTCTTAATTATGGAACTATGGAAATGATGGACTACAAATACCATAATGCAATTCAGTGGCGGGATGTTTTTGAGAGTAGGAGAAATTGCAAGCAGGTGAGACAATGTTGCATTGAGGTCAAAGGAGGGTGATGCACACCCCAACACTTGCACCCTCTTCAAGTTCCTGGATAAAGAGTTCAATACGCGTCATTGTATGAAAGATGGAATGGGGGTAGGGGTCATATAACAGGATGTGACAGTCAAAGAGTTAGGGAGGGACAGGAAAGGACTGGGATAAGAAAGGTGAACTGCACAGTTCAAAGAAATCTTTAAATAAAGAAGGTTGTACACAGTATCGCCTTTGTGCTAGATCATAAGGCACTGCCAGACACTACCACCAGGGATGAGTGGGAGTACCCTTTCTACGATCGAAGGGCTGGCCCTAGGGGGCCCTGGGGAATAAAAGGTTTGCATATGTAGTGACATCACAGAAAATGGCGTCAGAAAATGAGTCTTTAATTCTTAAAGGGTTGATGGGAAGTGACATTTAGAGAAGTTAGTCAAGAGACAAACCTTTGCTTCCCAGTATCTATGAATAGTCACTGTTATTACTACATATGTGCTAATATCATGAGTGAGGGTTTTTTGGAATAGCAGGACAGAGTGAGCTGGATAACTTTTAAAGACTCCTAATTTTAGCAGATAACACTCAGCGAGAACGATTTTCACGAGAGCACACACTTTGGTTAAGTGGAGAAGCGGGAATTTGGGACCAGTCGTCAGCTTAGGCACTTGGACACATCTTCCCAGTTGCAAGTTGGTTTGTGGGCAATTATTTTGCAACTTTGGTTTGAAAACAACCTGTCACTGTGGAATGCAGTTCAGGAAATGTGATTGTGCTTTGCTAATTGAAGTTAAGTGTTGCTTTTGCAGCAGTTTCATGATGGCTTTCATTTTAATGGTTTGCCGAATCGGCCATTTTGTCCAAACTAACAATTCAGAAGCTACAGGTGCTTAATGCTCCTGTAAAAAAGAACTGAAATTAAAACGATGCTTATTTTTGCTTTCGAGGAATAAGGTGAGCTACATACTCATGTCTCCTGCTGTGCCCGCAGGTTGCAAAGACGGCAGGGCAGGGATTGAACCTGAGGCAGATAGGGCAGTTTGCCTCTAATGCAGGATTGCCTTATACTGCGATTGAAATACATCCTGTATACTGATAAGGTCTTGAATCAGTGAGAGTGAGCACTTTCACAGGACTTCAAATGTTGACAAAATGTGTACAGGACCTGCGAAAACAATCTCTCCAGGAGCCAGATTACAGAAACTTTGCACCTGTGCAAGCGCAAAGTTTGCATGGTATTAGCAATAGGGCAAAGTTTGCCATATTTCTAAAAACACTGGGACACATTAAAAAACCATTCCACCTCGACAAGTGCAGTTTGTAATATTAAAAGCACCAGGGCTAAAATTGGCCTAGTGCTAAAAAGATACATTTTTGAGGTATTTTTGCATCAGGGCAAAGTTTGCCCTAGTGCTAATACCAGGCAAACTTTGCGCTTGCACCAGTGAAAAGTTTATGTAATCTGCCCCCCCCCCCCGCACAGCAACTGCTTCTCTGCCCACATCCTTGGCAAATTACATGACTCACTTGCCCACTTTCCTGCTTCACTGTCGAATTTATTTTCAACAATACGGTTTTATAAAAATGCCCTGAAAAGTTTACATCATAATAAAGTATTCTTACGAATATATACATCTGTGTAGAAATATGTTAAGCAGAAAGAGTACACTTGGAGTGTTTCCTGGATGGTGTATGGAAGACTACAAATACCAGAATGCAATTCAGCTGAAGGCTAACAAAAATGGCCCGTGGGTTTTGTGAATGTACTTTCCAGACTCATAACAAAAGAAAATGTGTGAAAGGGTAAATCTGGTCGCCGTTGATTGACAAAGGCATGCTGCATATATGATGTGAGAAAAATATGACAATCTCCCCAAAACATACACACGTTTTGTTGTGTCAAATAATAACACATGAAAATAAGGGAGCGCTTTAAAACTTTTTGGGGAGTGACATATGGCAATAGACTCGGTGCATTGCATAGATGTGGAGAGCTTATGGGTGTTTAGTGGGCGCTTTCAAAATAAACATTTTCATTAAGCGTTTCATATCACCAAAACATTAGCAAGTCTTGTTAACAAAACGATGTTATTTTTATACACTATCACTTATAAATAGCTTTCACTTTCAATCCTTCACCAAAAGAAAGAGTGACCAGCAGTCAAGTATTCAGAGGCCCCGGTGGGGGTTAGTTGTCGCCCTATGCTCAGAGTGGGGGGGCGGGTGGGAGGTGGCTGCACAGCCTCGCTGGGACAGGTAGAAAAAGAGCCTGACAGCAGCACAGCCCCATAACAATACAATGGCCCTCATTACAACACCGGAGGTAAACCATGGCGCTATTCGCACCATGGTTGGTGCCGGTGTTGTAACGGGTCCGCCATGGTTCAATGGGGAATTACCACCCCATTCCAAGGTTGGCGGGGCGGTAATTCCCCATTGAACCATGGCCCTTCCCGCCAGGGTCGTAATGAGGCCCAATGCCTGTTACTCCTACTATAGACAGTAGCTGGTTGCTCCGGGGCCCTCAAAAGCACAGTGCCCTGGGCTATAGCCCTGACTGCCCATGCTGAGGGCCGGCCCTGTTAGATTTGTCCGACACCTGATGCTAATGGGTAACATACGAAAATAGAAAATGCAAAAATGTCGAAGCCCAAAATACCAAAATTCGAGACCTCAATGTTACTATTATATATATGTGGTGGGGGTGGGTTATGTAAATATAAAAGGTAGAGGGGTATTGTGGGGGCTGCAGGGTTCACCCCTTATATATATATGTGGTAAAAAGAGCTACAAAATATCGGTATTTTGTGCTTCAACATCATTTTTCCGCAGTTTTCACATAGATCCCTCCGATTTGATTTTTTGTACCCCTTTTTACCACATATATATGAGGGGGAGATCCCTCACAGCCTCCACAATACCCCTCTACCTTTTATATTTACATAACCCACCCCAACCACAATTACATGTGGTCAAATTGGGGTCTCGATTTCGGTATTTTGGGCTTCAACCTTATTTCTGTTGTAGTTTGCACATAGATCCATGCTACTGGTGTGTCCTGGATGCGCTGTTTGCACGTTCTCCACTGCCACTTGCTACCGAGAAGTAATTCTACTGTTTCCCGATGTGTGGCTTCTCAGCGCTGCCCTGCGCCTCCGCTTCTTTGAGATAATTGCCTCTGGCACTGTACTGATCGGCCTTGATTCCTCTGTGGGTGGGGAGGGCCACCGCCATTTTTATTTGCCATCTCAGTGCTTGCATCTTGCGGTGAACGAGCAATGGACTGCTGGGTATTGGATCCACTTGTGAGAGCGTGTATGTTCAGGAGCAGTTGTATGGGGTTTCCAGACCCTTCTCAAATCTGTGGCACGGCTGATTTAATTGCTTCTGCAGTACATAAATCCAGATGTGTATATAACACTATGAACTACTCTCTACTGTTATCATTGCAACATACAGGCATCTTCCCAGCCATCGACCTGGTTGCCGAGCCCCAATTGTGGCAAAAATGCTTTGGTTTTGCGGCTGTGCTTGTTTTCCTCCTGTTGTCCTAATGATTATCTACCCGTCTGCTTTATTGATATAGCTGATATAAATCAACTTTACAATATCTTATTTTTAGAATTAAAATTAAAATAAACAAAACAGACACAATATGTGTTTGAGGTGAATCAGGTGGATGCCTAATTGTGATGTCCTTAATATTGCGGCCAATAGTCTTGTGGACAAAAGACAGGCATTAATTCATTGTTTTGGAGCTCATGTACATGACATCATAGTCAAATTCCCAATAGGCAAAATTGATACACTTGAAGGTCTTAAGGAAACACTTGCAACATACTTCACCCCAAAAAGTATGTAGACGTTGCAGACCATTGAAAATACAAAATAAAGGGGAACCCATGGACAGTTTAGTAAAGCGACCGCCAGTGCGAATAGAGCACTGTGATTATCATATGTGCTCTAATGATGAAGCATTCAAATCTTAGGTCATATCTGTAAAACATTTCTTCCAAAGTCCTGGTAACTGAAGGACGCACTCGCCACAATCATCTGCAGACCTTCAGGCAGAGGCTCAGGAAAGGTCTGCATCGGAAAAAAAATCTCACTCAAACTCGAGCACAAAACTCAGGGAACACACCCAAAGGTACTGAAGCTTTACAGACAAGAATGCTTTCGCTGAGGCCAGAGGTGTTGCTAGGTCTGGAAAAGATCTGGGGCTACGCAAATGTCGGGACTTTTGGGACTCAGGCTAGCTAGCCTTATGGCTGTAGGCTTTGAGATTCCATCCAGGCTACAATCAAAAGACCTATAGCCCCCTAACCTTCCCCTAGCAATGCCTCTTGCTGAGGCAATAAATACCAGCAAGAAGGGAAATGTCCTACAACTGGTCAACCGTCCAACACTTGTGGGAAGATTTACTCTTTCCAATCACTTTGCCAGGCCTCTACCATCCAAAAGGTTTGCTCCTCCAATGAGCAACAGATAACATCAATTATAGGTAGGCAGCACTTGTCCCTCAGCAGAGAAGAGAAGCTAGAACCCCACAGAGATGATATTGCCTGGATGAAAGATCCCATGATGAGAATGTTGTGCACACCTCTCCGGATAAATCGTCAGCAAGTGGTTATGCTGCGGTCAACGATAAAGCTTTTGAAAACCATCCCACCATACTAGTGCAAGCCTGGCATGCAGCAGTTCCATCAACACAAAATTAACAGTGATTAGTTGTGTCGTGACAAATTGATCACAGCCTAAAAATATGGCAGGATAAGGGGGAAGTGGGTGGGCAGGTGGGATACATGGGAGAGACGCCCATTAAAAGAAATAAAAACAGACGAACATGCAAAGAGCAGTATGCCTCGACCAAACATACCACTTTTAAATGTGTGTAGCTGAGCGGTCAATACAATTCTTATTGACAAAGTTGCTCATATAAATGTGATCCGTAAAGACGAATCCAGATCCATCTCCTGCTGTGACAAAATCTGCCAATATGGGTAGGATCAAGCACTCGTTGCAAAGGGAAATTCCAGACAAGGCATCATAGACATGTTCGCTCTGAACACTCAGGTAGATGCTGCATGCACTCTGAGTTTCAAGCCTGTCATACCTCTTGGCACAATGCAAATTCTCTATGGAATAATGTTTGGAGGAGAAGGAGACAACATCACATACATCCAGACACTATTGCCATTGCTACTTAAGAATAGTGGACAACTGAGAGGACATCAAATAAGACTCCACATTGATGAGACTTTCAATACCCTGACACAATATTATAGAGGTGTACGTTTTATGTACTGAAACAGTTTGAAGTTGATATACAGTCACAGCTAAATCAGAACATCATTGCAGCTGTATCTGGACTGACTCAATGGGTCTCTACTATTGTTCATATACCCAAGAAAATGTGGGGTGAAATAACCCTGAACGTCATAACTTAAGACCGGAGACAGTGGGGGGACATGCCCCCCAGTAAAAGGCCTGCTTTGAATTAGCATGGAAATAAGGCCCTGCAATTTCCAAAACGAAAAGGTGCAAAATTAAGCAGCAAAACCTGAAGATGCCTAAAAATGTTCATTGCCTCACATGAGGGAAAGACACGAGAAAACATTTGCAAAAAGCTTTGAGAAGCTAACATCATATTGGCAGAAATGGCAGGATCCAGCATGCAAATAAAAGTTCCAAGAACTAATTACATGTAAAAATCTGTTTGCCCATTCAATTAAAGATATGCTCCTTGAAAATGTATGCAAGAGGTGCAACAAATGAACTGGAGTTCTGTTCATAAGAAGCTTGTCACAGTAGGATCCTTTAAGTTACAAGAATTTACCAGGAAATGTGAAATTGCAACAGAATGAAAGGTTTCACAGCTGGAACTTTCCCCAGTAACATTGCAATTGTGCCCTTAACATTAACACTTTAAGCATTGAAATGTCCAGCTAAAGTCTTGACATATATATTTATGTTACCCGTCTGTAATCGCTGTCTGAGGGAACCACTGTGCGAGGATATTACATGTTGAATGGTGCAATTCTAAGAGTTGATTTAAGAAAATGCTTGCAGTGGGGGGAAATGCTGAAGGCTTGGTTTCGTTTCTGCTGTGTGCTCCTTAAGTGTGAAACTAAGATTCCAAAGGCACCGTTGTCAGGGAGACGAGATGAGGAATTCTCCTGCTCAGCAGGTTTTATGGCTAAAACCACTTAAACCATCATAAAGCAGACCACCAGCCTTTGAAGCTTTGGGCTAACCTAAACAAAAGCCTCCCTCTTGACGTCAGAGCTAAAACCAGATCTCTCCTATGGGTGGGGGCAGAGTTAAGGAGAAGTTTGACACCCATTGCACAGAAAAGGAAATATGCTGTTTAAGGGAGATCTTGGGAAATATTAATCGCTCACGATTAATGTTCAGATTTCTGAAAAGCTGTCAGTAAACTGCATCTGGTGAGACAAAAATTATGTTGGTGACACCACATACCAAAAGTTAGGAGCGAAAACGTGATTATGATCTCTGCATAAACGTGAGAATCATACAAATCTGAGGAAATATGCAAAATGGTACCCATATTCCACCCACCGAATGCCATATTTTTCATTAACATAGTTCGGGCATAAACGAGAAAATGCTGTAGCTTCGCACCAGTAATTCGCACAGACAGCAAATAAGGTTTATGCGAGTCCCTGGAAAATATAGTATTAAAATATGCTGGCATATATGGCATAATATGATGAGAAAGGGCATTTGTCGTATTGTGAGATTTCCATGTACAAAAACCAGACCCAACCCCCTGTCCCAGTTAGATGATGGATGGAGTATACTCCCTTGGCTTGCCAGAACACTCCCATTTTCTTTGGACCTATTGGCCCACTGATGGGAGTGAACTCTTGGACATTGTCCTATCAGTTGTGCGAGAAAGATGACACAACTATAATGTCATTTGCCTTATAAATATGTCACTCTGCCTCAAATGAGGACTCTCCCTAATGAACCTGAGGTGTGCAGCTGCCCAAATCTGGAAACATACTTGCAGAGAGGGGCCTACATCTTGGAGTGAAGGCAGGAGCTGTAGTAGGGGAGCAGGACTTTATTGGAGGACAGAGAGAGGCCTTTATTGACCCCCTTGATTGTCCCTGCAGTGAGGCCCTGGTGCCCCTTGATGTCCATTAAGCCCTTTCCTTGTAAGTATATACATCACTAGCAAGAGATCACATAGGCCCTATATTCTTCAGCGTGGCCCTAGAGATTCCCCCATGGAAAACACCCTATTTTCTTTGTTTGTGTAATTCAGTCATTTTCCCATTGAAAATATTTCACTTGTTTGTGCATTGTAGTAATTGTTCCCATTGAAAATCCTTTATTTGTTGTGTAATTCAGCCATTTTCCCATTGAGAAATATTTCATTTGTTTGTGCATTGTAGTAATTGCTCCCATTGAAAATCCTTTTTTTGCCAGTGCAGTTCTGTCATTTCCCATTGAAGAATCTCCTGTTGCTTGTGTAACTCCCTAGTATATTTTTGTTCAGTAAATCAATTAATTTCCACATTATTTCACGGGATCGAGAAAGTTAGAATTCAAAACTAACTCTCCTTCCAAGTTTCTTGTGAGTCATATAGTCATAAATTGCTTCCCCACAGAATTAAAGTCATTATGACGTAAAAACGAATTTGTTTGTGTGTTTAAATGGTGTTTTACAAAACAAATTCACATTTGCATCTGTCATTTTAAATCCCAAGTTGATTTTATTATTGTAAGCAATCCTTGTGCTCAGAGTCTACCTGTTATGTGCCTTTGTCATTTGAACTGAAAACCGAGTTTCCTATCGTCTTTTCCCCATTTTCTAAAGTGTGCCTGTCATTTGCAGCCGTAAGTGAAAATGAGCGTCATTTGCAGCCTTAGTAAAAACGAGTGTCATTTGCATTTTCGTTTTACTGTAAATTTTGCATAACCTTTTAAAACCCATTTTCCTACTCCATCCCTCTTCCCCTACTATATTTTGATAATGGATTTTCGATTGCATTTGCTTTTTATTTTCTCATGTGTTACATGTATTCAAATTGAGTTTCCTATTGTGTGTTATCTAGTTAGTTCTGAAGCCCTATGTGTCTTCTAGTTTAAACAGCACGCAGTACCCAAAGTGTCCCATTCATTGCTGTTCCCATAGTGTTTCTGAAAACCCCATTCAAAATCCGATTTAAACCTGGCATTCCCAGTCCTTGCCACTGCCTTCCCTTCAAAGCTGACAAGCCTAGTGGAGGTCTCGTGGGGTGAGGGATGCTGGGACTCCCAAATCCTTTGTGCGCGCGTGCACTACCCTGTGGGTTGCATTCATTTTTCTGGTGTTTTGAACTGTTGATAGTAGCAGTGAAATCAGTAAAGAAAATCTGTGTGCCATCCATGTTTGAGTTGTCTTAGTCTTCCATTAGATTAAAAGCACTCCGAATTCTGTGTTACCACACCTTGGTGGTTATTGTAACTGTTCATTCAATTTTTCCATTAAATCACAAATTAAGAAAATATCAATTGATAACACACCGGCCTGGTTCCTGGTCTACTGTGATATGGGGTGCAGGTGGAGGTTGTGTGCGAGACGGGTTGGAGGCCTCCTTAAAAGAATCTGATTATAAAAATAAAAAGCGGTTTTATTGTGTGCCGCATTCATTTGCAAGGGAAAAAGATCCCTGACTTGCTTGGGCTGCATAACATATCGTGACAAAAGGTAATGGGCAAGAGGTTCATAATTTGAATGGGGCCACTGCATTCTCTAAATTTAACCTTAACAGGAATATCATCAGTTGTAATTGCATCCAAGTTCTTGATGCATAAGAATTGTTGCAATCTATCCAGGCTTGTACAGATTTATAAGTGTCTCAGTTTTGCAGTTTCATTTGCAGCATATGTATTGCAAGAGGAAATCCAGAAGGCATGGTAAACTACTGCGCAAGTGGCAGAAAAGGTGAAGAATCCTTGCCTAAACAGTTCTGTGAGCTCTCCTGCTGGACTGACTGGGGTTGACATTTCTGAGAGTGTTGTCAGAGCACAGGCAGGGCCAGGAAAGGGGACAGTGGAACAGTGGCTCATCTGTCTCCTGTTCTATATCTACGTCAATGTTCCTCCCTGTTGACACCTCCATGTCCACCTGGCATTCCTAATCATCTACTTTGCATGTTGTCCGCACTCCATTGCCCGCTTTGCCTCCCCACCCTCTTCCTCATAACTTCCTTCCCAAGCACGTTGCTTTCTTTCCAGCTATTTCCTCTTGAACATACCTAGTGCCACAGCCATTCTCCCCTCCCAAAACGAAGCCAATCTGCTCCTTCCCCAGTTCACGCTCTCATCAGCCACCCTTCCTTTGATGCCACATGCTGGGCTATTCCTGTGGGAAACACCAAAACCATTTATTTGCACATTAGTCATCCTCGCCACCCATTGATCAATACAAAACTCTCTCCCAGCATGCCCTCCTATTGCTCTTTTTCTTCTGTTCTTCCACCATGGCCACAACTGTTCATAATCGTCCTATGTTTGCACCTCCTCACTCTCCTGCACACCCTCTCAACCACGATCTCACATTCTTCAATATGTTTTTCTTGCTTGCCCACCTTTTGCTATTACCATTCCTCCACTTATACCCATAATAAATCCCTATAGTCCTGCTTGGGCCACCATCCATCATATACCATGCCTTCTACTCTATGGAGCACGGGCATGGTTACTCCTCATCTAATAGAGATTCAGCTCCTCAGGCTGCTCCACCGGTGAAGAGTCATTCCCAACCATAGCATCTCATCCTTGCGGTGAGGCAAGGCGAGGCAAGGCAGACCACACTCCTACCCGCCTGCAAATCTGTTGCTGAACAGTCTCAGAGGGGACTGCCACTAACCCATCCTCCTCACAGTCATTTGCTTAACCAGGGGCAGTACGCAGCCTGAGGGTCAACAATTCTACAGTTCTTACAGCCGTCTTTGTCTGCTAATGAACTTTATGGTCTCAGTCGCCCTCGTACACACACTTATCCTCAGGGCCTGAAACAACACTCACGCACAGCTTCCGGGAAACTATTAGAACCTTGTAGAATACTGCAATTAACAAACTGCTCATGCACGATCGCCCAAAGCTGCAGGGAGGGAAGCATGGCTGCTTGCTCTCCACTTGGGCCCTCCATCTCCTCATGAAGTCTGCCTTCTGCCCCTTTCCTACAGTTTATGCAAGTCAGATGCATGGGTATGTCAGCATGTAGAACAGATAGTCTGTGTGTGCATGGAAGGATAAAATAGCTGTGACTTTGACAATGTGTTCGAGTTTATGTGTGAAATCGATGGTGGTTTTAAGATATTGAATGTGTGCATGTGTGTGTGTGAGAGAGAGATATAAGGCCTGATTCGTGGAATTAATTGCATGGAAAATCGGGACATTGCAGGCCATTCTGTGCACAAAACCCTGTTTGGCGATTCAAGGAATCGACTTTGCATGACTTTTCCGAGCTTCGCTGGGACTCTGAGCAGGCTTGGCACGTCTCTGAGAGCAGTCGAGCGCCTTGCGCGAGACTCTGAGCAGAGGGTGGGCCATGCTTATGCAGAGACCCAAATAGGGGGCGAAACATGCAGAATGAGGAAGAACAAGGGAAAATGTGGGCATGTTGTGGGATGATCCACGCTAAGCAATCGCACACCCATTCCATCGCAAACCCAACTGAATTCATGGATTTCAATTTGCAACCTTGCATAGAGAAAAGGCACACGTAAAAACCTATTATCCATCCGTCACATGATAGCAGGCGTAAAGTTCAATGCGCATAGGATCCAGTGCATATAAAGCATGCAATGCACTCCAAATGGTGACAGCTACGATTAACCCAGCAATAGCAGGAGGTATCGTGCATGGACACCGAAGGAGGAGGAGGATGCCCAGGGTCTGGATTTTGCACAATGCACCACACTGTTTGGGATTCCTGATGACATGGTACATGCCAGGTACGCGTTCTCCCCCCATGTAATCCTAGACTTTGTCAAGGAGTGAGAACATGACTTTGCATTACCCACTATCTGCCCCCATGCCTTTAGCCCCCTTGAGGCTGACTGCCCTCCATTTCATTGCAACTGGGTCCTTTCAGCGAACCACATCAATAGTTGGTGGGATATCGCAGGCCGCAGAATTCTGCTGTCTCCACCAGGTATTATAATGCATAACAGCACGTGCGTGTGTGCACAGCCACATACATATGCCCCGAACACTGGAAGCAAGGCAGGGAGTGTGGCAGGAATTCTATGCAGTAGCACACTTACAATGTGGACTAGGAGCGATTGACTGTACACATTTTGCACTATGCCCCCCCCATTGATGGAGCACATCTACTGCAATAACAAGCATGTTAGCATGGTGCGTAAGGGGGTGTAGAGCAGACGAAGGTGTGGAGCAGACAAGTGTGTGGAGCGGATGCCTGTGTGAGCGGATGCCTGTGCCGAGCGGATGCGTGTGTGGAGCGGATGAGTGTATGTTGAGCGGTTGATTGTGTGGACCGGATGAGTGTGTAGACCGGATGAGTATGTGGACCGGATGAGAGTGCGGACCGGATGAGTGTGTAGATCGGATGAGCGTACAGAGCAGATGAGCGAACAGAACGGATGAGTATACAGAGCGGAAGAGTATACAGAGCGGATGAGTGCATAGGCAGACAGGAGTACATGTGCGGGGTAGACTGGAGTGCATGCGTATGGAATACATGAGAGCATGCGTGAAGCACACTGGAAAATGAGGGATAGATTAGAGCACGCAAGGTGAACTAGAATGCGCGAGTGTGTCGAGCAGGCAGGAGTGTGTAGGACAATCTTGAACGCCTGAAATGAATAAAATGCATAGAACGGACCTGATCGCATAAATTGCGTGACTTACATAATATGCATTGGTATGCGGGAACATTTGAAAGAACGTATATCATGCCACACCCCACGCCTACTCTCTTCTTTACACCACCATTCAAATAGAACACAGGGATACTATGGCACCATTCGGTATAACGGTTCTCATATCAACATCTCCCACTCACTCACCATCACTCTAAGTAAACACTGCTGGTTTAACACCCCCAACAGGCGTTTCTCCTCAGGCCTAACGCAGCCACACTCGAGCTGGATAAATTCTGCCAGAGCGAACACATTCTCCTGACCTCTCAACCACCACACCTACCGCTAAGAAGCAGCTACCACATGAACTCCGCACCAGCTGCACACATACCTGGTGCGCACACGCACCTTTTGACTCTCTTCACTCTCTCTACTGACCCGAACTTCGGTTCCCAAGGGTGTTCAACCTACCAGCGACTTCAGACCATACCAATGGTATATAAGGCGCTATATAAATGCAAAATAACAATAACAATAACAATGTGCATTCTATTAATGTGCAGGTAGTCTGTGATGCTAATGAACTGATCATGGAAGTGCATGCCAATTTCCCAGGCAGCACACATGATAGTTACATCTACCGCGAGTCACCACTTCACCGGATCCTGGCATCTGGAAAATATGGCAACACGTGTCTCATCGGTGAGTATGAATTGTCACGCAAATGTAGAGCAGCAGCTACATTCCTCTGCAGGAAATCCCACCACCTGCCTCTTGTATGTTGGAAGTCGGATTCTGTGCCATGCTTGACACCAGCAGTTGTGTCAATACGCAGCGAGTATTTGAGAAAAGGTATCCACTGAGAATAGCGATCGTATGTATCCCCAAACAGACAACAATCTGAGGGAGGAACTCCCTAAAGGAATATGAAACAGAGTGAAAGAGAAGTTAGTGATATCAAAAGAGATGAGCGTGACGCACTGAGAATACTCGCTGAAGAGAATGCATGGATTTTATGGAAACTGATGATGAAGATAAGAATCGAGCAAACTTTCATATGCAGAAAAGAAGATTGCACGTATGCGAAGTGCTACAGAAATGCAACCTTTCAATAATTGTACAGACGCAGAAACGCAAGTAGACTAAGTGATCTTAGAAGCTGGCTATATGTAGTGTATAGATGGCAGGCAAAGCCACCATTGTATCGTAACTGGACATCAGTGTCATGAATTTAGTAAGCTGAAACCCATGGAGAGGAAAGGCAGAGCATTGTATCACAGCATGAATAAGCTGAGATTGTGGAAGAGCCTGGTGAGGCTGTCTTGCCTGGCATCAAAACAGAAGTAGCCAAGGTCGGTTATCTACTCTTGAAAGCAGTGAATGTGCGAAGGATGAATCATCCCTGATTAAAGGGCATAGAAAGAACACCAAGAGTGCCAAGTTGTATTCATTTAAGTTATTTAAATGCTGCAGAATGGACCAGAATAATGGTCTCCTGTTACATGAGCTGATGATGGAAGTAGAGTTGAGCTTGGAGTACTAGAACATTGATAGTGAGTGCCTGCACTCCCATATATTCCAACAGGCAAGGATACTTTGCAAGGCCAAGTGGAAAGATATTCTGCATGGCAGAAGGCATGGGTGATGAGATATGTTGGGCTAATTGGGTGGGGAGGTACAGTCAAGTCCACCTCATGGCATCTGGGTATGAGTTTACGTGCTGCTAAGTAAACCGAATGTTCCAGACATGGCACAAGTGTGCCAACCAATTGTAGAGGACCGAATAACAAAGGGCCTTATAGTTTGAGAGCCAATGATAAACCGTATACTTAACAGTATTGAAGATGACATGTTTTAGAGGTAGGCATAAGTTGTCCACCTGACATTAGACAGCCAATCACAACCCTAGTCCTTATAGAAAGTATACTTAGATGTTCCCCTTGAACCAATTATAATTGTTTGTAGGTTTTTCTTATTTGCTACGTAGTAAGATGTCACTTCTGATGTATTTTAGTATAAAGTGTATGTTTTATGAGAAATTTGTTGAGAGCTGAGTGAACGTCGGTTGATGTCCATTGTAATCTCCGTGTTTTAGATAATTGTTAATAAAACAGCAAAATTGGCCATCTTCCTGAGTTGGTTCGATTAGCTGGACTAGTTATTCTGTGAACCCCATCCATTGCATGCACGTTGCTAAAGAACCATAAGTTCACACACGGAAGCACATGAAATACTGAACAACAGGCCATGACAATAAATGCCAATGACAAGCATGTACACATTTTCAGGGGCAGTGCCTACCCACTGTCACCATTCACGCCGTAATGGAGTCTGTCCACACCAGCTGAGGTAAGATACAATGCAGCACATGTATCCACTAGGGCCATATTGGAGAGCACATTGGGGTGCTAAGGTAATATTTCTGCTCCCGTGACCATTCTGGTGGGGATTTGCTATAGGCCCCACTGGACTGGGCTAGTGGTGGAGGTCAGGGGTGTGTTGGGAGGTGGGTGTTCTGTCAGGGTGCTGCCTGGAGGTATTGGTGTAGGTGACGGGGGCTGGTGGGGGTGTCGGGACTTGATTTTTATTTCTTTTTATTTATTTGTATATATAGTGCTAAAAGCCCACGGGCATCAGAGCGCTTACAAGTAGACAAAACAACAGAAATCCAAGACGGGACAGGATATGTGGGGTCAGTGTTACATTATTATTCTGTGTGGTATGCTTCCAGGATTCATTTGAAAAGTAATGTTTTCAATTCTTTCCTGAAAAGGCGGTAATTGGATTCGAGCTTCAATGAAGTGGGAAGTTCATTCCATTTTTCTATACTCAAGGTCAGGAAGGCCTTGCCAAGGCCGTGCTGCTTTTGCGTTTTGGTGGTTTGCAGTTTACCTGTGTTAAAGGATCTAAGCCGCCTAGGTGGCTCGTACCACTTAAATTGTTTTTTGAGGTAGATCAGGGCTTTGTCATATAAGCAACGGTGAACCATGGTGAGAGACTTGAAGGAGATTCTCTCTTTCATAGCCAACCAATGGAGAGCTTTCCTTTCTCCGGTGATGTGTTCTCTCCAAGTTCTTCCTGTGATCGTTCTGAGGGCATTATTTTGGATTGTTTGGCATCTTTTCAAATATTTACTGTTAGCTCCTAACAGAAATGAGTTACCATAATCCACTCTAGACAGTGTAGTGGCTCTAGCGATGATCGTGCTGTTTTTCTGATCTAGCAGTGGTCTGATTTTTGTTGAGGAGAATTTGGTGGTACTGACAGTTTTTCTTAAGGTAAGCTCTATGTGCTTCAGCACCTAGTGAAGCTTGAAGATACACTCCTAGAGTCTTCACTTTTACTGAAATAGGAATTTGGGTGTTCTTGATAGAGAATGAAGAGTAAGAAGGACTCAATTTCTTTCTGGCCTGTGTGGAGCCAAATATCATAAACTCGGTCTTGGAGCCGTTCAAACACATTCAGTTTTCTTTCATCCATCACTCAATGGTGTTGTATAGGGATGAGAGTCTGTCGTTATCCAATTTGTAGTCCCCACTGAGTTCAAACACCAGTTGGGTATCGTCGGCAAAATTGGTAAAGAAAATACCCATCTGGGATAGCATGGTGCAAAGGCAGCGCATGTAGAGGTTGAAGAGCAAAGGGGAAAAACTGGCCCCTTGAGGGACGCCGCAGTTAACCGGTTTGGTGTTTGATGCTTTGTCTCCCCAGACGATCCTAGATTGCCTGTTTTGCAGAAATGAGGCAATCCATTCAATTGCCCCTGATGAACAATTGCCTGAGTTTTCAAGGGCCTCTCTGTCACGAGTGAGTGCCCTTTAAGACACCTCACTCGTGAGGTGGACGTCACAGGCGGATGTGACGTGGTGAGGGGCGGGGAAGTGCGGGCACGGCACTTGCCGGTTAGAAGTGGAATAAAGAAGTTCTCCTTCACTCTGCTGGCTCCTGTCCGTTATTTGGGGCCCTCCGCCCCTAACATTTGGCGACGAGGATTCTCCCTGGTGCCAGCAGTCCTCCTTCCCGCCACGTTGGGGATCCCCCCGTGTGCTTACTTCGGTGATCCCACCAACGAGCGGATCCCCGCTGAAACGGCCTCCTTTTCCCACCTCCTCCTCCTTCACACGCGATCCGAATCCTTGGAAGCCACGCACGCAGCTGCCGTGCAGTAGAAGACTTCTCTACACACTGCGCCTGGTGCTTTCCGCCAGCCTGAGCACCACCACAAAGCAACCACAGACTACCACGGGCCCACAGAGCTTAAAAAGGAAACAAAATATATATTTTTTTTTTTCTTCTACATCACCACTCCTCATTTGCTGGGGCCTTCTTCCTCGTCCCAGTACCTCTGTGACTTTGTGCCGACCTGCCTGCAGAACGACTCTCAGCTCCAATCCACCGCTGAGGCCACATCCTACGCGCCACCATGAGCACCACTGCTGCCCAGGCATCTTCCAGCTCCCAACCCCCACCTGCGCCAGCTGTCACCAGATCCACCGCCACAGCATGGCGCATGCCGCCCCCGTTTTCCATGACACCTCAGGCAGATAAAGGACCACGATGGGTGGACTGGTTGGAGGACTTCAATAATTTCATTGAGGCCGCTGGAGAAGAAAACTCCCCTCGACTGCGCAGCATGTTCATAAATACGGCAGGGGGAGAGATAAAATCACTTATCAAAACCATTCCGCCAGGGGAAATGGCTGATTTTGATGCCCTCATCGCAGCCCTGAACAAACGTCTTGTCATCGCTCCCAACAGAGACTATGAACGATATGTCTTTAACCAATGCCGTCAGCGCACTGACGAGACTGTGGATGAATTCCTCACGAGGCTCCGCGTCAAAGGTGCGCATTGCCAATTTGACGCGTTTTCACTTGATGAAGCGCTTCGAGTGATTGAAGGGTGTGATTGAAGGGTGTGTATCGGCGACGCTACAGAAGCAACTCCTGAAAAAACCTGTCACCATCGAGGAAGTAAGTGCAATGGCACGTATACTCGAAAGAGTTGAAAAACAAGCCACTCACATAGCCAGCAATGCCGCTGGACAACTTGATAAAAGTGACGTGATAGCTGCGATCCACGCTGGGTACAAGAGCGTTTCTCCAAGCAACATGTCGACCCCGCGTTTGCAGAGACAATGCTATAGGTGTGGGATGGCGTTTCCGCATGCAGGTTCCTGCCCAGCTCTCTCTCAAAAGTGCGGCAACTGCGGTAGGGAGGGCCACTTCCAATCTGTATGCAGGGAAGGTAAGCCGTTCCCCACCGCACGTGACACGACGAGAGCGCAAGTCAGACCCATTGAAAGATTCTACACTAGCCCGCCTCAACAGCCCCGGTTCTACCAACAGAGCCCGAGGAGATATGTGCGGGTAGTTGAAGAAGTGTACCCGGAAGATGACGGCCAAGGCTATGAGTCACAAGGACAAATTGTGCGTACTACTGATGAATATGATGGACCGCCAGCAACGCGCCGCGAGTTCATAGCTGAAGTGCAAAGTGAACATGATTATGACGCTACGTATAACCCGCATACAAGCGACGAATTTGTCAATCTCATAATGGACGAACAGGAAGCCCGAGAAGCACCCAGGATAGCCATTGACATCTGCGGCAAACAATTCTGCTTTCTGATTGACTCTGGAGCTACGGTGAACGTAATGGGTGAAAAGGAATTCCTAACGCTCTGCCAGAAACCGACGCTAAACCTGTCCATGTCCAAAATCTACCAATGGGGGCAGACACCCCGCTGCAAAGCGTCGGGTCCTTCAAACGAAGATTGACGTTCGCTGACAAATCCACCGATACTGTGATCCACGTCATCAGGAGCCCCACCAAAGGTCGCTGCCTGCTAAGTTACAAGACGGCGTCCTGTCTCGGATTAATCAACATTCTCGTGCGGGAGGAGGACGTAGTCAAATCATCGGAGGGTCCAGCTATACCGCAAGGCCAGATCCGCGCCCTGATATCCCGCGACAACACTGCCATAACCAAGGATGACATTGTCCGGGAATTTCCGCAACTGTGTCAAGGCCTAGGTAAATTGAAGGGCCCACCGATAAAGTTACACATAGACGCGGCAGTCAAACCAGTCCCACAACACCCACGAAGGGTAGGATTCCACCTGCAGGAGGCGGTGTCCAAAGAACTGAACCAACTACTTAGAGATGATATCATTGAGCCTGCCACGGGGCCGACTCCGTGGGTGTCCCCCCTTGTGATTGTCCCAAAGGAAGGCGGTCGTCTGAGGATATGTGTAGACATGCATGTAGCCAACACCGCCATACAGCGGGAGAGACACCCTGGACCCAAGATTGAGGACATGATAGTCCAACTGAACAAATCTGTCCTTTTCTCCAAACTAGACTTAAATCAGGGGTACCATCAGCTAGTACTTCACCCTGAGTCACGGCCAATCACCACGTTCGCATCGCATGACGGACTATTCCGCTACAAGAGACTAAATTTTGGCATCTCCTCGGCGGCCGAAATTTTTCATGAAACCATTCGGCAAGTCATACGTCCCATTAAAGGAGCTCTCAACTATAGCGATGACATTTTGGTCTTTGGCAAGTCTCGCAGTGAACACGATGAAGCACTCCGTGCAGCATGCCAGGCAGTACAGGACGCGGGTTTGACCCTCAATATAGAAAAGTGTCGGTTCAGCAAGGCGAAGCTGAAGTTTTTTGGCCACATCTTCTCTGCAGATGGCATGACTCCGGACCCGGACAAAGTGGCGACCATCTTCCACCTTGATGAGCCTTCCCAGATTGCCGACGTCAGGTCCTTTCTGGGGATGGCGGGATATTGTGCCCGGTATATCCAACATTTTGCTTCCATCACTGAACCCCTCAGGCGTCTGCTCCAAAAAGACACTCCCTTTGTATGGTCTGAGGAATGTCAGGTAGCATTTGATACCATCAAACACTCTCTGACAGAGGCAAGGAGGCTAGCATATTTTGATCCCGAATGGCATACTGAGATAGTGGTGGATGCGAGTCCGGTGGGGCTAGGGGCAATCTTAGCACAAACCAGTGGACAAGACACTTACCCGAGACACATTGTGGCATACGCCAGCAGAGCTCTAGTTACGCCTGAGTCTGCGTATTCCCAGGCAGAAAAGGAAAGCCTGGCAGCCGTCTGGGCGTGCGAACATTTCCATAATTTCATCATCGGAAAAAAATTCACACTAATTACTGACCATCAGGCCTTGTTATCGCTGTTTGGCAATCCTCGCACGAAAATGCCCCCCAGGATCGAAAGATGGGGCATCCGCCTACAAGAATATGATTTTGACATTGTTCATCGGCCTGGGGGCGAGCACAACCCTGCTGATTACCTCTCCAGACACCCAGTGGGCAACCACACTCCTAGACAGGGCGACGCGGAATACATAAGCTATGTCACTGCCAATGCACTACCGCCCGCGGTATCCATTGACACCATTGCGACCGCGTCTGCTGCTGACCCGACTATGGCACTAGCGATCAGCTTGACGGAGAACAACAGATGGAAGGACTTTCGCAGAGCAGTCCAGAGCCACCCAGGAGCATCTCGAGATGAGATGGAGCGTCTGGCGAGAATACACGTAGAACTGGCAGTCCAAGACAACTCCATTTTGCTGCGGGGATGTAAGATAGTTGTTCCTACCTCACTGCGAGCAGCAGTCATCAAAACGGCGCATGAGGGACATCGAGGTGCGGAGAACACCAAACGCCAGCTGAGGTGCAGCGTGTGGTTCCCCTTCATGGACAATATGGTTGACCGGTGGGTAAAGAACTGCATAGCATGCAGTTGCACAGCAAAACCTGAACCGCCAGTCCCACTCAAAGTCATGCCAATCCCTGAACATCCCTGGGAGAGAGTGGCGGTCGACTTCTACGGGCCACGGGAGGAAGGAGACTACCTACTACTATTCATCGATGAACATTCAAGATTCCCTATAGTAAAACGTGTCAAGTCGACAGCATTTGCTCATGTCGCAGCAACATTTGATGAAGTCTTCAGTGAGTGGGGAATACCAGAGACTCTCAAGTCAGACAATGGGGCCCCGTTCAGTGGTCATGAATTTGGGGTGTTTGCAAAGCACATGGGATTCCGTCACCAAAGAGTATCCCCGAGATGGCCGCAAGCCAATGGAATGGCGGAAAGGTTCATGGCGTTCATTAAGAAGACCATGCAAAGAGCACGCCTGGAAGGAACTGCCCCTCATCAAGCGCTGTGCAGAATGTTGCGTGATTACCGCAACACGCCTCATGAAGCCACTAATAGGACTCCAGCAGAGCTCATGATGAAATATCAAGTGAGAACTAGGGTCGTCACCAACCCAGCGAGGAAGCCCAGAGTAGATCAGGAAATCATCAGAAGGGATGAAGCCGTGAAGGAGAAAGCTCGCGAACAGACTGATAGGAGAAGGAGAGCACGTCCCAAGGAATTCCAAATTGGTGATGAAGTGTGGGTTCAAAGGGCCATGATGAAAAAAACTGACTCGCAGTTTGCACCAGAACCGCTCCAAGTAGTGGCTGTCAAAGGAACAATGATCACTGCCACTAATGGAGAGCAGGAAGTGACCCGCAACAGCTCAAGGTTTAAGCATGTTATGCAAGAGACAGAAGAAAGATCACCACAGGAAGAAGACGACCCAGCTGAAAGAGACAGTCAAGATGAAACTTGGGTCCCCCTCGGACCACAGGTCCAGCGCCAGGTGTACCCTGATGAAGACACTGGCGGCGGCTCTGACCCTGAGCCGCGAGGCAGACCCGAGAGAAATGTGAGGAGGCCTCCCAGGTTAGTGGAGGAGTGTTGATAGCGTTGCCACTTGGCCAAGTTATGTTATGAGAAGCGAGTTTTGCAAAGGTGACTTGAAAGGACATTTTGTCCGGGGGTGTTGTCACGAGTGAGTGCCCTTTAAGACACCTCACTCGTGAGGTGGACGTCACAGGCGGATGTGACGTGGTGAGGGGCGGGGAAGTGCGGGCACGGCACTTGCCGGTTAGAAGTGGAATAAAGAAGTTCTCCTTCACTCTGCTGGCTCCTGTCCGTTATTTGGGGCCCTCCGCCCCTAACACTCTCGGAGCTTTGTGTGATCTAGCAGATCAAATGCTAGATCACAAATGCTTGAGGGAGCTGACTGGGTTAGTGTCGGAGGTGAGGGGTGTGTGGTGAGGGGGTGTTCTGTCAGGGTTCTTGCTGGGCATAATGGTGGACGTGATGGGGTCTGCTGGTTGGTGTCAGGACTTGAGGCTGACTGGGGTAGTGGCAGAGGTGAGGATGGTTGGCGGTGGTATCAGGACTTCAGGGGACTGACTGGGGTAGTGGCGGTGGTCAGGGTGTGTGAGGAGGGGGGTGTTCTGTCAGGGTGCTGCCTGCAGGTAGTGGTGGAGGTCAGGGTGGCTGGTGGTTGGTGTCATGACTTGAGGGGGCTGACTGGTGTAGTGGCAAAGGTCAGGGTGTGTGCGGGGAGGGCAGTATTCTGTCAGGGGGCTGACTGGGGTAGTGGCAGGGATCAGGGCGGCTGGTGTGTGGTGTCAGGACTTGAAGAGGCTTACTGGGGTAGTGGTGGAGGTGAGGATGTTGGTGGATGGTGTCAGGACGTGCGGCGGCTGACTGGGATAGTGGCAGAGGTGAGGGTGGCTGGTGGTTGGTGTCAGGATTTTAGGGGGCTAACTGAGATAGTGGCAGAGGTCAGGGGGGCTGGTGGGAGGTGCCAGGACTTTAAGTGGGCTGCCTGGAGGTGGTGGCAGAAGTCAGGGGTGTGTGGGGAGGGAGTGTTCTGTCAAAGTGCAGCCTGCGGGTAGTGGCGGAGGTGAGGGGCATTGGTGGGTGGTGACAGGACTTGAGAGGGCTGACTGAGGGAGTGGCAGAGCAGGGGGTGGCTAGTGGGATGTGTCAGGACTTGCGGGGGCTTACTGGGTTAGTGACAGAGGTCAGGGGTCTGTGGGGAGGGGGCGTTCTGTCAGGGTGCTGCCTGGGGGTAGTGGCGGAGGAGATGGGGTTGGTGGGTAGTGTCAGGTCTTGAGGGGGCTGACCGGGGTAGTGGCAGAGGTGAGGGTGGCTGGTGGATGATGTCAGTTCTTGAGGGGGATGACTGAGGTAGTGGCAAAGGTCAAGGGTGTGTGGTGAGGGGGGTGTGCTGTCTGGGTGCTACCTGGGTGTACTGGAGGAGGTGATGGGGCCTGGTGGGTGGTTTCAGGAATTGAGGGGGTTGACTGAGCTAGTGGCAGAGGTCAGGAGTGTGTGGGGAGGGGTATGTTCTGTCAGGGTGCTGCCTGGTGTTAGTGGTGAAGGTGAGGGTGGATGGTGGGTGGTGCCAGGACTTGAGGGGGATGAATGGGGTAGTGGCAGAGGTCAGGGGGCAGGTGCATGCTGTGAGCACTTGAGGGGGCTGAAAGGGGTAGTGGCAGATGTCAGGGGTGTGTGTGGTGGGAGTGTTCTGTCAGGGTGCTGCCTGGGAGTAGTGGCAGAAGTGAGGGTGGCTGGTGGCTGGTGTCAGGGCTTGAGGGGGCTACCTGGGGGAGGTGGCGGAGGTCAGGGGTGTGGGTTCTGTCAGGGTGCAGACTTGGGGCAGTGGCAGAGGTGAGGGGGCTGGTGAATGGTGTCAGGACTTTCAGGGGCTGACTGGGGTAGTGGTGGAGGTGAGGATTGTTGGTGTCAGGACTTGAGGGGGCTGACTGGGGTAGTGGCGGTAGTCAGGGGGCTGGTGGGTGGTATCAGTGTCAGACTTGCTGTGTTGTGAAGAGTAATAGGGCCTCTGTCCCCAAGTTCCCCACAGAGAGGTAACAATATACTCTCTGTGTGAGCCTTGAAGCCACAGGTGTGGGTGTTGTTCAACAGGAACCAGGCGCAACCGCAGACCCCAAGGCTGTGGGAAGGAAGCCAAGTATTAACACAAACAGTTACAGTATAAGTATGAAAACAGGCACACCCTAAATACCCAAAGATCTTACCTAAACCCGATAAGGGATTGGCTGGGATCGAGAGTGGTGGTGCAAGGGTGCGCACAGACAGTCCCTGAAGCCTTGTAATGCTGGCTGTCAACACCTGGATGTCTTGTGGCACTTGGTATGAAATGATGCTTGAGAGTGACTTTAACAGATGGTGCGAGGCGAAGGCAAATCCAATATGCAGTCCGAGGTTCGATTCCGAGTGTTCATGAAAGGTGAACAAAGCAAAAGGAAGATCCAAAGGCAGTCCAAAGTTCGTAATCCAAAGGTCAGTATTCTGTGTATCCGTGCCGAACAAGTAGTGGTGCCAAAGGTTGAATGAGGAAGCAGTCCGTGATCCGTGAGCCGAGGTCGAGTACCGTGAAACTTGAATCCTGAGACGAGACGCTGAACAGTGTTACAGGAAACAGCTATGAAGCAACAAGCCATTCGAATAACCCGGCTTTATGTGTGGCTGCCGATCACGTGAGCGGATGACAAGTCACGTGATCGGGAAAGCGTCCCGTAACCAGGAAGTGAACGCGGTCAGCGGCGTCTGCCTGCTCGCAACCTCCAAGGAAGCTGCCAATGGAAGTGAGGAACGTAGTGAAGGCGTGCGCCACCCCGGCCTTGCAACAAGGACCGCCCATGCTTCCCTCACACCACAGGTAACCTAGAACCCTGAACTAATTGTGACCTTGGAAGTTTAGCGCTATTACTGGTCGAGGAGGTATCGTGAGTGTGAGAGGTGATTTTACTCCTGGTATTGGGTTGTGTGACCTGTATGGAATTCCTCTCGCGCATGACAGAGCCCCCCTTAATGGCCAACGACCACGGGGGCAAGAGGGATGTGACAAGTGAAAACGGGAGAAAAGGCGCGGGGCATGGACATCAGCCTCAGGAACCCAACACCTCTCCTCCAGGCCATAACCCACCCAATCCACCAAGTACTGGAGACCACCCATGACCACACGAGAACCCAAAATGTCAGCCATCTCAAACTCCTCAGAACCACCCACACAAACAGGACCAGGGGAACCCCTAAGACGGGCAGGAGCAGGACATGGCTTCAAGAGGGAAGTATGAAAAACGGGGTGTATGAGCCAAGAGATGGGGACTGCCAGATGGAAAGCCACCGGGTTGATCACCTTGCTGACCCTATAGGGACCCACAAAGCGGGGCAGCAATTTACGACACCCAGGCAATCGGAGATGTCGAGACAAAAGCCAAACCCTATCACCCACAGAGTAGGAAGGGCCCTCCACCCTCCGAGTGTCAGCCGCAGACTTAGCGGACACCTGAGCCTCTCGAAGATGCGCAAGCGTCTGAGCATGGATGGCCGATAAGTAACGAGCACAAGCCAGAGCAGCGGGATTGGCAGAACAGGAATAGTCGGGGATGGGGAGAGTACGGGGGTGCTGACTGTACAGGATGTAAAAAGGAGAGGAGCCAGTAGATGAGTGTGGAGCATTGTTATATGCGAACTCCGCTAGGTTTAAGACATTGTACCATGATTGCTGATGTTGCAAAATGAGACAACGTAAATATTGTTCCATGGACTGTTCCATTAGCCTTTTCCCTTTGCACCGAGGTAGGTGCATCCACACATGTGAGGTACCGTTTTCATCGGGACATCTGTGGGAACGCGGGAAGGTAGGACATCTGTTGTTGGCGGCGTGTTTCGGTAGGTGGGCAGAGGGAAATGTCTCTGAAATTTGGTGGAAAAAAACACAATTTTCAGACATTTCACTCTGGCCACCCACAGAAACACGCCGCCAACAACACATGTCCTACCAATCTGCGTTCACACAGGTGTCCTGACAAAAACGGTACCTCACATGTGTGGGTGCACCTACCTGGGCGCAAAGGGAAAAGGCTAACCCACTGGTAACCCCAAGCCTTTCGGCAGAGCAGATTTTGCTCATGTGGAAAACATACAGATTTGGGCCTAGGGTGTCAAAGCCACCAAAGAAAACAGCGAACCCCATGCATTTCCAAAAAGAGGACACCCATGGGAATCCACAGAGGTCTGACTTGCGCGAATCGACTTAGAATGTATTACCCACAATCCCTGGCAAAGTCTGAAATTTGGTGAAAAAACTACAATTGTCAGACATTTCCCTCTTGCCACCCACCAAAACACCCGGCCAACACCACGTCCTGCCTTCCCGCGTTCCCACAGGCGTCCCGATATAAACGGTACCTCACATGTGTGGGTGCACCTAACTGGGCGCAAAGGGAAAAGGCTAAAACACTCGTAACCCCCAGAGGGTTTGGGGAGACAACCTACAGATTTGGTCCTATGGTGTCGAAGCCACGAAGGAAAACAGGGTACCCCATGCATTTCCGAAAAGAAGACACCCGTGGGAATCCACAGAGGTCTGACTTGATTGAATCCCCCCAGACTGTATTACCCACAATCCCAGACAAAGTGAAAATTGTGTTTTTTCTACTAAATTTCAGACTTTGTCAGGGATTGTGGGTCATAAATGATGGGGTGAGCAAGTCAGACCTCTGTAGATTCCCACTGGTGTCTTCTTTTCGAAAATGCATAGGGTTCCCTGTTTTCCTTTGTGGCTTCGACACCCTAGGCCCAAATCTGTAGGTTGTCCACATGAGCAGAATTCCTGAAAATCTGCTGTGTGAAAAGACTTTGGGTTACCAAAGTTTTAGTCTTTTCCCTTTGCACCCAGTTAGGTGCACCCACACATGTGAGGTACTGTTTTCATCGGAAAACCTGTGGGAACGCGGGAAGGTAGGCCATGTGTTGTTTGCTGTGTGTTTCGGTGGGTGACCAGAGTGAAATGCACGGAAATTGTGTTTTTTTCTGTCATTTTCCCGATTTCCCCCAAACGATGGAATCTTTCCCTACGTAGTTGTTGCCTGACCTGTGCAAATTGCCCCTTCCTAAACTTGGAATAGTGTCTACTTTTCAGAAATGTATGCCTTTCTGGCTTCCCATTCAGCTTTCCTACCCTTTTCTTCCATTCCGTCCACGCATTTCCTATTGGACAAAAAACACCAAAATCGCCTACCTCTCACAAAACGACTGATTAGCATATCAAAATATGTTACTTTGGTTTTCACTCACAGCAAACCATTTGTTCCTAGCTCTTACAAGGAAAACACCACAGGCTTATTTGTACCACATTTTATTGGAATTTTCCAAAAAAAAAACAAATGTTCTCCTTTTTGGTTATTTTCTGCCCCCCCCCTACAGAAAACTAGGATTCCTGGGTGGTGTTACGACCACCTATATGTGGGGAAAAGAGGAGCCAACTTTAGCTTCGATATCTCATGTAACAAAGACGTTATAAGGGATTGAAAGGCGACCTGCCGAAATCTCCAAAAAAGGCCTTGGCACTAGGGGGGAATACCCATGGCAGTTAAGGGGTTAAGACGGTAAAGCCCCAGAGGAGATATCATTTGCAAGGTAGCTCAGTTAGTTAATTCTCCAAATGCAGATTGTGCACAGAAATATGTAACACCTGTGTTCAGCACCGGGCTTAATCTTCCGGTGGGATAATAGGCAGAGTGAATGCATTCAGCTTCCTATGCAACACTGCATTTTCCAGGTCAATTTGTTCAGAAAAAGTGGTGGAAAATACTATTACTGTCGCTTTTTCTAATTGTCCAGATTTTCATGCATTTTCTGTGTGGAGTTCGGGAGCAGAGTGGACACACCAGAACCCCCTGTATTTCCCGCTCCACCAGACAAATGCAGCCTTACTGCCAGCATAGATTCTCATGCTGGAAATAAGGAAAGGGATTCCTCTGGGATCTGCTTGGAAATGAAACCTGGTAAAAGCGGGCGGAGTCCAGCGAAAGCCATTGTCAATTCCGCCAGCATTCGCTAATTGCGTGAGGTATTTACACTCTTCCGAAGTGGAAAAGCAATGTGATTTCACCTGCCTTTTACGCTAAAATCTTCCATTTTGTGGCGGAAAAGTAAAAACGTGCATCAATGGAAGTGGTCCACTCCATGAAGTTTACTTTGCGCCTTGATGCTTGGGGGTTTTGCGTGATGCTACACATGTAATAAATAAATAAATACATTTAACATGACCCCAGATAAATGCCAATTCGTGATCAGAATGAGTGAGCATGGCATGACGCTGGTAAGAGGGTGTCCTGTGCTTCTTGAGTGCGTTTGCAAATGCCCTTAATTGACATCTCGTGTTAAGCAGGTGCTGAAACCCATCAGTGTGGATTGCGCAATAATAAGTCAACAGATGTATTTTAAATGGCCAATTTCGCTCTTTGGGTGACATTGTCAAAGTGGGAGAATGTTGCCCAGCATGTGCCACTTTCTCTGTGGAGTGAATTGTGCCCACCCAGAGGAAGAAGTGTGAAAAACCCACAAGGGCACTGTGCCCTGCTCTTTCTGTTTATGTCTTCCCCACAGGGTGACAGATGCCGACTCAGACATGGGTAAGTCTCAGGTGGCAAGCCTGTACCCTAGTTGATGTGGCAAAGGATTCCAGACTTCTGAGGCTGATAACATTAGTAGCATTGAGTTACATGCCACCTGACAGGTATGTGTGATAAAGTTGCAAAGCAGAGCTGTTAGTGGGCTAAAGCAGGAGGCAATGTCTGCCCACCCTCAAAGGGTACGTACAACCAAAAGTAATATGCCCCTCCACCATCATAGCTGTAGGGGCGAGGCTCCAAAACAGGGCAAGAATGCCCTCCCATCATCCATGCCCACGAGTAGGGTACCCCTCGTGCTACAGGAACCCTGTTGAGCAACCTCAGTGCTTTCCAGGTGATACTAACGTTATTTAAAGCCAGAAGTCTAAAAGGTAATCGCTTAATTGCAGCTGGAAATTACCTCCTGGCGTGATCAAAATATCTTAACCAAGTGTGACATCATCCCCTTCCTTTATAAGCAATATGTGTGCTCTCGCGTTTCTTCATCCACTGAATTACTGTTAGAAACAAAGGCAAGAGTTGTGTCTCTTGTCTAGGCATTAGGAAGGCAGTTGCCAGCCTCTGGCATAATATGCCCATGTTCTTCCAATATCGGCTAGCTATTGCCCTCTTATGGCCAGGTAGAACCATCATGGCAGTGACTGGCAAATGCCCTTCCCCTGCAGACAGAAAAGTGGAAATAAGAGGCCAATTCAAGACACAGACAAAATAGAAGTTAAGACAGACTGCAGCTGCCTTTGATGTGTTAGGGAGAATATGTTGAGTGTTCAAGCAAGGAGGTATGTATTAAGCAAGCAAGCAGTGAGACAAGGGAGAGGCAAAGAAAGGCCAGAGGGGCTCTTTGAATAATGTAACAGGGCAGAGGACCCATGCTCTGCCGTCCTAGTAACATATGAGAGAATCAAATAGATCAGGCTTTGCAGCAAATGTTAAACGAGAAAGGAACAGAGTCCAGCTCCACATTCAGAATAACAAAGGCAAAGAAAGGCTAGGCTCTGAAGCCAGCATGAGAGGGACCAGACTCATCGTGAGAGGCCAGACACATACCTGGCTGCCCCTCTGGCCACCCCCTGGGTCCACATACACCCCACCTACTAGGCATCCCCGGGGTCCGACACATCCGGCCGCGGACCTTGGGAGTGCTTATAAGGGGGTGGGCGTTCGATAGCTGATCCTCCTTGTTTGCTGTACCCCCCATCCCTGGAGTACAGTCAAAGCAGCAACATCACAAACCTGGTCCCTCTACTCCCATAACAGGGCTTACTCAGAGGTACAAACAAGATTTCCTCTTTCTTTGAAACCCCCATCTTTCCATTCCAAGAGACACACACGTCTCCTTGCCCCACTCAAAAAAGTAGCAACTTGCTGTTGGTAGAAAATGCTTCAACTCCTTTATTTGTCAGGAGTCCACTTACAGGTGATCTGCCTCTTCAAGAGCTGGCGTCCTAGCTGTGTCGCACTGGAAGTATTTGTTATTTCCTCTCTCTTACTATGAGCTCATAGTCAGATGACAAATCCAGAAATGCAACATACAAAGACATGTTTTTTGATGCTGCATCCTTTAATTTTCTTCTGTTTTCTTTTCTTCTTTTCTCTTGTTTTATACAGTGATATTTGTAATTTAATACGTACTGCTATTTTAATTCTAATTTGGTGAAAAGTTGAGTTCTTTGACTAAAACACAATAAATAAATAAAGCAAAGTCCCCAAGATGTCCCTTGTCCCCCCCAGATTTTATGTGCCTCCTACGCCCCTGGGCAAGAAGCTAGAGAAACGTCTTGCTGTTCTAGAATTGTGGAAGATGTTTGAAGAGACAAAGGTGGAAGAACCATCCACAGACTGGATACTAAATGTATGTACAGAGGGGGGTGAGACACCTACCGCACCACCAGCCCTGTCTGAGCCATTCATTTAAGGGAGTAAGACAGAGGGGCTTTACCCGCTAAGAGAACTTAAGGCAGACACGGGGTATAGCAACCTTGCATATGAGTCGCCGACATACAGTAGTGACGACAATAAGGGAAGGGAACAGGAAAACAATATTGCCTCCACGGTCTTGTGGGACAAGGAGAGACACGAAGGTGAAGGAAAAGATCGGGTACAGAATTGTGCACCTCCTGATAAGGAGAGAGAGGGAAGTAAACAAAAAGGAAATGAAGGTAGAATTGATGAGATAGCATTCGCGAAAGACGAATGGATGGGAGGCCAGATATTGCTGAAGTTGGATGGAAAAGGAAGCAATGATATAAGGTCAAGAGAGAGGTCAGATGTGATGCAAAGGAGAGAGAGAGAAAAGGAGATGGAAGGAAGGGTTGAAAGGACAAGAAGGAAGGATAGGCTAAAGCGAGAACAACTATATTGCGAAGAGCAAGAGAAACAGCTCGATCGCAAACAAGAGGCAGCCTACGACCAGTACAGACAGACTATGCAAAGGATGGAAGAAGAGCAAAGAGTATGTGAGAAGAGAGCAAAGAGAAGAGAAGAGGAGGAAATTAGAAGGGCAAAGGAACGTAGAAATGAAAGGATGAGGGAAGTAGACAAGGCTAGAGAAGAAGCGAGGAAGCGCATGGAAGTAGATGAGGAAACAGAACAAAAGCGCAGACAGAGGGCACAAGATCTAGAATATTTGGAGCGGGAAGTTAAAAAACCCAATCCTGTTGTAGAATGGGAAGACATAGAAGAATTCTTTACTGCACACGACTCAGTGCAAGGAATAAGTGGAACAAATATTGAAGATGACTTCGACACCAGAAGCATTCTGGAAACGATTGATAAAATATACGATGAGATGGAGCTAGAACAGATATCTGATGGGGGAAGGGAAGATGAGCGCTTGGAGAGCATTCAGCTATATGACACTGAGGATGTCACTCGAAGTAGTGGGAGCAGGGGACTGTCCCTAGACAGGCTGGAGATTGGGCAGAACGAAGAAGATGCAAGGAGTTGTGTAAACTGGGAGTATTCAGGATCTGACTCTGGTGGGGAAATGGAGGATCTGGCACACGAGGAAGGGAGACGGTGCAAAAAACGGCTCCCAGAGGACCGAGGGGTACTATTGTCAGACGCTAGTGAATCCACAAGTAGGACACGGAAGTCTGCTGCGCAGTCCGTCCGACATGAAGGAACACCCCATGGTCAGAGGGGTGTCAGTACCTCCCCATGCAGATAGATTAAGGGCATTGCCAGGGAGATGACAAGGCGGAAATGCCACCCCAGCTATAGACCGAAGAACTATGGGGAAAGAAAAGGAAGACTGTGCATTCCAATTCCCGCTGCTAGAAAACGGGGGAGCAAGACCACAATATATTCCATGGCCGCACATGGACCGAGAGAACCAAAAAAATAAGCTTCCAATGCTGACATCGGGAGCCGGGAAGTGGATACATAAGTTAGAGAAAATGACGGGGGGTGTCACCTTAGCTATAGGGGACATTGAGGGCCTCCTAATCGCCATACTTGGTGAAAGAGCATATGATGTATGGAAACGGGCAGGCTACCCTCGGGTAACCATAATTGACACCTCCCGTGACGGAGCGCCATTTAATAATTGTAGAGCAGCTGTGTGGAAAGCGCTGAGAACGCTATATCCAGACACTTCATATACAGGAGCTATAATGACTCGGAAAATGAAAGAGTCAGAAGATCCGTTGATTTATATCCAGAATTTTAAAGACACGTGGGTGCTCGAAACGCATGAGTCTTGGATGAAATCTATCCCTGTATTCTACCACATATTATGCCTGGGGCGGTGCAGAAGCAGCTAAATAAATTGGTAGGAGTAGAAGCAAAACCATGGGCCGAAATACAGTTGACAATTCAACACTACTGCAGATTGTTGCAAGAAAATAACCGGAAGAAGGAGGCAACTCGTAAGGGTGAGGAAGCAAAGCTGGTGCAAAAGAAACCCCAAAGTATGCTCTCAAGGGAGCCATGCTGACAAGCCCAGCTGAACCAAATATGCAATCAGTAGCTAACCCATCCCAGAATAACCATGGTGACGCTGGATTTTACCCGAGGGGAAGGGGTTTTGGAGGAAGAGGATGGCAGAGTAATAAGGGTGGGTTTCGAGGTAACTAGGGAGGCTTTCAGAATAATCAGAGTGGCTTTCAGAACGCGCAGATGGCCAGACCAGCTACACCAGATGGACAGAGGGCCCGGCCACCGCCAGTGTGTTGGCTGTGTGGAATGACAGGACATGTGGCGCGCATGTGCAGAAGCCAAGGCATGTGGCAAAATAGCCAAGGGATGGGGGCAGGCATGGTGAATCAGCCTGCCGTCACGCAGCAGGGCAGTGCACAAAATCATACAGTGTAGCAGCAGGCGCCAGGCCTGCAGCAAAGTGCACAGCAAGTGGTTCAACCCCCGCACATGGGGAACGTACCGCAGGGACAATCCCAGCAGGCACCACCGCAAATGTCACAGGGCACTAGCTCCGGAGGGCGAGTGAACCCTGGGACTGGGGGAAATCAGCAAGTATACAGTGGGCCGAACTTATATATGAAATAGGACAGCTCATGGGAGACTCTAATGTGTTCTATCCTATCAGTGACACCAGACCCTAATAGGGAACCTAGGGTGAATGTCGTTTTAGGGGGTAAAGAATATTCCTTCTTAGTTTACACGGGTGTGACGCGCTCGTGCATACGAGAAGGCAAGTTTTCCTTGTCCGGCGAGGCCATAGATACTCAGAGTTTCACGGGCGCTCACAGTAGAGTTCCTTTTACAGACGCGCTCCCAGTCTCTGTGGGAGAGCGCAAAATGAATGTACCCTTATTATACTCACGTCAGATCCCAGTAAACATCCTGGGTTGGGACTTAATGGCTAAGTTGAATATGACAATCTTGTTTACCGAGAATGGTATAGTGTGCTCCACTCCAGGAATGCATTATTCGAACGTGTGTGAAATGATCAGAGCATACTCAGGACGCAAAGCCATGAGAGCTATACCGTTAGAGCCAGACGTCTTCGCATATGGGTTGCGGGATTGCCAGGCCTCGCAGATAGAACTATGAGGACACCTGATGAGTTTCTATTCAGACCCAGAATACCTATGCACGAAGAGGAGGCACAAGTTTTTCCCTTAATGATAAAATCTGCCACAGTGCGAGGGAAAGTGGTATTGGTCGAAGGATATGATGACCAAGGCAGACAAAGGTGTGCAATTATCGCCATCGAAGAAGGTTATCGAGTAACTGACGTCACCAATGACAATCTGTTCGAAGAACACTCTGACCTAGAAGAGGCAAGGGTGGAAGTAAGTCTCATATTTTGGGTCAAAATGATCAAACGGGAGGTGCCACCGAGAATGATGTTGGCACTGATACGTCCAGAATACTTTGATGATGACATGGCCCAAGTGCCTACCGCGGTATGGACTACAGGGCCCTATGACGTAGGCCTCCTGAGGGGGGCAGGTGAAGTGAAAATTAAATTGAAACCAGGAGCAATTTTACCAAGAGCACGACAATATCCTATGTCCAGAGAGGCAGATGAAGGAATCGCGAAGACAATTTCCGCCATGATGGAGCAGGGCATTCTAGTGACGTCAGAATCACCTTGCAACATGGTTATTTACCCTGTCAAGAAATCAAAGGGAGGGTTTTGGCATTTAATCCAAGATTTAAGAGCATTAAACGATATAGTTGAAGCCGAATTCCATCTAGTCCCTAATCCATCCACAATTCTATGTAACATACCCACTGAGGCAAAACATTTCACGGTGATTGACTTGAAAATGTGTTTTTCTCAATCCCGTTGCACCGTGACTCTCAAGACCTAACGTCATTTACTTTCAGACAAATGCGCCTGAAAAGCATGAGGTTGCCACCGGGGTACTGTGAGTCTCCATCCATTTTCAACAGAGTCCTGCATATGGACCTAAGCAATATTGCAGAAAGGGTTGTTTTGCAGTATGTGGATGACATTCTGATCTGCAGCATCACTGAGGAACAATGCAGGCGCGACTCTGACCAGCTACTGACTATCCTGGCTGAGAAAGGATATAAGGTTGATAAGGAAAAGTTACAATACTGTCAGCGAGAGGTGCTGTACATAGGCCAGCTAATCTCACACGAAGGGAAAAGGTAACCCCAGAAAGGGCTGAAGCTATCATGAACACGGCTAAACCACTCCCGATAAAACAAATGCAAAGCTTCTTAGGCCTGTGCAATTATGTCAGAGCGTGGGTTTTCGACTACAGCTCATATACCAAGACCTTGAAAAAAGCCCAGGCAACAAAAGGAGAAATTGAATGGACTGAGGCAATGGAGAAGGGGTTTGCAGAACTCAAGGGGGCAATTTGTGCGGCCCCAGTTCTCAGGTTTTCTAATTATGCAGAGGAATTCTACCTGTTCTCACATACCAATGGCAATTTTATGACGGCAGTACTCGTTCAGCGAACCTCACTGGGATACAAGCCCCTAGGGTATTACAGCGGGTGTTTGGACCTGGTAATGAAAGGCCACTTCCCATGCGAACAAAATCTAGCTGCTGCCGCATTCGCCATTTCAAAGGCGTCATCCATTGTGATGGGGTGCTCCATGACATTGTACGTCGAGCACTCGTTATTCGCTATATTAGAAAAACCAAAGGGCACGCTGACATCCCAAAGGGCATCTGCATATGAGGTGATTATCTCTAACCCATCGATCAAAATAGTGCGATGTAAAACTGTGAACCCAGCCACATTCATAGCTGAGCCAGTCACAGAGGGAGAACCTATACATGACTTTGTGAATTATGAGGAATTCTATGATGAAATCCCCAGGGTAAAGGAAAATGCCCTGGCAGGTGGCGAAATCATGTTCATTGATGGTTCTTCAAGAATCGATCAAGAAATGGACAGAGATATACAGGTGTGGCTGTGGTAAAACACCTAGCGAATGGAGAGTTGCAAGTATTCGTTAGTGCCGGAATACCCTCTCACTATTCTGCGCAAGCTGCAGAACTATTGGCACTGATACGCGCCATTGAGAATCATGCAGACCAGGAAGTAACTGTGTACAGTGACTCCGCATATGTGACGTCCACAGTACATGCAGGTCTAGTGCGCTGGAAAAGGAGGGGCCACCTCCGAGCGGACGGCACACCAGTGCAACACGCAGCCTTATTGGACAGGTTGATAAAAGCACTACAGCTCCCAGTGGGCATAGCGGTTGTGAAATGCGCCACCCACACCAAGGGGACAGATTTCGTGTCATATGGAAACCATGAAGCGGACACGGAAGCCGAGCGCATGGCATCCAAAAATGAAACAATCATGGACGTGGAGGTGGCACATACCCATGAGAGGATGATGGTAGCACGAGCTACACCTGAGGCCCATAGTAACACGGGGTAGACTCAGCTAATGGAACTACAAGGGGAGGCACCTCAGGAGGAGAAACATTTGTGGAAGCGTCAAGGGTGTTCCTTAAACCCCTCTGACGGGTTGTGAAGGCAGGACAGCACTGGTAAACCAGTGATGCCTGTCGCCCTGCTAAAGGTAGCATTAGAACTACTGCACTACCCCATCCACATGTCAAAAGAAAATCTAGCTGCAACGCTCGCAGAAGACTGGTTCACGTCGAATTTAGCGGAGCACGTTGCATTTTTCATGGTGAACTGCATAATCTGCCAGCAATTCACCACTGGGCACACATTAAAAGTAGTGAGAGGAGTTATCCCCAGGCAAAATGGACCATTTCAGCACTTACACATCGATTATGTCGATATGATTCAAGTATGCAATGGGTACAGGTATTTAATTGTGGTGGTGTGCCCATTCTCTAGATGGATAGAAGCAGGTCCCTGTACACACCCCGACACTACCTGTGCTGCCAAGTTTCTGGTGAGGAAGTGTTCCCTAGATGGGGGTTGTGCGAGGTAATGAGATCAGATAATGGGACCCACTTTGTGAATTCAGTTTTTGAACAGATTAGCTTGTTGCTTGGTATAAAGCACAAGTTCTCTTCGGTGTATCACCCCGAGGGGAATGGGATATGTGAACGGCTCAATGGCCTGTTAAAGGAGAGGATAGCCGAGTTGAAGCTCACATTAAAAAAGAGATGGTTGCACTGTCTACCACTGGCATTGTATGCACTTCGGAATCGACCATGCTCCGACCATCATCTCACGCCACACGAGTCACAGGAAGAAGGATGAGGACCCCTCTTACCCACCCAAGATAGAGCTAGATGTGATGCCCAGCTGACTAGAGAGGTTCTGGGAACAGAGATGCAGGAGTACTTCAACTGCATTACATCCAGCGCCTCTGTCATTTCAGGTCAGCTGCAGTGACGGCGAAAAGGGAACAGCACAGCACAAAACACATCAGGAAGTGCTGAAGCAGGCACCACGCAAAGTCTACATGCACCCATTGTCTTCCCTGGCAACAATGTGCTCGTAAGGAACTTTACCAGGAAGAGGTGGGATGAGCCACGATTCAATGGCCCTTTCATCGTAGAGGACTGCACCCATTCTGCCGTCAAGCTCAAGGGCAAAAGAGCATGAGTCTTCATAAATGACATTAAACCTTATATGGGAGAGAGCCCCCAAGCTACATCTAACCACGAAGAAACCACAGACAACGGGGAAGAACCTCAACACGTGCAGACGAGAGCTATGACGAGGAAGAAGGACGCATGAGCAGGATAATCAAGACAAAGAACCCGGTTGCAAGTTGTGGCATAAAACTGGACAGTTTCTCCAAGCAAAGGGGGATAAGGACATAATGAACACTCTGTGCGTTCTAGTTGCAGGGTGAAGAAGAGATTCGCACATCTAAGTCGCAACACACTGATGATACAAACTTTTGAATCAAGCCATATCCAAGCATTATTAGTAAACGAGACTTTGATGAACTAAGAGCAAAGGTTAAGAACATCACACAGTCACCAGAATCAACCAAAACCCAGACTTTGTTTTGCAGAACGTATGACATCCCCCAATAGGAATATTACAAGAGATGTGCTGACCTGTTTTCAGTTAGTGCTAGAGACATATCCATCGCTTGTAGGGAGAGTTACCAGTATCACAGACTTTGCCCAAGATCCAGCCAACAAGAAGGTAATTTGGCAATTGCTGACTGTCATCGCGGAAGCCTTCATTGTACTGCCCGAGTACGGTGATAAGGACACAGATGCTTCCACCACAAGTGATCATTGACGAGCTGACATACACGCTTTTCTTTCGCATCCTACAGGAATGCCCAGGACTCATAGGGAGAACCACGGATACCCTAACATTCATCAGAGATCCAAGAAACAATGAATAACTGAACCAAGTGTGGATCAAGCTAAATTACGTGGTCGCAATCCACGCAGCAGGAAAGTGTAAAGACTGTCCAAGTCACAAGAAAACCCTATGATCTAGAAACCAGAAAATCAGGACGAATGTCGTAGTCACCAGAAGACAGCAGATATGCATACCATGTCTTCTTTCACCTCTTTGAGAACTTTCCAGAACTAGTGGGTAGACCAACCAATGTTGAAGTACACACATTTCTCAGAGATCCAGCAAAGAGCACTCAGCTAAACGTGCTCTTGCATGCCATTATAGCTCAGATTAAAAACACTAATGTCCATCGACTTCTGAAAAGATTCCAGTGAAACTTTTGCTGTGGGACAGATCGAGGATAGAGACACAGTTCTTCAACCACTCAGCCTCAGGACAGATCGAGGAGAGCAAAGACAAGAACTACACATCTTATTTTTTCTTTGTACTTTCCCTCTACTTTTCCTTATTTTTTATTTTTATTTTTATTTTATTTTTTTCATTTTTATTTTTATTTTTCATGTTCACTTTTATTTTTATTTTTACAACATTTTATTTTTGTGTGATTTTTAGCAGTTCCATCTTTTCATTCCTTCGCATTGAACTGGTTCCAGCATGTCCTCAGGACCAAAGCAAATTCGAGGAGTGCACTGAGACCTTACCTACTATAGAGATGCATTATGAATGTGATGTACCAAGGTTGCTAGCCAAACCCTTTTCCACAGTCTAGCAAAAGTAACTGTACCGCATACCCAGAGATCACCGAAAGCACACACAAGAGGGGGGACATTTGTAAAGCACTCGTCACTTTAATAGTAATGAACTCTTGAACTACAAGATCAGAGCAAAAGAAGGAATAAATAACTGACTATGAACTTGTTCGAAATGGGGGCCCAGAACAGTAACTTGGTTTTACCCCCAGCAGAAGGGCACCCCCACTTCCCTGGAAGAAAAAGTTGCAAATTGTCTTTCCGAATGATAATGTGCATATGTATTGTAATGATTATTGTTTTTCTGTCATTAACAATCAGAACTGCTTTTTTTATCGGGGCACGAAGTGTCCCAATCTCAGTGCACCCACCAGATAATGAACGTCTGGGGCCTACGAAAGCACACAGACCCTATATAGTAGTTCCAGTCCCAAGAAAACCTGATGGTAAAATTAACAAACTAAAATTAAATGTAATTAGCAGTGATTTAGACACATTTGAGGTAACAAATGAAGAGAAAAGCTGGAGACAGGGTCAGCATGGAATGAATGAAAACACGGCACTGACCACTGCACGCACCCAGACACAGGATGCACACAGACAAGGGCATGTGTCAATGGCTACAGGGCCTCCAAAGAAGGCTGCAGAGAGGGGAAGACAGCCTGCCGAACAACCAGTTCCAGAAAATAGTGGAAGTAACCAAGAGAAGTCAAGTGAGAAACCCAAGAGAGAGAGCATAGCAAAATCCCTCGAAAGAACAGAAATAGCCACAAAGGAACTCACAGAGAAAACGCAAGCACTGATAGATTATTTGTTCCCATTCATAGTCAGAGCAAAGAAACTGCACGAGGAGCTGAAACATAGAACTACAGAGACTGTAATAACGAGCACGCCAGCTCGAACACTGCTAACAAACACCAGATCTACGACACAGCCACACGTTGGGGAGTTGGTGAGCCAATGGCGGCCAGAGAACCTCGATGAAAATTTACAAAAGGAAAGGAAGAGAAATGAAAAACCTTTTCCTACCACAGCAATGCAGCCAAAGGACCCTGCTCCACTGAGACACCCAAAGTGGAAAAGCAGCACAGACGCATTCAGAGACATAGTCATAGCAAACTATAGAAAAACGCTGAGAATCAAGAGAAGCCCTCACGAAGATAACAATGAACTTAACAATTACCTGGACAGCACAGCCCATCTCAGAAACAACATATGGTACCAGCACATGAAGGAAATAGGATGAAGGCAGTCAAAAGGAGAATGCTTCATCTGTGCGCTCCTACCATACAGCATGGGAAAATCCAAGATCTTCGTTGCTGTAGAAATTGATGTCTCCACACCACATTGAATGTCACACTTAGCAATGTGCAACACCAGAGGACAATTTATGGGAAGAGACACCTCACTGATATGGGCCACCGAAAAGTATTACCCAGACGAAGATGGCTACGTCCAGGACATTAAAACAAGAAACAGGGCGCACACAAGGAATCACGTGATCTGATACGAGAATCCTGACGTCAAAGGATCAGGAACACGATGGGTGACAAACCTGAGACTGAACATTCAAGGACAAACTGCAGAAGAGGCACAAATCTGGAAGAACAGAGGCCAAATGCAGATGTGGCGAACAGTGGTTTCCCCAAATGGATGGGAAGAAGGAGTAGTGATCTGCCAAGCTTGGATGGTCCTTGGAGCCTCCAAGGAAGCAATAGAAAACTCTCAGAAACTGTGCAAACCCCTATGGCCAAAGCTAGTAAAGTTACTAACATGGGTTGAAGATAGAGGGGGACCCCTGCAGATAGTGCCACTCGAGAGCCCGAAACTATGCTTCAGAAACAATGTGGCACAAGGAAGATGGGAGAGAATCTAAACTGCAGACGAATCTTTGAAGCATGACATAAGGAACCGCAGTTATTATGGACCATTACTGGGCGTGTGGATCCAAGGCATACATAAGGCTGCCGAAAAACTGGGGAGGCATATGCACACTGGTGAACGTCCTCGTTCCCGCACTCGTAATCCATAAGAATGTCCTGAAGTTGGACAGTTTCCCGAAAGCAGATGCTCATCTAAGAAGAAGGAGATCTGTGGAACTGGTATCCAGAATTAAGAGAGAAAATTACCTTTCTACCAAATCAGAAGAGGCATTCCATGCAATCCCATACGAACACAGGCTGTTCAGCCTCACCTCAACAGTGTTCACCACGATGCTCTTGCCACACATCCAAACTGGAGTGAATGCTAAACGGTTGCAGATAACCAGATGGGAGTTATTGCAATCCATCAATACCACTATAAAAGGATTTAACGCGATCAAAGAAGAGCTGAGAGCAATCAGACCGATGACCCTCCAAAACAGATATGTGCTTGACATGATCACAGCAATGGATGGAGGTGTTTGTGGAAAAATCAGAGAATCATGTTGCACATTTGTACCATCACACGATGAAGAAAACAGAACCTTAACAGAGGCCATAAGTATGTTGACAAACTTGTAGAACCAGATGATCGATGAAAGTGATGAAGTGGACAATGACAACTGGTTTGGAGACCTATTCTCGTGGGTCCCACAATGTATGGCAGATATATTCAAGTTTCTGGGAGCTCTACTAGCAATGGTACTGCTAGGATTCTGTGTTATCAAGATAATCATTACACAGTGCCAGAAAACTGTGAAGAAAGCTATAGGGATGAAAATAATGGTTGATGTCAAACCAGGGTGGAAGCCCAGAGACCTGAATGATGAAGAAATAAGAAACTTTGTGAAGGCCAGAAAATTCGAACCAGAAGGAACAAGGTTCACATATCCTAAGAAACGAAGAAGATATGAAGGAAAATGGATCTACTGCAGTCCAAATGGACAATGTCAGCTAATGACATGGAACAAAGACGAACATGTGAAAACAGCAGGGAGTTTGAAAGGAGTGATAAAAATATGGACTCCAAAAAATACAAAAGAGGTTGCAGAAGTGGTCGATGAACCGACCAGCGGGGGGAGTGTAGAGGAGGTCCCAGACATGGTCTGCACCGCATCCCCTCAGTTCGAGGTACCAGGAGCGTACTCACCCAGGTATGTGACGTACGAGGAGCAAATGAATCAACAAAGAGCTGCACTGGGACTCTGCCCAGTATACATCAGAAGATCCATACCTGTTGAAGTGCCCGTAACCAGACAACCCTGGGCAGCACAGTACCCTATCAGACAGCCGTACCAGCCGCTGATACGAAACGAAGAGTACCTACAGACGGTCCATGAAGACACCCAAAGAGCCCTAATGGAAGGCCAGTGGAAATGACACATGACTCGTGAATGAACAAAAGCGGCTATCGGAAGAATTTGTTATTTCCTCTCTCTTACCATGAGCTCATAGTCAGATGACAAATCCAGAAATGCAACATACAAAGACATGTTCTTTGCTGCTGCATCCTTTAATTTTCTTCTGTTTTCTTTTCTTCTTTTCTCTTGTTTTATACAGTGATATTTGTAATTTAATACGTAGTGCTATTTTAATTCTAATTTTGTGAAAAGTCAAGTTCTTTGACTAAAACACAATAAATAAATAAATAAAGCAAAGTCCCCAAGATGTCCCCCGTCCCCCCCAGATATTATGTGCCTCCTACGCCCCTGGGCAAGAAGCTAGAGAAACGTCTTGCTGTTCTAGAATTGTGGAAGATGTTTGAAGAGACGAAGGTGGAAGAACCACCCACAGACTGGATACTAAATGTATGTACAGAGGGGGGTGAGACGCCTACCGCGCCACCAGCCCTGTCATTTAAGGGAGTAAGACAGAGGGGCTTTACCCGCTAAGAGAAATTAAGACAGACACGGGGTATAGCAACCCTGCATATGAGTCGACTACATACAGTAGTGACGACAATAAGGGAAGGGAACAGGAAAACAATATTGCCTCCAGGGTCTCGTGGGACAAGGAGAAACGCGAAGGTGAAGGAAAATATCGGGCACAGAATTGTGCACCTCCTTATAAGGAGAGAGAGGGAAGTAAACGAAAAGGAAATTAAGGTAGAATTGATGAGATAGCATTCGCGAAAGACGAATGGATGGGAGGCCAGATATTGCTGAAGTTGGATGGAAAAGGAAGCAATGGTATAAGGCCAAGACAGAGGTCGGATGTGACGCAAAGGAGAGAGATAGAAAAGGAGATGGAAGGAAGGATTGAAAGGACAAGAAGGAAGGATAGGCTAAAGCGAGAACAACTATATCGCAAAGAGCAATAGAGAAACAGCTTGATCGCAAACAAGAGGCAGCCTACGACCAGTACAGACAGACTATGCAAAGGATGGAAGAAGAGCAAAGGGTACGTGAGAAGAGAGCAAAGAGAAGAGAAGAGGAGGAAATTAGAAGGGCAAAGGAACGTAGAAATGAAAGGATGAGGGAAGTAGACAAGGCTAGAGAAGAAGCGAGGAAGCGCATGGAAGTAGATGAGGAAACAGAACGAAAGCGTAGACAGAGGGCACAAGATCTAGAATATTTGGAGCGGGAAGTTACAAAACCCAATCCTGTTGTAGAATGGGAAGACATAGAAGAATTCTTTCCTGCACACGACTCGGTGCAAGGAATAAGTGGGACAAATATTGAAGATGACTTTGACACCAGAAGCATTCTGGAAACGATTGATAAAATATACAATGAGATGAAGCTAGAACAGATATCCGATGGGGGTAGGGAAGATGAGCACTTGGAGAGCATTCAGCTATATGACACTGAGGATGTCACTCGAAGTAGTGGGAGCAGGGGACTGTCCCTAGATAGGCTGGAGATTGGGCAGAACGAAGAAGATGCAAGGAGTTGTGTAAACTGGGAGAATTCAGGATCTGACTCTGGTGGGGAAATGGAGGATGTGGCACATGAGGAAGGGAGACGGTGCAAAAAACGGCTCCCAGAGGACCGAGGGGTACTATGGTCAGACGCTAGCGAATCCACAAGTAGGACACTGAAGTCTGCCACGCAGTCCGGCCGACATGATAGAACACCCCACGGTCAGAGGGGGTGTCAGTACCTGCCCATGCAGACAGATTAAGGGCATTGCCAGGGAGATGACAAGGAGGAAATGCCACCCCAGCTATAGACCGAAGAACTATGGGGAAAGAAAAGGAAGACTGCGCATTCCAATTCCCGCTGCTAGAAAAAGGGGGAGCAAGACCACAATATATTCCATGGCCGCACATGGACCGAGAGAACCTAAAAAATAAGCTTCCAATGCTGACATCGGGAGCCGGGAAGTGGATACACAAGTTATAGAAAATGATGGGGGGTGTCACCTTAGCTATAAGGGACATTAAGGGCCTCCTAATCGCCATACTTGGTGAAAGAGCATACGATGTATGGAAACGGGCAGGCTACCCTCGAGTAACCATAATTGACACCTTCCATGACAGAGCGCCTTTTAATAATTGTAGAGCAGCGGTGTGGAAAGCGCTGCGAACGCTATATCCAGACACTTCAGATACCGAAGCTGTAATGACTCGGAAAATGAAAGAGTCAGAGGATCTGTTGATTTATATCCAGAATTTTCAAGACACGTGGGTGCTCGAAACGCATGAGTCTTGGACGAAATCTATCCCTGTATTCTACCACATATTATGCCAGGGGTTGCCTGAACCGGTGCAGAAGCAGCTAAAAAAATTGGTAGGAGTAGAAGCAAAACCATGGGCCGAAATACAGTTGACGATTGCACACTACTGCAAATTGTTGCAAGAAAATAACCGGAAGAAGGAGTCAACTCGTAAGGGTGAGGAAACAAAGCTGGTGCAAAAGAAACTCTCAAAGTATGCTCTCGAGGGAGCCATGCTGACAAGCCCAGCTGAACCAAGCATGCAATCAGTAGCTAACCCATCCCAGAATAATCAGGGTGGTGCGGGGTTTTACCCGAGTGGAAGGGGTTTTGGAGGAACAGGAGGGCAGAGTAATCAGGGTGGGTTTTTGCGGTAACTAGGGAGGCTTTCAGAATGATCAGAGTGGCTTTCAGAACGCGCAGATGGCCAGTCCAGCTACACCAGATGGACAGATGGCCCGGCCACCGCCAGTGTGTTGGCTGTGTGGAATGACAGGACATGTGGCGCGCATGTGCAGAAGCCAAGGCATGTGGCAAAATAGCCAAGGGATGGGGGCAGGCATGGTGAATCAGCCTGCCGTCCCGCAGCAGGGCAGTGCACAAAATCACACAGTGCAGCAGCAGGCGCCAGGCCTGCAGCAAAGTGCACAGCAAGTGGTTCAACCCCCGCACATGGAGAACGTACCGCAGGGACAATCCCAGCAGGCACCACCGCAAATGTCACAGGGCACTAGCTCCGGAGGGGAAGTCAACCCTGGGACTGGGGGATATCAGCAAGTATACAGTGGGCCAAACCTATATATGAAATAGGACAGCTCATGGCGGACTCTGATGTGTTCTATGCTATCAGTGACACCAGACCCTAATAGGGAACCTAGGGTGAATGTCATTATAGGGGGTAAAGAATATTCCTTCTTAGTTTACACAGGTGTGACGTGCTCGTGCATACAAGAAGGCAAGTTTTCCTTGTCCGGTGAGGCCATAGATACTCAGAGTTTCACGGGAGGTCACAGTAGAGTTCCCTTTACAGACGCGCTCCCAGTCTCTGTGGGAGAGCGCAAAATGAATGTACCCTTATTATACTCACGTCAGATCCCAGTAAACATCCTGGGTCGGGACTTAATGACTAAGTTGAATATGACAATCTTGTTTACCGAGAACGGTATAGTGTGCTCCACTCCAGGAATGCATTATTCGAACGTGTGCAAAATGATCAGAGCATACTCAGGACGCAAAGCCATGAGAGCTATACCGTTAGAGCCAGAAGTCTTCGCATATGGGGTGCGGGTGCTCATGGCGGGATTGCCAGGCCTCGCAGATCGAACTATGAGGACACCTGATGAGTTTCTATTCAGACCCAGAATACCTATGCACGAAGAGGAGGCACAAGTTTTTCCCTTAATGATACAATCTGCCACAGTGCGAGGGAAAGTGGTATTGGTCGAAGGATATGATGACGAAGGCAGACAAAGTTGTGCGATTATCGCCATCGAAGAAGGGTATCGAGTAACTGACGTCACCAATGACAATCTGTTCGAAGAACACTCTGACCTAGAAGATGTAAGGGTGTAAGTAAGTCTCATATTTTGGGTCAAAATGATCAAACGGGAGGTGCCACCGAGAATGATGTTGGCACTGATACGTCCAGAATACTTTGATGAGGACATGGCCCAAGTGCCTGCCGCGGTATGGAATACAGGGCCCTATGACGTAGGCCTCCTCAGGGGGGCAGGTGAAGTGAAAATTAAATTGAAACCAGGAGCAATTTTACCAAGAGCACGACAATATCCTATGTCCAGAGAGGCAGATGAAGGAATCGTGAAGACAATTTCCGCCATGATGGAGCAGGGCATTCTAGTGACGTCAGAATCACCTTGCAACACGGTTATTTACCCTGTCAAGAAATCAAAGGGAGGGTCTTGGCATTTAATCCAAGATTTAAGAGCATTAAACGATATAGTTGAAGCCGAATTCCCTCTAGTCCCTAATCCATCCACAATTCTATGCAACATACCCACTGAGGCAAAATATTTCATGGTGATTGGCCCTCATTACGACCCTGGCGTTGGACCATGGTGCTAATAGCACCATGGTCCATGCCGGTAACTTACCGACTCCGCCATGGCGGAATGGGGAATTACCGCCCCATTCCGAGGTTGGCGGGGCGGTAATTCCCCATGCCGCCATGGCCCTTCCCCATTCCCATTTTTGCCCCATAGGGCTCAATGGGAATGGGGAAGGCGCTAAGTACGGTGCCGCAAATTTTGGCACCGTACTTAGCACCAAGGTCCCTTTGCGGGTTGGTTTTTAACGGCTGCAAAAAGCAGACGTTAAGGTCTCCAACCCGCAAAGGGACCTCGTAATCAGGCGTTAAGGGTTTAACGGCACCACCATCTTTTACGGCGCCGTTAACCCCTTAACGCCTGGGTTGTAATGAGGGCCATTGACATTAAAATGTATTTTTCTCAATCCCGTTGCACCGTGACTCCCAAGACCTGACGTCATTTACTTTCAGACAAATGCGCCTGAAAAGCACAAGGTTGCCACAGAGGTACTGTGAGTCTCCATCCATTTTCAACAGAGTCCTGCACATGGACCTAAGCAATATTACAGAAAGGGTTGTTTTGCAGTGTGTGCATGACATTCTGATCTGCAGCATCACTGAGGAACAATGCAGGCGCGACTCTGTCCATCTACTGACTATCCCGGCTGAGAAAGGATATAAGGTTGATAAGGAAAAGTTACAATACTGTCAGCGAGAGGTGCTGTACATAGGCCATCTAATCTCACACGAAGGGAAAAAGGTAACCCCAGAAAGGGCTGAAGCTATCATGAACACGGCTAAACCGCTCACGATAAAACAAATGCAAAGCTTCTTAGGCCTGTGCAATTATTTCAGAGTGTGGGTTTTCGACTACAGCTCATATACCAAGACCTTGCTTCAGGCTTTGAAGAAAGCCCAGGCAACAAAAGGAGAAATTGAATGGACTGAGGCAATGGAGAAGGGGTTTGCAGAACTCAAGGGGGCAATTTGTGCGGCCCCAGCTCTCGGGATTCCGAATTATGCAGAGGAATTCTACCTGTTCTCACATACCAATGGCAATTTTATGACGGCAGTACTCGCTCAGCGAACCTCACTGGGATACGAGCCCCTAGCGTATTACAGCGGGAGTTTGGACCTGGTCATGAAAGGCCTCTTCCCATGCGAACAAATTCTAGCTGCTGCCGCATTCGCCATTGAAAAGGCATCATCCATTGTGATGGGGTGCTCCATGACATTGTACGCCGAGCACTCGTTATTCGCTATATTAGAAACACCAAAGGGCACGCTGACATCCTAAAGGGCATCCGCATATGAGGTGATTATCTCTAACCCATCGATCAAAATAGTGCGATGTAAAACTGTGAACCCAGCCACATTCATAGCTGAGCCAGTCACAGATGGAGAACCTATACATGACTGTGCGAATTATGAGGAATTCTATGATGAAATCCCCAGGGTAAAGGAAAATGCCCTGGCAGGTGGCGAAATCATGTTCATTGACGGTTCTTCGAGAATCAATCAAGAAGACTGACAAAGATATACAGGTGTGGCTGTGGTAAAACACCTAGCGAATGGAGAGTTGCAAGTACTCGTCAGTGCCCGAATACCCTCTCACTATTCTGCGCAAGCTGCAGAACTATTGGCGCTGATACGCGCCATTGAGAATCATGCAGACCAGGAAGTAACTGTGTACAGTGACTCCGCCTATGTGATGTCCACAGTACATGCAGGTCTAGTGCGCTGGAAAAGGAGGGGCCACCTCCGAGCAACATGCAGCCTTATTGGACAGGTTGATGAAAGCACTACAGCTCCCAGTGGGCATAGCGGTTGTGAAATGCGCCACCCACACCAAGGGGACAGATTTCGTGTCATGTGGAAACCATGAAGCGGACACGGAAGCCAAGCGCATGGCATCCAAAAATGAAACAATCATGGACGTGGAGGTGGCACATACCCATGAGAGGATGATGGAAGCACGAGCCACACCTGAGGCCCATAGTAACACGGGGTAGACTCAGCTAATGGAACTACAAGGGGAGGCACCTCAGGAGGAGAAACATTTGTGGAAGCGTCAAGGGTGTTCCTTAAACCCCTCTGACGGGTTGTGAAGGCAAGACAGCACTGGTAAACCAGTGATGGCTGTCGCCCTGCTAAAGGTAGCATTAGAACTACTGCACTACCCCATCCACATGTCAAAAGAAAATCTAGCTGCAACGCTCGCAGAAGATTGGTTCACATCGAATTTAGCAGAGCACGTTGCATTTTTCATGGTGAACTGCATAATCTGCCAGCAAATCACCGCTGGGCACACATTAAAAGTAGTGAGAGGAGTTATCCCCAGGCAAAATGGACCATTTCAGTACATACACATCGATTATGTCGATATGATTCAAGTGTGCAATGGGTACAGGTATTTAATTTTGGTGGTGTGTCCATTCTCTAGATGGATAGAAGGAGGTCCCTGTACACACCCCGACACTACCTGTGCTGCCAAGTTTCTGGTGAGGGAAGTGTTCCCTAGATGGGGGGTGTGCGAGGTAATGAGATCAGATAATGGGACCCACTTTGTAATTTCAGTTTTCGAACAGATTAGCTTGTTGCTAAAGCACAAGTTCTCATCGACGTATCACCCCGAGGGGAATGGGATATGTGAACGGCTCAACGGCCTGTTAAAGGAGAGGATAGCCAAGTTGAAGCTCACATTAAAAAAGGGATGGTTGCACTGCCTACCACTGGCATTGTATGCACTTCAGAATCGACCAAGCTCCGACCTTCAACTCACGCCATACGAGATAGTCACAGGAAGAAGGATGAGGACCCCTCTTACCCCCCAAGATAGAGCTAGATGTGATGCCCAGCTGACTAGAGAGGTTGTGGGAACAGAGATGCAGGAGTACCTCAACTGTATGACATCCAGCGCCTCTGTCATTTCAGGCCAGCTGCAGTGCCGGCGAAAAGGGAACAGCACAGCACAAAACACATCAGGAAGTGCTGAAGCAGACACCACGCAAAGTCTACATGCTCCCCTTGTCTTCCCTGGCGACAATGTGCTCATAAGGAACTTTACCTGGAAGAGGGAATGAGCCACGATTCAATGGCCCTTTCATCGTAGAGGACTGCACCCCTTCTGCCGTCAAGCTCAAGGGCAAAACAGCATGGGTCTTCATAAATGACATTAAACCTTATATGGGAGAGAGCCCCCAAGCTACATCTAACCACGAAGAAACCACAGACAACGGGGAAGAACCTCAGCACGTGCAGACGAGAGCTATGACGAGAAAGAAGGACACATGAGCAGGATAATCAAGAAAAAGAACCCGGATGCAAGTTGTGGCATAAAACTGGACAGTTTCTCCAAGCAAAGGGGGATAAGGACATAACGAACACTCTGTGCATTCTAGTTGCAGGGTGAAGAAGAGAATTGCACATCTAAGCCGCAACGCACTGATGATACAAACTTTTGAATCAAGCCATATCCAAGCATTATTAGTTAACGAGACTTTGATGAACTAAGAGCAAAGGTTAAGAACATAACACAGTCACCAGAATCAACCAACACCCAGACTTTGTTTTGCAGAACGTATGACATCCCCCAACAGGAATATTACAAGAGATGTGCTGTCCTGTTTTCAGTTAGTGCTAGAGACATATCCATCGCTTGTAGGGAGAGTTACCAGTATCACAGACTTTGCCCAAGATTCAGCCAACAAGAAGGTAATTTGGCAACTGCTGACTGTCATCGCAGAAGCCCTCATTGTACTGCCCGAGTACGGTGATAAGGACACAGATGCTTCCACCACAAGTGATCATTTGCGAGCAGACATACACGCTTTTCTTTCGCATCATAGAGGAATGCCCAGGACTCATAGGGAGAACCACGGATACCCTAACATTCATCAGAGATCCAAGAAACAATGAATAACTGAACCAAGTGTGGATCAAGCTAAATTACGTGGTCGCAATCCACGCATCAGGAAAGTGTAAAGACTGTTCACGTCACAAGAAAGGCCTATGATCTAGAAACCAGAAAATCAGGATGAATGTCGTAGTCACCAGAAGACAGCAGATATGCATACCATGTCTTCTTTTCATCTCATTGAGAACTTTCCAGAACTAGTGGGTAGACCAACCAATGTTGAAGTACACACATTTCTCGGAGATCCAGCGAAGAGCACTCAGCTAAACATGCTCTTGCATGCCATTATAGCTCAGATTAAAAACACTAATGTCCATCGACTTCTGAAAAGATTCCAGTGAAACATTCGCTGTGGGACAGATCGAGGATAGAGCCACAGTTCTTCAACCACTCAGCCGCAGGACAGATCGAGGAGTGCAAAGACAAGAACTACACCATCTTATTTTTTCTTTGTACTTTCCCTCTACTTTTCCTTATTTTTTATTTTTATTTTTCATGTTCACTTTTATTTTTATTTTTATTTTTACAACATTTTATTCTTGTGTGATTTTTAGCAGTTCCATCTTTTCATTCCTTCGCATTGAACTGGTTCCAGCATGTCCTCAGGACCAAAGCAAATTTGAGGAGTGCACTGAGACCTTACCTACTATAGAGATGCATTATGAATGTGATGTACCAAGGTTGCTAGCCTAACCCTTTTCCACAGTCTAGCAGAAGTAACTGTACCGCATACCGAGAGATCACCGGCAGCACACACAAGATGGGGGACATTTGTAAAGCACTCATCACTTTAATATTAATAAACTCTTGAACTCTTGAAGATCAGAGCAAAAGAAGGAATAAATAACTGACTATGAACTTGTTCGAAATGGGGGCCCAGAACAGTAACTTGGTTTTACCCCCAGCAGAAGGGCACCCCCACTTCCCTGGAAGAAAATGTTGCAAATTGTCTTTCCGAAGGATAATGTGCATATGTATTGTAATTATTGTTGTTTTTCTGTCATTAACAATCAGAACTGCTTTCTTTATTGGGGAAGTGCCCCAATCTCAGTGCACCCACCAGATAATGAACGTCTGGGACCTACGAAAGCACACAGACCCTATATAGTTGTTCCAGTCCCAAGAAAACCTGATGGTAAAATTAACGAACTAAAGTTAAATGTAATTAGCAGTGATTTAGACACATTTGAGGTAACAAATGAACAGAAAAGCTAGAGACAGGGTCAGCACAGAATGAATGAAAACACGGCACTGACCACTGCACGCACCCACACACAGGATGCACACAAATAAGGGCATGTGTCAATGGCTACAGGGCCTCCAAAGAAGGCTGCAGAGAGGGGGAGACAGCCTGCCGAACAACCAGTTCCAGAAAATAGTGGAAGTAACCAAGAGAAGTCAAGTGAGAAACCCAAGAGAGAGAGCATAACAAAATCCCTCGAAAGAACAGAAATAGCCACAAAGGAACTCACAGAGAAAACGCAAGCACTGATAGATTATTTGTTCCCATTCATAGTCAGAGCAAAGAAACTGCCCGAGGAGCTGAAACATAGAACTACAGAGACTGTAATAACGAGCACGCCAGCTCGAACACTGTTAACAAAAACCAGATCTACGACACAGCCACACGTTGGGGAGTTGGTGAGTCAATGGCAGCCAGAGAACCTAGATGAAAATTTACAAAAGGAAAGGAAGAGAAATGAAAAACCTTTTCCTACCACAGCAATGCAGCCAAAGGACCCTGCTCCACTGAGACACCCAGAGTGGAAAAGCAGCACAGACGCACTCAGAGACATAGTCATAGCAAACTATAGAAAAACGCTGAGAATCAAGAGAAGCCCTCACAAAGATAACAATGAACTTAACGATTACCTGGACAGCACAGCCCATCTCGGAAACAACATATGGTACCAGCACATGAAGGATGAAGGCAGTCAAAAGGAGAATGCTTCATCTGTGCGCTCCTACCGTACAGCATGGGAAAATCCAAGATCTTCGTTGCTGTAGAAATTGATGTCTCCACAGCACATTGAATGTCACACGTAGCAATGTGCAACACCAGAGGACAATTTATGGGAAGAGACGCCTCACTGATATGGGCCACCGAAAAGGATTACCCAGACGAAGATGGCTACGTCCAGGACATTAAAACAAGAAACAGGGTGCACACCAGGAATCACGTGATCTGATACGAGAATCCTGACGTCAAAGGATCAGGAACACGATGGGTGACAAACCTGAGACTGAACATCCAAGGAAAAACTGCAGAAGAGGCACAAATCTGGAAGAACAGAGGCCAAATGCAGATCTGGTGAACAGTGGTTTCCCAAATGGATGGGAAGAAGGAGTAGTGATCTGCCAAGCTTGGATGGTCCTTGGAGCCTGCAAGGAAGCAATAGAAAATTCTCAGAAACTGTGCAAACCCCTATGGCCAAAGCTAGTAAAGTTACTAACATGGGTTGAAGATAGAGGGGGACCCCTGCAGATAGTGCCACTCGATAGCCCGAAACTATGCTTCAGAAACAATGGCACAAGGAAGATGGGAGAGAATCTAAACTGCAGACGAATCTTTGAAGCTCCAGGAATGACACAAGGAACCGCAGTTATTATGGACCATTACTGGGCGTTTGGATCGAAAGGCATACATAAGGCTGCCGAAAAACTGGGGAGGCATATGCACACTGGTGAACGTCCTCGTTCCGCACTAGTAATCCCTAAGAATGTCCTGAAGTTGGACAGTTTCCCAAAAGCAGATGCTCATCTAAGAAGAAGGAGATCTGTGGAACTGGTATCCAGAATTAAGAGAGAAAATTACCTTTCTACCAAATCAGAAGAGGCATTTGTAACGCTCACCTGACTCCCACGGAGGCGCTGGCCTGGTTCGCGCTGCTGTGACCTCTTCTAAGGTGATGCGCAGGGTTCGGAAGACGGACTGGACCGGGCCCCCAAATCTGGCTTGTCTGGCTCGCAGAAGTATCCTTCTGTAGGCAAAAATAGTGGATTCACTGTCTGCGGGGTAATGCAATCAGCCTCCCACTTTCCCCTCTCACCCTCCTCGAAACCCTTCTGTGATTCCTCGTAGCGTCTCACCTTAGGGTCTGGAAGGACGAGCTCTCCATCCTGCTTCTGATGCAGGGGCGCGTTGGTATCCAGTTACTTCACTGGATTTTCGGATTGGTGAGAACCAAACTTGCTTGGCTTCCAGGTAAGTTTTTTTGATAAGAGGTTCCCCTTGTGTCCATGCATTAATGTACTAATGCTAGTGTCTTTTTCCCCATAGGGGGCCGGGGTACGGAATGCCGGGGAACAGGCACCGACCCGAGATGAGAGGTGAAATCCTTGTAGAAATCAGGTAAGTCTTTAATGAGCGTTTTTTGGTAATGTCTTTTCATTCGCTCATTAACGCTGATGTCTCTTTTTCCCCTTAGGGGCCGGGGTCTGGAAATGCCAGGATGCGGCGCGGACCCGAAATGAAGAGGGAATGAATCAACAGGTAAGTCTTAACATGGAGATTTAGCTTTCCTTATTCCCTTCTCTCTCTCACCTTTTGTTCTGGTCTTTTTCTCCCTAGGCGCTGGGGCGTGACTGCAAATCCGGATGATCGCTGCTGAACATGGAGGCGCCCTGTAAAGGTGAGTGGAATGCGGCGCTGCAGCGATCGAAGCGATGAGCTTTTAAATAAAAGTCTTCCTTTTCAGGATTGTCGGCGAGATGTCCCCGGGATGCGGATTTAGCAGGTAAGGACTTTTCCTTCTTCTGTTCTCTTCTTCTCTTCCTTTGCAGGTGATCCAGGATGCTGGCAGGCGTAGCAGAAGTCAGGATGCAGGAACAGACACGGTGAGCGTCGGGCTGCTAGATGCAGAACAACGCAAAGCACGTGTGGCTGTTCGGGTGGGGTTTAAATAGCCTTGGAAAAAGTTCCAGGTATGTATCCTTCCTCCAATCAGATATGTATCCTTCCCCGACCACGCCCGGATGGTAAATTAGTCCCACAGGTAAAGTAGTTCCTTTCAGGCCTCAAGGAGGCTGGGATCCTGCAGCATGGTCTGCATCAGGTAAGTGCACCCAAGCACTTCCATAATGAGCCTTGCACCTATGGCGCCAGGACTGATGTCTATTATGAGCCTGGCGCCATAGGCGCAAGGACACTGTCCAAAGGGCCCCTATATGGGGTTGCTGGGTCCTTCCTTGGGGACTGGATGTCCGCTTTCGGGGACGCAGGGCTTGAACCGGCTCCCCGGGAGCGGGCATCATGACAGCACTCCCCCCCAAGGCCCCTCCCAAGGTTGTTCCCTCCGGGGGTTTTGGTTTGTCTGGGAAGAGTCTGTGGAATTTCCTGACTAATCGAGGTGCATGCACATGGTCGCTGGGTTCCCACGACCTCTGCTGAGGTCCGTACCCCTTCCAATCAATTAGGTAGTACAGTTTTGACCTAAACATTTTTGAGTCTAAAATGTTCTTCACTTCGAATTCGGGCTCCCCATCTATTAGAATAGGTTCTGGAGGTTTGAGTAGTCGGTTTCCGGGTACCACTGGTTTCAGAAGTGACACATGAAAAACAGGGTGAATTTGCATACTAGCTGGTAAATCAAGTTTAACAGCCACTGGGTTAATTATTGCCGTAATAGAATAAGGTCCCAGATATTTTGGGTTAAAAATTCGAGGCCCTTTGAGTGGTAAATGTCTGGTAGCTAACCACACTTGATCCCGAATCTGATACGGAGGTGCTTCACTCCGATGTAGATCAGCATTCTCCTTGTATTTTCTCTTGGCTTGATGTAAATACGTAGTTGCCTCTTTGAAGGCTTGGGTAATTGTAGAATGCAGATGTTCTACTGCAGGCATTCCGAGGTTCTGAGGTGAGTCAAGGTTTGAGGTTCGAGGGTGATGCCCAAACAAAGTATAAAAAGGACTGTGGCCAGTTCCAGAGTGTACCGAATTATTATATGCATATTCGGCTATCCAAAGAATGTCTTTCCAGTTGCTTTCAGATTGCTGTAACATACACCGTAAGTATTGCTCAAGGGTCTGATTTGTCCTCTCGGTCTGACCATCGGTCTGAGGGTGGTGACTGGTCGATAATCTTACGTCGATCTGCGCCATTTGACAACATTTGCGCCAGAAGTGGGAAATGAATTGGCTTCCCCGGTCAGAGATTAGTATAGATGGGAATCCATGTAGCCGAACAATATTTTCGAGGAATTCTTTGGCTAGGACAGAAGCTGAAGGTAAACCTTTCAAAGGAATAAAGTGGGCCATTTTGGAAAACAAATCCACAATTACCAGAATAGTATTGTACCCCGAACAAGGAGGCAGGTCCGTAATAAAATCCATTGATAGGGTGTGCCAGGGTTCTGGCGGTATGTCTAGAGGTTGAAGGAGACCGGCTGGTCTTTTCTTTTGACTTTTATTTTGGGCGCAAACACCACAGGACATCACAAAAGATTTAACATCTTTTTGCCAAGAGGGCCACCAAAATTGTCGTTTCACCTTTTCCTCTGTCTTGGCAATACCGGGATGTCCCTCTATTAATGCATCATGATAACCGGAAATAACTAGTTTGTGTAATTCCTTATGTGGCAGGAATAGTCATCCTTGGAAATAAGGTAAACCATTATCTATGGTAAAGTCTGATCCCTTTTGTATCCAATCCTGTAAGGTTGTAGGGTCCAGGAGTTTTTTCACTCTGGCTTGAATGTCTTCAAGCATCTGTAACAAAGTCATGCCTAGAATCCTCTGTTCGGGAATTATTGGTACTGGTTCTGAGTTTGTATCAGATTCTCCCATTCCAATTCGGGATAAGGTGTCTGCTTTGCCATTCTTGCAGCCAGGTCGATAGGTAATCACGAAATCAAATTCAGCGAAAAACAAAGCCCATCAGAGCTGCCGTGATGACTGAGCCTTGGCGGTTTTCAAATACTGTAAATTCCGGTGATCAGTGATCACTGTGATGGTATGTCGAGTGCCAAGCAGATAATGCCGCCAGGCTTTAAAAGCGGACTTAATGGCTAACAGTTCTTTGTCCGTGATTGCATAATTAACCTCGGGTGCCGAGAATTTTCTGGACCAAAATGCTACGGGATGTAGTTGGTTGGTTTCGGGACCTCTTTGGGACAGGACAGCTCCCATGGCTAGGCTGGATGCGTCAGTCTCGACGACATAAGGGAGATCTGGACGCGGGTGTTTCAATATAGGTGCGGAGGTAAACTTAGCTTTTAAATCCTGAAAGGCCTGCTCGGCTTCTTCAGACCATTCAAAACGTTTATTTTTCCTCAAGAGTGCAGTAATGGGTTGTACCACATGTGAAAATTCCGGGATAAACCTGCGATAGAAATTGGCAAAGCCGAGCATGCTTTGAACCCCTTTTACAGAGCTAGGTGATGGCCATTTGAGGATGGCATCCACTTTTCTTGAGTCCATTCGGACTCCTTTGGGTGTCAGGATGAAACCTAGAAACTCGACTTCTGTGGTATGGAAAACACATTTCTCCAATTTAGCAAATAGTTTGTGTTGGCGCAGTTTTTCAAGTACTGCTCTGACGTGTTTTCTGTGATCAGATTCCGAAGAGGAGTACACCAGAATGTCATCGATATATACGACAACACAAACATCGATGAGTTCCCGAAGGACATCATTCATGAAGTATTGGAAGGCAGCCGGCGCGTTACACAATCCGAAAGGCATCACCTGGTACTCGAATAATCCGTATTTAGTTCGGAAGGCAGTTTTCCATTCGTCGCCTTCTTTAACTCGTACCAGATGATAAGCCCCCCGGAGATCTAACTTGGTGTATATGCAAGCGTCCTTCACCTGGTCAAGGAGTTCAGGGATCAGAGGCAGAGGATAACGGTTTTTAATCGTTATCTGGTTCAATGCGCGGTAATCGATACAAGTTCTAAGGTTGCCTTCTTTTTTGGGCACGAAGAACAAAGCCGAGGATGCCGGGGACTTTGACGGGCGAATACAACCATTAGCTAGGTATTGATCCAAATATTGTCTCAAATGCAGATTCTCAGGTTCGGTAAGGGCATAAATCCTGCTACAAGGGGGTTGTGCACCGGGCACCAGATCGATTTGGCAATCGTACGATCTGTGAGGAGGTAACATGTTGGCCTATTCCTTTTGGAAGACGTCCTGAAAGTCTTGGTATTCCGGAGGTAATTGCATGGAGGCAGAGGTTACAGATGCTAGATTAATCTTCAGGTTTTCTGGGTAGCAGGTTTGTGTACAATCCGGGAAGGTTATTCTCTTAGCTCGCCAATCAATTCGAGGATTATGTGTCTCTAACCAAGGGATTCCAAGAATAACCTGAAACTGTGGAGCCTTGATTACATCAAACACAACATCCTCCCGATGGCCGTCGGGACCAATAAGAGTCACCTCACTAGTGGAATGTGTTACCGGTCCAGAGGCAATTTCAGTTCCATCAACTGTGGTGATGACATCTGTTAGGGAGAATTCTCTGTTTAGGCTGAATTTCCTAACCTAGTGAGTCCCCCAGCAGCTTTGCTGGATTTTTGGGGTTTATTTTTTCTCCTGCCAAGAGTGAGACTCTTTTACCCTCACTCTTGGACATGACTTGAGAGTGTTTCTGTGACTTGCTATGTGCTTATGGGCTAAGGGGTATTTTTTCCCCATAGGCTATCATTGGTTTTTGAATGTGTGTTACACAGCACCCTCAGTGCAGTAACACAGGGGTGTCATAGAGACCCCCCAAACATAGACTCCACACCCTGGGACTGACTACTGTCTCCCTGGGTCTGTAAAGTCACCATTGACTTTACTAGTCTTAACTTAGGAACTTAACCAGTACAAACCATCTTACTGTGGAAGTACTGGTAGGGGCAATTAGATTTCCCCTGGGTCTGTTGTCGAGGGGGTGCTGTCCCGTCCCCCCTCGCCGAGTTCTGGCTGGTGGCAGTGGATACCACGGAAATATTCCACCGGAATATTTCCCAATGGGATTTCCCATTGTTTTTAATGCACCACTTTTTGGTGCAATGTTAAAGGTACCGCCGGTTTATTTATTTAATATAAATTCACCGGTTGGGATTTTTTGCCAGAACTCGCCGCCAAAATGGCGTCTAGGTTCACTTCAGTAACCCTGAACCCGAGTCGAGCCTTTGTTCCACTTTTGGCGGGCGTCTGCACAGAAGCCCTCCACAATGGTGCCATTCTGTCTGGGTACCACAGGGGGTGGGGGAGGGGGTTTAGGCACCCTGGACTGAGTTGCCTTGCCAACTCATGTCGCACTCTGGTGTGATTGGCCCAAGTGGTGAGCCACCCCGCTCACCACTTAGCATGTTTGAGTGACAGCTAGGCTGTATGAATGGGGGTTTGCTGCATAAAAGCAGGGTTTTTGGGACTGGTTTTTCAGAAGTCGCCACAGGACCTAAGAAGCCGAAGAGGGAGAAGCCGAGCCGACCTGCCAAGACGACACCACCGGTGGAGCCCTGCGGAACCGTCTCACCACTTTTTCCGACGACAGAGGAGATCTCCCGCCGGAGAGTCTCCTTCCCTTAACTGGTTGGGACAACCAGTTGCTGCCTTCTTTTCGCCGTCCCGAAGCATCTCGTGGCCGCCTTGCCTGTGCCAAGCACCCCGGCAACCGGGATACCACTTCTTACCTCAACCGCGAAAGAGGGGTAAAATCCTTTGTGACCGGAAAACTCCACGGCTGGTCTCATCCCTGGTAGTGCAACGACCTTCAGCTTTCCTCCACGTCGAGATCACCTCTTCCTCTGGACGACGCCGCGACTTGCACCCACTACCAGGAACAACTACCACCGCTGGAGGATCCTTCCCACTTTTAAAGGTGCTGTGTTCCGCCCGGCTTCCCTTGCCACCGATTGTACGGGGTAGATTTAGCCCTCGGCTCTCGAACCTGGGTAAGCCTGGGACACCCTAACTAAACTTTTTCTAAATTCAGTAAAACCTTTTCTACTCACCTGCAAAGACTTGTGACATTGTGTGATCTTGGGCATATTTTCGCCTGGCTCTCTCTAAAGCGGGCCACAAACCAATTCTCCTTGTTCCACAATTGACTGCCTTTTCTAACCTTATGTGGAAAGTGTTTTACCTTGCTGCTTTCATTACTTCTGTTTTTTTCCCTCCCTTTTCTAATAACTTGTTGGAATGCCATCTGACGTTAAGCACTCACCTCTGTTTGGAAATAAGTGGTGTTAACTTAGACGTGTCCAACAAATGACTAGGGATGTACATATAAGTAATAGTGACTGTGTTTTGACTTACTTACCTTTTTCTGTGCTAGTGTAATTTATGAGTGTGCCTTTAAAATAAATAAGTATATACTTTTACACCTAGCTCTGGTCAGTGTTTGCTTGTACTACTGTGCCTCTGTACCTATCCTGTATCCTCTATATACTGCCTAACTCTTCTTGAGGGAAGTCTGACTGCTCAGCCACAGCTACCACAGTGAATCTGTGTGGTACAGACTGCTACCAAGTGGGTTTACTGCCAACACCTGTAGTCTTAAATCTTTTGCAGTGGTCCCAGAGGGAACTGCACAGGTTTCTGCTTAACACTGGTGTACAGCGGTGGGATTTGTATTGAGTATACACTTTAGTGTACTTTTGAGATACCTTAGTGCAACTAACCACAAAGCTTAAGCACAAGAAAGAAAAAGTCATTTTCTAACCTGTCTACTATGGAAAGTTATAGTCAAGAATCCCTTGCTACAAAAACTGCTGATTGTCTAAGACTTCTCTGTAAGCATAAGAATCTCATGACTAAAGGAAAGAAAATGGAGCTAATAGAAAGGTTGTTAGAAAACCAAAGTCTGGATGATGTTTCAGAGGAACCTATCACTCCAGCAAATGTAGAGAACAGCAATGATATTGATATTGAACAAAGTATTGATGATCTTGGGTCAGAACCAGAAGAGTAGGATGAAACTGTTATAGATGTTCCCTCTAGGCCTCTGTCTGCTCTACCAGCTGTACCTACTGGACCTTTGCCAGGTCCCACATTTAACCCTCAATACTTTGAACTGGAGAAAATGAAACTTGAATTAGAGTACAAGAAACTTAATGCTCAAACTGACAAAGAACTAAGGCTAAGGGAAATGGAGCTCAAGTATGAGCTAGAAATGAAAAATTGTCTGTTGAGAATGCTTCTCTCTCTGGCTCCTCTAGAAGTTCCAGTCCTAAAAGACCCCGGATGCCTAAGGAATTGATTGGTATGTATGAGCCTAAGTTGGATGTGTTGGATTGGTTGTCTATGTTTGAGTATAATCATGGGCTCCAGAACATCACAGGTAATGAGTTACTCACCTGGTTGTTCTCTAGGCTTCCCCCTGTTGCAACTGATGCGGTAATGGAGTTGGGGGAGGAGGATAGGAAAGAGTATGAATGTGTGAAACTAGCATTGATAGCTAGGTTTGGGAAGACCCCTTCCCAGTATCTTAAGAGGTTTAGGAGCCTCAAAAAGCATGATGGTACCCCTTGGGCTACCTGGGTGTGTGAAGGGTTGAAAAACTTAGAGGGATGGATTAAGGGTTACAAAGTGAACACTTATGAAGGAATGAGGAATCTTGTAATGATGGAGTCAATTTATGATGCCTGCTCTCCTGAGCTCAGACAGCACTTGGCTGATTCACGGGAATTAGATCCTAGGAAGCTAGCTAAGGCTGCTGACTTGTGGGTTGCCAACCGGGCTACTCACAAGGATTCTTGGGTAACTCAGAAGAAGGATGAGGGAAGACAGCCTAAGAAAGACTCCAAAGAGAATTCTAATAATTCGAATTCCAAAGAGGGCCCCAAACCAAACCATAAGGGTAAGCCACCCGGGAAACCACAGCAGAGTAGTATACCTTCTGGTGATAAACCAGGAGGAGGTCAGAACAAGCCTCCATTCCAAAGGACCTTTGGGGCCTGTTATGTTTGTAAGGCTACTGACCATGTGAAAGGAGATCCCAGATGTAAGGGTAAACCTTCAGGGGTCCAGCTTGTCTCCTTAGCCTTCGCTCCAGAGGAGGAAGTCACTATGGCAAGTGGAAACTTTCTACTACTGGCTGATGAACCCACTGGAGTCTCAGCCAGTGTTTCTTTAGTCTCTCTGGGGTTGTGGGAACAACAGAATTTAGATGTGTATAATTCTATCCCAGATAATACTAAAGAGTATTATAAGGACAGTGTCCACGTGAATGGTCAGGAGACTCCTGCCATCAGGGACACTGGGGCCAGCATAACTGTGGTGGATGAATCATTTTTCAAGGCAGAGGATGTTGCTAAGGCACCCAAATGCCTCACCAAGTTAGCTGGAGGGCCTGTGCAGATGTGTCCCCAGTTACCAGTTCTCATCCAGTGTAATGATATGGCTGTGAAGATACCTGTCAGTATACAATGTGAAGTGCCAGGAACGGTTCTGTTGGGAAATGACCTGAAAGCTCTTGGAGTTGTGTCACATACCCCCAGACCTCCTAGTAAAAGGTTACAGGAGCTCACCAAACCTGCAAGAGAGAAAACCCTGCGAGGTTTATCTCAGGAGATGATGACAGAAATCACTCCTCTCCCACTGGAGCAACTTACTGCAGTAACCACCAGATCAGGAGCAAAGGGGCAACCCAAGACTCCTAGGAAAAAGCCTACAGCAAGCACTCCAGTGCTTCCAACAAGGACTTCCCCGAGGTTGTCCAAAGTTACACCTGTAACTCCACCTCCAGCTGAGGCTGAAAGGGAGGTACAACCCTGTCTGGTTGAACTAGACTCTGAAGAAGAGCTAGTAGGAGGCCCAGAACTTATTGGAGACCTGGACCCGGCTGACCATCCTGAGCTGCAGTCTTTACTGGCAGAAGGTGGACCCAGCAGGACAGCTTTTCGTAAGGGACAAAGAGAATGTCCAATTCTGGAGGGTCTCCGCCAACAGGCCGCTTCTCAGGCTGATGGGCAAGAGCCTGGGAAGTATAGGTTACACTGGGAAGATGGCCTCTTCTACAGTGAACCCACGGAATCTGAACCTGGAGCCTACCAACGCCTGGTAGTGCCCCAAGAGAACAGACAACAGTTCTTGCAACTAGCCCACGAGATTCCTTTGGCTGGTCACTTGAGTTTCAAGAAGACCAAGGAAAGGCTCTCCCTCTACTTTTATTGGCCAAAGATGGGGGCTGAAGTAGATAGATATTGCAGGAGCTGCCATACCTGCCAGACTTCTGGTAAGGTTGGTTCCAAGAAAGTGGCACCTTTAGTGCCTCTCCCAGTTGTGGGAGTCCCATTTGAGAGGGTAGGGATTGACATTGTCGGTCCCCTTGATCCTCCAACCTCCTCAGGCAACAGGTTTATCCTTGTTGTAGTAGACCATGCTACTAGGTACCCTGAGGGAATTCCTATGAGGACTGTTACAGCTCAGGCTGTGGCTAAGGCCCTCCTTGGTATCTTTACCAGGGTTGGGTTTCCTAAGGAGGTGATCTCTGACAGGGGGTCAAATTTTATGTCCAACTACATGAAAGCCATGTGGAAAACCTGCGGAGTCACCTACAAGTTCTCAACCGCATACCACCCTCAGACAAACGGGTTGGTAGAAAGGTTTAACAGAACTATGAAGAGCATGATAGGTGCTTTAGAAGAACCCCTTAAGAAGAAGTGGGACCTTCTACTGCCATGCCTTCTATTTGCTTATAGGGAAGTCCCTCAGGAGGGAGTAGGTTATTCTCCCTTTGAACTTCTCTATAGCCATCCAGTCAGAGGCCCCTTGGCCCTGATTAAGGAGGGGTTGGAGAGTGCTCCTTCCCCCAAGCCAGTCAGAGTGACTGACTATGTGATAGGTTTCCGAAGGAGAATGTCACACATGATGGCAGAAGCAAGTGACAACTTGAAAGCTGGCCAAGCTCTGATCAAACATTGGCATGATCAGAAGGCTAACATGGTTGAGTTTACTCAAGACCAGCTAGTTCTAGTTATGCTTCCAACAAGGCAGAGGGCCTTGCAAGACAAATGGATGGGACCCTTCAAGGTTGTGGGAAAACTTGGAGAGGTCAACTATCTGGTGGATCTGGGCAAACCCAGGGAAGCTCCCCGAGTCTTCCACACCAACCGCCTCAAAGCCTATGTCTCTAGACCAGAAGTAGGAGCCTTGCTTCTAGCTTCATCAGAAGAGGAGGAGGAGAGTGAAGCTCTACCTGACCTCCTGAGAGGCTTACCTTTGGATGAAAAGGTTGAAGGAGTTAATCTCTCTTCAGATCTGACCCCTGAGCAACAGGAGGAGTGCAAAGCGATGTTAAATCAGTTTGCCCCCCTCTTCTCACTTTCACCAGGCTTGACCCCTTGGAGACAGCATGATATACTCACTGGTGACTGTCTGCCAGTCAAAAGCAGAGGATATAGAATGTCAGAACATGTCAGAACCCACATCAAAGGTGAGGTCAAGAAGATGCTTGATCTCGGGGTAATAGAGCCCTCTACTAGTCCATGGTCTAGCCCAGTGGTGTTAGTACCAAAGGCAGGATCCAAAGAGTTGAGATTCTGTGTGGACTATAGAGCTCTTAATGCAGTCACCAAGACTGATGCCCACCCTTTGCCAAGGACAGATGAGTTGGTGGATAAACTTGGTGCAGCCAAGTACCTCAGCACACTGGACCTTACGTCAGGCTATTGGCAAATAGCCCTGACAGACCATGCCAAGGAGAAAACTGCCTTTTCTACCCCAGTTGGCCTATACCAATTCAAGGTTATGCCTTTTGGACTGAAAAATGCACCTGCAACATTCCAAAGGATGGTGAACCAAGTTCTAGCTGGGATGGAAGACTTCTGCATGGCATACTTGGATGACATTGCAGTCTTCAGCCACTCCTGGGAGGAACATGTGACCCACTTAGGACATGTTTTGCAGGCTCTTGAGCAGGCCAATCTGACCATAAAGGCAAGCAAATGCCAAATTGGACAGAGTAAAGTGGTCTACCTTGGACATGAGGTAGGAGGTGGAGAAATAAGGCCTTTGCTCAGCAAGATTGAAGCTGTGCAAAATTGGACAACACCTACTACTCAGACCCAGGTGAGAGCCTTCTTAGGCCTCACTGGGTACTACAGGAATTTCATTGAGAACTATGGGACCATAGCTTCTCCTCTGAATGTGATCTCCTCTCCAAAATTCCCTAAAAAGGTCAAATGGAATGAGGAATGCAATCAGGCCTTTGAAAACCTGAAGAAAGCTCTTTGCCAAGCTCCAGTACTCAGAGCTCCTGACTACCACCAAACTTTCATTGTACAAACTGATGCTTCCAATGTAGGTATAGGTGCAGTTCGTAGCCAACTGGATGAGAAGGGTAGGGAACACCCCATTTGCTTCATCAGTAGAAAACTGAAGGATCCTGAAACAAGGTGGGCAACAATCGAAAGAGAATGCTTTGCTATTGTGTGGGCACTGAAGAAGTTTAGGCCATACTTGTATGGTTCTACTTTTGTCATTCAGACTGACCACCAACCCTTGAGATGGTTAATGCAAATGAAAGGGGAAAATCCAAAACTATTGAGATGGTCAATCTGCCTCCAAGGGTTTGATTTCACCATTGAGCACAGGTCAGGGTGTCACCATCAAAATGCTGATGGACTCTCTAGGATGTATGTCATCGACTAGAGGTATGAGGTTCATCCAGGAGTGGATTAAATCCTCCTGTCCCTTAGTCTGGGGGGGGGGCGAGTGTTAGGGAGAATTCTCTGTTTAGGCTGAATTTCCTAACCTAGTGAGTCCCCCAGCAGCTTTGCTGGATTTTTGGGGTTTATTTTTTCTCCTGCCAAGAGTGAGACTCTTTTACCCTCACTCTTGGACATGACTTGAGAGTGTTTCTGTGACTTGCTATGTGCTTATGGGCTAAGGGGTATTTTTTCCTCATAGGCTATCATTGGTTTTTGAATGTGTGTTACACAGCACCCTCAGTGCAGTAACACAGGGGTGTCATAGAGACCCCCCAAACATAGACTTCCCACCCTGGGACTGACTACTGCCTCCCTGGGTCTGTAAAGTCACCATTGACTTTACTAGTCTTAACTTAGGAACTTAACCAGTACAAACCATCTTACTGTGGAAGTACTGGTAGGGGCAATTAGATTGCCCCTGGGTCTGTTGTCGAGGGGGTACTGTCCCGTCCCCCCTCGCCGAGTTCTGGCTGGTGGCAGTGGATACCATGGAAATATTCCACCGGAATATTTCCCAATGGGATTTCCCATTGTTTTTAATGCACCACTTTTTGGTGCAATGTTAAAGGTACCGCCGGTTTATTTATTTAATATAAATTCACCGGTTGCGATTTTTTGCCAGAACTCGCCGCCAAAATGGCGTCTAGGTTCACTTCAGTAACCCTGAACCCAAGTCGAGCCTTTGTTCCACTTTTGGCGGGCTTCTGCACAGAAGCCCTCCACAGTGGTGCCATTCTGTCTGGGTACCACAGGGGGTGTGGGAGGGGGTTTAGGCACCCTGGACTGAGTTGCCTTGCCAACTCATGTCGCACTCTGGTGTGATTGGCCCAAGTGGTGAGCCACCCCGCTCACCACTTAGCATGTTTGAGTGACAGCTAGGCTGTATGAATGGGGGTTTGCTGCATAAAAGCAGGGTTTTTGGGACTGGTTCTTCAGAAGTCGCCACAGGACCTAAGAAGCCGAAGAGGGAGAAGCCGAGCTGACCTGCCAAGACGACACCAACGGTGGAGCCCTGCAGAACCGTCTCACCACTTTTTCCGACGACAGAGGAGATCTCCCGCCGGAGAGTCTCCTTCCCTTAACTGGTGGGGACAACCAGTTGCTGCCTTCTTTTCGCCGTCCCGAAGCATCTCGTGGCCGCCTTGCCTGTGCCAAGCACCCCGGCAACCGGGATACCATTCTTACCTCAACCGCGAAAGAGGGGTAAAATCCTTTGTGACCGGAAAACTCCACGGCTGGTCTCATCCCTGGTAGTGCAACGACTTTCAGCTTTCCTCCACGTCGAGATCACCTCTTCCTCTGGACGACGCCGCGACTTGCACCCACTACCAGGAACAACTACCACCGCTGGAGGATCCTTCCCACTTTTAAAGGTAGACTTGTGACATTGTGTGATCTTGGGCATATTTTCGCCTGGCTCTCTCTAAAGCGGGCCACGAACCAATTCTCCTTGTTCCACAATTGACTGCCTTTTCTAACCTTATTTGGAAAGTGTTTTACCTTGCTGCTTTCATTACTTCTGTTTTTTTCCCTCCCTTTTCTAATAACTTGTTGGAATGCCATCTGACGTTAAGCACTCACCTCTGTTTGGAAATAAGTGGTGTTAACTTAGACGTGTCCAACAAATGACTAGGGATGTACATATAAGTAATAGTGACTGTGTTTTGACTTACTTACCTTTTTCTGTGCTAGTGTAATTTATGAGTGTGCCTTTAAAATAAATAAGTATATACTTTTACACCTAGCTCTGGTCAGTGTTTGCTTGTACTACTGTGCCTCTGTACCTATCCTGTATCCTCTATATACTGCCTAACTCTTCTTGAGGGAAGTCTGACTGCTCAGCCACAGCTACCACAATGGATCTGTGTGGTACAGACTGCTACCAAGTGGGTTTACTGCCAACACCTGTAGTCTTAAATCTTTTGCAGTGGTCCCAGAGGGAACTGCACAGGTTTCTGCTTAACAACATCTTTTCTGGTTTTAGGACTGAGAGGGAAGTTAATCCTAGAGACCAATTCACGATCCACATAGTTTCGAATAGCCCCACTATCGATGTATGCCTTTATTGCATGCAACCGCTTAGGCTGTTCTGGATCTACGAGAACCATTGGCACAATGAAATGCAAGGTCTGAGAGTTAGTTTTCAAGCTCGGCAAGCGGACCCCTACACTTGTCGGGCGGAGTCGTTTCCCGAAACAGAGTCTTCATGGTTTTTATCAGCGGCTCCTACCGCCTTTCGGGGCGGTTTTGCCAGGCAATCTCGTAGAAAGTGTCCAGAATTCCCACAATAAAGACATAATTTTAACTGCCGCCTCCTTTCACGTTCCTTTTGAGTTAAGGGTCCTTTAACCCCTCCAATTTGCATAGGCTCAGAGACATCAACTCCCTTGGGATTAGCATGGGTCTTGACCAACACCCGGGTCTCAAACCTGGACCGATCTGCTTTTCTCTTTTGAAGTCTGTGATCCAATTGGACCACTAAGTCTATATACTCTGTGCATTCTTGGGGCGGATTTACAACTTGGGCCAAGACATCTTATAGTTCTCCGCGTAGGCCTCGATAAAACAACGTGACTCTTTTATCCTCTGGCCATCCCGTTTCCACAATTAGTCTATTAAAGGTTGCAATATAGGATAGGAGGTCCTGATTGCCCTGTCGCAGGGATAGAAGTTCGTCATCCAGAGCCTGCCCCTGAGAGTGTCGAGCAAATAACCTTTCCATGCTTGCTTGAAACCTTTGAAAATCACGGAGAATCGGGTGATCTTGAGTAACCAGTGGAACTGACCAATCGGCAGCGCAGCCGCTGAGATATGACAATACAAAGGCTACCTTGGTCTGATCATTAGGGAAGGCCCCAGGTCTGCATAGGAAGTGCAAACGACACTGATTCATGAATACGGCGAATCGTTTGGGGTCCCCAGCAAAGCGTTCGGGTGGGGCCAGCGGCATGTTTCCAGGTAGATTAATCTGCACAGGGTTACTGGAAACCACAGGAACAGGGTTCCCTCCGGAACCTGGTAGAGGAGTTTGCCCAGCTTGACCTTGCAAAAGCTGTCTGGCCAGGTCATCAGTTCTTTCCTTTGATATTATTAATTCCCTCCTGAGGGCATTAGTCTCTTGACGAGCGGCATGTACTTCGGCCCGTAATTCTCCCAGTAATTGGGCCAACTGATCAGTCTCAGAACTTTCCATAGCGCCTGGGTGGGAATTTGTAGGAAGGCTTCACGTTCTGTTATGCTCACATGACTCCCACGGAGGCGCTGGCCTGGTTCACGCCTCTGTGACCTCTTCTAAGGTGATGCGCAGGGTTCGGAAGACGGACTGGACCGGGCCCCCAAATCTGGCTTGTCTGGCTCGCAGAAGTATCCTTCTGTAGGCAAAAATAGTGGATTCACTGTCTGCGGGGTAATGCAATCAGCCTCCCACTTTCCCCTCTCACCCTCCTCGAAACCCTTCTGTGATTCCTCGTAGCGTCTCACCTCAGGGTCTGGAAGGACGAGCTCTCCACCCTGCTTCTGATGCAGGGGCGCGTTGGTATCCAGTTACTTCACTGGATTTTCGGATTGGTGAGAACCAAACTTGCTTGGCTTCCAGGTAAGTTTTTTTGATAAGAGGTTCCCCTTGTGTCCATGCATTAATGTACTAATGCTAGTGTCTTTTTCCCCATAGGGGGCCGGGGTACGGAATGCCGGGGAACAGGCACCGACCCGAGATGAGAGGTGAAATCCTTGTAGAAATCAGGTAAGTCTTTAATGAGCGTTTTTTGGTAATGTCTTTTCATTCGCTCATTACCGCTGATGTCTCTTTTTCCCCTTAGGGGCTGGGGTCCGGAAATGCCAGGATGTGGCACGGACCCGAAATGAAGAGGGAATGAATCAACAGGTAAGTCTTAACATGGAGATTTAGCTTTCCTTATTCCCTTCTCTCTCTCACCTTTTGTTCTGGTCTTTTTCTCCCTAGGCGCTGGGGCGTGACTGCGAATCCGGATGATCGCTGCTGAACATGGAGGCGCCCTGTAAAGGTGAGTGGAATGCGGCGCTGTAGCGATCGAAGCGATGAGCTTTTAAATAAAAGTCTTCCTTTTCAGGATTGTCGGCGAGATGTCTCTGGGATGCGGATTTAGCAGGTAAGGACTTTTCTTTCTTCTGTTCTCTTCTTCCCTTCCTTTGCAGGTGATCCAGGATGCTAGCAGGCGTGGCAGAAGTCAGGATGCAGGAACAGACACGGTGAGCGTCCAGCTGCTAGATGCAGAACAACGCGAAGCACGTGTGGCTGTTCGGGTGGGGTTTAAATAGCCTTGGAAAAAGTTCCAGGTATGAATCCTTCCTCCAATCAGGTATGTATCCTTCCCCGACCACGCCCGGATGGTAAATTAGTCCCACAGGTAAAGTAGTTCCTTTCAGACCTCAAGGAGACCGGGATCCTGCAGCATGGTCTGCATCAGGTAAGTGCACCCAAGCACTTCCATAATGAGCCTGGCGCCTATGGCGCCAGGACTGATGTCTATTATGAGTCTGGCGCCATAGGCGCCAGGACACTGTCCAAAGGGACCCTACATGGGGTTGCTGGGTCCTTCCTTGGGGACTGGATGTCCGCTTTCGGGGACGCAGGGCTTGAACCGGCTCCCCGGGAGCAGGCATCATAACAGCATTCCATGCAATCCCATACGAACACAGGCTGTTCAGCCTCACCTCAACAGTGTTCACCACGATGCTCTTGCCACACATCCAAATTGGAGTGAATGCTAAATGGTTGCAGATAACCAGAAGGGAGTTATTGCAGACCATCAATACCACTATAAAAGGATTTAACACAATCAAAAAAGAGCTGAGAGCAATCAGACTGATGACCCTCCAAAAGAGATATGTGCTTGACATTATCACAGCAATGGATGGAGGTGTTTGTGGAAAAATCGGAGAATCATGTTGCACATTTGTACCATCACACGATGAAGAAAACAGAACCTTAACAGAGGCCATAAGTATGTTGACAAACTTGAAGAACCAGATGATCGATGAAAGTGATGAAGTGGACAATGACAACTGGTTTGGAGACCTATTCCCGTGGGTCCTACAATGGATGGCAGATATATTCAAGTTTCTGGGAGCTCTACTAGCAATGGTACTGCTAGGATTCTGTGTTATCAAGATAATCATTACACAGTACCAGAAAACTGTGAAGAAAGACATAGGGATGAACATAATGGTTGATGTCAAACCAGGGTGGAATCCCAGAGACCTGAATGATGAAGAAATAAGAAACTTTGTGAAGGCCAGAACATTCGAACCAGAAGGAACAAGGTTCACATATCCTAAGAAACAAAGAAGATATGAAGGAAAATGGATCTACTGCAGTCCAAATGGACAATGTCAGCTAATGACATGGAACAAAGACAAACATGTGAAAACAGCAGGGAGTTTGAAAGGAGTGAAAAAAATATGGACTCCAAAGACTCACACATTCACACTATCATGTACAAACCCTGAAGACGATGAACATGACACCAAAGAACCAAAAGAAATAAATACAAAAGAGGTTGCAGAAGTGGTCGATGAACCGACCAGAGGGGGGAGTGTATAGGAGGTCCCAGACATGGTCTGCACCCCACCCCCTCAGTTTGAGGTACCAGGAGCGTACTCACCAAGGTATGTGACGTATGAGGAGCAAATTAATCAACAAATAGCTGCACTGGGACTCTGCCCAGTATACATCAGAAGATCCATACCTGTTGAAGCGCCCAAACCAGACAACCCTGGGCAGCACGGTACCCTATCAGACAACCGTACCAGCCGCTGATACGAAACGAAGAGTACCTACAGACGGTCCATGAAGAGACCCAAAGAGCCCTAATGGAAGGCCAGTGGAAATGACACAAGGGCCTGAACAGACTCGTGAATGAACAAAAGCGGCTATCGAATACAAGCACGCCAGAGCGAGTAACTACGAAAATAAATGTAAGGGATACAGAGAAGAGACAATGTTAAAAGGTAAGGAAACGTTGCAACGAGACAAGATGGAAGCAACCGACCAGTTAAGCGTGTGTAAATAGGCTTGGACTGCAAGAGGCTAAAGAAACGATACTGCTTGCAATGCTTAGTAGAAGATTAGAGCGGCAAGCGCCAACTATATAATTACCTCAATAAAACACATTATGCAAGTGCGACTCCATTTTGTAAAAGAAGAAATGTACCCAGGCTGACAGAGTCTTGACAGGCCAAGTTTCGTAACCCAGCCAGAGGCAGGAGAAGGAGCGGAATCGAAACTCAACAAAGAGCAGCTCATGCCTAGGAAATCGAGGTCAACCAGAGAAAGGGAGGAGAGCGTCAGCTAACAAGACTCAAACTTCAGAGCATACCAGCCTGCCCCATGAAGGTCAAGATAAGGGGGGCCCATGCAGGTGGCGAGGCTGAAACAGAATTAAATGCACTAAAAGCTGGGAACTGAAGCAGATTCATGGTGAACTAACACGTGACCAGCCAGGCGCGAAGAGGTACCACCGTCTGATGTCATCCAGGACCCGAGGATGCCATAACTTTTCCCGATAAGAGGCTACAGTTTTGAGGCCATACTCGGCCAACCAATTGACACATAACCCTAAAATACTGATTGATGGAAGGGAGGCAGGGTGAAACTTGGGACAGCAGGCACATGGTTGTCCATTCTGCATGCTGCTAATTAAAATGGGGATTTATGTCTAGGGGTGTAACCTGCCCAATCACAATGGACCAAGTTATCTGGAGTCCTATAGATAGTAGAACCAATAAGACGTCGTACTTGTAGTGACGTCAATCACGTGTGATGTAGTGGGATGGGCGTAGACGCCCACCCGATAAGAGTTATCCAATCAGCATGCCCTATTATCATATACAGATATAGCACCTATACTTAAGTTACCTTTCCTAACCAATTGTATTGCATGTTGAGTTTTTGTAGAATTAGACATCAGAGATGACGAGTTTTGCCTGTAACTATTGCAGTTCGGCTGAAGTTCGAGGAAGTTGTATCGAGACAGGTGATCCCAATGCTGCCGATTTCCATTTGTTTCTCTGTTTGATGTACTTGTCCTCATCATTGAGTCGTGTTGGAGTAAGTTAATTGAGTCGTGTTGGAGTAAGTTAATCCTGCACCCCCAGTCCTCACATGGTGCAGCTATCTTGTCTTACAGGTACTAGAGGGTGCGCACTGATCTATGGGTCCGTCAGTGAAAGCCCGATCCTCAGTACATCAGGACTTGAGGGGGGTGACTGGCGTAGTGGCAGAGGTGAGGGTGGCTGGTGTCAGGACTTGAGGGAGGTGACTGGGGCAGTTGCAGAGGCCAGGGTTCTGTGGTGAGGGGGTATTCTGTCAGTGTGCTGCCTGGGAGTAGTGGGGGAGTGTTAGGGAGAATTTGTAAGAATGTGCTAATTTCCCTTACCTTTTCAGACCCCCAGCAGCTTGGCTGGATTTTTAGGATTTGATTTTTTACCTGGGAAGTGTGTGAGCCTTTTTTCCCACTCTTCCATGTATTTTGAGGTGTGTTTTACTTTTGTGTTCTTTGGTTATGGAGTTTTAAAACAACTCCATAGGCATCATCTTTTTCTGTGTGTCACACAATACCTTCAGTGCAGTGGCACAGGGATGTCTTTTAGACTTCCCCAGGTTTAAATACCTTCTCTGGGACTGACTACTGTCTCCGGGAGCATGTAAAGTTAAATTGACTTTACTGGTCTCTTTAAATTTACAGACCCAGCCCACACTATCTTCCTATAGAGTACTGGAGGGGTTGCCTAGCATCCCCTGAGTCAAAACACTCATGTAACAGTCAAATGCTACCCTTTCCTACTTGAAATGACTGGTGGCAGTGGTTAAGATCAAACTACCATGATTTTTCCCGAACGCGAACAATGGTAGCTAAAAATCAGGTCAGCCATGTTTTTAAATATGGCGCCCAAGTCCTATCTGTAAAAACTCCATCGACAGAGAAGCCCTTCAAGGTTAACTTCTTCCCTTGAGTTTGGTGGGAACATCCAACTCGCAAGCCACCTGGACACCGTCCCCATCCTGGTCAAATTTTCTTCAGAGTGCTGTTGAAAACCGGTAGCCAGGGGGAAGGAAACCAGTTTGTGGACTTTAAGGCACTCACACATTAAACTGACATTTGCCAAGCTTGTGGCCTCTTCCCTGGGCATTGCAGGAACCTCCCGACGTCCTTCTTCTTGTCCCCAAGACTGAAGCTCAGGAATAGCGAGATCTGCTCGAACTGCCAGGAACAACTGCCTCAGCTACAGCTCTTCTTCACTTTAAAGGTACTGTGCAAAAGCGGTCTGGAAATCTTTTCGGCCATAGTGAAAGTTTGTGAAACTTTCCCGACTTTGAAGGCTTGTCCTTCCCTAAACATTCGTCTAACTTTGCGTCTTACCAAATTCTTCTAAGCTCTGTGGCAAAGACTTACCTGTTTTCTGCCAGAACTGTGCTATCCTATACAAAGACTCTGAACCACTGACTTTGGCGTAGGCCTATGAACTGAATTGCCGGTTGTAGTTTACTGAAACCCTTTGCCCTGCCTATGAAAGTATTTGTGTTGTTGATTCTTATAACCTTGTCGTTTTACCCCTTATTATAGTATCTGAAGTGCCATTTTGCTCCCACTTCAGGAGAGCTGAACTTGTTCAGTAACTTATTGGTTGTGTATTTGTAGTATATTAGTATATGACATTGAGCTGCTCTTGCTAGTGTAATGTTTTCAAACTGACTGTGTAAATAAATGTATATTCTTTTACCAAGAAACCTTGAGTAAGTGTTTGTTTCAATCACTGTATTTGTTGGCCCTTTGTGTAACTTGTTCTACTGCTCACTCAATTCTTCTCCTGAGATACGTCTGGCTGCTCAGCCACTGCTACCACATTACTGTGTAGTACAGGCTTGTACCAAAGGTGAAATTGTACTGACAGTTTTAGTCTTAATTGCATGTAGTGTTCCCAAAAGGTACTGCATGTGATTCTGCCTAACACCCCCACACACACCTGATTTCTGTCACTACCCCAGTCAGCCCACTCAATTCCTGACACCCCCCACTAGCCACCCTCTGCTCTGCCAATCCCTCAGTCACCCCTCTCAAGTCCTGACACCACCCACCAACACCCCTCACCTCCGCCACATCTGCCAGGCTGCACTCAGACAGAACACCCCCTCAACGCAAACCCCTCTGACCTCTACCACCTCCAGGCAGCCCCCTCAAGTCCTGACACCACCCACCAACCCCCCTGGCCTCCGCCACTACCCCAGTCAGCCCCCTCAAGTCCTGACACCAACCATCAGCCACCCTGACCTCCACCACTACCCCAGTCAGCCCCTGTAAGTCCTGGCACCATCCACCAGCCCCCCTCCCATCTGCCACTGCCCCAGGTCTGCACCCTGACAGAACACCCCTCTCCCCACACCCTCCTGAACTCTGCCACTTCCCCCAGCAGCCCCTCAAGTCCTGACAGTGCACACTAGCCACCCTCTGCTCCAGCACTACCCCAGTCAGTCCCCTCAAGTCCTGATACCACCCAACCGCCCCATCACCTCCACCATCCGTCCACAAGCTGGTTTCCTTCCCTCTGGCTATCCGGTTTTCAACAGCACTCTGATGAAAATTCAATCAAATGGGGACGGCGTCAAGGTGGCTTGCGAGTTGGTTGTTCCCACCAGACTCAAGGGAAGAAGTTAACCTTGAAGGGATTCTCTGTTGATGGAGTTTCAGGCAATTCGGACCTGCAGCAGGGCTTCACGGGTTGTCCAGGTGTTGCAGCAGTCCTCTTCCTTCAGCTCGTCTTCGGTTCCGTCGTTCCAGTGGTCGACCCTGCTTTCCAAGTCCCAGAGACCTGGTTTTAAACAGTTTTCCAACATTCATTCCAGCCTGGCTGTCACTCACACAGAAGGGTGGCTGTCCTTGCCAGACAGCCAGCCGGCCAATCACGCCAGAGTAAATTCAGGTCTCATAGGAGACTAAGCACAGGGAGTTTCGGGCACCTCCCTCACATCCTGTTGCCCCAGACACCCTGGCGTCAGAGGAGGGCTTCAGCACTGAAGCCCACCAAAGGCCAACAAACAAAGGGACCAAACCTGGATTGGCGCACAGAGACAAACACAGGAAGGACCTTTCCTAAAAGAAATGGCAAAAAAGTTGACCGGAGTCTGTTTTTACAGATTGGTCTGGGGCGCCATATTGAAAAACATAGCTGACCCGATTTTTAGCTACCGTTGTTAGCCATCGGGAAAAATCATGGTAGTTTGATCTAAACCACTGTCACCAGCCATTTAAAGTAGGAAAGGGTAACATTTGACTGTTTCATGAGTGTTTTGACTCAGGGGAAGCTAGGCAACCACTCCAGCACTCTATAGTAAGATAGTCTGTGCTGCGTCAGTAAATTTAAACAGACTAGTAAAGTCAATTTAACTTTACATGCTCTGGGAAATGGTAGTCAGTCCCAGAGAAGGTATTTAAACCTTGGGAAGTCTGAAATACATCACTGTGCCACTGAACTGAAGGTTCTGTGTGACACACAGAAAAAGATGATGCCGTTGGAGTTGTTCCGTTGGAGTTGTTTTAAAACTCCATAACCAAAGAACACAAAAGTAAAACACACATCAAAATACATGGAAGAGTGGGAAAAAAGGCACTCACTCTTCCCAGGTAAATAAATAAAATCCTAGAAATCCAGCAAAGTTGCTGGGGGTCTCAAAACGTAAGGGAAATTAGCACATATTAAGAATCCTCCCCAACACTCGTCCTGCCCAGACTAAGGGACAGGAGGATTTAATCCACTCCTGGATGAATCGCCAAACATCCTGGAGAGACCATCAGCATTTTGGTGGTGACACCCAGACCTGTGTTCAATAGTAAAATCTAACCCTTGCAGTCTGATTGACCATATCAGTAGTTTAGGGTTTTCCCCTTTCATTTGGATTAACCATCTGAAGGGTTTTTGGTCAGTCTGAATCACAAAAGTAGAAACATACAAGTATGGTCTAAACTTCTTCAGTGACCACACAATAGCGAAACATTCTCTTTCAATGGTTTCCTACCGTGTCTCAGGTTCCTTCAGCTTCCTGCTGATGAAGCAAATGCGGTGCTCCCTACCTTTCTCATCCAGCTGACTCAGAACTGCACCTATACCTGTATTTGAAGCATCTGTCTGCACAATGAAGGTTTAGTTATGGTCAGGAGCTCTTAGGACTGGAGCTTGACAACAGGCTTTCTTTAGGTCTTCAAATGCTTGAGCGCACTCCTCATTTCACCTGACCTTTTTAGGGAACTTGGGAGAGGAAATCACATTCAAGAGAGAAGCTATGGTCCCATAGTTCTCAATGAAGTTCCTATAGTACCCAGTGAGGCCTAGGAAGGCTCTCACTTGGGTTTGAATAGTAGGGGTGTCCCAGTTTTGAACAGCTTGTACTTTGCTAGGCAATGGAATGATTTCACCTCCTCCTACCTCATGTCCAAGGTAGACCACTTTACTCTGATCAGTTTGACATTTACTAGCCTTTATGGTCAGATTGGCCTGCTCAAGAGCCTGCAAAACATATCCTAAGTGGTGAACATGTTCTTTCCAAGTAGGGCTGAACACTGCAATGTCATCCAAGTATGCCATGCAGAAGTCCTCCATCCCATTCAGAACTTTATTAAACATTCTTTGGAATGTAGCGGGTACATTCTTTAGTCCAAAAGCCATTACCTTAAACTGGTAGAGGCCTGCTGGGGTTGAGAATGCAGTTTTCTCCTTGGCATGGTCTGTCAGTGCTATTTGCCAATAGCCTGAAGTGAGAGCAATAAACTGAGGTTCTTGGCTGAATCAAGTTTGTCCACCAGTTCATCTGTCCTGGGTAAAGGGTGGGCATCAGTCTCAACTCCTGGGATCTTGCCTTTGGTACTAGAACAACTGGACTAGACCATGGACTTGTAGAGGGTTCTATTACCCCGAGATCAAGCATCTTGTTGACCTCCTCCTTTATGTGGTATCTTACATGATCTGACATCCTTTAACCTCTGCTCTTAACAGGTAAACAGTCACCAGTTTGGATATCATGCAGGCCCCAAAGGGTCAAGCCTGGTGATAGTGAAAACAGGGAGGCAAACTGATTTAACAGAAACTTGCACTCCTCCTGTTGTTCAAGTGCCAAATTAGAAGAGAGATTAACTCCTTCTATCTTCTTATCTAAAGGCTGGCCTCTGAGTAGGTCAGGTAGAGGTTCACTCCCCTCCTCCTCTTTAGCTGAAGCTAGAAGCAAAACTCCCACTTCTGGTCTTGAGACATAAGCCTTTAGACGGCTGGGGTGAAAGACTCTGGGAGCCTCCTTAGGATTGCTCAAGTCCACCAGATAGTTGCCCTCTCCAAGTTTACCCACAACCTTGAAGGGTCCTATCCACTTGTCCTGTAAGGCCCTCTGCCTTGTAGGTACCATAACTAGAACTAGCTAGTCTTGAGAAAACTCAATCATGTTGGCCTTGTGGTCATGCCAATGCTTCACCAGAGCCTGACCTGCTTTCAAGTTATATGATGCTTCTGCCATCATGTGTGACATTCTACTCCGGAGACCTATCACATAGTCAGTTACTCTCACTGCCATGGGGGAAGGAGCACTCTCCAACCCCTCCATAATTAGGGCCAAGGGGCCTCTAATTGGATTGCCATAAAGATTTCAAAGGGACTAAATCCAACTCCCTCCTGAGGGACCTCTCTATAAGAAAATAGAAGGCATGGTAGTAGAAGGTCTCACTTTCTCCTAAGGGGTTCCTCTAAAGCACCTATCATGCTTTTCATTGTATGGTTGAACCTCTCTACCAATCCATTTGTCTTAGGATGGTAGGCAGCTGAGAACTTGTAAGTTACTCCACCATTTTTCCACATGGCCTGCATGTAGTGGTTTCACTAAATGGATATTCCCTAATTTTTTGTTCACGGGGGGTCAGATCTGTTAGAAGGGAAAGTCTAGGAGAGAGAAATATAGGAAATACAGATTGACTACCCCTCTCTTTTTGTCCTGTACGGGACACAGGTAATGGAAAAAGTGCACCTTAATATTTTATTCGCAAGGTATCTGCTTTAATGGGAAGAAGTTGTTCGAACAATACAACTTTTACAAAAAATCAATCTCTTTTTATTCTTATAAAAACATATTAAAACATTACAAACATCTGTCAATAGTGATCCTCAATCATACCATTCAGTCATCATATTTCTATTCTAATAGGGGAGTGCTAAAGTTGAAAAAAGTTTTAAAAAAGTTTGAGCATCAGCAAGTTTAAGAAACTGACTCTAGACAAAAAAATTTGGAAATTGAAAAAAGATGTGGAACAATACAAGGAGACAAAAACCTACCACTATTTTATAGAAAGTTACTATGAGGATATACAGAAAGCAAACCAAGGTGGAGCGCACAATTCAGGCAATAGGAAGAAACAATTTGTGAATTTTTCAAATTCCTCTAATGCCTCCACCAGCAGTGGCTCTGATACTAGCCAAACAGGACCACCCCCCCAATCTTTTCGGGGACGGGGCAAATGGGGACGCAACAATAACCAAGGACCACCCCATATGAATACCAGGAGCTGGCAGGCCCCCCCCTCCAACTGGCAGTCCCTATCTTTAATCTAACTCCTTATGTTTTGTCTGCAGCAGAGATCAGTGTGCTGTCAAAGGGCCTGTCCTTTGTTCCAACTGCAAGGGCAAAATCCTTTGAAACAGAAATAGAACTTCATAAATTCTATAGAATATTACGTCTAAAATATTTTTTTAGGAATCCCACACCCTCAAGGAAAGAACCTACTATCACAGGCCTCAAATCTCCCTCTAAATTTACTCCTACAAATGCAATGGTTAGTCCGGCAATTGTAGCTTTTGAACAAAGAATTTCCCATGAAATCCAGGGAATGATAAAGACTAAAAATAATTCAAAGGATAATCTCACAAAATTGGAGAGAGAGGCCCTTAAAACTTTACAGCTGAATGACTCTTTCATAATAAAGCCCGCTGATAAAGCGGGAGGGATGGTGTTATGGGGAATAGAAGCATACAAAACAGAAGCCATGAAACATCTGAATGACAAAACCGCATATAGGGTACTGGCGCAGGACCCCACACCAAGGCTCCAGGAAGAGATTGAAAGTCTAATGAAACATGCAGTGGATGAAGGTTGGATAGATATGGAAGAGCAAGACTTTTTGGTTAACAAACATCCAACCACCCCGGCCTTCTATATCCTTCCTAAAATTCATAAAAATGACAAAATACCACCGGGTATACCCATTGTGGCGGCTATCAATTCGGTACTAGAACCCCTTTCGATTTATTCCGATTGGTTCCTAAGACCTTTTGTATCCCAAATGACTTCATATGTCAAAGATACTACCAGCATGTTGAAAAAATTAGAGACTTTTCAATTGCATCCATCTGACATCTTGGTAACCTTGGATGTGGTAAGCCTATACACCAGTATCCCTCAGCAGGACTGCCTAAAGGTGATGGCTATCTATCTGGATAAACGCACTGGAACACTTAACAAGGTCCCTACTGCATTTATTTTAGAATGTATACGTCTAGCCTGACAAAAAACTTTTTCCTATATGATGGTTTGTTTTACAATCAACTACAGGGAACGAGTATGGGAGCGACATTTGCCCCCGATTTAGCAAATCTATACATGGACAATCTTGAACAGCAATTTATCTTTGATTCCTCCAACCCCTTTTCAACGTCAATTATAACCTGGTTACGATACATCGATGACATCTACATGATCTGGAGAGGTACAGGCGACGATCTCACACTGTTCTATGGTTGGCTTAACACTTGTAATCCTAATATTCAGTTCACCATACACACAGACTTGCATTCTATACCCTTCCTTGATCTCCAAATACAAAAAACAGCGACAGGAACTATAGAAACTGTCTTATATAGGAAACCCACAGACAAGAACACTTTGCTCAACTACCAGAGTTTCCATCCATTGAGTCTGAAAGAAGGCCTGCCCTATGGACAATTCTTGCGAATTCGTAGAAATTTCACTCAAGTCGAGTCTTTCAAGCAGTATGGTAAGTCCTTGAAAACAAGACTAAAAGACAGAGGATATCCTAAGAATACAGTTCAGCGTGCATACAAGAGAGCTTTGCACAGTAATAGAACTACATGTTTGGAACCCACACATCGAAATACGGATGATAAAATAACATGTGGTAGTACTTATAGTCCAATTAGTAGTCATCTAAGAAAGATCATTAAAATACATTGCCATATGATTAAAACAGAGGACTTTAATCCACCGGTTTCTCGTTTCGCTTTTAAAAGACAACGAAACATTAAGGATACTCTTGTTCACACTTACCCAAACAATCCCAGGGGGGCTACTACTCAAACTCAACTTTGGGGTTTACCACCAGTTGTGGGCCACCATCGCTGTGGCAAATGTTCTGTCTGTGCCCAAACAGGTATGATGAAAAGTATTCAATTGCGTAATACAACTGTACAGCTCACGACTTTCACCAATTGTCTGACCAAATGGGCTATATATGCCATAAAATGCCCTTGTGACCTTGTGTATATAGATAAAACTAAACGACAGGTACTGCAAAGAATTTGTGAGCATAAATCTTGTATTCGCAATAAAATTGAAAACAAACCCCTAGTGGCACATTACATCCAGAAACAACATAAAGATATCGATTTATTATGGTGTGTCATCCAGGTTATAAAACCATCCACTAGAGGAGGAAATATGGACTTGATCCTCACCCAATGCGAGCAGAAATGGATCTATAATCTTGATACAGTTAAACACGGCCTAAATATCGCCGTGGAATGGAATGCATTGATATGATGTACCTCTCCTCAAAAGTCTCTATAGATGGCCCCTTTTTCTTAACTTTTTCTTAATGTTTTCTTAACATTTAGGGCGCCTTGGAAATACCAAGCATAGAAGCCATCCTGCTAATGTGTAAAATAAGGTGGCTGGCTCAATATGCGTTCAGGCGCAATAAACATCGACCCATTGGTTATTGCCGACCCTCAGATTTGGCTTATAAGGTTTTTTCTCTATGCTTAGAGAGAAGGACCGTGGCTAGACAGCGCATGGGGTTAGTTGAAAGGCCTTTCAACTGCCCACAGATGCTAGATGGTCTCAACTTCAACAGGATAAGAAAGAAACACTAACGCGAATTAGGGGGCACTACATGTGCCTATATATAAATTTTTTTTCTTTTTTTTTTTAAAAGAACTGGTTTAATAAATATGAGATATAGCACTAAGCAAGAGAAACAGCCAACACCTTTCCGAGCCCCTGAAATCATGGAACCAATATAGTCCCATGTATAAAGCAGGAGGACAATCATCCATTTTAAGAACTGCAAAAATACTAGGCGCCGTAAGCCTAATGGCCTTTAACGACTGCTTAAAATAATGTAGTGTTTACTTGTAGAAGCCCAATACAGAGTGGAACGGATTCAGGTTTCCTTTTTTATATATAAATGTGCACTTTTTACATAAATGCGCTTTTGATCCAGCTAAATAATCGCACCCCATCCGACAGTCTCAAGTAATACACTGCTGAACTACATATGCGGTTTGCAGCCATCATAACTTTTGGTTATGGCCTTACCTATTTCTGGAAACACTACAGGTTCCAGCATTCCTGTAAGCACGTTTTTCCGACGTTTGCATTGACTCACGCGTGTAATCCTCACGTGATTTGTTGTGGGCCTGTAATTAGCATTAGGCTCATCAGCTCGAGTTGTTGCAGGTCGAGAGAAGAGACAGTGCTCTACTCAGACGTACATTTGTTACTGACAAAGGAAAGCTCTCTATCAGCTTGGTGTGTATTTAATGCCGCCAGATAACACACAGGCGTATCTTTTTAGAAATCTCTGCTTTGAAGCAAGATGCAGCACGTGTGCTAATTAAGTAAGGAAAACAATTCGTTTAACACGTGCCACGATCGGAACGCTGCCAGTTGACACACAGGCTTAATGTCTCAGAATAAGTGTTTTAAAGTAAGATGCAGGAGAAAGACAAACATTCTGTTGAACACGTGTTTTCACCAGAATAATATGCACGTTCTCACACTATGGATAGTTTATGTACTCACGAACTGAGCCGATGATGGGGTAAGATTAAATCGTGTGTTGATAGTGACTGTGACTCACTAAAATTAGGGATATGACTAATAGCTCCCAAAGGTGGGATAACGCATTGTTGCACGTTTGAAGTGCACTAATTCAACATTTGTTGAATGTATTTAAAAACCAGCTTTTCTACAGCGATACACTACTTCTGATTATTTAACGGAAAGTAGAAATAGAATCTGTAATAACTTTTTCATTAAATGACTGATAAACATACTTGGTTTTCTTACACTCAGGCAGAACATCAACCACCGGAACCTGTGTCCGTGTTTTTTCAAATAACCAAGTTCATATGCCATTGAATGGACCAGTGTAAAATCCGACACAAATTGAGACGGGTCGAAACAAGATACTTAAAGAAACGAACGCCTTTTTGTAAGTTGTGGGCTGCTAACTATATGCACTCCATTTTCTATAGAAGCCTAAACAGCAGATTGATTGATTCATTTTTTGTTTTCTATATATAGGAAAGGGAACACGGGATGTTAAACTGTTGCAACACCCAGTGTCCTATCAAGCTCAATAGTCCAAATCACAGTTTACGGACCGCAGGTGGGTTCAGTGTGTATGTCTAGAATAATAGATAGTAGCCATTGCCTTGAACTAGTTCTGTTGGGAAGCATCTTTTCTTTCTCGCTTGTTCTCACTAATACATGTATAATTATATATTTGTAGATGTGCCGTTTTGTGAAATGGGGAACAAGATTGACCTTCTAGAAGTAACCGTTGTCCTGAAGATGGCCCAATACTAATCTGTGTAATCACTGTTGACATGAGTGGTATACTATTACGGGCCGAAACATATGTCGACTGATAAGGGAAAATCCAATTTCTTTTTCCTATGTCGTGTATGCATATACATAATTTACTGTTATGCTCAAACTTTTTTCAACTTTAGCACTCCCCTGTTAGAATAGAAATACGATGACTGAATGGTATGATTGAGGATCACTATTGACAGATGTTTGTAATGTTTTAATATGTTTTTATAAGATTAAAAAGAGATTGATTTTTTTGTAAAAGTTGTATTGTTCGAACAACTTCTTCCCATTAAGGCAGATACCTTGCGAATAAAATATTAATCTGCATGTAGTGGGACATACAATTAGATCTCCTGTAAGAGATAACTTCCTTAGGAAAACCTACCCTGGTAAAAATACCAAGTAGGGCCATAGCAACAGCCTGAGCTGTAACGGTTCTCATACGTATTGCTTCAGGATTGCTTCAGGATACCTAGTAGCATGGTCTACTACAACCAAGATAAACCTGTTTCCTGAAATGGTTGGAGGGTTTAAGGGACCAACAATGTTGATTCCTACCCTCTCAAAAAGGAATCCCACCACTGGGAGAGGCACCAAGGGTGCCACATTCTTGCTCCACTCTCGCCAGAGGTTTGGCAAGTGTGACAGCTCCTACAGTACTTATCTACATCAGACCCTAATTTAGGTCTGTAGAAATACAAAGAGAGCCTTTTCATTGGTCTTCTTAAAATTTAAGTGACCAGCCAAAGATATATCAAGGGCTAACTGTAGGAACTGGAGTCTGCATTCAAGAGGCACTACAAGCCTTCTGTAGTCCCCTGGGATAGACTCAGTCGGCTCACTGTAGAAGAGGCCATCTTCCCAGTATAACCTATGCTTCCCTGGCTCTTGCCCATCCAGCTGGGAAGCTGCCTGTTGGCGAAGACCTTCAAGAGTAGGACACTCTCTTTGACCTCTGCTGAAGTCTTTCCTACAGGGTCCACCTTCTGCCAGTAAAGACTGCAGCTCAGGATGGTCTGCAGGATCCAGATCTCCAAAAGGAGCAAGGTACTCTTCCAGCTCTGATTCCTCAGCAGCTGATTCAAACACACAAGGTTGTCCAACACACTCAGCCTCAGCTGGTGGAGGAGTCACAGGTGTGACTTTGGGCAGACTCCTCGGGGATGTCCTTGTTGGTAGCACAGGAGTGCTGGCTGGTTTCTTCCTGGAGGTTTTAGGTTTCCCCTTTTCCTCTTTTCCTCTTTCTTCTTTGAAATTGCAGTCAGTAAGTCCTGTGGACTGGTAGTTATAGTTTCCTCTATAATCTCCTCTTGAGAGCCCTTTAAGGTACTCTCTCTGGCCTTCCTAGTCTGTTCCTGTTTACTTTAGCTGGGAGGCCTGGGGGTGCTTGTTACCACTCCAAGTTTTTAAGTCATTCCCCAACAGAACTCTCGCAGGTACTTCACTCTGAACACTTACAGGTATCTTGACAGTCATGTCATTGCACTTGATGATAGCTGGTAACTGTGGAAGCATTTGGACAGGGACTTCAGCAAGCCTAGTTAGGAATCTGAGTGCCTTAGCAACATCCTCTTCCTTGAAAAATGATTCATCAACTACAGTTATGCTGGCCCCAGTGTCTCTGATGGCAGGGGTCTCCTGACCATTCACAAGAACACTGGGCCTCATTCCGACTGTGGCGGCCACGGAATGAACGGTGCCGGTAAGGGACCGGCACCGTTCATTCCGGGCTGCCACATTACGAGTTCTGCAGCGGGTCCCGTTCTGTACGCCTGGCCAGACCAGACGTGCAGAGCGGGACTCGCTAGCAGACCAGGATGCTAACAACAGGCCATTGTTAATGGGCCCGTTGTTAGCATCCTCCCCATTCCCATTGAGCCCTATGGGGGCTCAAATGGAAATGGACACGTACCGGGTCTGGGTCCCGCGAAAGGGAATTACGGGGCCCGCAAAGGTCGGAATTGCCCAGTAAGTCCCCTTTTGCGGGACCCGGACCCGAGTTTGGAGGTAGCCATGTCGGTAATAATGGCATGGCTACCTCCAAACTTGTAATGAGGCTCACTGTCTTTGTAATGCTCTTTAGTATTGTCTGGAATGGAGTTATACACATCTATGTTCTGTTGTTCCCACAGACCCAGGGACACTAAAGAAACACTGGCTGAGACTTTCATGGGTTCCTCAGCAAGTAAGTGAACGTTTCCACTTGCCATTGGTACTTCATCCACTCGGGAGAAGGCTAAGGAGACAGTGTGGACCCCTGAAGGTTTACCCTTACATCTGGGATCCCCTTTCACATGGTCAGTTGACCCACAAACATAACATTTACCAAATATCTTATGAATGGGGGTTTGTTCTGACCTCCTTCTGGTTTGTCACCAGAAGGTACACTAGCCTGATTTGGTTTCCCTTGTGGCTTACCCTTGTTATGTTTGGGGCCCTCTTTTGGAGTGGAAGTATTAGAATTCTCTTTATTATCTTTCTTGTGCTGCTTTCCCTCCTCCTTCTTCTGAGTTACCCCAGAATCCTTGTGAGTAGCCCTGTTGGCAACCCACAAGTCAGCAGCCCATGCTAACTTCTTTGGATCAATTTCCTTAGAATCAGCCAAGTGCTGTCTCAGCTCAGGAGAGCAGGCATCATAAATAGACTCCAGCATAAAGATATTTCTCATACTTTCATAAGTGTTAACTCTGTAACCCTTAACCCATCCATCAAAGTTTTCTCAAACATTCAGTCACCCCGATAGCCCAAGGGGTACCATCATGCTTTTTGAGGGATCTAAACCTCTTAAGATACTGAGAAGGTGTCTTCCCAAATCTAGCTATCAAAGCTAGCTTCACAGTTTCATATTCCTTTCTGTCTATATCCCCCAACTCCATTACCACATCAGTTACAACAGGGCGTAGCCTAGAAAAAAGCAAAGGAATCAACTGTTTCACTGTAATGTCTTGAATCCCATGGTTATATTCAAAAGCAGCCAACCAATCCAAAATATCAAGCTTAACCTCATACATACTTACTGCATCTTTGGGCATGTGATTGAACTCCATTTCCCTGAGTTTAAGTTCTTGCAGTTTGGTTTCAGTTTGAGCTTGGATTCTTTTAAACTCTAACACATGTCTCATCCTTTCAAGTGAGACACAATCAGGACTTAGGTTTTGACCTGATGGGGTCCCTGTGGTCAAAGGTTGAGACCTATGAGCAGGTAGAGGTAAGAAAGGGCCTACATTCCGAGACTCTTCTGCCTCATCTAACTCATCCACAATATTAGAGCTGGGCTCTGACATATTATCATCCTCATCAACATTTTCCACATTTGCTGCAGGTGTGAGGGTTTCAGACCCACTCCTAAGTCTTTAGTATTCTAAAAACTTATCTATCAATTCAACCGTCTTGCCTTTTACAGTGAGATTCCAAGCTTTACACATATCTCTCACTTGATCAACAGTTACAGTCACTAGGGTCTCCTGTCTGTAGCTTTCCATATCAGTCATGATAAAACAATTGCTTTACTAGTATTGCTTAGCCTTGTGAGGGTTATTTGAACAAAGGTCAAAGTAGCACTCTAAATGTAACAAGTGTACTTTATCCTCACCGCTGTACACCAGTGTTAGGCAGAATCACATGCAATATCCTTTGGGAACACTAAATGCAATTAAGACTACGGGCCTCATTACGAGTCCGGCGGTAACCGTGCCAGAAAAACTGGCAGGCTACCGCCGGACCCGTATTACCATTCCGCCTCTGTGATTCCCAGAATCACCGGGGCATTGTGACCCCGGTGACCCGGTAATTCTGGAGGCGGAATTCTGTAAGTCCCCATTCCCATGGAGTCCCATAGGACTACATGGGGATGGGGAAAATGGAAACATTGGTTCTGTCTATGACGGAGCCGGTGTTTCCATGTCCGCCTGCAGGCAGGTGGTGTTAAACCCGCCAGGTCAAACCAGGTGGGAGTGACACTTCCCGCCTGCAGAACTCTGAATCAGCCGGTCCGGAAACAACGGTGGGAGTGGTTTTACTGCCACCGTTCTTTCCGGACCGGCAGTCGTAATGAGGCCCTACAAGTGTAAGCACAATTTCACCTTTGGTACAAGCCTGTACTACACAGTAAAATGGTAGACATGGCTGAGCAGCCAGACTTATCTCAAGAGTTTAAGTGAGCAGTAGAACAAGTTACACAAAGAACCATCAAATACAGTGATTCAAATATACCCTTACTCAAGGTTTCTTGGTAAAAGAATATACATTTATTTACTCAGTCAGTTCCAAAACATTACACTAGCAAGAGCAGTTCAATATCACACACTAATAAACCACAAATACACAAACGGTAAGTAAATGAACAAGTTTAGCTCCCCCGAAGTGGGAGCAAAATGGCACTTCAAATACTTAATAAAGGGGTAAAAAGACAAGGTTATAAGAATAGACAGCCCAAATAATTTCATAGGCAGGGCAAAGGGTTTCAGTTAAATACAACCAGCAATTCTTCTCAATGGGCCTGGGCCAAAGTCAATGGTTCAGAGTCTTTGTATAGGATAGCAAAGTTCTGGTAGATAACGGTTAAGTCTTTGCCACAGAGTTCAGAAGAATTTGGCTAGGTGAAAAGTTTAACAAATGTTAAGGGAAGGACAAGCCTTCGTAGTTGAGGAAAGTTTTATGTACTTCCTCTGTGGCCGAAAAGATTTCCGGACCACGTTTGAACAATACCTTGTCAATGAAGAATAGCTGTAGCTGAGTCAGTTGTTCCTGGCAGTTCGAGCAGATCTCGCTGTTCCTGAGCTTCAGTCGTGGGGACAAGAAGGAGGACGTCAGAAGGTTCCTGAACTGCCCAGGGATGAGTCCAAAAGCTTTAGCAAGATATCGTTTTAAGGTGTGAGTGCCTTAAAGTCCACAAGTTGGTTTCCTTCCCTATGGCTATCCGGTTTTCAACAGCACTCTGATGAAAATTTTACCAGATGGGGACGGTGCCCAGGTGGCTTGAGAGTTGGTTGTTCCCACCAAACTCAAGGAAAGAAGTTAACCTTGAAGGGCTTCTCTGTCGATGGAGTTTCAGGAAATTCGGACCTGTAGCAGGGCTTCACTGGTCGTCCAGGCGTTGCATCAGTCCTCTTCCTTCAGCTCGTCTTCGGTTATTTCGTTCCAGTGGTCATCTCTGCTTTCCAAGTCCCAGAGATCTGCTTTTAAAAAGTTTTCCCCCATTCATTCCAGCCTGGCTGTCACTTACACAGCAGGGTGGCTGCCCTTGCTGGACAGCCAGTCGGGCAATCACGCCAGAGTGCATTCAGGTCTCCTAATCACAGGAGTTTCGGGCATCTCATTCACATCCTGTCCACCCCAGACACCGTGGCACCAGAGGAGGGCTTCAGCACTGAAGCCCGCCAGAGGCCAATGAACAAAGGGAGCAAACCTGGTTTGGCGTGCAGAGACAAACACAAGAATGACCTTTCCTAAAAGAAATGGTTAAAAAAAGTTGACCGCAGTCTGTTGTTACAGATAGGTCTGGGGCGCCATGTTGACCCGGCTAACCTGATTTTTAGCTACTGTTGTTAGCGGTCAGGAAAAATCATGGTAGTTTGATCTAAACCACTGCCACCAGCCATTTAAAGTAGGAAAGGGTAACATTTGACTGTTACATGAGTGTTTTGACCCAGGGGTAGCTAGGCAATGCCTCCAGCACTCTATAGTAAGATAGTGTGTGCTGGGTCAGTACATTTAAAGAGACTAGTAAAGTCAATTTAACTTTACATGCTCTGGGACACGGCAGTCAGTCCCCGAGAAGGTATTTAAAGCTTGGGAAGTCTGAAAGACATCCCTGTGCCACTGCACGGAAGGTGCTGTGTGACACACAGAAAACGATGATACCACTGGAGTTGTTTTAAAACTCCATAACCAAAGAACACAAAAGTAAAACACACATCAAAATACATGGAAGAGTGAGAAAAAAGGCCCTCAATCTTCCCAGGTAAATAAATCAAATCCTAGAAATCCAGCAAAGTTGCTACGGGTCTCAAAAGGTAAGGGAAATTGGCACATATTGAGAATTCTCCCTTAGAGTGGGGAGGGGGTGTTCTGTCAGGGTGCTGACTGGGGGTAGTGGCGGAGGAGATGGAGGCTGGTGGGTGGTGTTAGGACTTGAGGAGGCTGACTGTGGTAGTGGCAGAGGTAAGGGTGTCTGGTGGGTGGTGTCAGGACTTGAGAGGGATGACTGGAGTAGTGGCAGAGGTCAGGAGTGTGTGGGGAGGGGAGTGTTCTGTTAGGGTGCTGCCTGGGGGTAGTGGCAGAGGTGAGGGTGGCTGGTGAGTGGTGTCAGGACTTGAGGGCATTGACTGCTGTAATGGCGGTGGTCAGGGGTGTATGGGGATGCGGTTGTTCTGTCAGGGTGCTGCCTGGTGGTAGTGGCGGAGGTGAGGGTGACTGGTGGGTGGTGTCAGGGTCTGGGGCTGACTGGGGTAGTGGCGAAGGTCAGGGGGGCTGGTGGGTGGTGTCAGGACTTTAGGGGGCTGACAAGGATAGTGGCCGAGGTCAGGAGTGTGTGGGGAGGAGGTGTTCTGTCAGGGTGCTGCCTGGGGGTAGTGGCAGAGGTGACAGTGGCTAGTGGGTGGTGTGAGGACTTGAGGGGGCTGATTGGGGTAGTGGCAAAGGTCAGTGGGGTGTGGGGCAGTTCTCTCAGGGTGCTGCCTGGGGTTAGTGGTGGAGGTGATGGAGCTGGTGGGTGGTATCAGGACTTGAGGGGGCTGACTGTGGTACTGCCGGAGCAGAAAGTGGCTAGTGGGTGCTGTCAGGACTTGAAGGGGGGCTGCCTGGGGTAGTGGCGGAGGTCAGGAGTGTGTAGGGAGGGAGCTGTTCTGTCAGAGTGCTGCCTGGGAGTAGTCGTGGAGATGAGGGTGGCTGGTGGATGGTGTCAGGACTTAGGGGGTTGACTGGGTTAGTGGCATAGGTCAGGGTTGTGTGTGGGATGTTCTGTCATGGTGCTGCCTGGGGATAGTGACGGAGGTGAGTGTGGCTGGTGGGTGGTATCAGGACTTGAGGGGGCTGAATGGGGTAGTGGTGGAGGTCAGGGGGCAGGTGGGTGGTGCCAGGACTTGAGGGGGCTGCCTGGGGGTGGTGGCAGAGGTCAGTGGTGAGTAGGGAGGGGTGTGTTCTGTCAGGGTGCTTCCTTGGTATAGTGGCAGAGGTGATGGGAGCTGGTGGGTGGTGTCAGGACTTGAGGTGGCTGACTGGGTTAGTGGCAGAGGTCAGGGGGCTGGTGTGTGGTGTCAGTTCTTGAGTTGGGTGCCTGGAGGTGGTGGCGGAGGTCAAGGGTCAAGGGTGCATGGGCAGGGGGGTGTTCTGTCAGGGTGCTGCCTGGGGTAGTAGCAGAGGTGGGAGTGGTAGTGGTGGAGGTTAGGGTGGGTGGTGGGTGGTGTCAGGACTTGAGGGGGCTGCTTGGTGGTCGTGGCAAAGGTCAGTGGTGAGTGGGGAGGGGTGTGTTATGGTATGATGATATGATATGGCATTTATAATGCATCTATACACAAGTGTTTCATGGAGAGACAAGGCAAGGAAGGTGGAACAGAGGGAAGACAGAGACAACAAGCTTACTAGGCCAGGTGATATTGAGATTGCGCAAGTGCAGGTGAGGTGGAAAGGGAAAGTGCGGGGGGAAGAGGGAGGGGGCAGTGCAGTACATAGGATTGTCACTAATCATAAATAGTATAAATAAAACAATAGGTAAAAAGTGCGGCCAGCTTGTGGCAAGTGCAGGGGTAAGTTCAGACAGTAAGTGCCAATGGCTGGTGGGGGCTGTAGGGATACAGAAACAGCCCCCTAGTGCAGGGGTTGCCCAGGAGGCAGTGCAGTTGTGCAGGTGTGCAGCTGGCAGGCGAGGGGACCTGGGCACGAGATCAGAGGGTAGCCAGGTGACCAGTGCAGTTTCATTCAGGAATTCAGCAGGAGAGAGGAGGAGAGAAAGCAGAAGCAAAGAGGAAGGTCTTGAGGTGCTTCCGGGACCGGAGATGGTTCTCCTCAATTTTCAGCGAGGCAGAGAGACTGTTTTAGAGGGAGGCCCCAGCCGAAGAAAGAGATCTACCACCAACTCGTTGCTTGGAGAAGAGCCTGAGGGAGCTGGAGGGGGATGAGCGAAGAGCTTGAGAGGGAAGATATTTATGAAGAGAGAGTTGAAGGTATTGAGGCCCTAGGCCCCAGCAAGTCTTGTGGACAATGCAGAGGGTTTTGAACTTAATCCTCCCAGCCACTAGAAGCCACTGCAGAGATTTCAGTCCTGGAGAGATACAATGCCTGGAATTGGAGCCAAGGGCACGTTTTGCAGTTCTGTTCTGGATGAGTTGCAGAGGATGGAGAGTAGAAGCAGGCAGAATTAGAAAGCGGCTGTTGCAGTAGTCCAGCCTAGAGAGAACCAGAGCTCTGGTGACAAAGAGCTTCTGGGGGAAGGAGAGGGAAGGAAGAATACCTCGGATGCGGTGCAGCTGGTAGTGTGACTTCTTAGGGACATCAGAGATGTGAGGAGAGAAGGAGAGAGTGGAGTCGAAGGTAACCCACAGGGTTTTAGCCTCAAAGGTGGGAGGAGGAAGAGGGTCAAGGGAGGCCAGCCAGAGAGCGATAGGAAAGTAGGGAGCAGGTGTGCCCATGAGCAGAATCTCTGTTTTACTGGCATTAAGGCAGAGATCATTGGTGGCACACCACTCCTGGATAGCGGACAGACAATCACTGATGAGAGAAGGAGAAGAGGTGGCAGAAGGGAGCCTGAAAATGAGCTGAGTGTTGTCCACATAGCACTGAAAGTTGGGGCAGAGAGCGGCAATGTGGTGGGCAATAAGTGCCAGACATTGGTTGAACAGCCAGGGTGAGAGGTTAGACCCCTGGGGAACACCACAGGTAGAGATAGAGATAGAGGAGAGAAAAGTACCCAAGTTGGACCTGGGAGTATCGATCAGAGAGGAAAGAGGTCAGCCAAGCCAGGGCCTGATCTGTGATACCCAGGTTATCATGGAGACAGTTGAGCAGGATGGCATGGTTGACCGTGTCAAAGGCAGAAGAGAGATCAAGTAAGATGAGGACACAGGAGGTATTGGAGCCACGGTTTGAGAGCTGGTCTTCACGGATGTTCAGTAGAGCAGTTTCCATGCTTCTGGCAGCTCTGAAGCCAGACTGATGATTCAGTGTGAAGATTAAGCTGAGAGATGGCCAGATTTTACAGGAGTTTGCTCAGGAAAGGAGTGATAGAGATTGGCCGGTAGTTAGCAGGACAGGTGCAGTGGCAGAGATGATGGGGGCTGTTGGGTGGTGTCAGGACTTGAGGGAATGACTGAGGTAATGGCAGAGGTGAGGGCGGCTGATGGGTGGTGTCAGGACTTGAGGGGGCTGACTGGGGAAGTGATGGAGATCAGGGGTATATGGTGATGGGGTGTTCTGTCAGGATGCTGCCTGTGGATAGTGACAGAGGTGAGTGTGGTTGGTGGATAGTGTCAGGACGTGGGGGGGGGTGACTGGTGTTAGGGAGAATTCTCAAGAATGTGCTAATTTCCCTTGTGAGCCTTTTTCCATCTCTTCCATGTATTTTCATGTGTGTTTTACTTTTGTGTTCTTTGGTTATGGAGTTTTAAAACAACTCCATAGGCATAATCTTTTTCTGTGTGTCACACAGCACCTTCAGTGCAGTGAGACAGGGATGTCTTTCAGACTTCCCAATGTTTAAATACCTTCTCTGGGACTGACGACTGTCTCCCAGAGCATGTAAAGTTAAATTGACTTTACTAGTCTCTTTAAATGTACAGACCCAACACACACTATCTTCCTATAGAGTGCTGGAGGGGTAGCCTAGCATCCGCTGAGTCAAAACACTCATGTAACAGTCAAATGTTACCCTTTCCTATTTGAAATGGCTGGTGGCAGTGGGTTAGATCAAACTACCATGATTTTTCCCGACCGCAAACAAGGGTAGCTAAAAATCAGGTCAGCTATGTTTTTCAATATGGCACCCGAACCTGTAAAAACAGTCTCCGGTCAATTTTTTTTGGCAGTTTCTTTTTGGAAAGGTCCTTCTTGTGTTTAACTCTGCGCGCCAAACCATGTTTGGTCCCTTTGTTCGTTGGCCTTTGGTGAGCTTCAGTGCTGAAGCCCTTCTCTGGCACCTGAGTGTCTGGGGTGGACAGGATGTGAGGGAGGTGCTCGAAACACCCTGTGCTTAGTCTCCTAAGAGACCTAAATGCACTCTGGCGTGATTGGCCGGCTGGCTGTCCAGCAAGGACAGCCACCCTGCTGTGTGAGTGACAGCCAGGCTGGAATGAATGGGGGAAAACTGTTTAAAAGCAGGTCTCTGGGACTTGGAAAGCAGAGTCGACCACTGGAATGAAAGAACCGAAGACAAGCTGAAGGAAGACGACTGCTGCAACTCCTGGACGACCAGTGAAGTCCTGCTGCACATCCGAATTGCCTGAATCTCCATCAACAGAGAAGCCCTTCAAAGTTAACATCTTCCCTTGAGTTTGGTGGGAACAAACAACTCACAATCCGCCTGGACACAGTCCCCTCCTGGTCAAATTTTCAGCAGAGTGCTGTGGACAATCGGACAGCCAGTGGGAAGAATACCAGTTTGTGCTTTTTAAGGCACTCACACCTTAAACCGATGTTTTGCCAAGCTTGTGGCCTCTTCGCTGGGCAGTGCAGGAACCTCCTGACGTCCTCCTTCTTGTCCCCACGACTGAAGCTCAGGAACAGCGAGATCTGCTCGAACTTCCAGGAACAACTGCTTCAGCTACAGCTCTTCTTCACTTCAAAGGTACTGTGCAAACGCGGTCTGGAAATCTTTTCGGCCACGGTGAAAATTTGTGAAACTTTCCCAACTTTGAAGGCTTGTCCTTCCATAAACCAACATCTAACTTTTTGTCTGACCAAATTCTTCTAAGATCCGTGGCAAAGACTTAACCGTTTACTACCAGAACTGTGCTATCCTATACAAGGACTCTGAACCATTGACTTCGGCCCAGGCCTATGAACTGAATTGCTGGTTGTAGTTAACTGAAACCCTTTGCCCTGCTCCCACTTCAGGGCAGGTGAACTTGTTCAGTAACTTATTGGTTGTGTATGTGTAGTATATTAGTATATGATATTGAGCTGCTCTTCCTAGTGTAATGTTTTACAAATGACTGTGTAAATAAATGTATATTCTTTTACCAAGAAACCTTGAGTAAGTGTTTGCTTGAATCACTGTATTTGTTGGTCCCTTGTGTAACTTGTTCTACTGCTCACTTTACTCTTGAGATAATTCTGGCTGCTCAGCCACTGCTACCACATTACTGTGTAGTACAGGCTTGTACCAAAGGTGAAATTGTACTGACACGTGTAGTCTTAATTGCATGTAGTGTTCCCCAAGGGTACTGCATGTGATGCTGCCTAACAACTGGGGTAGTGGCAGAGGTCGGGGGGCTGGTGGGTGGTGCCAGGACTTGAGGGTTCTGACCTGGGTAATGGCATTGGTGAGTGTGGCTGGTGCGTGGGGTCTGGACTTGAGGGAGCTGCCTTGGGTGGTGGCAGAAGTCAAGGGTGTGTGGGGAGGGAGGTGTTCTATCAGGGTGCTGACTGGGGGTAGTGGCAGAGGTAATGGGACAGGTGGGTGGTGTCAGGACTTGAGTGGGCTAAAAGGGATAGTGCTGGAGGTCAGGGGTGTGTGGGGAGGGGGTATTCTGTCAGGATGCTGACTGGGATTAGTGGTGGAGTTGAAAGTGGCTGGTGGGTGGTGTCGAACTTCAGGGGGCTAACTGGGGTAGTGTTGGCGGTCAGGGGGCTGGTGGGTGGTGTTAGGACTTGAGGGGGCTGACTGGGGTAGTGGCATAGGTGAGGATGGCTGGTGGGTGGTGGCAGGACTTGAGGGGCCTGACTGGGGTAGCGACGGTGGTCGGGGGCAGGTGGTCAGTGTCAGGACTTGAGGGGGCTGTCTGGGAGGGGTGATGGTGGTCAGAGGTGTGTGGATGGGGGGGTGTTCTGCCAGGATGCTGCCTAGGGGTTGTGGCAGAGGTGAGAGTGGCTGTTGGGTAGTGGTAGGACTTGAGGGGGCAGAGGTCAAGGATGTGCAGGGAGGGCAGTGTTCTATCAGGGTGCTGACTGGGGGTAGTGGCAGAGGTAACGGGGACTGTTGGGTGGTGTCAGGACTTTACTGGGCTAAAAGGGATAGTGATGGAGGTCCGGGGTGTGTGGGGAGGGATTGTCACACTCACCTGTGTCTCTGCAGGAGCGATGGACGAGCCTCCCTTGACCCCGAGTCTTCACTTCCCCTGTTTCACCCAGAGGAATACCTTGATCTTTAGTAGGGTGTGCACTTCATCCTGCATTTGCAGTGGCGCAATTCACTCATGTGATTGGTGCCAATGTCTGTAGGCTGAGTTCAGATGCCAAACGCTGTTTTATGCCTTCACAGCAAGGCTGAGAGTTCAAGGCGCCAGTTTCTTCACTGGCTAGAAAGTCCTTCCCACAAGTGAACGTTGCGGAGAATGTTGAGTGTCCAAAATTGTCCGTATTGTCTTTGTTTGCCGGTATTTTTGTGGGTGAGTAGCGCTGCGTGTAGAAGCTAGCTGCTGGTAGTTTTGCACAGTGCCTTCAATTCGAGCGTGCCTGGTAATATCTCTCCCTTTCCCTTGCAGGAGAAATTATTTGGTATTAGCGCCTCGAGTCCGGGTTCAGCGCTACTGGAGACTTGGTGGTTAGGTAAGTTTGCACAGAGGCTTTTGGTAAGTATGCACCGCGTAGAGAGCGCAGTGAAATAAGTGTCTGCATTATTGGATCGAGCGCAATGAATAATGTCTCTTCAGAAGCCCTGAGAGGAGAAAAGGGCTGAGACGACTCGCTGTTTCCCGCTGCGCTGATAAGCTTTTGTTTTGTTTATCACTTTGAACACACACGCTTTCACATGCTGCACGGCAAGGAATGACACCGTAGGATTGCAACTGTGAAGCGCCTGTCTCTTTAACCGGCACAAGCGTCGGAGAGTGTCATTGACTCACTTCCTGGAAGACGCTGTTAAAAGTCTCAGCTGGGAACCCTTGCGGCGAGAAGCCACGAGAGGAGAAAAGGGCTGAGACGACTCGCTGTTTCCCGCTGCGCTGATAAGCTTTTGTTTTGTTTATCACTTTGAACACACACGCTTTCACATGCTGCACGGCAAGGAATGACACCATAGGATTGCAACTGTGAAGCGCCTGTCTCTTTAACCGGCATGAGCGTCGGAGAGCGTCATTGACTCACTTCCTGGAAGACGCTGTTAAAAGTCTCAGCTGGGAACCCTTGCGGCGAGAAACCCTGAGAGGAGAAAAGGGCTGAGGCGACTCGCTGTTTCCCGCTGTTTGCGCTGATAAACTGCTACGCTCCACGCTCTCCCTGCACCCGGACAGCATGGTTACACATTTCTATATATACGCTGGTAAGTGGAAGCGGGAGCCGGTGTGTGTGACTTTGTCGTGGATGTGGTCTAATCCTCTACTGACAATCTTTTAATTACTCTTGCAATTGCTAACATTCACCTCCAGGAAACATAACGGTGAAAGCTTAAGCGGGCTCGCACAATGCGAGAAACTCGAGCCCAGCGTAAGCTAGAATCTACGCCGACCATGGACAATGGCCGAAGGCTGCTAGTGCAGCAGGTTTACACACGGAGCGGCTTGCTGAACCAATAACCACTGCCACTCACCCATCTGACGTATTAGCACCAAATATTATAGTTCCACCGCCTACATTATCTAGAGGCTCATGTCCAAGGGAACAAAGAAGTGGGAATGTGCACAGTGCGATGTTAAAACCACCCAATTGCCCTGCTCGAGTCATAGATTCAGAGAATTGCCCACTGACACTGCCCTCTACCGAGTTATCAGTGGATGTAGATGTACAGGAAATCCAATTGTCTGAGGAGCGGCAATTATTGGACGATATGAGCGGCAGTGGTGGGGTTACCCTTGTTGGGGATGTAAATGGAGAGGGATTCGACCCTGGGTATTGCACTGCCGGGGTGGCGGGGCCTACCGCCGTGGAGGTGGTGGGCGGAGGGCCCCGTGTAAGGCTTGTGGCGGAGATTGGATCCCCTGCTGAAGTGAATATGGTGACGACATTAGTTGCCCTGATGGATGATGATGACAAACCACCATGTGAACAGCCATGCGAACACAGTGGGCATGTTGGTGGCAAGGATGAGCATCAGAGATCTATGGATGTAGTGACTTCGTACTTGAATTTGTCTACTAATCAATCGCCTAATTCCACTGGAAATCTGGAGTCCCCACGGCCCAGGTTTTACAGTGCTGTAGACACAGTAGCCTTTATTGGCAACACCAACCATATGACAGATGATGCCAGCGAGGAGGTATTCATGGGTAAGAATGTCTCAGGGACAAGTGGGGAAGACGTTGTGTTAGTGAAGAGTGTGACACCACAGTGGGTGGGAAGGGTGACTGGTCAAGACCAAAATAATGAGCCACCTATTCAAGATTGTCCTGCCCCCTTTAACGACTTGAGACTTGGATCTGAAAGAAGGAACTCTTTGGAGGTAGCTAACAAACTTTTAAACGCCCTCACACGCCTTAATGCGGAAAGAGCTGCAAAAAACTTAGTGAATTGTGGAGTGTCCATGTTGGAGTGCGAAAATGTTGCTCCGTGTGTTGATGAAGCACCAACGTTACCACAGCCTATAATTCAAACACGAGAGGCAAGCTCCCTATTGAAACGTAGGAGGTTAATTGGGAGCATGTCGCCTAGTGTTAGTTGTTCACAGAATAAAAAACTGAAAATGTCAACTATCCCACTGGAACTTTCGTCACCGCTTTCAACAATGAATCCACTTCGGTTGGAACCCACCAAACTCTTAGCCGCCACTACTGTTTCTTCAACAGATGAAGATTCCACTGATTCATCCATAATGGAACGCCCCTACCCGAAGATTAGAAGACCTGTGCATCGTGATAGGATACACCCACGTGCTATCAGTAATGTGTTAGAAGAGTGGGATACTGTTCACCATGCCAAAGATTTACAAGCAACCATAATCTCATCCATGACACTATCAATTGCTCCATTCATCAAAATGTAAGAAAATCTTAATGAGAACGTAAAATAACTTTCATCAGTGGTTGCTACAATAAACAATAAGTTGCTTAGCATGGAAAACAAAAACTTCCACTGTAAAGAAGTGCTTCATGAAATACATCAAAAGACCGACTGGGCCCTAGAAGCCCTTGTTGACCATGCCAAAAATGCAAATTTGGATAAAAGACTGTTGGCTGAAGTTGCAAAAGAGGCACTGGGGATTTTTCAACAACAGAAAATTAAGCATGTCTAACAAACGGATGTGACCCCTTGTCCAGTAACCTGCCTGCTACCTAAAACAGCGAAACCAGCAAATGTGGAACTGTTTATTGAGCAGGAATGTGCCAATGTTGCACGGAATGTTCAAAAACACGCTAGCAGCCCAGCACAATATGCTACTTTAAGCTCACCCTTGCAAACGAAAACTATATCGAACTTCGGAGCCCTGTCGGCAATGAGGCGTTTTCACTACAAACGCTTAAGCATCCAGGCGATGCATCACTGCCTGTGGTTGCTGCGAAGAGTACACTTGCAGTTGACTGCCAACCTGTGAACGTTCCTTTGAAAGAATTAAACAAGGTCAGCAGTGCATTTGCCAGCATTATTAAGGAGTCCCAAGTGGCCTCGAATTTGGCTCTTTTAAATCCTCAAGTGCCATCGACTTCAACAATACCAGCTAACAGGGAAGTAACAAGCGCCCAAACACCAGCTATGCCCCTCAAGGGAGCGGTTGATGCGACGCCTGAACTATACAACATCTTTAAAAGCCCATTGGACACCCAAAAGACCACTGCAAGTAGTGCACAGCCAAGGAACGGCTTGATCAAAAAAAGTAAAAATCAGCCGCACAGGAAAGCTAAACGCAGTGCTGACTCAAGAAAATTCCTGCGTCATCTTAAAACAGTCAATGTAACGGTTAATGGACCCTTCCATGGAGCGGAAAACGCCGGAAGAAAGAAAGATTTACATGCAGTATCAGCTGGCCCAATCGTTTTAGAGGAATCTATAACTAGCAGCAGCGATGGCACAGATTTGCTAATAAACCTTTCAACATATAACGACGAAGAACTTGCAGAGAAGGAGCCAGCCGTGGTCCACCCTATGAGTTTGCCTGAATCACCTACTATGGTGCGACCTGTAATTGCTCCAGAAGGATTCATTGTGCTGGCGGTCCAGGCAGACATAAATGCATGTGACACGGTGGCACAGGCTGTAACACAGGATTTAACTGCAGCGACGTCCTCGATATTTCCATCTAGAAAGTGCCAATTAATCCAACCGTTACCCTCGCTACAAAATGCGAAGGATCGTTTGGAACCTATATTTACGACATTGGAGGCCAAATGAAGATTGATTGCTGCCAAGTCGCAAATCAAAGGCCTGTTGTCAAGCCCGCAAGTTGACCAGGAGGTGTTGCTTGATACTGACAATGCGCAAGCTCAAAAGAGAGAGTCCCACTCTGTGAATAATGTTCATCCGATACCACACAGAAATAGACAAACTTCAAGCCTTAACACAGGAATTGACCCAAAGACACAAACAATGCGGCAGAGTAACAAAAATGTGCATACTCCAAAAGTCAACAAGAAAGGGAGGAAATTACAAACACATTCAATACAAGCGCCACATCGACTCCTCTTGGAACGAATTGAAACCTCTGATGAACTAATCCTAAACCGACACAATGTGTTATGGTTGTGCCATCTAATTCCAAGTTTATGAGAAATTGAATCTGCGGATCTAAAAATTGTAGAATTCTTCAATGAAAAGAAAAATGATGCTGTGATTTTACATCTATAGTCTAAACTCATTGTGGAAGCCCTGTTGGATGCTGGCCCCGTGCTGATATCACTGGGGTTTGACATAGCAAAAATTGAAGAAGACCGACAATTTGGCTTGCTTGAAGAGAAGGCAGACCTGCCAATAGTTGCTGCCACAAGTTACGCTCTGACTAAAGAAATAGAAACAAACCAGGGCGAAATCAAAACTGGAGAGTCGGCGTTGGGTCTGCATCGAGCTTTACTCTCCACCGAGGCACCCCACACAAGGGATCCGATAAGAATAACGATTAATGGAACGGCGAACCCTTTGTGTACAGGGGTTGACCCTAAGACTCAAGAATCTTCAGGCAACAGAGATGATGACTGGGCATGGTTGGCTGCAACCATAAACAATCATTCATTTAGAGGAAAACTCCTCATTAGGAATGGCTATACAAAAATCACATTATGCTGCAGATCTAAATAACATGGTGATTGGAAATATACCTGAAAAGTATGTAGATGCCAAGGGTGAGTTGCCAGAATACCTGAATTCTCATGGAATACCCGTGGTTTTTTGCACCTCTTTGAATCATCGTGGGCCTGTGGATTGGATATATTATGCTTACAAGAAACTTGGCTTTTGCAAACTCAGTTGCTGGAAGGCTTTGAAGTGGCATTTAATCCAGCCATAAAGCAGGCAAAAGGTAGACCGATGGCTGGCCTGCTTGTGGCTATAAAAAAAGCGTCCGGCCTTCGGATTTTGAATTCATGCAATCCATCCTCTTTTATCCAGGTTGTCACCATCAGTACCCATCAAAATGGTTGTAAGGCACCATGCTTGTATATCATTAATGTATATTGGAATCATCTGGCCAAGGATGACTCGCTTTGTATTGATCAAATTACAGCATTGATCGATGATCTCTTAACAAAGGAGCTGCCATTGGACCTTATTGTGTGTGGGGATCTAAACATCGTTTGTGCCCCAAACGGAGACAGAATTGGGCTAAAGGATAAGAAGGCCCATAAACATGAAGAAGTAGCAGCTCAGTGGTGCCTAGAAATGGAGCTTCGTGGTCTATCAATGCTCAACGGCCATACTGTTGGGGATATTCCTGCATGTCCTACATGGAGAAGATCTGATCAGGAATCAGTACTTGACTATATATTTGTTTCTGAAAACATCCACAAACGGACAAAAAAAATGGAAGTTGTCAGAATGAAGCATAGCGACCACGATATGGTTCAATTTATATTTGAACACTCTACTCCGTGTAGTAAGGAAGGTTGGCGCTTTGCTGTGACTACTGGTTCCAGTAGGATCCGTCTAAACTTGTTGGACACAGAAGTTGCTGCTATTACACATAATTTCCAACATGGCTCAAAAGCACTTGAATATCGAGATCTTTTGTGCGATTATGAAGAACGAAAACATAACACAAATCATAAGGGGTTTCGGCAAAACACAAATTTGATATGGCTGTCATGCAACGAAAAAGAGCCATGCGACAAGAACTAAGGGCCCTAAAAAATATAAGCAGCATATCCAGGAAGGAGTGCAAACGAATGATCAAACAAATATACCGGAACTGGCATAAATCACATGCAGCTATTATGATGCAAAATGACTCCGAACTCATGTTACAGAAAATGTCTGGTAAAAAAATCGGCTGAGTACTGGAGACTGATAAATAACAGCTTGGCTCCCCAACATGCATTACAAGCTAATGCAGTCTCGGAAGAAAAGTGGGCCGAATTGTACTCAAATCTATATGCTAAAGATCCATCTCCCACAGTCTGGGTATATACGGCACTAAAGAAATGGGACTTGGTGTTTGAACGTGTTGATATACTCAATGTAATTAAAAACGTGCACGATTCTAGAGCTCCCGGGCCGGATGGCCTAACTAACTTTACGCTCAAGAAAAATCCAGTATTATGGACAGACTTTTGTGTGATGTTGTTTGAAAGAGTCATTAAGAACTGCTCGACCCCAAAGCGCGGTGGTAGTACCTATTTTTAAAAAAGGGGATCGAACTAATCCTCGAAACTATAGGCCTATAGCGCTACTTGACGTCTTGGGGAAGATCTATGCCAGCCTCATACAACAAAAACTCCTAAAATGGGCTACAGCAGCTAACCACGTAGATCCCAGACAAGCAGGTTTTGTAAAAGGAGTAGGATGTGGGTTGAACCTGTTACTGTTAAATCTGCTAAAAATGGATGCACTGAAGTCAAACACAAAGATCTACACGGCATTGATAGACTTGTCACAGGCGTTTGACAGCATAAATAGGGAGCTGTTGTGGGAAAAACTCACGAGGTGGAACTGTCCCTCAAGCCTAGTGGATGCAAACCGCGAGTTACACATGGACACTTCTATTAAGATTCGTTTGGATGAGAAAGGTACGTTGTCTGCTGCCATTGCCACATATAAGGGTATGAAACAAGGCTGCCCGTTGGCAGCAATTGTTTTCAATCTCTTTATCTTAGACATAATGCAAGCCTTTAATGGGGTAGCCACCTTTCCTCCAAAACTTTATTGGTCCTCAATAGAAAACCTGGTCTATGCAGATAACCTCATTTTGGTGGACTTGACGCCTATTGGGCTCCAACGAAAACTCAATTGTCTTGAGCATTACACAACAGAAAACGGACTCAAAATCAACAAAGAAAAAAGTGAAATTCTGATTTTCGAAAAATTACAGGGAAATAAAGGCAAAAAAGGAAAGTTTCGCTGGCGGCTTGCAAATGAGTGCCTACAAATCGTAAAGAACTCGACCTACTTGGGCATGAAAATCAGCAACAGTAGAAGAGATGAGCCGTGGTCTGCTGTTGCAAAAAGCAAGTGCCGGCAGCTGGCGTGTCAAGCGCAACTAATCAACAAGAAATTTGGCAAATTTTCGCTAAAACCTGTCATTGTATTTTTTGAGCAAAAAGCAGTACCTGCACTAATATATGGCGGGGAAAATGCATTTGGTTGTGCAGAGGTCTTGTGGAATTCCATAGAAAACATTTTTTGGTCCCGTGTCTTGCAGCTTCCAAAGGGTACATCGACAACATGTCAACGGTACGAGCCAGGGCTCATATCCATTAAAGCAAGAGTCACGTGGAACTTACTAAGTCTATATAGAAAAACGATGGTTAAAACTCTGGTGCCGCAATTTGAATTATTACATAAGTCTGATAATGACAGAGTCGACACTACATTGTTTGATTGGAATGTACTCTGTCAGGCTCTATTAAAGGAGTACGACATCAGTCTCTCATTGCTAATAGAGAACCCAGAAATGGCTAAAATGAAAATCTGGAGATCTGATTGGATATCGACCTGCGACTCAATAGCAAATTCAATTCTAATGTATGAGGTACCGGGAGAAGCAAAAGCTTATGGTCAGAGACATACATATCTAACCTGCTTACCAGATCAATACTCAAGAGCCCTGTACATGCGTTTCAGAATGAATTTGTTTTTAACAAAAGAGCGTTTCGTTACATGGACGAAGTCGATCCAGTGTGCAGATTCTGTAAAATGAGTAATGAATCCATCAAACATTTAGTCATGGTTTGTCCGGACTTTGAGCAACAAAGAGAAAGACATTTTGATAAACTGATCAACGAGCATCAATTCATGAAATCAGATGATTGGTGGAAGGCACTGTTTGAGGGGAACAACAGAGTAGTTCTATTTGCTCGAGTAAACTTCCTTCGATTGCTAAAAAGTAATTTAGATACTGAGAATGGGAAACTGGGTCTACGTAATTAAGAGAACTGTTATGGAGGAGGTACATGGGTTGTATGTGTGAAATCAAAACGACGATGTTTCAGATTGATGAAGAAAACTAAGAGTTGGAAGGAGGGACTGGGAGATTGTATTGTTATTTTAAAGGTTTGAACAAACCAAATAAAAAAAATAAATAAAAAAAAATGTCTCTTCTTTCTTACAAGGGTTTGTGCGCTCGTGCAACTAACCTGGATTCCAGCGTCGTGGGAAGATTTGGTGAGTATGTGCAGCATTACTGATGTGCGCATGTTAACGCAATTCTTCTTTGTTCTTACAGGTGCCGGTGTAGAAGTCCCCTCTTGACTGGAGATAGCTGCGGCGTGTAGTAAGAACCAGGTAAGCTGAAGCTGAATGATCTGGAGCAGGTAAGCAGAAGTAGGATGATCCGGAGCAGGTAAGCAGAAGCAGGATGATCTGGAGCAGGTAAGCAGAAACAGGATGATCCGGAGCAGGTAAGCAGAAGCAGGATGATCCGGAGCAGGTAAGTAGAAACAGGATGATCCAGAGCACGGCAAGTGTGTTGCTGATACAGCTCACAGTAAGCAACACAAAGCATTAGAAGAATCTTGGGTGTGGCTTATATAGCTAGCCACACCCAAACACTAGAGAGCTCATGAGTTATCATGCACTTCCTGTTTGGCAACAGGAAGTGGTAACCAGGAAGTTACTACAAACACTAGGAAGGAATGAAAGGAGGGATTTGTTAAGGGTTCTGTGTGTGCCTATGTCAGGCCTGCCAAGCCTCCACCCAGCTTGCCCCAACTACCTGCCTGATACCCATGACAGTCTTCCCCCTCAAGACCCCTCCCAATGGTGTGTATGAGGGCTTTGGTTTCTCAGGATTGTCCCGATGCAATTTCCACACCAATCAGCGGGCATGCACGTGCATGCTGGGTTCCCATGATCTTTCCTGGGGTCCATACCCCCTCCAGTCAATCAAATAATACAGGGTCTTTCGTACTTGTTTGGAATCTAATATGTTCTTTACTTTATATTCTGGTGCTTCTTCACCCACTTGTATGGGTACGGGAGGTGTGGAAGTTCGGGTTCCTGGGTGTGCTGTTTTTAATAGTGACACGTGAAATACGGGATGTATGCGCATATGTTGAGGTAACGCCAGTCTCATGGCTGCTGGATTAATTACTTTTTCTATTGTATACGGGCCGATGTATCTAGGCTGAAATTTCTTGGGACCCTTTAAAGCAATATGTCTAGTTGCCAGCCAGACGGAGTCTCCCACTTGATAATCTGGGGCTTTTCGTTGATGCCGATCAGCGTTTCTTTTCTGTGTTTGTTTGGCTTGCTGTACGTTCCTGCTGGCTTCTCTGGCTGCTTTCATGATGCTGGCATGTAGATTCTTTACTGCAGGCATTTCAATCTTTTTTGGCGGATCGTAGACCGACGTTCTGGTGTTTTGACCATATATAGTAAAGAAGGGTGTTGCTTGGGTTTATGAATGTGTTGAGTTGTTGTAGACATACTCTGCCATCCATAGAATTTCTGTCCAGCTTCGGCTTGTTTGGTGTAATAGACAGCGCAAATACTATTCCATGGTCTGGTTCGTGCACTCGGTTTGGCTGTACGTTTGAGTGTGGTGATTAGAAGACAGACAGACTTCTACTCTTGCCAGGGCACAACATTTATTACAAAAACGAGATACAAATTGTCTGCCTCTGTCAGAAACGATTATGGTAGGGAATCCATGTAACTTGACGATTCGGTCTGGAAAAACCTGCCCCAGGGTATGATCTGAGGGAATACCTTTTAGAGCTATGCAATGGGCCATTTGGAGAAGAGGTCCACTAATACGAGGATGGTATTATAACCTGAGTTAGGAGGTAGATCAGTGATGAAGTCCATTGATACCGTGTGCCAGGGCGCTGGCGGAATGGTGATTGGCTGAAGGAGGCCAGCTGGTTTTTGCTTGGATGTTTTGTATTGTGCACACACCTCACAGGTGCCTATGTTGGTGGCAAAATCTTCTCGCCAAGTTGGCCACCAATAAGATTTGCTTTCTTTCTTCATGGTTTTGGCTATACCCGAATGGGCTTCTAACAGCGAGTTGTGGTAGTCTGATATCATTGCCTGTTGCAGATCCTTAGTTGGAACATAGAAGCGTTTTTGGTAGTATGGTAGTTTGTCTTGAATGGTGAACTGATCTCCCTTCGTGTCCCAAGCCAGTAGGTCTTCTTCAGACATATTTTCTTTTATTGTTTCCTGCAGAGTATTTAATGGAGATGGGATGATGCAGAGGCTGAGAATTTTATGGCTGGGTATGATCTCCACCGGGTTAGGGGCATTGTAGACTTCCTCTCCTGTGCCAATGCAGAATAACGCATCCGCTTTCCCGTTCTTAACTCCGGGGTGGTAGGTGATTACAAAGTCATATTCCATTAAGGATAGGACCCAACGGAGCTGCCTAGAAGACTGACCTTTTGCCGAGCGTAATTATTGCAAGTTCCGATGATCTGGTATTATTGTGATGGTGTGTTTTGCTCCTAGTAAGTAATGTCGCCATTCACACAGTTCGCTTTTGATTGCTAGCAGTTCTTTCTCAGAAATTGCATAGTTTAATTCTGCTGGGGAAAATTTCCTTGACCCAAAGGCAATGGGGTGAAGGCATCCGGTTTCAGGATTTTGTTGAGACAATACGGCCCCCATGGCAAGGCTTGAAGCGTCCGTTTCCACGATGTACGGTAAATCCGGCTCAGGGTTTAGCAGAATTGGGGCTGAGGCGAATTTTTCCTTGAGAGCTAGGAAAGTTTTTTCCGCCGCTGGTGTCCATTCGAACTTTCTGTGTTTGCGCAGCAAGGACGTTATTGGATGTACAATATGTGAGAATCCTGGTATGAAGCGTTGATAAAAGTGTGCAAACCCTAGGAAACTCTGTACTCCCTTTACAGACGTGGGTGAGGACCAAGTGAGGATTGCCTCCACTATTCTATTGTCCATCTTGATCCCATGTGGTGTCAGTAAATATCCCAGAAACTCCACCTCAGTGACGTGGAAGGAGCATTTTTCTAGCTTTGCATACAGTTAGTTTTCACGCAGTTTGCGGAGTACAGCTTGCATGTGGGTTACATGCTCTTGGGGAGTGGTGGAGTAGATCAGAATGTCATCGATGTAGACAACTGCGCAGACATCGAGGAGTTCCCGTAACACAGCAGTCATAAAATGCTGGAACGCAGCCGGGGCATCGCAAAGGGCATGACCTGGTATTTGTACAAGCCATAGCGGGTACGGAACGCAGTCTTCCACTCGTCCTCTTTCTTCATGCGTACCAGGTGATATGCGCTGCGTATGCCTAGCTTGGTGAAAATCTTTGCTTGTCTCACCTGGTCTATGAGTACTGGTACCAGAGGTAACGGGTACTTATTTTTTATGGTGACTTGATTTAGGGCCCGGTAATCAATACACGTTCCTAAGTCCCCCTCTTTCTTCAGTACGAAGAATAGTGGGGAGGCGGCTGGTGACTGGTCTAATGAAGCCATTGCCAAGGTATTGATCCAAGTAGGTCCGTAGATGAGTGTTTTCTTCCTCGGTTAATGCATAAATGCAGCTGCACGGTACTTGTGCCCCTGGTTGCAGGTCGATCTGGCAGTCGTAAACTCGATGTGGTGGTAGTGTATTCGCTTGCTCCTTCGCGAACACATCCTGGAATTCCTGGTATTCCTCTGGTAAAGTGCCCACCAAGCCTAAACCTGCTATCTTTTCCTGTGAAGCTAACAATGGGCTTCCTTTGATCCCTTTGATGTCGTAAGAAGAGGCGCATTCCTCGGAAAAGAGTAAGGTTCGAGCTCGCCAATCTATCTTTGGGTTGTGCGTCTCTAGCCACGGTATACCAAGAATCAGCTGGAATTGGGGTGCAGCGATAAGGTCGAATCTAATACTTTCTCTGTGGCCATCTTGGCAGATTAAGGTGATGGTGGAAGTACACTGTGTTACTGGTCCCGAAAGGAGTTGTGTGCCATCCATAGCTGTAACGCTTTCTGCAGTGTCCTTATGGTAGAATGCTAATCCCAAGGTCTTTGCAATGTTTATGTCCAGGTAGTTCCCAATAGCCCCACTGTCTATGGAAGCCTTGAGGGCATGCATTCGGGTGGGCTGTGAAGGGTCTACCAAAACCACAGGAATACTGAAATGTGAGATCTGAGTGCTCCGTTCCTGGCTTGACAGACCAACCTCTACATCTGCCAGGCGTTGGAGTTTTCCGCTACCGCACCTGTTTCTTCCCCTGTGTTATCTCGTACCCTCATCGTCTTCCATGGGGGTTTAATCGTGCAGTTCGGGAGGAAATGACCAGATTGGCTGCAATATAAGCAATGATTTTCCTGATGCCTCCGTTCTCTCTCCGCCTTGGTGAGTGGTCCCCTGAGAACACCCAATTGCATGGGCTATGAGTGTATTTCTGAGGCCTGTCGATGGGACGCTTCCTTTGGTCAGACATACACTTGTCAATGCTCTGATCTGGTTCGGTCGGCCTTGCTATCCTGTAACCAGTGGTCTAGTTGCATAGTTAGGTCGATGTATTCACTGCAATCTTCAGGAGGATTAACTACTTGTGCCAACACATCTTTTAATTCTCCTCTCAGTCCTCAATAAAATAACGTTATTCGTTTCTCCTCTGGCCAACCTGATTCGGCTATTACGTGATTTAATGTGGCGAACATATGAGATAAGATCCTGACCACCTTGTCGCAGAGAGAGTAGCTCATCATCCAGGGCCTGACTTCGAGTCCGATGGGCAAATAGTTCTTCCAGTTCACGCTTAAAACCTGGGTAATTTCTCAGTAAAGGGTCGTACCTAAGCACTAACGGGACATACCAGTCCGTGGCGAGCCCTACTAAATAGGACAGGACAAAAGCTACTTTAGCTTGGTCATTCAGAAAGGTGTCTGGTTTGCATATGAAATGTAGCCGACATTGATTCATGAGAACACTCCAAATTTCTTGGGATCCCCAGAGAAGCATTCCGGGAGTGCTAAAGGGATGTTGCCTGGAAGCAATACCTGAACGGGTGTGGCTACAGGTGCCACGGTAGGCTGCCCCTGTGGAACTCCACCTGGTAAGGGTACTAGACCAGCTTGGGTCTGTAGGAGCTGTCTTGCCAAATCGTCTGTTTTGTCCCTGTTGACTACCAGTTCGCGCCTTAAGGCATTTGTCTCTGAGAGGGCTGCATGCACCTCGGCCCGTAGTTCATCTAACAACAGGGAAAGCTGGTCTACCTCTGAGATTTCCATCGCTCGGGCAGAGGTATTGAGGAAGGCTTCATGTTCTGTCACACTCACCTGTGTCTCTGCAGGAGCGATGGATGAGCCTCCCTTGACCCGAGTCTTCACTTCTCCTGTTTCACCCGGAGGAATACCTTACAGAGGAATACCTTGATCTTTAGTAGGTGTGCACTCCATCCTGCATTTGTGGGGGCGCGATTCACTCATGTGATTGGTGCCAATGTCTGTAGGCTGAGTTCAGATGCCAAATGCTGTTTTATGCCATCACAGCAAGGCCGAGAGTTCAGGGCGTTAGTTTCTTCACTGGCTACAAAGTCCTTCCCACAAGTGAACGTTGCGCAGAGAATGTTGAGTGTCCAAAATTGTCCCTATTTTCTTTGTTTGCCGGTATTTTTGTAGGTGTGTAGCGCTGCGTGTAAAAGCTAGCTGCTGGTAGGTTTGCACAGCGCCTTCAATTCGAGCGTACTTGGTAATGTCTCTCCCTTTCCCTTGCAGGAGAAATTATGTGGTAATAGCGCTTCAAGTCAGGGTTCAGAGCTACAGGAGACTTGGTGGTTAGGTAAGTTTGCACGGAGGCTTTTGGTAACTATGCACCGCGTAAAGAGAGAGCACCCAGTGAAATAAGTGTCTGCATTATTGAAGCGAGCGCAATGAATAATGTCTCTTCTTTCTTACAGGGGTTTGTGCGCTCGTGCAACTAATCTGGATTCCAGCATCGCGGGAAGATTCGGTGAGTGTGCGCAGTGTTACTGATGTGCGCCTGTTAACGCTGTTCTTCTTTGTTCTTACAGGTGCTGATGTAGAAGTCCCCTCTTGACTGGAGATAGCTGCGGCATGGAGTAAGAACCAGGTAAACTGAAGCTGAATGATCTGGAGCGGGTAAGCAGAAGCAGGATGATCCGGAGCAGGTAAACAGAAGCAGGATGATCTGGAGCAGGTGAGCAGAAACAGGATGATCCGGAGCAGGTAAGCAGACACAGGATGATCCAGAGCACGGCAAGTGTGTTGCTGATACAGCTCACAGTAAGCAACATGGAGCACTGGAAGAATCTTGGGTGTGTCTTATATAGCCAGCCACACCCAAACACTAGAGAGCTCATGAGTTATCATGCACTTCCTGTTTGGCAACAGGAAGTGGTAACCAGGAAGTTACTACAAACACTAGGAAGGATTGAAAGGAGGGATTTGTTATGGGTTCTTTGGGTGCCTATGCCAGGCCTGCCAAGCCTCCACCCAGCTTGCCCCAACTACAAGCCTGATACCCATGACAGGTATGGTATTCTGTCAGGTTTCTGCCTGGGATTTGTGGTGGAGTTGAAGGTGGCTGGTGGGTGGTGTCGAACTTTAGGGGGCTAACTGGGTAGTGGCGGAGGTCAGGGGGGCTGGTGGGTGGTGTCTGGAATTGAGGGGGCTGCACTAGGGGGGTGGAGGTAAGGGGTGTGTGGGGAGGGGAGTGTTGTGTCAGGGTGCAGCCTGGGTGTAGTGGTGGAGCTCTGGGGGGCTTGTGGGTGTGGTCAGGACTTGAGGGGGCTGACTGGTGTAGTGGCGGAGTTGAGGGTGACTGGTGGGTGGTGTCAGGACTTGAGGGGTCTGCTTGTGGGTGATGGCAGAGGACAGTGGTGAGTGGAGAGGGGTGTGTTGTGTCAGGGTGCTTCCTGGGTGTAGTGGCAGAGGGTGAGGGGTTCTAACTGTCGGTGGTGGTGTGTAACGCTCACCTGGTATCCACAGGGACGTCACTCAGCCTGTCTGGGCTACCGACCACCTCAAACCCTCCTGGGAATCTGTTCAGCGAACTCTGGGTCTGAAACACAAGATTGCCAGAGGTCAACTCCCTTTTGGTTTTGCTTGCCGACCCCCCTTCTTCCGTGGGTCCCAACCTTCCCCCCGGGCTCTCTCCTCACCTTGTTTTGTGATGGGGGGCGCTCGCTGTCCTGCCTTCGGAGCAGGGGTGCGTTGGGTGATGTGGGCTGGAAGGTGCCTAGTTGCTTCACTGGCATGGGCCCGGCAGACAGGGCTTGCTGTGACTACAGCCCAACCGGTAAATGGAAGAGCCTTGCAAAAGGTCCTGATGGCTCTAGTCTCTTTAATTATGTGTCTTTTCTTCCTTAGGTGGTGAAGATCTTGAGGATGGCGGCGCGCTGCTGAGGTGAGTAGAAGTGTGGAGCGCGATGCTAGTTGGTTTCTTTCATGCTAACCAATGTTCATCTTTTCTCTATCCTTTTAGGTGCCGCAATAAATCCGCGTGGAAGTGAGGTAAGGAGGTGAGCTGCGGTAAGTAAGCGCGATGAGCGGCGCCTCTTAATTGTTTTTGCGCTAACCTGATGTCCCTTTTCCCCTTTTCAGATCGGCAGAATGTCCCGGAACCGAAGTTGTCCGATCGGCAGAATTTAGGTAAGAGTCTAACTCCCCTTGCTGTTTTCGAGAGAGAGCTAAAGTATTGCAGAAAGCTTACTAACGCTCTTCTTCTGTTCTTCTGTCCTTTCGTAGGGCGGGACATGCTGAGATGGAGAAGACCACGCCGTAGGAACCTGCAAGGCTGGCGGACAGCTGGGCAGAAGCGGGATGCTCTTCAAGGTGCGTATTAATAATGATGTTCTTGTTCTTGCAGGAGCGCTGAGGAAGAAGAAAGAAGCAGGCCTCTTTGAGAGAAATCCGATCACAGCGAGTGTCACGCTGCAGGTGCAGAGAAACGCAAAGCGTGTTTCTCGTGCCGGGCGTAGTTTAAATAGTCTGTTGGTATCCCAGATATCCCTGGGCTAAACCACACCCAAAAGGCTAGACTGCCCATTCAGTTCAAGGAACTGAATTACATGGGGGCATCCATTGGCCCATAATACATTGCAGGACCAATGCTAAATGGATATTAGGGCTGTGTGTGAGATTGGTGCCACAGGCGGCAGGTTTGAGTCCAAGTAGGTCTCTGGGGCGATAGAGAGGCCCCTAGGGGCCAAGTAGGAGACTGTGAACTGGCTCCAGCCTGGTATGCCGGATGGCTAGGGGCAGGAATCGTGACAGGCACAGGTCAGAGTTGTGTGGGGAGAGTGGTGTTCTATCAGGGCGCTCTTGCACTTACTACTACTTCGAAATCCCCATTAGCTCTGTGCCTTACCATAGCTGAACCTGAATGCCTATCCCCATCAGTGTATTCAATTTTTGAAGACCTGTCAATAAAGAGAACTTCCCCCCTGCTAGAGCATTCTCCTTTACCCATGGAATCTCATCATAATACTCCTCGTAGTTAGAACAATCATGTACATGCTCATCCGCTGCCACAGGTTCGGCTACAAACGTGTTAGGGTTCACTATTTTAAACCTGACTATTTTGATTGCAGGATTCACGATAACTGCCTCCTAAGCAGAAGCCCTCAGTGATGTCAGTGTACCTTTAGGTTTCTCCAAAACAGCAAACAAAGCATGCTCAACCAATAAAGTCATGGAACACCCCATCACAATGCTTGTAGACTTCTCAATTGTGAACGCGGCAGCTGCCAGCGATTGTTCGCAAGGAAAGTGTCCTCTCATAACTGGATCTAGAATCCCACTATAATGTGGCAGATGTTTGTTGCCAATGTGGTCCTCTGTGTAAGTACCGCTGTCATAACTGTCCCATTCGTATGTAAAAACAGGAAGAACTCTGAATAATTAGGAATCCTAAAACTGGAGCTGTACAAATTTCATTTTTCAATTCTTCAAACCCTCCCTCCATTTCCTCAGTCCATTCTAATCTTTTGTTGCTCACTTGTGATTTCTTTAAAGCCTGTAAGAGAGGTCTTGTGTATGAACTATAATCAAATACCCTTGCTCTAATATAGTTGCACAATGCCAGAAACTGCTACATTTGTTTTATCGTGCACGGTTTTGCTGTTTGCATAATCGCCTCTGCTCTTTCATGTGTAATCCTCTTCCCCTCATCTGAGATCAACTGGCCTATGTACAACACCTCTTCCTGACAATATTTAAATTTCTCCTTGTCTTCCTTATATCCCTTTTTCTGCTAGAATAGTCATTAACTGAATCTAGTCTTGTCTGCACTCATCGTCTGTTGTACTACCAACTAAAATATCATCCACGTACTGCAGTACAACACTTTGCAAATCAATATTGCCTAGATCCATCTGAAGGACCCTATTAAAAAAAGACTCACAGTACCCCTCGGGCAAACGAGTACTCTTCAGCTTAGTCTGATGAAATGTAAATGACGTAAGGTCTTGGGAATACTAATGCAAACACATTTTTCAAATCAATCGCCGAGAAATGTCGTGCCTCTGGGGGGGCTACTACATAAAATCGCTGCAGGATTTGGAACTAAAGGAAACTCTGCCTCTACAATCCGATTAATTGGCCTCATGTCCTGAATTAATCTCCATGACCCTCCCTTTGATTTTTTCACAGTATACACAGCTGCATTAAACGGTGACTCTGACGTCACCATGATGCCTTGTTCCATCATAGCTGATATAGTCTTGAAAATACCCTCATCTGTCTCTCGAGACATTGCATACTGTCTTGCTCGAGGTAAAATGGATCCTGGTTTCAGCTTAATCTTACCTCCTCCTACCCCCTTCAACAGGCCTACGTCATAGGTGCCTGTATTCCATCAAGAGGTTGGCACCTTTTCCATGTCTTCGTCAAAAAATGCTGGACACTGCTGCACTATCATCATTTGCTGTGGAACTTCTCTTTTCTCTAGCCCTCCATGCGGTTCAGACGAGTTGCGCTGCACACGGGAGCCAAGGGGCCTCCAAATCCCATGATGTGCTTTTATTTTATTTTTAAATGCACATTCAGCGCACCTGGCGCTCTAAACCTTTACTTCCCATGCTTCCTCCCAAGCCCAATCCTGCCCCCCTAGCCCTACCACGTGGCCCGATTGGCTGGGGATCCCCATCCAAACAAATACAAAGTGCATGGCGTCCCTGCCGGCACCATTCCAGCCCTACATGCGGTTCAGGTGAGTTGTGCTGCACACGGGAGCCAAGGGGCCTCCAAATCCCATGATGTGCTTTTATTTTATTTTTAAATGCACATTCAGCGCACCTGGCGCTGTAGGCCTTTACTCCCCATGCTTCCTCCCAAGCCCAATCCTGCCCCCCTAGCCCTTGCACACGACCCGATTGGCTGGGGAACCCCATCCAAAGAAATACAAAGTGCACGGCGTCTCTGCCGGCACCATTCCAGCCCTCCATGCGGTTCAGGTGAGTTGTGCTGCACACGGGAGCCAAGGGGCCTCCAAATCCCATGATGTGCTTTTATTTTATTTTTAAATGCACATTCAGCGCACCTGGTGCTGTAGGCCTTTACTCCCCATGCTTCCTCCCAAGCCCAATCCTGCCCCCCTAGCCCTACCACGTGACCCGATTGGCTGGGGAACCCCATCCAAACAAATACGAAGTGCACGGCGTCCCTGCCGGCACCATTCCAGCCCTCCATGCGGTTCAGGTGAGTTGTGCTGCACGCGGAGCCAAGGGGCCTCCAAATCCCATGATGTGCTTTTATTTTATTTTTAAATGCACATTCAGCGCACCTGGTGCTGTAGGCCTTTACTCCCCATGCTTCCTCCCAAGCCCAATCCTGCCCCCCTAGCCCTCCCACGCGACCCGATTGGCCCCTTGCCCCATATTAAGAACCCTGCCAGGGCAGCCCACTGCCCGGCAGCCCCAGCGGCTAAGGGCGGCTCCAACAGAAGCGGCTCCAGAAAGTGTCTGCAGTTGTCCGCAGAGGAAGCAAAGGAAGACAGCAACCAACAGACACCAACAAAACTGTAAGTGTGGCTCGGGTGGGGAATAGAGCAATCACTCTACCCCAGAAAGCCCTCACCACTCTATCTTGCCTCTCCATAATGTTAACTGCGATAGAATTACAAAACGCATACTTAAAGAGATGAGTGACCACCTACCTAAAAACATTCTTGGCTGCACTATAAATGTTGCACTGCACTACGCACTAACATACTGCTATGTTATGTTACATAGAATTTACATAGCGCTTTATATACCATTTGTAGGTCCGCTAAGCCAATTTTAACTGATCTATAGATAACGGTCAAGACTTGCCTATATCACCTTAGACAGGTGCAATCATCGTTAGCCTGTGCATTATCTAGACAAGATTGTAAATGTTAGCATGTGCACACACAGAAGGAATTCTTAATCTTAGCATGCGCCACATCTAGATGGAACTGTGAATGTTAGCATGTGCACACACAGAAGGAATTCTTGATCTTAGCATGCGCCACATCTAGATGGAATTGTGAATGTTAGCATGTGCCACACTTAGAATTGACAACATTAGCCTCCGCCGTATCTAGATAGGATTGTGAATGTTAGCATGTACACACACAGAAGGAATTCTTAATCTTAGCCTGCGCCACATCTAGATGGAACTGTGAATGTTAGCATGTGCACACACAGAAGGAATTCTTGATCTTGACATGCGCCACAACTAGATGGAATTTGTGAACGTTAGCATGTGCCACATTTAGAATTGACAAAATTAGCCTGTGCCGTATCTGGATAGGATTGTGAATGGTAGCATGTGCGCACACAGAAGGAATTCTTAATCTTAGCATGCGCCACATCTAGATGGAATTGTGAATGTTAGCATGTGCCACACTTAGTCGGAATCAACCTACCCTGCGTCGCATCTAGATGTAATATGATTGTTAGCATATGCCACACTTAGATGGAATCCTTAAGCTTAGCCTGCGCCACATCCAGATAGAACTGTAAATGTTAGCATATGCCACACTCAGATGGAAATCTCAACTTTAATTTGTGCGACATCTAGACAGAAATGCATTTCTTTGCATATACCACACTCAGATAGAATTCTTAAGTTTAGTCTGTGCAACTTCTAGATAGAAATGTGATTCAATAATTGACATGTGATTCACCGAACATGGACCACCCAGCACACAATCATGAATCATTGACCAACTCACTAACAATCTCAACCCTCTGCATATACCTCTCAAACTCTAAACAAACACAACCACATCTCTATAGCACAACAAACCGCACAGACTTTACTACGCTGCAACAACAAAACAAAACACACATACACTTGCACAACAGTACACGACGGCTACTGAACGGAAAGCACCCCAAGCCCAGTCAACGGACCCACCGGGCTGAGGCCGCCAACAGCACATCACGGCTCTCTTGCACGTTTCCAGCCTATTTCCGCTAACTCGCTCCCCTCCCTCCCCTCTTTTTTTTCAGAGCCGCCAGAGCGCCAGGGGACCACTCTGGTGGTGATAGTGCGCGGTACAAATATCCTTTAACATTAACATTAACATGTTCTGATCCAATCTTTATGGAATACTCATTTCGAATACTACTTCATCATCTGACGGATAATCTCTAAACATATCTTCGTCTGTGACGTCAGTCAATCTATACCCTTCCCCGAGGGCAATCACTGTTTTCCAATGGGATTCCTCACAAAGCCATTTGCCCTATAAACACCATTATAAATTTGCCCACATATAAATAATGTATCCCTGGAGTGGAACACACTATGCCTTCATCAGTAAAGGAAATAGTCATATTTAGCTTTGTCATTAAATCTTAGCCCAGAATATTAACTGGTGTCTGACTTGGATATAATGGCAGAACAGACATGTCACACTCTGCTATGGAGATTGGCAATTCATCAGTAAAAGGAACTTTGCTTGTAGCTCCAGAGAATCCTTGAGCATTCATGGCTCAAGGATTTTCTGGAGCTACAGAGAGCTCATGTATACCAGAGGGAACAGATATTTTCCCTCTGGTATATATGAGATAGTTGCCCCAGTGTCTACTAAAAAGCAAAAAGATTTGCCTCTTATGGTAACATCAACCCTTGGTTCCTCTTGAAGATATGGTGTCACTGATAGTACTGAACACATCAAGTCATCTTGTGAAATGTCCTATTGTGGGTACATACTTATCCCCGTACCCGTAAAAGGACTTCCTCACATCACAGTGACACCCCCTACTTTAGGTGTCAATAACTGTCCTGTGTTTGCACTCTGCTGTATCTGCATGGGTGCGTGCTGTGAGTGCCCTTGCAGTGGATTCAGTGCTGCTTCCTGTGGTTGTAAAGCCGGTTGCATTTGCGGTGCTTGTGCTTGATACACTGTCTGATCTTGGGCAAACCCATCCCTATTTTGTGAACTGTATGTTGGAGGATAAGCTGTCCCCCTCTTGAGAATTGCCCATTCTGTACATACCCTTGGCTCCATATGTTCGCACGATGTGCACTGTCATGCCACATGTCCAACATATAGGAGGAACACTTCTAAATATCCCTCTTTGATTAAAACCTCTTGCACATTTTTGTTATCATTCTGCACATTTTGAAAGCCACCCTGATTATTATGGAAACCACCTCTTCCTCTGAAGCTCATTCCTCTGCCTCTCGGCATGAACCCATTTCCTGTTTGATTTGGTTGGTGTTGATTATTCACCTGTGATGTACCCACTGCTTGCTGTGTTCCCAGCCCCTCTCCGCTTGTCAGTACGCCCCTTCAATGGCGTACTTCAACAGCTTCTTCTGAACTAATTTAGATTCCTCAAGTTTTCTAGCATCTTCCTTCTTCTTATTTTTCTCTTGCAGCAGCCGGCAATGATACACAATCGTCAACTGTATCTCTGCCCATGGCTTTGCTTTCATTCCCACTCATTTCCTAAGCTGTCTCTGAACTTGCTCTGGCAATCCTTGACACAAAATGTGATAAAATACTGGTACTGATTTCCCTCACGGCACCCTCGTTTCCAAAGTCCATTGTTCCTGTATACTTTGTATATAAGCAAGCAGATCTTCATCATCTTTCATCTTATGTACCACAATTGCACCCATATCTGCCGTATAAGGATACTGTACCCAGAGTGCTCTCAAAACGTCTGCTCTACAATTATTAAATGGCACTCTGTCATGAACTGTGTTCTGTGCTGTGACACTTGAGTAACCTGCTCTCGTACAAATGTCATCAGCCCTTTCCCCAAGAATAGCTGCTAGGAGACATTTAATGTTCCCTATGGCTAAAGTATTTCCACCTGTCATCGTTTCTAGCTCATAAATCAATTTTCCCACACCCACGGTTAAGCTGTGAAGTTTACATCTCAAATTATCCTTGTCCATCTGGGGCTAAGGAATATACTGCGGTCTGGTCCCTCCTTTCTCCAATAAGGGGAATTGTGTGACCCCAAATCGGCAATCATCTCCCATCGGGTGCCTATCCATAGTAGGGTCAATGGTTCCTGATAGCCTCCTACCTGGCAATGACCTCAACCGACTCACAAATGGTAGCGATTCTCCCTTCTCACTACGCGATCATCCTTTTAGTCGCTGTGGGTATGCCATAGGATCTGGCGTTCTATCTTTAGGTTGGTCTAAATCAGACCATCATACTTCCTTGTCTGTTTGTAGACATCCCTCAGGACTGTATACACATTCTCCCTCCTCCCCACGGAAGGTTTCCTTGTCTTTGTCTGACATCTAGTCCCTAACTAGTATGGCTTCCGTCTCTTCCATTCCTATTTAAGGTCTAAAGACAAGGCTCTGTGCTCTAGACCAAACTGACTTCCCTCCTTGTCTTGTGACTGGGCAACTATAGATTGATTTTCTTTTCCCCTGTTTCCTGATTCACCTTTTGTCCTCATCTCCTAATAAGCTTTATCGATTCTATATTCGATACTTCCTATCTCGGAATTCCCATCTAGGTTTACCGTAGATGGTCCTGACATTGCTCCCTGCGACGGGAGAAACTCCTCTTTGTTGCTCCATAATATTACTGGACTCAATTCCATCAGCTCTCTTTCAATTCTATCAATATCGCATTCCCTCTGTCTCCCTTTTCACTCCAATTCTTTATCTAATTCCCTTCATTTCTCTGCTTCCCATCTAACTCTTTCTTCTTCTTTTCTTTTTTCTTCCCTTCTTTCGTTTGCTCTACGCACTTCCTCTTCCCTTCGTCTGTGCATTCTTTTATCCCGTAATTGTTTAGCTTCTTCCTCTTCTCTCTTCTTTTCTAACCTGTCTCATTCTGCGATTGCTCTCTGCCTGTTGTCATATTTCCTTTGCTCCTCTGCCCCTTCTTCCTTTTTTAGCTACTCCTCCTGATACATCGGCTCTCGTCTATTCTTCCTTTTATATTAATCTTCTTTCAATTGTTTCTCTCGTTCCCTGTCATTTCTATCCTGTTTGTCTTGATCTTCCTTTTGCCTTACTTCCTCAATACTTTTCCCATCTTGTTTGAGCAGTATGTGTCCACCCATCCACTTGTTCTGTATGAGCATAACCTTGTTAGCTTTATCATTTTCTCCTTTCCATCTCTTAATCTCCAATTCTATATGTAGGGTCACATTTGGTCGTTCACTTTTTGCCTCTTTGTCTTATAAGACCTTAAAGGTCTCTTCTTTCCCTTTAGCCTTTTCTAAGCTATCATCACTGCTATAAGCAGGTGGTTCATGTATCGGTTTACTGTATCCTGTGGCCACTTTAATTCCCTTAATGGATACAATCCTTCCTCCTTTGTACTATAGCTATTTACGTCAGGCGAGGTAAGGGGAGTAGAACGCTCAGCACCTTCCTCCGTACACTGATTAAGCATCCAATCCTCAGGGGGCGAATCTTCCTGTTCCTCCGGGTACATTTTCCAGTGCTCTGAACTAGCTAACCTTTTCTACAATGTCTTGCCTGTGTATGCAGCGTGCAAGTATGTGGTCATGTTTTGCAAAACCGCTTTTGACAGTGATGCCCCTTGTGGCCATGGCATAAACATTTTATCTGCTGTACCCTTGACCCATTCCGCACTATATTGTTTCAACTTGACTGCGTGTTTTGGCAGTGCTTTGCACAGATGCATTAGTGGAGTCACATCCCCCATTGCAACAAGTCTCACTTGACTGTCAATACTTACTGTTAACTTACACAAAAATACGTTTCAGAAAAATAACAAAGATGAACGCGCTCCAACAGTCGCCGCTCCAAGCCTCTACTTCTCAATTTACTCCACTCTTCCCTACTTAGTCACTACCAACAATGACTAAACAAGAAAGATAATAACTTTTTTTATCTCTACTCAACACAGCCTGTCTGTGCCGCTCTCCGACACTTCACGTCTTCAATACATAAAATACACAGACACTAGTCGACTTTCACATGTATCTCCTCAGCACTCTTTGCTTCTATCTCTTGCCCCTAAAAATACTCCAATAGGAGTTGAAGTTATTTCATCTTATAGACCTGTCTATGGGCCGCCTAAATACCACTTGGGTTTTGAAATAACTCCTTCTAAAGCTCCTTGAGCCAGGACTCTAGGCTTTACAGACTCTCCTCGTCAGTCATTAAACAACCAACCCCCGTTTGTTCTTTCTATTTCCACAATCCCCATTCTTTTAGTTTGTCATCCCCATCAATACACTCACCATTCGCTTTTCAACACCTGACCCTGGGGATCTTCTCCTCCTCCAATCTGCCACTGTCACCTTCGATCCGCTCTGTGCCTGTGGAAACGAGGAGCGATTTTGTGAAAGAAGGGCCTGTACCACCTATCTTGCAAGAATTTCTATATTGGCCGCTCTCCACAGGAAGCCTCACAATACTCCAGCTAAGTGGCGGAGGATGTCCAATGTTCTGAAAATTCTAAAAGCCTACTGATCAATGGGTCTAAACCATTTTCTGCTACCAAGTGAACCCACTAGGGTGCTTTAAGACGAGGTAACAGTATCTGAGATGAATGGGGATGCAGTTCTTACTCATACATCAATAATCAGACCGACTCAAGAAGTTGGCAAACATCAACTGTTTTAATAACTATTTTATAAAACAGGGAGTAGAACGGATGTCAAGGGACATTCGCTCGAGCTCTCAGTACATTTCATAAAAAATCATAACTTTATACTAAAAGTTTGTCACTACTGATGTCATACTATGTGGCAAAATAAGAAAATCCTATGGGGATTTGTGATAGGCTTAAAGGGAACATCTAAATATACTTTCTATAAGAGTGGTATTGTGATTGGGTCTCATTGGTCAGGTGGACAACTAAGCCCATCCGAAGTGCAAGTCAACTTCCGTGTCATACTAATACACGACATTCTGTTGGCTTCTCAAACTTTAGAGCTCCTTGCTACGTGGCCCTCCATAATTGGTTGGCCCCCTTGTAACCTTATGGAATATTTCACTCGCTAGCAGCATGCAAGCTGGTACCCCAGGTGCTGCGGGGGTTGGCCTGGTCATGCCTCCCCACCCAATTAGCCCAATAACCATCATCACTCCTATCGTCTGCCATTCAATTAAGTCTTTGAACTTGGTCTTGTAGTAGCCTCTCTCGTCTCTGTGAATGAAAGTGAGTGTGAGCATGGCCTTATCTTCTGGTCTCAGTGTAGCTTGACCCAAAGTCTATTTTCATCCGGCCATGTGACAAGAGACCACATTTTGAGCTCCTTCACTGTATTTAATACTATTAAATGAAGAAAACCTGGCACTTTTAGTGTTCTTCCATTACACCTCAAACAGGATCTCAGCTCACTTCTCACGCTCATTGTATCTTCTTGAATAGACACCCAGGCTCTCGGCGGCCCCGACTCTTGATACTGGGCCAGCCAAGCCTTTCTCAAATCTTCCTTCTCCGTCAGCTGTTTATTTAACAGCGCCACACTTTCCACTTTTCTATTCTCAGGCCCCAAGTTTGCTAAAATGCATCATGGAACATCCAGATTCTATACACATATACATATTGGTGCATCACCTGAAGTCTATTGACTACGTATAGACAGCCTCATGATTACTTCGTCTACTTTTCAGCATCTGTACAATTATAAAATTGTTTTGCATCTTCTTCAGTGTTTCTTTGCACGTGCAATCTCCATTTTGCTCCCAAAATGTTGCTTGATTCTTTACTCCGTCATCAGATTCTATACGTCTGTTCATCTTCTTCATCTACATCTCTTCTTGGTGCGTCATATCTGCTTTATGTGATGTCACCAGTCTTTTCTTTCACTTATCTTCACACTTCTTCCAGAACTTTCTTCAGAAGACTGTCATTTCTTCATGGATACATATAGGGTTTTCTCAATGGATGCCTTGTTTCAAGAACTCTTTGCGTTATATGTATCATTATTGGCTTTGCACATGTCATAATTTCCGGTGTCCAACATATAGGCAAAATGGATGCGGGACTTCTGGTAGGTACTCGACTCCTCCTCTACACAGTACTGAAACCAGATGGCTTGGGCCAAATCAGAAAGGTCCTTTTCTCATACCAAGTGTCACATTCGCACCTCATTTCGTTGTGAAGAAGAAACTTTCAAAGATTGAGCTACGCCTAGGGGTCTCTTGCAGCCTGTGTGGGAGAGGGCAGTTAGGACGAGGGATTATTAAGTAAGGTAGCCAAGGCCCTTAGCTCTTGAGAAGGCAACCTGTGGGCAGAGCTAAAGCAGATTGGTTGCTCCAGGGGCATGGATTGTCACTTCCAACCTTGTGAATCTCCCAGCATGCCCAGCTTCTACCACTCAGAAGCTCCACCAGAAAAACGGCTCTCTGGGAATTGCTTCAAAAGAGGGAGGACCTGTGATGTTTGAGTAAATAGGGTGGGTAAGACCTGCTCTCATGGTTAACTTCTCGGGGTTTTGAGGGCTCACAGTCTCGTACCAAGCATGCTAACAGGGGAATCAAGAACGGAGAAACACGCTGTGCTTACAAAGCTCTATTTGTCAATTTATAAACATGCCTCCCATCAGGTCTTGGATTGTTTTACTGGAATAATGTACTTTAAAATACATATTTTGCAGCAAATTTTCTAATACCTTCATCAGTGGAGAACACACAGGCCCGCTACACATGTAATATTCGCAATTCTTAAGAAATGCTATGTGTCTCGTCATCTGCATTAAACATTTGTATTTTTGAGGGGGGGACCCCTGTCAATGAAGCTGTTTTGTATGATTTTGTTGGGATTTTTGTCCCAGAAATTCTGCAATGGCCCTCATTATCTTGTGTTATGTGGCTGGCAGCTACAACATCCATCTTTAAAGAAATGGGGGCACCACCTGCAAAGACAATGCACCACCAAACGACACGACAAGAGTTGTGACAATGACACAACCTGCGCCAGCAACAAAGGCAAACTCAATAATTTGACAGATACATACGCTAGATCTCCCCATCATACCCCACGATCAGATTGTCAAGGAAATATTAAACATTACAGAGGTGTGGCACAAATAGAGCCAACCTGTGACAGTACCACTTCAATCATTTCCCCATACAACGCTACCTAATCAATAACAAAGGAGGAGCAACCTATTGGCGACATCCCAGGTGCCCACCCCTTTTACTATCTATGCCACTGTCACTGCAATGATGCTCATTTGCAACATGGGGACAGATATGTTGTCCTTCCAACTTACAGAGGAGTCCAGCACAATAAGATTTTAGATATAAGGCATCTCCCCCCACCCCATTATCTCAGGGGCACCCAATCGACTATCAGCATGTGTATTTTTGGATCTGCTTAAACTAACAACATCACACCCACTATAGTGAAGTAGACATTACTACACATGGGCGCTCCAGGATTTTTATAGCACTATTTCAGGGGTCAACAACCTTTGGATCACTAGATATTTTGGACTACAACTCCCAACAGCTCTAGCCAGCATAGTCAAATGCGAGAGAATCCAGGGGGTTGTAGCAGCTCATAACATCAGGAGGGCCTCAGTTTGTAGATCCCTGGGCTACTGCTTTCTAGATGTCCCCTGTTGTGAAAAGGCTCAGCATACTCACTCACGTGTCTTACAGTTACTGGGATATTCTCTGCTTCACTTTCTTCACACTACACAAAGTGTTACCCCATGAACTGTGGATACACCTGAGCTATGTCAACATGGAATGTAGTACATACATTTTTTGGAAACAGTCGGAGAAATGTTCTTTTTATATAACAGACACAGTCTGCTGCAATTTAAATCCGGCTTATAGAAATCTGTTCGCAATTGGAATAGTAATCTTTACTTGCATGCTGCTGACCTTGCCAGTAACCACTGTAAGCAAGGGTTGGGAAGGAATAGCCGGAGCCCTGTCACCTGGCAAAACAGGTGTCACCTTCAGCAAGAGACAGCTGCAAGTACACAACACAAAGAAGCAGACAACCTTAGACATGGAAAGTAAAGATATCTAGCGGGCCAGGCCGTCTCTCTCTATAAATAAAAGGGACATTTGTGGATGTGTGTGTGAGTCTGTTCAAAATGTTCAGCCTATTTCCCAACATGCTACAATTTTGAAATTTGCAGTTTTCGATTTGTATTTTTAAGCAGTTTTTTAAGCAGTCTGCAATGCTCGGATATGTGTGTGTGTCTGTTCGAAATGTTCAGCATACCTGCCAAGATGTTACAAACCTGAAATGTGGCATGTGAGTAGGTCCCATGGTATAGAGAATGTAAAAAGTACATGTAAATATACCTTTGTCTCATTTTTTAGAATTGGGGGGATTTATGGATATGTGTGTGTTTGTCTGTTCGAAATGTTCAGCATACTTCCCAACATGCTGCAAACTGGCATGTGGGTAGGTTCCATGATGTCGATGATGTAAAAAGTATAATATAAATGTTTTTTTAATCATTTTTTTAAGCGGTCTGCAATGCTTGGATATGTGTGTGTCTGTTCCAAATGTTCAGCATATTTCCCAATATGCTGCAAACTGGCATGTGGGTAGGTTCCATGGTGTAGACAATGCAAAAAGTATAAAATATACATTTTCCTAACTTTTCTTTAAGCGTTTTGTTTTCCGTCTGCAATGATTGGATATATGTGTGTGTCTGTTTGAAATAGTCAAAATACTTCCCAAAATGCTAAAAACCTGAAATGTGGTATGCAAGTAGGTTCCACAGTGTAGACAATGTAAAAAGTATAAAATATAAATGTTTCACATTTTTCTTGTAAGCATTTTTTAAAGAGATCTGCAATGCTTGGATATGTGTGTTTGTGTGTCTGTTTGAAAATTTCAGCATACTTCCCAAGAGGCTACCAACAAGAAATGTGGCATGTGGGTAGGTTCCATGGAGTAGATATTGTAAAAAGTATTAAATAAATATTTTTCTAATTTCGTTTTTTTAAGCGGCCTGCAATGCTTGGATATGTGTGTGTGCCTGTTTGAAATGTTCAGCATACTTCCCAACATGCTTCAAACCTGAAATTTGGCATGTGGGTAGGTTCCATGGTGCAGACAATGTAAAAAGTATACAATGTAAATTTTTCTAAAAAAGAGATTTTAAACGGTCTGCAATGCTTACCTCTGCCAAATGACTCTTCATCCCGTAGTTCTATGTACATTGTTCCTAAAGTTCAGCAGTTTATTGTCGCTAAACATTCCACAATATCTGCGTTTTAGCTGTCATTAGCAGCACTAACCTTTGAAGTCATGCGGGTGACACAAAACAGTGTTTTTGAAGTCATGCGGGTGAAAGGAAATGGTTGATGTCTCTTCTAGGATATCCACAATGACGTTGTCCATCACATCGCGGAAAATCTATCATGATAATTACAGGAACTTCATTTCCCACAGAAGTTGATGAATGGATGCCACCTCAACAATACAAATATCATATGCTTCAGTCATACACGTACGGGTACAGCACTTCAAGCTTATATGCTTCAGCCCTAGGAATTACTGTGCAAAGCATGGGTACACCTCCTAGTTATGAGCTTTGATGTAGCTGATACCTGTGCTTCGGGGATTAAAGAATGAAAAGACATATAATAAAAATAGCTATCACATTGAAAATGAAACATTCATTTCGTACACCAGAAACAATGTATTTCAAAGTTGCATCTACTGCTAGCATGGCACCTTTCGGTCATTGCATTAACCCCATTCACTAGAAGATTCATCAACAGTCTGAAGGGGCTGTGTGACTATGCACGTTATACTGGTTTGAAAAATTGCAGTAGTGCCTTGTAATAAAGTTCTCGGAGTGGAGCTGCAGAGTTGTGCTGCAGTCTGAGTTACCTGAGCTCTACTCTTTTCCTTTCTTTGAACTGAGAGTCTGCTCTCCGTGTCTAAACCAGGAGGAGGAGTAGTCCAAGCCTCTCATAAGTGCTTATTAATCACAGTGCGGCTGCGGAGTTGGCCACGGAGTGGTGATGCAGTTTGAGCAGTCCGAGCGAACCAGGGTGTACACAGGGACGTGGTTTCTACAAGTCTCTGAAGGTACTTTTGATCACTGTTGTTTAACGGGTCCCGCTCCTCCCTGCCTCTCAACCTACAACTTCCTGAGAGGATTGCATGTTAAACATCTAATTCGGAAAAAGCATTGAAGTTACTGTCTTTTGGTTTGGGCGGGCTCCTCAAATACATGAAGCAGCGATAAAACAACCCGAAGTCCCTCTGCTTCTTGCATCATCAGTAAGTTGGGTCGGAATTTGATTTTGGTTCTGTGCTTTTAGAATATCGGAAAAACTCTCTATCATTTCGTAGAAGCCACAATCTGTATACACTGCTAAGTGAGTACTGCGGGCACAGAATCCTTTTGATTCACTCACTGTGTCTGGTTTCTCTGCTGCTTTTACTAAGAGAACTGCCTTTTCAACATGCAGACACTACAAACAGCAAACACGGCTAAGTGAAGACTGTGGGCGTGGAAGCCTGTGACTCACTCGCCATGTCTGGACTCTTTTCTGTATTCATGTAGAGACATGTTTATTTAGTAAACACGGCCAAGTGAAGACTGCGGGCGCTGAAGCCTTTGACTCACTCACCGTGATTGGATTCCCTGCCTCAATATCGCAGAGATCTGGTTTTCTTTTATATCAAAGTTTGATTACGTAAACATGGCTAATTGAGGACTGTGGTCGTTGAAGTCTTTGACTCACCCGCCCTGTTTTCGATAACCTCTGAATCTCAACATCAGGTGGTAACAACGGATAGGCTACGCTGTCTCCAAGGCAGACATTCTCTATAAACTGTGTTGGGTCCTGAATAAAATGTTGAAATCATATAATTTACGGAGCGCAGCCTCAGGAGAAGCTTCTGGTTTTATGGAACCCAAAATATTAATGGCTCCCACTGAAAATCCGAGGATAGTGACAAATTCGATTTTTAGATCATACAAAGCAAGCAGGGGTGGTAGATTCTATCCCCCACAGAGTGTCTATCCGAAAGATATCTAAAAAGCTACAAATTCGGGATTGGGAGAAACGCTGACCATGTTACCTAAAGCAATTCGCGTATCTACCCCAGCTGAACATCCTTTAAGAAACATCCTGAATACAAACTTAAACAACACACTGACGACAACAATGAAGACCACGATTGGTGATCATTTCCCAGTGGGAACAATGGAAAACTCTCCTGGCCAATGTGTTATACATCAAGATAAGGAACAAGTTTTGGCCCTCTCTTCAGAGGTTATTCCTGATCAGGTCCGGGAGAATATGAAAAGGGTGCTTGAGGGTAACTGGGAGGGGGACAACCAGCTCCCCATAGACTCATCTTATGAACTCATGCTATCTCGGCCCTTTGGGAAGAGATGGAGGGTGCCAAAACCTCCCAACTTCAATCTCTGCATTGCAGCACGGTCTCACCAGCAAAGGAAGAAGCTCCAAGGGTCACCAAACCCCAAGAGCTGGGGTCGCCTACAATAGAGGCTTCAAAGTTTGTATTAAGCTCCTTAGTAAAAGTTTTTAAAAAGTTGAAATCTGAAGTCCAGAAACACTCATGGATTCTCCTCGAGATCATGAAAGATCTGGAGTTAAAGGAAACTGCCATGGTCACGCTAAAATCATCTGTAAATTATTTAAAGGAAGAAATAGTGGCAGAATTCCGCACTCTGTCAAGGACCCAGACTGAAAAAATGGACCTGTTAACTAACCACTAGAACGGGGCAAACAAGGAACTGACTACTCTGAATCTAAAAACCAGAGAAGGCTTTTTTGATCATATTCAAAATAATTACCCAAACTGTAGGCAATTACCAATTGTCAGCCACTCCGAGAGTGATATGATTGATACTCCACTCTCTATGTCAGTAATGGAGGAATTCACTCAACTAGCACAATTAGCTGAGCAGGTTGAGCTCCCAGTAAGTATTGATGAAAATGGCGCAAATTATGTCTCATCTCCAAAGGGAACTGTACAGAAACTGCACAAGAAAACAAATTGAAGGACAAAGAAATGGAGAAAAAAAATGAATAGAGAGCAAAAGGAAAATCCTATAATGGAAAATAATAAACAAAGCAAATGAATAAAAAAAAACTTAGTCTGAATATGAATCGATTTAGAAAAAACTTGAAAGGAGTTGGTATTGAGGAAAACAAGAAAGAGAAGACAAAAGGTCTCAATCCTGGATGGGGCAAAAAACAGAAAAAAAAGATCGATCAGAAAGATACCCTCAAAGATCTGCCAGGACCCACACCTGAAGTTATAAAGTACACTGTGGGGTGTCAAACTGAGACAATTCAACCACCAAGAAAGATTGCACCGATCTTCCTGAATCTCAGGCAACAGCCTAAAACGAGGCCCCCGGATTTGAAAATTGCCCCCATTTTTTTGAAATCATATCAAGTAGCAAAGACTTTGGGGGTCATTGATCTGGAAGGTTTGGCTACAAAGAAACCCCCACAAACAGACATTTTGAGGCCAACTGAAGAGGAGAGTCAAAAACCCTTGGAGGGAGAAATCATGCAATATGGCAAATCTGACTAGAAGGAAGAGGTGTATGAAAATCGAAAGAGTGAATCTACTCTAAAATCAATTAGAGATAGTAAAGAACATGGTCCTCCATGCTTAAATAAACATCATCAAGAGCAAACCCAAGGGCTAAAAGTATTTCTTTCGAAGAATTCTGCTGATAAGCCCAAACAAATGCCCCTGAATCGATCAAGAATACTTACTGAAATAAAATTCATATCTAATTTAAAATACCTTTCATCTTCTGATATAGAGCGATTGAGTTTTCCTTACAGCCCTAATATGAATATTCCAGAACTGGTTTTGAAGTCAAGACTTTCTGATTTCAAGATCTTGACTGCAACCAGAAAAAATACCTCAAAACAAATTGAGTCAAATCAATTTGCGCCAACAGCATAATGCAGAGAGACCATCTTTTCCATCTTTTAATATGTGGGAAGTAGTTCCGGAAATTATATCCCAAGTCTTTCTTAAATTGAGTATATCGGAACAGAAACTCTAGTCAACCAAGGTATAAGATCTCTGAACTGGAACACAAGGGGCTAAAACTCTTTTACTGAGGATATTAAGAAATGGTACATCTTTCAAAATTTAGATTTAATTGTGTTTCATGAAACTCTACTATCTGATGCCCTGTGTTTTGATGGCTTCTCCTTAAATCAGCAGCTTGCTGTCAGCTGTGGAAGAGTCGACCAAGTGGTGGTTTGATCATCTCTTGCAGTAATGAGATTTTTCCAACGTCAATTCTGTTGATAAATGATGTTCAGGGTATTCTGGTGGTAAGAGTGCAAAGTAGAGGAAATAGGACTGGGGTGAACTGGATCGTAGTAAATATATACAACCCCTTTGATGCTCCCATTAATAGATTTTCTGAAAAATCAATCAGAGCTTTTGGTGGAGTATTCTGTACAATTTCCCTCAGATGATCTAATCATGATCGGAGACTTTAACTCCCAATGCATCACAACTAAATCCAAAAATTCTCTGTAGAAATATAAAAGCAGAAATGGGCATGTTTGGTGTAATTTCATGGCTGAGTGTGATCTATTTATGCTAAATTGTTACATTAAGGGAGATATCCCCAGTGCTCCTACATGACATAGGGGATTGTCTTTTTCGACGATCGACTATATCTTTGTATCAAAACGTATCTTTGATAAATGCACTGAATTTATTGTGACTGAGGGAAATCGAGATGACCATTGACCATTCTATACTGAAATCGGTCTTCAGGTTCCCACACAACCATCAGATACCCCTATTTACTCAAGAATTATTGGTAAATTTGGCGGGAAATAGATTGCTGAGGTTTGACAGGGGTGTGCAAACTTTGACAAATAAATTAGATAGCGTAATAAAATACTTTTCGCTTATCAATTATCGGAATACTGTAACCCTAGTAGTTTTGTTGAATTTCTTTGGGGCCTGAACCCCCCTGATGACCGTATTTCTAAACAATCTAAGAATCACAAACATTTTTTTGATATACAAATTCAGGAACATAAATGTTACATAAGACGTCAGAGGTCCTCACTAAAAAAAACTGTAAGAGACCCCCATCAATATGATGAAAAAAATAGAGCACTAAATAACAACTATAGAAATTGGTTGAGATCACATTGGTTTATGATGATAAAAGCTACCTGTGCAAGAAATTCTAGAAACTTCTGGACGATTGTTAATTCAATGAAGATATCCACTAACCAGCCACAAGATATCTTAATCCAGGAGCAGACTTGGATAGACCATTTCTCAAAAGTCTATGGTCCCTCAGACAGGCAGGAGCCCAAATTGGAAATAAACTCAAATTGGCTGTTAAATTATACAAACAAAGATATTGAAGCTCTGATAAAGAAATCATCAGCGTCCAGGACGGCTGTTGGCCCAAATAGACTGAGTAATACTACCTTGAAGCTAAATCCGGCACTCTGGGCTAGAGTCTTAAATATCTTGTTTGATAATATAATTAGCACTAAGAAAAATCCCTGAGTCGTGGAGAAACTCCATTACAATCCCCATCTACAAAATAGGGGATGGCCTGGCAGCAGAAAATTGTCGACCTTGTTCACTGCTAGATGCAGATGGCAAAATCTTCTCAGGTCTAATATTGGCTGAGTTGGAGAAATGGGCCGAGAGTAAAGGAATAATTCCAAAATAACAAACTGGATTCAGGAGGAGAATATCGACCTCTCTTAATACTCTAATTCTCAGCTGTCTTAGTACAGATTCCCTCCTAAAGGGTTGTACTCCTCTATTCGGAGCCTGGGTAGATCTCTCCCATGCTTTCGATACTATCAATAGGAATCATCTATGGAGGAAACAAAAAAACTGGGGCCTGCCGGATAATTTATTGTCCATCTTTATAGATCTTCACCAGAAGTCCTTGTTAAGAGTAAGAACATCTAGATTATGGACCCTCTCCAGCCTATAGCTGTAGAGAGAGGTGTACTTCAAAGATGCTTGATTGACCCATTTCTTTTCATCCTCTATTTATCAGACTTCTTTCATTGGTTGAAGGAGATTGGCTTGGTTGGTCCCAAAATTGGCAATACTAAAAGAAATTGGTTAGCCTATGCAGACGATATTGTGGTCCTAGATTATTCCCAAATTGGACTACAATGTTTATTAACAGCTCTGTCCGAGTATGCATTAGAACATGATCTAAAAATAAATGCAAATATATCAAAAATAATTATATTTAAGCATCCATTAAGGAAATTGAAATCGTTTAACTGTCAATTGGATAATTCATCAATACCAATTTATAAAGAAGTCACCTATCTGGGGTCTCAGATCACAGCTTTTCCAACCAAAGCCCACCTACTTTCCACCATTGACCTAAAGATCATGAATCTATGCTGTCAAATGAAGAAAATCCATTCACAATATTGTTCTCGATTCTTCCTGTCTTGAGGTTTTATATTTGAAAGGTGGTACCGATCATTCTGTTTGTCCTAGAGTCTAATTTACAAGCCTTCGATATGGATTGGGAAAAAATTGGGAATATCTGGAGAAAAACTCTTGTGCTCCCAAACTGCATACCTATTGCATGCATATGATATGAAATAGGTCTGATCTCATTGGGTGCATGGATGGAATGGAAATGGGTCGCCATGTGCAGCCTAATATTAGATCCTCCGAAATCATCTTTATATGAGGATGTGGCAGCATCAATGCGTAGTTCGACTAATCTGTTTGTTACCAATTTAAGATCAAAATGTAATGAAATATTGTTACAATCTTACAGTAGCATCGATACTTTGCAACAGAATCCGTTAAAAACAAAGGAATCCATCAAACGTATGGACTGGATAAGAACTATAGGTAAAGTGAGATCAGCAAAGCTCTCACCATCTATGACATCAACAGATAAACCTAGATCTTTCCTACCCTATTATCTGAAGAAATCTACGAATCCTAAAATTCAGATGGAATTTCAAAGATTCCCATTAAACCTTTTGTCAACTCTGGAAATCGTGCACATTAGAGACAAAGAAAATTATCCAACAGATATATGTGATAAATGTGACAAAACGGTTGAACAAACAGCCCACCATCTTCTGGCGAAGTGCTCAGGGACATGGTCTCAGAGACTACAAAGATTTCAAAGATTTGAACATGACCCCTGGTCGCTTGACTCTGCAATTTTTGGCAAAGATTAGCTTCAGGAAACAAAACTTTCCTTATGGCTGAGGTGGTTCTTCTTCTTAAAGAACTTAATATAACTGGAAAAAGGGAGTTGTAACTGTGAGTGGTTAGAAAGGCCAAAGAGTTTCTTTGAATGATGTGATTGTTTCTCTTTTTTTCAATTTTTTACTGTGATTTATGTTATTAATTATGATGTGTAAAAAAAATTCTTGTGTTTTTTGTTTTATTCTCTTTTTCATGTGTTAAAAGTCATGTTTTGTTTTTTATGGCTAATTACACTATAAAAAAAAATAACCTCTTCATATCATAGGACACGTGCATGATCACAAAATGGGTCTATGACATTACAGTGCTTGACATTTTAACAAATTCACATGTGGGTCTCGTGGCAGCGTACAGGCCTAAATCTTTCTACCCTGTGCCCTGGACCAGAGCCCCAGCTAACTTTGCAACATCTATGTCCCTATCTGGAACATATTCTCAGGAGTTTCTAAAGGAGTCCAGCCTGCTCCGGGCAACAGGTCAAACCACATGCAGGTTAGAGCTCCAGGACTGTAATTGTAGGGCCTTGGACCACTTCCCATTTGAATACATAGTGTGATATAGAAATGAATGGCAATACCAGATGGCTGGGCTGCTGTCTACGTCCTGTTGAACAATCGTTTGAAGGTTTCTTCCAGTTGAGTCCACAAGAAGACTGGCTGTGTTTGCTCAAACGTGTATGTGTGACTCAGTGTACACAGGTTACTAGAAAATATACCAACCTCTGCATTATAGAGAAGATGTGCCAGGCACCCCAAAGGCCATGCTGTCCAAATAACCTCCCAGATCAGCGCAAGAGCTGTGGGAGTCCTATAAAAAGACTTGTGATTCTGACCCTGAATTTGGGCACCAACTACAGATCCCAGGTGACTATCCTTAGCCAGTCACAAGTTCTGTAAGCTCCTTAAGGAGTCTCAGCTTCCTCCGGAGGTGTATGGTCTAGTGAGTCCCAGTTAGAGCTCCTGCAGGTGAAACTATAGGCTTTTCTCTGGCCTTGGGTTCTAGCCACCAACCCAAGCGATGTCCCAGTGGCAAGTTCCAGGTGCCCGAGAGCAGTCCCAGCATGCCTTCAAGTTAAAAGCTCTATTGCACCCTTATCAGAGCTCCTGAAGCCCCAAATGCACACTTAGGGTCATGTTAGCACATTTGTGGTGCTGCCTCTGGCCTTGGGCTCCAGCCAACACAACAAGGTGCTGGATCCTTCCGTGCACAAGCCCCAGGAGGAGTTCCAGCCTTCGCTAGAAGTGAAAGTATCAATGTGCAACAGTCATTCTCCGACTTCATATCCTGTATGATCTCTGCATCTTCATTCTGGCAGGTATTGTGTGCTTCCTCATGACGCCCTCACTCCATTGGGACATTTTTGGACTTTTGCCTCTGGCTGTTTTACTTTTGGAAGATACTTCCTTTTCTCTGTCCTCATTGCAGCAGATTTTTGAACTGTCAGTCTGCTTCCTGCCCTGCAAACATCAAGTCCCATCTCTTTTCACCAATAGGGAGTCTCTTTAAGTGCTGTTCCCAAGTTCGCCTGCAATTTCCAACCTCCTTTGGGTACTTGCCTGAACTATTGATGTTTAACATAGACATATGTCTATAACTGGTATTAACCATGTCACATTTTGTTTTGTTGTTACACCTAAGGTTTGAAGGATTACTGTGTCTTTTTGACTATCGTCCCCCATCACATGGTTGGTGGCTTTTTTCCTGATCCAACTGAGAGTTTGGGAGGGAGGTCGGTGAAGGCTATTGTTGTAGACATCATTGTATTGCGACTGACAATAACATCTTGCAGAAACTTGTTCACTATAATATATCATAAAATACCACAGCTCAGAATTGCACACACAATTAACATAGGGTCAGCACGCCTCCCACTGGGGTCCTGTGAGCAAAGTGCTCAGAGAGGTTTTGGGACTGTAGCTGCTGCTGAGGGCAAGGAGAGATTATATTGCCAGCTTTTTATCCCCCTCCACAACTTTCTAAGGAGAAAGAGAGTTTACACAGGCTTGACCCAAAAAGGGCTCTTAGCTTTTGCATATCAAGAATGTCAGCCATCAGACAGGATGACCAACTATTCATTGGTTACACTAGTCACAAATTAGGCCAAGCCGTGACAAAGCAGCACTCTCACGTTGAATCATTTTATGTATTTCAGAGTGTCATTCCATTGCTGGGAAGGATGTCCCTGAGAATTTAAGAGCCCATTTCATCAGGGGAGTGGCAACTACATCGGCTCCTCAAAGAAGTGTACCAGTGCAGGACATTTGCAATACCACAACATGGTCTTCACTCTATACTTTTTCAAAACATTACTGCTTAGACACACTGTCGGACCAGGATACTCACTCTGAAAGAGCTGTTCTGCACACTATAAATGTTCACAAAAATCCACTTCTCCCACCTCCATCTCCACAACTGCTATGCAAGTCTATCTATGTAAGATGAGGAATCTGTGGGAGGACACAATCCATTAGAAGAACAAATTACTTAACCCTGGTAATGTTCTTTCTGATGGATATTCCTCCCACAGATTTCCCATCATCCTTTCAACTTACTCTTCAGACTCTGGACACATTTGTGTTTACTTCTCTCTTTCACGCCCATGCAGCTTGTTTAATTCCTAAAGGCGGCTGAGCAGAAAGAGGGAAAAACTAGGAACTGAGGCAACGGGCACAGTGCGTGCTATTTATACTATAATCAACGTACCATCCAGATGCAGAAATGGTAACCGTTGAGGGGAATTAACCAAATGGAACCACACCATGCCACCACAGCAATAAACACAGATAGGACAATGGAACAGACACTCATAAGCATGACAGAAATTAGATCAAACTCTAAAACAAGACAAAAATCTTTATACCTGACACCATACCTCGCGACAGACCACCCACCAGAGCAATTTTCAACCACCAACAATGCCAGACACTTCAGCAAGATACCATGACCCCACAGGAAAAGAGCAGAAATGTCCAGAAGGAGTAAGAGTGAAAATGACACCTTCACTCCATATTTCACCAAAACTCTAGGAAACCACCCGCAATGGCAACAAGATACAGAAGAGGAACCAGAAGAAGTCAGGAACCCAATACGAAAACCAGTTGATCCATTCAATGACACAACAGACCCTACTGAACACACACCACATCCTGAGAGTAACGAGGAAACTCGCCAACAAGACCACTCTATAGATGAAACCAAGAACAAAACAAGGCACTATTCAAATAAATACACTGCAATCGAATCAACGCAAGATCAATGTCAAACACGCCAAATAGATCTATGATCTACTCTTTACGATGGTCGAATCGACACCTATTCATCACAGAAACCTGGTTAGATGTCAACTACAAAATCACACTATACGGCTGTCTACCTGACAACTTCAAATGCACACAGGTAAACTGAAATGGAAGAAGAGAAGGAGGATGTGCAGTAGCCTAGAAAGAACACCTGAAAATAATAACAGCTGACCTACAGAACATGAGAAACTGTGAACTCCTCGTCCTTCTCCTGACAGCAGACTCAAAAACAAACTTCACATTCATACTCGTCTGTAGACCACCGACCTACGACACCCCCTTTGTAGACACCTGCATAGAAGCCATCATGAACCTGGCAATCAAACATGATCACCTGATAATCCTTGGGGACTTCAACATATGGTTTGAAGAAGCGCATGCAAACTTCACAAAAGTCACTAATCAAGCAGCTTGAGACAATGAAACTATGCCACATGGTGAAAGGAGCAACACACATGGCTTGACACACTCTCAACACAATCTTCGTGAACAAGAAACTGATTTCATCTGAGCTACCAATTCAATTACTATTGAGTGACCACCTCATCATACCTTTCGTGATACAACTACCATCTAAAGCACCCAAACAGCCCGAAAGGTTCCCCCCAATCTGGGAAAGAAACTGGAATATTGAAAGCAGTAACTTAAAGAACAACTGGAATCCTTGAAACCATTGACTGCAACTGTGGATGGAACTGACCTAGATGAAAAAGCAAACCTAATCCAAAACTGAATCACTGAAACAATAGACAGCATCTTCCCGGAAAAGCCCTTCTTCCCATCACAAAAGAAAGCAGTAGCAAGATAGTTTAATCCCCACCACAACACAATGAGAAAAAAACGGAAACTTGAACTTGAATGTTTGAAAACCATAACCAAGCCAAAAGAATAAATTATCAAAAATAGATCTGAGCATACAAAAAGGAGATTCTCAAAGCCAAAATGAAATACTACGACGGCCGAATCACAAAAACCACCAACACCCAGAAAGAACTATTCAACATCGTAAATGGCATGAGAAATCCCCCTGGATGCAATAACACAACGGTGCCCTCACAAAAACTATGCGATGGTCTTGCAGACCACTTTACAAATATAATCACAGACATACATCAGATCATACAAAGTAGACCAATCAACCAGACCATGCGCCATCCCCTACCTACACTGAAACCACAGAAAAAGCTTCACCCAAATGTCAAGAGAGGAATTCCTCAAGCTGGTGAAACAAAGCATCAAAGCAGGCTCCCTAATGGATCCTTTCCCACCTGACATCTATAAATCAATCCTTACACAGGTAACACCATCGGAATGCCACATAAACCTTTTCAACCTATCACTCTCAACAGGCAGAGTATCCCAGGCTTTCAAATCTGCATACATCAAACCACTTCCCAAGGATAAAATGCGCAACGTGGAAGACCTCTTTAACTACAGACCGTTATAAAACATTCCCTATCGAGCAAAACTATTAGAGACCTATGTCTATGAACAAACACTAGAACACGTAGAAAACCACCAACTATTAGACCAGGCACAAGTCGGCTTCAGGCCCATGAGATGGACTGGGACAGCACTTCTTTCTATTTGGGATGACCTAAAGACCAATGCTGTTTCCAACACAAACTCTGCACTGATAATACTCAACCTCTCCTCAGTTTCGACACAGGCAGCCACAACATTCTCATTTAGAGACTGGAAGAAATAGAGTGACCGACACAGTGCTGCTCTGGATTAAATCTTTCTTATCTGAAAAAACAGAAACAATATGGATAAAAGCATTCAAATTCGCACCACGGGACAGCACCTGTGGAGTACCACAAGGATCCTCCCTATCCCGACTTCTCTTCAACATCTACATGACTACATTCATCAACCTCATCTAAAGACACAGCTTCACTTGCTACAACTACATAGATGACACCCAAATCATCTACAAAATCGAAGATGTCCAAGAGGAGAAAACAATGCTAATAGGCTGTCTCAAAGAACTCTACAGATGGATGAACACTAACAGCGTAAAAATTAGCACGGGCAAGACAGAAATGATTATATCCAAAATCCAAGGAAGCAACCAGTACATCCCATGGCCCACGGAACTAGGAACAGCACTCACACTATCCAGAATAGCCAAAAACCTTGGAATCCTAATGTACAATGAGTTAACCTTAGAACCACAATTAAACGCGATAATAAACAAATGCTTCTTCCACCTACACACGATCAAAAGCATTCTACCATTCCTCTCCTTCACGCACAAAACACTCCCTCATCATGTCCAGGATAGACTATGTGAACTGCCTATACCTCAGAATGCCGGATTGTTTATTGAAGAAACTGCAACATATCAACATATACAGAATGCAGCTGCCAGACTTCTCAAAATCTCAGGAAGGCACCACATTACTCCAGCGCTAAAGATGCTACTTTGGTTGCCAGTCAAAAAACGTATTACATTCAAAGCCATGTGAATATCACACAGAGCAATCCATGGCCAGGAAGCAGAATTTATACAAAAGGAAATCACCATTTGCCAGCCGACCTGAACACTCAGATCCAGCAACGACATCCGCCTGGAACCTAAACCATACACGAGGAAAGGACTCAGTGGATCAGCCTTCTCTTGCCGTTAAACTTTGGAACTCCCTCCCCAGAGAAATACGACCCATGAAGGACAATCGAAAATTCAGGAAACCTCTAAAAACATGGCTCTTCAACTCAGAATGTGACGCAAAAGAATAAGCAACACCCACACCCCATGGAATGAACACACAAGTTTAAAGATGAGAGAATAGGCCAATACATGGCCAAGGGCAGGGAAGTAGAGAGGCCTCGAAATGGGAGTGAGACTCAGGTGCACCCGTTCCCATAGAGGGCCCTACCGGAAAACAAAGGAGAGAGATGGTACCAACCTAATTGAACCACAGCCAGAGGGCATTAGAATTAAAGGGGAAAGAGTGGCAAAGGAACAGATAGACCTCAAGGCCCAGGAAGTGAAAGGGCACAGGGACGAGGTGCCCCCTCCTCAATGGGCCCTTGGAGGCAATGGTTGCTGCACACAGGGTTGTGTCAGGGAGTAAATAGATGTTGACACCTATTAGTCTAAACACAGAGGTGGAGAAGGTATCACCACCAAAATAGCCCTGTTAACGATCCACACCTCTGCACAAAATATAGGAGTGGGAACTGTCGCACACCAAAATGTACAACACTGCTAAGGATAAGGATCACAGGGGGCAAAAATTGAGGGAGTATGGTAAGGTTTCACCACTAACCAACTCCACTAAAAAACACATCCCTCTGAATACACCTCTCAAACTCTAAACTACACACCACCATACCTCTACAGCACAACAGACCGCATGCACGTCACTACACCACAAAAATGAAACATACTACACATAGCCTCGCACAACAGCTCATGACGGCTACCGACCGAAAATTCACACCTATGCTCAGCGAACGGTGTAAACTGAACTGAAGCTGCCAACAGCACATCCCAACTCTCTTGCTCTTTTTTCCTGATCAGCCCTACTAATTTACCCCCACACCTTACCCTCTTGCTGTACAGATACACCAGAGCGGCAGTGGAACATGCAGGTGGTGATAATGTGCGGCATAAAAATACTTTAACATAGCACTCAGATGACAGATTTTGGTTAAGCTCATAATGATACAGGCTGATGAAATATTGCTGTAATCATTTGATCGAGGAGATCAGAGCTTTTCCTACCAGCACGTGTTCAAAGCAAACAAAGTATAAAGTTAATGGAATGGGTTAGAGGTTTAGGACATTTCCTGCTGGTGATGCACAAAGAGAGCAAAGTGTCCAGATGACTAATCGAGTGAACCTGGCTGTTTTCAAAAACAAAAGAATAACTGAATAAACTCTTTGTTTGCAGCTGACAAATAAATTGTCATTTTAAAAAAAAGAACACTTAGGGTCTCATTACGAAAGCAGTGTCATGGTAAATCAATAGTGGCAGTAATTCTATTGCCAGCAATTCTTTAGTTTTGGCATTGAAGTGGAGGATTTATTTCCAGCAAGATGCTGGAGTTATATCTCCCACTTTAAAGCCAAACATTGGTGCAATTACCATGGTGGAATTTCCACTGGTGGTAATTCCAGAAAAATCAGTTCTTTGGATTCCAAAAATAGGGCTTAACCCTACCCTACCACCTCTTGTAATCCGGTAGTAATGCCACGGGACTCTGTGGCAGTAACAGTAAGGGATTTGGGTTGTAATTCAGTAGTTTTACTGCTGAATTACTACCAAACTCATAATGGGGACCTTAGTGCCACAATAACAAAAACTGTATCAAACAGAAAATGCACAGACAATGCATTTTGTACTTGCATTACTTTGCTTTTCCACAGTCTGAGCTGCAGCACATATTGCACATATGTGTTTCAGGAGCATGTGTGGAACTCCCTACACCCACATGAATGATGGGAGTGAATTTCATCATGATGAGCCCTTTACGGTCCTTTCATTGTGAAATGTATAAATAAAGAAAAAAGCATTTCCATCTCTGTTTGAGGGATAGCAACGTAGGTGAGACAGCACCAGTTCATGCTCAAATGACCATGTGATGCATTGCACTCCTGCTGGGTTCTGTTTCATAAGGGCAGATGTTGATGTGTTTGTTTTATGTACATTTTATTCCACATCCCATTCCTGAATTTGAGGTGGAAGTAAAATGTATATATATGCAAAAGGGATGAAATAATTAGTCCGAATGTGCAAATCTATGATGAAAGAATTCAAAATAACAATGAATATAGCACATCTTGTTGGGGCACAAGCCATGAGTAGCACTAGCGCATTTGGTCACTTGCGCCAATAGTTTTGAGAATTGGCCTCTTACTGTAGCTATAATGGATGTGTTTTCCCCAGGTACAGAGCTCATAGCATTGCAGTGCTCCCTGGCTAAAGGGTATTGCATCAGAGTATACATCATAAATGCTCCACATGTGACTGACTCTTCCACTCTTCTGAGGTCATTCACCTGTAGCCATGGATTCTCCCTATTATCAAATACATAAGGTGATAGTAGTCCTTAAGGAAGCAAACTTGGTAAGATGAAACTCCTAATGCATGACTTTCACTTCCCCAGCCCCATAGGCTTTTTAGGGTTCTGGGTTTGTTATGAATTCCCTATATTGTAATGCTATTAAACTCAATATTACTGAATGCATTAACCCCTGAAAGATGAAAAGAAGATCCGGTCCTATGACTGACTCCACTGGTCTGAGATTTAATCTTACAAGTTCAACTTTACACATTTGATCAACTTCCGAAGGTAGGTCGCAAGGCTGAATAACTCAGATTCAAACGTGGGACCGACCGACATTGATCTCTACAAGAGGTCAATTAAATCTTACTGCAGAGTTTAATGTGCAGTCCTACTTAGCTAACATTCACAGATGCACAGGACTTCATTTCCTCTTGATAACTCCACCCCAGCACCCAGCCTCACCCACACCCTTCCTTTTCCTGAACCATTCTCTCCCTTCCTCTCTCTTTTTAAGTTATTGTGGTTATGTTATTTTCCCACAAAATTAGTCTGAACCTTCTCAAACTTCTCTGGCACTTCCATTAAGATTCATGGATCTTAAAGGAGGTTTTGGCAGATTTGTGCTGAAAGAAAAATCTGCAGGAACCAGTACACCCTGCGCAGATTCAAACTTCTGATCTTTTATCCTTCTATATCCCCATGACAGGTGCTCTTTTGCTCCTGAAAGGAAGTGCATCCTCTGTATGTCTGGTTTTCAAATCCCTCCAAAACAGGCCCCCCCTTGCCTCGAAAGTCCCCCGACAAGACATGACATCTCGCTCCTTATGTGTCAATTCAGGCCTCACATTATTTCTAATTTTGTAATCTATGTACATCTGCCTTTCAAATGTAAACGTTTAAATGTGATGTCCCTTCACACAACCTCATCTGCTGCCCTCGTCATTGGGTTCTTATTACTTTCTCACTAGTCATGCTTGTTGATTGTAAAGTGCAAAGCAATGGGACTGGTCTGACTGCAATAGGAGTTCTTTATAAATGATGTATTGTCAACGCACTAAGACTTTCTCATAAAAACAAATAATGCATTGTGAAAAAAGCGGTAACAGATGTTGAACACAAAAAAAAATACAAATACTGGCAATCAAATATCAAAGATTTGCAGTTGTGACTTGGTTGCATTGTTAGAAATATCTAAAAAACTATTTACAAAATGTTTTAAAATGTTTATATTAGTTATAATGTATAATTTTTAAAAGGAAGCAATCATTACTTTAATAATTTAGAAAGTACTGTCAAATGTACCTTTCATGATAGAGTTAGGGGGGAAATGTTTTTAAGACCCCTGTGCATCCAGATCTGGTTCAAAACCACCCGCCTCTCCTACAAGGTAACCACAGCCAGTGTGCCAGCCTGCCTGACGGCCCAACTAAAGACATCATGCAGCACATGGTTCTCTCGCAGTAAGGCCATCACCAATCTGGAAACTAGACTGGCTCTGGTCTTCTGGAACTCCAATCCAGTGCCAATCCGGAGTGCTCCAGGTCTCCTTCAGTTTAAGGAAAGTACTGGAGACCTGGCTCTTCAAACAACACATTTTTCTAACCTAGATTCTGGCTATTTTGTGCAGGGCCCCATCTGTATATTGTACTGTGATAGTTATTAGTAATGATTACTTGACTTGTTAAATTCTCGCTATCAATTTTTTGTTCTACGGCCTGTACAGTTCTCTGTTGCTCCTGATCTCGGTTTGGGCTATACATATTTCAAAATATGTTTTTATTATTAGTAGTAATAATAACAATAATAACAATAATAATACATGATTTAGGAATTTTCAATTGTTAAAATTATTCCATTATTAAAGAAAATGTAATTGTTATTGGATTACATCTAAAGCTTTTAGAAGATTTTTTTATAAAAATCTTTTAGAGTTGAATAGGTTTGATATGATATTCTTTAAGTTGTAATCTTTGGTTAAACAATTTAGGAAACGTTTTAATTTTTTTAAAAAAATTTTACAATTAAAATAAGATAAAAAAGATACAGTCTGTCAGTTGTTTACAAATTGGAATTGTTGGAACATATCTACATTTTATTTAGCATGTTTTTAAAAAGACATTTTTTAAAAAGGTGTCTTAAGAGTTTGAAAAGTTTCAAATGCCTGCTGAACTATTTTTATCCTGAGCGTTTACAATATGACTTAATTGGAGCACTGCACTGAAAGCAGGCCTGGGTGAAGTTTCTGCAACAAACCAAAATATCCCAAATTTTGGGTAATTCAAACACAGATTATTATCATTATTATTATTGTATGTATTGAGAGTGGACCTAGCTTCAAGAGGTATACAAAGGTATGCAACAATACAGATACATAACAAAGTGTGTCACAAAGGTATGCGAAAGCAGAGATGCATAACGGAGTGCTTTTCAGAGGTAACAACAGAACAGAAATACAGCGGGAGGTGGGATACAGAGGGGCGCAGAAGAGGGGTACAGCTGTACCAGGTGTCGGGGATGAGATGGGGCATCTAGCGAGTCTGGTGGCACGAGGGCCATTTGATGGCCTAGTTGTTGAACCAAAGAGATTCCTTGAAGAGGTCAGTCTTGAGTTCTTTTCTGAATTGTAGGAGTGTGGGCTGAGTCTGATGTGACTGAGAGGAGGTTCCTTAGTCTTGGGGCATAGGCAGAAAAGGCTTTTTTTCGGGTCCTTTCATTTTTGCAGAGGCAGATTTCAAGTCTGCGTGTGTCCTGGCTTTGGTGGTGCGCTGTCTGCCGGAGATGCTGAGTTTCTCAGCCAAAATAGCTGGGTGACATGAATGTGACTGCCTTATAGATGATGCAGCCAGATTTGAAGGTGATTTGGGCATGCCCTGGGAGCCAGTGTAGGTCGATGAGAGCTGGGGTGATATGGTCTTATCTATGTAGTCCGTTGATGAGGCATGCAGCCACGTGTAGGACATTTCTCATGGGCCCAAGGCAGGCTAACGGGAGGACTTCAAGGAGTGCATTGCCCCATCCAGGTGGGATAGGACCAGTGCTTGAACAGTGGATCTGAAGCTGTCCGGAGGGAGGAAGGGCTTGGCTTTCTACAGGAGGGAGAGCTGATACCAAGCTGTCTGAGTTTTCTCAGCTATGTGTGTCTTGAAGGAGAGGTGTTTGTCGATTTGCAACCTGAGGTACTTGACACAGGAGGGGAGCTCAGGTGTGAAGGCATCAGAGTTTAAGGTTGATAGCCAGGTCTGTATGTCTGAGTGTTCAGTGTTGTTGGTGAGGAGTAGGAATTCGATCTTTGAGGGGCTTAGCTTAAAGTATGCACTGGACATCCAAGATTGGATCAAAGAGAGGCAGGTTTTGAGGCTTTGATGTCCTTGATGGAGTCGATCTTATATTATAGCTGTGTGTCTTCTGCATGTTGGTGGATGTGGATGTTGTATGTGGCTAGAAGGACGGTAGATGCAGATGTAGAGCCTGCAGAGGCTGTAGTATTAATGGATGCTCGCACTAACCTGTACATAGCCTCTTTGTGAAACAGAGGTCCTATTGAACATCACATTGCACACCACATCATTACGTGGCATCCAGAACTTCACCAGCAGCAACACCACCAGCGCCATCATGCTCATGTGAGTCCGGCCTCTGCGCTGCAAGCCCACTATGAAAGTCAAAGGTGTGGAAGTCCTTCATAGAAAATAAAACTGAAAACGAGGGCTGCTGGACAACAAGATTTGGGGTTTGGGATGTTACCATACTAAAGTGCACTCAAAAGGGGTTACTTAAAGTTTCAAGTTAAGATAGCCAACATTGTTTCTTGAGGTCTGAAATGTGCTTTTACTAGGATTTAGAAGAAGAGCTAATTGAGTGTATCTTCAAGGCGCTGGTGTTACTGCCACTTCGATTTTGCTCTTCTGTTAGATTGATTTATCACTTTCATTTCCATTAAGATCTTTTGTATTGGTGGTACAAGGTCAATCTCATTTGTCAATAGAGACAGTGGACCACGGGCAAAATCCAAATTAGCTCAGTCAGTGATTGAGCATAAAAGCTATGTTGTGCATTATTATGGCTCTTCTGAATAGAAGAATTTGGGAGAGTTGTGGTGTATCTTTTAGCGTTCATGGGTGATTCTGTAATAACCACTTCCAGGCAGTTTGTGTTTGATCAAAATACTTGAAACAGTCTGTGCTTCACTGTATGACTCTTCTTCCTTCCGTTTCATCGGCTGGACCAATTCTCCTAGTTAAAGCTCCCAATTCGCAGGACTTGAGAGAACAAAGTGGGGGTGAATTGGGGTGGAGCAATTGATAAAAAGAGACTGGCTAAAAATATGCAGAATTGTGGTAGATACGAAAATTGGATTTGCGATACTCTCATAGTGAATCATACACCACTTAAACTGGGCGCCCTTGAGAATGAAAGAATGCAAACTATTGCCATCTGACGTATGGTGGACGTGCAAGACTGGAAACGGTACTCACACTTGAAAATGTTCTGGGAATATGGTAAAGTTATACAATATTGAAATGACCTTCTACAGCATATTGAACTGATTGCAAGTTCTGTAGTTCTGCATGCGCCAACACTGTGTGCTAGACTTATTTCCATTGTACCAGCTCCTCTCTTATGACATCAAATCTTGTATATCCAGAGTTCTAATACTAGCAAAGAAGCCAAATGTAAGGAAATGGAAAAGTAAATGAACTCTGATGTGAAGTCTGGACTCGGGAGGTGATACTTTTATCAGCAAGAGAAAAAGATTAAATATGTATCTGCACTATTGAATTACTGCTCAGTTTCTAAGATGCTGTTCGATTTGGCTCGCTGTGTTGTCGCTTCCCACATCACCCACCTCCTTCCCCACGCCTTGTGGTGTTTCTACAGGAAAATAAATTTGACTTATATGGCCTAGTAACTCATGTGTTGTAGATAAGGTGATATATGGAACTTGGTGTAATTGGTTTGTGAAAACAATTGTTATATTAACGTACTTTGGCGATTCTTTACAAAAATGCAAGAACTAGTTGCATCTACTGATTTAAAATGAGTACCAATTTGAGATAAGATCTGATAGGTTATTTATAACACGCTTAATGCCCAGAGGTTTCTAAGCGAAGACCAGGACAATCGAACCTGTGGCAAGACGAGTATGTTGCCCCTGAGCTATCGTCCCGAGACAAACCTGGTAGAAAAGAAGCATCCACAATCTGTGACTGATGATTAGTGTGGTGTCTATACATAAATGAAAATATAACCATCTACCTTAACATGCACAACAATCATAGTATTGTTGTCCAGCTGGTTGAGCGTCCCGTGCAGAGATGTGTACATGAGCTGGAGGTCAAGTGTTGCAATCTTGATCCCTCATTCTGAATGAGTTGGGTGGAGGAGAAAACCACAGAAAAAGTCTTCAGCATTAACTGCATCTGCCCCGTATTGATGGGACCAAAGTGGGTCTCTCACCCTCTGTGGGATTCACTTTTGGGAAAGCTAAACCAGAGTTCCATTGCAGACATCTCGCACCATGTGGGGGATCCTCGGGTGGATCTGCGGGAGGTTGACTGGCTGTACTTCTGTAACTTGTGTCCAATTTTCCTTTGCTGGAAAGACACGGGCATAGTTTACAGAAATGAATGGTGCAGAGATAGCCACTGTGTTCCTCAAAGCAGCCACCGCGGCAGATCTCAGCCATGCACATTCGCCGACAGCATCTATCCCTCCTGAGTCACCTAACCCACCAGTGTACGCCATGGGAGTAGGGGATCCCACACGTTTTCATGGCTTCCACTGTACGGTGCAGTGAACCCTCAGACTAAGGGTGAAGGATCCTGACAGTTCAGACGTGTGAGTGTTTGGAGCGTTTCACCCCCATTCAGCGGCCTTGAATTTAATGATGCCTTACTAGCTTGTTCCATGGTTTTCTACAGCACCTGCTGCATTTAGGCTGAGGTCTATAGGGTTTAGTCCTTCCGAGTTTTATAAAGCAATTGGCATTTCTGCATGTTGCATAATGGTCACACTGATTAATGGCATGGGGAGAAGAACTATTGCTTGGAACCTGATTGTGATAGGAACAGATTCTAGCCCCATACACCTACACAAGCATATGATTCCACACACTATTATCTTCTAGATCCAATCCCCTAGTCTTATTATGGGAGCACAGAAAAAGGTGGATGCCTGTCTGCTGGGTGACACACTAAAGCAACTGGCATTTCTTACCCATAAACATTGGAGGAGTATTTATGATGACATTCATCACCTGCCATTTTAGGGCAGCAGTATATCTTCGAATTTCTTGCCACACAATGGTAGTCTTTGCGGCACTCTGAAGGCCAATAAAACCCGTAAAACTCCTCCTCGCTATTGTCGTGTAACATCACTCCTTTATTCAAACACATGTTTAAAAGAGATCCCCTGGTGCTCAACGCTGTATTTGAGATTTTCTGCTAGTTTTTCTTTTGTTCACATCATTTCCCGTTCTTAAGCAATATTGATGTTTAATTTCCCATTTGTTGCACTGTCCCGGGTCATTTGGGCCTGGAGGGCAGGACTGGCGCAGTATCTAAAACCTGAAAGAAGACTGCCTGAAAAATCGACAGAGTGGGGACTACATTCCAGAAGTGCTTTTCAGAATTGCTAAGAGGCCTGTGAGATGTACATACCCAGATTCGGACTGGGACATAAAATCAGATCAGGCACCATTGAAACAATTACACAACAAAATTCATTACTACACAACGGTTCCATGTGTTAATATCCGTGCAAAAATCTCGCCTTATTTTTGCAGCAATATTAAGGCATGGAATCTGCGGGGGACACCCCCGCAACCCAAGCATTATTTTTAAAGGAGCGGGGGACACCCCCGCAGCCCCTTCTCCCAAAAAAACCCAAAAATATCGCCTATGGCCGTTCCAGACGACCATATATACAGCAATATTTTTGGTGGGGATAATATGTAGTGACTCCTACACAAGTGGGTGTTTTTAGTAAAATATGTTACAAATAAAGTGTTTAAAAACATATTTGCTTAGTAACATTGGTTAAGACTACTGTAGTAAGTTATAAAAGTGGCCCAGGCTAGCGTAAAAATGCACTCCTGCTAGAATCATGGGTTGGCCATTTGGGAATTGCCCTATTTTCCTAGAGGCCAGTCCGAGCCTGTTCAAACCACCACACAGCAGAGGCGTTTCAGTCATCAGCAGTTTGCATTCTGGTCCTCGTTTTTCTTTCCAATGATGAAGGCAGGTCTGTGAGGCAGCGTGACATGTCACATCTCGAGATATGTCTAAACAGTAGGCTGAACTGGATTAACATAAACAAGACACCTATTTGTTTCATTGCTTGAAACAGGCATTCAATGTGCATGATAGTAATAAAATCAGGGCAAATCCAGGGGGTGAGCGAAATTTCTACCTGCAAAGCAAAAAGTGTGCAATTCGCACTTGAATCCGCTCCGCTTCCAACCGTTCTGTGAAATCCACATGACGGTTCCACTGACACTGAAATTCCACCCGTTTTTGTACTGTTTTGTGCAGAGCATAGTGTTTCATTCCCATGTTCCTTTCATGTAGTTCGACAGGAAACTTTGCACAGGTCTTTTCTTTCTATCTGTGCATGTTTTGTGGAGGGAAATGGACACAGGCCCTTTAAATAGAAGCGAAAGGGAAAGAGGAAGAGGGGCGGGGCGGGAGGAGGAGGGGAAGCGGTAAAGTTGGGGGCGGCAGTTACTAGAAAATAAAGTTGGAGTTCAGACGTGTGATGGTGTCCGTGTCTTATTTAAGGTTACTAAACCCGTAACAACTGGCGACGAGCAAGGAGGGACCCCGCCTGTGGAAGCAACCGGAGTCAAGGAGGGACGCGGCGCCAACTGCGGCGAGCAGAGGATTAAAGCTGGTGAGGAGAATCCGGCGAGAGACGGCACAAGCAGTGTAAAGAAGACTGGGACGTGTGCCGAGCTGCAGAGTCACAGAGGGACCCAGCAGTGTCGCGCCAACGCCGGAAAGGAGATCCAGTGGTCAGAGAGGCGTGGTGAGCAGTGGTGTCGGAGAGGGACCCAGCGCCACCCGCGACGTGCCATAGCCAGTGTGAAAATCCAGCACGTCGGCCGCATATAAGGAACGGGAGACACGTGGAGAGACGTTGGAGGCGAGGAGGGGCTCCAGCGAGACGCCGAGCAACACCGCCAATGAGGAGAACGAAGAAGGGACGGCAGTACGCCACCCCAGAAGACCCGAAGGTACGAAACGAACGAAGGGAAACGCACCCGCCCACATAGCATACGCTCCAGAGAGGGGAGACAAAGGCACGCGCCAGTGACCATTATAAGCCACTTGAAAGAAAGGACTCTGAGGCACTCGCCAGTGATAGCCATAAGCCACTTGAAAGCGAGGAATCATAGGCACACAACAGTGCCAAGCCACTTGAAGCGAGGAATCATAGGCACACAACAGTGCCAAGCCACTTGATTGAAAGTGAGGCAGCGTAGGCACACACCAGTGCCACACTACTTGAAAACGAGGAGTCATAGGCACACACCAGTGCCAAGCCACTTGAAAGCGAGGAGTCATAAGCACACACTAGTGCCACACCACTTGAAAACGAGGAGTCATAGGCACACACCACTGCCAAGCCACTTGAAAGCGAGGAGTCATAGGCACACACCAGTGTCAAACCACTTGAAAACGAGGTCGCATTGCCACAACCACGCCTGAGCACCAGTAGACATGTCACAATCTGGGAGCGCAGCAGTAGACACCACAGCACCTGCCATTCCCGGTGTGACTGCCACCAACCCGGTCTCCTTCCTACACCACCCAAACCCGTTCTCGCTAGAACCGCAAGAAAACCAGGGACAAAGATGCCAAGACTGGATGGACGAGTTTGATGAATTTATGAGGGCGGTTGCAAACCAAGATGCCCCAAACAAACTAGACATCTTCACAAATCTGGTGGGGAAAGACATAAAGAGTGTCATCAAGACCATCCCGATAGCAGAAAGGAACACATACCAAAAACTCATTGAAGCCATCAACAGTTGCCTAGAAGTTGTCCCAAACAGAGACTATGAGCGCTACATCTTCAATCAGTGCACCCAGCTGCCCCAGGAAACAATCGGCCAGTTCATACTACGCCTACAAAGGAAAATCACATTTTGCGACTTCGCCAACTTTAACAACGACAAAGCCATCCGCCTGAGAGTCATAGAAGGATGTATGTCATCAATATTACGCAAACATCTACTGAAAAAACTGCTACCTTTGAAAGAGATAGCTGAACTGGCCAGAGTGTACGAAAGAGTGGACGTCCAAGCTGCCCACATAGAGAACCCGCAGAAGATAGACTCTATCGCGGCCATCACCACCAGTCAACAAGCCACCGATACAACAACACATACAGACAAGTCCAGTGGAATAACGCAAGACGCCCACCACCAGAAAGACAATGCTACCGGTGCGGGTTTGAATTCCCACACAAGAGCCAACCCCCCGCAATAGGACAAATGCATGAGGTGTGGCCAAGAGAACCACTTTCAGAGCATGTGCCGGGAGAAGACACCCCCACTACCAGCATACCGGCCACCCAACCAACAAGCAACTGCGAGGAGATTCGAGGTGCTGAGACCCTTCAACCCAAGACCATACCCAGAACAAGAGTATACCAAGCCCGCCACCAACTCCAGGTCAGCGAGCAATGCCGGGTTCATCAGAGCGGTAGAGAACCTACAGGTGGACCAGGCAGACAAGACATATGCCAACCAAGAACAAATATACCACATGCATGCATATCCCGAAGAAGAACGCCAAAGGGAGGATGTCACCCAAGACCAACACGACACAGCCCTACACCAGGTCTGCCACATCCTCCATGACGCCGGACTCACACTCAACAGCCAGAAGTGCGAAATCAAAACACGCACCCTATGCTTCTTTGGCCGCAATTTTTTGGACCAAGGCATCAAGGCAAATCCAGCCAAGATTCGCACAATAACGAACTTGCCCAGTCCAAAGGACATCTCCAAACTCCGCTCATTCCTCGGCATGGCGGGGTACTGCGCTCGCTACCTCCCACAATACGCCTCACTCACGTGCCCACTACGGCAGCTACTGAAAAAAGACCAACCCTTCCTGTGGACAGACCAATGCCAATAGGCCTTCTCCACCATAAAACGAGAGCTGGCGGCCAATCGTCAACTGGCGTATTTCAATCCACAATGGCAGACCGAAATCACTGTAGACACCAGTCCAGTGGGGCTAGGTGCAATTCTGGCTCAAACGGATCCACAAAACAGCGCCAAAACCCACATCATAGCGTACGCCAGCCGTGCGCTCAACACCACCGAACAAACATACTCGCAGGCAGAGCGGGAAAGCCTGGCAGCCGTATGGGTGTGCGAGAAGTTCCACCATTTCGTCATCGGACAAACATTCACCCTCATAACAGACCACCAGGCACTGCTGGCCCTCTTTGGCAAGCCAAGAATCAAAATGCCTCCACGCATCGAACGATGGGGCATCCGCCTCCAGGAATATGACTATACCATCATCCACAAACCTGGGGGCGATGCGAACCCAGCTGACTATCTGTCACGACACCCAGAAGGAGCGTCCGACACCACAATGCAGGGAGAAGCCGATGGATACATCGCATACCTGTCACAGAACGCCCTTCCCCCAGTCATCACTATACAACTGTTTGCGGAAAGGAGCAGGGCTGACCCTACCATCAAGGCAGCAGTTTCTCTCACCAACACAAACAAATGGCGACAGGCAGCCAACGAACACTTTGAGCCGAGGGAGGGGGGAAGTCAACAGAAGAGACTTAGCCAGAATGGAGAAAATACACAATGAACTGGCCACAACAAGCCAAGGCACGCTACTCAGAGGGAACCGCCTGGTAGCACCCAAAAGCCTAAGGAAGCCATTGGTCATGATCGCACCTGAAGGCCATCGAGGCGTGGCCAACACAAAAAAGATATTGCGGAAACAGGTGTGGTTTCCCCATATGGACATCATTGTGGACGATATACTAAGACACTGCAACCCATGCCAAGTAAACGCAGCCAGTTCAACACCCTCCCCCCTGTGCATAATTCCACTTCCTGATGGACCTTGGCAGCACGTAGCACTCGACTTCTATGGCCCACTGGAAGAGGGAGGCCACCTGCTAGTGGCCATAGGCGAGTACTCCCGATTCCCACTGGTGAAGCACGTACAGTCCACGGCCTTCCACCACGTGGTAGGCACAATAGATGAGCTGTTCAACGAGTGGGGCATCCCCAATGCAGTGAAAATGGACAATGGATCCCCATTTCAAGGACAAGAATTTAAGAAATGTGCAGCACACCTTGGATTCCACCACCAAAAGATCACACCACTATAGCCCCAGGCCAATGGGATGGTGGAGTGATTCATGGCGAATATCAAGAGCACGCGCCAGAAAGTGGCGACAGACCAAGCCTTGATGCCACAAGCCATCTCACAAATGCTACGAAGTTATCGGCATACAGCACATGAGGCGACTGGCCACACTCCAGCCAAACTCATGATCAAGTATAAAGCACGGTCCCGGCTTCCCCAACTTCAAGACTATACGCCAGAGGAGGATAACGAGATACGGCAACGAGAAGCGGAAAAAAGACAAAAGGCCAAAGAATGGGCTGACAGAAAGCAGAAGGCCAGGGAACCCTTGATCCCAGTAGGAGAAACCGTGCTGGCCAGGCAAGCCCAACGCCGGAAAACGGACTCGAGATATCGGCCCAAGCCCATGATAGTGACAGAAGTAAAAGGACCCATGGTCACCGCCATAGGAGACCAAGGCGAAATAACCTGAAACACGTCATACTTCAGGCGAATGTTCCAAGAAGACGAGACCGAGGACATGCCTCTAGAGGAAGAAGATTCCATGGAGACTCCCCGAGACCCGCCTGAGGCGCCCTTGCCGACAGGCCAGGACGACGACAGGGACGAGCATGCCGGACGACCTCACAGGTCGGCTACGAGGCGCACTCGGCTCATTGAAGAAATGTGAACGCGGACTCAGTCGATAAGTAAGGGGCGGTGTTGTGGAGGGAAAAGGACACGGGCCCTTTAAATAGAAGCAAAAGGGAAAGAGGGAGAGAGGCAGGGCGGGAGGAGGAGGGGAAGCGGGAAAGTTGGGGGCGGCAGTTACTAGAAAATAAAGTTGGAGTTCAGACGTGGGATGGTGTCCGTGTCTTATTTAAGGTTACGAAACCCGTAACAGCATGTTTTATGCAGTGCCTCGAGAAACTGTGCGTGTTTTTTTGATTCATGATCGGTTCGCAGAGCAGCACAAGAAACTTTGTGCAGGTCTTTTTTCAATCCATACTAGTTTTCCGCAGTGCCATGAAAATATGTGCATTGTTTTCAATCTGGGATAGGTTTGCGTAGCGATACAAGAAACTTTGTGAGGGTCCTTTTTAAATTGAACTAGTTTTGCGCAGCGACATTTCGATCAGTGGTAGTTTCATGCAGCAGCACGATAAACTTCATGCAGTTTTTCCTGACCCATGCTAGTTTTGTAAAGTGACACGAGAAACTTTGCGCTAACTTATTTTTTAGCCGTACTGGTTTCGTGTTGCAGCACGAAAAACTTTGCGTGACTTGCAAAAACACTCCATGGAAATGGGGATTAACCATTTCCACTGCCTGCCGTATGGTCCTGGTGGCACCCGGAAGTCAGGCAGCGGTAACAGTGTTACGGGTTGCCGGTAACCCACCGCCGCCCAGTGGGATTTCCGGCAACCCTGTAATGAGGCCCAATGTCTGAACACTTTTCATCTCTACAGAGTCCAGAGTTATGGATGTCTATGTCTACTTTTAGAGGATGCGAGGGTAACATTAAGAGGCTTCACCATGTGGAAGCTTAGAATGGCTTCGAAATTTCCCTCAAGATGCAGGTAGCATCATAGAGCCTGAAAATGCAGACCAGTCTCCAGGAGAGAGACTTGGTCCCCATACTAATGAAATATGGATGTCAGTTGATTCGAACATTTGGCAGGTTCCTTTGCTGTGAAAGGGTTTCTCAATCATCGTCATTCATTGTACATCTTTCCCAGGCTAAACAGTTTGTCAGCATTGCAACACATCAATCATTTTGGCGGAACAATATAAAAAATCTTGTAGAGTTAGCAAAAGATTGTTGCCACTTTCTCTGTGACAGACAGGTTTTGATAGAGTAGAGCAAATATTCGGGCACTTATGGAAGAGAAAGCCCATTCTAATTATCATCACTTTCAGAATTTCTGTGATTGGATACACCTTTTTCTCATGTTCTTGAGCATTGAAAACAGAGGGGTCGAGTTTGGCACAGACCACTTTGCCTCCACATGCAAGTGGCCAGGTTTTACAGCTGGTGGCAAGATCCAATGTCACTAGCAGCAGAGATCAACGATGCTTCCTCCTGTTGCCCATGATTTCCACAGTTCTTCGTAATTTAATGTAAGTGGTCTTGCAAAACACCCTTACAAGGAGATGATACATTCAGTTATCATCTCTTACTGACAGATCCAGCCCTGATATTCAGTTCTTCTGGAGCATTTGATAGATTTCTCCAAGTCATAGTCCTCTCCTTTTAAACCTATGCTCAGATCCTCAAGGCAATTCGCAAGTATCAACCACATGCCAATCACAGATCCATATTTTGTGGAGGGTTTTGTGGAGCTCATCATTAGTTTCAAGATTCTCTAAGGGGTCCTGTGTCCAAGAAACTTATAACAATTATGGCTCATCTTTGTCTTCACTGGCTGGTTGATGTACACTATAGCGTATCAGTCCTGTGACATTCTCAATAACCAGCATGGCTAGGTTTTGATTGACATCTAATGTTCAAGACAGATGCTACAGAACAATCCCTGTGGTAAGATAGCCCTATTCTTTAGGTCATCCAGGATGGTTCTATGTTCATTCTTCGTCCGTTTATTTTTCGTGGCACTTTTTGTCAAACTTTCTTTGCCCAAAAAATCATCCCCAAAACCACACCCCTATTATTTATCCTGTGTAGTTTACTATTTGAAAGTGTTCTTGTCCACTCCCAAGGCTCATAGAAGTCCTTCCAACTCTCATCTTCTTGTTTCTGTACTGGAACCGTATTCCACACTTTCATTTCCTTCTCCGGAAAGGATCCCTATTCTGTCTGCAACCGTTGTTTCTAAGTTGAGGGATCATTAAGTTCATGAGCTATGTCCTCTAAACTTTTATTTCTACAGTGACTATTTTAAAGATGTGGATTGGTCTCCTGTTTTTGCCTTCCTATCCTTTTATGCCAAACAAGCATGAGTATATTACACTCGCAGTGGTGAAGAGGCATTAAATGAGTAATATATGAAGGCCGGGTCTTGATATAAAATAATGACTGAAAAAATATTACAAATAAAATACACAATTGTATTAAAGAAACAGTAAATCATTGACACTCTGCTGTTCGGTCACCCACTTAAAACTCTTGTGTGATTATGTTGTAGTATGACAGACACAGACTTAGTAGACGAGTTAACATAGTTTTTGGAGTTCCTCTTCAAGTATATCATTACTATTGGCCGCAGCTCGTTTGAGATACTGTCAGAGGGCTGCATATTTGGACACACCTGTCTTCATTTGTTGTGGGATTATGGGATTTGTAATGTGTTCTGTCTTTCAATTGGTTTAACATATTGATTTTCAAATCATCATTAATGTCAGAAGGAAACAACATTTCCCCACAGTGTTATGTTGGTACATTGAAATTAATTTAATGGATATTTTAGTTCTATCGCGCTCATACACAAGTGTTTCAGAGCGCGACAAGGCCAGGGACGAGAATAGGGGAGAACAAAAACAACGATCTTACTAGGCCTAGTGACACTGAGAACATGCAAGTGCAAGAGGGAGTGGGAGGGGAAAAGTGAAAGGAAGGGGGAGAAGTGGAAAGTGCGGGGCAAAAGGAGAACAGAATAAATAATACTAAATAAATAAATAATAAAAGCAACAAAGGTGGTAGTGCAGCCAGAAAGTGGCAAGTGCTGAGTATAAGGCAGCAGAGAGGGTATGTTAGATAAGTGCAGGAAGAAAAAGAGGGGGCCTGTATGGGTACAGATAGAGACCCCAGTGCAAGGGGTGGCCCAGAGGCAGTGCGGGAGGGCGGCATTGTGAACCTGGGCCCGGAGGACAGAGGGTCGCCAGGAGCATGGTGCCAGGGTTCCATATGTTAAAGTCGTGGCAAAAATTGCTGTGGTTACAAAATATCACGGCAAAAATGCTGTGTTTTTGCCGCCGCAATCCATGTAAAGGATGCGGGGGACACCCCTGCAACCCCCTGACCCATTATACCATTTAAGGGGAGCAGGGGACACCACTGCAACCCCTGGTCCCCTTAAATGGTATAACAGGGTTCACCTTTACCAGGTCAAACCACAGCATTTTTGCCACGATTTTTTGTTTAGGCGACGTTTTTGCTGCGATTATATCACAGCATACCGGTGCCGGGACAGAACAGATCCGCAGGGGAGAGGAATGGCAAAGGCAGAAACAAAGAGGAAGGTCTTGAGGTGCTTCCAGAACCAGAGATGGCTCTTCTCAAGTTTTAGAGCGGGAGGGAGGCTGTTCCAGAGGGAGGCCCCAGCTGAAGAAAGAGATCTACCCCTAGCTCGTTTCTTTGAGAAACGACTGACCCTGAGGGAGTAAGAGGTAGAGGAGCGAAGAGCTCGAGAGGGGAAGTATTTGCAGAGGGATAGCTGAAGGTATTTTGGACCCAGGGCCCAGAAAGCCTTGTGGACAATGCAGAGGGTTTGGAATGTAATCTGTGCATCCACTGGGAGTGAATGAATCGATTTCAGAGCTGTAGAGATACAATCCCAGGGCTTGAGGCCAAGGACAAGTCTTGCAGTCCTATTTTGGATTAGTTGCAGAGGACTAAGAGTAGAGGCAGGTAGTTTTACATCCGGTTCATTCTGTCGAAAGCATTTTCACAAGTACTCCATACTGCTATCAATGACTTGTTATTTTTAAGAGTGGACTTATGTTAGTGCTGCAAATCCTTCCCTCGATGAATTGTGCATGAAAATGGTGAATGACTTGAGCAGGCATGTCCTCTACTAATAAGGCAAAGATTGGTGCCAAGATTTTCAAGTCATTCTTAATCACAAATAAATTCCAATTTTTAATCTCATTTTGTTCAACGCATTTCTTTGCACTTTTCTATTAAAACCTGTTTTCAGTCAAAATATGTTCTAGCTATCTATATTGAAAGTTCTATACCATGTGATGATTTTGTCATTAAAAAACACATTTACCTATCATGTATTTTACATTGATCTCTATATATATATAAGTCAGAATGTGTTTGTGGCGGGATTTGTGGCAAAGCATTGTTCCTTATACAATTTCACACTCTTTCACCAATCTGCACCAAATGTTGCATAGTTGCCTTTTAGGAACCTCTGGACATTCCTGACTACATAACATTTGGTCACCCCACCCCTTTCCCAGGATTCCAGCAAAAGTCAACATTTGTTTGTGGGTTTGTGGAAAAGCGTTGTTCCTTATACAATTCCACACTGTTTCACCAATCTGCACCAAATCTTGCATAGTTACCTGCTAGGACCCTTCGGACATTAATGGCTATATGACATTTGGACATTCCACCCCTTTCCCCAGATTTCAGCACCTTCACAAATGAGACAGTTGCCTGAAATTGGCGAAACATCAATGTGGTCATAGAGGACAAGTCCTGACACCAGGACCAAAACTCAACATCGAGGCCCTAGGATGCACGTTTTCAAGATATGTGCACCAGAATGCCCTGCAACGAACTGCACCACACCAGGGTATGGTGACTTTTGGGGAGAGAGCACAAGAGGTCCCTTTATGCAGCAGCACACCAACTCTTGCCTTCCCCCAAGGTCTGCTTCGGGGTTTGCCAGCCAGTCACATGCACCCATTCTCAGTGCAATTTACTTCAGGGTGCAAAGCACATCAAGCAATAAGTGAATAGGAACAGCGATTTACAGGATCAGCGTTATCATGGCTGTCTACAGAACCCATTTGCAGAGCGGGTAGTTCTGTTAGTTTAAATTAAAACAAATGTATTGCTGACCACAAAGCAAATGGAACAACACAAAAAGTACAGTCAAATACAATTTAAAAAGAATGCAGCAAAATTAAAAGTACAATACAAAAGTATTAAAAAAAACAAATAGACCAGATAAAAATATAGGAACAATGATAAACAAATTCTCAATAAATTCAACTAATCATAAAAACCCTTATACGTCCGTGAGCATCAGCTACCCCACTACAATAGACCATCCTGCATTTCACTCATGATCTTGGGGCATATTTTCTGCAATCCTCTCACTGCATGCCTAGCAAAAGGAAAAAAGCCACCTTTGTGCTTCTTTGCAAAAAGGATGAAAGGGCTCATATCCATGACCAACTCTGCAGGTCCATATATTTTTGCTTTTAAACAGGGGGAGCAACATCCTATTCTTTCAATGGCTATATTTCTTGCACCACAAAAGAAAATGTGTTACAGTTCCAAGTGGAATAACCCGACCCTCGCAGTAGCCCGTATGTCAATCCCCCGTCAGATAACATAGTGGGAAGACACCATCCATTAATTGGAGAAACACTACCTTTGTTTGGCAGCCTTTATTTAAACTTTCATAATTTAATCTGGCAGTTTGAGTGGATCTAATAGGCTAATTAGACGAACATTTGTTTTGACCCAGACAAGTCAGGAAATATTCACATGGGCTTCTACTACTAGCTGTCACTCAGTGTTTTCTGATACACACTTATTCTGTGATTCAACCAGAGCCTCAGTCAGTAAACAACAGGTTCTAGGCCGGGCAAGGATATTCCTTGACAAAATAAGCAGCAGTCACAGTGGAACATTGGGGAAGGAGGGTCAAAGAACGTACTCTAAAAAGACTTTGTTAATAGGCAAGTTCCGCACCACGAGCACCTGACACTGAGCATAACCCCAAACCTAAGCACAATACGGAGCCGCGGGTAACACCCACCTCTTATAAAACTCTAATGCCTGGGTCTGGCCATTCAAATCAAGTAATATAATTACATTCAAATAAATAAATAATTGTGTGCTCACTGGGGCGGCGGCCATCAAATTTGTTGGTATCTCATATCCACCTTTGCCCTGCTTCCAAACTTGTGCAAGCGGATGGCCAAATAATCGAAAGGGTCTCCTGTCACACTCATGCAGACACGTGTGCATGCACTGGTCAGACCGAAATGGCATTATGAGGAACAGAAGACAGCATGCACGGACATATTGCCCAATCCCGGAAATAAACATGAACCGACATTTGGGGGGCTGCTGCTGTGCACGTGTGGAGGCAGTGAGTCGGGGATGGGATGGAATCCAGGCAAAGATGGAGGCTGTGGAGAGAAAGGGCTGAGGGACCAGGAGCAAAAAAAGGGGCGAGGGTTTGTACTTCCTCAAAGGATAATAGGGAACTTGGGAGTTTCGGGAGAGGTCAGGGGGGTGTGGTGGTGGAGGGTACTTGGGACACAGAGAAGGGGGAGTCTAAGGGAGTTCTCCCAGATAAGGCAACAATTATAGAGTTGTGAAGGAAGAGAGTACGTGCTGGATGGGGAAAGGCATCGACTGTAATGACAAGCAACAATTAAAAGAGAGCGACATTGTGAAGTCCTGGTATGAAACACAGTTCACCATAGACACTGCACGGTTTACCTACAGTATTTCGAAGGACATTTTTTCGAATACCATAATGTCGAAAACATTTGGTCGAAGAAAAAAAATCGAATGTCTTTTTTTAAAATTTTATGTTCTGTTTTAACCCTTTTTATTTTTTTTAACTCACGAAACCAAAAAAAAACATGTAAATGAAAAAAAGAACACATTCGATTTTTTTTTTCAGCCTAGTGTTTTTGACATTGTCATTCGAAAAAATGCATTCGACATATTAACTGGATACCACAGTGCACAATATCAGGTTTGCAATGGAATCTGAGTGACATACCCACATAGGACCTATCAAAATGGCAAACTACCTGGGGGGGGGGCGCTGTTGAGCAGCATGAAAGATGTCTGCCTAGCCTGTGAGCTGCATGTGCCTTCAACATTTTTCCGACTGCATCGGCAGATTTCTTCTTTCTTTCCAGCTGAAACCATTGCTACTTGTACCAGGTGAGCTGCGGCACGTCTGCCCCGAGTCCTGACCAAAACCGGCACTGTGTTGCCACTCTACAACAGGCCGATCCTGGACGACGTGGAAGGCCGCTGAATGGGGTGCTGGCGTGGTGAAAGCTGCTGGGCCGACGAGCCCCCTGCTGCCTGGCATCCGTCTCCCTCCCATGCCACCTGACTGCAGCTGCTGTGCACCCGATTAGCAGCTCCCTCTTACCTTGCTGGTCTTCGGAGCAGGATCAGAGCTGTGGAGTGACCCGTGTGTGGGAGAGCTGCCTCATCCGGATATCTGCCCCAGAGCACAGAGGGCACCTGGAGCAGCATGCCTTTCCTCCCTCCGCAGCCCTCTGGTTCAGGGATCCTTCATTCTGCGGCTGTACCTCGCCGCGCACTTCTGGCGGCCCGTGTGCTGCCGCGGCTCCTTGACTGGGCCAAAACGATTCCTCCGAGCTGCCTCCTGCAGCACACCGGCTGGGCCGCCCCCATAACGCAGGTCGGTGATACTGTTGAGGGGCCGCCGCAGCCACGATTAAGCTCTTCGAGCCCTGGCCACCGTACCTATACCTGACTGCCGTAGCTTTAAGAGACCATGGGCCTCATTCCGACCCAGGCGGTAAGTTACCGCCTGGGTCGTACCTTTACCACCATGGCGTAAACTACATTTACGCCATGGTGGTTGGCGGACTTACCGCCCCATTCCGAGGTTGGCGGGGCGGTAAGTCCCCATTAACCCATTTACCCTTCCCCATTCCCATTTTTGCCCCATAGGGCATGATGGGAGTGGGGAAGGGGTTAATTACGCCACCGTAAATTACGGTGGCGTAATTAACAACAAGGTCCTTTAGCGCCATGGATTTTAACACCTGCTAAAAGCAGGTGTTAAATCCTCCATGGCGCTAAGGGACCTCGGAATCAGGCGGTAAGGGTCAGCGCTGTTTACGCCGCCGTAAACCCCTTACCGCCTGGGTCCTAATGAGGCCCCATGTCTGTGCGCCCGTCCGCCTGGCGGGTGCTTCTCCTCTTGCCTCCTCTTGCCCCGTGGAACATCAGCTCATTGACAACTCTGCCACTATTGTTAAAGCTCTGGCAGTCATTGCCCTGTTGTGGAGGTTGCTGCTGTCTCTTTCAGCCTCGGTAGCACTGTGATCTCCTACCCTCATCGACGTTCTCCCCTCTCAGGCCCTCAGCAGGACCAGGCATCCCCCTCTGCCCTGGGGCCTCCAGGAAAACACATCAAGTGGCATTTGATCGGGCTGCCTATGCCTCGTACACATACCACCACCCGCCGGCGCAACTACCTACCACATCACCAATGAAGTGAGTCAGCACTGGGCCCTTGGACACGCATCAATCATCCCTCAGCCCCCAGGTAGCTCAGTTATTCATGGAAGCCTGTGGAAAGCCTAAACCCAAACAAAGTTCCTTGTCACTGTCAGTGACTCCCTTTGCATTGCATCACATCCAGGAGCTGCACCAGGAGGCCTCCGCCCCGGTCACGTCACATTGTAAACAGGTCGCTATTGTAGTTCTATTGTGCAATCTGGTTGTGTGACCCCCTTTTAAACTTGCTGCATAACATAAATCCCACGAAGGGGACAACACATTCTCATTGGTGGCTCCATCCATACACCTGCCTACCATCGGCGACCTGGCTCAGACACACTCCCATGCTTTGAGAAGGTGGACCACCGCCTTGCCTGTGCCGTCATACCGCTGCCCCCATCTCTACGCACACTCTCGGTATTGGGAGTATCATACTCAACGTGCCACCTATGGTCGGCTGCCACTTTGACTCTATGCCTCCACCCTGATTCCGAAATATCCACTGTAGTAACCACTGGTTACCTTCTGGCCCCTTCACAGTTCATGGATACAGTTACAGCGCCCTTGAACTACCCATGACTGTTAAATTCGATATCCTTTGATCCCTGAGTTGATAGTAATGTCAGTTTTAACAGCTCCTCCCCGTAGGTGTGTGAAACATTTTTTTTTAATTGTGATACACTTTGCCACCTCCGCTGTGACTGGAAATTCCCGTTGAACAATAAGCCATTTGCAACAGGGCACTAATGTATATTTCCACTTACGGCTTTAGTTTGTTTCGCCTGCACTGCTTGGAAATGATGGTACATATTTGGAGCTGCTCTAGTTCTACTCTCCGCTATCACAGTTATTGGTGGGACGTAACGATATCCCAATTGTTTATAATGCCAGTCTATAGTACCGAATCCCAGTACTCCATTAATCCTGTTTTTAGTTGATTGCACGGCAACAGCGCACCCCGCTGCAGTTGCAATTACTACTCTGGGGGACTTGTTAGATGTTTGCCCCTGTTGGGCCCATAGCATGGCTGGTCCATTTTGGGATCCGCCTGCTACTACCTGTTTTGGTGCGGTTGTTGGTATCTGTGGGAGGTAGGTGGTCGGGGTCACTGCCAGCTATAATGGGGTGGTTGACTCCTGGTGTGGGGGGTCTGTTGGGGAATGAGGGTGGGGGGAGGTGGGTGACACTGCCAGTTGCAATGGGGCGGTGAGGGAGGGGGGAGGTAAGGCCTGGAAAAGTTATACTGAAAATGGCAGAGGCAGACCAGCACATCACGCTATGTCAAAGCGACCCAAGGATAACTACACAAACAGTAAACACACACTGCGACAAACGAGCTGGGATGTACCCTAGACAAGTGAAATGCCCACCACCATAATGTCCTGGAATGTCAGGGGACAGAGTAACTACACCACGGCCCGCAAAATAATGGCTTATGCCCAAAGACACAGTGTTAAGGTACTAATGCTGCAGGAAACACACTCTAAGGGTCACCTAGCAGTGAGCATAGCACCAACATGGGGACCTTACAGATACTACACAACCGATTCCACACAGGCCAGAGGTGTGTTGACATTGATTCATAAATCAATTAAATTCATACTCCACAAGGGCTACATAGATCCCAAAGGCAGGTATGTTGTATTACACTGCACAATGGTAAACAGGGAGTACCTTCTTTTAAACACTTATGGACCCAGTGTAGACACCCCATACTTTGGAGATGCTCTTGCCACGATATTGCTGGGCTACGTGGGAGTTCCGATCATTTGGGGAGGTGACATGAACGTGATACTAGACCCTGGCTTGGATAGGACCGGGACTGCACCCAGGCCTTTGTCTAGTGCAGCACGCAGATTACAAACACACAGCTCCACACTCGACATTCGGGACACTTGGAGGGTACTGCATCTTCAATCACGTGAATATACCTATTATTCTTCTGTTCACGATAGTTCCTCCAGAATTGATCTGTTCTTTGTGTCCAGTGAACTGATGGGCAGGGTGGATGGAGCACAGATACTGAGCCGCACGCTATCTGACCATGCTCCAATTACCTTGTCTGTGGAACTGGGAGCACCCGTCCCAACCTTTAGCACATGGCGCTTCAAGTCTGCTGCCCTCATGGACATCGTGTTCAAGGCTGACATATAAGCAGATATAGAGACCTTTTTTGAGTGCAATACCTCTCAGGCTACTACCAAAGGTGTCCATTGGGACATCTTCAAAGCATTTATATCAGAGGGATGTCCATATGTAGGGAGGCGGGAGTGCTGAAAACGATAAGGGCAGACCTCAGTCGCTCTGAATCCAGGCTGAGAGAGTTGGAACAGGACTGCTCGACAGCAGCTGACCCTGCCAAACGCGCATTAATTAGTGAGGAACTCCAGACGTTTAACACACACGCCACAAGAGAAACCCACTACTTTAGCCGCCCACAGGCTGCACGAAAGTATGGGGAGGGCAATAGACCAGGGAAAACACTAGCAAATCTAACGAGAGGGGAATGGAGCCAGGCCCAGATAGCCTCTGTCATAGATGAAGAGGGTGTTCCACGATTGTCGGACCAGCAGATACTAGAGGTCTTTACCGAGTTCTACACAAAACTATACTCCCTACCCCGGAACATAGTGAACAACATATGAGAGACCTCTTTGACCAGATCCCTATAACATGTATCTCTCCCTCAACCAGGGACCAGCTAGACTCTCCTGTAATACTGGATGAGATAGTCAGGGCCATCTCAGACCTCCCTAAGAGCAAAGCACCGGGCCTTGACGGGTTTACATCCGAATTCTATCAGGAATACATAGCCATACTAGCTGCTAAACTAATGGAAGTTTGGGATGAGTCACTCCGCATGGCAGTCCTTCCCCCCTCCCTGCGCAAAGCTGTCATAACGGTGTTGCTTAATCCCGATAAACCCGGCAATGAATACATTTCATACAGGACCCTATCTCTTATGAACATAGACACCAAGATCTTCGCCAAGGTGAAAGCAAAGCGCTTCCTCCCGATTATAACATACCTGGTCCATGAAGATCAAACGGGATTTGTGCCGGGGAGATCCACTTCCCACAACATTCGGTGGTTATTCAATGTGATGGCCAGAATTGACCAGGACTCGAATGCCATTGAGGTCACACTCGACGCCCAAAAAGCGTTTAACATTGTCTCATGGAAATATATGTGGCTGGTTTTAGAGACAATGGGCATTGTGTCCAATATGATTGGCTACATTAAACTGCTATACACCTCTCCAGTGGCCAGAGTTCGGGTCAACTCCTTGTCATCCGTGTTGTTCACACTCTTCAGAGGCACCCAACAAGGTTGCCCATTCTCCCCGATCCTCTTTGCGCTAGTGATAGAGCCAATGGCAGACCACATTAGAGCACGCCACTCCCATAGGGGAATACCATTGAAAGAGACCCCTGAGATTATATCCCTCTATGCGGATGACATATTATTATACATTAGAGAACCCCCCACCCATCTTGATCCCGTATTATGCGACATTACACATATAGGCACCCTTTCGGGATTCACAATTAACTATTCCAAGTCCGAGGTCTTTCCGCTTACAAATACTACTCGACAGCCAATCACCAAATATCCACTCTGCTGGTCCCCTGGTGGGATCAGGTATTTGGTGGGAGTCCAGATGTCCCTATCCAAGACCACCCTTCAAGCAGACAACTACCTGGTCACGGCGCAGTTAGCCGAGTCAAAAATGGCACAGTGGCGTTCTCTCCCACTGTCATTCGCTGGGAAGCTCTCCCTCGTAAAGATGGTTCTGCTTCCCAAGTTGCTCTACATCTTTAGTAACATACCCATCTGGCCCGGTGGGAAATACTTCGCAAGACTGCACAATTCATGCGCACAGTTCCTATGGCACTCGGGTGTGGTCCGTAAAAAATGGTCAGGTGTGGCCCTTCCATATGGGAGGGGGGGATTCACTGCTCCTGCCTTAGCATTATATTGGATGGCTGCACAGGACCAGTATGCCACTTACTGGTATCCTAGTTCTGTATCCCGCCCACACATCAAGCTGGAGATCCTGGCAGCAAATGCAACTAATATAATGACCCTCATATTACATCAGCATTATGTACCCAACTCCCCCCTTGATCCAGTCGGAACTACCCTGAGTGCCTGGGATCGACTGCTGAACACGATAGCGGAACCCTGCCCCTATGATAAATGGCTCCCTGTTTGGAGGTTCCCGGCCTAGAGCCTACACACGACACATCCCTGGCTCGGCACTGGGAAACACTGGCTACCGGGCACTAACAGACTTCTATCCCGGTGGTAGGTATGTAGACCCACAAACATGCAAGCTGGGCCACTCTGGGTCTGCGCTTGAGATGCTGCAATATCATAGACTCCGAGTTGCATTCCGTGCCAAATGGCCCACCTTTCCTGACAAGTCCCCTGACACCCAGAGATCGCATGCATTGCTAACTCGAGCGGCGCCCGTGGTGTCGTCTCCTCGTTATACAAAATGTTACTGGTGGGCACCCCAGCCGAACCCTCCAGGGCACGTGTTGAATGGGCGGACCAGCTGGGCCTTGAGGTCTCTGACCAGTTATGGGAAAAGATGGGAAAAGATGTGCTTGCACACTAATAAAGTGTCACTCAATTTCCGCTACCGCACTATGCAGTACAAATTACTAAACAGATTGTATTACACCCCTCTCAAAATATCCACACTACCACACATTTCTGTGCCTGCTGCAGGGCGGAGGGTGCAGATCATTTGCATATGTTCTTGACATGCCATAAACTGGGAGAATTCTATGAGAGAATCCTGGGGACACTCACTGACATCACGGGCGCTGTAGTCGATCCTGATCCACTAGGAGCTTTGCTTGGGGTTTGGAAATCTGACGATACTAGACGCATGGCAACATTTCTGAATATAAGCTGCATGGTAGCCAAGAAATGTGTACTTCAAAGCTGAAGGAGCCCCTCTCCCCCGACCTTTCAGAAGTGGCTTAACCTGCTCATGTGGTCCCAGAATTGTGAGGAGGCGTACCTTACTATGCTCCCTACTCACTCTCGTCCCAAAAACATATGGTCCACATTCAACAGCTATCTTAACAGACAAGGGAAGATGACATCTGAGGGAAGTTTGTCTCCGGTCCCACAGTGAGATCCTTGAATGTCATGGTCCATCGAAATTGAAGATACCCTACTTGCTTATGTACTATTCTGGCAATTGTTGTATTACCTACTTTGTGTATACTGATTTCTTTTTTCCCTTTCTGTTCTTCTTCTTCTGCTCTGACATGTGTGTTTGTTGTAAACCTCTGCCAACAAAAATTAAAATAAAAAAAAAGAAAATGGCAAACTACCTCAATAGGCTCAAAGAGTAAACTGCAGTATTGGTTAAAAGTGGTGATAATGCTCTCTTATTGGGTGATAAGGCCTCAGAAAAGGTATTGAAAAAAATATAAATGCAAAATTCTTAGTGGGTAGAGTGACAGAAATTCTGAGAAATAATTACTCCTAACTTAAATGAAACTACTACAACTACTGATGGCAAAATACCCACGTTTCTGTAGCCAGTTCAAACAAAGGACATTTGAAATATATGTCAATGGAGAAATCATTCAAAGTGAATTCAAAGAGCTCTTCATGATCAAAAAGGTGTGTGGAAACAAGTAATCGCAATCATCCAAATTATGATAGCAGAAACGGCTCGCAACGTAGCTTGATATTTTTCGGCTGATATTACCATATTCATGACAAATATACTACAAAAAATAGAGAATGCACATCTTGTATTTAAAATGATAGGGCATCACTGCAGTAACTGTCAAAGCTGATGGAATGTGCAATGCACAGGGATGCCTCTGGAAAAGCAGCACAGATCAAAACATTCTGAAAAATAAAAAGGTGAATAAAAAAAGAGATAGCTAGATAAGATATACGTTAAAATTTGCAATGTAGAAATTACTGCATCTGTCCACAAATTTGGAGAAATAACTTCAAAAAAGATGCAGTCATTTCTACGGTCGAAATTATTCTCACAACTTTTTTTATACAGACGCTGCTAGATATTCCTAGTGATTAGTCGCCAAGAGAAATCAATCACCAATGGTAAGATAAAAGTAGCAATTCCCCAGACCAAGTGCTGACTAGTAATGAGTAACATTAAAAGAGAGAACCCACAACAGGTGAAAGGAACATGCCTTGCCATGAAAATGTATCCAAGACTGCTCGATGACTGGTTATCAGATGGTGAAATAAACACATTTAAGTGCAGAAAAGTAAGAGACACATAAATAAAAAGGAAGTTAAGAAAATAGTATCATCGCAGACCTAGATGTATGGGGGATAGTATGACGCCACCATGCTGGCAAAATGCAAGGATGTAATCAAGCTCAATATTTACATCAAACTGTGTCCTATTTTACCATTTTTTCCGTATAACCATCAGCTTAGTTTTCCTACCATTGACTGTTAGGAAATAATTCCCCCAGGTGCAATTTTTCCTCCATGTATTAACCCCCCAAACTTTTTGCTTCTATTTTGCTTACCTAACTTGATTTTTTCCAGCCTTCAGCTGCACTCCTCTGGGCTTTCGCTCATTTGTTATGGGGAAACTGACACGTTCTTCAGGCTGTCACTACTGGGAAATTATATTTTCCTTAGTCTTCCACTATGTTGCCATTTCTTGGTAACTTTTTATCTATGTGCCAAGTATCTTAGAGTAGCACGCATAGGGGTCCTTTTGTTTTATGGCCCTAGCCACCCTCTAAGGATTTGTTGGTGTTTGTTCAAGTGTGCCTAGGACGAACTGGTGGCAGCAGTTTACTTTTAAAGTATGTTTACTTCGTTTTTATGGACCATACTGCGTTTACTGCATTTGACCCAAGACTGTGGCCAGTGCCGAAAATGGCCATGCCACGAAGTCTGTTGTTCTGTCCTTTGTCCTATTAGTCCCTTTGCATTCCTCAAGGTTGAGAGACCGGGGTATTCCTTATTTGGGCATGCAGCCTCTGACGAAAACCACATCTTTCATGGGCTCCTGCATGTCACATGTGCTAGTGCCCAGGATGAGGGTTGGGACTGTCTGGTCCCAAAGCAAACTACTGCTGCCAGTATGTATGGTAGGCCTGAATGACTAGAACCACAATGGGTCACGATTGGCCCATGCCTGGCGTGCATGCAAGAGAGCAGATCTTCCCTTGGTTAACCTAGATTTCGGCATGAAACAAATTGTGGATAAGAGAAGGGGCTCTGCATCCATTCCATGTCAATCTCCTGTTCACACCAAACTACAGCAGGAGACAAGTAGACAAAAGAGCTGACTTGTGGAACTGCCGGAGGCGTGCTGGAAGGTTTGGCACCCTGACCCCGCTGTTGTCCTGTCAGACCCCTGCTTTTGCTTGTACCAAGAAGGCCTGCAATGGTGCTTTAACCCTTTGGAGTAGTGGTACCAACTACTCTCTGCACCACCTGCTTACTCTCGCAGAAGTGTTCCTGGTCCATCCAGCGAACTGACCAGCTGAAACCCGGGGTATCACACAGGAGTGCCGCCATCCTGTGTTGAGACTTGAAACTTTGGGTATTGCTTACTTGCAGTCCTAAGCCCTCTCCCCCAGCTCCTCTGGGTCGTGATTTATGAGAGTGCGCCATGTCGCAAGTATATGTGGTCCCTGTGTTGCCCTGCTGTGGTGACTGTCGCTGTAACTGCCTGCAGACCTGCCCCACTGTGTCCTGAGACGTACTGCAATGGAACTATCTATCTCCTTTCTTCAAGAGCGAAGTAAAGGCTACTATCCCACCACACACGACCGTCCTGTGCCGCAGTCGCTGAGAGTCGGAGTGTCCTGTAACTGCAGGGGTGAAACCTAGTAGCGAAGTGGACTAAACTGGCAAAGTTTGGTCCAGCCTGTGTCGAGGGTTGGTGAGTACTTTCATCACTTACCGGTGGCCTCCTGGCACATCCATCTGTTTTTACCTACGAGAATCCCTGAAAAGATACACACCTTGCCTGGGCTAGCCTGCACTCCCCAGCTATTCCTGAACTCGAAAAGTAACTCTATCTACAAGAGTATACCCTCCTCAAGGAGTAGGGCTTTATTCTTCATTGCCTCAACCCCCTTCCTGAATAGCTACAGCTCCCTGAAGAGAACCCGCTTTACGCACGACTGCGTGTTGTTAACGCACTGCTGTACTTTGAGCATAGGGCTCCTCATGTCTTTGGGCTGGACTGCATAAGATAGCAATTGACTTCGAAGAACTGCCTAGTGCAATATCTGTATTGAACATACCCCTTTCTGTTGCAGGTTATGGTTATTTTCTCCCCTTTCATCAGCATTAGGCTAAACGCATATTGTATATATGTTACATAGTGAAAAGCGTGTGTCGTAACTGTTTGATTATTACTGTGGTCAATCATGTCATGTTATAAAGGCCTATAATAAAGGTATTTTTTCAATACATCTGTCTAAGAATAATCTGTGGAGTTTCATGTGTGTGCTCACTGCGGGCTTCCGATCACCCTCACCCCTCCTGAGATTTAGTCTTGACCACATGCCAAGCTACCATAGAATAGTCTGGTTTGTTCAGATGGTTCCCCTGTTCCAGTAAACTAGGATGGCCTCCTAAACTTCAGGCCACCAGGTCAGAGTTTAAAAATCCATCTTAACATTGACTATGAGTTTTCTGCTAGCTACAATAGCCCCAAAGGGCACCAAAATGTTTCTGCATTGTCATCTCTGTTGTAGCCCATAAATTGGCCTGGAATGTTCTAGTCGCCCCCAGACCTCCTAGACAGGCCCAGCCTCTGATCTAATACCTGAGGGCCTGGAAAGAATCCTGAGTTTCTGAAGGACCAGAACCCATAGGAGGTCCAATTAGCTTGGAGAAGTGCTAAGCATGAGAACTCCAGGATCCAACATAATTCTAAGAATCAGGCACCTGACCCACATTCAGTCACCCCAAGACACCAGGGGCAGTGGTGCCAGGTATTCAAGAGGCCAAGGAAAAGAAGTGCAACAGACTGACAAACCCAACGAAGGACACAAAAGACACGAGCCAGGGCCAAGAAGGCTGCATGGACCATTTAAATCCCCAAAATAATGAGCGACTGTCCTCCCACCAGGGAAGAGGGGGTTCAAATGGAAAAGGAAAGGGCAGTGCATCACATTCCTATGGGAAGCCTGATCAGTCTGTAATTTGTTTTGAGCACTCCACCCCATGGACTCAGTTAAACATAATCCCTTATTTTCAGTGGGTGATAGTAAAAGAAGTGAACCTTATATCCTGACCTTGTGTTGTCTGTAGATCCACAGACCATGATTGGGTGTAGGAAGTGGTGCCATTAATTGACATATGCACGGAAAGCTAAAGTGAAATAATTGGTAAAATGGATGATATTGACTTACAGACTCCTGTTAATTGAGTCTTGAAATGTGCGAGATTTACGAAATGAGTACATTTCACCAGGACATCAATTCTTTGTCAATCAAATACATCTCATTGCTTACCTTACCGAAGTTGCATGTTGCATAAGAAACGTTGTGAATTTCCATCCCAGCCCACGTGTAATTTGGAAGTAGGAGTACCGGGTCCAACTATGAATGGCACCAGACTGCTTAGAATAATTCGCTGGGCAAAAACAATTCAGTGTTATTCAGTGTGACTTCAGATGCTGGATCCAGAGGCAATGCTTCAAACAAGAAATTCTGTAGATCGGCCACCTTCAGATTGGTCGCCAGTGCTTCTTAAACGAAACCAGAAAAATAACTGCTCACCGAGTGACAATTAAACATTTTTTTCATCACATCTTCAACCATAATCTTGATCCAAGAGGCTCAATTCCCCTAACCCTGTGCCTCTACCTCCTTTCACACTGCCATCTACCACCCTACCGTACTCTCACAGTCAACCCTCAAACACAGCTAGCAGCTTAACATTAATGGAGCAGCTCCACCGCCCGCTGCCCTAGTCCTACCACATACCTCCAGTGGCTAACAGTACTCACAGAGCAGACTCTCAAACTGCCTGATCTGCGGCACTTCTTTCTGAATGAAACACACAACCAAGTCTCACTGCCACTGACCACGCTGTCTCATACCAACATGGGTTTTTGTATATATCAAAAAAGTGATCAGGGTCAACCCGGATGAGTAAAGACCTAATATTTAATGATTATTGGATTCAGCAAAATATTCATGCATTGTTAAATACAAGTTAACGATTGTCGCAGGTGTGTAAACGCCAAACATTCCCAAACAAAATACACTTACAATGACTGATATGCAATAGTACAAATTAATATACATGCAAAGCAAAGAATCCTACCAGTACAACCCCGTACACTTTCCACAGGGTATTATATTGATATACAGAAATTATTATATTATAGTATTATGTAGAAACATAAACTTAATTGCCAGTGTACAAAATTGACACTGTGTGATATAAAAAGTTGACACAACTGTGTTTCGGCATTTCAGCAATCTTGCATGGCTGAAAATGTAATGGCCTGCATCAGGACAGGGGATTGTGGTGTGGGCTCTTGCAAGAGCTTCCTTTGGCGATGATCTACAATAAACAAATGATATGTACAAAATAATGGTCTGTTTCCGGGATCATTTTAAAAACAAGCTAAAAAATCTTTAAAACAGCATCCCCAGTGGGGAAACTTACAGTGCTTAACTGGATATAGCACGTGGAATCTGTGCTTTCGGGCAGCACATGGAGCATGGGCTACTCTGGTCCCAGTCCCCTCAAAATGGATTAGATAGTGTAGTGCTTGTGATGCACTGTCACCTAATAACACGCTAATAACACACAAAAAGATGTATAAGCCCAACGTTATGGGGCTTCTCAAACAATGACAAACAGCATCCCCACCGGGGAAAACTTACAGTGCTTAACTGAATGTTGGCCTGATCTAGTCCCACTCCACTCAAATTGGAGTCACCTAATGGTACACAAAAAATGTGTGTGTGAGTCCAGGGTTATGGGGCCCCTCAAAACAGAGACAATGTGCATGTGTGGTGATAAAACTAGTAGAAGGACCATGTGGGGATCTCCTGTAACCAATTGTGCTTATCAGCCTGGTATTTCTGCATAGTTCCTGTACCCCACTAGCAGTGTGAGTAACAAAAAATGCATATCATTAAATTGCCAAATATCACTCTGAGAGTGGGAGCCTCGCGCCACAAGAGTCACCTCATATGTGTCCAGGGGATCAAAGGGATACAAATTACCTTGCCGGGAGCAGTCGTAAATTATGATTCAGGACACAAAGGATTATGAAGCAGAATGTGTATGGTTACTATCTGACAACAAAGCCTATGAGGAATTGGATATTAACCCCACAAACAGGTTAAAAGAAGAAATCAACGATCTTATGGCACATGCTGAAGAAGAAGGTTGGATATGTGCCAACAATAAGGCATTTCTCAACAAAACCAACCCAAGGATACCTGCATTTTATATCCTCAAAAGGTGCATAAAAATACATCCCATCCACTGGGACACCCGATTGTGTCAGCATGTGACTCGTTACGGGAGCCCCTCTCCTTATATACTGATTTTTTCTTTAAACCGTTTGTTATACAAATCGCATCATACATTAAGGACACCACTCAAGCATTGAACAAACTAGAATCCACTCTTGTGGAAGGACCCTGCATTTTGGCCACCATAGATGTCGAAGCTCTCCCCACTTCGATTCCCCAGGCAGAATGCCCTGAGGTTTTGCTGGGTTTTCTGAAGAAAAGGGCAGATACTATGGTAGTCGCCACGAATTTCATCCTGCAGTACATCAAGCCTGCCATTACAGGGAATTTGTTTTTATTCAAGAAACAACTGTTCAAACAAATCAGAGGTGTGATTATGGGTGCCACTATTTCCCCAGACTTTGCCAACCAGTGCATCACCGATTACGAGATCAACTATATTTATGCAGATACCAATCCGTTCAAGCCTTTCATTCACATTTGATGACAGTATATTGATAACATACTTTTAATATGGACTGGCTCAGAGGATAAATTGAAGGCGTTCCAATCTTGACTCAACCTGAATGATGGACACATCAAATTCACCATGAATTGGCATCAACATCAACAAGCCATAGATTTTTTTAGATCTACATATATAGAAAAATTGCCTTGATTCCAAAACTGAACTGTTCCTAAAAAAAAACCCAGATCAAAATAGTTTATTACATTTCACGAGCTACCACTTGGCGTGTCTTAAGCACAATCACTTGTATGGACAATTCTTGAGGTTTCGGAGAAACTGTACCGATCAGGATACCTTCAAGAAACATTCACAGGGTCTACAACACTGACTTCCACACAGTGGGTATACGAAGAAACTCGTGAGACATACCCACAAGCGGGCAGCCAATACCCTAGGGGAGATCTGTCTGATGCCAAAGGCGAAGGAACCTCTACAGAGATCAGAGATTGGTTTGTGTTACCAAATTCAGCACTATCAGTAACATCGTGAAGAGCACCATAAACAAGCACTGGCATCTCATAAAAAAAACACTGGAACATTGTCCCAAAGAGATGTTTTGCATTCAAGAAAAATGATAACCTGAGAGAACATCTAGTCTACACATATTGAGATCCCGGTGTGCCACCATCACTAGAGAGAATGTGTGTGGCATGCAAATTTACTGAGACCAAACACTTCTTCCATCATGGGAATATACACTGGAATCTCAACACACACAACAATTGCAATAGCAGAATGGTGATAAATGTCATACAATGCCCGTGGAGTTTACTATATATAGGGAAGACGAAAAGGCCAGTCAAGCAACAGATCTCGGAACACCACTCCTGTATTAGACATAGGGTTGCGGACAAATCACTTGTGGACCATTACAGTAAAAAAAAAAAAAATCACACGGTCCAAGACCTGAAGTGGTTTGTCCTACAAACTGTCACCCCGAATAGGAGAGGAGTGTAAAGACTGGATTCCATTCAAATGCACCAACTGCTGACAGTTTAGTTCTGTGTGAAGATCTCCCCACCTGGGCTCCCTGTAAATAAAGTATATTGACAAGCCAAGTCCATATATTGTTTAATATAGTCTTGGTTCCTTCTAAAAAGGTTCTACTACCCAATGTACCTGGTTTAGCAGAGTTTGTCGATGGGTCATCGACGGGTCCTTCTTGAGTGAACTTCCTTTAAGGCAGGAGCCACGAATCATCGAGATTCCTCGAAGAAAGGGGTGAACAACATTGTCGAGGCAGCAGCTCGGCCCTTGCGGTGCTCATCAGCGATTGGTCGTGGACGTCCTGCGAAGGTGAAGCATCCGCTGCACCTCGTCGACAATAGCTTGTTGCCGCAAAGCAGATCAATGAAGAACGTAGGCCCAGCATGGGCGTCGGGTCATCAGCGGTTGGCGTTGGAGATCGGGACTCGACAACAGCTTTTGGATTGCATCGAAGGAAAGCAGCAGCCAAACCTTCTTCTTGTAGCTGGGCGTCAAGGTAAGTATCAAGTTTTGACTTCAGCTTCTGAACAATTCCAGTAAGTGAGAGGTCCCCAGATATACTGTTCTGTCTCTCATTCACAATGCTGAGCCAGGCTCAGGCAGCAAGCATTCAGAAGGGCATTCAGCAGACAGGCAATCAGGCTCACAGTGCATTCAGGCCATTCTTCACCATCCAGACACTCACAACAAGGAAATTGGATTGGGACAAGCACCCAGTCATTCAGCACTCCACACTGCATTCATACCAGTTTCGGGAAGGGCTGTCTCAGTCACTGTGTCACACACCAGAAACCAGACACCCATAACATGAAATGTATATTGGTCACACACTCCACTCGCCCTGGTCCCATCCCAGGGGCGTACCCACAACATAGTCACTGAGAAGGCTCCAGTCAATCTGGCCTCGACTTCCCCACAATACCATATATGGAACTTCCACCGAACGGCCAGACAGGGGAAGGGACAGAGTCAGGGCTTCCCAGGACTTTGGTAAAACAAGGTCAAAGGCAATAGAAAGCAAGAGGCGACAGGGGCCATCTTGTCTCTTATCGGGAAATAACTGATTCCAATGGCATGGCCTGAATATCCCAAAATGGAGGTTACTCAGAGCACCTGTCAAATTCAGTATGGAGCTGCCACCTGCACATATCCTGCTCTGTGGGCCACACACAGGTGCCCAAAAACATACACTAGTGGTAATGGGTTGTACCCCCACCCATGGGGACCATAATGGTATCCCAAGGGTCTGTTCACCAAACCAAAAATAGGAAGAACTGCACTGCCAGGAGTACCACATGCAGAAAATAACACAGACCACACATGATAAAAGGAGTACTGGACAAGGACATGGAGGCCCTGTCCCTCCAATGCATTTCCAGTATCACAAGGAGGAGATGGGGACAAACAGTTTGGTGTACTACAACATGGATGGATATATCACCTTGGCAGTGCCCGGAAAGGTCTGAATGTGGCCATTGAATGGAACATTTTGTTGAACCATTAATTCCACATATGAGAGTCAGATCAGGCAGTTCAAGTTTGATAAACATCACACTGGGCCCTTAACACATAAACACCCCGTGGCAGACATACAGAGGTGTTAATCACGTGATACATAGTCCCATGTTCTACTATGGCCCTACTTTCCAGGACCATTGTAAAAGTATGATAATACCATTTTATAAGAGCTAGTGGGCTCTGGATATCTGGATCCTGAGGTAATAATTACACAAGGGGCTTTAGCACTCTACTTGGTCTGTGTTTTTTTACCATCCATCTAGGTTCTGTGTACGTACACCATTCATGCTTTTTACGAGCAAGCATGGTATTGGCTCATAGGGCTCATGCATGGGGGTAAAAGAGTAAATAGAAAGATGTGACCTAATCTGCCGTTGTATCAAGCACACATTGCATAGAGAGCAACTAAGGAAATTGACATCCTTGTTTTGCATATTTTTCGTTGTTCAAAGTTAGATTCAGTGTCAATGTATTCCCAGGGCTGAAACATCATTTGGACACTCATATCGAGGTCACAATGCTTTTACGCATTTGCACTGCTTCACTTTGTCATTTAACTATGTATTTCAATGACTGTGGCACCATGTAAACGCCCTGAGACCCAGGACTGTATCCTCCTCGGGTCTGTACCAGCCCTTTCTGAGTGCTTTGAAAATGGCCACTGGGTTAGTAGAGGGTTATTCCAGCCCCTGTTGAGTGTTTTTCGCCCTGGTTACCATGACCGCCTGATAACATACACGCTGAGAATCTCGCAAGGCACACTGTCTGAAAGCAGTTGCAGTGATATGACCGCTAGCCGGCGAGATCATTTTGATCGCTGGAGCCCTTTGATCCTCCTAGACATGAATCGGGTAACCTTTGGGACTCACAGGGTGGGGCTAGACACCCAGTCACTCTCGTGGCGCGTCTCTCCCACTCTCAGAGTTATATTTGGGAATTTAATTATATGCATTTTTTGTGACTCACGTGGCTACTGGGGTGCAGGAACTATGCGGAAATATGAGGCTGACAAGCACAATTGGTTACATGAGATCGCTACATGGCCTTGCTACTAGTTTCTTCACTGCACAGGCATATTGTCTCTGTTTTGAGGGGCCCCATAACCCTGGGCTCACATACACATTTTGTGTGTACCATTCGGTGACTCCATTGTGAGGGGACTGGCGCTAGATTAGACCAGACTCCATGTGCTGCCTGATAGTGCATATTCCACATGCAACATTCAGTTAAGCAGTAAGTTTTCCCGGTGGGGATCCGGTTTGTCATTGTTTGAGAGGCGGCGGCCCCATAATGCTGGGTTTATACATCTTAGTGTGTATTATTAGGTGACAGTGCATCAAAAGCACTGCACTATCTAATCCATTTTGAAGGGACTGGGACCAGAATATCCCTTTCTCCACGCGCTGCCGGAACGCACAGATTCCACGTGCTATATCCAGTTAAGGACAGTAAGTTTCCCCTCTGGGGATGCTGTTGTATCAACTTTTGAGCGTGTTTAAATAATTATCCTGCAAACAGACCATTGTTTAGTACATATCTTTATTTATTGTTGATCATCGCCACAGGAAGCTCTTGCCAGAGCCCACACCCCAATTCCCATCCTGATGAAGGCTGTTAGATTTATAGCCGTCCAAGTTTGCTGAAAGGCAAAAACACACTCGTGTCAACTTTTTATACCACACAGTGTCAATTTTGTACACTGGGTATTAAGTTTATGTTTCTAACGTATATCAATATAATACCCTGTCGAAAGTGTAAGGGGGTGTACTGATAGGATTTTTTTGCTTTGTATGTATATTAATGTGTACTTTTGTATATCAGTCATTATATGTTTTTTGATTGGGAATGTTTGGCGTTTACTCACCTGTGACAATCGTTAACCTGTATTCAACAATGTGTTTATTGTTTGCTCAATTTAATAATCATAAAATATTGGGTCTTTGATCATCTGGGTTTGTCCAGATCACGTGTTCGATATATACAAAACGTTATTATAACCTGCAGAGATCAGGGACTAGCCAGATGCCCTATTAAGTGTTTATACCAACATGAGTACTTATAGCCTGCACTTTAACATCTCGGGATTTGCACCTACCTAGCTCACTGGAAAACCATCCCTTCTCCAAATCTATTTTTGCAGGGCCATGCTCAACGAGGCCACCACAATGGCAGAGGTGCACAACACACAGTCAATTTATATCACATGATACTTTATTAGCAGTTGTACCCACATGCAACATTTCAGGTTTGTAGCATGTTGGAAAGTATGCTGAACATTTCAAACAGCCACACACAAACACACACCCAAGTATTGTACTCTGCTTAAAGAAAAACGAAAAAAAAAAAAAATGAGAAAACTGTTGTCAGGGTAATTCATGGAATAAATGTGCACCGAAAAGGGGAGCGGAAGCGTGAAAATCGCAGCGCACACGTGCTAAATCGGCACACGCAGCCGTTCATTGATTCATGGAATGCGCTGAACTTGTAAAACCTGGGATGTGCGCCAAGTCCGTGGGTGGCGCACGAGGGCGCACCCGTCACTAAACGGCGTGCACGACGCGCAGAGGGAAAGCGCACATCGTGTAGCGCACACAAGAAAAGTGGGCGGAAGACGGGGCGTAACACATGTAATGGGGAACAACGCGTGAAAATGTGGGCGTTACGGGGAAGTACCGGAGGTAATTGCTCCCAACGCCCACACGCGCGTTAACAACACGTATTCATGGAATCGAACAGGGGAAACCCGTGAACCAAAAAAGACACGCTAATCCGATAACACGTACGCCAGCAGGAAGCAGGAGTAAGCGGCCCAGCGCAGCATAAAAGTGCGCGCAAACAACAAACAAGCTCATACGCTACGATGAATATACCGCTCCTCGCAGCAGTGGTCGTGGGACACCGGAGGAGGGGGAGGATAGCCAGGCCCCGCATTTATTTACCCAGGACCAGCCTTTTTGGGATGCCTGATGACTAGGTGTGTGGGAGGTACAGGTTTCCACCACAAATAATCCTAGAACTGGTCAGGGAGTGGGAGGATGACCTCACATCACCCACCCTGTGCTCCCAAGCTCTGCACCCCTTGGAAAAGGTGCTCAATGTACTGCACTTCTTGGCTACTGGGTCATTTCAGCGGACAAGTGCCATAGTCGGGGGTGTCTCACAAACCACGCTGTCACGCTGCCTACACCAGGTGTTGGCCATCATGACTGCACGCCCATCAGTCCGCAGGCACATATAAATGCCCAGAACACCTGCAGAAAGGCAGGATGTCGTCCAGGACTTTTATGGGGTGGCAAACATCCCCAAAGTGCTAGGTGTCATTGATTGCACCCATATGGCTCTACGTCCTCCCAGAGCCACTGAACACATCTATCGAAACCGCAAGCACTGGCATTCCATCAACGTGCAGGTTGTATGTGATGCCAACGGAATCATCTCCTCAATATATGCCAACTATTCGTAGTCCAGCCATGATAGTTTCATATTCCGAATGTCACCCCTAAACCGGGACCTGGAAGCTGGGCGGCATGGCGACACATGGCTAATTGGTGAGTATAAATGTCTCTGCACATGCATGCCTGTCAGACACTGAGAAATGGGAAAACACCACTAATGACAACCATTATCACCTCCCCAGGGGACAGTGCCTACCCTCTGAGCACCTACATGATGACGCCAATACGGAACCCCACCACACCACCCGAGGTAAGATACAACACAGCCCATATTGCAACCCGGGGCATAGTGGAGTGCACATTCGGAGTGCTGAAGTCATGCTTTCGCTCCCTTGACCGCTCTGGTGGGCAGCTGCTATATGCGCCCCCAGTAGTGTGCAGGATCATAGTGGCAGCATGTGTCCTGCACAACGGTGCAACCCGGCGGGGCGTGCCGGTGGACATGGTGGTGCCCCCACATCCCCAATCACATGCACGGCCACTGCGCATGGTAGGTGAAAGGGCATGTGTGAGGCAGCCCGTACCCAGCTTGTGGAACATTTCTTCACCTAAAATCCCACCCCTGCGGAGTGCACACAGGCCCGGCACATACCAGCTGACAATTTATGATGATGACAAAAGGGCCGGTCAACTGTCACAACCATACCACCCTGAGATTGGTCACCTGGAAGTGCTACATTGTGTGCATCCCTAGCTACTTAAACACACCCAATGCTGTGTCAGTAAAAGGCACACATTAATGCAGCATGAAGGACGTCCCCCTTGCAAAACACTACAATAAAATAGTGGCATGTCACCCAACCCCTTCCTAACCCCATCTCAGCTACCCAACACACCATGGCATGGCATGCGATGTGAAAGCAACCAAATGAATGCACATCACATGACACAAGTGTCACAAAGTGCACCCTCCCAAATGGAAACAGCCACAGACAATTGCCTCTCACCAATGAAAAGAAACAGCATACATTAACAAATACTCACCAGGAAGACAAAACATCAGTACAGGATCCAAGAGTGGCAACATATGACAGTAAAAAATTAAAGTAGTGCAAGTGTCACAACCTGACTAAGGCAGCACATCCACCCGTTCCAACTGCAGAGTGTTGCTGGTAAGCAAATGTGGCAGTGTACAGCATACAACATGAACTGCATCTGCAAAGGAGACGGGCTGGTTAAGACATGAAGAAGCTACATCTATACATGCAAAACGTCCTGTATGTAAAAGCATACAGAAATCCACACTGCAGTGGAGAATTGAACAACAATCCCCACTAGGCATGTATGCACAGTTTGGACTACAGACTGCCCACACAATTTATGGGAGCCCAATGCCTCTGTGTAAGTTACTGTCACTTGGTCACACCCTTTGCGAGCCCATGGAAAGGGGAAGCAGGAGGGGTGTGTGTGTCAGGAACTCAAGTTTCTAACCCAAAGATAGGACAAGCCTGCATGTGCCCAGATGGAATACACAGTGTATGCCTATGGGAGCCACACAAAGCAACACACTGTAACATTATTTCACAATCTGAAAGAAAATGGTTATGAACAAAAATGTAAATGCAAATCAAATATAGAAAAAGCTAAAGTAAATGTAAAGTAAAAGAAACAAATAAAATAATAAAGTAAAAATCAGAAGCATAACCAAATAAAAATAAATGTATGAAAATAAAAATAACAAATCAAGAATAAAAATAAAATGAAAACAAAAAATAAAAAATCGCCATATGTGGACCAGGGGGTGGGGAGGCCACCCAGGAGGGACAAGGTACAGGGTGCACCCCAACACCCACATGCGTGGATGTTGAAAAAAAAAAAAACATGGGCTCATGGCTTGCACGGCTCCCCTACAGTGGGAGAACTGCCATCGCTGTCATCACCCTCTGGTGGTACATCAGAAGGTGGGCATGATATGGGAGGCAGACCTCGCAAAGCCCTGGCATGCTCCTCCATGGCAGCAAGGATACAGGTCTGAAAGGTTTGGTTCTGCAGGATGATGGTACGGAGATCCCCATGCAACACCTCACGGGTAGCACGCATTTCTGCTTGCAAGGCCTCGCGTGATGCCCGGATCTCCTCACGGGTTGCCTGGAGCTCAGCTGGGAGTTGCGTGTCAGCTGCTCCAGCTGCTGTTCTGACCTTGTACTACAGGACACCTCAAGTTCACCCAGAGTATCTCTAAGGGACCTGTGTTCTAACCTCAGCACATCCCTGTGGGCCTGTGACTCTGCAGATATGGCTGTGTGCAGAGTCTCCAGTCCAGCCCGTCTGTCCCTGTTGGACGCCAACATGTCCTCCCTGTGTGAGTGACAAATGGACTCTGTTGCCTGCTGTTGGAGCTCCACCTGCCTTTCAGGGGGGAGAATGGAAGTGGCCACCCTATCCACGGCCTGAGCCTTCATCTCACACGATGAGCTCTGTTGTGCTGCTATAGTGTACATGGAGTTCTCCCACACAGTATTGCCTGGTGGCGCACGGCCACCGCGTTGGCGGGCACCACACCTGTTTGGGGCAAGGTGATCTGCACCTTGCTGTTCTGGCACTGCCTGAGGCTGCAGGACTGCATTCCTCCTTTGATCTGCTGGCCCAGGAACGGGAGCAAATATTGTGGAGTGTGACCCTGCATCCGTAACCGCCACAGGCGGACTTACCAACACTGAATGCCCCATAGAGGGGTCTACCCCCAGTGCAGGTGGGTTGGACAGAACAGCATCCCTGCCAGAAACACTCACCTGTGACGGGACATATGTCTCAATGTCAGATTCAGCACCTGATTCATAGAGGTCTCCGGAGGAGTACCCAGAGACACCCGTGGACAGTGTGGTCTGTAGGAGTAATGGGTTTTCACCCACCACCACCCCACTTCCTCCACTGGTGCCTGGTTGTGGCTGTGAGTACTCCTGTCTCTGCACCATCTCCTCCTCCTCAACAGCATCTAGTGCCTCATCACCTGCAAAAACATAAAAGAAAAGTAATGAAAACAGGCATGAGCACCATAGCACACACACATAGGCATGACGAGGCAGACATCCAGTACATAAATGACACATGTCACACATGACAATAACTCTGGCATGCATGCACTGGCAATGATTTGGAAGGGGAGGCAAAAAACAGACAATGAGGACTCCAAGATGGAAAAGCAACACATGTGCTGCATGCTGGATAGCACTGGTATCACACAATAGCCTGTGAGTGGCATGGACAATCCACATACATGACACATGCTAGCACACAGATGGCACGTAGCATAGCCATGGCAGATTTAACAAGGACACCCAGATGGTAGCAAATCAGTACTGTCAGCCATCCATGTGAGATGGACATCATGAAATCAAACATGCAAAATAGTGTGACAAAAAACGCATGTGCCACACACTGCAACAAAGCCAGTGTTCACTAATGCAGTGATGGCAGGCACATGGATACATCAATGGTTGGTCACTTCGACATGACAGAAGGCAATTGTCATGTTGAACTTTCAAACAGGGCCCCGAAGTGATTGTGTGCAGGCCATGTGTATGTGCACATTACTCAATCAGCCTGATTGATTAAATCATTCCCATAATAAGGAAACATATGTGGGCCATTGTGGGGTGTAATCTATGTCTGAAGTATGTTACATTTGGGGCAGAAGGGCACATAAATGTGTGGTAAACATGAAAAGGATTTCATCAATCAGGCGGAATGAACAGGGAAACAGTATGAACAATGTTGTGGCAAGATGGCAGTTGAAGGGCAAGTGCAGTAATCATGTGCAAATTGTCAACTGCGGTCAGAAGGGATAGTTGAAAACCCAAACCCAAGGCCGGGCTATGTTTTGGAGCCACCACATGGGTGATCCATATCAGTCATAACTACACAGCCTCACCTGGCACTCAATCAGAACACATCACCCAAGCAATATACACATGGTTTGCACACACATGCATGGCCACTCACCGGACATTGCCTCAAGATCTGGTAGGTCTCCCACACCTTGGATCTGATCCTCTGTGATGAAGCCTGCAGCGATAGACTCATGTTCTGTGAGTACTTCCTCCTCTGGTGGACACCCACTGCCAGTCACCAGAGTAGAGGCATGATTGGAAGCCAGCTTGTTCTTTGCTCTGCGTTTGAGGTCATTCCACCGCTTAGAGCAATCATCAGCTGCGCGTCTGACAAATCCAAGGGCACTAATCTGGTCTGTGATGCACTGCCAGTGGGCCCTACGTTGAGCATCCGTAGTTTTGCACCCTGCAGTCACCAGCATTTCGCGGCCATGGGCCGACACGTAGCCCAAATGTGCGTCTAGTTCCACATCATTGAAAATACGCTTCCTTGACATGCTGGAGGGGGGAGCCATGTCTGGGGTCCCAGCCTGCACTGCAAGAGCGACCTTCTTCCTCTTGGGAGGTGGTGCGGACCCTGAGTGGCTTATGCCACTCTGGTTGGCAGGGGCTGAAACGCAGGTGGACTGGGCACTGGAAGTAGCCAAAGGCACGATGACCAAAGGTCTCACTGCAGGCATTGGCTGCTGGGTGATGTTGGCAGGACCAACCTCGGTGTGATGGACTTGGACCAACACTGTCCCGGCTTGGAGACTCGGAGCTGGGGTGGATTGAGCTACAGCTGCCCCTGCAACCTCCTCACCCTGGCTACTTGGGGCAGCAGATGACATTGCTGCCCCAGATCCACGGGGCCTGGTGACAGCAACTTTCACCGCCACACGTGGCTTTGACTTGGTGACACAGAAGTCAGCCTGGGAGTCATCCTGTGCCGGTTCGGTTGACAATATGGGGCGGGTTAACAAGGCCTGAGCTGGGATGGTGTCAGCTGCATCTCCCTGACCCATTGGGCGGGCATAGGTGTCCCTGATTGGTCCTCCACACATTGGCCTCTTGGGCCACCCTGCACATCCTGGCCACATCCCCTACCGTGCCCACCTCTTGGAGGTCGGCCACCTTTGCCTCCCTTACCACTTGGTCACCTCCCAACCATGGCACTGATGTTCTTGTGCGAATGGGAGGTGCAGTAAACAATTGTTCTGGGCAATTGTGGTGAAAGGGGCAGGGTACTAGATGGAATACTTACCCTAGTGCTGTAGCAAGGCTGTGTGTGACCCCTGGTAGCCCACGTGCATGTAAGAAAGAACTCGCAATACGCTGTGGCACCCAGAAACACAAAAAGAAACGTACGTGTGGTACACGCAGGCTACAATGACCTCTGAATGAGTACGCGACACACGGGGAAACCACAGTTGAAAAATACGTGCGCGACTCACCGTCTGCCTGGAAAAAGAACGTGAAAAAGACGCACGTGTATGCGTTGGCAACACCCCCGCCAAAAGAAAAATTGAACGCTGTCTGAGTATACAGGGAGTACGAACTGGAACCGTTGTGAAGTAATCGCGTGTAAACCGACAAGAAGCACAAGAATCACCCGCTCGCTCTCCACAAAAAGCACGTACAAGAAAATGGCGTCCTATGCGTACCTTTTAACCCAGCCCACATGTGTGACGTCACTTACGCGCGTACGTGCTAAGGGCCTTTCCTCCAATTACACGCAGTGACACCCGGACGTGCAGTTTTTGCACATGTACAATCAACATGCACCCATGTGGAGGGAAACCCCCATGCGTGTTACGTCACAGACGCGCCTACGCGTACCTTTTAACCCAGCCCACATGTGTGACGTCACTTACACGCGTACGCGCTAAGGGCCGTCCTCCAATTACATGCAGTGACACCCGGACGTGCAGTTTTTGCACATGTACAATTAACATGCACCCATGTGGAGGGAAAACCCCACGCGTGTTACATCACAGACGCGTTTACGCGCTAAGGGCCTTTCCTTGAATTACACGCTCATGTGCACTTTTTTCTCCGTATCAAGCTGGCCACGCAACACACGGAAGACCACGCTCCTGCCCAGAAGGCCATTTTCCTGCCCGCTGGTCCCCGAGCACGCTCCCACCTGCCATCTACTGGCCACGTGCCCTGCTGTTTGGTGCCTGCATGTCAGCCAATCGCAGGGGTCCAGTTGCTGTGACCACCCCTGCTGGAACAGAAGACTCCTGACTGGCATTCCATCACTCCACAGCCCAGCCCCAGGACGCAGTGGCCCACCCACACCTGCCTCGGGGGTTGCCATGTCTGACACAAAACCATCTGGCACCAGTGGCAACCCCCCCAGCAGAGAGGCAGAGGGCTGCCAGCTTCAGTGCCAATGAAGTTGGCATCCTGGTGGAGCAAGTCCTGGGGCAGCATGATGCTCTCTTTGGAAGTTCACGCTCCGACAATGAAGGAAGGAAAAGGATCTGGATGGACATCGTGGCTGCCCTCAACGTGGAGGGGGTGGCAGCCCGCGACATGCAACACACCTGTAAGCGCTGGGAGGACTTCAGGTCCAGGACCCTCCGCAAGGCCCAGCGTCTCCTGAAGGCAGCGGATGCTGAGGGGTGCCGGGTCCGCCTTACCAACAACCAGATGAGGGCCCTAGAATGGATACACCCAGCGCTCCACCTCCAGGTCCTTGAGAGGCAGACCCATCCGGAGTCGAGCGGTAAGTGTACATGCATACTGATTGGACGCTGTGCATGTTGTGGTGTGCCAGGAGTGTGCAGGTTGGACATATATCTCGTTAGGCCAATGTATGGATGTGTATGTAGAGGGACATGAGCCTGCCGCATGTGAGTCCAGTAATGTGTGGGGGACATCAATGGTGTATGTGTTCAAATGCATGGTGGCCAAATGCATGTGTGGGTGCACACATGTTTGATTTTCTGTGTATGTACTGTGGCATGGTTGTGGTGTGACACATGGATGCTGGTTCCACCTTCATGTATGTGCACAATGTACATGTGTATGTATTTGACAAGTGTGCAACGGTGATACACCATGGATGCTTGTGACACTGACATGTAGGAGGCTGATTGGCAGATGTGACATGGATGGCGATGATATCACTGCGACAGGTTGTGGAGATGTACAGATGCATGTATGTCTGGTGGTGTGTGTGCATGTGTTCTGCACTCCCCGTGTTGCATGTGATGTCAGGCTAACCTTCGGATGCTCATGCTGTTGTATGTGTATGGATGGTGCTGCCTGCTGCAACATTCCTGTTAATTTACGCGTGTGAGTTCAAATGATATGTGTGTTGGGGAGTGTGATGCATTTGTGAGTTTTACACTGCCACTCATGTGCAACTGTCATGTGTGTATCAGACCATTGTACAGTGCTCTGATGCCTGTGTTCTGTCTCTCCCTGTCTGCAGCGTCAACTGATGAAGAGGGCGGAGCAGGTGCTGTGGAGCACAGTGGCAGGGATTGCACCGCCAGCCAGAAACGCAAGGCCCAGCTCCCCTCCCGGGTTGTCATCTCGGCGGGGAGTGAGGAGTCTGGTGCCGCGTCCATGGCCGCAGCTGCCGAGGGTAGGTCCAAGAGGCGGTGGTCAGAGGTGGACTCCTCGGCAGCAAAAGGGGCAGCTGAGACCCCACAAGGACCTATGGAGGAAGATGGCACAGAGTCATTAAAGGTTGGTGGGGGTTTGGTTGAGGAGGAGGCCGTGGAAGGGCCACACACGGGATCTGCAGGGGGGATTCCACTGGTGCTAGTGGTGCCGTCCAGGGGCAGGGACAGGAGGCAGCACAGGTGGCCGCGGAGGTGCCTGTGTGTAATCATGTCCCCGATCCTGTGACTGCATCATCCCACACCAGCAGGGATGCCTTCATCCAGACCCGTTCTCAGGTAGGGGATGCGCAAACAACAACTGGCCTTCCTCTCCCTGTGGACGTGGCAATCCGGGACCGTGTTGAGCCTGTCCTAGCTGGGGTGGCGTTGCATCAACGTGGCATCCGGGATGACGTGCAGGGTTTTTCGTGAGGACTATGCACGTTATTTGGAATGCCTCATTGACCGCGTCGACCTACTAGGACGGGTCACCAGTGCTGGGTTCCTCCGTCTGCTGGACCTTGCACTGACCCCCTCCTCAACTGAACCCCCTATGCGCCAGTCATCCTCTGTGCCATCTTCCGGCCCAAGTATCACCAGGGTACCCTGTGGAGCTGCCTCTGACCCAGCGGCAGGCTGGTGGAGGACACATCCCTGCCACAGTTTTGAGTTGGAGGTCCAGCTGGGGTGGCCACCCCAACAACTGGACCCCAGCAGGAGGAGGACTTGCAGGCATCAACAGGCAGGGCACATGCACGGCAGCAGCATGCTCAAGGTGGGAGCGATGATGGCTCGGGGCCATCAACATCCGAGGGGCAGGCATTGGCCGGAGGGCAGGAGGACCCTGGATTGGGAGAGTCTTCCGTGTGGCAGTGGTTGGGCCACCAAATAGATGCAGAGCGGCGGCGGGCGGAAGAGGCACGGCTCACTATGGTCAAGGCGGAGCACTCCATGCACAGGGCGCTGAGGCGGACTGAGTGCCTTGAGGAAATTCACAGGGGGTTGGAGGTGGACATGGCATTATCCCTGCGAGACCTCGGGGCCAGGGAACAGGCCTGCCTCCAGGACGTTGAACAGGAGTTCGATGATGCCCTGACCCGGGAAATCAACAAGTGAGCCATAGGACTTGCCAGCCGCCATTATATATAGTTCATTAGTGTTAAGTTTCCTTTCTATTTTTCTTTCATTTGGGGCACATGGACTATGCCCCATCTTTTTGTATATAGTTATTTGTTAGGTAGGGTATTTTGTAGGTTTCCTTTGGATTGCTCGGCTCATGGACCCTGGATTTTTACCTAGTGTATATTTCTGGACTGCATTTGACTTCATTGAACTTTTTTTTACCCATGAGCAATGGTTTTCGTTTTTGTTTACCTTTGGATTTGGTTTGATGGACGAATGCTTTGGAGCCTTTTTCATTTGGATTTATTTTCAATCAGCATTCATATTTTTTTATTCATTTTTGACATGCAGCCTTTTGTTTATTATTTCTTTTATTGTGTGATTTTCTTTCATTCCCTTGCTTTTGTATTTAATACATTTTGGTTTCATACTTCATTTGTGTGGTATTCTCTCATTGGTTTCATGCATGTCACGATGTGGGTTTTCTCATTCACTTGCACCCATTGTGTGTGTTTGACGGATATGTATTGATGTGCATACTTGTCATTTGGGATCTATCATGACATGGGGATTTCAATGCGGGGTGGATGGAATACTTGGCTGGGTGTTTGGACTGGGGTGGTATGGGGTGGGATTTGGGTGGCCATGAGGGCCATGAGTGTGGATCGTGATGGCTTGTTGGGGGGGACTTGAGTCGGGGCCTGCTGGCAGGTGCCCGTCACTGCTTGGCGGTTGGGGGTGCAGGGAGACATGAGTTGGGGCCTGCTGGCAGGTGCCCGTCAATGGTGGATGGGTGGATGGGTGGGGGACATGAGTCAGGGCATGCTGGCAGGTGCCCATCACTGGGGGTGGGTGGATAGGTGGGGGACATGATTCGGGGCCTGCTGACAGGTTCCCGTCACTGCTGAGTGGGTGGGGATGCAGGGGGACATGAGTCGGGCCTGCTGGCAGGTGCCCGTCACTGCTGGGTGGGTGGGGGCGCAGGGGGACATGATTTGGGGCCTGCTGGCAGGTACCCCTCAATGTTGGGTGGGTGAGTGGGTGGGGGGACATGAGTTGGGGCCTGCTGCAGGTGCCCATCACTGGGGGTGGGTGGATGGGTGGGGGGACATGAGTCGGGACCTGCTGGCAGATGACCGCCACTGCTGGGTGGGTGGATGGGTGGGGCACATGAGTCGGGGCCTGCTGGTAGGTACCTGTCAATGGTGGGTGGGTGAGTGGGTGGGGGGACATGAGTCGGGGCCTGCTGGCAGGTGCATATCACTGGGGGTGGGTGGGTGGGTGGGTGGGTGGGTGAGTGGATGGAGGACATGAGTTGGGGCTCACAGGTTTGCTCACAAGTGCATGGTGCCATGTGGGCTGCCTGCAGGGCATGGTGAGGGTTGTATGGTAGTCCCCTGTGGTGTGGGCTGCCTGCAGGGCATGGGGAGGGTTGTAGGGTAGTCCCCTGTGGTGTGGGCGCCTGCAGGGCATGGGGAGGGGGGAAACCACACACCCGGGAGGGCCCACGATGCCAAATAGCGTGTGAAACTTCCTGCACACCCCCGAAATACATGTACCCCGCTCGCACAAGGCCTATCAAATGCGAAACTTCCCGCACACCCCCGAAATACACGTGCCCCACTCGCACAAGGCCTATCGCGTGTGAAACTTCCCGCACACCCCGAAATACACGTACCCGGCTCGCACAAGGCCAATCACGTCTGAAACTCCCAGCAAACCCCCCAAATACATGTACCCCGCTCCCACAAGACCTATCGCATGTGAAACTCCCCATGTACCCCCCAAATACACATACCCGCTCGCACAAGGCCTATCATGTGTGAACCTTCCCGCACACCCCGAAATACATGTACCCCGCTCGCACAAGGCCTATTGCGTGTGAAACTCCCGCGTACCCCCAAATACATGTACCCCGCTTGCACAAGCCCTATCGCGTGTGAAACTTCCCCCTCGCCTCCCCAAGATACACATACCCCGCTCGCACAAGGCCTATCGTGTGTGAAACTCCCCGCGTACCCCCCAAATACACGTACCCTGCTTGCACAAGTCCTATCGCGTGTGAAACTTCCCGCGCACCCCAAAATACACGTACCCCGCTCTCACCTGGAGTATCGCATGTGAAACTTCCCGCACACCCCCAAGATACACGTACCCTGATCACACAAGGCCTATCGCGTGTGAAACTCCCTGCGTATCCCCCAAATACATGTACCCCGCTCGCTCGCACAAGCCCTATCGCGTGTGAAACTTCCTGCGCACTTTCGAAATACACGTACCCAGCTCTCGCCTGAAGTATCGCGTATGAAACTTCCCACACTCCCCCAAGATACACGTACCCCGCTCGCACAAGGCCTAATGCGTGTGAAGCTCCCCGGTTACCCCCAAATACACTTACCCCGCTCTCACAAGCGCTATAACGTGTGACACTTCCCGCACATCCCCAAGATACACATACCCCGCTCGCACAAGTCCTATAGCATGTGAAACTCCCCGCATACCCCCCAAATACACGTACCCCGCTCGCACAAGCCCTATCGCCTGTGAAACTTCCCGCGCATGCCCAAGATACACGTACCCTGCTCGCACAAGGCCTAGTGCGTGTGAAACTCCCCGTGTACCCCCAAATACACATACCCCGCTCTCACAAGCGCTATCGCATGTGAAACTTCCCGCGCTCCCCCAAGATGCACATACCCCACTCGCACAAGGCCTATCGCGTGTGAAACTCCCCGCGTACCCCCCAAATACACGTACCCCGCTCACACAAGCCCTATCGCCTGTGAAACTTCCCGTGCACCCCCAAGATACACGTATCCCGCTCGCACAAGGCCTATCGCGTGTGAAACTTCCCGCGCACCCACTTAATACACATACAACGCTCGCACAAGCCCTATTGCATGTGAAACTTCCCGCGCACCCCAGAAATACACGTACCCCACTCGCACAAGCCCTATCACGTGTGAAACTTCCTGCGCACCCCTGAAATACATGTACCCCGCTCGCACAAGGCCTATTGTATGTGAAACTTCCTGCACACCCCCGAAATACATGTACCCCGCTCGCACACGCCCTATCGCGTGTGAAACTTCCCACGAACCCCCGAAAAACACATATCCCGCTCGCACAAGGCCTATCGCGTGTGAAACTTCCTGCACACTCCCGAAATACACGTACCCCGCTCGCACAAGCCCTATCACGTGTGAAACTTCCCACGAACCCCCGAAAAACACATATCCCGCTCGCACAAGGCCTATCGCGTGTGAAACTTCCTGCACACTCCCGAAATACACGTACCCCGCTCGCACAAGCCCTATCGCGTGTGAAACTTCCCACGAACCCCCGAAAAACACATATCCCGCTCGCACAAGCCCTATCGCGTGTGCAACTTCCCACAAACCCCCGAAAAACACATATCCCGCTCGCGCAAGGCCTATCGCGTGAGAAACTTCCCGCACACCCCCGAAATACACATAGCCCGCTCTCAACCAAGGCTTATCGCGTGTGAAACTCCCCACGCACCCCGAAAATACACCAGGCACCCCATCCACTTTGGCCAGGCCCCACAGGCAGCCCACTCACCCTCCCCATTCCCCGCAGGCATCCCATCCACCCTGGGCATGCCACGCAGGCAGCCCACGCCACAGGGGGGTGCTTTTTCTATGCAATTTACCTGGTGCGAGCGGGGGACTCGTATTCCGAGGGGTGTGCCAGTACATTTTCACGCTTTTCGGTGCCATGAGCAGGGTGTGCGTAGTATTTTCATGCGATTACAGTGTACCGGCCCTGTACGCCTGTGTAGGGTTACTGCGGCCCTTTGCGCTGCATTGGGGATTTCAATGCCTTTTCCTTGCGCAAGGGGCGTTCTTGGGGGCATAACTGGCACTGCGGGATGTTCTCTGCACCAGCGGTCAAAATGGCTTGGGAATTCCATGAATACGCGGTGCGCCAAAATGCTGTTTAGAGCACACGGCTGGCGCTGCCTCTGCGCTGAAATCTATGAATTACCCCCTCTACATTTTATACATGTTACATTGTTTACACCATGTAACCTACCCACATGCCAAATTTCAGGTTTGTAGCATGTTGGAAAGTATGCTGAAAATTTCGAATAGACACACACACACACACACACACACACACACATACATATCCACAAATTTCCCTTTTATATATATGGAGACAAAAAACGTAGTTATGACTGTTTCCAGAATGTGTGTGGCTCAGCCCCTTTATCTCCAAATGCCTCAGTTTCCTGCACAATTGGGGAACCCTTATATATCGGGGTTACAGCAGTATTCAGAGTTCTAAATAAAACGTAATTTACAGAAAGTAAATAAAGGGGTGGTCGAGAGACACTGTGTGCCAATGACGAAAACAGCAGAGAGCATGTATGAGGTGACAAAACGGTACAGTATGATTTCTATGTACACATTTAACTGAAGTATTGGGTTGGGGGTACTCAAGCACCATTGGCGACGCCAGGCATGAGCTTGGGAGGGTTGATGCCCTCCAACTTTGATCTAGCAGTCCTGAATAGGAGGCCCAGCCTGTGCTCAGATGGCAAAAAGCTGTCACATTTGTCTCCTTGGAGAGCAGTGTATTTACTTACTTTTATATACTGCTCTCGAAGGTAAGAAAATAGCCTTTTACTGTGACTGCGGCCTCAGCAAAAGCCTGCCAATGAGGATGATATGAATAGACCCCTTATGTGGAAGCTAAAGGCTTAACTGCTCCGCTCATCTTTTAGTTGCCCCATCCCTCTAATGATTAGCATTCCTTTGTTTAACTGAGTAGCCTGTGAGATGCAGATGTGTAGACGAAGGGCCTGAGAGGGTCCAGAGGGAAACAAAGGTGTTTTCGTATGGATTATATATATGCAAAGGTGTGTGTATGTGAGGGAGTGTCTAAGTGCATCCATATGAATAAATGTTGGTAATTATTTATTGATCTCAGAAGGATGAAAGGCTGAGTGGGCCTTGTTGGGATTTGAACCTGTGACATGCTGATCCCACACAGATTGCAGCAGCAATGATTTAACCCGCTGAGCTATTGCACCAGCTAACCAGCAAAGGCATATTCTCTTACTGTATGTTAGATAATGGTCCTGAGCATTGTTGATGACTTGGCATCTAATGGACTTTTTTCACGTCTTACCCTACACCTCTCATTGTAAACTGTGATTTTTTTTACTTAATGTATCACAGAAAGTGTACTGTAGAATTCACCATTTCAACCCCTTATTTAAACATGTTTCTCTGGGATTGAACCCCTCTGATCCCACCTTGGTGAGTTCGCTCTCCCTCGCTAAACTCGGTTGCTCCTACAGATTTGGTCGGCGACAGAACAAGCCAGTTTCCTTTTCGGGCTCCCCTTGGGGCACTGGTGCACAATTTACGGCCCGCGGGCAAGTTGCGGCACGCCATGCCATTTTGTCCGGCCCGCGAGGAACGAAGAATTTCCTAATGGAGTGCGGCTCACAAGCTGCATCGGCTGCCCTCCATTGGGAAAGTCTTTGTTGTCTTCTGGGCCGGACAAAACACTGGCCCTCAATAGTTCAGTGCACACGCACCATGTCACTCATACGAGCCACATAGTGCGTGTGTGCTGCACCAATGGAGTGCCAGCACTATGGCTGGCGTGGCCAGTAAGGCTTGATGCCGGAAGGCATTTCAGCCTTGCCACGCCCACGCCAGCCGTAATGCCTGAAGCCTCGCCAGCGTTCCAGCACGTCTGGTAAGTGGGGGGGGCGCCTCTGCATATTTGTGTGCGTGTCTCGGGTCTGTACTGACTGTGTCTTTTGTTTTTGTATGTATGTTGAGATGCAGGGGTGAGGGGTGTGTCGGGTCTGTATGGGTGTTTGTATTTGTATGTCTGTGCAGTGTATGTTGAGATGTGGGGGTTAGGGGGGTGTCGGGTCTGTATGGGTGTTTGTATTTGTATGTCTGTGCAGTGTATGTTGAGATGCGGGGGTGGGGGGTGTGTCAGGTCTGTATGGGTGTTTGTATTTGTATGTCTGTGCAGTGTATGTTGAGATGCGGGGGTGGGGGGTGTGTCGGGTCTGTATGGGTGTTTGAATTGTATGTCTGCAGTGTATGTTGAGATGCGAGGGTAGGGGGTGTGTCTGGGTCTGTATGGGTGTTTGTATATCTGTAATGTATGTGTTGATGCGGGGGTGGGGGGTGTTTCGGGTCTGTATGGGTGCATAGTGTATTGGTGCATGCTTGTGAGTTTGAATGCTGATTTGGAGTTTGGGGGGCTAGGGTCTGTATGGGTGCATGGTGTATGCTTGTGAGTTTGTATGGTGGGATGAGGGTTGTATGGGTGCATGGTGTATGCTTGTGAGTTTGTATTTACGATTTGGGGGATGGGGTTATGTATGGGTACATGGTGTATGCTTGTAAGTTTGTGTGCTGAGTTAGCGGCTGGCGGGTTCAGGTCTGTATGGGTGCATAGTGTAATGGTGTATGCCTGTGAGTTTGTGTGCTGAGTTGGGGGTGGGGGGTTCGGGTCTGTATGGGTGCATGGTGTATGCTTGTGAGTTTGTGTGCTGAGTTGAGGGGGTGGGGGGTCCGGGTCTGTATGAGTGGATAGTGCATTGGTGTATGCTTGTGAGTTTGTGTGCTGAGTTGGGGGGTGGGGGTTCGGGTTTGTATGGGTGCATGGTGTATGCTTGTGAGTTTGTGTGCTGAGTTAGGTGGTGGGGGGTTCGGGTCTGTATAGGTGCATGGTGTATGCTTTTGAGTTGGGGCATAGTGTTTGCTTGAGGGGTGGGTGTCATGGGGCATAGTGTTTGGTTGAGGGGTGGGGACCATGGGCATAGTGTTTGGTTGCGGAGTGGGGGCCATGGGGCATAGTGTTTGGTTGAGGGTTAGGAGCCATCGGGCATAGGTTTTGGTTGAGGGGTGGGAGCCATTGGGCATAGTGTTTGGTTGAGAGGTGGGAGCCATTGGGCATAGTGTTTCCTTGGGGAGTGGGGCCATGGGGCATAGTGTTTGGTTGAGGGTTAGGAGCCATGGGGCATAGGGTTTGTTTGAGGGGTGGGAGCCATTGGGCATAGTGTTTGGTTGAGGGGTGGGAGCCATTGGGCATAGTGTTTTGTTGAGGGGTGGGGCCCATGGGGCATAGTGTTTGCTTGAGGAGTGGTCACAGTGTATGGTTGAGGGGTGGGGGCCATGGAGCATAGTGTTTGGTTGGGCAGTGGGGGGCCATGTGGCATAGTGTTTGGTTGAGGGGTGGGGGACATGGGGCATAGTGTTTGGTTGGGCAGTGGGGGGCCATGGGGCATAGTGTTTGGTTGAGGGGGTGGGGGCCATGGGGCATAGTGTTTGGTAGGGGAGTAGGGGCCATGGGGCAAAGTGTTTGGTTGGGGAGTGGGGGCCATAGGGCATAGTGTTTGGTTGAGGGTGGGAGCCATGGGTGCATAGTGTTTGGTTGGGGGTGGGAGCCATGGGTGCATAGTGTTTGGTTGGGGGTGGGAGCCATGGGGCATAGGGTTTGGTTGAAGGTGGGAGCCATGGGGCATAGTGTTTGGTTGGGAGGTGGGGGCCATGGGGCATAGTGTTTGGTTGGGGAGTGGGGGCCATGGGGCAAAGTGTTTGGTTGGGGTGGGGGCCATGGGGCATAGTGTTTAGTTGGGCAATGGGGGGCCATGGGGCATAGTTTTTGGTTTAGGGGTGGGGGCCATGGGGCATAGTGTTTGGTTGGGGAGTGGGGGCCATGGGGCATAGTGTTTGATTGAGGGTGGGAGCCATGGGTGCATAGTGTTTGGTTGAGGGTGGGAGCCATGGGGCATAGTGCTTGGCTGAGGGTGGGAGCCATGGGGCATAGTGTTTGGTTGGGAGGTGGGAGCCATGGGGCATACTATTTGGTTGGGGATTGGGGTCCATGGGGCAAAGTGTTTGGTTAGGGTGGAAGCCATGGGGCATAGTGTTTGGTTGAGGGTTGGGTGTCATGGGGCATAGTGTTTGCTTGAGGGTGTGGAGGCCGGCGGGCATAGTGTTTGGTTGGGGGTGGGGGCCATGGGGCATAGTGTTGCACTCCAAGAGTGAACCCAATAATAAAGCTACAACAGGCACAGTTAGGAGATGTAAATCCTTTGCTTTTTGAGGAAACCTGACTCAACGAAGGCCATACTCCTCTTGGGCAACCCAAACATCAAAGTATAGCAGTCCAAAATAACGGAATGTCCAGTCAAGGGTCAATAAAATATATATAATTTATTTAAACAGACGATATACAATAACTAAATGGAAATAAATTATAACAATGGAAAATGGATAGTACAAAATGTAAGTTTGAAATACAAATAAAAATCGTTACACCTCAAAAACATATTCTTTTTCTATGTGTTTAATACAAATTAAGGGTTAAAAAAGCCTCCTGCCCTGCCCCGCCTAATGCTCCACCCACATTTACTTTCTGGCCCACTATAGCCATCATGTAAGGTACTTTCGGCCCTCTGTCAAAATCAGTTGTGCACCCCTGCCTTAGGGTAAGCCCTACTACATTAGCTCAAGGCCCCACTTGTTACACAATCCTTGATTCGTCTATTGTGCGTTGCGGGTGAAAGATGCATCTAATGGTGTTATGTGGAGGCTGCTGATTATGCATCAGAGGATTGAGGAGGGAATGGCAGCCACAATATTACATTTCTACCAATCATTGGACGCATATTGTGTGTCCTGCCACACTGCAGTATGTGTGTGCAGTGACATGAATTACAATGAGAAAGAGCTTGCTGGGGAGGCTGGGGATTTCTGATGGGGTGGGGGTTGGGGGGTCTCGGGCAATGGTGCAGCCAAGCATGGAGGATGCCCAGCGACTGCAGATGGAGGACACAGCTGGGCCTCTGCGGAGCTCAGGGAAGGTGACTGGAATTTGAATGAGCCTCCACGCTGCTTACGTCAGCAGGCCCCCATGCTGCCACCCAGCCCCTCCTCCCTCTGCCATTCTCCCGCTTCCATTCTATAGACTCCTGTTCTGATTGGTAACATCCTGTGTGGAGCTGATGTGATAGACAGCACGAGGCCAGAATAGAAGAGGAGTGTTTGGGGAGACATGTATGCGGCTAACACGTGATCTCATTGAACATACATATCACTGGGCTTCGAGTATATCATGTGTATATCTCAACGTGTGCATTTAATGTGCATATACATTCATGAATTTAGAATGATGTCCTTTACGGCCCCATACCTTCCTGTCTGTATTTGTCGATGTTTATTTTTTCATTGAAAACAAGTCTGTACTTACATTTTCCTTCATGTAATCATGTATTCGTTCAGGTTCCTATTTAAAGTGGACGCACCCTTCATGTGTCAGGTAACACTACACTGACATCAGGCAATTCAGCTCTATTCTCATTCGCTGAGAACCACTGACTGTGCAGCAGTCTAGAGGGGCTTCCACTCTGACTAACCCAGGCAGGGGCACGCTGCCTTTCCCTTTTCTGTACGTCACAAACAAACGCAGACAGAGAAATAATCTATTTTTTCTGTGTCGTGATCAAACCGGAAACAAGGGAGACGTATTTAAATGGCATGAGTCGGAGGCTTCCTGTTATTCACTCTCTTCACATTGATTTTGGACAGAATTACAAACACAACAGAAGGCTTCAGCTCCCTGAACCACCTTCTCGAGTCCGCACACATTGCCAGAGGAGACCCATATACACGTGTGAACTCTTATCAATTCCCAGGTCACGTCCCCTTTTCTTACTACTTCTGGGATAGCTAACTATCCCGCCTTATACTCAAAAGTTCAACAAGGGGGAGGCCACCAGGGGGCGCAGTCATGATGGCAGCCTGATCTCACAGCTCCCTGCGTAGCCCCGGGAAAACAGCAAAAACTGCCCGAAAATGCGACCCGGACCCCAGCTGACCATGTGATTCGGGTGTCCGAACCTGTAAGGAGCCCACCGGTCCTTTCCTCGAGCACGGAAGCCTGCTCGGGCCCGAGACACACCGTCCCGTTTGGAGAGGCTTCCCCTCCCCCTCCTGGGCGGCTTCCCGGCATCGGCGGTGCACACAGCAGCAGGCCCTGCGTCGGCTTGAGTGGAGAAGAATCCAGCCCCTCGCCGGAGCCGCTCGCGCCACAAGAGAACGGGGAGCTTTGTTGGCTACGCGCTGCTCCGTGGGACATCACCGAGAGGAGCAGCGCGGCCCCCGGCTGAAAGGTGAGGCATCGATCCTTCGCGCTCATCCGCCCCTCCTGGGGTCTCTGAGATACCAGCCCAGGCCGACGCGGGAGCGCGCCCGGGCCCTCTGCAGCAACGCCGGCGGGGGACAACATCCCACGGAGCACCACTCCACTCCAGGTCAGTGAGGCGTTGGAGCGCACAGCCCGCGCTCTCCCCCTGCTGACCAGCAACACCTGAGCGGGCCCTGCCACTACCTCGGGCCGATGCAGGAGCGCGTCTGGGGCCCCCCGCTCCTCCTACTATCCACATCGTTTATTTGTGCAGCGGACACTGCACTGCCCTCCCTGACACCTCAGACAATGTCAGATTGGCCCCTGGGCACACTGAATCTACCGGGCCCCGCTCTGGGCCCCTCAAGCTCACTACAGTGATTGCCAGGACCCCCGGGGGACACCCAGCTCCTCCCCCATGGACTGAGGCCTGCTACAAGAGCAGCTTCGGGCTTGAAAGACAGACTGTAGGCGGCCACCGGATACTACCGCCTCCCTCTCACTACAGGGGGCAGGCTCAGGGGTAATAAAGGGCAACAAGGCGGTGATCCCCTGCCGTCTTTGCCTGGCGGCCCCTCAGTACTCCATGGCGGATCTCCAGTAGAGGCCCTTAATCTACGCCGGAGAACCAATCAGAGCCCAGGGCATTGTCAGTGAAGACCAGTAGAGCACCGAAAAGACTGTGAGCAGCCCCAGGACCACAACAGTGATCGGGAGGGGGCGCTGATCTAATTCCCCCGGGGATATACGTGGTGGTTACTCAGCCATATTGTGGGAGACATAGCCCGCAGCGGGGGGGAATAGAATTTGGTGGTGGGGAGAATCCACACACACCCGGAGACGCCAGACACGCTTGGGGCGAACAGCACCACATGACTTGGAGGGAAACTTTAGCCAAATATCAATTTACCCCAACTCACCCAGTCATGGAGACTAATCCCCCCTACCCCAACCGCTCCGGACCTGCACGCCACCCAGGGTAGTATCCAAACAATTCTGGATGAAATAAGAGGGATGCGGTCCGACATGGGGGCCAAACTGGCCGACCTCGCCACAAAGGTTTCCACATTAGAGGACCGAATAGAGGGGGTCGAAAACAACCAGGTCTCCACCGACCTCCTCGAGGCACAAACAGAGGCTAGATTTAAGGAGATGCGGCGCCGCGAGGAGGACCTCCGCTTGAGGGTCAACGATATGGAAAATCGCGAGAGGAGAAATAACCTATGGATCTTCGGCCTGGTGGAGGCAGAGGGGGAGACTCAAGAAGGACTCGAAGGAAAGGTGCAGGACATCATCCGGATCGTCCTCGGAATTGATTCGGGGGAGACGGTCCTGATTGATCGGACCCACCGAGCAGGCGGGGGAGGTAGAGGCCCGCGCTCCGTACTTGCGAGGTTCCACTATTACAGGGACAAGGCCAAGATCCTGGAAAGAGCAAAGACTCTAAAGGACATCCATTACGGGAACTCAAGAGTGACAATCTTTCAGGACCTCTCAGCACTCACACTCCAGCTGAGGAAAAAATGCGGGCCCATCACTAGATGGCTGCAGGGTAAGGGAGTCCGCTACCGCTGGGGACACCATTCTATCTAGCTTTTGAGTGGCAGGGTGAGAGATTTCATCTCGTAACGGAGGAGGACATTCTGAGAGCCACTGAGGACTTGGTGGGAGCCCCAAGCACATCACAGGACCGAGGTGGAGACGGGGAGATCGCAGCCATGCCCTACGGGGACCTGATCTATCTCAGGGGAAGCTCAAGATTAAGGGCACACGAAATTTTGGAAAACTCAACATCCCCTCGCAGGCCGCGGGGAGCCTACATGAGTGCACTCAGATTGCCATGAAAAGCACAACTGCAACAAAAGCCGTCCCGGCGGTTACCCTGAGGTCCAGGTGATCGCGAGGGTAGGGGGGAAGGAATTGACATTGCAATTGAAATTGAAATTGAAGGTGTTTCATATGTTGCCACGGTTGGCCAATGGTTTTGTTTGATGTGGGGGGAAGAAGGAAAAGTGTAAAGTCACAGGAGGAGATATATGAAAGTGAGGGGGTTTTGCAGGTCGACACAGGTTGGCCTGGGTCCTTTGCTTGGAGAGGGGAGGGGAGGGTAAAGAGTAAAGTCATAGGAAGAGGAAAGATAGGGGCACTGCGGTTGGTGGCTCACAGGCCTCAGCCCAAGTTTAAAGAACACTATCGGGTTAATGGGAAAATGCGGCCCCGGCTGGGGGCCCAAAGGTTGGGGGTTGAACTGTGTGGGATGTATTTACCCATGCATCCGAGCCCTACCTCAAAACTGTGCAGTATTGACATGGAAAACATCATGATGGCCAGAGCTTCCCAGAAAATGCACAGGGAAATGCATGAAGAATAGGCTGCCACTCATTTTTGTCGATGTTATGGGCACAGAAGGACACTGCCTAAAACCACCATTGGACTACCCACACAGTAGTCTGAAACCATTGGGAATGGCAATGCTGATTGCCAAAAGCAAACCCATAACTGTTGGGAATTCATTTTCTTAAATCCCAAAAAGGGGTGCAGTACCAGTACTCACCACTATCCAAAAGCCGGCGTTTTAAAACAACACCAGATTTTACTTTTTGTAGAAAACTGAATAAATGAACCCAAAACATGCCAAAGAAAGACATTTTAAGAGGTGGATCCAATGTAGAGTTATATTCTGAAGTGACTTGAAGGTTTATAACAAGACTGGCTGAGCTGTGGATTTCAGCAGTTCAAGTAAATTTGGACTGAAAGACACTACAAATCTAAATGTTTAAAAGAAATGAGTGACCTACTTTGAGTGTCACATAGGTTGCAATTGTTTAAATGTCATAGTTTTAAACTTAGAATCAGCATCCTAGCTGCATATGTAAAAAAAATGTCTTGACTTAAACTGGGGAACAGAAATGACATGTAGCTAAAAACTGGCTTAAAGAGATTCCAATTTTGCCTGGCAACTACCCCCCATCAGGAGTGAAACTTGAGTCACAGCTGTGTTCCCAGGCCTATCTGCCTTTTGCTGGCCACACTAAGGATATGCCATCTCTCTGATAATTGAATTAAGGGGAGCCCCCACAGAATACAGGAGCTCTGAACAAAGCCCTGTCCTGACCCAGGCAGATGGTTTATTGCAGATGTCGTAAATGTAGCTTCCTCCTGGAAGGACAAAGGAGGGGCACTGCCTGTGAGAGCAAGCTGGCTTGGCAGAACTGGAAAAACCAGAAATTCAACCTTGTGCTCGGGGAAAACCACACCCCTTTGGGGCCAGAACATAACTCTAAAAAGATGGATAACTCATAGTACGGACATGTGAAAATTTTATAAATGACACCATAATTCTTGTGATTTTTCTGCCCACATTTTAAGAGGTTTTTAGAACCGGTGGCATGTTCAGGGGGGTTTTAGCGGAAAAGAGGATATTACTCAAAATGTGTGCATGTGAAAAATCTGACACTTCATCAACTAATGTCCATACTCCTTGCGCACATGTGTGTAAATTTGGGGTAATGTCCGGTATTGCAAACCAGTTAAAAAGTGCAAAATATTGCCATTTCTGAATGCAAGCCCCCAGGAAGAGCAGAGTTGGAACAGGGGATACCTCCTGTGATATGTGATGGCTGCATGTAATTTCAAACCACTGTGTAGCTATGAAATATGTATTTGGTTCAAATCTAGATTTGTGTGCAAGTTGACAGGAGGAGTGGACTTTCTGCAGGCTGTAAAATGACATCACTCTGACACAACTTAGCTCCCCCAATCAGGGGAGAAATGAAAGCTTGGCCAATGATAAGTGGAGAGGGGCTGGCTAGTGATGCTGCTCACACACACCCATTTTCAAAACACATAAAAGCAGAGAGACAGGACAGATAGGGACCTTCAAATCCATTTGCTGCGGGACGCTCTGCTGGAAAATCCATACTTTACCTCCATCAATCTCTAGAGAAAGCTGTGCAGAAAGATCCAGACTTTAAATCCCTCAATCTTCAGAATCCAGAGAGAGAGCTGACCCAGATCACTGTGAAGTGCAGAGACCAGAGTCCAGTCTAAAACCTGACCAGATCCGTGGCAAGGCCCATTTAACTCAAGAATATAGTGTGAGTACCTAGAAAACTGTGCAGAACCAATCTCTTAGTTAAAATAATATAATTCAATCCTATTTTAATCTAAGTAGAACTGTCTCCTAACTGTAACCTGTCATTTGTAAAGCTGTCACCTGTCATTTTCTAGTTGCAAGCTGCACTTGTCTTTTTGAACTTTAAAATTTCAAATCTGAAAAACGACCTTTATTTAATCGCTCATATCTCCGTGACCGTTTGTGCTAGAGACTTGCAGTAACTTTCATCTGGAAGCTGGGATCCTAGGCTTTTCTAGGACCCCAAAACGATTTTGCTAGCCCTTGTAGTTCCTCTGTAATCGCACCAGACGCATTCGCGAATTTTGCCACGATTTGCAAATTTATTCACGTGTAAAAATCTGCTGCTGCTTGCCTTCCATTTGCCAGAAATTCGTTTAACCTGCTAATTATCCCTGAATCATTGCTAGTGTGAGCCTGGACTAATATTAACTTGATTTCACTCACCCTGAACCTCCTAGAGGGAATTAAAAGCATTTTAGCATATTTTTTCTACATTGCCAGCACATATAAAAGCATTTTGGGCCTGTGTTTTCAACTTCTGTAGTCTAAGTTGCTGGGTGAACTGAATTACATTTGAATTGCATTTCTGAGAATTGTGTGCCTTCCTTCCATTTCCCTGCATTGCATAAAAGGGGGGGTGAATTGTCCAAGAAAGTGATTACATTGTCTTTGCTGAAATCCTATCAAGTTATTTTCTGTACTGCATTTCATTCCACATTGCATCCATTGGAAACCATAAAAGTATTGTTGCTATCTTATCCATCCTATAACCACTCATTAGTGATTATAAAGAAGTGTGCTAGTGCCAGATTCTCTGTTGTTAATCTTTATCATATCAGATTAAGTGTGCTATTCAATTATTAATTTATTCTAAAGTGTGATATATACCTATTGTTTAAACTATCAATTAAACCTTTTAACTTGCAAAACAGAACTACTTCTTGGCTCAGTGGGGTCAGGAGGATTCCAAGAGAGGGGTGTTATATAGGGGTAGTCATCCAGAACGCATGAACTGGACATAAAGATATATCAATAAGGGTTTTCATTTAGTATTATAGACTAGGCGTTGACTTAGCTGTAGTGTTGAATTGAATCCTCTTACAAATTGGGGGCTCGTGCCGGACGTTTGGATTAGATCTATCACTTGTGCAGATTAATACAGCGTGCCAGCTGACCAGATACACATATCCGGTCGGAGCACACGCTGTGTTACGCTGTAAAGCACTTCTCAAAGGAACGCTCTAAGAAAAAGGTCTGTTTTGCAAAAATAAAATACAAACTTCTGTAAATCAGGACAGAGACCAATCTCTAGAATGACGACCTTAGTAGACATGAAAATAGCCAGAGAGCACTTCTTACCTAAGTTATTTGTGAGAGGTGAGTGGACTCACCAGGACCAAACAGGCTGGTTGCAGGCCATCACACCCCAAATCACGGAAACAGGGTCAGATACATGGAGAGACCAGGGTCCCTTACATGTGGCCCTGAGTGAACTATATATGTCCTCTAAGGCCAAGGATGAGCACAACAAGATTGCCAGGGTAGCGGCATATTTATATTTACATATGGGAGCCATGCAGGACAAATGTGCTGAAGGCCAAGATTTGGTGAGTAGGCAACTGCTGGCATTACAGAAGGCCCAATCTGATCTGGACTCTTCTGAGCAGAGGCTGCAGAGGAGCCAGGAGTCAGAAAATGATAGTAGGCAGTATATCATTAAAATAAAAGAGGACATGGATATACTGCAACAGGAAAAGGCTGACCAGGATACTAGATTTCTGGCCCTGCAGAAGGAGCACCAAGACAGTTTGGACTCCTTACTGCAGAGCCAGAAAAAGCTGGAGCAACAATTAGACTTTAACAGGGCATGCACGGAGCAGGTAGCCACCCTGCAAAGTAATCTAGATAGAGTGAAGGTGGAGAGCAACAAGCTGATTATGAAAGACCTGGATACCCAGGCAGAGTTTGATGAAGAACGCCAGAAAGCTGGTGCCTTCCAAAGGCAAAGGGACGACCTGGCGGCACAAATGCAGGCTCTTAGTCAGGAAAGAGACGCCTTAGGCCAGGAAGTCTGCCATTTAAAAAGAAAAATGGAAGAAAATCACCTGGCCCACCAGGGACTGGGTGACCTCCATAAAAGAACACCAGAACTTGTTAGAGCACACCAGGAGGGTGGAGGATGCTCTAGCAAGAAAGGAGCAGGCCAATAGGGACACAGCTCAGGAGGTAACCCTCCTGCAGCAAAGACTGGCCCAGTGCTCCAGGACCAATCAGGAAACACAGAGAGAGAATGAGGCTCTCTGCCAGCGCAATGATAGGCTCCAACAACAGGTAGCGATGCAGGAGAGACTGATAGAGTCTAGTAAGGCCTTAACTGAGGAACTGAAGGCGCAGGCTCTTGCATTGCAACAGGGAGCAGGGGCGGATAGAGATGAGGTTCGCTGGGAAAGAGAAACTCCTGAGCATAACCCCAGGAGCCCTAGTACCAGAGGCCTTTATCTCTCTCGGTCCCTGGACTCTGCCACCCCCATGTCCCCTGGTGCACATGAGCACAGGGCCACAGGGATGGCAGATTACTATCCAGCCAGAAGCATGGGGCTCATAGGCCAGTACCACCCAGGAATGGAGGGGCGGGCATCCGGGTATGGGCACCCCAGCACAGTGCAATTTAATGGGGAACCCCAGGAGAGTAGGCCCATTAAGGGCATCCTGAAAACCTCTGCCCAGTTAGGTCAGTGGGGGGGGGGGTACCCATCAAATCCTGGCAGCAAGGAGGAATCTGAAGACTCCTCTGAACTGCGCAGGACACAGGAGACCAGGTCCCCACATTCTGCCAGCCATTCCCAGGCTCGCAGAATCCGGGAAAACCTTGAAGAGCAGACAGGAACCTCTGGGAGCATTCAACCTCTGAGTCAGAGGATGAATGGACAAGGGTTACCCGAACCAAAAAGGCCAATAAGGCAAAAAGGGCCTTGCTTAAGGACCCCTTAAAGCAGATTAAGGCGATCAGGAGCGTCATCACGCCTTACCATAAGAACGCTAAGTATTCTGTTTGGGAGCACTTAGAGTTGTTTGAGCAAATGATGCCAAAGCTGTATTCAATATGTAAAGTGGACCTTATCCCCGGAATACTCCAGTTTCTTTGCGGGGCTGGAGGACCAAAATCATTTAAGATGGTCCACCTATAAGGCGGCCATCTTGAAACATTTTTCTGTTCGCAGAAATCCTCAAGAGGCTCGCAAGGCAGCCTACAATTTGCAATGTGGGGAGGATCAGGCCCCACAAGAATTTGTGCAAGAACTGAAACGTGCTTTTGCGCAGACCACCAGAAGGGTGCGCACAGACAGTAGAGAATTCATTAATACATTTTTTCATGCCTTGCCCAAATACATAATGACCCAGCTCGTGAGGGATTTTCATGAGAAAAGATCTTTAGACTGGGTCATTGAACAGGCTACCCGGATCTATGAGGTGCAGAAACCGGTAGATAGCAAAAGTAATGCCCAGAAAAACCCCAAAGCCAACAGCACCCCTGCTGCTGCCAAGGTGGCAGAGGTAAAGGTCACCCCCGTTTTGGATTTGGAGATGGGGGGGCCTAAAAACCTACCTGCACCTAATAATGCTAGGCCCAGAAGGTCCTCGGGCCAGTCACAGACAGGGAGCCAGGGAGGCAGCCCCACAAATGGGGTCCCTCGCTCTCCTGATTATGTAAGTCCCCGTTACAAGGGAAATCGACCCATCCTGGGTTATGTGTGGACTCCTCCAGCCCAAGGGGGGGGATCCAGCCAAGCACCTAACCCAGGGAACTTCCCTCCCAACTTCCCACCGGAGGGCAGAAATTCTCCAAATCCTGGGCAGAACTTTTTCCCCAGGTATCCACCCAATTTCCAACCCCAAAATCATCCATCCTTCTTTCCCCAATTCCCTGAGCCCAGACAACCTAATCCGGGAGAGGGGAGGCCAAGGGTGGAGGGGTATCCAAATCTTCCCAACCCGGGGTATTACCAGAGGAGGGACAGCTACCCTTCCCGGGATCAGCCCAGGGGAGAAAACAGGGCCCCGTATCAGCCTGAGCGGGTTTCCCAGTTAGAGCGCCATGTTCAAAACATGGCGCGGGATCTGGGTCACATACTGAGGGCGCAGCAGAACCCTCAGATCGGCATGCCGGCGCAGAACGCACCCAACTCTGGACCTGGTGCCCCAGAACAATGACGGGGGCAGCACCCCGATAACTCACCGGTTCCCAGGGAGGAGGCACAAGGGGAAGGGGGGTGTAAAGCCTTGGAGGAAGCTTCCTTCCTCACTTGTAAACAGCCCCTGGAAACCCAGGAACCGGAAACAAAATCTCTTGCCCCTGAAAGTCTGCCTCCTAAGGAGCAGAGGGGGGGTAGGAGAAACAAAAGACCCAAACAGACTCAGTTTGAGGAGGAGGTACAGATCTTCCAATTTGAGGGAGAGGGATCCTCAGAGGATCCTGGGAAAAGGATCTTCTCCTTCAGAGAGGGGGGAACTCCTCCCAAAGAAAAATGGGTCCCTAGGGATGCAAATCCAGACTGGGGAGATGGGGAGACTGAGCTACCGCCGCCCACCATCTCATCCCAGAACCAACAGCAAGAAAATCCCCTGGTTCAAACCCATCCTGGTGACTGCCTCCAAAAAGGGGGGGGGCGGCCCAGAACCGGAGCCAGGGGAACCCACAATGGCTCTGATCTCCAGTTGCCAACTTTTTCTTTCAGATTCCCAAGACTCTCCACAGAATTCTGCCCAAATCTCTTCGCTAGCGATGTCCAAAACCAGAAAATTAGCCCACCAGTTGTCCAAAAATGTACATTATCTGTGCCCCCTTGAGGAGAAGGAGGGAAGATATTATGCCCCGGTACAAGTACAGGGGCAGGGTACCATTATGGCACTGGTGGACACGGGATCTCAAGCTACCCTTCTGTCCAGAAGGGCCTTTGATGAACTGAATGCAGGAAGGGGAGGGAATTACCAAATTCCTCTCACCTCTCTTCCTGGACAACTCCAGAACTTTGACGGGAAGGAAATTCCCGTCGAGGGGACGGCAGACTTGGACATTAAAATTGGGCGACACAAGTTGAAACACCCGGTCATAGTTGTGACTCCAGAGGGCACCCCTTGTTTACTAGGGAATGACCTCCTGAGAAGGTTGTCACCCCTAATAGATTGCGTAAACAAGGTCCTCTGGACCCAGACTAGCCGACCAATAAAATTAAAACAGAGTGTCAACCATGTTAGTTTAAACGGCACGTGCCACATGGTTGAACAAAAATCTGACCAAGTAGAATTTCACTTCCAGAATAGCCAAATTCCAGACGTGACAGTAATAGCAGTAGGACAAGAGACTGGTGGTGGAGGGTCCTCTCTATTTCTGAAAATCAACCTTCCTTCCAGTCTAAAGTGGTACTCCACGCTGGAAGGAAACACTCTGAAATTCTATACTAATCCACAATCAGAAACTCCCACTCCTATAGTCCAGAAAGATGTGAAATCAGCTCAGAGCCTGGCTGATATTCAGCAAATTGGAGAGCAGTTGGTCATCCCTGTCCAATTAAATGATGGGAAGGACTCTGTTCTCGCTCGAGTGTGTGTGAACAACGGTAAGAGCTTCATCAGCGAAGCCATGTTCCGCCAACTCCCAAAAGATCCAGCCACTCCCACATTCAAACTGATAGACAAATGGGAAATGGACCTGGAAGCACCTAATTCCAAACAGCTCCTGCCAAGCAGGTGTATGCTCAAAATCTCCATTGGCAACAAGAGCATAGTCCATAATTGTTGGGTCGTGCGAGACGTCACTGCCGCTTTTTACTTAGGCAGTGACTTTCTCAATCGCTTTGCCATTAGTTTGGACCTAATAAACTTCAAAGCTTGGTCCCGATTAGCGGATAATCCCATGGGCTTTGATGATCCAGAAAAAGCATTTAGGTCAGCTCAATTGCTACCTTATGCAGTTGAAATTCAGATTAAAGAGGAAGTCACCATCCCAGAAAGGACCCGACAATACTCCCTGGAAGTGAAAGTTAAAAGGGGACAAGAGTTGAAAAACCCTGATGCTTACATACATCTAAACGCTTCTCTCCAACACCAAGGGTTAGGGGTAAACCCAACTCCATTAGTCAACATAGAACATGACACCATTCCAATAGAGGTGGATAACAGCGACTTAAAGAGTATTACTCTAGCCGCAGGCACCATTATTGGAATGGCGGTTGATGACCGACATTTCTCCATTGATCTTGGAAATGAACTGTTAGGACCAATCCCCAAGGACTGTTTTGACAGTGACAGTGATGACAATACAACACCAGACAGGATTTTTACCCGGCATGGGGGGAACTTCCTGGTGTACACTTCCTGCCCCTATGGTAAGGAAGATGTGACTTGTGACTTCAGGAGGGATGAGGTGATTTTCCAGGTCCATGAGGGCTGCCTTTCCCACCTGAAGCCTCCGGTCCAAATCAGCACTCTGACCAGGGACTTCTCCACCCAGCTGGAGGAGGCCGCTGAAATAGCCAAACCAGAAGTCTTTCCAGGCTTCAGGCAGATGGTAGAAGAGAGAGTCAACCTAGCTGATGCCTGTGTGACTCTGGAACAGAAGCAAAAGTTGAAACAAGTTTTCTTGGATTTCCAAGATCTCTTTGCGGTAGACTCATATGACTGTGGTCGCACTGACATCCACACAACAACAATCCCCACGGACTCTGGCATGACTCCAGTGTTTGTGAAGCAATATCGCTTGCCCCTCGCATCCATGGAGTCCCTTACTGAAATAATTAAGAACCTTGAGTCCAGGGGAATAATCCGTCCCATCCACAGCACCTTCAATAATCCGGTGCTGGGAATATTAAAGCCAAACGGCCAGTGGAGACTCTGCGCCGACCTCAGGGAGCTCAACAAACGGGTCCATACTTCCCGATGGCCTCTGCCCTACATTGACCAAGGGATGGCCCAGATCCAGGGGTCACAGGTATTCACTGCAATAGACCTGACCAATGGATACTGGACTGTGCCTGTCAGTAGGGAGGACCAATACAAACTGGCTTTTACCTTTGGGGGCCAGCAGTACACCTGGACCCGGACTCCCTTCGGATACCTTAACTCCGGTAATGAGTTCAATATTTTCCTACATAAGGCCATGCCCGACCTGGGTGCGAGGGGTAACCTGGCTTATGTAGATGATGTCCTCATCAAAAGTTCATCTGTGGAGGAACACATAGCGGAGATCCGTTATGTTCTGACGCAGTTGAGGGCCGCCGGAGCAAAACTTTCCTTTCAGAAAGCACAGTGGTGTAGAACCCGTGTTAATTTCTTGGGGCATGAGATTACTCCTCAGGGCCTCTGTCCCCAGGAAAAGAAAGTGGAAGCACTTCAGAAACTGAAAGACCCCACAACTCTGCGAGAACTAAGGAGCCTCCTTGGACTGACTAATTATAGCAGAAAGTTCATTGAGGGCTACGCAGAGATCACCAGACCCCTGATTCATCTCCTGAAGGGGGGGGTCAAGTGGGAATGGGGTCCAGAACAAGCCGAGGCAGTAAGACAACTCAAGAGAAGCCTCTCGCAAGCGCCTTGCCTAGCTTACCCTGTCAGAAACAAGGAGTTCTTCCTGGAGACGGGGTTCTCTAATACGTGCTTGACGGCAGTATTATACCAAAAGCATGACAAGGTCAATAAAGTAATCTCCTATGCGAGCAAAACTTTATCCTCTGTGGAGGAAAAGTTCAACGATTGTGAGAAGGCACTCCTGGCAACGGTGTGGGCATTGAAGAATTACCGCCCGTTTATCCAGGGGGAACACATCATAGTGGAGACTCCACACCAGCCTCTGCAATATCTCCAAAGTGACAGAATCCGGGCCGGAAATGTGAGTAATTCCCGAATTACTTCCTGGATTCTGTCAATGCAAGGCTTTCCTGTGGAGGTCAGATATGGCCAAAACAAGAAGAGTCCCCTCGCGCAAGGTCTGGCTGACTTGCATGATTGTGCCAGAGAAAACTGTCTCGAGGACGAAAGTCTAAAAATCAAGGACAACATGGAGGCATACCTTAATTCCCCACACAAAGTCTTTGAAGAGGACAAGTGTGAGGGAATGCCCACTGTCTATGTGGATGGATGCTCGTACCATGTTGACAACAACGGGGAGAAAGAACTGGTGGCCGGCGTAGGGAATGCATGGGTGAATGAGTCCCCAGAACCCTCCGCTGGATACAAAATTGGTCCCCGAAGTAGTCAGGTGGCAGAATTGATGGCTGTGCATCAGGCCATCCTCACTGCTGTCCAGCATCAACTCCACGAACTGGTCATAATCACAGATTCGGATTATGTACGGAACGGGTTCGTGGAGCACCTGGTTAATTGGAAAACCAGAGGCATGTTATGTGCTAACAACAAACCCTTGAAACATGGGAAGTTGATCCAAAACATTGATGATCTGGTCACCTCGAATGAGATGACCATCTATTGCAAAAAGATCAAGGGTCATTCCAAAATAGAGGTACCAGACAAAACTGGAAATGACTTAGCTGATCAGCTGGCCAAAACCGGGGCCATCCAAGGGGATCTAATTGAGATTGAGTCCCTGTTGGGGGAAATCCAGGTCACTGCTATCACTAGGTCCCAGACAAATGCTCACAATGATCTTTCAATTGCACAATGGAGCAAGGAGACCCCTGATGCCGATTTGATTACCGCTCAGAAGGGGGATCCAACAATTGGTAAATTTTACCAGCACATTGAGGACCCTGAGAACTTTCCCCTGACGGATACCGATTACATTGGGAAAGAGGACCTAAGAGTGTTGATGAAATGTCCAAAAATGTTCCGAATCCAAGACGGTTTGCTGGTAAGGAAATCCAAAGCTGGCCACGATCAGTGGGTGGTTCCTACCTCATTCCGAAGCCTGATGTTAAGTCACGCCCATGATGCGGCCACCGCCGGTCATAGGGGGTTTCACACAACATTGGAAATCTTAAGAGAGGTTGCATACTGGCCACACATGGGCCAGGACCTCAACCAATATTTGAAGGGTTGTCTTGTGTGTGCACAATTTCAGCCATCATCCCTCACGCACCGTGCGCCTCTCCAAAAGAGGGGGATGACCCTGCCATGGTCAGATTTACAAATCGACTTTGTAGGCCCCGTGATTCGCTCTGCTAGGGGGAATAAGTACATGTTGACCGTCACATGCTTGTTCAACAAGTGGGTGGAATGTCTCCCAGCCCCAAATTGCAATGCAGAAACTACAGCTGCCCTGATGATTAACCACATCTTTTCCCGTTTTGGTCTACCTCAAAGGATTGAGTCAGACAGGGGTAGCCACTTCACCAGTGAAGTAATGAGAAAGATGTGGGAGATACTGGGGGTCAAAAGGAAGTTGCATATTGCTTATAGACCAGCTTCTTCTGGGGCAGTAGAGAGATATAACCGAACCATTGTGAGCATCTTAAAAGAAGTTTGTGGCAGATTCTGGGCCAAGTTGGGATATCCGATTACCTCTGGTCCTAATGGCCATCAGATCTACCCCTTCATCTGCAACCAAAATTTCACCATTTGAGTTGATGACTGGGCGCAAGATGGTGCTTCCGCAGCATTTGCTCTACAGGACCCAAGAGCAGACACTGATAAATGCCTCCACTACTCATGAGTATGTGAAGAATTTAAGGAAACACCTCCAACATGCTTTTGCTTACGCTCAGCGGAATCTAGAAAGATCAGCTGATAGCATGAAGACCCACTATGACCTGAAAACTTCCAGGAAGGAATATCAGGTGGGGGACCGGGTCTATCTATACAACTTCCAAAGAAACCAGGCAAAACAGCGGAAATTTTTGCCTACGTGGAAGGGACCCTTTGAGATCATCGACAAGATCTCCCCTGTGGCCTACAAAATCCACATCCCCAAAGGTCCTTTGGCAGCGGGGGAAGACAAGTGGGTCCACATAAACCAGTTGAAATGTTGCCATCCCAGGCACACTCTGCAACAACTGGAGGAATCCTCTGGAATCCTAGCGGGTACTGTCTCAGACTAATTCAGTTCCAACCATAAAACATACCACATCTAGTCTCTAAAATATTGTGATTTGCATGAAACTGTCTCTTAGTTATACTGTTCTTTTTTCAAAATAAGAATGTAATGTTTCGTTATGATGAAATGCATATGCTGCCCCACTATCTCAACAGTGGTGGAAAAAACGTCTATGAATAGGTATTGCCGCTCTTCCTTTGTCGTCCTAGGAGAAAGAAAACCTTGAGACGGGCCAAGGAGGACGATCCGGGGACCGGGAGCAGAGACGCAACGGGCCCGGGGTACCGCCCAATATTCCCATCAGGACCGGCGAGGAGAACCGATCGATCAGTACCGGATGGAGGAAAAGATGCTGAACTGTGCCATCTATTGGAAGAAGATGAGGAAACATCCCAGGTCTTGCGAGTCCCATTCGTGAAATAGAATGGGCATCGCAAGAGGGGGGCTTGTGGGATGTATTTACCCATGCATCCGAGCCCTACCTCAAAACTGTGCAGTATTGACATGGAAAACATCATGATGGCCAGAGCTTCCCAGAAAATGCACAGGGAAATGCATGAAGAATAGGCTGCCACTCATTTTTGCTGATGTTATGGGCACAGAAGGACACTGCCTAAAACCACCATTGGACTACCCACACAGTAGTCTGAAACCATTGGGAATGGCAATGCTGATTGCCAAAAGCAAACCCATAACTGTTGGGAATTCATTTTCTTAAATCCCAAAAAGGGGTGCAGTACCAGTACTCACCACTATCCAAAAGCCGGCGTTTTAAAACAACATCAGATTTTACTTTTTGTAGAAAACTGAATAAATGAACCCAAAAGATGCCAAAGAAAGACATTTTAAGAGGTGGATCCAATGTAGAGTTATATTCTGAAGTGACTTGAAGGTTTATAACAAGACTGGCTGAGCTGTGGATTTCAGCAGTTTAAGTAAATTTGGACTGAAAGACACTACAAATCTAAATGTTTAAAAGAAATGAGTGACCTACTTTGAGTGTCACATAGGTTGCAATTGTTTAAATGTCATAGTTTTAAACTTAGAATCAGCATCCTAGCTGCATATGTAAAAAAAATGTCTTGACTTAAACTGGGGAACAGAAATGACATGTAGCTAAAAACTGGCTTAAAGAGATTCCAATTTTGCCTGGCAACTACCCCCCATCAGGAGTGAAACTTGAGTCACAGCTGTGTTCCCAGGCCTATCTGCCTTTTGCTGGCCACACTAAGGATATGCCATCTCTCTGATAATTGAATTAAGGGGAGCCCCCACAGAATACAGGAGCTCTGAACAAAGCCCTGTCCTGACCCAGGCAGATGGTTTATTGCAGATGTCGTAAATGTAGCTTCCTCCTGGAAGGACAAAGGAGGGGCACTGCCTGTGAGAGCAAGCTGGCTTGGCAGAACTGGAAAAACCAGAAATTCAACCTTGTGCTCGGGGAAAACCACACCCCTTTGGGGCCAGAACATAACTCTAAAAAGATGGATAACTCATAGTACGGACATGTGAAAATTTTATAAATGACACCATAATTCTTGTGATTTTTCTGCCCACATTTTAAGAGGTTTTTAGAACCGGTGGCATGTTCAGGGGGGTTTTAGCGGAAAAGAGGATATTACTCAAAATGTGTGCATGTGAAAAATCTGACACTTCATCAACTAATGTCCATACTCCTTGCGCACATGTGTGTAAATTTGGGGTAATGTCCGGTATTGCAAACCAGTTAAAAAGTGCAAAATATTGCCATTTCTGAATGCAAGCCCCCAGGAAGAGCAGAGTTGGAACAGGGGATACCTCCTGTGATATGTGATGGCTGCATGTAATTTCAAACCACTGTGTAGCTATGAAATATGTATTTGGTTCAAATCTAGATTTGTGTGCAAGTTGACAGGAGGAGTGGACTTTCTGCAGGCTCTAAAATGACATCACTCTGACACAACTTAGCTCCCCCAATCAGGGGAGAAATGAAAGCTTGGCCAATGATAAGTGGAGAGGGGCTGGCTAGTGATGCTGCTCACACACACCCATTTTCAAAACACATAAAAGCAGAGAGACAGGACAGATAGGGACCTTCAAATCCATTTGCTGCGGGACGCTCTGCTGGAAAATCCATACTTTACCTCCATCAATCTCTAGAGAAAGCTGTGCAGAAAGATCCAGACTTTAAATCCCTCAATCTTCAGAATCCAGAGAGAGAGCTGACCCAGATCACTGTGAAGTGCAGAGACCAGAGTCCAGTCTAAAACCTGACCAGATCCGTGGCAAGGCCCATTTAACTCAAGAATATAGTGTGAGTACCTAGAAAACTGTGCAGAACCAATCTCTTAGTTAAAATAATATAATTCAATCCTATTTTAATCTAAGTAGAACTGTCTCCTAACTGTAACCTGTCATTTGTAAAGCTGTCACCTGTCATTTTCTAGTTGCAAGCTGCACTTGTCTTTTTGAACTTTAAAATTTCAAATCTGAAAAACGACCTTTATTTAATCGCTCATATCTCCGTGACCGTTTGTGCTAGAGACTTGCAGTAACTTTCATCTGGAAGCTGAGATCCTAGGCTTTTCTAGGACCCCAAAACGATTTTGCTAGCCCTTGTAGTTCCTCTGTAATCGCACCAGACGCATTCGCGAATTTTGCCGCGATTTGCAAATTTCTTCACGTGTAAAAATCTGCTGCTGCTTGCCTTCCATTTGCCAGAAATTCGTTTAACCTGCTAATTATCCCTGAATCATTGCTAGTGTGAGCCTGGACTAATATTAACTTGATTTCACTCACCCTGAACCTCCTAGAGGGAATTAAAAGCATTTTAGCATATTTTTTCTACATTGCCAGCACATATAAAAGCATTTTGGGCCTGTGTTTTCAACTTCTGTAGTCTAAGTTGCTGGGTGAACTGAATTACATTTGAATTGCATTTCTGAGAATTGTGTGCCTTCCTTCCATTTCCCTGCATTGCATAAAAGGGGGGGGTGAATTGTCCAAGAAGTGATTACATTGTCTTTGCTGAAATCCTATCAAGTTATTTTCTGTACTGCATTTCATTCCACATTGCATCCATTGGAAACCATAAAAGTATTGTTGCTATCTTATCCATCCTATAACCACTCATTAGTGATTATAAAGAAGTGTGCTAGTGCCAGATTCTCTGTTGTTAATCTTTATCATATCAGATTAAGTGTGCTATTCAATTATTAATTTATTCTAAAGTGTGATATATACCTATTGTTTAAACTATCAATTAAACCTTTTAACTTGCAAAACAGAACTACTTCTTGGCTCAGTGGGGTCAGGAGGATTCCAAGAGAGGGGTGTTATATAGTGGTAGTCATCCAGAACGCATGAACTGGACATAAAGATATATCAATAAGGGTTTTCATTCAGTATTATAGACTAGGCGTTGACTTAGCTGTAGTGTTGAATTGAATCCTCTTACAACTGCGGTGATGTGCCTTGGTGGATTGTGAAGTGGGGGAGGCTCCCCGGAGACCCAGAATGCAACTGGGACTAGGGGACTATCTGGGGACAAGGAAGGGTAGACAAGCATGGTTCTCAGATACTCCCTGGGCCAGCGTAGCAACCCTGGTGTTTCGTCGACTAACTCCGACACGAGTTGGGTGAAGGAGACGAACGCCTTGTTAGATGGGAAAGGGGGCAGGGATAGGGGCGGAGGGGGGAGGAGGGAGTGTAAAAGTTGAGGGGTACAACACGTCATGGGGTCGGGAGCAACAGGAATACATGGACTCGAAGGACCACACAGTCATATTAACGAGCATGGGCAACAACGACCATGGTTGAAGGTCGAGTAGGTACGCTCAACGTAAAAGGCCTGAACTCACAAAATAAATGCTCCCTCACAAGCAATATGTTCCGCAAGCAGAGGCTGCTTGTCCTCTTTCTGCAGGAAACACACTATAGGAGGGGAACAGAGTCGACGATCAGGGGGAAGGAAATTGGCAGGAATTTTTGGGCCTCACATAAATCTTCTAAAAAAGAAGGGGTGGCCATTCTCTTGGGCAAATCCATGATTCTTACAGAGGTGGAGACGAAAAGGGGCTTTGGGGGCAGATTTCTCGGTATAAAGGGGTTTTCTCAGGGGCGGCGGGTCACCTTGGCCACCATATATGCGCCCAACACCGGCCAGGTCAGGTTCATCCACAAGATACTTCAGGTTATGGATGAATGGGCAGAAGGGGCAATGATCCTGGGCGGTGACTTTAATCTCATCACGGACCCTCGCCTATATTGGTGGTCGACTAAGGGGACGGGGACAAAGAAACCCACAAAGGAAAACCTCACACTGAGGGACCTCCTGCAGGAATATTACTGGGTTGACGTCTGGCGAAAGTGCCACCAGGCACCCAGGGCATATACATTCTTCTCCCCCCCACACCAGATGTATACCAGAATTGACCTATTGCTGGTCTCCGAGGAGGGAGGAGGGTGATAAGTGGCCCATCAGTGGAGTCCGTCACTTGGTCAGACCACGATCTTTTGGTCATGGACTGGCGGCTACAGGAGACAACGCGGTCTTATAGATGGCGATGCAATGACACCCTCCTGAGAGACCAGGTATTCAGAGAATTCCTCCGTAAGGAAATCGAAGCCTATTTTATAACAAACGACACAGGGGAAACGTCGATGGCCACGGTCTAGGAGGCAGCCAAGGCCACATTTAGGGGCCTTCTCATAGCTGAGGGCTCTAGGAGAAAGAGGGAAAGGGCTCTGATTGAATCCAAGCTACAGAGAGAATTACAAGCCCTGAGGACACAGCTTACTAAGGGTGACATAGATCGGGCAACCCTCCTGGGGGAAATGAGAGAAAAGAGGCAAGCCCTACACACAGTCCTAATTGGTGAAGTGGTTAAAAAGCTGAGATATACTAAGCAGAGATACTATGAAAAGGGAGACAGAGTTGGGACCCTTTTGGCGCATAGGCTGAGGGGGAGCAGGGCGGACAGACAGGTGAAGGGTATCAGGGAGCAGGGAGGTAACATCCAAACCAAAACAGAGAAAATAATACAGTCTTTTGTGGGGTTCTATAAAAACTTATATACCAAACAGGAGGAGGGGTCGCCCGACGAGCTCCGGAAATATTTAGAAGATCATCCTCTCCCCCGGCTCACTGAACTAGAGAGGGAGGTCTTGGAAGGGGACATAACGGAGGAGGAGGTGGAGCAGGCCATCAAGCGACTGAAAGTGGGTATGGCCCCGGGGGGGTGACGGATATACCGCTGACTTCTTCAAACAATTTCAAGCGGTCCTGATACAGCCGTTGACTAAGCTCTTTAACCAGATTAGAAACCCGGAGACCATCCCACCAACGTTCCTACAAGCCCTGATTACGGTAATACCAAAGCCGGGCAGGGACCCTACAGACTGTGGATCATATAGACCCATTTCACTTTTAAACGTGGACGCAAAATTATTTACCAGAATCCTATCCACACGTCTGGAGCGGTACCTTCCCCGACTGGTTCACCCAGAGCAAGTGGGTTTCATACTTAATAGGCAGGGCGCGGATAGCATGCACAAGACCTTACACTTCCTGGGATTGAGGGAGGTCAGAAGGGAAGGTGCTCTTCTCCTATCCCTGGATGCAGAGAAGGCGTTCGACAGGGTGAGCTAGTCTTTCATGGGAGGGGTCATGTCGTCCCTGGGGATGGGACCAAGGTGGCGGGGTGGCTTTCGGCCCTATACTCTAACCCCTCAGCGAGGGTGGTGGTCAACGGGGGGGAATCAGAGGTATTCCCACTAGAGAGGGGCACCAGGCAGGGGTGTCCACTGTCTCCTCTCATCTATGCACTGGTGATGGAACCCTGGGACATAGCGATTAGGGGTAATGAGAAGATTAAAGGCATCGAGATGGGGGTTATGCACTGCAAAGTGAGCCTTTTAGCAGATGATGTCCTGCTCTACCTCTCTGACCCCTCCCAGTCGGTTCCTGAACTATTGAACAGTTTAGAACAATACAGGACTCTAGCGGGCTACAAGGTCAACCTGGGGAAGTCAGTTGCATTTGTGGCAGGACACCTCAACGAAGTAGATAGACAGTATGTGGTGGATCTTCCGTTTTGTAGCCGGGAGGAGGGCTTTTGTCACCTGGGGATCCATATACCACCTGAATTAGCAGACCTTTTTACAGCCAACTATCCACCTTTGTGGTCCACAATCAAACGCGACATGGAGAGATGGTCGAAATCGGGCCTATCCTGGATGGCCTGACCTAACTCAATTAAAATGGTGATCCTGCCCCAATTCCTTTACTTGTTTCAAATGCTTCCGACCCAGATACCGAGGCCATTCCTCCTGGAGATTAGACACGCCCTTGTGCTCCACCTTTGGGCGCGAAAGTCCCACAGAATTGCCTATGATGTACTCACAAGGCCTAGAGACGAAGGGGGGGTCAACTTCCCAGACCTAGACACATACTATAAGGCGGCTCAACTGAGAATCCTGGTTGACCACTTCGCACAGGGTACTAAAAAACAGTGGGTAGCTTTGGATAACAAACTCTTCTCCCCGGTTACTCTGGATGAATGGCTGTGGGTCCCCAAGAGGCACATTCCAAGGAGTATTTTGAACCATCCGGTCCTGAGAGTAGTGTGGTCCATATGGAAAGAGGGGGGTTACCTTAGATGGCTCACAACCTGGCCTTCGCCCCTGAGCTGCATCTGGGCCCCTCCATTGATGGACGGGATTAATGAACCACTAGCCTTTCAGAAATGGTATGAGGTGGGCTTGAGCAGAGCGGGACAGCTTTGGGTGGACGGTGCATTCATCTCCCTCAGAGACCTCAGGGACATCCTGGGCCTGGGTGACCTCTCTCCATTCCGATTCTTGCAACTTAAAGGGGCCCTCACCGAAAGTAAGTGGGGAGACACCCTTGGGAGGGACGTAACAGAGTTCAAAAAACTTTTGGTCACGTACAAGGGTACTAAAGGGGTAATATCCAGACTCTACGGCCTCCTGTTGTTGTCCACCCCGAGGGATCCCCTCCCGCCCAGGTCCAGTGGGGAAAAGACCTAGGTACACCCATCACTGATAGAAGGTGGACCAAGATGTGTAGGTAGGCCAACCGCTCCACGGTTGCGCCCCAGTATCGTCATCAGGCCCTGAAAGTAATCCATAGATGGCACTACCCACCCCAGAGAATAGCCAGAATGTGGAAGGGGTATGGCCCACATTGTTGGAAGTGCCACACCGAAAGGGGGGCCTATGCACACATGTGGTGGAAATGTTGGGTGGCACAAACCTATTGGAATGAGGTCCTATCCTGGATAAAGGAAGTAGATGGCATTGATAGAACTCTGTCTCCATGGTTGGTTTTGTTTGGTATTGAGGTGGAAGGAGGCCCGAAAGTGGCACATGACCACATGATACAGGTCATGCTGGTGGCGGCCAGGTGCTGCTAGGTACAGAGGGGAAGGCCTCCCAACCACCAGAGGAGAAGGAGTGGGTCACCAAATTGTGCGCCATATATGATATGGAGTTCCTTACCCACTTGATTGATGAATCCAAGACCAACATCGAGGGTCTGTAGCTACCCTTCTTTGACAAATATAGGTCAGTAAATTGAGCCTGGGGGATCACTCTGGAGCCACAGCCTGGGGTTGAGGACCGGCCCCGTTGAGTGCCGCCCACGAGGACTGGGCGAGCCCCACGAGGAGGGCGTTATGGCCCGGGGGCTTGGGCCCTGCATTCCGAGCGTTCACATATGAACTGCCTACTACCTGTACTACATTTTGACCCTTACTATGTTCGTTGCTCTATGACCCATGGCGTGGGAGAGGGAGGGGGAACTCTAGGGAATAAAGGTTGTGTATGCATTTTGAATTTACTCTAGCAGATGTATGATTGCTTTTCCAATGGCATAACCTAAATGTTTCAATAAAACTAAATTTTCAACAAAAAAAAAAGTTCAACAAGAACATATCATGTGAGCCAAGTCACACATGCCTCAGCTCCACCGAGTAGCCATCAACAGAAGTTCACATCTAGTTCAGTGGTGATAGGGTTGTCCAACTCCAGGTCTCGAGGGCGGAGGCATGTTGGATTTTCAGGATGCCCCTCATTAATATTCATGAGATAAATGTGCATACAATGATTCTAAATGCATGCACATTTTATCTCATGAATATTCATGAGGGATATACTGAAAATCCATCAGGTTTCCTACCCTCGAGGCCTGGACTTAGACAAACCTGCATGCATCACAGGAGATCTTGAGTTGGATTACCCACCTGTTTTTTCCAGGCTGATGTCAACCAGGGTGGCCCCAAATACATTTCTATTTATATACAGGGAAGAACAAATGCTCTTTTGAGCATAAAAGAATTTATGAATAATAATATGTCAGATTTGACGGGAAGCAGTGAATTTCTCACAATGGAGTGAGTTCGACGGACACTCTGACCAAGTTGTAGAGGGGAGTAAATGGAACAGTCACTGGAGACAATACATGGGTGGACATACATAGATTAAGGGCAATCAACATTAGGCATGTTTATGTGCAGGTAGGTGGTACAGCCAGCTGTTTTACAGATGTGACCATGATGGATGAAGTTCCAGAGTTGAGGCATAGAAAGTGAGGGACAGAGGCAGTTTAGAGGCGAGGGAATAATGTGAGCTTGAAAGCAGATGAGAGGTAGGTTAAGAGGGTAACTTGGAGGCGAGGAGGTAGGCTTTCAGTTAATTAATGATGACCCTGTGGATGAACCTGGAGAGGGACCGACAGGTCCAAAGGATTGCTTTGGAGAGCCTAGGTTTAATCCAGAGAGAAGGGACCCTTGCAACATGTGGAACGTCACACTAAATCTGAGGCATAAGCCGGAGACTTCTACTAGGAGTAAACTGAGGTCTAAGCGTCAGTGCCATCCCATCCTGGCAAGGCTACTTGCAATGCAAACATACCAATATTTCTGTATTTTCTCTAACTATGGAAGAGACCTTACAAAAGGGATTGACACAGCCTGGTATTTCTGTCAGGATATTGTATTAAGCATTGCTTGGCCCATTGTTATGATTTTAATCTTTACAGAAGAAGCTCAATTAATAGGTCATTGCAGGGTCTCGCAGAAGGTCAGCGGCTGAGCATCGAGAGTCCCAGGTGGGGAATGCAAATACACCAGTCTCTCAGGAGAGACAGAAGGGTGCCCTCATGAAAGGCATCTCTAAACCGGGGTCTGGTGAATGCCAAAGACTCGGCTACAGCAGGGGAACACCTTTTTGGTGACAAGTTTGCTAAGGAGCTGAGAAAATATGGTAATACATTCCTGGCCATAGAGCAAGCTCGCTCTTCATTGAGGAAGATTGTTTTTCTTCTTTTGTACTGCCATTGCTGGCCGAGGTAGCATCTGATCCTTCGTCCATATCCCAGTTTCATCGTCCCCATGGGACAAGGACGAATCTATGAGTTCCCTCGTCCAGTCTATCATTTCAGTCTGCCTTATTTTACCCAGGGAACAGGAACTTCAGATCAAGAGGTTTGAGAAGCACCTGGTGCAGGGCTGGATTGCTGCCAGGTAGATTACATTCTTACAGTCTCTCAGGGGATTGACAATAATGTTAGGTTTTAAGATTTTTCTAATTTGGCTTCATGTTTCTCAAAATCCTTGGATTGTTCAACTTTTTCCAGGTATAAAAATAGGCATTTTCGTATCTTCCAGACCTACACTCTCAAAATAATAAAAACGCTCTTTGATTTCCCAGGAGAGGGTCTGAGAGAGAGAGATCCTATTCATTTTCAGGGATGTGCCAGCAACATCTTTTGATGAAGAAAAAGGTCTATTGTGCTGACCTATCATCAACCTCGGAGATCTGCAAAACATCAGAGTGTGTCATAGAGCATGGTCGCTTCAAGATGGAGATGGACACAGAATGGTTCCAACCTTCTCTCCGCACAGGCGATGTCTTCATTTCCAATGACATTGGATTACCTATCAATTAGTTCCCCTTCCCTTTGGTCCATCATCAGCTCCATGGAGTTTTACAAAACTCTTACATCAAGTGTTAGTGTCCTTCTGCACCAAAGAGTCTTTTTTTAAAATCTCGAATGTTGTAGATTTGGGATTAAACTATGCCTTTGATATGCAAACCATGGTGTGCAAGCATGCAAAGAATACAACTCTTCATTCTTTTTTTTATTTTTTTATTCTGTCTTTTTTTACAGCAATAAAGCCATCTAATCTTCATTATTGTACTATTAAAGTGACGTGTTTCCTGTAGGATTCGTTTTATTAGAGAAATGATCAATCCTCACAGGATTGGAGGTATGGATGTTTATTGGAGCACAATGTATGTCAATCAGTCATTGCCCCATCGCCTTCTTTAACCTCTGTTCCTCGTGGAACATAGAGCCAGTTGTGTTCGATATGCAAAGAGGATGCTACACATCTCCTTTTGCACATAAAAACATGCACACGTGATCAATTAAAACTTAACAATGACATAACCAAAAACCTACATGAAACCACCTATGATATTACTATGGCCTTGCTATAACTATAAGGAGAGAATATATCATAACTTGTATAACTATACAGAGATAATTCAGTGTGGAGAATACTGATGCAAAGTGCCTGAAATGAAACAGAACATGAGTTCACTAAATAGACATATGGGTGGAACATGAACTCAATTAACATATTTACTCAAGTAAATGGGCTTCCGTTTTCTCTTTCGGGTCTGTTTGTTTTGTCAATATTCAAATTACAATCACTAGATATAGTGTGAGTGCTTATTTTCTTGCCATATGTTCTTGTTCCGCTCAAAGCTTTGAAATTCTGCATGCACCTCATCCTTAAAGTATTGTGACAGGGCTGGCGAACCGGCGCTGTGCCCCCAGAGTACGGCACTGGTGTGTGTGCCGGGGTACCCCTTCCCCTCCCTGGCTTACCTGTAATGGTGGCGCTCCCTGTACTGTAGAACGCCAGCAAACCCACGCTGCAACAGCAACCAGAGGCAGAGGGATGCTGCAGCCAGGCTGCTGTGACTCCCGCTAGGCCACGGGATAGGACATGCGTGGCAACACTGGCAGGCCAAGAACGTGACCTGGCAGCCCGGCAGGAAGGAAAACGGCGACTAGTAAAACACTGGTCGCCGCAGGGTGAACATAAAATAACCCCACTAAACAACCAGGGACTTTCTTTAAAAAGGGGAAATAAAACTCCAGCAAGACTTGTGGGTCTTACAGAGCCATAATAGGCTCCATGCAATAAATGCAGTAAAATAGGTAGGTCTATTAGCCCTCCTAGGCCCTCCCATGGCAATCCCCTGTCATACCTCCGCGAACAAGGTAAGTAATTGGACAGGGTAAGTGCCCAATCCCATGAGGAGGAGGGGTATCTAAGGGTGGGTGAGTGAGTGTGTAAGTGTGGGTTAGTTGGGTGAGGACAGGCGGCAGTGGAGGATGTCGGAGAGGCCAGTGGAGGCGAAAGAAATTGGAGTGTGGAGGTTATTTTTAAGGAGGGGGTTTGTGGGGTGTTTGTGCGAGAGATGGAGAGTGTGAGTATGAGAGGTAGAGTAGGATTAGTGGCAGAATAGGGTAGTGGTAGAGGTGGTGGTAGTAACTGGATGTAAGTAAAGTAGGCAGGCACAGTAGTGAGTGAAAGAGATAAGTGGTAGTGAGTAGTAGAGGGGTGTTCAGGGCACCATATCCCTGGGTGTCCCTGGGGGTCTGACCAAGGACTAGCGAGAGAGGTGAGCAGGGCATGATATCACTGGCCAGACAGAGACAGACAGTAGTAAGGTGGGATTGGTAGGAGCGGAATAGGAGCCGTAGTAAATGGAGAGTGGGTAGAGTGATGGTGCATGGGGAAATAGGAGTAGCTATTTTTATAGAGGGAGAGGAAGGAAGAAAGAGACCGGGTAGTTCGAGGTACGAATTCCAGTAAGAACAGGAGTAGGAAAGGAAGTAAGATCGAAGGGTGGGGGTGGAAAGGCAGAGTGAGAGGTTAGAGTGACAGTGACATGGTGGGAGGAGAACGACTTAAGAGGCCGTCATAACAAAGGGTCTCGTACGAGAAGGTTTGAAAGGAGCGAGAGTGGCATGGAACGAAGGAAGGCATCATTCCCTATTCCCTGAAACTACTAAGTGGAGATAGGAGAGGGAAAGTTAGAAGATCCCTAGGGAGTCATCTACCCAACAATTTAGGGAAAACACCATTAGCCCAAAAAAGCAAAAGATAGATAGGGGTTACTGTTCCTAGTGCTACTCACATCCCTGATACAGACTGTGGTGTGCATTTAAAGTCCCCAAACAGAAGTCCTTTCACATGAATGACAGGATTTTAAACACAGAAACAAAAACGGCCTGGCCTTTGTTTTTGTTTTTCAAGTAAAATTAAAGAGCCATGTTGAAAAGGGCCTACCTGTCATTACCAATGGATAAGCAGCCTTTTAATTAGCAAAAGAAGGAGGAATCAAAGATCCCTGTCACACGGAAAACAGGATTTTTAAACATTGAAAACAAAAACAGCCTGCACATGTGTGCGCAAATAAAAACGGTTTGACAAAGTAAAAGTGAACACAAATATCACTGCTCACAGAAAAATGGCAGGAAAACAAAACATGATGTGTGGGTTGACAAAGAGCAATGTATATTATGTTTCACACACAAAACTCCAGTGACATTTGAAGAGCCACTTTGTCTTCATGGAAAATGTCAGCCCAAGGTTGACCCTTTAGCTGGCTGTCGACAAAACCTCACAAAAGAAAACTCCCATTCTCAGCCTTGGTGTCACATCTCCAATCTAATGACCAACTGCAATAAAGATGTCCTGCCAAAGGCGTCAAAACTCAGTGTTCTCCAGACCTGCTGGATCCGAAAGCATGTACTTAAAAAAAAATCACCCTTGGCTGGAGCACAACTTATATGTGTGAAAATGGGGGCGCCACTTCAAAGAGCAAGCTTCCAACACATAGGATACTGATAAAGGCACAGGCTGACCCAGGGAAAACAAATGGCCGGAAGGCAGGACCATTTGTCCCACATGAAGATTCACAATCTATATAAAATGACTATTATCATTTAGGCCTTTTTTTCAGCCATCATAAGGCGGATGGATTTCATCTATGTACCAATTTTGTATGTAATTTCCAGGCAATTTTGGGGATATAAAATTAATCTTCCTGTGACTCAGAGAACTGTAATGGCCAGTTAAACTAGGTTTCTGGCTGATCTGAACATGTTCCAAATGTGAGAGTAGGTGTGCGGGTGGAAAATTAAATTAGGGATATGCTTAATAACTTACATATTCATAACTTTTGTGCTTTTTATGGAAACGCAGGAAGGTGCAACATGGCTGTGCTACATGATACAGATTTTGTGGCTGACTTATTTAATGCCCCATGATTAGATGAAACAGAACATATATTTAGTTTGGCAGTTTCTAGTAAAATGATGAAGTTGTGATACATAACTAGTGTTTGCCAAAAAGTTGAAAGGAGAACAAAGGATGATGACAAATGGGAATTGCCATATGTTGCTCCAGACCCCGAAACCAATCCTGACTTGGAGGCTGGGTTTTGGTGGCGAGAGAAGGGTAACTGTCCAATCCTAATGGCAGGTATTATTGCAGGGCAATTCCCCAAGATTGTAAAATTGTTGGTGTACATGAACATGAAACAGAAGCTTGCTATCTAAGTAGAACTGAGCCCTGGGAAACCAAAAGGTAGGGGAGTCTGCTTGCCTTGAATCCTTTCCCTTTATAGTGGGCGGAAAAGGGGGCAAAACTGTGATCCTTAGCCTATTTAACTAAAAATATACATTTTCGTAATTCCCCATCTGGCAAAACACTGTGAGGTGAATTGTGTTCAAATTTGAAATTAACAAAGCTCGCTTCCCAGTGTGCGCTAAAAATGATAGCCTATAATTTAATTGGGTAATCCTTGTTGTCCAGCTGACCACAACTTCTTTAAGGAAGAGTGGTGTTTTTATTCTTAAATCAATCCAACCTTTGTATCCAGCTTCCCCAACACAGGCCTTTCAGTGAGGGGGGTCTGGAATCCAAAATCCCCCAAAGCATTCCAATTTTTCTGTCTGACTTCCCAACATAGACCAAAGCAAAGGGTGGGGGTTCTAGAAAACAAACCAATAAATCACCCTGTATTTATTATAAACCTAAAGTGTGAGTAAAATCATCATTACCAATCTTGAAATCGTACTGCTAGCCCTTTTAAGCCTGCAGGAAAATCAAAATCGCACATTGCATAAGTGCCTTCTTTATTGTTCAGTATAATTATTTTTTGTGAAGTGACATTTACAGAAAATGAAGAATTGTTGTGGTGTTCTTTTTAACTCACTTTTGTGATTTGTTTATGCTGAGAGAAGTTGATGGTGTTGTGCCATGGATAAAGTGATGTTTTGCACATTTTCGTGCTAATTTCTATTACTTTTAATTTAAATAAATACCAATATATTTCCTGATCACACCGGCTTGGTTCCTGGCTCATTGTTAGCTCAGGGGAGAGGGATCCAAGGGGCATGATATATGTCTGAGAAAGGGCTAAAAAAAGAATCTGTTAAACAGTTTGCATAACCACGTGAATGGGGAGGGAATAAACTCCCCGTGTTGAGGGTGGCTTCTCAATAAACAATTACAGGACATCTGGGTTATGGAAGTGGGGACCTGGCCAGGGTAGACCAGTGAGAATGGGCCAGCCCTAGCACCAAATATCCCAAGCCCCGCTAGACCCAGGCACCATTCACACAAGCAATACGAATATCCCATCTATAAATAATTTTAATAAACACTGTTGAACTATACATCAGTGTCAGTGTGGGTCTTTTTGGTGGGACACCCCATCAGAGTATCCACTTCATTTTTACCACTACCCAACATTAAAGGAGTTTTGCTCTTACTTAATGTATTCATATTGCAATCTCTTCCATCAATGGTCTTGACAGTCCCATGCATTATGTGTGTTACCATAATAGGTGGAGACCACATTAAGCCATGCCTTTGAAGTCCTGGGGGTAGCTTGACAAGTAGCCACTCACCTACTCTGACATTACCTTCCTTGGTTGCTTTATGTATGTCACACACAACTTTGTTACCTTCCTTTCTTTCTCTTATATGCTGGCAAACCTCTTCCAATTGTACCTTGCTTACGCTCGACCTGCCCATCCAAGCTGGAAACATCCTTCTGTTAGGTTTTCTACTCCATAGGATTTCGAGGGGAGATACACCAGTTGTGGAATGTAGTGTGAATCTGTAAGCCACCACAGAATCATTGACTGCCCTCCGCCAATCCTTCCTCTAGGATATAGCAATTTGGATGCTTTGCTTTATCAAGATGACATCTCTCAACTAAACCATTTTTCTCAGGGTAATACATGGAACTCATTCAATGTTCTACGCCATTTCCTTTAAAAAAATAATCCATGTATTTGGACAAATATTGGACACCATTGTCTGCCAATAAAATGGTGGGATAACCTTCCCTCTTAAAAATCCTATCTAAAAACACAATAATATCTTTGGTGCAATTATTTGTGCCCAATGTACTGCTAGCCACCCGGACAAAAATCAACACCATACAATATACTTGGGTAAGATTACTCCTTACTGTACCTACAATTTCGAAACCAACCCTTTCCAATGGTATTGTACGAATCATCATGATAGTAATGGGATTTGTTTTGCTGGTACATCCCTTACTCAAATTATCACATTTATCGCAATCTCTGATTATTCCCTCAATGTGTATATCCATACATGGCCGCCAATATTCTTGTCTAACTAATTTTTTATTTTTGACATCCCTTAGTATCCTTCATGAGTAACTAGCAGTACATGTTTTCTTACCTTTTCTGGTGAAATGATTTGATCAACACTCAATACAAATCCATCTTCAACATGCAGCTCACTGTATACCATTTTTATAGCTTCAATTTAAAATTCTCAACACAGAATCTCATTCATCCGTCCACTCTCTTATGTTTCTTTCAGCTTCTTCAACATCTCATCTGAATCCATAGCTTTGTCCCGCTCTTCCTTGGATACTGCATCCTGGTTCATTTTAAGAATGTGTTGCTTTTCTTCAGTATCATCTTGATCTTCTACAACATAATTTATAGCCTGATTCATGGATTATTTGCGCCAAAAAAAAACGGATTTGTGCATCATTATGCCAGCAAATCCCCATTAGTTAAACAGTGATTTAGGGACAGAATGGCACACAAATCCCATTTTTTTCGGCGCAAATAATCCATGAATCAGGCACTTAATCTTGATAAGTAATCTGATGATCTGTTCTGGATGCCAGGCACATATTCCACATCCCGTGTATATTCGTGCAGGTTTGTTAACCATGTTCTTATTCAAAAAGAAACCTTGTCCAATCCTTTTGATTTTAGAATCTCTTTCAATGGGTTGTGATCTGATAAAAGCATGAACTAAGTTCCCCACAAAAACTGTCTAAATTTCTCCACAGCCCATTTGATGGCGAGAAACCCTTTCTCTATTGGAGAGTAATTCAGTTCAAATTTGTAATACTCTGAAAGCAAATGCTATTGTATACTCTTGTTTTCCTTCTTTCTGTGAAAGTACTCCAGCCAAACCTTTATTACTGGCATCAGTCATTAGAGCATTTCTCCTGGAGGGGTTGTAATTGCTCAAAGCTGGTCCTTGATTCAATGCATATTTGATTTCCTGAAATTCAGGTTCACATTGTGCATCCATTCGAACATGTGCTCCTTTCTTGACCGGTTTCCTCACATTATATGTTCTGCTGGTAAAAACTGGGAAAAACATGCCATAGTATTCCGCAATCCCCAGAAACCATAACAATTGTGCTTTGCTTTGGGGGCTGGCAGAGCTATTGATGCTATTGACAAGCTAAACTTTTTGCTTGATTCCATGTTTTGAATCTTCATGCCCCAAGTACTGTATGGCTTCCTTATGAAGTTTGCAATTTTCCTTACGTAATGTAATTCCAGCTGTGATCAGTATATTCAAAGGTCTCAGCAATCTCTTGTTACGCTCATCTAGGGTCTACCAGTATATTATCTTGGGAACAAATACATCCTTGTTTGACATGTTAATGTTAATGTTAAAGGACATTTGTACCGCACACTATCACCACAGGAGTGGTCCCTTGGCGCTCTAGCGGCTCTGAAAGAGGAGGGGAGGTTGCGTTAGTGGGAGGAAGCAGGAAAAGTGCATGAGAGCAATGATGTACTGTTGGCGGCCTCAGCCCGGTGCGTCTGTTGGCTGGGCCTGGGGTGTTTGCGGCCGGTAGTCATTGTGTACTGTTGTGTAAGGCTATGTGTGTTATTTCTTTTGTTGTTGCAATGTAGTGAAGTTTATGCGGTTTGTTGTGCAGTAGGTTTTGGTTGTGTCTGGTTTGCAGTTTGAGAGCTGTATGCAGAAAGGGAAATTGTTAGTAGGGTTGGTTAGTTTGCGTCTCTATTCTGAATTTGGAGCACTCGGCTTGCATGGTCTCCCTGTTGCGGCTCTGTCCTGTACTGGGTCTGACTGGCATACAGGTTCCTCCCTCCTATATCCCCCGCCTCTAACATGCTCTCTCATAGCTCCCCTTATCCTACATTCATACTTCTGTGCCCAGTGCCCCTGCCAATGACAACCTCTCAAGTAGTGGGCGATTGCCAATATCTTGATAGTTCCACACCGATGTGGTATCTGGCGATAATTAAGGGCGGGCGAAGTGTTGGTGGGATTGTCTGGGGTAGCTGACTCAGTCTCCGTGCTTGCCGCCTGTGTTCCAGTCTATCAGGTGTCACCCGTCCAGGTGTCGTGGGCGTTACTCTCTCGGGTCAGAGATGTCCGTGTCTTTTCGGTTTAGTCGTCCTTTTTCCAGTTTCGGTTTCCAGGTTTAGTCTGTGATGTTGCAGAGCCAGGCTTTTAGTGATTTCCTGAATTGTAGGTGATCTTCAGTGTTTCTTATTTCTTTTGGGATGTTGTTCCAGGTTTTGCAGCTGAGTGGTAGAAGGAGGTGCCTCCAAGTTTTTTCTTCAAGTATGGTTTGAGTTCCATGGAAAAGCTGGTACATCATACGTTGGAACACAGACTCTGCCAAAACCAACCCAAAGAGCATATATACACACTAGAATAATCCTTCCAGTGTATGCAGTGAAATTCTTGGATGAAGGGTGTAGCTTGATCTGATGGTAAGCTGATTTTATGTCTAATTTGGAGAATCATTCCGCTTCCCTAATAGTGCCTAACATTTCTGTGATATTCAGCAGGGGATACCTATCAGGCACTATACACTTGTTTACCGGTCTCAAATAGATCCATAGCCTCGACTTTCCATTAGGCTTTCATACAATGACTAATGCTGAGAGTCATTCCGTCAAATCCACCCTTTCTATCACTCCTTGCACTACCATGAGTGCCTATTCTTTGTGTACTTCATCCCTCAAAGCTATTGAAATACTCCTCACTATATGAACCACTGGAACAGAATTTGTCTTCAATCTTATTTCACGTGAACATGTTGTAGACATCCTAAGTCATCTCTGAACATGTGATGTTGCATCACTTGCTCTCATAATAGGAAGTTTGTATCACTCAACTCTTTATGTTTTCTTTTTCCTTAAATTGCAAAAATAGACTTTTCTGCATCCGCATCTTGTTCGATGTTTAGCCTTTTCTGATGTGACCAGTTCAGGAGAATTTCCTTTGGTCGATACATATACGGTTCCTCCTGCCTTGCATCCCTTGTATTCCACATTAGCCAAAAACCACTGTAAAGGTTCAATGCATTTGTCTCCATATGCTACAGGATTGATGTCTATTTCACTTAGTGGTATAGTGTTCATCAGTATGCTGTCAAATACTTTCTTCGTCTTAAGGGTGTACTTGAGAGCTGAATCGATCACCATGTCCACTGCAGTCCCCTGCAGCTTCATTTGTGCCATTGGTTTTTCTGCATCTGCATCTTTGTCTTGAATTGCCATGAGAGATTGTGCCATTTCTTCAATCATGTTTGTAGACCCTTCTAATTCTCACACTGATCGACATAATCTGTATTCTTGGTTTTGCTCCTGCAGCAGTAAGTGAAATACCCCTTTTCCATCTTTTACAGGCTTTGAGAGCTGGGCACTTCTCGCTGTCGGATAAATGAAAGAAGTACACCTATAGCTTTTCTTCCTTTCTTCTCCTTCATTCCTTTCTTTGTGGAATGGTTTTTTCTTTGCACATTGTTTCTTCCTTTCATATTTCTTGGTTTGCACCACTAATATCTCAGACAATGTTGCCAGTTCAACATTTGTTACTTCAGATTCTGCCCCTTTTTCTAGCTCCTTCACACATTTAATAGTATGTTCCACTTCCTTTGAGACTCTGTGAACTTAATTTAAAGAATGGCTTCCCTTGGCTATAGGGCTTCTCTAACTTTACCATTGTTGCCCTCTAGCATGAATTGATCTCTGAGTTATAATAATTCTTGTAGAATGTTACCAAATTCACAGGTGGTGGCCCAATCTCTGAGGGCAGGGCAGTGATGTATTTTTCAACAGATTTGCCTTGTTCTTTTATCCTCTTACCAAGTGATATGGCTCAAAACAATACTGACCTTTTTTTTGTCATAACGTTTATTTTAGAATTTCGCCTGAGTTGTCTAAGAGTCTGGAAAATTACATAAAATTCAGCTGGTGCACATGAAAGTAAATACCCTATTTGCGGGGCTGAAGAAGAAACAATTATGCATTTTATGTTCTTATGTGATGGCTTAAAGAGCTTGAGGACTCAGCAAAACAAGGGTACTGGTATGCTTGGGGTTAGCCAGTGTGAAATATAAATGAATTAGAAATTTTCACCCGGTCTAGACCCACATAACCTAAATGGTTATCAATTTTGCATGCAAATATGTGTACTGAAACACTCCTTGACAATGAACAGATATTCAGAAAGATTGATGTTAAACCTTTATATAAAAAAATGGTACATATAATAAAATCCAACTTGGAAGAACATATACAATCAAAAACATAAATGTAAATCTTCCATTTGTAAGTTGAGTATTGAAACTTTCAAACAAACAAAAAAAGGTGAAAATTAGTACATCAAAAAGAATACACAAACGAAAAAGACATAAAAACAATTTTCAATATTGACGAAAAAAACAGTTATTTATCACTGGGATGCTTAGATTAAATCAGAAAGCAAAAACACAGAGTGATGAGTACAACTGTACCTCTGTTCAAAATAATAAAAAATAGAGCAAATAAGCAGTATTCTATAGTGATTAGAATCAATTCCCAAAGCTGAGGATGTTATGTGTCGGGATAGGTTCTGCCAACGCTACAGGGGGAATAGATAAGCAACATGAAATGTGAGTGCTTTACATAGGTGACATGATCCCATCAGTGGAAAATGCCACATTAGCAAGATGGTCCTGGTGGTCCAAAAATGTTGCTGTTAAGGACCTTGTTTCCCCTCTGATACAAGAAAGCGTTTCGGCGGAACAGAATTGTTAAATAGGTAATTTTCATGCAAAGAGAATGTACTCCGCCTTCATCAGGGCGATAATTAGCAGGACCCTGCGTGGGTGAAAAGAGGGGATAGGAAAAAAAAAATGGAAAAAAATAAAAAAGGGGGATGAGTCACCAGAATAGATAAAGACGTGAAATAAATCAAACATGGAGGTGGATCTATACAGAATTACTTGGCATGCAAAAATAGGGATTAAGTCAAGGAGACAGACTTCGATCCTAGTCGAGTCTGAGGTATATCTCATAGCCACATACAAACAAGCCCCTATGTGGAGAGGGAAGTCTCTAGAAAAGTTCAGATGAATCTCCCCCCAAACAGGGGGCAGAGAGAACAGATTGTGGCATTGGGTCCCCTTTGGAAGAGTAATGCAAGGGTCACTGGCTGCTACCCGCCGGTCAGAAGGCCAAGGTCCAAGCGGGTGAGGCAGGACAGGCTAGAGGGGTAATGATAAACTTACCTAGAATGGATGGAATGGATGGGAGCCGTAGGAGCCTGGGAGGGGGGTGCTTGTTGCTGAAACGGGGAAATGGAAAGGTCCATTTGAAATTCTTAATGGTCCATAGGTCATCAACACTGGACAGGGCAGTTGGAACCTGAAAGAGGGAAATAACCAGCAATAAATGGAAAGCGTTTGTTGGGACCAAGGGAACCCAAGGAAAGTGCTGGGCACGGTCTGGTCAGGAAAAGAAATTACCTGGGCTGTGTCTTCTCAGGAGGAAGTGAAGAGAGAAAAGAAAAAGGACCGCCAATTGATCCGTGGCTGGAGACGTCTAGGTCCACGTCAGTGTGCTCGTGGATGGAGCCTGTAGTCGGTAGGTATTTGTAGCGGTAATTGTCCCCGAGCGCGATGCTGCTTGGGAGGCTGACATGAGGAAAAAGGAGGAGCAAAGTTAATTGCTATGAGCACCTACAGACATCTGGTGTGAGGTGCAAGTCAGGAGAACTGATTCTGTTGAGAAGTGTCCTCACCATGTATTGGTGGGTAAAATGGCAAGATGAAAACAGGGGGGAGGGAGGGTGGGTTTCAGAAGGACTTGCCTGAATTGATGAATGGCGACCCTCGTAGGACGTGGCCAAGAGGTGTGGAGGAAAACCGCGAGGTGTCTTGCTCTTCTGGCGGCTGCCGTATGGAATGCGGGCTACGGCAACGGTGTGCCGAAAGGGACTGGTTGTCTTGACAACCATAGGAAGCATGCCTCTAAGGCGTAGTGGAAGCTCCCGGCAGCTCGCACTGCACCCAATCGAGAACTGCCTTCGAGATGATTGGCAGGTGAATGTGCGCTGGTGTTAGCCAGTGGCAGTGCATGGTTGTGTGTCGTGCGAGCGCGGGTTGGTGGAGCGGCAGAGCCAAAAGTTTGGCTCACGTGGGGCCCAATAGAGACCTGCCAAAGAGGGTGATTGGCAGGTGGGTATGAGTGGGGCCAACCAATGGTGGCAAGACAGGGCGGGGAGTTACGAACCCGTACTTGGTTCGTGACTAGAAGGGTTGCCAGCGCCCTGAGGGCGAGTGATAGCCCGTCGTCCTCTCGCGCACTTCGTGCGGAAATGGATCTGGGATCTAATTCAAGTCAGATCGGCTGGGACAGCACAAGAAAAAGTGTTGGTGTCACTTGTAATGTGTGCCTAAAGGAGATCAGGTATGCCCCTGGAAAGTGAAGCACTGCTAAAGACCAGCTGCATGATAAAAAATGCAGTGGTGACTGACTCCCTGTGAGCCATAGGGGCACCATGGAGATGGGGGTCTGTGAGGTCCTGTCATGCCTGGGGTGTAAGGGGTGGTGGGCTCCTGCAGTGGGGGAGAAGTGGTGTGACTAAATGCGTCAGATGGGAAAAAGATTTGGAAGCGGGACCCTGAGATAGTGTCGGGGAGGGTCCAGGGCTAAAAAAGGCCAGATAATGCATGTTTCCTGCGGGAGTGGAGGAAGAGGTCACTATAGGTTTGATAGTCTTCAAAAGGGGGTTTGTTCATTGAGACCATGTTCCAGTGAGTCAAGTCTGTAGATCCATCTTCTTTCCAACTCTGCGAGTCTGATTGGTATATTCTGACCTGTATGAATTCTGTCCAGGACCCACCACAAAATGTCATCTGGAGTGTGGCGGTTGGCCAGGTAGTGTGCGACCAATGGGGAAGTAAGATTTTTGCATCGAATTCGGGAGCGGTGTTCCGAAATGCGAGTACCGACTTTGCGCATGGTCTGTCCTACGTAACAAAGGCCACATGGGCATTCGATGCAGTAGATAACTTGATTGCTTTTGCAATTGGATAGGTTGTTCAAAGTCCATTGTTGGGTGCCAAACTTGAATGTAAGGATCTTCTTTTTAAATCTGCAAACTGAGCAAGAACCACAGGGGTAGTTACCTGTGGTTTTGCGTAAAACCCAAAGACCGGTGCGTTGTGAAGGTCTGTAGAAAGAGGAATGAACCAAATGTTCCCTAATGTTTTTTGCTCTCTTGAAGGCGAACCTAGGTATGGGTTCATCAATTAGTTGCAATCTCACTATTGGCCAGTATTTTTTGATAACTTTTTTGAAGTTAAAGGTGTTCGGACCATGTGTGACCACACAGGTGAGTCTTTCCTTGTTGTGTGTGACTGGTTCTGGCCTCGGTGTTAACAAAAAGTCTCTGTTAGTGAATCTGGCTCTTTTGGAAGCGATGTTCACCAATCTTGTAGGGTAACCGCGTGAGCGTAGTCTGGTACCAAGTGCGTCTGCATTGGCATAAAAATCCTCAAGGTAGGTGCAGTTCCGTCGGATCCTCAAAAATTGACCGTAGGGAAGGTTTTGTTTTATGTGTTGGGGGTGATCACTCTGATAGTGCAAAAGGGTATTGCGATCAGTGGGTTTTCTGAAGAGATTGCAAGCAACTTCATTTGGCAGGCATGAGATCTCAAGATCCAGGAAGTGTGTCAAAGTTGTGCTGTGCTCCATTGTGAATTGAATGTTGTTATCACACAAGTTGAGCCATGTTAAGAAACTTTGGAGGGATGTGCTATCTCCTGTCCAAATGAAGATGAAGACGTCTATATATCGATGCCAATGGGAGATATTGGCCTCCCATTGGTTAATCTGGTTGTAGATATATTGGTCCTCAAATGAGGCCATGAATAAAATAGCTAAACTAGGAGCAAAAGTGGCCCCCATAGCTGTACCTTTGATTTGAAGAAAGAACTGATTATCAAAAGTGAAAAAGTTTTTGTTGAGGGCAAAAGTCAGCAGTTCAATAAGGAATTCAGGAGGGACTCGGTAGGATCCTGGTTGGGCATATTCACGAATGAGATGTTCATATGCACAATCTATGGCTCTGTCTTGTGGTATGGAGGTATATAGTGCCTTGATGTCCATCGTTACCAAGATCTGTTGGGAACTGTTAAATGGCAAATTTTCAAAAACCTGGATAGTATGCATGGTGTCCCTGAGATATGATCTAGTTTTGCTGCTTAAAGGTTTGAGAAAATAATCGATGAATCGTCCTAATGGTTCCAAAATAAAGCCGCACCCTGAAACTATCGGTCTCCCTGGAGGATTGTGTACGTTTTTGTGAATTTTGGGGGGGCGTACAGGCAAGGTGTGCGGTTCGAAGATGTGGTCAGGAAATTGGATTCTTTATCTGTAATCCAATCTCTGTCCCGAGCGTAGACGACCATTTCAGAAATTGCTGTTTTCATATCTGTAGAAGGGTCCTTCTTGAGTGTTTGATAACTGTTTTTGTCATTCAGTAAAGTCATGATCATGTCGGTATATTGGTCACTTGTCATGAGGACAATGCCACCCCTCTTGTCGGCTGGTTTGATTATCATGTCCCTATTGTTAGATATGTCTTTCAGAGCTCATCTCTCACCTGAGGTAAGGTTATGCTGGGTCGTATGTTTGGTTCTTTTTAGTTTTCTGATGTCTTTCAGCACACATTTCTCAAACGTGCGTAGATCATCGGGTATTTGGCTATCTGTGGGTGTAAAGGATGATTTGGGATGTAAACCCGTGTCGGGATCAATCTGTTGTTCAGTATGGTCCTGGAAAAAGACCCGGAGTCTTATGTTCCGAAAAAATCGATTTATCTCATTTTTAGTTCTGTACCAATCTGTGTCACCAGTGGGGACGAAAGAAAGGCCCTTTGCTAAAAGAGAAATTTGACATGGAGTCAAATGAAATTTGCCCAAATTGTAAATGGGTAGCTGGTTGTTGTCAGGGGTTTGGTCTATCGTCTCCGTCTCCTGGGGCGTCTGCGTTGCCCCTGATAGGGTGCTTTCCAGGGAGGGGGGCCCCATCCTCCGCCTTGTGATCCTCTGCCTAAAAAAGGGAATGTGGTGGGTATGGGCCCTGATAGTGAGGTTGACCAATCTGATATCCCTGAAAAGGTGGGAAGTTCTGTTGTGAGCCTCCACTGGGGGATCCTGAGCTACTTGATCCTGAGAAGTTAACTCTGTTGCGTCTACCACTGGGCGAGGATTGAGATCCTCCACCCTGTTTCTTGAGGGAATCAATATAACCTTCGGCCGTGTAGGGATATATAATTTCCGTCTTGAAATCTTTGATATCTTTGTTCAACTCATTAGTTTTTTTGGTCAAAGTGTTGACCTTGAATTGTTCGAATTGTTTATTGATATTGGAGAGTTGTACCTCTATATCAGTAAGTAAAGGATTACTCTTAAATCGTGTTTCTTCTGCATCTAGAGTTTTTTGTAGATCGATGCTGATTCGCTGTGCAGTGGTGATGGTCAATACCATCAGGTCTCGACTGCACTTTGTAGCGATGTAGCTAAAGTTGGTAGTATATTCTTTGTCTTCTAGAAATAATCTAGGTTCGTTGCGCACTATAAGGCCATTCAGTATGATACTTTTTTTAAAATATTCCCGAAGGAAATGACCGTGAAGTACGGTGTGAAAGGTCTTTTTTTTAAGCTTTAACAGGTCATCGGGGGTGCTCGATGAGATTGAGGGCTGATTCGGATCAGGTGGATCAAAGAGGAAAGGGCCGCGGGTTAGCTCTATTATTTCCTCCTCCGAATAGCTTAAAGTTGCATTTTCAGCCATATCCGCCAACACACACACTTGGAAACCAATGGCCTACAGACAAATGCAGGTAGAGGGGCCCATGCAGAATGGAGTCCAATAGGGGAAAAAGGAGATCTAGTGTGAATGTAGGCAAAGCATAGGAGAAAAGAGTGAGAGGATGCTTGTCTATGGACAAGCCTAAGTGTGGCTAGCTTTGGTAGAATCCCCAAACTGGAACAATTTTGGGGAGAGGAGAAAACCCGACCACTAAACAAACAAGGTTGCCAAATAACATATATACAGAACGGGGGCCACTCCGTGGCCACAGTGGTCTGCCCCGGGGCTTAACATACCAGAAGGGGGCGAAATCTATAATCTCAGCAAAACAAGGGTACTGGTATGCTTGGAGTTAGCCAGTGTGAAATATAAATGAATTCGAAATTTTCACCCGGTCTAGACCCACATAACCTAAATGGTTATCAATTTTGCATGCAAATATGTGTACTAAAACACTCCTTGACAATGAACAGATATTCAGAAAGATTGATGTTAAACCTTTATATCAAAAAATGGTACATATAATAAAATCCAACTTGGAAGAACATATACAATCAAAAACATAAATGTAAATCTTCCATTTGTAAGTTGAGTATTGGAACTTTCAAACAAACAAAAAAAGGTGAAAATTAGTACATCAAAAAGAATACACAAACGAAAAAGACATAAAAACAATTTTCAATATTGACGAAAAAAACAGTTATTTATCACTGGGATGCTTAGATTAAATCAGAAAGCAAAAACACAGAGTGATGAGTACAACTGTACCTCTATTCAAAATAATAAGAAATAGAGCAAATAAGCAGTATTCTATAGTGATTAGAATCAATTCCCAAAGCTGAGGATGTTATGTGTCGGGATAGGGTCTGCCAACGCTACAGGGGGAATAGATAAGCAACATGAAATGTGGGTGCTTTACATAGGTGAAATGATCACATCAGTGGAAAATGCCACATGAGCAAGATGGTCCTGGTGGTCCAAAAATGTTGCTGTGAAGGACCTTGTTTCCCCTCTGATACAAGAAAGCGTTTCGGCAGAACAGAATTGTTAAATAGGTACTTTTCATGCGGAGAGAATGTACACCGCCTTCATCAGGGCGATAATTAGCAGGACCCTGCGTGGGTGAAAAGGGGAGAGAGGAAAAAGAAAATGGATAAAAAGAAAAAAGGGGGATGAGTCACCAGAATAGATAAAGGCATGAAATAAATCAAACATGGAGGTGGATCTATACAGAATTACTTGGCATGCAAAAATAGGGATTAAGTCAAGGAGACAGACTTCGATCCTAGTCGAGTCTGAGGTATATCTCATAGCCACATACAAACAAGCCCCTATGTGGAGAGGGAAGTGTCGGGAAAAGTTCAGATGACTCTCCCCCCAAACAGGGGGCAGAGAGAACAGATTGTGGCATTGGGTCCCCTTTGGAAGAGTAATGCAAGGGTCACTGGCTGCTACCCGCCGGTCAGAAGGCCAAGGTCCAAGCGGGAGAGGCAGGACAGGCTAGAGGGGTAATGATAAACTTACCTAGAATGGATGGAATGAATGGGAGCCGTAGGAGGCTGGGAGGGGGGTGCTTGTTGCTGAAACGGGGAAATGGAAAGGTCCATTTGAAATTCTTAATGGTCCATAGGTCATCAACACTGGACAGGGCAGTTGGAACCTGAAGGAGGGAAATAACCAGCAATAAATGGAAAGCGTTTGTTGGGACCAAGGGAACCCAAGGAAAGTGCTGGGCACGGTCTGGTCAGGAAAAGAAATTACCTGGGCAGTGTCTTCTCAGGAGGAAGTGAAGAGAGAAAAGAACGAGGACCGCCAATTGATCCGTGGCTGGAGACGTCTAGGTCCACGTCAGTGTGCTCGTGGATGGAGCCTGTAGTCGGTAGGTATTTGTAGCGATGCTGCGTGGGAGGCTGACATGAGGAAAAAGGAGGAGCAAAGTTAATTGCTATGAGCACCTACAGACATATGGTGTGAGGTGCAAGTCAGGAGAACTGATTCTGTTGAGAAGTGTCCTCACCATGTATTGGTGGGTAAAATGGCAAGATGAAAACAGGGGGGGAGGGAGGGGGAGTTTCAGAAGGACTTGCCTGAATTGATGAATGGCGACGCTCGTAGGACGTGGCCAAGAGGTGTGGAGGAAAACCGCGAGGTGTCTTGCTCTTCTGGCGGCTGCCGTATGGAATGCGGGCTACGGCAACGGTGTGCCGAAAGGGACTGGTTGTCTTGACAATCATAGGAAGCGTGCCTCTAAGGCGTAGTGGAAGCTCCCGGCAGCTCGCACTGCACCCAATCGGGAACTGCCTTCGAGATGATTGGCAGGTGGGTGTGCGCTGGTGTTAGCCAGTGGCGGTGCATGGTTGTGTGCCGTGCGAGCGTGCGTTGGTGGAGTGGCGGAGCCAAAAGTTTGGCTCACGTGGGGCCCAATAGAGACCCGCCAAAGAGGGAGATTGGCAGGTGGGTATGCGTGGGGCCAACCAATGGTGGCAAGACAGGGGCGGGGAGTTACAAACCCGTACTTCGTTCGTGACTAGAAGGGTTGCCAGCGCCCTGAGGGCGAGTGATAGCCCGTCGTCCTCTCGCGCACTTCGTGCGGAAATGGATCTGGGATCTAATTCAAGTTGGATCGGCTGGGACAGCACAAGAAAAAGTGTTGGTGTCACTTGTAATGTGTGCCTAAAGGAGATCAGGTATGCCCCTGGAAAGTGAAGCATTGCTAAAGACCAGCTGCATGATAAAAAATGCAGTGGTGACTGACTCCCTGTGAGCCATAGGGGCACCGGGGAGACGGGGTCTGTGAGGTCCTGTCATGCCTGGGGTTTAAGGGGGGTGGGCTCCTGCAGTGGGAGAGAAGTGGTGTGACTAAATGCGTCAGATGGGAAAAAGATTTGGAAGCGGGACCCTGAGATAGTGTCGGGGAGGGTCCAGGGCTAAAAAAGGCCAGATAATGCATGTTTCCTGCGGGAGTGGAGGAAGAGGTCACTATAGGTTTGATAGTCTTCAAAAGGGGGTTTGTTCATTGAGACCATGTTCCAGTGAGTCAAGTCTGTAGATCCATCTTCTTTCCAACTCTGCGAGTCTGATTGGTATATTCTGACCTGTATGAATTCTGTCCAGGACCCACCACAAAATGTCATCTGGAGTGTGGCGGTTGGCCAGGTAGTGTGCGACCAATGGGGAAGTAAGATTTTTGCATCGAATTCGGGAGCGGTGTTCCGAAATGCGAGTACCGACTTTGCGCATGGTCTGTCCTACGTAACAAAGGCCACATGGGCATTCGATGCAGTAGATAACTTGATTGCTTTTGCAATTGGATAGGTTGTTCAAAGTCCATTGTTGGGTGCCAAACTTGAATGTAAGGATCTTCTTTTTAAATCTGCAAACTGAGCAAGAACCACAGGGGTAGTTACCTGTGGTTTTGCGTAAAACCCAAAGACCGGTGCGTTGTGAAGGTCTGTAGAAAGAGGAATGAACCAAATGTTCCCTAATGTTTTTTGCTCTCTTGAAGGCGAACCTAGGTATGGGTTCATCAATTAGTTGCAATCTCACTATTGGCCAGTATTTTTTGATAACTTTTTTGAAGTTAAAGGTGTTCGGACCATGTGTGACCACACAGGTGAGTCTTTCCTTGTTGTGTGTGACTGGTTCTGGCCTCGGTGTTAACAAAGAGTCTCTGTTAGTGAATCTGGCTCTTTTGGAAGCGATGTTCACCAATCTTGTAGGGTAACCGCGTGAGCGTAGTTTGGTACCAAGTGCGTCTGCATTGGCATAAAAATCCTCAAGGTAGGTGCAGTTCCGTCGGATCCTCAAAAATTGACCGTAGGGAAGGTTTTGTTTTATGTGTTGGGGGTGATCACTCTGATAGTGCAAAAGGGTATTGCGATCAGTGGGTTTTCTGAAGAGATTGCAAGCAACTTCATTTGGCAGGCATGAGATCTCAAGATCCAGGAAGTGTGTCAAAGTTGTGCTGTGCTCCATTGTGAATTGAATGTTGTTATCACACAAGTTGAGCCATGTTAAGAAACTTTGGAGGGATGTGCTATCTCCTGTCCAAATGAAGATGATGACGTCTATATATCGATGCCAATGGGAGATATTGGCCTCCCATTGGTTAATCTGGTTGTAGATATATTGGTCCTCAAATGAGGCCATGAATAAAATAGCTAAACTAGGAGCAAAAGTGGCCCCCATAGCTGTACCTTTGATTTGAAGAAAGAACTGATTATCAAAAGTGAAAAAGTTTTTGTTGAGGGCAAAAGTCAGCAGTTCAATAAGGAATTCAGGAGGGACTCGGTAGGATCCTGGTTGGGCATATTCACGAATGAGATGTTCATATGCACAATCTATGGCTCTGTCTTGTGGTATGGAGGTATATAGTGCCTTGATGTCCATCGTTACCAAGATCTGTTGGGAACTGTTAAATGGCAAATTTTCAAAAACCTGGATAGTATGCATGGTGTCCCTGAGATATGATCTAGTTTTGCTGCTTAAAGGTTTGAGAAAATAATCAATGAACTGTCCTAATGGTTCCAAAATAGAGCCGCACCCTGAAACTATGGGTCTCCCTGGAGGATTGTGTACGTTTTTGTGAATTTTGGGGAGGGCGTACAGGCAAGGTGTGCGGTTCGAAGATGTGGTCAGGAAATTGGATTCTTTATCTGTAATCCAATCTCTGTCCCGAGCATAGGAGACCATTTCAGAAATTGCTGTTTTCATATATGCAGAAGGGTCCTTCTTGAGTGTTTGATAAATGGTTGTGTCATTCAGTAAAGTCATGATCATGTCAGTATATTGGTCACTTGTCCTGAGGACAATGCCACCCCCCTTGTCGGCTGGTTTGATTATCATGTCCCTATTGTTAGATAGGTCTTTCAGAGCTCGTCTCTCACCTGAGGTAAGGTTATGCTGGGTCGTATGTTTGGTTCTTTTTAGTTTTCTGATGTCTTTCAGCACACATTTCTCAAACGTGCGTAGATCATCGGGTATTTGGCTATCTGTGGGTGTAAAGGATGATTTGGGATGTAAACCAGTGTCGGGATCAATCTCTTGTTCAGTATGGTCCTGGAAAAAGACCCGGAGTCTTATGTTCCGAAAAAATCGATGTATCTCATTTTCAGTTCTGTACCAATCTGTGTCACCAGTGGGGACAAAAGAAAGGCCCTTTGCTAAAAGAGAAATTTGACATGGAGTCAAATGAAATTTGCCCAAATTGTAAATGGGTAGCTGGTTGTTGTCAGGGGTTTGGTCTATCGTCTCCGTCTCCTGGGGCGTCTGTGTTGCCCCTGATAGGGTGCGTTCCAGGGCGGGGGGCCCCATCCTCCGCCTTGTCCTCCTCTGCCTAAAAAAGGGAAGGTGGTGGGTATGGGCCCTGATAGTGAGGTTGACCAATCTGATACCCTGAAAAGGTGGGAAGTTCTGTTGTGAACCTCCACTGGAGGATCCAGAGCTACTTGATCCTGAGAAGTTAACTCTGTTGCGTCTACCACTGGGCGAGGATTGAGATCCTCCACCCTGTTTCTTGAGGGAATCAATATAACCTTCGGCCGTGTAGGGATATATAATTTCCGTCTTGAAATCTTTGATATCTTTGTTCAACTTATTAGTTTTTTTGGTCAAAGTGTTGACCTTGAATTGTTCCAATTGTTTATTGATATTGGAGAGTTGTAACTCTATATCAGTAAGTAAAGGATTACTCTTAAATCGTGTTTCTTCTGCATCTAGAGTTTTTTGTAGATCAATGCTGATTCGCTGTGCAGTGGTGATGGTCAATACCATGAGGTCTCGACTGCACTTTGTAGCGATGTAGCTAAAGTTGGTAGTATATTCTTTGTCTTCTAGAAATAATCTAGGTTCGTTGCGCACTATAAGGTCATTCGGTATGATACTTTTTTTTAAATATTCCCGAAGGAAATGACCATGAAGTTCGGTGTGAAAGGTCTTTTTTTTAAGCTTTAACAGGTCATCGGGGGTGCTCGATGAGATTGAGGGCTGATTCGGATGAGGTGGATCAAAGAGGAAAGGGTCGCGGGTTAGCTCTATTATTTCCTCCTCCGAATAGCTTAAAGTTGCATTTTCAGCCATATCCGCCAACACACACACTTGGAAACCAATGGCCTACAGACACATGCAGGTAGAGGGGCCCATGCAGAACGGAGTCCAATAGGGGAAAAAGGAGATCTAGTGTGAATGTAGGCAAAGCATAGGAGAAAAGAGTGAGAGGATGCTTGTCTATGGACAAGCCTAAGTGTGGCTAGCTTTGGTAGAATCCCCAAACTGGAACAATTTTGGGGAGAGGAGAAAACCCGACCACTAAACAAACAAGGTTGCCAAATAACATATATACAGAACGGGGGCCACTCCGTGGCCACAGTGGTCTGCCCCGGGGCTTAACATACCAGAAGGGGGCGAAATCTATAATCTCAGCAAAACAAGGGTACTGGTATGCTTGGGGTTAGCCAGTGTGAAATATAAATGAATTCGAAATTTTCACCCGGTCTAGACCCACATAACCTAAATGGTTATCAATTTTGCATGCAAATATGTGTACTGAAACACTCCTTGACAGTGAACAGATATTCAGAAAGATTGATGTTAAACCATTATATCAAAAAATGGTACATATAATAAAATCCAACTTGGAAGAACATATACAATCAAAAACATAAATGTAAATCTTCCATTTGTAAGTTGAAAGAGCTTGAGGGTCAGGTATCTCAATCTGCTGCTCCTTTTGCATGGGATTTGGACATTAAATGAGGCAATGGCCTTTTGTAAATCAATGTACAATTTGAATGGTGTTCACTTTGTTGGCCAAATACATTCATAGCGCCTGGCTGAGGAGGCTTCCTTTGGTAACATGTTAAGATTCCTCAATGTGATGTTTGCTCTGGAAATTGGAGCTTTTTAAAATTTTCTTGGCAATATATGCTATGATACCTATATAATTATTGATTATGAATAATTGCCAACTCAAGTGTAATTCAGGTGTGTTTCATTGTGTTACTACGCACAATAACTGGACATGTTTTAGAAAGTATCCCTGGGTGCCAACTGTGTGAGTCTTATTTTAGGATCTGCTTTATTTATGCCAGAAATGTTAAGATATGATTTCATAAAGTATGGTAATTTGTGTTCTGATTGTTTCATAAAACACTATAAGTCGAATAAAGGTTTATACAACAAATAATGTTTATCTAGCATTTTGGTACACTTTTCATATTCTGTCAGTCCTTCTGATTCTTCATGATGTAAAGTTGGTATATTTACAAATTGCTCTTGGACATAGTTTCCAAGGCAATGTATTAACAAAGATTTCTTCTGTTCACTCGAAACACGTGTCCTGCGTACGGCTCGTAGGTAGTGGTTCAAAGTGTTTTTTCCATTGTTTCCCAGGTATTTGGTGTTCTCCTTGCGTTTCAAGGAAAAAACTGGGTGGTGGACGCATTGGTTTGCAGCCCATCCTCGTCGCCAGTGAAATGCTCAAGCCTCACAGGATTGGAGGTGAGGAGGTTTTTTGGAGCAAAGTATATGTTAACCAGTCATTGCCCCACCAGGTCCTACAACTGCTGTTCCTCTTAACATGGAGCATGGAGCCCGGCGAGTGCCATGTTCCGTATGCAGATGATACTACACACATTGCTCCTGTTCTCCTTATTCCGAGTGTGAAACCACTCCGTTGTGGGGACTATGTTGTTTTGGAGGGATTGTTACCACTAAGATGCCCTTGGGCGTATGTGCGCTGTATAAATATATATAACATAACACTATGTAGCAATTTCAGGGGTCCAATGTAGCTATGTAAAAGGATGGGGCCAGTTGCCTATATGCTCCTATATTTCAAAGTGGCACATAAACTTACTTTGCAAAATTGGATGGATAGCCACAATTTAAATTGATGGCAGACAAATAACTGCTGGATATAAAATTAAGGATTGAGTGATTTGACATACAGACTTAAGATAATGACAGCCTTGGCAAAGCTTATGGTGCATTAAACAAGTGTCACGGCTCCACTGCCTTCCAGGGCCGGGAGGATTGCTCAGGGCCAATGGGTCGGGACAATGGCTCATGGCCAATGTGCTGGCCTTGGAAGTAAGACAGCGTGGAGAAACACAGGTTCATCCCTGGGTCTGTGCTTAGTACCCTTTCGGTATTACTCGTGTTATAAATAATCAATTATTATTACTATTATTATTATCATTACTCCACTCAGATCTCATCATAGCCCATACCCTGCCTCTCTTCTACCACTCAAATACAATATCCTTACCTGGGGTTTTACCTCTCCAGATCTCTCACATTTCCCCAATGCCATGCTAAAGGTGGTCATCGAGTCCTAGCTCTATTCTTGATACTCTGGGACTTTTACTTTTCTCATTTCACATGTTGGGTGAAGAAAAAAACTGGACTGAACAATCTACCCATTGAAAGAAGCGTTGCTTCAGCTGATAGCATGGGCAATTACAAAACTAAATGGAGCCCAAAGGCCTTTTGGCTGAGGCATCAGACTTCATTCAACGTGCATGGGTGCAGGTACTGTCTGGGCCTTCAATTCTGCTTGGGTCGACTTGTTACACTGACCTGTCCAGAGATGTTTGGATCTTGTTCAGATGGTATATTGTTTAGTGTGCTTTGACTCTTCTTCTTCCAATGGTACCATGGATGTTTTTAGATTAGCCATTTCTTCTCGGCATGACTTGATCAAGAGTTTTCCTTCGGGCGAGCATCATCTAGGGCGTAGTGCTTAGACATCTTAGAGAGGTGCATGCCCAGATTCCACACAAGAGTAATTACTCCTTTCTGGGGGATGTGGACATGGTACTGTCTTTATTCAGGGAGTGGCTGGATAACAATACCCTTGCTCTGCAGGCTTTGTCTACCAAGTAAGTAATATTGAGGCGCTTGGTTTCCTTCCGGAGGATGTGAGACCTCAGTCTTCTTGGATGTTAGGCATGCTCTTTTCCCCCTGAGGGTGTTATGTTCAAATCCCATGAACAACCATTATGGACTCTAGGAACATTGAATTCCCGCACTTTCATAACCTGCCTGAGCCATGTGTGGTTCACAGTCGATGCAAATTGAGCATCCTCAGGTCAGTTGTTTTTGATTGTTTGGTAAACCCTTTCTCCTGGTCTCTTGCCCCAGTTGGGCTAGATGTGCACTGCATTGGTGAGATAGGGGGTGTTAGTAGAGTTGGTTGCCCCCTTTGGGCCCCTCTCTAAGTCCCAGTGCACCACCTGTCACCCTCTTGCACAGTATTTTGGCAGGATGTATATACCTCACAAGCATTCCTCTTGTATTGTTTCTCATTGGGTGGAGGGGACCTTCCCAGGTGTAACACAGCCAATAGGTGTCTGCAGCTCCAGCTCCTAGATTGCTTTGCATCAAAGTCCTAATCAATGAGTCGCATTTGGGGATGCAATCCTTCGGCAGCCTTTCCTGGACCCCCAGAAGCCATGAAACAGAGAGAAGACTGAAGCCACCACCTAGAATGGGAAGATTTAAAAAATGTTGTGCATGTTTCAGTTGTCAAAATTGTATGTGTTTCAAATATTGTGCAGTGTGTGCGTGTGGATGAAACTTTGAATGAGTGTGGAAGCATGTGAGTACTGAAATGATAGGTGTTGGCGTCTCCTGGTACACTGTCCCATGTGGTGGGGAGTTTCAGCGTTATGATAACAGAAATTGGGGGTCAAGATCTGTGTGGTTTCCGCCTGTGATTGAAGTATAACGCTAGGGCCCAGATGGACAAGGTGACAGGCAACACTTATCTGTTAGAGTACTCAAATAGTGCATATCAGTTTGCACAGCATGGTGGGTGCCACTTTCCAGGCCTTGCATAAAGTGCTGAAGTGCTGTAGGGACAGGTGCCATTAGGCAAGCAAGGTGGGCAGTCATAAAATCAAATAAATAATGTCGAATTACAAAAAATTCGAAACAATAATGTCGAAAAAAAAGTCGAATGTTTTATTTTTTTATTTATATTTTATTTTTGGGTTCAGCATGTAAAAAAAAAGGTCAAAGGGGGGTTGAAGGGGAACGCCCCCAATTCGAATAAAAAACATAATAAAAAAGAAATTCGACACTTTTTTTCGACATTATTTTTTCAATTTTTTGACTTTCGACATTATTGTATTCGATTTTATGACTATAAACCGGCAAGCAATGAATACAGATGGTTGTCGTTGCAAGTTGGTGGCCCAGTGGTATGGGATTCTGGATCTGCTTTTTCATCATCAATATGGTGTTCAAACTTTGCCCTTGCACACCTCTTAGAACCTTTGGCAGTGCTTCTATTAACTTATTACAACTTGTACGCACGTTTTGCTGTATCGGTAGTCCGCGGTCTAGTAATGTCATCATAGACGTCCCCGGACATCCACAGGTGACCGTGCCCGTGCGGCATGGTTACATGTCTGCGGTCAGTGTTGATGCTTTGCAGATATCTTTACATTTGATTTTTGACCACTCTAAGAACTTTCAAGTGACAACTCTGTCCTTCTACAGCTCCCAGTACCATTCCCATCTAATTCCTAAACTTTTTACAACTTTTCAAGACCTTGTTGCGGCTGAAAAGTTCGCAGGCAGGACGGTAGTCTGCGGACATTACTCCAAGAGACCCACCCATTTTTGCTAGTCATTCTCAATCTGGCACACTAGCAGAGAGGAGATTCTTCATTTGATAGCTGTAAAAAAGCATCTTAGAGGCGAAAAGAGCATCCGTGGAATGGCCCTGATGACCCTTCTGCGAATGTCAACTCACAGGATGAAGAATAAAAGGTGCTTGGCCTGTCACCCACTACACCAATATGACAAGAGGTATTCTCTCAGAGAGCCATCTAACTGTATCCAGTTGATGGTTTGGAGGAGACAGAGGTCTCATCAATGGATCAGATCGACTGACAATAAAGCCATGTATTGATGACATCATTGGTGACATCACAACATAGCTGCATTAGACAAGAAGCAAATATGTGTCCATGCATGCAATTACACAGACACACACCAGACTGATATGAAAAACATGCTTATAACTCCTGTAGGTAGGGGATGGATACATGCACAAAATCCTGAGAACCTCTTCTGTCTTTTATTTCCAAAGCGAAAACACAAGTCGCAAAATAAACATGGACCAAGTTTGCATATGCTCTGTTGCAACTAACTACAAGAAGTCATGAAAGCACATAGGGAACCTATAGAGTGACTGGACTGTAGTGAATTAGGTAGGAAAAGCCAGGCCTCAAGTACATGGAAGGGGAGTGATGATCCCTGGATTACGAGGCGCTGAGATGGTGTTCACAGCCAAGGACAAGGGCATGTAGAACATTCCTGGTTTATTGAGGCAGCAAGTCACCTGCAAAAAGTCAGAATAAAACCCTTGTAATTGCAGACAGAGGGGTTCCGTTTTGTGGTACACTCACACGTGACCCCGCAGGACAAGACAATGCCCATTTACTTGTGGTGGGAAGAGAAGATGTTCCCAGAGAGACAGAGTGGAAAGTACAAGAGTTGCCCAACAAAACTGCCTGCAACCTGCAGGCACTCACCCAGGTTAGGTGATCAGACCAGTAGCAACAATAGGGGAACACACAGCCCTCCATGTCACTTTCCATCTCCTTGATAAGATACACCGAGCTGTGTTATCAGAAATGGTCCCTGGCCTGGGATGACCCTCCCTAGCCAATGCAGAAGCTCGATTTGTGAAGTGGTGCAAAATGTTGAACGGATCCTGCAACAGAGCAGTTTGTAACAAATTGGGGGGAAGCCTCAGGCGGAGCCACCCGATGCCGAATGCCGGCAGACCAACAGGAACACCCCGTAGGTGTTTTGGGGTGGACTCATTTTTGTGATATCACTTGTGAATAAAACCATGTGGCACACATGTCGCACAGGTTCAGGAGATGAGATTGCTGGAGATTTCTTTTCCTGTATGATCCCTGTCTGTATTGGATAATAAAAGACAGTATATTTTGCCCCATGGCTAAGTCTTCCGTTTTTGCATTGGGGAGTCTTTAATGGGTCAGAGATACTCTGCTAATGTGGACGTTGTTACTGCAAACCCCAAATTCATCTGGTACACGACAGGCAAAATGGCATCTGCAATGGCCATCTCTCTTCCTACCCAGGGAACACCACCACCACCTGGTGGATCTGGAAGGGGAACAGGGTACCTGCAGCAGATGACATGCAGGAGGAAGAGGACAAATAAGATGTAGTGGAGGAAGTGCCTACTATGTCAGGTGGGCAGAAGGAGTAGTGGGTGTGGAGGTGTTTCACTACCATTGGAAGAGTACCAAATGCTCAGGCTTCCTGCCTGCACTGCACTATCTGCCAAGTTGTTCTCAGTCATGGCCAAAAGAGGCAGTACTCCTTTGGTACTACCTCCATGCCTCGACACACCCGCACCTTCCATCCGGCAGCACTGAGAAAGGAGATTCCCTACTCAGGAAGTAGGATTACTTTGGCCATTATACCCTCTGTGTCTACTTCTGTCACCACTCGGGACACTGCAGTGGGACAGAGGGTTCCTCCTGCCGTCTCACAGGTGATACAGGGGGCGGTTGACCCATACCTTGCATGGTCAATAGTACTTTGTATCCAGTGTGACACAATCATCGGCAGTGGGGAGGGAATCCGAAGTGCCTTCGAGGTGGCTATGAAGGTGAATGAAAAGAATAGCCCCTACCTTAATTTCTTGCAGCCCTACATCTTCCTTTGTCGAGCTTTCCCTCCCTTATGGTGATGAGTGCCCCTTCCCTCCCACCGGTCCTCCCTGCCTCCCTCTCTGCTTTGCTTTCTTTCCTTCTGCAAAATAAATAATCAAAAAACCAGTGCCCCTCTCCCTCAACCAAAAAATGTTCCTCATGGAACCAGCTTTCACAGTTTAAAAATAGAATCTGAAAAATAATAATTTTCCAGACTGCGTCTACTTTATATTTATACTTAAAATAGGAAGACTCTACAAGAACATGTAACATTTTCATTAGCATTAGATTGTATGTCAATGAAAATTGTAGACAATTTGCATAGCACAGAAAAGGTGACAGTAATACATAACTGTCCCGACCCTTTTTCTCTGCCATACAAAATGTTAAAATGAAGTGTAATATGCATAGGAAGTATTTAGCCATTATTTATAGCTTTCAGACTTCCCACTCACATTACACTACCATCCAAAAAGGAGTCCACCCCTTTTCCATAGCCATAGAGTCCACGGACAGTAAACTGTCTGTGGACTTCTTGCTGAATTAAAAGGGGGAGGGACTTTAACTCAGCTTACTTTTTTTGTTCTACAATAGTGTCTCTTAAAAGAACATTTATTTAGTTTTTTTAGAAGATCCTTTTTAACTTTTTTGGTTTATGTACTATAATAACAATTTTTGTACTGTTTTTATGTTTTTTTATAACTTTTGGAAAAACTGTTTCAACCTTTTTTTATGTTTTTGTTTTTTATGTACTATACCTACTAACAGATGCTATGCTATATATTTCATGTATTCTTTTTTTTTCTTCACAAAAACTGTTTCAAGGCATTCTGAACATTTGAAAGAAAAATCTAATTTCCAATATCTGTTAAATGTACTCAATCTCTACAAAGAATGTTCACACCATCAAACTTTATGTTTTCTTTGTGGAAAGATGCCATTCCTACATCTTGTAAAAAAAAGCAAATACAGCTTTATTAACATTCTGCCTGGCTTTTTCAATTTGTGGACAAAACAATTTCAACCTTTCCACAATTGCCTTTGAGCAATTCATGAACAAATTATCTATGAAACTGGAAACAGTTCCATTAGTCTTTTAAGCGTGTCCTTCATGGCAAACTGGAATGATACTCCAGTCACATACCCCAAACTGTTGCCACCACAATGTGTTATAACAATGTCAGGATGTTTAAACCAAGCCATATTCTCACACAATTTTAACAATGCTGCCCAGTTTAATCCGCGAAGGCCATACCAGCAGACTTCTACTTCTTCTAATTCAAGATTAGCAGATATGCCATGGTGCTCAGTGTAAACCTTTAACCAGTGTACCCATGAATCTCCCAGAATCCACACACTCTGCTTCTTCCTAGACATAGCCATCTTTCCACCAATTCACACAAGAAAGAAAACACTTGCTATCCTGTGCTCCTGTACACTTCAACTCCTCCAAAACCACGAAACCTAATTGGCTAATGCCCCGATGTCTGCGGACATCGTGACTGTCCACGGTCTCTGCAGTCCTAGTTCCATGCCAGATATCCTTAAAAAACCCGGTTGGCATGTGCGAGTTCACAGACCATCATAAACGTCCACGCACACAGTCGCAGAGGGCAGCTCTTCTGCCCCGTTACTTTTATGTTTGTAAAACTCAATCATTGGTTACTTTCAAAAAGTCACACATCCATCTACCAATCAGATCCCAAAACCCTACATTTAACCCTGTCACCTCAGTTGAACACTTCAGATGTACATTTCAACTCTCAGATTACATGTCTCCTGTCATTCATCAAAAACTACTGGGAACCTCTCCAAGATTGCTATTTGCAAACTCAACATTATCTACATCTAACGAGGCATAGCACAGGTATGTTTATATTTTTTAAAATACTTTTTGTTCAACACCTTTAGAAGTATATAAACAGGGTTGCTGCCACATAACCTGTAATAAGCATATTCTCTTTTTTAACCAATGCTATCAAATTCCCTGTATTGCAACATTCTGCACCTGGTGGTAGTTACTTATATGTAGTGCCAAAATACTGCACTTCCTCACACCAACTGCCACTTAACAGTGTTCCAGAAATTTTTTGCAGCTTCATTTCCCTTAATTGTAGAACAAAATTACAAACAATGCAGCTCTGAATGCATATAAAAAGAAACATGTTTAAAACAACAGCATTTTTCCTTTCATACATATATATATATATATATGTATATATATATATATATGTATATAAAATAAATTCCAACCATTGCCATCACAACCCTTATAGTGCCACCATGCTCCACCTGCTCACATATATGTGTTTAGTGCCAATGTATGTATACATAGTTTCCCTTTCAATACATTCCTTCTACGAACATGGAAACATAAATGCAACACTTTCCTTGTACAAAAAACAGGTCTTTTGCAAACACCACTACAACACACCATATAGTAATAACATACACTGTGACAACTGCAAAGTCTATGGTATTACCACTAGGCCACAGTTTCACTGCTCTTTAAAAACACTGAAACACATTGCAAATCCATTGCACCACAATGAGTGGATTTTCCATATTAAAAGCACCATGATGAAATGTGCCCTACTCCAAAAAGATACATTTGTCATGCTTGCATGCATCAAGGCAAACTTTGCTGTACAGCTAATACCATTCTATATTAGTCCTACTGCAAACTTTCCTGTGCTGCAAAAATGCACTAAACCTGCATCCTTTTCACACTATGCCAATGTTTACCCTGTTGCTTATAATATGGCATACTGCACTTGTCATAGTTCAATTGTTCCAACAACTCAGTAACTCACTTTCGCACTCCACACATAGCACAACTTTATTCACTCTTTTCTTCCAATAACTCCTCCTACCTTAATAAATAACAACTTTTGTTACTGAAACTACTTCACCATTACTACATGTACCAACTAACTTTCTTTTACAACTACAGGAAAAAAGAATATTGACAAAGACAGCTACCAAACAAAGAAAACTCTTCACGTCCTACAAAGTAAGTATGTTAATATAGCATGTATATCTCTCTAATTGTAATAACATACTTTAACTATGTATTAGCCTTAAGTATTATTTTATAATCATCAATATTGTATTGCACTCTCACTCATTCTATTGCAGCATTCACACTCTTTCTAATCCTATGTCGTCATTGCTAGTCCATAACCCTATCCACCTCAAGTCCTCAATTCCAACTCAAGAATGCTCACACTCATTGCATTCCAAATTACTAACACACATTACCACACATACACACTCTTCCTCACCCCTTTTCAATTACACCTGATACAACCCTCATTCCTATACACCAAATCATACCACTACAGCAACCACTGTTAGCCTCAACACATCATCATATTTTGTCGTATTAAATCAAACCACCACGCTCTTACTCACTAACACCAGTACTGTTCAACACATTCTACTATCAATAGTTTATTATCCGTTCCCCATCACATGAATATGTTATACAACACCACCCAAATTCAATGTCATATTTACCCAACCACATCACACATATACAGCCTATTATTCTTACAACCTTCTCAGCCATACCTATCATCCCACTACACAATCCCACAGCACTCAATCATCTCTACAATAACACTTACACACCCATAATTTGTATACAATAATACATGGATAAACATTCCAAAATTTTGAAATACACACTTTCTTTTTTGCCAACAGATACATCAGAATGCCCACTAAAAACCAACAAAGAAGATATTGAGCAGATACAAATAAGAACAAGCCATATAGTCATCTGCCTCATTTATAGAAAACATTCAAACAGAACAGCTAGTAACCTCACTCAACGAAAGTAAAATAGGCAGTACTAAACCATGTAATCCCCCTCTTTCACAAAATAAAACTAAAGAAAGATGTAGCATTAAAAGACCTAACAATGAGCCTAACATTATATCTACCAATGTAAACGCAACCACAGTAAAACATTCCGGAAAGTCAATTTTGCACAAATATGTCCACCGTAGAGTTCTTAACAATCTCATAAAAAATCTAAAAAGTCACATTCTATGCTTTACAACTACTGCAGAAAACGAATCCTCGAAGTTCTGATTGACAGAGCATTTATACTAAAGAAAAAGTTGTTTACGTTGAGAATAAAACTGCAAGCTAAATTAATCAATAAATTACAAAAAGTACTTCTAAACATGCGCAATATCAATATAGATACGATACCTTTTAAACCCCTGTGAAGGAGAATGGTATCACACAAGCAGCACAGAACCATATTTCAATTTAGAGGATTATAAACAAGAACAAATAAACCCAAGTGCCATAGACAATAATGGGCAAGCTATCAAAAACTTCACCAACTAACCTTGTTTTGTATGTATGTTTTGTCAAAACAATCCATCTACAAATGGATATGAAGCTCAACATGTAATGTACGCCAACAATCATTCAGATATTTCTGACAATTCCTCAATCACTATGTGAAACTAAAAGACAAAAGTAGAATCAAAATTTTACAAACCATCTATACCTGCCCAATACTCATCTACATTGAACTGTGGGACATTCATAAGTATACATTTCAGGAACTGCTTTAAAAAGCACTTTACATCACATTAAAATATTAGCAATACAACATTCCACTTTAGAAAACCTTGTCAAAAGATTGTACTATGCAAAAGGTCCTGCTCTAGACTACAACAATTAAACAAAATTCCCCAACATGGAACAGCCAAAATAATAGAGCAAATCCAAAGTCAATTTTTTGCAACTGAAGTAGACTTGAAAATTCTATAACTTTAGAAAACATTGGCGAAAACCTCACCAACACCAACCTCCTTACAAACACATACAAAAAATAAATTGCAAAGTTTCAAAACACATCTGATGAAATACCAAAGTATGTTTCTGTTGTTGCAGAACGTTTTATAAAAAGAGCACACAAATAATAGATATGCTCTACAGAATAGAGGACAATGAGGAATCCCAATGGTTCCAATTATCTTCATTTCTAATAGTAGATAATAAATACAAAATAACTGACCTCTCAATCGTTTGCACGTACTGCAATACAAAGCTATACAGTAACCAAATGCCATCACGGGCTATCACTAATAACTTAGAAATCTTCCAACTTCCAAAGGCTCTCCAACAACTTAACTTGTGTAAGAGCATCATAATCCAAACAGTACACCAATTTCAAGCCATAATATGCCTTCAACCCAAAATTGCCAAATTGCCTCCAGCTGAGTTACTAAAAGGCATTTGTGGCAAAGTTGCATATTTACTATTAAAGAAAATGTAGAAACTCTAGGAGTACGCTTGTACTAGTTATTGGTGTACCAACAAAAGACAAAATAATCTGGCAACAACTACTCAACTTCGACAAAGTTAGACAAGCCTTACAATATCTTAAAGAAAACAATGAATACTACATAGAGAAAAACTTAAGAGAAACCACACAAATAATTGAAGATTAACCACAAACTGGCCAATTTGATTATGTGGATCCTGTTAATGCAGCCAACATTTTAGACCAGTATACAATTCACCAACTACATTTCAAAGACACCATAGAAGATGCATTAGAAACATATCAAATGTGTCAAGCCAAAGGATCCCCAATGAGCATATGGGTGAAAAGTGTAGAAGCACATTCTTTTCCTCTACTCTTTCTTACAGGAAAAGGAGGAAGATATGATGAAAGATCCATAAAAATGAGTGCATCAAATTATCACTCCCTAAAAATGTATTCTGAAGACCCAAGATTCAGACAAACTGTAGAATACATTTTCCACCTCCTGTTCGAATGAGAACTAGTAATTCTATCTTATGGAGATCCACACACATTAAAAACAGGCTCTCATTTATTAAACATGTCATCTACCCAATTGCTTCAAAAGATAAAGGACAAAGATGATGTTTTGCAGTCAAGTATGACAAATCTTTTGGCAAACGTGTGGTACAAAAGAATACTGGTTCCGATGTCACACTGATGTACTTTGTATGCTAAGGAACTTAGGCCCACCACTTGGTTTGTTACTTTAATTTATGCAGACTATGCATGGGATGACTTGCATGATTTCTTACACACTGCAAACCAAAATAAAGTGGGAATAGACATAAAAACTCTGTTCTCTTGACTCTGTAAATGTTTCAAGATAATCTCACCATCACTTCATTACCGTGCTGTACTTCATCTGCTGTGTGCTCTGAGGCCTACGGGCGTGTGGCGCTTTATAAAAATTAAAATTAAATAAATAAATAAATAAAATTAGCCCTCCACAGTGAGAAGTAGAACACTTTGTTTAGAGAAAAGACTGCCAATCCAGAGAACTACACATGCACATACTTTTGTGAATAAAAGATGCTCCCAAATTTGGTCATGACAGTGATACCACTGTTTTCGAATGTATTAAAAAATACATTACCGCCGGATTATGATTGCCAAAGGGACAACGTTAATCCCTATTCATGGAGTCCAATAGGACTCCATGAGGGGATTTGCCATCATTACAGGCACCGGCAATGCCAGTGCCAGTAATGAGGGCTGTTTTTTGCCGGTAGGGCATCTGACTGATCTCCAGCTTGTAAAAGTATATTTTGCATGCATACCATCTGATAGTGAACGTTGGCCCAAGCATATTCGCATTGCACTGTAAATCGCATTTGAATGAACCTGAAATAGGCTGACTACGCCGCCATTTTAAGTTATCTGCAATTTTGATTAACCCCTGTTTTCTGTCCCATGTTAGAATTTGTGTTTTTGGCTCCAGCAGAGCAAAATTAACTTTGTACTGTGTCAACGTAGATAAGCATGCTGAAGCTGCTAAGGTGGATTGTTTGTCCTGCAGTAAGGAAACCTTGGAGCTAAACAAGAGCCTTGCTAATCAGTAATTTATGTGCCATCTGTACCAACAGCGTCTTCCCCGTTCAAATAGTGAAACAGAATGATGAATAGCTGAACATGTGCTTTTCCAGAAATCTTTGTTTTTGCTCCTTGAAACTAAGCTGACTTTAAACTTAAGAACACATGGTAGACAAATATAAGTAAATGAAATAAGGACTGTTACTTTGTGTCCAATGTTTGAAAAACACGAAGTATTTAAAAGAAAACAACCAGCTATTCAAGGATGTTTTAACATGTATTAGTTTTGTGGAAAGGCTATTTACCCTAGGTAAATGTGTTACATGAAGAGGGACTGGACGATGTGTCCGGGATTGTGAGAAAACGGTATAAATACTCATGTTTTTGAAATGTCTAGCACTTTCTCATCTCACGGTGTCTGCTTGCACACATTGTGGGGTGTTGAGAGCCAAACAGCTGTCTGTTAAAATAAAGTGTACTTGTACCTTAGTACTTGTGAATAGCATATTTCTATTATGTGGTATTAAGCCTCGATATTCTTTTAATCTTTCAGATGGCACCCGAATAGGGACCCTCAGGATTGATATCACATCGCTAGACAAAGACGAGGCTGCCGGACCGGGATCAGAGAGTGACGGGGACCCCTACAAAGTGAGACACGATTCCTCTGCAGTACTGCACGCCCGATCCCTGGATGGTGAGCAGCGTTTAGTAGAACATCACAACAAGGGTCCCCATATCGGGGCCTGTTTTGCGAAAAAACGCCAGCCATGACAATTTGTAATCCGATCAGACCCCTTTGAAATTTGAAATCAGGTGAGTCGTGCCCCGATTCTTAAAAGTCCTGATATTGGTTGCAGTTTTGTTTTTGCAAATACAAACAATGCCAGGTAAAGACAGTGATTTGATATGCCTGGGAAATTGTCATCCTGTTTCAGGGTATTATTCTGCAGAAAGAGACGATCTTTGAAGAAACAAGGCAACCGGTGCCACCCGCTGGGTCGCCGGCTTAGTTAATGTATTGTAAGTATGGCCTAGGTACTATAGTATCTAATGAAATTTGGCACTGACAGACCTGACATGTTTCTGAACTTCAGTGGCCAGTCTATAGTTTTGAAATTGTCTGCCTAGAGCATTTAGAATCTGTATTGTTGAGAAAAAAGTCTAGGTGTGCAACATTTGATGCAGTTAGAGTTTGGAGGAAGGAAGCTATGCAGCAACTCAAAAGTAGAGAAAAGCATGCACGTACACATATGACGAATGCTGAGAAAGCATTGTTGCATGATCAGCAGCTACAGTCAGAATCCAATTGGAAGTATGGATATCAACTAGATGTGCAAAAGATATATCCCTCTCAGGATTTTCATACATCAGATGAGTTACTTAATAAATTATTGAATGAACGGAGAACAATTTCAACTGCACCAGCTCCTTATGTGTCTCCTCCCGTTGTTGTTCCTCCTATTCCCACTGTTTTTCCTCTTCCTCCAATTGTTGTTCCCCCTCCTACACCTCCACCCTTGCGGACAGTTGCCGTCCCCATAGCTCTGTCTGCACCGCCAGCGGTATTGCCTCTGCCATCTTTTCACTCTTTGCCAGGTGGTTCTGTTCCACCTGTAGTGGTTGAAGGGGCAAGAGCTGATCCAAGAATAGTGACACATGGCACAGTATCTAAAGGCAGAAAGAGAGAATTGTATATTTGGGCTAAAAAGTACATAGAAGAGGGTGATAAATCTGCTGTTTTAGTTGCGATTTCTGACCAAGGGGGTATTCCTGACAGAATATTTTGATAGAACGGATGGGAACATATTTAGTTGAGATATGGAGTGATTTAATGGACATGAATGTCCCATAGGGGTTGAGGGATTTGAATGTTCTTGCCCGCTCAAGGGACACTGCGTAGAAAGTATATGAGCATGTAGAGAAGGTATTTGAGTTTAAAAGGAAACTAGATTGATTACAGGAAAATGAAATGGATGGTAATGAACAGCAAGCTTCATATGTGCAGAAGCTATTTCTTCCTCCATTGAAACCAATGACTGAAGAAATGCACATTTGAACAAGAGATGCTCTTAGATGGATTTCGGATGTTTCAATTTCTCCCATTGAAGTGCATGACACGTTTAGTCAGTATGCTCCGGCAATGCAAAGGAAAGTGTTACAGGTGATGGTAGAGTATCTACAAGATGAATGTATGAAGGGGAAGGTATGTTGTCCTGCAGATTTGATGGTTATTTATAAAAGAGCATTTTTGCCCGATACTGCTTTGACTACTTTGTCATTTGATTTAGCTTTGTTGCTTAATAGAGGTTCAGATTTGCCAACTTTATAATTGCCGATGAGGGAGGCTCTTCCGACATTTGTTCAAAAAGTAGAGATTCCTGCTAATGCTGCAGCAGGAACAACTGTCACTACTATTGAAGCACATTGTGTCTCACAGTTTGTCCATGTTCCATTTTCTGGACAGGAAGTGAATACCATTAAGCAAACAATTCCAGATATTAGGAATAATCCAACAGGATTTCATAAAGAAATTAAATCTGTTTTGCATTTGTCAGTTTTTAAGCTGGGTGATATAGATATGTTGTTTCCCGTGATACTTCCTGCTGATTTGTGGAAGCAGATTAGAACTGTAGACGATCAGGCAGGGATGGGTGATACATGGGATGCCTTAGTATGAATAGATTAGAAAGGAATGCCGGTGAGAAACCGCCACAGGTGATATTGATGTTTCCAGATAGAATAGTGACTACATTGAAAACTCTGGTTCCTGAAAAATGAATCATATGGGATAAGCATACCGCTTGCATGCATTTGAAGTCAGATGGTGCAACTGAGTATTTTAACAGATTTGAGAAAGCATTTTCGGATTTTAGTGGTCAAGATTTAAGTACAGAGCCAGGAAAGAAGCTGCTCGTTGATAAGTTTGTGCGTGGATTATTACCTGAAATCCAATCACAGATCATGACTTCTGAGAAAGCATGGCAAGCAAAATCACAATCTGAAGTGTTACACATGGCTCAGTACTATGAAAATAGCATTAATATAGAGAAGGAGAATGTGGAAAAGAAGAAGGGAGATCTGAAAACTAGAGTGCTATTGCAGCAAATAGCAATAGGAGCCACAGGTGGGAATACACAGTTTAGAGGTCCATTTACACCACAGGGTGGTGCACAACTGGGTCCTGTACATCTGAACCAGTGTGCATATTGTAGACAGGAGGATCATTGGCAAGCACAATGCCTGATCCTTCAGCAGAGATCGAATATAACGTATGGTGCCAAGGGTAGACGGTCCAGAGGCCGTCCTGGGATAGGGGGTCCTGGTAGAAGTCAGTTTGCACAGAATCAACAGACACCATCATGAGATAATCAGCAACAGAGGGTTACTAGTGGGAATATTTTTGATAATCCTTTGAATGTCTATTTTTCTGAGGTTTTTGGATCTGACGATATACTATTCCGTTAGGACAGGCCAAAGCAGGGTTTGGAACCGATACCTATTCCGGTCGATCAGAAAGGGCCCTACGTTGAAATGAAGGTGGGGAATAGGGAGCATCTCTTTTTGATAGATACAGGAGCACAGAAGTGTTCTATTGATCATTCACAGGTTCCAGATATTACACTGTCAGGGTAGAACAACATTTCTGTAGGGTTCTTTGGTACGCCAGTGGTAAGTCCGGTCTCTCTGCTGGTACCAATTTCACTGGGACCATTCACTGATTCTTGTGGCTCAAATTTGATGGGAATTAATTTATTAAAGGAATTGAATGCTGTGATTTACTGTTCTCCAGACAGAGTGTACTTAGCAATTTCGCCCAACAAACTTCCGTTCCACAATTTTTGTCTATACCGTTACCAGTTGAATTGAATAAGGTTCTGACATGTATATGGGCAGTTAATGATAATGATGTTTGAATTTTACAAATTAAACACGTTAAAATTGTGTTGAAACCATGTGTTAAATTGTTGCGTATTCCGCAGTATAAGATTTCGGTTGAAGGTGAACAGGCTTTGAAGAGTATTATTTCTGATTTCGTACACCGAGGTGTAATTAAGCAATATGCCCCGAGCGGCGGAGGCATTACCGACTCAGATAATCCCACCGGGGCCCGTAGTTACAGGCCCAAGCGAAGCGAGGGCCTTAACGAAGGCTACAGTAATTTGCAAATAAAGAAATTCCAAATATTCCTCAAGATTTCTCTTTTCTGTTGAGAATCCTCGGTTCTGTGCATGACTGATATGATACTATTTATGGGGCGCACATACAGGCTAATTCATAGAATCCAGCGCACAAGTAGCGCACGCGGCTGGCGCACAGTGTGCGCCTGCGATAGTCTGCGCCAGGCACGTGCGCTAAAACAGATTTCCGCGCACAGCGTATTCATGGATTTCAAGCTCCCAAACCAGCCGTGGCGCAGAGAATCGCAGCGAGCCTGCAGCAGCGCCAGTAACGCCCCCAAGAACGCCCTCGCGCAAGGAAAAGCCATCAAAATCGCTAAATCATCGCTAAGGGCTGCGCTAACCCTGGACCACTTCACAGGGCAGGCAAACAAGGAAAGCAAAGCGGGCAATCTTCAAATCATGAGTACGCGGGAAGTACTACACGCGACTAGGCAGGGAACGTGAATTACAGGGGTACGCGGGAATCACCACACGCGAACAGCCAGGGTGCGTGTATTACAGGGGTACGCGTGAAGTAGAACACGCGATAGGCCAGGGAACGTGTATTACAGGGGTACGCGGGAATCACCACACGCGAACAGCCAGGGTGCGTGTATTACAGGGGTACGCGTGAAGTAGAACACGCGATAGGCCAGGGAACGTGTATTACAGGGGTACGCGGGAATCACCACACGCGAACAGCCAGGGTACGTGTATTACAGGGGTACGCGTGAAGTAGAACACGCGATAGGCCAGGGAACGTGTATTACAGGGGTACGCGGGAATCATCACACACGAACAGCCAGGGTGCGTGTATTACAGGGGTAGCGGGAAGTCCAACACGCGATTGGCCAGGGTACGTGTATTACAGGGGTACGCGTGAAGTAGAACACGCGATAGGCCAGGGAACGTGTATTACAGGGGTACGCGGGAATTATCACACGCGAACAGCCAGGGTGCGTGTATCACAGGGGTAGCGGGAAGTCCAACACGCGATTGGCCAGGGTACGTGTATGACAGGGGTACGCGTGAAGTAGAACACGCGATAGGCCAGGGAACGTGTATGACAGGGGTACGCGGGAATTATCACACGCGAACAGCCAGGGTGCGTGTATTACAGGGGTAGCGGGAAGTTCAACACGCGATTGGCCAGGGAACGTGTATTACAGGGGGACGCGTGAAGTAGAACACGCGATAGGCCAGGGAACGTGTATCACAGGGGTACGCGGGAATCATCACACGCGAATAGGCTGGGTGGGCCCTCACAGGTGTACCCTGTACACCCTCCATGGCCCCTGCAGGCAGCCCACAAAACAGTGGACTACCCTGCACACCTGATCATGTCCCCCTGCACCCCCATCCACCAGGGGCACCCTCCACCAGGCCCCCACCCATGTCTCCCACCACCCCCACCCCCCAGCAGTGCAGGGGCACCTGCCATCAGGCCCCCACCCATGTCTCCCACCACCCCCACCCCCCATCCACCAGGGGCACCCTCCACCAGGCCCCCACCCATGTCTCCCACCACCCCCACCCACCAGCACTGTGGGGCACGTGGCCAGCAGGCAGTCAGGCAGCAGCAGATGGCAGGTGGGAGCGTGCTCAGGGCTCTGGGGGACTTTAATTTGGCCTCCTGGCCAGGAGCGTGGACTTTCGTGTTTGAACGCGTGGACAGCCTGATAGGGAGTGATTTTGCACGTGAAAACCCCACACTCAGCGAATCGCGTTAAAAGCCGTCCCCAGCATATGTGCGTCAATAGTTACCTGCACGTGCAGTGTCAAAGCGTGTGATTGGTGAAAAAGGATCTACACGCAGGAGTGACAAAGCGTGTGATTGGTGAAAAGTGAGCTACACACAGGAGTGTCAAAGCGTTTGATTGGTGAAAACGGATCCACACGCAGGAGTGACAAAGCGTGTGATTGGTGAAAAGTGAGCTACACGCAGGAGTGTCAAAGCGTGTGATTGGTGAAAAAGGATCCACACGCAGAAGTGACAAAGCGTGTGATTGGTGAACATGGGCCAAGCACGTACACGCCGTAAGTGACGCTGTACGTGTGGGCCTGTATAAAAGGTAGTGTTGAACACCATTTCCTTGTACGTGCTTTTCGTGGAGAGCGAGTGGGTGAATTCTGTACTTCTTGTCGTTTCACACGCGATTGACTTCACGGCGTTTCCAGTTCGTACTCCCTGTTACCTCTGACAGCTTTTTCTCTTTTTCCTCTAGTACTGGTTTACCTGGGCCTGTTCCCTCAAACAGTGTCCCCTTCTACTGTTGTCCTGTCTCCTCAGACAGCGTACACATCTTCTTTTGGCGGGGGTGTTGCCAACCAAACGCGCTCATTTTTCACGCTCTTTTACCTGGCAGACGGTGAGTCACGCACGTATCTAACTTCTGTGCTTGCCCCGTGTGTAGCCTACCCCTTCAGAGGTCATTCTAGGCTGCGTGTGACACGCATACGTTCATTGTGTTACTGGATGCCACAGCGTAGTGCAGGGTTTTCCATCAGCACACGTGGTCTAGGAGGGGTATTGTGCACGTTCCTTAACTTTTTTGGGGTGCCTGTGCGTTGCGTGACCCGTCATCTTTCCCCAGGGGTGTCATATAGCCTTGCCACTGCACTAGGGTACGAATACCATCTGGTACCCAACCCCTTTGACACCCAATTGCCCAGGACAATTGTGCACACCGACTCCCATACGCACAATACCATCAGTGCCATGGTTGGGAGGCGTGCAAGCCGTAAGGGTGGCAAAGGTGGCCGTGGAGGATCCACTAGGGGACGTGGTTGTGACTTGCAGGGTGCCCCTGTCCCCCCCAGTCTGGAGGACCAGTCAGGGACACCCATGCCCCCCCCCCCCCCCAGTTGAGAGTCATGTGGCTGATACCAACCCTGATCAGCCCTTGTCGGACCAGGCCATTGTGGCACCAGACCTGTCCGAGGGTGATCCCATCGCTGACACCCAGGTCAGCAGGTCCACTGCACGTGCACCGGTGCACATTGGTGTCATCAGGGCACGCGCATCTATGCCAGATAGGTCATCTGCTGGCCCCCGTAGCCAGGGTGTGGCTCCATCCACCCCACCTCTCATACACCCTGCCAAGACTGTGTCGGTCCTAGTTCATGCACCTCAGATCAGGCCTGACCCCATCCCACTACCCCCAATGCCTGCACCTACTCCCATGCTGAGTGGGCAATCCCACACACCCAGTACTGAGTCCACCACGGCTCCAGCCCCTAGTGTCCACAGCGGCGTAGGACACTCTGGATCCCCACCCCCTTCCAAGCGCAAGAGGAAGAGTGCACGTCCGGCACAGGCTGATGCACCAGGCACGGCTGCACAGTCCGGCCCATCAAGGAAGCCAAGCTTCACAGAAGCCGAACTGAATGCACTTGTTCAGTATGTGTCAGATCATGATAGGGAAATGGTCATCGTTGCAGGGTCCAAGACCACACATGCCAGACGCCAGGCACACTGGCAGACCATTGCTGACAGAATAAGTGCCCTTGGAGTAGTGAGGCGCACAGCTAGTGATTGCCAGAAGCGCTGGAATGACCTTAAGCGCAGGGCAAAGGATAAGCTGGCCTCAAGTCATGCCGCAACCTTGGTGACTGGAGGTGGGTCCCCAGCACAGGAAATAGAACTCACACCACACGAGTCCGTAGCTGGATCCTACGTCACCGAGGGACAACTCCAAGGTGTGGGAGACCTCCCTGATTACGAGGCATCATCCAGTGAGTGCACATGCATGTGTGTATTATCCATGTGCATGGTGTGTGTGTGAAGCATTCATGTTGGGTGCCTGTCAAGGGGGTGTGTGGCAGAGTTGATAGTGGCACCCATGTGCCCCATCCAGTATGTTCAGTGCAACACCATCTGCCCACAGCACTATCCCTACTGGCAACAGTGCACATATGGCCCGACACCATGGAAGTTGCCCTTGAATTGTCATTTTGTCACTACATTGTTGCTCATACTCCCTTGTCTATTCATCTGATGTCTTACATACCATTCCTATACTTTCCCCCAGCCATTCAAGTTTCATCTTCACATGCCTGACATGCAATGATACCACATGCTAATGCGTCCTCTGTATATAAATGCCAACCAACATGCTGTCATACTGTGGATGTTGCCTTGACATCCACCTCCTACCTGTGGGCTTTGGTACCGTCTGGTTTCGAGCCCCATTCCCTCACACTCCATGCTGCTCTTCATGGTCTATCTTCCATGACTTCTACAGTTCAGACCATCGTGCCCTACTCACGACACCTGCTTGCCAAAAGTCAAATGAGGGCACCCTACCCTCCAATGCGACCCACCCTATTGCTGACCAGTGCATCTGAGCCTACTCAAAGCTAACTCTCACTGACATCTGCTCATACATGCCTTTGCCTGTCCCATAGACCCTTCACATGGTCCCTGTCCTCTCTCCTTGCTCCTCTTCCACCATCAATGGTGGGACCCGTTGGGGTGTACTCCTGGCCTCCTTCCAATCCTCAGAGGCCACTATTGATGTGCATGGTAATGGGAGCGTCCCAGTCCAAGGCCCTTAGGCCAACCTCAATCTCCTTGAGAAATGCTACCCACATCTCATCAACTTCCTTACCTCTCCTGCTGTCCCCCCTCCTCTCTCCTCATCAATCCTGCACTGCCTCCCTGCACCCTCCCATGAACCTTCTCCGCCTCCCACTCCAACTCCTACACATGCTGCACCCCTGATCTCTAGCACTCCCCGTAAGTCCTACAAGGCTGTCAACCTCCTCCACAATTACACTCCTTTCACTGCGGCTGCATCAGGCATTCCTCCGATATCTGTCACTTACATGAGGTTATGCACCTTGACATCCTTGGTCTCATGGAAACATGTCTGACGGCCAGCTCTGTCTGCATCCTTCACACACTCCTACCTGATGTTCAGGAGACCCTCTCCTTGGCCCGCCACTACTGTGCAGGGGGGGTGTGCCCTTGGCTTCCCTGAGGGTATTCCTGCCACTGTCACTCCTACTTAGACCTACTCCACTCTGGAATGGCTTGTGTGACGTCTCTCTCCACCACACCTTGACATTCTCAAACAGTGCGTACTGTGTCTGGGAAAACTGGTCAAATGTACTACTTCCTTTCTGAGTGTCCTCACCTCTCCTCCTCACTCATGTCCCCAGACACAGAAATCCTCATCCTTGGTGCTGTACGCATCCACCTGCATGCTTGTTGAGGCCCCCACGTGACCTTTCTGTGACCTCAGCAACTCCCTCTCACCCTCTAGACTCCCGTATGTCCCTACTCATTCTGCAGGGCACACTCTTGATGCTCTGATCTCATCTGACTTTCCCCTCTCCGTCCATCTCTGCACTCCTCTCTCCTGGAGTGATCACATTCTCCTCTCCTCCCAGCTCACCCTCACCACCCCACAGGCAAAGCCACCCTCACCACTGTCACACACCTTCTTGGTATTTCGACCCATGAAGTGTGTGTCAGTCGAGGCTCATGCTGCCAAAATCTCCCCCCCATCCAGCTCCCCCTTAGGCTCACTCCCATCCTGACAGGGCACACTCCATGCTCCACTCCATGTCAGGTACACTGGATGTCTTTGCCACGGTCATGACCACCTGTCTGAAGCCCCATGCCAATGCAGAGTCCTGGCATGACTCGGATCTTGTGAACCCAAACCACAGGTGCCGGGTGGCAGAGAGGGAATGTCCTGCATCATGGCCATCCTCTGGCAAACTGGCCTGCCACATGCTCCAAAGGCAATAGCGCCTCACCCTTTTCACCAAGATGAGATCCCCAATCCAAGGGCACATATCTGCGGCATGTGACAACTCTGCAGGACACATAGAAATCTGCAAGGACCTTGCCGAGCCAGATGCAGTGTGTACCTCCCCTGTCCCCTCCGAGCCCACAGCACTGCATGATTGACTCTGTACCCCTATAGGCCACCCCCCCAGCACTTGTCTGCGCCTAACACCATCTGCCCTTGACGTCAAGTCCTACTTACCTTGTACAGCACTTCCAGCCGCCACTTCCCCTTGCACTTCATTGTGCCACCCACCCCTGCACTTGCGTGACATGAATGACACCAGCACCAGTAGGATTGTTGACTGGCATCCCCTTCTGCCCCACCACCCCTCAGTGCTCCGCTGTACGTTCATACATTTCTGGACCGGTGCTTCACGAATGCAATATGAATCCTTTACAGGTGATGGGGAGGTGGAATCACATTGTTTACTGCATTTTGTTGATGTAGACAAGGCACTGTGCATCGTGGCCTATTTGGACTAGCAGATCCATGTACAACATGTATACTTATTGAAGTGACGATGCAATGTCAGGACCAGAGTGGTTGAAATCCAAAAAACTCGCCCTCCTCTCCCTCTTCACTTGGTGGCTATGTCACATGCCATGTGTGTGATGGCATGTGCCTTTGACATGGCAATCACCGGCCAATGTGTGATGGCAGTGCTAGGCAGCATGGTGAGCAGGCGTTGCTCTCCAATCTGTACATTGTATGCCCTGAGCCTCCCCTACAGACCCAGTGATGGTGAATGCATAGGAGGTCTCCCAGTCATGTGGGACATGTGTCGTAGAACTACTGCCTCTGTTGTTCATCAGCCCTTGTTGCATGCCATGGTGCTAATGCCTGTTTCCATTTTTCTCTTTCATGTCTTTGCAGGGGACGAAGCACTTGTTGATGCTGGGGATGTGGTGGTTGAGCCGTCCCAGGAGGGCAACCCGGGCCGACCTACCACAAGTGAGGGACGTGGTGTGTTTGTGGGTGAAAACCCACAAGTGCTGCAGGCCGTGCTGTCGAGGGGTGTCTCTGGGGGTTCCTCCCCCGAGCAGTATTCAGGTGTAGACTCGGAGGATGACACCTATGTGCAGTCGCAGGTGAGTGTTCTTGGGAGAGAATCTCCTCTGTCCGACCCACCTGCAGCCGGGCCATTGCCCTCAATGGGGATGTCAGTGTCGGCAGATCAGCCTCCGGTGGTTACGGATGCAGGGCCACACCACCCAATCTCTGATCCTGTTCCTGGGGCTGCAGATCAGAGAGGGAATGCAGTCCTGCAGCCTGAGGCCTTGCCGGCACAGCAAGGCGCAGTCCGCCTTGCCCCAGGCAGGTGTGGTGCCCGTCAACGTGGTGGCCGTATGCCACCTGGCAATACCGTTTGGGAGCAATCCATCTACGGTATGGCCACCCAACAGGCAGCATCATCCGAGATGATTGCACAGGCCATGGATAGGGTGGCCACTTCCATTGTCCCCCCAGAAAGGCTGATGGAGCGACTGGAGCAGGCTACAGAGTCCATCTGCCAGGCACACAGGGAGGATATGTTGGCGTCCAACATGGACAGGCGGGCGGCACTGGCGACTCTGCGGGAATCACTTTCCATGGAGTCCCAGCGCCACAGGGAAGGCCTGAGGGAAGAACTCCGTCACCTCAGGTCGACCCTGTTAGAGCTTGAGGCTTCATCCCATAGAAGGACAGAGGAGCAGCTGGAGCTTCTGACACGGACGCTCTCGGCCGAGATGCAGGCAACTCGTGCGGAGGTCAGGTCATCCCGGGAGTTACTGCATGGGGACCTCCGCATGATTATAACCCAGAACCAGAACTACCAGACCCGCCTGCTTGCAGCCATGGAGGAGCAAACTCGTGCTTTGCGTGGGCTGCCTCCCATTGTCACACCATCTTCTGAGGCAGCTCCCCCACCTCCAGAGTCAGCTGCAGGGTCTGGCCAGAGCCATAGCGACTCATCTCCCACAACAGAGTAGCCGTGTGGGCCACGAGCCTATGGGGTGTTTTCGTTTCCCATGATCCACACAGGTGGATTGTGGCGTGCATCCTGTCCTCGGACCTCATAGGTGGCCCCCCCCCCCCCCGCCGGCCCTTTCATGGCCATTTTTTCTCTATTTTATTTTTATTTTGCAAGAGTGTTGCCTTGTGTGGGTACCTGGGCATACACTGTATTGTGGCTGGGCACATGCAGGCTTGTCCTGAGTTTGGTTTCGATGCTTGGGTAGCAGACATCCACACCCCTCCTGCTTCCGTTTCCATGGGCTTGCAAAGGGTGTGCCCAAGTGACATCAAATTACACGGTGACATTGGACTCCCATGAGCTGTTGGCCAGTCCATAGTCAATACTGTGTAGACATTCATAGTGTTCATTGTTGTTGCACCTAACTATGCATGATGGCTTGATATGTGCCTCTACTTACATATGTTGCTCATGTTTTGCAGGTATTTCACACAGATCTTCACAAGGGCATACTCTCTGGAGTCAGACTACATGTCGGTAGATGTGCACTGACACTTTTGCATGGCGCCATCACTGTACATCTGGACGGTGAGGACATACCAGCAGAATCAGGTAATGAGACTACCATTGATTACATGCATTGTGTCTTGTTTGGGTGGGCTTCAGGGTGGGTTGGTGTGTAATTTGATTGAAATTACTCTTACACAGGTGTGTAGTAGTGGCTCCAGGTCCGTTAGCTGCTCAAGTGCGGCTATGTTCCATTTGGGGCACTGCTATTTGTGACACTGGTGTCATGTTGTGATGGCCAGTTTGTTTGCTGTCACATACCATGACATGGTGTCCTCAGTGGCGGGACTGTGAAGGGAATGGGTGACATGGCAATGTTGTCATGTAGTGAATCGCCTGTGGCAATGCATATTAGATTGATGGAGTTGTGTCTTTGCGTTGTGATGCATTGCTGGTGTATGTGTAGCTAGGGGTGCACACATATTGACACTTCCATGTTAACAATCTCAGGCTGATGTGTATCTGACAGTTTATTGTCAAGTAAATTTCAGACATTGTCAGGTAGTGTCATCATTGATTGTCAGATGGTATGTGCCAGAGCAGTGTGCACTAGCCAGCACTGTGATTCCTAGGTGAAGAAGTTGGCCACCAGTTGCGTACGGGCTGCCTCCCCCCGTGCCCTTTCCCCTCCCATGCGCAGCGGGCGTGCATGTGGTTGTGGATGTGGGGGCACCACCATGTCCACGGGCAGGCCCCGGCGTGTTGCAACGTTGTGCAGGACACATGCTGCCACTATGATCCTGCACACTATTCGGGGAGCATATAACAGCTGCCCGCCAGAACGGTCAAGGGAGCGAAAGCGTGACTTGAGCACTCCGAATGTGCGCTCCACTATGCCCCGTGTTGCAATGTGGGCTGTGTTGTACCTTACCTGGGGTGGCGTGGTGGGGTTCCGGATTGGGGTCATCATGTGGGGGCTGATAGGGTAGGCACTGTCCCCTGTGGAGGTGGTGATGGGTATCATTAGTGGTGTTGTGTCATGACCCAGTATCTGACATGCATGCATGTGCAGTGGCATTCATGCTCACCAAGCAGCCATGTATCTCCATGCTGTCCAGCCTCTAGGTCCCGGCATAGGGTAGACATTCTGTAGATGAAGCTGTCGTGGGTGGACCCTGGATAGTTGGCATATACTGATGTGATTATTCCCTTGGCATTGCATACAACTTGCACGTTGATGGAATGCCAGTGCTTGCGGTTTCTATAGATGTGCTCTGTTGCCCTGGGTGGACGTAGAGCCACATGTGTGCAGTCAATTGCACCAAGCACTTTGGGGAATTGAGCCACACCATAGAATTCCTGGATGCACGTCCGCCTTTCTGCATGAGTCCTGGGGAGATATATGTGCCTGCGGACTGATGGCCGTGCAGTGATGATGTTCAAGACCTGGTGTAGGCAGCGTGACTGCGTGGCCTGTGACACCCCACCCACTATGGCACTTGTCCGCTGAAAGGATCCAGTGGCCAAGAAGTGCAGTACATTCAGGACCTTCTGCAGGGGGCTGAGTGCTTGGGAGCACAGGGTGGGTGATGTGAGGTCATCCTCCCACTCACTGACCAGGTCCAGTATGATGTGTGCTGGAAACCTGTACCTCCCATACACCTGGTCATCAGGCATCCCGAATAGGCTGGTTCTGGGTGTGAATATTCTGGCCCTGACTCTCCTCCTCCTCCTCCTTTGGTAGCCCACTGCCACTGCTGCTAGGAACGGTATGTTCATCCTGGCATCTGGCTTGTTTATTGAAAAGTGCGCAAATTAATGCCTTGCGCGTGTTGTAGGCGAGCGTGTGAGCCTCGCACCCCTGGAATCGAGTTCCCACTCCAATCGCGTGTGGAAATTCCCACGCAGCAGGCATACAGGTGCGCTGACGTACTTGCTTGTGTAAGTGGCCGCGCACCCCTGAAATACACGTACATAGGCCAATGGCGTGTACGCGCACTTTTGGCCAATTACACGCGATGAAATACACGTACATAGGCCAATGGCGTGTACGCGCACTTTTGCCCAATTACACGCGATGAAATACACGTACATAGGCCAATGGCGTGTACGCGCACTTTTGGCCAATTACACGCGATGACACTCTGACGTGCAGTATTTCCGCGTGTGCTCCGTCTTCACGTGCTGAGTGGGGAACGCCCGTGCGGATCACGTCAGACGCGCTTACGCGATGAGGGACTCTGGTCCAATAGAATCGCGTATGCGTGCTGACGCACTTACGCGCTAAGGGCCTTTCCTCGGATTTCACGCTGACGTGCAGGAATTTCACGTGCCAAATCACTCCGTATCAAGCTGGCCACCCGAAAACACACGGAACACCACGCTCCTGCCCCGAAGGCCGAGTTACTGCCCCCCCAGTGCCCTGAGCAGCCTCCCACGTGCTATCTGCTGCTGCCTGCCTGCCTGCCTGCCTGCTGCCACCGTGCCCTGCCATTTGGTGCCTGCACATCAGCCATCTGCAGGGGTCCAGTTGCTGTGTCCACCCCTGCTGGAACTGAAGACTCCCAACTGGGATTACATCGCTCCACAGCCCAGCCCCAGGACCCAGTTGCCCACCCACACCTGCCTCTGGGGTTGCCATGTCGGGCACTTCTACATCTGGCACCAGTGGCAACCCCAGGCCAGAGGGGCAGAGGGGCACCAGCTTCACTGCCACCGAAGTTGGTGTCCTGGTGGAGCATGTCCTGGGGCAGTATGATGCCCTCTTTGGATCGTCCCGCGCCAGCAAGGAAGGACGGGAGAGGATCTGGGCCGACTGTGTGGTTGCCATCAACGCGGAGGGGGTGGCAACCCGCAACGTCTTGAAGATCAAGAAGCGCTGGGAGGACTTGAGGTCCAGGACCCTTGTGAAGGCCCGGCGCCTCGTGGAGGGGGGCCGGGGCCACATGAGTTCCATCCAGAAGAGGGTCCTGGAACGCGTACGCCCAGCGCTCCACGCCCAGATCCTTGAGAGGGAGACCCGTCTGGAGTTGAGCGGTAAGTGTCCAAGCATCACTGTGTGAGACAGTGCATGTTGCGGTGTGCTGGTTCTATGATACTTGCCTGTATGTGTGCCATGGGCCATGTATGCATGTATGTGTGCTGGGACATCATGGTAATGCATGTGCGACCAGTGATGTGTGACCCACATGGTTGTTGCATGTGTTGAAATGCGGCATGGGGAGCACTATGCAGATTTGGGACATGAGAGCATGCCAGTCTCTGTACCTGGACATGGATGGGGGTGAAGAATGGGTGCTGATGCCAGGTACATATATGGTAGTCATGTCTGTGTGCCTGACCTGCATGTCTGTGACTTGTGCATGCCATGGATGCATGACACATGTGTGTGACAATGCACAGATTCAGGGACGCACCCAACTTCCCCTTGTTTTGCCTGTGTTCGGTGTGATTGGGGCCAGATGGATGTGACTGAGGTGAAGTGTGTGCATGTGATATGCATGAGCCATGATGCATGTGAGTTACATATCATTGAATGTTTCAAGAGTCAATTGGACATGCATGGAAATGTGCATGGCATGCACCATGCCTGTTACTGTGTGTGTTTTGCCTGGAATGACCCATGTGTTGTGGAGGGACATGATGGAAGTGTACTTTGACAGGGGTGCTCATCTGCTATTGCTTCCTGTCTAGGGGACCATTGTACAGTAGCCTGATGCTTGTGTCCTTTGTCTCCCTCTACGCAGCGGCTAGTGAAGAAGAGGGCGGAGACGGCGCTGTGGAGCAAGGCGGCGGGGATGCCCCCACGGCTGCAGCGGAAGGGGTGGGTGAGCCCCCACAGGGGCCTGCTACGGCGGGAGACGGTGAGGAGCCATCCAGGTTGGTGGTTTGCACAGAGGAGGAGGAGGCCGACACTGGTGCACACATGGGGCCTGGTGGGAGCATCCCTGCTGGTGCAAGTGGTGCAGTCCAGGGCCAGGGGCAGGAGGCAGCACAGGTCACCGTGGAGGTGCCTGTGCATGTCGCTGTCCCTGACCCTGTGAGTGCACCACCATGCACCAGCAGGGATGCCCCGTCCCAGGCCCATCCGCAGGTAGAGGGGATGTCCATGTCAACTGACTCCCCTCCACCTGCGGCCGTGGGAACCCCTGGCCGCGTGGAGCAGGTCCTGATTGGGGTCGCGATGCGCACGGCTGTGATTCGTGATGCCGTGCGTGCTTCCCAGGAGGAGCACGCACGTCATCACGAAGTGCACCGTGCCGACGTGGCCCAATTGGGATCGGCCATGTTCGGGGGGTTCCTGCATGTGTTGGCCAATCTGACGGCCCTCTCCTCCTCTGTGCAGGCTATCCACCGGTCGTTCTCCTTGCCGTCTTCCGGCCCAGATGCCACCATGGCCCCCTGTGGACCTGCCCCGACCAATGCAGCCAGCTCGGTGGGGATCCCATCCCTGCCGCAGTTGGGAGTCGGAGGTCCAGCAGGGGTGGATGACACAGCAAGTGGACCCCAGCAGATGGAAGATGTGCCGGCATCATCGGGCAGGGCACGTGCACGACGGCGTCGGTGGTTACCATCAGCCTGGATGCCGTCGTGCTGGCAGAGGCAGTGGCGTCGGAGGCAGCAGCGGGCTCGACGTGGGAGGCATCATGGCTCAGGGCCATCAAGATCAGAGGGGCAGGCATCGGCCGGAGGGCAGGGCAACCCTGGCATGGCGGTGTGTTCCATGTGGGAGGAGTTTGGCCAGCGGATAGGTGCGGAGCGGCAGCGGGCGGAAGAGGAGCGGCTCGTCATGGCCAGGGCGGAGATCTCCATGCATCAGGCATTGAGGCGGGCTGAGTGCCTCGAGGAGGCTCGCAGGGAATTTGGTGAGCACATGGGGTTGTCCCTGCGAGACCTCGGGGCCAGGACTGAGTCCCGCCTCCAGGACATTGACATGGAGTTCGAGGATGCCCTGGCCAGCATCACCAAGTGAGCCGCAGGACTAGCCCGCTGCCTTTGTATATAGTTTTTTAGTTAGTTAGTGCTAGGTTTCCTTTATTTATTTTTATTATTTTGGACCGCTTGGACAATGGCCACTTTTTTGTACATATTTTTTAACTTAGTTAGTATTAGGTTTCATTAGTGGTGTTGGGCTCATGGACCCTTGAACATTCCTGTATATATTGTTATTTTTTGGGAGATACATTTTTTTAATTTCATATTGTTTACACCATGTCGTAATGGTTTTTCTTTGATTTCATGCTACATGTGTTTGCTTTGGACATAATCTATTGATTTTTCTATCCTTTGTTTTTTGGTTTCTCATTTTTGTTCCCGGACATGGACCTTTTATTTGCTTTGCCAGATAGTTGTATTAGTTTACTTATTTTTTTATTTAATACATTTTTATATTATCTTACACTTGTGTCATTTTTTCTTTGGTTTCTTACATGTCATGATATGGGTTTTGACATTCACTTGCACCCATTGTGTATGTGTGTGTGGCGGACATGTGTTCTTTTGCATACTTGCCTTTGGGGTTGTGTCATGTGATTGCATTCACTATGTGGGTGCATGCAATCCTTGCCTGGGTGTTTGTGCTGGGTATGCTTGCCATTACTGCCATTATTGTGTATCGTCAGGACCAGGGGCCAGGGGGACATGGGTGGGGGCCTGGTGGAGGGTGTCCCTGGTGGATGGGGGGTTGGGGGTGGTGGGAGACATGGGTTGGACATGGGTGGGGGCCTGCTGGCAGGTTCCCCACAGTGCTGGGGTGGGGGTGGTGGGAGACATGGGTGGGGGCCTGGTGGAGGGTGCCCCTGGTGGATGGGGGGTTGGGGGTGGTGGGAGACATGGGTGGGGGCCTGGTGGAGGGTGTCCCTGGTGGATGGGGGTTGGGGGTGGTGGGAGACATGGGTGGGGGCCTGGTGGAGGGTGTCCCTGGTGGATGGGGGTTGGAGGTGGTGGGAGACATGGGTTGGACATGGGTGGGGGCCTGCTGGCAGGTTCCCCACAGTGCTGGGGGTGGTGGGAGACATGGGTGGGGGCCTGGTGGAGGGTGTCCCTGGTGGATGGGGGGTTGGGGGTGGTGGGAGACATGGGTGGGGGCCTGGTGGAGGGTGCCCCTGGTGGATGGGGGGTTGGGGGTGGTGGGAGACATGGGTTGGACATGGGTGGGGGCCTGCTGGCAGGTTCCCCACAGTGCTGGGGGTGGGGGTGGTGGGAGACATGGGTGGGGGCCTGGTGGAGGGTGTCCCTGGTGGATGGGGGGTGGGGGAGGTGGGAGACATGAGCAGGTGTGCAGGGTAGTTCCCTGTTGTGTGTGCTGCCTGCAGGGGCCGTGGAGGGTGTACAGGTAATGCCTGGGAGCACACAGCCAATTCGCGTGTGGAACTTCCCGCGCACCCCTGCAATCCACGTAGCCGGCCATATCGCGTGTGGAACTTCCCGCGCACCCCTGAAATCCACGTTCCCTGCCATATCGCGTGTTGAACTTCCCGCGCACCCCTGTAATCCACGTAGCCGGCCATTTCGCGTGTGGAACTTCCCGCGCACCCCTGCAATCCACGTACCCTGCCATATCGCGTGTTGAACTTCCCGCGCACCCCTGAAATCCACGTTCCCTGCCATATCGCGTGTTGAACTTCCCGCGCACCCCTGAAATCCACGTTCCCTGCCATATCGCGTGTTGAACTTCCCGCGCACCCCTGAAATCCACGTTCCCTGCCATATCGCGTGTTGAACTTCCCGCGCACCCTTGAAATCCACGTAGCCGGCCATTTCGGGTGTGGAACTTCCCGCGCACCCCTGCAATCCACGTACCCTGCCATATCGCGTGTTGAACTTCCCGCGCACCCCTGAAATCCACGTTCCCTGCCATATCGCGTGTTGAACTTCCCGCGCACCCCTGAAATCCACGTAGCCGGCCATTTCGCGTGTGGAACTTCCCGCGCACCCCTGGAATCCACGTACCCTGCCATATCGCGTGTGGAACTTCCCGCGCACCCCTGAAATCCACGTTCCCTGCCATATCGCGTGTTGAACTTCCCGCGCACCCCTGTAATCCACGTAGCCGGCCATTTCGCGTGTGGAACTTCCCGCGCACCCCTGCAATCCACGTACCCTGCCATATCGCGTGTTGAACTTCCCGCGCACCCCTGAAATCCACGTTCCCTGCCATATCGCGTGTTGAACTTCCCGCGCACCCCTGAAATCCACGTAGCCGGCCATTTCGCGTGTGGAACTTCCCGCGCACCCCTGGAATCCACGTACCCTGCCATATCGCGTGTGGAACTTCCCGCGCACCCCTGGAATCCACGTAGCCGGCCATATCGCGTGTGGAACTTCCCGCGCACCCCTGCAATCCACGTAGCCGGCCATATCGCGTGTGGAACTTCCCGCGCACCCCTGAAATCCACGTTCCCTGCCATTTCGCGTGTGGAACTTCCCGCGCACCCCTGTAATCCACGTAGCCGGCCATTTCGCGTGTGGAACTTCCCGCACACCCCTGGAATCCACGTACCCTGCCATATCGCGTGTGGAACTTCCCGCGCACCCCTGTAATCCACGTAGCCGGCCATTTCGCGTGTGGAACTTCCCGCGCACCCCTGCAATCCACGTACCCTGCCATATCGCGTGTTGAACTTCCCGCGCACCCCTGAAATCCACGTTCCCTGCCATATCGCGTGTTGAACTTCCCGCGCACCCCTGAAATCCACGTAGCCGGCCATTTCGCGTGTGGAACTTCCCGCGCACCCCTGGAATCCACGTACCCTGCCATATCGCGTGTGGAACTTCCCGCGCACCCCTGGAATCCACGTAGCCGGCCATATCGCGTGTGGAACTTCCCGCGCACCCCTGCAATCCACGTAGCCGGCCATATCGCGTGTGGAACTTCCCGCGCACCCCTGAAATCCACGTTCCCTGCCATTTCGCGTGTGGAACTTCCCGCGCACCCCTGTAATCCACGTAGCCGGCCATTTCGCGTGTGGAACTTCCCGCGCACCCCTGGAATCCACGTACCCTGCCATATCGCGTGTGGAACTTCCCGCGCACCCCTGTAATCCACGTAGCCGGCCATTTCGCGTGTGGAACTTCCCGCGCACCCCTGCAATCCACGTACCCTGCCATATCGCGTGTTGAACTTCCCGCGCACCCCTGAAATCCACGTTCCCTGCCATATCGCGTGTTGAACTTCCCGCGCACCCCTGAAATCCACGTAGCCGGCCATTTCGCGTGTGGAACTTCCCGCGCACCCCTGGAATCCACGTACCCTGCCATATCGCGTGTGGAACTTCCCGCGCACCCCTGGAATCCACGTAGCCGGCCATATCGCGTGTGGAACTTCCCGCGCACCCCTGAAATCCACGTAGCCGGCCATTTCGCGTGTGCAACTTCCCGCGCACCCCTGAAATCCACGTACCCTGCCATATCGCGTGTGTAACTTCCCGCGCACCCCTGCAATCCACGTAGCCGGCCATATCGCGTGTGGAACTTCCCGCGCACCCCTGAAATCCACGTTCCCTGCCATTTCGCGTGTGGAACTTCCCGCGCACCCCTGCAATCCACGTACCCTGCCATATCGCGTGTGGAACTTCCCGCACACCCCTGCAATCCACATAGCCGGCCATATCGCGTGTGGAACTTCCCGCGCACCCCTGAAATCCACGTTCCCTGCCATGTCGCGTGTGGAACTTCCCGCGCACCCCTGTAATCCACGTACCCTGCCATATCGCGTGTGGAACTTCCCGCGCACCCCTGAAATCCACGTACCCGGCCATATCGCGTGTGCAACTTACCGCGCACCCCGGTATGCACGCACACGTTTATTTTTTCTCTCTGCGCGTGTCTGTGTTTGTGGGTACCCCTTTGTACGTCATTTGTCCTGGAGGGCCACAGTATTGGACATTGATCATGTCTGTATATAGGTGCTATTTGTTGGCGCACCTTTTAGCGCACATTTCTTGCAGGCGCAGAGACGCTACCGCCTGCTTTCTTGTGGCGGTCGTGTTTGTGCCTGTTTGTGCCTGTGCGCTGCTTTGAGCGTGCGCTTTTTTGCCCTATTCTATTCCATGAATACGTGTTGTATGCGAGCGTGTGGGCGTTCCGCGCACTTGCCTCCTTAACTTTCCCCGTGCCGCCCACATTCTTCCCCATTCCGAGTGTTGTGCCCCATTTTATTCCCCATTCCGAGTGTCCCGCCCTGTGTCCCGCCTACTTTAGAGCTGTGCGCTGCGCTCGGAGTGATGGCGCAGTGGCCGTGGCGCACGACGTTGGTTGACCTGTGCGCCGGCCTGCGCCGCGCATTTTTTCCGCGCACGTCCTCTGCTTTTCTTGCGCAGGGACTTCCATGAATCGACGTGCGCTGGTTTCCCTGCGCTTTGCGCTGATTTTAGGCGCAGCGCACGTATTGGCCCCTCTGCGCCGGGATTTTCGGCGCACATTTATTCCATGAATCGGCCTGTAAATGTGTAATCTCACCCTAGCATTGAAATTCTGAACAACGGAGTTGAGGGCCTCTATGTCTCCGTAGACGCTTACATTGGTGCGACCAAAAGCTAATACGTGGCTCCTACAATCAAGATCTCTCAAGTTCTTAGCAACACCCACACAACAAGGTCGCAAGGTATTACCGCAGAAGGTGTCAACCAAAAAGTCCCTCACCATTAGTCATTATCCAAAAAACAGTCCACGGTCAGAATCCAGGAAAACCAAAGTGTCCATGCACGGTACCAACAGGGAACAGCAAAGAAGTACTTAAGACGTAATCCGGGGTAAAACAGCAGGTCAAGGCAACATGAACGATGAAACGAGCTCCAGAGGGCATCAGCGAACAGCTGAGAAGCGCTGTGTACAATCCCGGAGTCCGTTATATGCTGGGACGCAAATCACGTGATTTCTGAGGACGCGTTACGCGTCACATGATCATTATATTGGTTGTTAGGAGCTTGAGAGTTGCTGGGTCCAATGTCCAATGGAGACTCTGTTTCCGAAAGGGGTGTGGCCATTGCCATGGCGACCCACAATGCTGTGCTGCGATGAACAGGTGAGTCATTCTGCTGCTTTATATTACGGGCCGTGGGAGCTGTATTCCGGGATCTGGTGATGATCCAGGTGTTGTGAAGATTTGAAGCCCGTATGAGCTGTCTGCCAGAAGCGGCCTGATTCCGCAGCATGTGCACACACCAGGGGAGTCGCCATTTGTGACAGAAGCGTGGCTCCTCACCTGACGTGCTCTCCGATGGCTTCCCCAACTCCTCCCACCAGCGGAGAATCTAGCCTGATAACTAGGAATGGGGCATGGTTGTGTACAGGCACGAACACGTGTGGGCATGACAGATGGCTCCTCTTTTAAATTTCTGGATGGTATATTTACCGCTGCTTTTGCAATCACCACATTAAGCAATCTTGTGGAAACTAAACGAATTCAACATAATTCTGTGCAGGCTGCAGAGATTATTGCGCTAACCAGAGCTTGTGAAATTTCTGAAGGGCTTAGTGTAAATATATATATACAGATAGTCAGTACGCATTTGGGGTGGTTCATAATTTTGGGTGACTGTGGGCTGAGAGAGGATTCTTGACCTCACATGGAACAACAATTCAACATGGCACTCTGATAGTCTGGTTGCGCTTCCTACGCAACTAGCAATAATGAAGTGAGCTGCACAACAGAAAGTGACGGACAATGTAGGAAAAGGGAACGCTTTTGCTGACAGAATAGCCAAACAGACTGCTATTCATTTGCGCTCAAAGATGTACGTGCTCGATCCAACAAGATGGGTTACTGACACTTGTATGGTGGACGAAGGGATTAGCTGTATAAAAGAAATTCAGGCTTCAGCTACCCCAGAAGAAATAAAACAGTGGGCTCAGGGTCCAGGGGGTCTAGATGATGAGGGTTGTTGGGTGGATAATGAGAAGTAAAGATGGATGCTACCCAATGCCTACGTCACTGCTATGGTCACCATGGCTCATGGCCCAACACACATATGTGTCAAAAAGGTTTGCCAACAGTTAGATCCTGTCTGTTATAACGTTAATATCCAGAAAACTGCTGAACATTTGTTCCAGAGTTACATGATATGTTTGCAACATAACATTGGGAAGGGAGCACCGACACCGAAGGGCAGTTTTGGTCCCCCCCTCCATGCCTTTTGAGGTGATCGTTTTTGATTTCATTGAGATGGAACGTTGTCAGAACTACAAATATGTCCTAGTGATCTGTGCCTTTAGAAAATGGGTTGAGGCTTTCCCACTGAAAGATGCCACAGCAATGTCAATGGCAAAGACCATGCTTAAGGAATATTTTCCTAGGTTTGGCTTGCCAAGAGTAATTTGGTCCAATAATGGTCCACATTTTATCTCTGTTGTCATCCTGCAAGTATGTGTGGGATTACAGATTGATAAACGGTCCCACTTGGCCAGACATGCTAAGAGTGCCAGCCTTGTGGAATGCCTTTTGAAACACCATATTGGTATTCTAAAGAATAAAATCGCCAAGGTGTGTGCGCACAGCAATCTGAAATGGCTGACGCTTTTCCAATAGCCTTACTATCAATGCGGATGACCGCACAATCAAAGACAGGGCTCTCCCCTTATGAGATTGTCATGGGGAGACCAGCCAATGTATGGAATGTATGGAATGCTCCGAGACCCAAGCAGTTGAAAGATATCGAATATCCACTTTTGTCTGCCTATTGTGATCAGTTGACTCAAGACTTGCATTTGATTCACCAACAGGTACGAGCAGCCCTCCCTGTAAGATACGAGGGTCCTGATCATCGACTCTGACCTGGTCAGTGGGTCCTGGTGAAGAATTTCGAGAGGGGCACCTGTCTTGCACCTCGTTGGAAAGGACCACATCAGATCCTTTTTGCTGTGCAAACTGTAGTACGAGTGACCGGAAAGAAACACTGGATCCATGTGACACATGTGAAGCGGATTCCCTTTCCTCTGCCCTATGACAAAGGGGAGGAGAAGGGAATTGATGATCCTGACACTCACAACGATCCTGTTTGGATCAACCCTGAGGGTGTCATGAAAGTCCTTCCTGAGCCCAAGGGGTCTGGGGAGATTGCTGCTTCTTCATTTTCTTCTTCACCATTGATCGATCTTGTTTAATCTTCTTCAGGAAACGATGACGCTTTGTTCACCGATCATTCAGTACCTGGAGTTGTAAGGTATGATCTGCGACCACGGAACAGAATTTAGATTTAGAGTTTGCTGGCATTACATGAATGTAAATAGAATAGGAAAGTACAGCTAGGATTCTGTGCCCACAAGAAACCTACCAGAAACCAACATTGAGCCAGTCCCTTGTCATTCCTCTGCTGCATACAATAAGAAGCAGGGACCAGCAAAGGTGCCTTCAATGAAGATAGGCCACGTGGTCAAGTGCCACCCACGGATGAACTGAAAAAGCCTAACAGTGAGGCTTCTTAATGGATGCTGAGAAACGATGCCTATTTTGGAGGCCACTCATACTAATAAGGATACTGATCGTTTTGCAATGAGTCCACCCATAAATGGTCATGGTCCCTGAGGACAAAATGGATACTGATCACAATAACGGCTGGTATTATCATTGCATTGACATCCGGGTTTTGGTATCTGGAGAATATACATCTACTTAATGTTTTATTACCAACTGCAAGTGTCTCCACTGTGTCTCCACCATATGTGCATTCACACACCCTCCGTCCTCGAGGCCTCCAACATAGAGGGGATTATCATAACAACACCCTCTTGATGATCATGAACGCAACCCATGCCATTCTAAATAAGACCAAGGCCCTCATTAGGACCCTGGCGTTAAGGGGTTAACGGCGCCGTAAAAGGTGTCGGCACCGTTAAACCCTTAACGCCTTACTACGAGGTCCCTTTGCGGGACCCGACCTTAACAGCTGGTCTAGACCAGCCGTTAAAGTAGGGTCCTGCAAAGGCACTCTCGAGGTAAGTACGGTACCGCAATTTGCGGTACCGTACTTACCGCCTTCCCCATTTCCATTATGCCCTATGGGGCAAAAATGGGAATGGGGAAGGGCCATGGTGGCATGGGGAATTACCGCCCCGCCAACCTTGGAATGGGATGGTAATTCCCCATTCCGCCATGGCGGACTCCGGCATCGACCATGGTGCTAACAGCACCATGGTTTTCCGCCGGAGTCCTAATGAGGGCCCAATTGTTGGATATGTTCACATCTGCCACAACATGGGGAAAAGGGATTGGGCTGGTATATATATCCACTCCCTCCAACTACTGCTTGTTATGCTTCACTTAGGGCATTATTCTTTGGCCGATGGAACGATAGTGTCACTGGGAATTTTGATGGGACAAATCTCAATGAGTTTGAAAAACGAGTTTTAGCACCTTTAGGATGTTCTCTGTTTGCGAATAGGAGCAAGCTAAATGTTGCTTCTATTAGGCCTTCTGATAGACTTTCCAGACCTTTCCAATCAATTATTACCTTTAAAATGGCTCCCATAGGTAATAGGGATGCCATGCCTAATTCCTATACTGTTAACCATAGTCCAAATTCTGTTCCATTTTGCATACGAAGAGAGGGTTCCCAACCAATGGGTACATTTGAGGGATGCACGAACATTGCTCTGCTAACTAGTGAAGATAGACCTCTATATGTAGGAGATCCCGTTTACTTTGTTTGCGGTAATGATGCATATCCTTGGTTGCCAAGAGATTGGGAGGGTACTTGTTATTTAGGTATATTATTACCAGGCGTATATGTTGCCACCACTGCTGAAGTTACAAGAACTCGTTCCAGGTGGGAAGAGGATGATGACACTCCCTCACAGATTCTGAGTGATGTTGCTAAATCCTTTGTGCCATTTTGGGGACAAATAATAAACTCCCAATATATTAGAAAATTGGCGAGGAATTTAGAGAAAACCATCAATGAAACCACTGACATCCTATACAACATGACACTAGAGCAAAAGGCTATTAGATTAGTGGCTCTTCAAAATAGGATGGTGCTAGACATCATTCTAGCTGAGCGTGGTGGGGTGAGCAAAATGGTGGGATCTGCGTGTTGGGTTTTTGTACCCGATTCCTCCCCCACCATATTTAAGGCAGTTAAGAAATTGCACACCTTAAATACTGAAGTACATGCCCCAGAGGGATACTGGAATATTGCCACATTGTTCTGGGACTTGTTACGATCTTGTGGCTAGAAAATATTTGCATTTCTAACAGTGATCCTTGGCATTGTACTGTTTTGCTGCTGTTGCATACAGTGTCTTCCTGTCATTTGTTCTATGATACAGGGAAGTTGTGCACAAGCGGTTGGTAAGCTAGAACCTAAGGCACATATGCACAGAAAGATTACTAATGCCTTGGCAATGCAGGACAGCACTATAAAGGAGTTAATGGCAATCAATGTTTTTGAGGATAGTGATTCAGGATGTTTTGACGATGATACATGGTATTCGGATGATGCTAATGTTTGAGTAATGCTCTTGGCTTAGGCCAAATGTAGGGTTTATAAAAGTATATTGTGCATGAATACTGTCTGATAGTGAACGTTGGCTTAAGCACATTCACATCACACTGTAAATACCATTTCAATGAACCTGAAATAGGCTGACTACGCCGCCATTTTAAGTTGTCGGCCATTTTGATTAACTCTTGTTTTCTGACCCATGTTAGAATTTGTGTTTTCGGCTCCAGCAGAGCAAAATTAACTTTATACTGTGTCAACGTAGATAAGCATGCTGAAGCTGATAAGGTGGATTGTTTGTCCTGCAGTAAGGAAACCTTGGAGCTAAACAAGAGCCGTGCTAATCAGTCATTTAGTTGCCATCTGTACCAACAGTGTCTTCCCTGTTCAAATAGCGAAATAGAATGATGAATAGCTGAACATGTGAAATCTTTGTTTTCGCTCCTTGAAACTAAGCTGACATTAAACTTAAGAACAAATGGTAGACAAATATAAGTAAATGAAATAAGGACTGTTACTTTTGTGTCCAATGTTTGAAAAACATATGAAGTGTTTAACAGAAAACAACCAGCTATTCAAGGATGTTTTAACATGTATTACTTTTGTGGAAAGGCTATGTGCCCTAGGTAAATGTGTTACACAAAAAGGGGCTGGCCAATGTGCTGGGATTGTGAGAAAACTGCATAAATACTCAAGTTTTTGAAATGTCCAGCACTCTCTCATCTCATGGTGTCTACTGGCACACATTGCGGGGTGTTGAGAGCCAGACAGCTGTTCTGTTAAAATAAAGTGTACTTGTACCTTAGTACTTGTGATGGAGTATTTCTATTATTTGGTATTAAGCCTCGATATTCTTTTAATCTTTCAAGCTTTTATCTGGAGGTAACCCAGGTGCCCCACCGACAAACCCGTAGTTGGGCTTTCTGGTCAAGTGATGGTATCTACAAATACGAGCACCTTTTTACCAGACTGCCCGACTTGGAATGAGGCCCATTGTGACCTATGTAAACAAATGTCACGCTTCCAAAAACTTAAGTGTGGCAAATACTGCCAACATCAATATCAAAACAAAGGTAAATACTATATCAAATGTTGCTTAGGCTTCCCTTGACCAGTTTCCACCAAAGGACCACTACTTTTTAATATATATGTCAAATGTTTATGCAATCTCCTTATCTCTCTGGGGGTCAAATTTGCAAAACTATGGGCCCCATTACACGGACGGCGGTAAGGGTTAATGGTCACCGTTAATGGTAATGGTGACCGTTAACCCTTACCGCCGTACTACGAGGTCCCTTTGCGGGTTGGGGAATTTAACGCCTGCTTTTTGCAGGCGTTAAAACCCAACCCGCAAAGGGACCTTGGTGCTAATTACGGCACCGCAAATTTGCGGTACCGTAATTAGCACCTTCCCCATTCCCATTATGCCATATGGGGCAAAAATGGGAATGGGGAATGGCAATGGTGATAAGGGGATTTACCGCCCCACCAACCTTGGAGTAGGGCGGTAATTCCCCTTTCCGCCAAGGTGGTGCCGGTAATTTACCGGCATGGACCAAGGTGCTAATAGCACCTTGGTCCACCGCCTACGGTGTAATGAGGCCCTATGCAGATGATACCCAGATAGTATTTAAACTGTCTGGTATGTATAAGGATAATGGTGCACGCGTTGACGAAGTTTTTAAAGCCATACAGAAGTATTCCTTGGCCTTAAATGATTTAAAGACTGAGTTACTTATCTGAGAACACCAGACAGACTGAAGAACTTTGATGTACAATATAAATGTCTTGTGATTAATGGGAAGACTATCCCAGTATCCGACTCAGTCAAGACACAGAGTCTTTTTCAATTCCCATCTCTCTTTTAAAAAACTTATCTCTGAATCCTGCAGGAAACTGCACTGGCTCCCAGTTGAGCAGCATCAAGGGTTCTGTTCTGGTGTTAAATTTTTTGGTGGGCAAAGCCCCGCTCTATCTTTCCTCTAGAGGGAAAATAACTCCTGTCCGACTGACCCTCTGTTCAAATAATAGGGTAACTTTAGATCAACCACATGTAATCTTAAAAAATATTGATGGGGCTGGTTTTAATGCCTGGGCTCCTTCTCTTTGGAACTTGCGCTAATGGGTTAACGGTGCTGTAAAAGGATGCAGCGCCGTTAACCCATTAGCTCCTTGCTACGAGGTCCCTTTGCGGGACCCGACCTGAACGGCTGGTCTAGACCAGCCATTAAATTAGGGACCCGCAAAGGGACCTTGGTACTTAGCGCCTTCCCAGTCCCATTGAGCCCTACGGGGCAAAAATGGGAATGGGGAAGGGCCAATGTTCAATGGGGAATTACCGCCCGCCAACCTTGGAATGGGGTGGTAATTCCCCATTGAACATTGGTGAACTCGTTACGATACCGGCACCAACCATGGTGCTAATAGCGCCATGGTTTAGCACCAGTATCGTAATGAGGGCCTATATCTATACTACACCCTAAAAACGCGTAACAACACTTCTTTTTGGTAGGAAATCTGAATAAAATAGGTACAAAATCACAGACTTCCGTAGGGGTTTGTCCCCTTACTGTGTGTGTTAACCCAAACATTCTCTTTTTATGTTTTATGTTTATGGGTCCTGTGAGCACCCTGAGGCCTTTGGGCGAGTGGCGCAATATATAAAATTCTTAGATAGATAGATAGATAGATAGATAGATAGATAGATAGATAGATAGATAGATAGATAGATAGATAGATAGATAGATAGCTTTATGTCTTCTGTTAGACACAGTGTAAAAGAGAAAATCCCCTAAAAACACATGTGGGGCTCATTACGAGATAAATCTCGTCATAACCGGCATGGCGATAATAACGGGTCCGGGTAGCCTTGACGCTGCAAATAGCGGCTCATTACGAGAGTGCGTGTATGCGCATAGCGGCAAGCCAGTAATGGCTGTACCGCCATGCCGGTAACGTCTCCAAAACCCCCCGATACCGGCATCATGAGATGCGCCAATAACTCCTCCGCCTCTGACCACCCCTAATTAATGGATCCGGCAGTACCACTAATGGTATTACCGGGTCTGTCATCGACGGAACCGGAAGTAGCGTCATCACGCCAGAACGGGAAATGCACTGGCGGCCGTATTTAAAAACACAATCCATTGCAATCCTCGAGACACAGGACCTGTACTGTCAAGATAGCACACACACCTTGCACAACATGAGCAAAGCCACCAGGAAAGGCGCCCCCCGGCAGCGCAAGGCTTGATTCAGCGACAATGAGCTGAAAATGTTGGCGGACACCTTGGTGGAGCAGGCCGATGTTGTGTTTGCCGCAGACCTGAGGCATCCCGCACAACTGCGAAAGAAGGATATATGGGAGGAAGTGGCCAGGAAGGTCAGTGCGGTCGGCACCACTGCCCACACGGTTAAGGATTGCAAGAAGCGGTGAGACGATCTACACCTCTGCGTAAGGAACATTTTGTCGGCCAACCGCAGCCAGGGGCAGGCAACACGCGGCAGGGACCACTCACCCATCATTGACAGGTGGAAAGACACGTGTAGCTCAACCGTTGACATGGAGGGAATTGAAGGAGTTGGAGATGCAGAGTTAGGAGTACCATCAATGGCAGATGAAGGTGAGTGTCCCCACAAACCATAGATAACCGAAGCATGATGTTGGCCAACCGATGTAATAGTGATGTAAGGCAATGCATGGCCCATCATACACACATTCACATATCCCTATCCAGATGCTGGCCTCACCACTGTCACATTAACATGCATGCTGCATGCCGATTCCATACACAATACACACCCTACACACAGCAAAACAGCATGTGTCACACAGCAAGCAATCCACAAAACAATGCTAGACCCCAAAGCAGACATCACTGCAAACATGTGAGAACCAGAGTGATGTCAACACAACCCCCCCCAATATTGCACGCACCCTGTCCGCCACAACAAGAAGTGTGCAATTAATCAAATGAGAATTACTGCACCAACACCAATGCATGCATGATGCATGTACTACCATCACTGATGCCCTGCCTCTCTCTGTCCCCCACAGGCACTGATGCTGACAATGATGGCCAGGATGCAGGCGTACAGGCCAGGACACCGTCGGAAATGGCCAGGGACGATGGCACCAGGCCATCAACATCCAGGGGCAAACGGATGGTGCAAGTGCCACGCAAAGCACAAACCAGTGCCCCACCATCTACACAGGCACCGGACAGCCATAGACCTGCAGCAACCCCCCAGGAGGCAACCGTCCCACAGAACGTGGCCACAGTGGTTGAATCTGAGGCAGAAGGTACACAGTCTGCTGCCACGATAACTGTCGGGGAGGCAGCAGCATCTGCGCCCCATAGTGGTGACGAGGAAGGCGGCCATGGTGATTTCCACAGAGACGAGGACGACAACCTGTCGGAGAATGCTGAGCATACTGGGGGGGAGAGGGTGGGTGGGGGTTTTGGGGGCAGGAGGTGTGTGGGGGTTTTGGGGGGAGGGAGGAGAGGGTGTGTGAGGTGGAAGGCCAATTCACTTTGCAGATTTAAACTGTTTAATACACCAGTGGCAGTAATACCGGTATGTCGACTCGTTATAGGCTGGTACGGTATGTGATGCCGGTATTAACCACATTAAAAGAGACAAGGCATCCAAGTACATCCAAGTACATCAGTGATTACAATGGGATCATTGCCCTCTTGTTGAATGCAAATATAGACATACAATGCATTGCAGACAATTCCACTGTAGTTGCAGATATGTCACATCCTATCTCACCAAAGCGAAGAAGACAGAGCTAAGTGACCTTTGGGGTGACATATCATCTGACAAAACCCTGTCACAAAAATTGTAAAACTTTGGTATAAAAATACTGTTGCATAAAGAATGTGAGTGCTACAAACCTGCAGACCGTTTAACAGGTAGACCCTTATACAGGAAATCTGAATTGTATTCCTTGCTAAACTTTGGTCTAGCTTCATCACGAAAAAGGGTACTAAAATCCTACCAACAGATAGAAACAATAGCCACAATGATCCCAATAGCCACATCAGACTCACCACTCAACCAGATGGAGTGAGAGGGACCATGATGTAGGCACCTGTGAGGGATGTGTGGCAGGTGATGTGACAAAAATCATGTTGGTCAATGTTTGGTGCTTTAGGCTGATGTCCACCATGTCACATGTACTTTGCATTCTCATGCTTGCAGCTATTTGTTGACGCCATGCACATGTCCCGGGACGTCTGCACACATGTGAATATGTCACAATGTATTGGGTGGTGTGGTCCACAGGTGTAGGGTTGCATTCCTATGATGATGCAGGGTGTTCTCTTGCATGGTGGTACTCATGTACTGTGGATGCCTTCCATTCAAATCGCACTCATATAGGTGATGTTGAGTACTTGGTAGGTAGGTCTACTAGCAGTCTTGTCACAAATTTGTCATTGCGTTGTCATTCATCTGTTCATTTGACCTTGGTGGCATGCAGCGCTACTGTGGTGGAGGGCCAGTGACAATCAGTGGATTCCCTGGGAGTGATTTATTCATGCGCACTCATGTGTCCATGACCTGTGTGGTGCTTTGATGCGGTCATGTATGTTACGCTTACTGACTGCATGTTGCTGAATTTTCTTGCTGAGGGTACGGTCTGATGACGTGCAGTGGACATGAGGAGGGGTGTGGGCTGTTTGCTAGTCTGACATTTTGGTGTTGGTGTGCCGCCAGAGTACGTTGGATGACATTTTCAGTGTCATGTTCAGGTTTGGATGTTTAGGGCACAGTGTTTTGCAGTATGGACAGTGTACAGTCACCACCCCAGACACACCCAGGTTCTATATGCATCTCTTCCCCCAGACTCACCCAGGTGGTATATGCATCTCTCCCCCCAGACTCACCCAGGTGGTATATGCATCTCTCTCCCCCAGACTCACCCAGGTGGTATATGCATCTCTCCCCCCAGACTCACCCAGGTGGTATATGCATGTTTCCCTCCCCCCAATACACTACCATGGGCCTGTCAGCCGACTTACCAGCAGCCAGGCACGTTGTGCAGCATGTCGCTCCATGTGGTGGGGCAGCGAGGAGTTCCGCAGCACCATTGCATCATGAGTTGATCCGGGAAATTGTTGTTTGATCATCTTGCTGGAGTCACATACCATATGCACATTCATGGAGTGGTATAGCTTACGATTGCGGTACACCACCTCGATGGCATGAGGGACCACCAATTCCACATGGGTGTAGTCGAGGGCCCTGATGCAATTAGGCATGCCTGCCAGTGCATGAAAGCCAATTTTTGAGTCATTCACCTCCTGGGCAGTCCGTGGTAGGGATATGTAGTCCCTTGTGTGCTTCAGGAGGGCATCCTGTACTTGGTTCAGCATGCGTGAAAAACAAGGTTGTGATATGCCATGCAGTTGCCCAACTGTGTCCTGGTAGGTGCCTGTGGCCAGGAAGTGGAGCACAGACACTACCTTCAGTTGAGGCCGGATGGCGGTGCGGATTTCAAACAGGCAGACTATGTCGTTGTGTATCATGTCCACAATGGAGGTGATGGTGTCCCGGTCCAGGCGGCACAGGGTGTGGATCTGCACAGGGGTTAGGTTGAATGGACTGGCCCTGATGCGAGGGATTGGTGGCTGCCTCCGCGGAACCACTGCCTGCACTGGTGGGACTTGTTAGGCCTGTTTCACCCTCCTTCTCCTCCTGCGTCTCCTCTGTAGTGCCTGTTGTAGTTGCTGCTTATGGAGTAGCAGTGCAGGCATGTTCGCCGTACCAAAATTGCAACAGCAAGTAGGATCATTTTGGTGTGGGAAGGGGTGTGGTGTGCTCCTTTTGTGCTGGGCAGACTCCATTGCGTCCACCTGTGCTGATTGTGTGCACCTGTGGCAGTTGTGCACACAGCAGATTGCTATTAATGAGTGATCCGTGAAGCCGGTGATACCGGCATTATGGTATCCTTTATTACCACCATCTGGATGCTGATAGGTGCATGTCCGTGTGACTTGTAATGTCCTCCTGTTTTCAAAATCCCGGTATTGCCACCACGAAGGGTGCGTGCCCATGCACATGCCGGTACAGAGATGCACGGTCCCAGCGTTGGCAGTAATACCGGTATGTCGACTCGTTATAGGCTGGTACGGTATGTGATGGCCGTATTAACCACATTAAAAGAGACAAGGCATCCAAGTACATCAGTGATTACAATAGGATCATTGCCCTCTTGTTGAATGCAAATATAGACATACAATGCATTGCACCCAATTCCAATGTAGTTGCAGATATGTCACATCCTGTCTCACCAAAGCGAAGAAGACAGAGCTAAAAGACCTTTGGGGCGACATATCATCTGACAAAACCCTGTCACAAAAATTGTAGAACTTGGGTATAAAAATACTGTTGCATAAAGAATGGGAGTGCTACAAACCTGCAGACCATTTAACAGGTAGACCCTTATACGGGAAATCTGAATTGTATTCCTTGCTAAACTTTGGTCTAGCTTCATCATGAAAAAGGGTTCTAAAATCCTACCAAGAAATAGAAACAATAGCCGCAATGATCCCAATAGCCAGGACATTTTAAAAACTATTTAATTGACATTTACTATCCAGCATAATTACTGTTTTGAAAACATGTGCCTGTTCAACATAGCCCAAAACTACTCCTACAAAAACAATGTTATGCCAGATGAGACAACTAGCAAATATGCAGTCTGTTGGGGTATTTTGTGAGCCCCAGAGACACAGGAATACCTGGTGTTATTCTTATATTGGGATCATGTGCGGCAAGCCAAAAACCAGACCTTGTGTGCACTAGGGCACAATTTCTCCACCTTAGTGGTATTGCATTGGTGGTATTTCATTGGTGGTAGTTCATTTGTGTAGAGGCTCAGAATAGAGTTACCAAGTCACCTGAAACTGCAATATGGAGAATCATTTGACCCAGCTCATAGTGTTTTTGTATACCTCACTTTTTACCGTGGACGGTAATAGAAAATACCTCTTTAACTTTGTACCTGTCCATGTGTTATCATGAGTGATTAGGGCACACAATAAATAGACCAAACTGATCTACTTCTTTCACACACTTTATAAGTTATTGAAATTCATGAGTAACACAACAGAATATGCAATGTAATGAGTTCAACATGACATTTCATTTGTAATACAGAAATGAAAGCGCACATCGCTATCTCACATTTCTGCTTGCAGTGATAGCAGATTCCACACTTCAGGCCAAAACAGAGCTGTGGGCACACTTCACAGTAACTGCCTCCTCTGCTATAAAGCCCTTTCACCCAGAATACATTCCAATTACACTTCTAGTGTTGCAGTCCAAAACACTGCTATCTAATGGCCTTGAAACATATCATTCACTTTAGCAGAGCCTTGAGCTTTCAATTTATGTATATGTGAACTGTGCTTCTTGAACGGAGCAGAGCACACATAAAAAAGGCTATCTATATTTGTAAGTGAAAAGGTTTACCAGCCGGCAGCTGCCCACAATATGCAGTCATATAGACACACACCTCACTTAGTACAAGTTCTCACCTAAAGAATGCTTGAAATATCCTTGCCAGTGGATTCTGGGAAGGGTAGGTTCTGTCTGCCTTGGTCTGCTGGACCGGGATTGCCCCAGCTTCCTATGCTGCTGAGATCCTCTCTCACCACAGGCTCACAGAAGGAAAACCCTTCTCCTCTGCTTCTCTCACTTTCAACAGGAAAAAGAAACAGCCAGCTGCCAGCCTGCTGCAGTCAGCAATGGCAGCCCGATCCTCAGAGAGACAGCCCCCCCTTTCTCTACCAGCACCTCCCTTTTAAGGCCTCTCTCCTCAGCATGCCTCTGACTGTGATGTCACATGCCAATCAGACACCACCTACTTTGACCAAACCTCTAGAATCTTACAGAGAACACATGTTTTGCTTGCCAACTTTGCACAGAGATCCAGTGCAGAAAATGGATGCCAATGAGTTACATTTTCCCCTTCCTGTGCTAGAAGATGAAAACATCAACCAATGGAGTTCTCAGCACATTCCATGTCCCTTAACTTGTCACGTCTTCACTGCGAAGACAGCTTTAATTCTTCTGTTTGCTCTCTAAGCAGCCTTTCATCCTGTGCCTGCAATCTCATTAAGTAGGCCAATTTGTCCCAATGATCTGTACCAATGATTTGCACTACTGATTTATAGACTGAGATGCCTTCAATATTAGTAATGGATTAGAGATTAGTAGGTTAGGGGTTAGTAATTGTTAATTTTAGGCTTATGGTGTGGCTACCATGCAAAGCTGGGTTCAACGGCCCTGTTTCTTTGTTTTATATACATTCACAGTACTGACTCACACCAGATGCAAATCAGAGTCTCACAAATCTTGCTGTCATAGGGCCTCATCACACGGACGGCGGTGGACCAAGGTGCTATAAGCACCTTGGTCCATGCCGGTAAAATACGGCACTGCCTTGGAGGAAAGGGGAATTACCGCCATATTCCAAGGTTGGTGGGGCGGTAATTCCCCCTTCCCCCATTGCCCTTCCCCATTCCCATTTTTGCCCCATAGGGCATAATGGGAATGGGGAAGGTGCTAATTACGGCACCGCAAATTGCGGTACCGTAATTAGCTCCCTGGTCCCTTTGCGGGTTGGTTTTTAACGCCTGCAAAAAGCAGGCGTTAAAGTCTCCAACCCGCAAAGGGACCTCGTAATCAGGCAGTAAGGGTTAACGGTCACCGGTACCATTAACTGTGACCGTTAACCCTTACCGCCGTCTGTGTAAGGAGGCCCATAGTCTGAGTTTTTGATAAAATTTTGCCCCAGGTGAACTTCAGAGCCTCACTTTCCTACATACTCCCCACTTTTTGTTTCTGTTGTGACCTGCCGAAGAGTCTCTGCAGAAACAAACAACAATATCAGCTACCGTTTCATCAAAATGTTTGAGCTTGTGCATGTGATAAGAAAATAAAGAATGTTTTAGGTCTTTTTCTGTTTAGGTTTTTTTTTTCTTAAGTTTTTTTACTGATTTTCTTTTTTTAATAAATATTCTTCCACCCTTGATCACTTTCCCCTTGTTCTTTTTAGTTTTTTGTTTGGATGACCTTTTAAAAAAAAAGAAAATTTGAGATTTTTCTTTACAAATAAATCATCACCACACAAGTAATAATAAGTCAATTTGCTAGAAAGAAAACCAAAATATTAGACAGTTGTAATGTTGTCCATAATGTTCATAGTGCCTGTTCTATGAATGGATGCCTGCATCATTCCAAACCTAGAAAAGGATTAAATTGAAATCAATGACTCTGCTGAACATAACTCACTCCCAAAATCAATGGCAAATATCTTGAAAAGTGTCAATGCAACAAAGAGACAAAACAGCCCTGGAAAAAGTTGGCAATTGGGATAAATAGAGATGAGTAAGTTGTTTGAAAAACCAAGTCCCTTAGATTGGCGATGACACCCTAAAGAGTGCCCATATCCATGCCAAATATTTCCTTGATGCAGGACCACGCCTCCATCCACCGCACTGCATGTGGGGTTTCCTTCATGTATGCTAGTAGGTTATCTTCTTACCCTTCTTTGGTCCGGGGGTTTTGTTCCAGGGACTCCTGTTCATCCGGTTGACTTCAAGGTCCTAGGATCTGGCAGCCAGCTCCAGAAGCACTGGAGGGGCAGTAAGTTAGTCTTTAAATCAAAAGCAAAAAAGAAAGATTAAGAACCAAGTACACCAAATACATACATGTCCTTTCTTTTGTAGTTGACCTGAAACAAAACTGTGGATAAAGCAATATAAAATATACCATATTTGATGGTATTTGAATTAGGGATACTTCCTTCCCAACCACCTGTAAATAACACATGGATTAAGCATACCAAAACAACATGGCACTCCTTATCGTTGGCTAGAAATAAGCATGAAGGTTAAACATAATCAAATTCAACATGACATTTTAAATCAATAAACAATAGAAAAAAATCAATCATTGACTATAAAGATTTAACATCCATTCAAAACACCTGTTATTCTAATCACACATCAACCCGGAGCAATTACAAATCTAAACAAATGCCAAACTGGAATTTCTTTCCTTTAAACACCTTGCAATCATATTTCCACTTTTATGCTCACTTGTTTCAACCCCCTCCTTTTTTCATGAATCTTAAAAATGTACTCACAGTTACATGCCTGATGTACTCCTTCTTTTACACCCTTTTTCCACTTAAGTCGATATCTACATTCATACCTACTCAACTGCTACAGTGAAGCTCTTCAAGGTAACAGTGCTTTGTTTCCTGAATACAACTATACCTTTCACTCCCTATCAGCTTCTCCAATGTGTTCAAGTCTTCTCAATTCATGTTTCAGGTGAAAATGGATTGATTTTTCTTAACATGAACAAACTCTCCTTCCTTTACAGCAATCCAGCAGACTGCAGGTGAAACCTTATCGACAATTTTAAATGGCCCACCCCAGGATGCAAGGAATTTGGCATTTTTATGTTTACCTTTCCCAAAGTCAAACTCATAGGGCCTCATTACGACCCTGGCGGAAGACCATGGTCCATGTCGGTAAGTTACCGACTCCGCCGTGGAGAAAGGGGGAATTACCACTCCATTACAAGGTTGGTGGGCGGTAATTCCCCCTTCCTCCATGGCCCTTCCCCATTCCCATTTTTGCCCCATAGGGCTCAATGGGAATGGGGAAGGTGCTAAGTACGGTGCCGCAAATTGCAGCACCGTAATTAGCACCAAGGTCCCTTTGCGGGTCCCTACTTTAACGGCTGGTCTACACCAGCCATTAAGGTCGGGTCCCGCAAAGGGACCTCGTAATTAGGCGCTAATAGGTTAACGGCGCCGCAGCCGTTTACGGCGCCGTTAACCCATTAGCGCCTGGGTCGTTAGCGCCTGGGTCGTAATGAGGCCCATAGACTTTGTCACCTACTTCATATCTCTCACAGATGTCATCCTGTCATAGTATGACTTTGCACTGTCAGCAGCTTTTTCCATATTCTGCTGCGCAAATGCAAATGCATTTTGCAAGTGCCTTTTACCAGAACCTGTTAATTGGTCCAGTACAGTAAATGCAGTGGCAAAACCATCTTGTTGCCTGTTGGAATCTTGTGTGGACTGAGATTTGTGGATTTAGATGGTGTGGACCTAATAACCATTAGCACCAGAGGGAGTCACACATCCCAACTGGACCCTGCCTCAGCTACAAACTTCTTCAAAATATCAACAATTGACCTGCTGCAATGTTTCACACACCCCAGAAGAAGAGGACCGGTATGAAATGTGCAGTTTCCTTTTTACACCCAAGATTTGACATATCTTTGTCATTACTGCACTGGTTAAATGACTCCCATGGTCTGATTCTACCCAAACCTAGAGAAAATATGGTTGACTAACAAAGTGGCTGCCATTTCGCACTGTATTCAGGTGCTGGAATGCATTCCAGCCACTTGGACATTAAACAAGTGACCATTAAGAAATGCCTGTTCCCTGTGGTGACCTTTGCATGGCACCAATAAAGTCAATGTTTAAATCTTGCCATGGAAGTGCCAGACCTCTTTTCATTAATGGTTCCCTGTGTGGGGGGGAATTAGGTTGAAATTGTATGCACACCAAGCATCCCTTTGTATATAGCTCTACATCTTGGGACATTTGTGGCCACAAGGCATAATCTTTTAGGATTTCCAAAGTTTTTCTGGGAACCTCAATGGCTTGCCATTATGGCATCATGGGCATGATGTTGCATCAGTGACACAGATTGCCGAATCATCAGTTATCCTGCAACCGAGTTCATGTTTTGTTCTTTAACAACACCCTCAGTTCTTCTTTCCCTTTACAGTACTCCTCAGTCAGAGGATTTTGCTCGGTAGCAAGCAAATGATTATACAATAGGCCTAAATTAGGGTCTTCTTTTTGTGCCTTGATCAACTTCTGAACAAGAGTATCCTGGATTTCACCAAGTAGGTGCTCAATAGGAAACACTCCCCCATCACAGCCCCAATCTTGGCTAACTGATCTGCCTTGTCATTCCCTTCTTTGTCTTCTACTGGTGTTTTTAGATAGCCTTGTATCTTCCGCCAGCAAATGATCAAGTCATTTTCTAAAACAAGTTTATCTATGGCTTGGATCATTTTGCCATGTTTAAGTGGCTTCTTGTTATAAGTGACCATTCCTCTCAACAAAACAATTGCAGGCATAATCAGAATCAGTGACTAAAACTATTTCTTTGAATTTATTTTCTATTGCAGTGGATATTGCTTTATAAATGGCAGCCAGTTCTGCAACTTTACTGCTTTTGGGGCCCAATTTCATGCTTACCCTTGGACTGCCATCACACTTGACCCACACATTTCCTATTCATGCCACTAATTCCTTTTCAGAATCATCTCCCCTGTGTTCTGTACATCCACCTACATACACAGTTGGGAGATCCCTGCACATTTACTCATTGAATGCATGTGTGGGGATTGTTCAAATTCAGTTAAATGTGTTTGTAGCTCTGTGTTTTCAGCTGCACAGACAGCTGCACAATCATGTGAGTCTGCCAGTGCTTCGGCAACTGGACTCTTTTTATTCTGTCCATGTCTCACTTCCACCGGGAATCCCTACAATGCCAATGTCCATGATGTGATTCTTGACTGAGCCAAATTCCCTGATCTGATCTTTTAACTTCGTAAAAATTGTAAAGGTTGATGACTTGTATCAACAATCACCTGTTTCACTTGAATAATGGGGTGGAAATGTTGTAATGCCCAGACGGTGGTCAAAAGTGCTTTTTCACATTCGCTGGAATTAGTTTCTACCGGTGACAATGCCTTACTGGCATATGCAATGGTTTTGTTATTTACATTGTGTTTTTGGTACAGGACTGCCGACATACATTGATCTGTGAAACCTAGCTTAATGAAGAAATCTGGGCTCTTTATTGGTTAAGCTAAACATGGGGCTTTCATCAAACAGCTCTTTAATTTGGCTACTGCCTCACTTTGTTCCTTTCCCCAGTTCCACGGTACCCGTTACGTCAGTAATTTAGTCAAATGTTATGTGATTTCTGCATAATCTTCAACACATGTTCTGTTGTTACCTGTCATTCCTAACAAACTTTTTAGGCCTTTCAAATTGGTGGGATCTTTTAGTTTCTGGATAGCTTCCACCTTTTTCTTTTGTGGATTTAATCCATGCTCTGTTACTTCATGCCCTAGAAAGTTTACCCTTTTTCTACAACACTGCGCTTTCTGTAAAGATACTTTTGATCTAGCATGCAACTGACCGAGCACATCTGTAATTTCATTGAAGTGACTTTTTAAGTCTTCATTTTTGATTAGCACATCATTCACATCAATCACATTTCATCTCTCATCTGCATCATGGAGTGCTTTAATTAAGAATATCCCAAACTCACTTCCACTATTGATACAGCCAAAGGGGTTCTGGGACCATGCATATTGTAATTGGTTAAAGGAGAAGTCAAATATAGTGGCACACACCACTACCCAGTTTAAGATCCAGAATGGTAAATATCTTTGACCCCTAAACTTGTGCAAGACCTTGATTAATAAACGGCAGAGGCAAACTTGAAACTGGTACCCTCTTATTTTGTTCTCTCAAGTCTGCACACAAGTGCCATTGGCCATTGGGCTTTAGTACACCAAATATGGAGTATTTCAAGTATTGTGGATAGGCCTAATGATGCCTCTGGATTCCAAATTCTAAATAATTTCTTCTAGGGACTCCAGGCAGGCCACAGGTAATGTATATTGTAACATAAATACTGGCTCCATACCATACGCTTCAGGTAGTGTAGCAACATGTAAATCGGTCAGTCCACAGTCATAGGCATCTTTGGTAAAAACCTCTTTAAACTCCAGAAATATCTCCCTCAACTGACCTCTCTCTTCTTCATTTGTGCAAGCATCTGCAACTTGGAATTGTTCCTCTACCATTTTAGACAATTCCGGGAAATCCTCCAAAGGTGAAAACTCTGTGCTTTCTTCTAGTTGTGTGGCAGTGTCTCTTTGGAGAGCCGTCTCCCTCAGATATTTTGGAAAATTGACCTCCATCTAAACTTGCTGTATCTCACCTTGCTGCTCTTCTCTTTCAGATTCATCCACTTGAAATAGGATGCAATTATCCTGATGACAGCATGTCCCATCATTTGGTTTGTAGGGGTAAACAGACTGTATCCTGAATATCCCTTTGGTTTAGAATCCAATTACTCAGGCAATTGAACCTCTGAATATACATAGCTTTCAGGGATATTCCTGATCACTTTGTTATTTAAATCAGCAGTGTAGTGGGATTCCTGTATTGCCATACCTACTGCTGTATTTTCTCTCAAATGAATGTCCTGGCATCCCTTTTTATTCACTAGTATTCAAATGGGGTCATCCCCAATCTCTACCAATGGTGCCCTTGCTGGTTCATGAATTCATAAAGGTACACACATGCATCAGGCCCTTCCATCTGTTGTCCCTTTCTGTATTTTAATAATTTTGCAAATTGTCTGGTGAAAGCAGAAATACTGGCATCATTCTTTATCTGAAGCTCAACTGGATACAGCATCATTTGGGCACAATGATAAGCTTGACTGTTGTTTTCAAATTCTGGTGCCGCTCAACCAAGCTTAGAACAAACCTTTTCATTCACAAAGTCTAAAACCATACACATTCTGTGCATTATGTCATTTCCCAAGTAGAACTTATTATTGGTCCAATTTATAATCCAAACATTATGATGAATGCTTTTGGACCAATTGTGATTTTAAACATGCATCTTCCCACAATTCTTTGCCCCAATTTAGGATCTTCCAGCCTAAACATTTTTTTATTTTTTATTTTAAAACTTAGTATTTCCTCTCTGTCAAGTATTTAAACACACTTTCATTAATGATTCTTTTTCTTTGCTCTAGGGCCAACACTACCTCAATAATTTCTGGATGCCCATTCAAATGCACTGAAATCCAGACATGCTCTTCTTCCATGTGTTTCTCTCCAATTGTTGAAATATATTTTTCCTGATCTGACTCTGCAGCAACGTTCAGTTTGCAATTGTCCTCATTAAGATAAACATGCAATGTTTTTTCATCAATCTGTGTCTTCCAATTTTTCTTGGGTTCCTGAAAAATCTTTACAGATTGCTTTTCCTTTTCCCCTTGCATTTCACTCTGGCACATGGGAATGACACTGACACTAGGCACAAAGCCATTTTGAAGATGCACTTCCACTGAACTGTTCTGATCAAGCAATGGTGTGACATTCTGCACTGTTGCTCTGGGTCATTACCTGTTTAGGTTTCAAGTTTTTTGGGCTGAAGACCACAATATCCCATTCATCCCATCAATAAGAGGTGACAATCTCCTAAGGCAATTTGTTCCTATAAATAATGGTATCTCATATATGGGTGGGTCCACCACTTCCTGTCTCATTCTATGTCTCCCTATCTTGATGTCAGCTCACGCACCACTGCTATTTCTTCCCAGTGGAATTATGAACAGTGCCTTCACTCTACCACAATAACAGCATGTCCTGTGGGAATTTTCCCTCATTTATGCTTTGCATTAATGTGTGGGATATCACCGTTGCCTGGACACCTGTGTCAATCTTTGCTAATACATTGCACCTTTCTTTGATAGTAACAGGGGCATACAATCTGTGCTCGCATTATTATAGTATACATAGGAAATGTGAATTGTTACTGATTTCAGGGTTTACTTTCCTTAGGCCTGCCTGAATTCTTGCTAGGCAATGAGGCATATGAAATTACACTTTACCCCACTTTTTGCCCATCTCTCTTTGTTTATCTTGTTGGACTCAGAACCCGTTTGAGTCCCGACCACCAGTGTTAATTTCCTATTCCTCGTCTGCTCTTTCCCCATTGTTTGGATCCTCTCCACTTACCTCCATTCTGGAACCTAGTGAATCTACATTTTTACTAGTGCCATGAGGCTTTATGTCAGTTTCTGGTGTGTGAAACTTACCTACATTTTGGACAGTACCTGTCATTTCCACCTCCTGAAAAATCTGTTCCTCAAATATTCTTCAAGTGACTGTCCTGCATCTGTCTCTTAAGGCATTTTCATTTCTGTGAAAGTATGAACAGTATTTTGATTATCAGATAAAGATAGTTCACCTGCTTCTTTCTTTTCATTTCCCATTGCTGAGACATTCAATTTTCCATTAATCCTGCAACAAGCCACTTTGTTGAAAACCATCCTTTATTTGATGGCATGTGTTTCAATATCTTGCTGCATATTCTTTTTAAATTGCCTTCTAACTCGCCAGTCTTTTGGTTTTCCATGTTCATTTGTGTTTTCTTGTTCTGCATTTTTGCAGACCTGAATGGTCTGGTTCAAATCTAAGTTAAACCACACTTCATTTTTGTGTGTGTTACTGTTCCCTACCTCACTTTCATGTGTTTATTTTCTTGGTTTTAAATCACCAAGCAACTAACAGGGTAATTCATAGAATTTCGCAGAAAAGTGTCGCAAGCGGCTGGTGCAGAGTGTCCGCGTGCGATTGTCTGCGCCAGGCACGTGCGCTAAAACCGATTTCCGCGTACAGCGTATTCATGGATTTTAGGCTCCCAAACCAGCCGTGGCGCAGAGAATCGCAGCGACCCTGCAGCAGCGCCAGTAACGCCCCCAAGAACGCCCTCGCGCAAGGAAAAGCCATCAAAATCGCGAAATCATCGCAAAGGGCTGCGCTAACCCTGGACCAGTTCACCGGGCTGGCAAACAGCAAACGCCAAGCGGGGAACGTGTATTTCAGGGGTGCGCGGGAAGTTCCACACGCGATTGGCTCCGTGCAAGCAGGGTACGTGTATTTCAGGGGTGCGCGGGAAGTTCCACATGTGATTTCATCAGGGTACGTGTATTTCAGGGGTGCGCGGGAAGTTCCACACGCGATTGGCCCAGTGCGAGCAGGGTACGTGTATTTCAGGGGTGCGCGGGAAGTTCCACACGCAATTTCAGCAGGGTACGTGTATTCCAGGGGTGCGCGGGAAGTTCCACACGCGATTTCAGCAGGGTACGTGTATTTCAGCGGCGCGCGGGAAGTTCCACACGCGATTGGCCCAGTGCGAGCAGGGTACGTGTATTCCAGGGGTGCGCGGGAAGTTCCACATGTGATTTCATCAGGGTACGTGTATTTCAGGGGTGCGCGGGAAGTTCCACACGCGATTGGCCCAGTGCGAGCAGGGTACGTGTATTTCAGGGGTGCGCGGGAAGTTCCACACGCAATTTCAGCAGGGTACGTGTATTCCAGGGGTGCGCGGGAAGTTCCACACGCGATTTCAGCAGGGTACGTGTATTTCAGCGGCGCGCGGGAAGTTCCACACGCGATTGGCCCAGTGCGAGCAGGGTACGTGTATTCCATGGGTGCGCGGGAAGTTCCACACGCGATTTCAGCAAGGTACGTGTATTCCAGGGGTGCGCGGGAAGTTCCACACGCGATTTCAGCAGGGTACGTGTATTTCAGGGTGCGCGGGAAGTTCCACACGCGATTTCAGCAGGGTATGTGTATTTCAGGGGTGCGCGGGAAGTTCCACACGCGATTGGCCCAGTGCGAGCAGGGTACGTGTATTTCAGGGGTGCGCGGGAAGTTCCACACGCAATTTCAGCAGGGTACGTGTATTCCAGGGGTGCGCGGGAAGTTCCACACGCGATTTCAGCAGGGTACGTGTATTTCAGCGGCGCGCGGGAAGTTCCACACGCGATTGGCCCCGTGCAAGCAGGGTACGTGTATTTTAGGGGTGCGCAGGAATTTCCACATGTGATTTCATCAGGGTACGTGTATTTCAGGGGTGCGCGGGAAGTTGCACACGCGATTGGCCCAGTGCGAGCAGGGTACGTGTATTTCAGGGGTGCGCGGGAAGTTCCACACGCAATTTCAGCAGGGTACGTGTATTCCAGGGGTGCGCGGGAAGTTCCACACGCGATTTCAGCAGGGTACGTGGATTTCAGCGGCGCGCGGGAAGTTCCACACGCGATTGGCCCAGTGCGAGCAGGGTACGTGTATTCCATGGGTGCGCGGGAAGTTCCACACGCGATTTCAGCAAGGTACGTGTATTCCAGGGGTGCGCGGGAAGTTCCACACGCGATTTCAGCAGGGTACGTGTATTTCAGGGTGCGCGGGAAGTTCCACACGCGATTTCAGCAGGGTATGTGTATTTCAGGGGTTCTGGGGAGTACTACATGTGAATTGGCCGTGTGGGTCCTCCCAGGTGTACGCTCCACAACCTCCACGGCCCCTGCAGGCAGCCCACACCACGGGGGACTATCCTGCACCCCTGCTCATGTCCCGCAGGCAGCCCATCCACCATGGGCATGCCCCCCAGCCAACCCACATGTCACCTTGCACTACAGATCAACAATGCATGTCTCCCACCACCCCCACCCCCTAGCCACCAGGGGCACCCTCCACCAGGCCCCCACTCATGTCTCCCACCACCCCCACCCCCCAGCAGTGCAGGGGCACCCTCCACCAGGCCCCCACTCATGTCTACCACCCACCCCCACCCCCAAGCCACCATGGCCAGCCCCCACCAGGCCCCCACTCATGTCTCCCACCACCCCCACCCCCCAGCAGTGCAGGTGCACCCTCCACCAGGCCCCCACTCATGTCTCCCACCACCCCCACCCCAGCCACCAGGGGCAGCCTCCACCAGGCCCCCACTCATGTCCCCCTGCACCCCCACCCCCCAGCATCCAGGGGCACCCTCCACCAGGCCCCCACTCATGTCTCCCACCACCCCCACCCCCCAGCAGTGCAGGGGCAGCCTCCACCAGGCACCCACTCATGTCCCCCTGCACCCCCACCCCACAGCATCCAGGGGCACCCTCCACCAGGCCCCCACTCATGTCTCCCACCACCCCCACCCCCCAGCCACCAGGGGCACCCTCCACCAGGCCCCCACTCATGTCTCCCACCACCCCCACCCCCCAGCAGTGCAGGGGCACCCTCCACCAGGCCCCCACTCATGTCTACCACCACCCCCACCCCCCACCATCCAGGGGCACCCTCCACCAGGCCCCCACTCATGGCCCCTATCAACCCCACCCCCCCGCCACCAGGGGCAGCCTCCACCAGGCCCCCACCCATGTCTCCCACCACCCCCACCCCCCAGCAGTGCAGGGGCACCCTCCACCAGGCCCCCACTCATGTCTACCACCACCCCCACCCCCCACCATCCAGGGGCACCCTCCACCAGGCCCCCACTCATGGCCCCTATCACCCCCACCCCCCCGCCACCAGGTGCACCCTCCACCAGGCCCCCACTCATGTCTCCCACCACCCCCACCCCCCAGCCACCATGGCCAGCCCCCACCAGGCCCCCACTCATGTCCCCTATCACCCCCACCCACCAGCATCCAGGGGCACCCTCCACCAGGCCCCCACTCATGTCCCCCTGCACCCCCACCCCCCAGCAGTGCAGGGGCACCCTCCACCAGGCCCCCACTCATGTCTACCACCACCCCCACCCCCCAGCAGTGCAGGGGCACCCTCCACCAGGCCCCCACTCATGTCTCCCACCGCCCCCACCCCCCAGCAGTGCAGGGGCACCCTCCACCAGGCCCCCACTCATGTCTACCACCACCCCCACCCCCCAGCATCCAGGGGCACCCTCCACCAGGCCCCCACTCATGGCCCCTATCACCCCCACCCCCCCGCTACCAGGGGCAGCCTCCACCAGGCCCCCACCCATGTCTCCCACCACCCCCACCCCCCAGCAGTGCAGGGGCACCCTCCACCAGGCCCCCACTCATGTCTCCCACCCCCCCACCCCCCAGCAGTGCAGGGGCAGCCTCCACCAGGCCCCCACTCATGTCTCCCACCACCCCCACCCCCCTGCCACCATGGCCAGCCCCCACCAGGCCCCCACTCATGTCCCCTATCACCCCCACCCCCCAGCATCCAGGGGCACCCTCCACCAGGCCCCCACTCATGTCCCCCTGTACCCCCACCCCCCAGCAGTGCAGGGGCACCCCCCACCAGGCCCCCACTCATGTCTACCACCACCCCCACCCCCCAGCAGTGCAGGGGCACCCTCCACCAGGCCCCCACTCATGTCTACCACCACCCCCACCCCCCAGCATCCAGGGGCACCCTCCACCAGACCCCCACTCATGTCCCCCTGCACCCCCACCCCCCAGCATCCAGGGGCACCCTCCACCAGGCCCCCACTCATGTCTCCCACCACCCCCACCCCCCAGCAGTGCAGGGGCAGCCTCCACCAGGCCCCCACTCATGTCCCCCTGCACCCCCACCCCCCAGCATCCAGGGGCACCCTCCACCAGGCCCCCACTCATGTCTCCCACCACCCCCACCCCCCAGCCACCAGGGGCACCCTCCACCAGGCCCCCACTCATGTCTCCCACCACCCCCACCCCCCAGCAGTGCAGGGGCACCCTCCACCAGGCCCCCACTCATGTCTACCACCACCCCCACCCCCCAGCATCCAGGGGCACCCTCCACCAGGCCCCCACTCATGGCCCCTATCACCCCCACCCCCCCCGCCACCAGGGGCAGCCTCCACCAGGCCCCCACCCATGTCTCCCACCACCCCCACCCCCCAGCAGTGCAGGGGCACCCTCCACCAGGCCCCCACTCATGTCCCCCTGCACCCTCACCCCCCAGCATCCAGGGGCACCCTCCACCAGGCCCCCACTCATGTCTCCCACCACCCCCACCCCCCAGCCACCATGGCCAGCCCCCACCAGGCCCCCACTCATGTCCCCTATCACCCCCACCCCCCAGCATCCAGGGGCACCCTCCACCAGGCCCCCACTCATGTCCCCCTGCACCCCCACCCCCCAGCAGTGCAGGGGCACCCTCCACCAGGCCCCCACTCATGTCTACCACCACCCCCACCCCCCAGCAGTGCAGGGGCACCCTCCACCAGGCCCCCACTCATGTCTCCCACCACCCCCACCCCCCAGCAGTGCAGGGGCACCCTCCACCAGGCCCCCACTCATGTCTACCACCACCCCCCAGCATCCAGGGGCACCCTCCACCAGGCCCCCACTCATGGCCCCTATCACCCCACCCCCCCGCCACCAGGGGCAGCCTCCACCAGGCCCCCACCCATGTCTCCCACCACCCCCACCCCCCAGCAGTGCAGGGGCACCCTCCACCAGGCCCCCACTCATGTCTCCCACCACCCCCACCCCCCAGCAGTGCAGGGGCACCCTCCACCAGGCCCCCACTCATGTCTACCGCCACCCCCACCCCCCCAGCATCCAGGGGCACCCTCCACCAGGCCCCCACTCATGGCCCCTATCACCCCCACCCCCCCGCCACCAGGGGCAGCCTCCACCAGGCCCCCACCCATGTCTCCAACCACCCCCACCCCCCAGCAGTGCAGGGGCACCCTCCACCAGGCCCCCACTCATGTCCCCCTGTACCCCCACCCCCCAGCAGTGCAGGGGCACCCCCCACCAGGCCCCCACTCATGTCTACCACCACCCCCACCCCCCAGCAGTGCTGGGGCACCCTCCACCAGGCCCCCACTCATGTCTCCCACCACCCCCACCCCCCAGCAGTGCAGGGGCACCCTCCACCAGGCCCCCACTCATGTCTACCACCACCCCCACCCCCCAGCATCCAGGGGCACCCTCCACCAGGCCCCCACTCATGGCCCCTATCACCCCCACCCCGCCCCGCCACCAGGGGCAGCCTCCACCAGGCCCCCACCCATGTCTCCCACCACCCCCACCCCCCAGCAGTGCAGGGGCACCCTCCACCAGGCCCCCACTCATGTCTCCCACCCCCCCACCCCCCAGCAGTGCAGGGGCAGCCTCCACCAGGCCCCCACTCATGTCTCCCACCACCCCCACCCCCCAGCCACCAGGGGCAGCCCCCACCAGGCCCCCACTCATGTCCCCTATCACCCCCACCCCCCAGCATCCAGGGGCACCCTCCACCAGGCCCCCACTCATGTCCCCCTGCACCCCCACCCCCAGCAGTGCAGGGGCACCCTCCACCAGGCCCCCACTCATGTCTACCACCACCCACACCCCCCAGCATCCAGGGGCACCCTCCACCAGGCCCCCACTCATGTCTCCCACCACCCCCACCCCGCAGCAGTGCAGGGGCACCCTCCACCAGGCCCCCACTCATGTCTACCACCACCCCCACCCCCCAGCATCCAGGGGCACCCTCCACCAGGCCCCCACTCATAGCCCCTATCACCCCCCCCCGCCACCAGGGGCAGCTTCCACCAGGCCCCCACCCATGTCTCCCACCACCCCCACCCCCCAGCAGTGCAGGGGCACCCTCCACCAGGCCCCCACTCATGTCTCCCACCCCCCTCCTACCCCCCAGCAGTGCAGGGGCAGCCTCCACCAGGCCCCCACTCATGTCTCCCACCACCCCCACCCCCCAGCCACCAGGGGCAGCCTCCACCAGGCCCCCACTCATGTCCCCCTGCACCCCCACCCCCCAGCATCCAGGGGCACGCTCCACCAGGCCCCCACTCATGTCTCCCACCACCCCCACCCCCCAGCAGTGCAGGGGCACCCTCCACCAGGCCCCCACTCATGTCTCCCACCCCCCCACCCCCCAGCAGTGCAGGGGCAGCCTCCACCAGGACCCGGCTCATGTCTCCCACCACCCCCACCCCCCAGCCACCAGGGGCAGCCTCCACCAGGCCCCCACTCATGTCCCCCTGCACCCCCACCCCCCAGCATCCAGGGGCACCCTCCACCAGGCCCCCACTCATGGCCCCTATCACCCCCACCCCCCGGCCACCAGGGGCAGCCTCCAACAGGCCCCCACCCATGTCTCCCACCACCCCCACCTCCCAGCAGTGCAGGGGCACCCTCCACCAGGCCCCCACTCATGTCTCCCACCCCCCCACCCCCCAGCAGTGCAGGGGCAGCCTCCACCAGGCCCCCACTCATGTCTCCCACCACCCCCGCGCACCAGCCACCATGGCCAGCCCCCACCAGGCCCCCACTCATTTCCCCTATCACCCCCACCCCCCAGCATCCAGGGGCACCCTCCACCAGGCCCCCACTCATGTCCCCCTGCACCCCCACCCCCCAGCAGTGCAGGGGCACCCCCCACCAGGCCCCCACTCATGTCTACCACCACCCCCACCCCCAGCAGTGCAGGGGCACCCTCCACCAGGCCCCCACTCATGTCTCCCACCACCCCCACCCCCCAGCAGTGAAGGGGCACCCTCCACCAGGCCCCCACTCATGTCTACCACCACCCCCACCCCCCAGCATCCAGGGGCACCCTCCACCAGGCCCCCACTCATGGCCCCTATCACCCCCCCCCGCCACCAGGGGCAGCCTCCACCAGGCCCCCACCCATGTCTCCCACCACCCCCACCCCCCAGCAGTGCAGGGGCACTCTCCACCAGGCCCCCACTCATGTCTCCCACCCCCCCACCCCCCAGCAGTGCAGGGGCAGCCTCCACCAGGCCCCCACTCATGTCTCCCACCACCCCCACCCCCCAGCCACCAGGGGCAGCCTCCACCAGGCCCCCACTCATGTCCCCCTGCACCCCCACCCCCCAGCATCCAGGGGCACCCTCCACCAGGCCCCCACTCATGTCTCCCACCACCCCCACCCCCCAGCAGTGCAGGGGCAGCCTCCACCAGGCCCCCACTCATGTCCCCCTGCACCCCCACCCCCCAGAATCCAGGGGCACCCTCCACCAGGCCCCCACTCATGTCTCCGCCCACCCCCACCCCCCAGCCACCAGGGGCACCCTCCACCAGGCCCCCACTCATGTCTACCACCAGCCCCACCCCCCAGCAGTGCAGGGGCACCGTCCACCAGGCCCCCACTCATGTCTCCCACCACCCCCACCCCCCAGCAGTGCAGGGGCACCCTCCACCAGGCCCCCATCCATGTCTACCACCACCCCCACCCCCCAGCATCCAGGGGCACCCTCCACCAGGCCCCCACTCATGGCCCCTATCACCCCCACCCCCCCGCCACCAGGGGCAGCCTCCACCAGGCCCCCACCCATGTCTCCCACCACCCCCACCCCCCAGCAGTGCAGGGGCACCCTCCACCAGGCCCCCACTCATGTCTCCCACCCCCCCACCCCCCAGCAGTGCAGGGGCAGCCTCCACCAGGCCCCCACTCATGTCTCCCACCACCCCCACCCCCCAGCCACCAGGGGCACCCTCCACCAGGCCCCCACTCATGTCTCCCACCACCCCCACCCCCCAGCAGTGCAGGGGCACCCTCCACCAGGCCCCCACTCATGTCTCCCACCACCCCCACCCCCCAGCAGTGCAGGGGCACCCTCCACCAGGCCCCCACTCATGTCCCCCTGCACCCCCACCCCCCAGCAGTGCAGGGGCACCCTCCACCATGCCCCCACTCATGTCTCCCACCACCCCCACCCCCCAGCATCCAGGGGCACCCTCTACCAGGCCCCCACTCACGGCCCCTATCACCCCCCCCCGCCACCAGGGGCAGCCTCCACCAGGCCCCCACCCATGTCTCCCACCACCCCCACCCCCCAGCAGTGCAGGGGCACTCTCCACCAGGCCCCCACTCATGTCTCCCACCCCCCCCCCACCCCCCAGCAGTGCAGGGGCAGCCTCCACCAGGCCCCCACTCATGTCTCCCACCACCCCCACCCCCCAGCCACCAGGGGCAGCATCCACCAGGCCCCCACTCATGTCCCCCTGCACCCCCACCCCCCAGCATCCAGGGGCACCCTCCACCAGGCCCCCACTCATGTCTCCCACCACCCCCACCCCCCAGCAGTGCAGGGGCAGCCTCCACCAGGCCCCCACTCATGTCCCCCTGCACCCCCACCCCCCAGAATCCAGGGGCACCCTCCAGCAGGCCCCCACTCATGTCTCCCACCACCCCCACCCCCCAGCCACCAGGGGCACCCTCCACCAGGCCCCCACTCATGTCTCCCACCACCCACACCCCCCAGCAGTGCAGGGGCACCGTCCACCAGGCCCCCACTCATGTCTCCCACCACCCCCACCCCCCAGCAGTGCAGGGGCACCCTCCACCAGGCCCCCACTCATGTCTACCACCACCCCCACCCCCCAGCATCCAGGGGCACCCTCCACCAGGCCCCCACTCATGGCCCCTATCACCCCCACCCCCCCGCCACCAGGGGCAGCCTCCACCAGGCCCCCACTCATGTCCCCCTGCACCCCCACCCCCCAGAATCCAGGGGCACCCTCCACCAGGCCCCCACTCATGTCTCCCACCACCCCCACCCCCCAGCCACCAGGGGCACCCTCCACCAGGCCCCCACTCATGTCTCCCACCACCCCCACCCCCCAGCAGTGCAGGGGCACCCTCCACCAGGCCCCCACTCATGTCTACCACCACCCCCACCCCCCAGCATCCAGGGGCACTCTCCACCAGGCCCCCACTCATGTCTCCCACCCCCCCACCCCCCAGCAGTGCAGGGGCAGCCTCCACCAGGCCCCCACTCATGTCTCCCACCACCCCCACCCCCCAGCCACCAGGGGCAGCCTCCACCAGGCCCCCACTCATGTCCTCCTGCACCCCCACCCCCCAGCATCCAGGGGCACCCTCCACCAGGCCCCCACTCATGTCTCCCACCACCCCCACCCCCCAGCAGTGCAGGGGCAGCCTCCACCAGGCCCCCACTCATGTCCCCCTGCACCCCCACCCCCCAGAATCCAGGGGCACCCTCCACCAGGCCCCCACTCATGTCTCCCACCACCCCCACCCCCCAGCCACCAGGGGCACCATCCACCAGGCCCCCACTCATGTCTCCCACCACCCACACCCCCCAGCAGTGCAGGGGCACCGTCCACCAGGCCCCCACTCATGTCTCCCACCACCCCCACCCCCCAGCAGTGCAGGGGCACCCTCCACCAGGCCCCCACTCATGTCTACCACCACCCCCACCCCCCAGCATCCAGGGGCACCCTCCACCAGGCCCCCACTCATGGCCCCTATCACCCCCACCCCCCCGCCACCAGGGGCACCCTCCACCAGGCCCCCACTCATGTCTCCCACCACCCCCACCCCCCAGCAGTGCAGGGGCACCCTCCACCAGGCCCCCACTCATGTCTCCCACCACCCCCACCCCCCAGCAGTGCAGGGGCACCCTCCACCAGGCCCCCACTCATGTCCCCCTGCACCCCCACCCCCCAGCAGTGCAGGGGCACCCTCCACCATGCCCCCACTCATGTCTCCCACCACCCCCACCCCTCAGCATCCAGGGGCACCCTCCACCAGGCCCCCACTCATGTCCCCCTGCACCCCCACCCCCCAGCATCCAGGGGCACCCTCCACCAGGCCCCCACTCATGTCCCCCTGCACCCCCACCCCCCAGCATCCAGGGGCACCCTCCACCAGGCCCCCACTCATGTCCCCCTGCACCCCCACCCCCCAACATCCAGGGGCACCCTCCACCATGCCCCCACTCATGTCTACCACCACCCCCACCCCCCAGCCACCATGGGCAGCCCCCACCAGGCCCCCACTCATGTCTCCCACCCACCCCCACCCCCCAGACACCATGGGCAGCCCCCACCAGGTCCTCACAATCCCCAATCATGTGCGTTATGGTCAGCCTCCACAGCCAAAAAGCCCTACCAAGTAACCCATTCACCCACATGGAAATGGAAATTACATGTTACACCCCCAATGTTCATAAAGCCAATGAACCCATGTCCGTCACACACAATGGTTGCAATTGAATGGGAAAACACCCAACATGACATGCATGAAACCATGATACCACACAGTGAAGTATGAAAACAAAATTGTATTAAAATAAATAAGAATGCAAAAGAAATGAAACAAACTACAATGGGAATGAAAAAAAAGATAAGCTGCATGTCCGTTTAAAAAAATTAAAACACCAAATCCTAATCCAAAAAAATGTTGTCCAAAGTCAAATGAAAAATAAAATCAATCCAATGAAGAACTATGTACAAAACATCCAAGGGTCCATGAGCCCAACTGAACAAAGGAAACCTACAAAAAACCCTAACTAAAATGCAACTATATACAAAAAGTGGAGCAGTGTCCGTCGACTCCAAATCATAAGAACAAACAAAGGAAACCTAAAACTAAAGAACTATATACAAAGGCGGCGGGCAAGTCCAGCGGCTCACTCCGTGGTGTTCCGGGCCAGGGCATCATCGAACTCCTGTTCGATGTCCCAGAGGCGGTCCTGTTCCATGGCCCCGAGGGTCCGCAGGGACGACGCCGTGTCCTCCTCCAACCCCCTGCGAATTGCCTCGAGGCACTCGGCCCGCCTCAGGGCCCTCCGCATGGAGTTCTCCGCCCTGACCATTGTGAGCCGCGCCTCTTCCGCCCGCCGCCGCTCCGCACCTATGGCGTGGCCCAACCGCTGCCACACGGAAGACACTCTCTGTCCTGGGTCCTCCTGCCCTCCGGCCAATGCCTGCCCCTCCGATGTCGAAGGTCCCGAGCCTTCATGGCTCCCACCATGTTGCTGCTGCTGCTCTGCCTCTGCCCGTGCACTGCCTCCTGCTGCCTGCACATCCTCCGCCGGCTGGGGTGCAGTCGTAGATGTGGCCACCCCTGCTGGACGTCCGACTCCCGACTGTGGCAGGGATGCCTCATCTACCAGCCTGGCCGCACCGTCAGAGGCAGCATCACAGGGCACTCAGGTGACTGATGGGTGGGAAGATGGCACAGAGGACGACTGGCGCGTAGGGGGTCCAGTTGAGGAGGGGGTCGGAGCAAGCCCCATCAGACGGAGGAATCCGGCCTGGGTGACCTGTCCCAGCAGGCTGACGTGGTCAACGAGCCATTCGAGATGACGTGCAGTCTCACCATGAAAAGACTGCAGGTCACCTCGCATGGCCCGTTGACGCAACGCCACACCAGCCAGGACAGGCTCAACCCGGACCTGGATAGCCACGTCCGCAGGCAGAGGAAGGCCAGTTGACGTCAGCTCATCCCCTGCCTGAAAACGGGTCTGGACGTAGGCATCCCTGCTGGTGCAAGATGATGCAGGGACAGGATCGGGGACAGGATTGCACACAGGCACCTCCGCGGCGGCCTGTGCTGCCTCCTGTCCCTGGTCCTGCACTGCACCACTAGCACCAGTGGGATCCCCACCTCCAGACCCCGTCTCTGGTGCTTGCACGGCCTCCTCCTCCACCAAACCCCCCACCAACCTGGATGACTCCGTGCCATCTTCCCCTGTTGGGCCCTGTGGGGTCCCAGCTGCCCCTTCTGCTGCCGAGGAGTCCAACTCCAACCTCCGCCTCTTGGACCTCCCCCTGGCAGCTGCGGCCTGGGACGCGGCACCGGACTCCTCACTCCCCGACGAGATGACAACACAGGAGGGGAGCCGGGCCTTGCGTCTCCGGCTGGCGGTAGGATCCCCGCCGCTGTGCTCCACAGCACCTTCTCCGCCCTCTTCATCAGTTGACGCTGCAGACAGGGAGAAACAAAACACAGGCATCAGGGCACTGTACAATGGACACATACACACATGACAGTTGCACATGAGTGGCATTGGAAAACCTCAGACATGTCATCCCAATCCCCAACACACATGTCATTACAACTCGCACACATGAGCCATACCACAGCCATATCGTAACTGCCACCACCATCCCTACACATACAACAGCATGAGCAGCCAAAGGTGAGCCAGACATCACATGCAACACAGGAAGTGCACCACACATGTACACACACCACCACACTTGCATGCATGTGTACACCTCTGCCAAGTGTCGCAGTGTTCAGACGGGCATCCATGTCACATCTGCCAATCAGGCTTCCACATACCGCTGTCACATGCATCCATGTTGCATCACTGTTGCACCCTTGTCAAATACACACACATGCACATGTACACAGTGCTGATGCATGCAGCCGAAAACAACATACATGCGTGACATCACGGACATGTCTACTTACATACACATCCATCCAAACATGTGTGCCCACACAACTGCATTTGCCATGCAAGCCTACACACACAAGCACCATCCATGTCTCACACATTACAGCCCTCGCATGTGTCAGCCCCACGGCCCTGTACACCCCCACCCATACTCGACCCCATACAAACAGATGTGCAACCTGCACACTACCGAATAATCACCACACGCACTGCTCACAATCAGGATGCATGTACACTCACCGCTCGACTCCAGACGGGTCTGCTTCTCTAGGACCTGGACGTGGAGCGCTGGGGATATGCGTTCCAGGACCCTCATCTGTTCTTCCGACAAGTGGCCCCGGCGCCTCTTGGCATCCGCTGCCTTCAAGAGGCGCCGGGCCTTGTTCAGGGTCCTGGACCTGAAGTCCTCCCAGCGCTTCCTGACATGTTGTAAGTCGCGGACTGCCACCCCCTCCGCGTTGATGGCAGTCACGATGTCAGTCCAGATCCGAGTCCGTCCTTCCTTGTCGGCGCGGGAACTTCCGAAGAGGGCATCATACTGCCCCAGGACTTGCTCCACCAGGACACCAACTTCGGTGGCACTGAAGCTGGTGCCCCTCTGCCTCTCTGGCCGGGGGTTGTCAGTGGTCACAGATGGTGTTTGCCCCGACATGACAACCCCAGAGGCAGGAGTGGGTGGGCAACTGGGTCCTGGGGCTGGGCTGTGGAGCGATGGAATCCCAGTCGGGAGTCTTCGGTTCCAGCAGGGGTGGACACAGCAACAGCACCCCTGGCTGATGTGCAGGCAGCAAATGGCAGTGCACGTGGGCAGCAGGCAGTCAGGCAGCAGCAGATGGCAGGTGGGAGCGTGCTCGGGGCTCTGGGGGGCAGTAGTTCGGCCTTCTGGGCAGGAGCGTGGTCTTCCGTGTGCTTACGCGTGGCCAGCTTGATACGGAGTGATTTGGCTCGTGAAAAATCCAACACGTCTGCGTGTAATTCGAGGAAAGGCCCTTGGCAGCGTATGCGCGTCTATGAAGTCACGTGCACGTTGAATTGGGCACACGTTTGAAAATGTTGCGTGTGAAAAAAAAGAAAGACACGTCCGAGTGTTAAAGCGTGTAATTGGTGAGAATGGGCCTAGCGCGTACACGCGGCAGTGACAAAGCGTGTAATTGGTGGAAATGGCCCTACACGCAGAAGTGACAAAGCGTGTAATTGGTGGAAATGGCCCTACACGCAGAAGTGATAAAGCGTGTAATTGGTGGAAATGGCTCTAGCGCGTACACGCCGCGTAAGTGACGCTGGACGTGTGGGCCTGTATAAAAGGTACGTGTAGAACACCATTTCCTTGTACGTGCTTTTCGTGGAGAGCGAGTGGGTGAATTCTGTACTTCTTGTCGTTTCACACGCGATTTACTTCACGGCATTTCAAGTTCGTATTCCCTGTTACCTCTGACAGTTTTTTCTCTTTTTTCTCTTTTACTGGTTTACCTGGGCCTGTTCCCTCAAACAGTGTTCCCTTCTACTGTTGTCCTGTCTCCTCAGACAGCGTACAAATCTTCTTTTGGCGGGGGTGTTGCCAACCAAACGCGCTCCTTTTTCACGCTCTTTTACCTGGCAGACGGTGAGACACGCACGTATCTAACATCTGTGCTTGCCCCGTGTGTAGCCTACCCCTTCAGAGGTCATTCTAGGCTGCGTGTGACACGCATACGTTCATTCTTGTGTTACTGGGTGCCACAGCGTAGTGCAGGTTTTTCTTTCTGCACACATGGTCTAGGAGGGGTTGCGTGCACGTCATCTCCCTTTTTTGGGGCTCCTGTGCGTAGCGTGACCCGTCATCTTTCCCCAGGGGTTACATTCAGCCTTGCAAGAGCACTAGGGTACAATTACCATCTGGTACCCAACCCCTTTGACCCCCAATTGCCCAGGACAATAGTTTACAGCCACTCCCATACGCACATTAACATCAGTGCCATGGCTGGGAGGCGAGGATTCCATAAGGGTGTGCAAAGGTGGAAGAGCCACAAGTGGTGGCCGTGGTGGATCCGGTAGGGGACGTGGTCGTTACTTGCAGGGTGAGCCTGTCCCCCCATGTGTGGAGGACCAGGCAAGGGCACCCATAATCCCCCCCCTCCCGTTGAGGCTGATGTGGCTGACACCATCCATGCTCAGCCCTTGTTGGACCAGCCCATTGTGGCACCAGACCTGGCTGACTCCATGGCTGACTTTCAGGTCAGCAGGCCTATGACACGTGCGCTGGTGCACGTTGATGTCATCATGCCACGTGCATCTGGGGCAGCAAGGTCATCTGCTGCCCCAAGTAGGCAGGGCGGAGAGGCTGCAGGGGCAGCTGCGGCTCCATCCACCCCAGCCCTCACACACCCAGCCAGGACAGTGTCGGTCCTAGTCCATCCTGCTGACATTCCCCCTGACACCATTACACTTGAGCCAATGCCTGCACCAACTCCCATGCTGAGTGTGCAATCCCACACTCCTGATACAGAGCCCACCAGGGCTCCTGCCCCTAGTGTCCAGAGCGGCGCAGGACACTCAGGATCACCACCACCTTCCAAGCGGAAGAGGAAGAGTGCTCGTCCGGCACGGCTACACAGTCCGGCCCGTCGAGGAAGCCCAGCTTCACGGATGACGAACTGAATGCACTTGTCGAGTATGTGTCCGCACATGACAACGAGATGGTCATTGTTGCAGGATCCAAGACCACACCTGCACAACGCCAGGCACACTGGCAGACCGTTGCGGACATCGTAAGTGCCCTTGGAATCGTGAGGCGCACAGCCAATGATTGCTATAAGCGCTGGAATGACTTAAAGCGCAGGGCAAAGAGTAAGCTGGCCTCAAGTCATGCCGCAACTCTAGTGACTGGAGGTGGGTCTCCAGTAGTAGACATGGAACTCACTCCACATGAGTCAGTCGCTGGGACCTACGTCACGGAGGAACAGATCCAAGGCGTGGGAGATTTGCCTGATTACGAGGCATTGTTCGGTGAGTGCACATGCATGTGTGTGTCATCCATGTGCATGGTGTGTGTGAGGGCTTCTGTTTGTGTGCCAGGTGAGAGTGTGTGCGCCTGAGTCGTATGGGTCAGCCATGTGCTTCATGCAATACATCCTGCGCAGCTGCATTTGGCCATAGCAGTATCCCTTCTGCCAACAGTAGACATCTAGCCGAACTGCACGCCAGTTGCCCTTGAAGTGTCACCTTGCCACAACATTGTTGCTTATTTTTCACTGTTCATTCAATCAGATTGTTTGCATTCCACCACTTTTACTAGGCATTTCGCAGTCCTCTAGTCACATGTCTGACATGGCTATGGTAAAGTGGAGTGACTTTGTTACCTGGATATCATTTGTTCACACATGTCCCTGTGCAATTGGACCATTTCGGACTGGCAGCTCCAGGTGAAAAATCTGACCTGTTTGAATTAGAAAAGCTATTACATGCGGGAACTGGACTGAATGAATAGGTGCTGCCCTCCTCTCCATCTTCACTCAATAGCAATGGTACATGCCATCTGTGTGATGGCATGTGTGTTTCACCTGGCAATCACAGGCCAATGTGTGATGCCACTGCCAGGCAGCATGCAGAAAATGTGTTCATCTTCCATCTTGGTGTCATCAGTGTGTGCCATTTGCCTGCCCTTCATATGCAGTGAGGGTGAATAGTCATGTGGGACATGTGTCAATCAAGTACTGGTTCTCTTGCTTCTCAGCCCTCATTGTGTGCCATGGTGCTAATGCCTGTTTCCATTTCTTTGTTATTATGTCTTTGCAGGGGAAGACGCACCTGATACTGCTGGGGTTGTGGAGATGGTGCAGACCCAGGAGGGGTCCGAGGGCCGACCAACCACCAGTGAGGGACGTGGTGTGGTGGTGGGTGAGAACCCACAACTGCTGCAGGTCGTGCTCTCAAGGGGTGTCTCTGGCTGCACCTCCCCCGAGCTGTACTCAGGTGTTGATTCGGATGAGACCTACGTGCCGTCGCAGGTGAGTGTTCCAGGGAGGGATTCTGTTCTGTCCCACCCACCTGCACCAGGGTCAGAACCCTCAATGGGGATGTCAGTGTTGTCAGCTACGCCTTTGGTGGTTACGGATGCAGGGTCACACTCCGCGACATCTGATCCTGTTCCTGGGCCAGCAGATCAGAGGGGGAATGCAGTCCTGCAGCCTCAGGCAGTGCCGGCACAGCAAGGCGCAGTTCGCCTTGCCCCAGACAGGTGTGGTGCCCGCCGACGTGGTGGCCGTACGCCACCTGGCAATACCGCATGGGAGCAATCCATTTACGGTATGGCAACCCAACAGGCAGCATCATCCGAGATGATGGCTCAGGCCATTGATAGGGTGGCCACTTCCATTGTCCCCCTGAAAGGCTGATGGAGCGACTACAGCAGGCAACCGACTCCATCTGCCAGTCACACAGGGAGGACATGTTGGCGTCCAACAGGGACAGGCGGGCGGCACTGGCGACTCTGCAGGAGGCCATCTCCATAGAGTCCCAGGGCCACAGGGAAGCCCTGAGTCAGGAGCTCCTTCACCTCAGGACGACTCTTGTTGAGCTTGAGGCTTCAACACACCAAAGGACAGAACAGCAGCTGGAGCGTCTCACCCGTACGCTCTCAGCTGAGATGCAGGCAACGAGGGCGGAGGTCCGGGCATCCCGTGAGTTGTTGCATGGGGACCTCCGCACACTCATCCTCCAGAACCAGACCTACCACACCCGCATGCTTGCAGCCATGGAGGAGCAGACTAGGGCCTTGCGTGGGCTGCCTCCCATAGTGCAACCACCTCCGGATGCAGCTGCACAGGGTGATAATAGCGACAGCAGTGATACTCCCACAGTAGGGTAGCCGTGTGGGCCATGAGCCCATGGAGGTGTTTTTTTTCCAAGGATCCACACAGGTGGGTTCTGGTGTGCACCCTGTCCTCGGACCTCCTGGGTGGCCTCCCCAACCCCCCCGGGCCCATCAATGGCCATTTTTGATTTTTTTTTATTTTCATTTTTATTTTTATTTTTATTTTTAATTATTTTTTTCCCAATTTTTTTGGGACAATTTGTTGCCTTCCGTGGTTCTTGTGGGCATACGCTGCATTGTGGCTGGGCACATGCAGGCTTGTCATGGATTTGGTTCAGATGCTTGGGTTTGAGTCACACACACCCCTCCTGCTTCCCGTTTCCATGGGCTTGCAAAGGGTGTGCCCAAGTGACATTGACGTACATGGTGACATTGGACTCCCACTACATGTGTGGGTAGTCTAGTCAATACTGTGTATACATTCCTAGTGCATATTGCTGTTGTGTTGTACACTGCATGTTGCATTGATGTGTAACTCATCATCTGTGTCTACCTCCCAATTTGCAGGTCCCTTCCTCATGTCTACACAAGGCCCTCTAGTTTGGAGATGGGGTCCATGTTGGCAGCAGTGCACCTACAACTCTACATGGCGCCAACACTGCACAGTTGGTAGTGGTGGGAGTGCAGGCATTTCCAGGTGGTGAGACTACTAATTTATAACATTTGTGATGTCATGTTAATGGTAGTACCTGCTCAAGTTTGTTGTTGGTCCTGCATTACTGTGAGCATTTCAGGTGTTGCAAGTTTCAATTAGGGACACTGTACATTGTGACACTAGTGTGATGTTGTGGGGACAACTTTGTTTACCTGCAAATAGCATGACATGGCACGGTGTGTCGTGTGGCGGTGCTGGGGATGGGTTGGCTGACATGGCACTGTCCTCTTGTTGCATTTTGCAAGTGGGTATTCATTTTAGCTGCTTGAATGTGTTACTTCACAAAACTGCATTGGTGGTGTCTGTGTGGGTAGGGATGCACACATTGTAACACTTCCAGGTGAACAATCTCAGGCTGATATGGTTTTCACGGTTGATTCTCCAGACATTCAGGATCAGTGTCAGGTTGAGTCATCATTGATTGTCAGATGGAATGTGCCAGGGCAGTGTGCACTCCACAGGGGTGTGATTTCTATGTGAAGTAATTAGCCACTAGCTGTGTACGGGCTGCCTCTCCCTGTGCCCTTTCCCCTCCCATGCGCAGCGGCTGTGCATGTGGTTGGGGATGTGGGGCCACCACCATGTCCACGGCCAGTCCCCGGCGTGTTGCAACGTTGTGCAGGACACATGCTGCCACTATGATCCTGCACACTACTGGGGGAGCGTACAACAGCTGCCCGCCAGAACGGTCAAGGGAGCGAAAGCGTGACTTTAGCACTCCGAATGTGCGCTCCACTATGCCCCGGGTTGTAATGTGGGCTGTGTTATATCTTACCTGGGGTGGCGTGGTGGGGTTCCGAATTGGCGTCATCATGTGGGGGCTGAGAGGGTAGGCACTGTCCCCTGTGGAGGTGGTGATTGGTATCATTGGTGGGGTTGTGACCTTGCTCAGTATCTGACATGCATGCATGTGCAGTGGCATTCATACTCACCAAGCAGCCATGTATCGCCATGCCGCCCAGCTTCTAAGTCCCGGCTTAGGGTGGACATTCGGTAAATGAAGCTGTCGTGGGTTGACCCGGGATAGTTGGCATATACTGAGGTGATGATTCCCTTGGCATTACATACTACCTGCACGTTGATGGAATGCCAGTGCTTGCGGTTCCTATAGATGTGCTCTGATGCCCTGGGGGGACGTAGAGCCACATGGGTGCAGTCGATGGCACCTAGCACTTTGGGGAATCGTGCCACACCGTAAAAATCCAGGGCGGCAGCATGCCTTTCTGCAGGTGTTCTGGGCAGGTATATGTGCCTGCGGACTGATGGGCGTGCAGTGATGATGTTCAAGACCTGGTGTAGGCAGCGTGACTGGGTGGCCTGTGATACCCCACCCACTATGGCACTTGTCCGCTGAAATGATCCAGTGGCTAAGAAGTGCAGTACATTGAGGACCTTCTCCAGGGGGCTGAGTGCTTGGGAGCACAGGGTGGGTGATGTGAGGTCATCCTCCCACTCACTCACCAGGTCCAGTATTATGTGTGGTGGAAACCTGTACCTCCCATAAAACTGGTCATCAGGCATCCCAAAAAGGCTGGTTCTGGGTGTGAATATTCTGGCCCTGACTATCCTCCTCCTCCTCCTTTGGTAGCCCACGCCCACTGCTGCTAGGAACGGTATGTTCATCCTGGGTCTGAGCTTGTTATTTTGTTAGCGCGCAAATTTATGCGTTGCGCGTGTTGTAGGCGAGCGTGTGACCCGCGCACCCCTGAAATCCAGTACCCAGTCCAATGGCGTGTGGAAATTTACGCGCACCCCGGGATACATGTGCGCTGACGTACTTGCGTGTGTAAGTGCCCGCGCACCCCTGATATACACGTACATAGGCCAATCGCGTGTACGCGCACTTTTGTCCAATTACACGCAATGACACTCTGACGTGCTGTCCAATTACACGCGATGACACTCTGACGTGCAGTCTTTCCACGTGTGCTCTGTCATCACATGCTGTGTGGGAAACACCCGTGCGGGTCACGTCACAGACGCGCTTACGCGGTGAGGGCCTTTGGTCCAATAGAATCGCGTATGCGTGCTGACGCGCTTACGCGCTAAGGGCCTTTCCTCAAATTTCATGCTGACGTGCAGGATTTTCACGTGCCAAATCACTCCGTATCAAGCTGGCCACGCGAAAACACACGGAAGACCACGCTCCTGCCCAGAAGGCCGAATTACTGCCCCCCAGTGCCCCGAGCAGCCTCCCACGTGCTATCTGCTGCTGCCTGCCTGCCTGCCTGCCTGCTGCCACCGTGCCCTGCCATTTGATGCCTGCACATCAGCCATCTGCAGGGGTCCAGTTGCTGTGTCCACCCCTGCTGGAACTGAAGACTCCCGACTGGGATAACATCGCTCCACAGCCCAGCCCCAGGACCCAGTTGCCCACCCACACCTGCCTCTGGGGTTGCCATGTCGGGCACTTCCACATCTAGCACCAGTGGCAACCCCAGGCCAGAGGGGCAGAGGGGCACCAGCTTCACTGCCACCGAAGTTGGTGTCCTGGTGGAGCATGTCCTGGGGCAGTATGATGCCCTCTTTGGATCGTCCCGCGCCAGCAAGGAAGGACGGGAGAGGATCTGGGCCGACTGTGTGGTTGCCATTAACGCGGAGGGGGTGGCAACCCGCGACGTCCAGAAGATCAAGAAGCGCTGGGAGGACTTGAGGTCCAGGACCCTTGTGAAGGCCCGGCGCCTCGTGGAGGGGGGCCGGGGCCGCATGAGTTCCATCCAGATGAGGGTCCTGGAACGCGTACGCCCAGCGCTCCACGCCCAGATCCTTGAGAGGGAGACCCGTCTGGAGTTGAGCGGTAAGTGTCCAAGCATTGCTGTGTGAGACAGGGCATGTTGCGGTGTGCTGGTTCTCTGATACTTGCCTGTATGTGTGACATAGGCCATGTATGCATGTATGTGTGCAGGGACATCATGGTAATGCATGTGCGACCAGTGATGTGTGAACCACATGGTTGTTGCATGTGTTTAAATGCCACATGGGGAGCCCTATGCAGATTGTAGACATGAGAGCATGCCAGTCTCTGTTCCTGGACATGGGTGGGGGTGAGGGATGGGTGCTGATGGCAGGTACATATATGGTAGCCATGTCTGTGTGCCTGACCTGCGTGTCTGTGACTTGTGCATGCCATGGATGCATGACACATGTGTGTGACAATGCACAGATTCACTGATGCAGCCTAGTTACCCTTGTATCCGCTGTGTTTGGGGTGTATGGGGCCAGATGGATGTGACTGAGGTGAAGTGTGTGCATGTGATGGGCATGACCCATGATGCATGTGAGTTCCATATCATTGTATGTTTCAAGAGTCCATTGGACATGTATGGAAATGTCCATGGCATGCACCATGACTGTCACTGTGTGTGTTTTGCCTGGACTGACCCATGTGTTGTGGAGGGACATGATGGAAGTGTACTTTGACAGTGGTACTCATCTGCTATTGCTTCCTGTCTAGGGGACCATTGTACAGTACCCCGATGCTTGTGTTCTTTGTCTCCCTCTACGCAGCGGCTAGTGAAGAAGAGGGCGGAGACGGCGCTGTGGAGCAAGGCGGCGGGGATGCCCCCACGGCTGCAGCGGAAGGGGTGGGTGAGCCCCCACAGGGGCCTGCTATGGTGGAAGACGGTGAGGAGCCATCCTGGTTGGTGGTTTTCACAGAGGAGGAAGAGGCCGCCACAGGGGCACACATGGGGCCTGGTGGGGGCATCCCTGCTGGTGCAAGTGGTGCAGTCCAGGGCCAGGGGCAGGAGGCAGCACAGGTCACCGTGGAGGGGCCTGTGCATGTCGCTGTCCCTGACCCTGTGAGTGCACCACCATGCACCAGCAGGGTTGCCCCGTCCCAGGCCCGTCCGGTGGTAGAGGGGATGTCCATGTCACCTGACTCCCCTCCACCTGCGGACGAGGGGACCCGTGTTCGTATGGAGAAGGTCCTGATTGGGGTTGCGATGCGCGCTGGTGCAATTCGTGATGACGTGCGTGCTTCCCGGGAGGAGCACGCACATCATCACGAAGAGCACCGTGCCGACGTGGCCCAATTGGGATCTTCCATGTTCGGGGGTTTCCTGCATGTGTCGGCCAATCTGGCGGCCCTCTCCTCCTCTGTGGAGGCTATACGCCAGTCGTTCTCCTTGCCGTCTTCTGGCCCAGATGCCACCAGGGCCCCCTGTGGACCTGCCCTGACCTATGCAGCCAGCTCGGTGGGGATCCCATCCCTGCCACAGTCGGGAGTCGGAGGTCAAGCAGGGGTGGACACCACAGCAACTGTACCCCAGCAGATGGAGGATGTGCCGGCATCATCAGGCAGGGCACGTGCACGACGGCGTCGGTGGATTCCATCAGCCTGGATGCCGTCGTGCTGGCAGAGGCAGTTGCGTCGGAGGCAGCAGCAGAGTCAACGTGGGAGGCATCATGGCTCGGGGCCATCAACATCGGAGGCGCAGGCATCGGCCGGAGGGCAGGAGGACCCAGGACAGGAAGTGTCTTCCGTGTGGCTGCGTTTGGGCCAGCAGATAGGTGCAGAGCGGCGGCGGGCGGAAGAGGAGCGGCTCACGATGGTCAGGGCGGAGAACTCCATTCGGAGGGCCCTGAGGCGGGCCGAGTGCCTCGAGGCAATCCGCAGGGGGTTGGAGGAGCAGATGGCGCCGTCCCTGCGGACCCTCGGGGCCATGGAACAGGACCGCCTCCGGGACATAGACGAGGAGTTTGATGATGCCCTGGCCCGGAACACTACGGAGTGAGCCGCTGGACTTGCCCGCCGCCTTTGTATATAGTTCTTTAGTTTTAGGTTTCATTTGTTTATTCTTATGATTTGGAGTCGACGGACACTGCTCCACTTTTTGTATATAGTTGCATTTTAGTTAGGGTTTTTTGTAGGTTTCCTTTGTTCAGTTGGGCTCATGGACCCTTGGATGTTTTGTACATAGTTCTTCATTGGATTGATTTTATTTTTCATTTGACTTTGGACAATATTTTTTTGGATTAGGATTTGGTGATTTTATTTTTTTAGCCGGACATGCAGCTTATCTTTTTTTAATTCCCATTGTAGTTTGTTTCATTTCTTTTGCATTCTTATTTTTTTTTAATACAATTTTGTTTTCATACTTCACTGTGTGGTATCATCTCATTGGTTTCATGCATGTCATGTTGGGTGTTTTCCCATTCAATTGCAACCATTGTGTGTGACGGACATGGGTTCATTAGCTTTATGAACATTGGGGGTGTAACATGTAATTTCCATTTCCATGTGGGTGAATGGGTTACTTGGTAGGGCTTTTTGGCTGTGGAGGCTGACCATAACGCACATGATTGTGGATTGTGAGGACCTGGTGGGGGCTGGCTATGGTGGCTGGGGGGTGGGGGTGGTGGTAGACATGAGTGGGGGGCCTGGTGGAGGGTGCCCCTGGTGGCTGGGGGGTGGGGGTGGTGGTAGACATGAGTGGGGGCCTGGTGGAGGCTGCCCCTGCAATGCTGGGGGGTGGGGGTGGTGGTAGACATGAGTGGGGGCCTGGTGGAGGGTGCCCCTGGTGGCTGGGGGGTGGGGGTGGTGGTAGACATGAGTGGGGGTCTGGTGGAGGCTGCCCCTGCACTTCTGGGGGGTGGGGGTGGTGGGAGACATGAGTGGGGGCGTGGTGGAGGGTGCCCCTGCACTGCTGGGGGGTGGGGGTGGTGGGAGACATGAGTGAGGGCCTGGTGGGGGCTGGCCATGGTGGCTGAGGGGTGGGGGTGGGTGGTAGACATGAGTGGGGGCATGGTGAGGCTGCCCCTGCACTGCTGGGGGGTGGGGGTGGTGGTAGACATGAGTGGGGGCCTGGTGGAGGGTGCCCCTGGTGGCTGGGGGGTGGGGGTGGTGGGAGACATGAGTGGGGGCCTGGTGGAGGCTGCCCCTGGTGGTGGGGGGGTGGGGGTGATAGGGGCCATGAGTGGGGGCCTGGTGGAGGGTGCCCCTGGATGCTGGGGGGTGGGGGTGGTGGTAGACATGAGTGGGGGCCTGGTGGAGGGTGCCCCTGCACTTCTGGGGGGTGGGGGGGTGGTAGCCATGAGTGGGGGCCTGGTGGAGGGTGCCCCTGGTGGCTGTGGGGTGGGGGTGGTGGTAGACATGAGTGGGGGCCTGGTGGAGGGTGCCCCTGGTGGCTGGGGGGTGGGGTTGGTGGTAGACATGAGTGGGGGCCTGGTGGAGGCTGCCCCTGCACTGCTGGGGGGTGGGGGTGGTGGTAGACATGAGTGGGGGCCTGGTGGAGGGTGCCCCTGGTGGCTGGGGGGTGGGGGTGGTGGTAGACATGAGTGGGGGCCTGGTGGAGGCTGCCCCTGCACTGCTGGGGGGTGGGGGTGGTGGGAGACATGAGTGGGGGCGTGGTGGAGGGTGCCCCTGCACTGCTGGGGGGTGGGGGTGGTGGGAGACATGAGTGGGGGCCTGGTGGGGGCTGGCCATGGTGGCTGGGGGGTGGGGGTGGGTGGTAGACATGAGTGGGGGCCTGGTGGAGGCTGCCCCTGCACTGCTGGGGGGTGGGGGTGGTGGTAGACATGAATGGGGGCCTGGTGGAGGGTGCCCCTGGTGGCTGGGGGGTGGTGGGAGACATGAGTGGGGGCCTGGTGGAGGCTGCCCCTGGTGGTGGGGGGGTGGGGGTGATAGGGGCCATGAGTGGGGGCCTGGTGGAGGGTGCCCCTGGATGCTGGGGGGTGGGGGTGGTGGTAGACATGAGTGGGGGCCTGGTGGAGGGTGCCACTGCACTGCTGGGGGGTGGGGGTGGTGGTAGACATGAGTGGGGGCCTGGTGGAGGGTGCCCCTGGTGGCTGGGGGGTGGGGGTGGTGGGAGACATGAGTGGGGGCCTGGTGGAGGGTGCCCCTGGTGGCTGGGGGGTGGGGGTGGTGGTAGACATGAGTGGGGGCCTGGTGGAGGCTGCCCCTGCACTGCTGGGGGGTGGGGGTGGTGGTAGACATGAGTGGGGGCCTGGTGGAGGGTGCCTCTGATGGCTGGGGGGTGGGGGTGGTGGGAGACATGAGTGGGGGCCTGGTGGAGGCTGCCCCTGGTGGCGGGGGGGGGTAGTGGTAGACATGAGTGGGGGCCTGGTGGAGGCTGCCCCTGGATGCTGGAGGGTGGGGGTGGTGGTAGACATGAGTGGGGGCCTGGTGGAGGGTGCCCCTGGTGGCTGGGGGGTGGGGGTGGTGGGAGACATGAGTGGGGGCCTGGTGGAGGATGCCCCTGGTGGCTGGGGGGTGGGGGTGGTGGTAGACATGAGTGGGGGCCTGGTGGAGGCTGCCCCTGCACTGCTGGGGGTGGGGGTGGTGGGAGACATGAGTGGGGGCCTGGTGGAGGGTGCCCCTGGTGGCTGGGGGGTGGGGGTGGTGGTAGACATGAGTGGGGGCCTGGTGGAGGGTGCCCCTGGATGCTGGGGGGTGGGGGTGCAGGGGGACATGAGTGGGGGCCTGGTGGAGGCTGCCCCTGGATGCTAGGGGGTGGGGGTACAGGGGGACATGAGTGGGGGCCTGGTGGAGGGTGCCCCTGGTGGCTGGGGGGTGGGGGTGGTGGGAGACATGAGTGGGGGCCTGGTGGAGGCTGCCCCTGGTGGTGGGGGGGTGGGGGTGATAGGGGCCATGAGTGGGGGCCTGGTGGAGGGTGCCCCTGGATGCTGGGGGGTGGGGGTGGTGGGCGACATGAGTGGGGGCGTGGTGGAGGGTGCCCCTGCACTGCTGGGGGGTGGGGGTTGTGGGAGACATGAGTGGGGGCCTGGTGGGGGCTGGCCATGGTGGCTGGGGGGTGGGGGTGGGTGGTAGACATGAGTGGGGGCCTGGTGGAGGCTGCCCCTGCACTGCTGGGGGGTGGGGGTGGTGGTAGACATGAGTGGGGGCCTGGTGGAGGGTGCCCCTGGTGGCTGGGGGGTGGGGGTGGTGGGAGACATGAGTGGGGGCCTGGTGGAGGCTGCCCCTGGTGGCGGGGGGGTGGGGGCGATAGGGGCCATGAGTGGGGGCCTGGTGGAGGGTACCCCTGGATGCTGGGGGGTGGGGGTGGTGGTAGACATGAGTGGGGGCCTGGTGGAGGGTGCCCCTGCACTGCTGGGGGGTGGGGGTGGTGGTAGACATGAGTGGGGGCCTGGTGGAGGGTGCCCCTGGTGGCTGGGGGGTGGGGGTGGTGGGAGACATGAGTGGGGGCCTGGTGGAGGCTGCCGCTGCACTGCTGGGGGGTGGGGGTGGTGGTAGACATGAGTGGGGGCCTGGTGGAGGGTGCCCCTGGTGGCTGGGGGGTGGGGGTGGTGGTAGACATGAGTGGGGGCCTGGTGGAGGCTGCCCCTGCACTGCTGGGGGGTGGGGGTGGTGGTAGACATGAGTGGGGGCCTGGTGGAGGGTGCCCCTGGTGGCTGGGGGGTGGGGGTGGTGGGAGACATGAGTGGGGGCCTGGTGGAGGCTGCCTCTGGTGGCGGGGGGGTGGGGGTGATAGGGGCCATGAGTGGGGGCCTGGTGGAGGGTGCCCCTGGATGCTGGGGGGTGGGGGTGGTGGTAGACATGAGTGGGGGCCTGGTGGAGGGTGCCCCTGGTGGCTGGGGGGTGGGGGTGGTGGGAGACATGAGTGGAGGCCTGGTGGAGGGTGCCCCTGGTGGCTGGGGGGTGGGGGTGGTGGTAGACATGAGTGGGGGCCTGGTGGAGGCTGTCCCTGCACTGCTGGGGGGTGGGGGTGGTGGGAGACATGAGTGGGGGCCTGGTGGAGGGTGCCCCTGGATGCTGGGGGGTGGGGGTGCAGGGGGACATGAGTGGGGGCATGGTGGAGGGTGCCCCACACTGCTGAGGGGGTGGGGGTGGTGGGAGACATGAGTGGGGGCCTGGTGGGGAATGCCCATGGTGGCTGGGGGGTGGGGGTGGTGGGAGACATGAGTGGGGGCCTGGTGGAGGCTGCCCCTGCACTGCTGGGGGGTGGGGGTGGTGGGAGACATGCATTGTTGATCAGTAGTGCAAGGTGACATGTGGGTTGGCTGCGGGGCATGCCCATGGTGGATGGGCTGCCTGCGGGACATGAGCAGGGGTGCAGGGTAGTCCCCCGTGGTGTGGGCTGCCTGCAGGGGCCGTGGAGGTTGTCGAGCGTACACCTGGGAGGACCCACATGGCCAATTCACGTGTAGTACTCCCCAGAACCCCTGAAATACACATACCTTGCTGAAATCGCGTGTGGAACTTCCCGCGCACCCCTGAAATACACGTACCCTGCTGAAATCGCGTGTGGAACTTCCCGCGCACCCCTGAAATACACGTACCCTGCTGAAATCGCGTGTGGAACTTCCCGCGCACCCCTGGAATACACATACCCTGCTGAAATCGCGTGTGGAACTTCCCGCGCACCCCTGAAATACACGTACCCTGCTGAAATCGCGTGTGGAACTTCCCGCGCACCCCTGGAATACACATACCCTGCTGAAATCGCGTGTGGAACTTCCCGCGCACCCATGTAATACACGTACCCTGCTCGCACTGGGCCAATCGCGTGTGGAACTTCCGCGCACCCCTGAAATACACGTACCCTGCTGAAATCGCGTGTGGAACTTCCCGCGCACCCCTGCAATACACGTACCCTGCTGGAATCGCGTGTGGAACTTCCCGCGCACCCCTGAAATACACGTACCCTGCTGAAATCGCGTGTGGAACTTCCCGCGCACCCCTGAAATACACGTACCCTGCTGAAATCGCGTTTGGAACTTCCCGCGCACCCATGGAATACACGTACCCTGCTTGCACTGGGCCAATCGCGTGTGGAACTTCCCGCGCACCCCTGAAATACACGTACCCTGCCGAAATCGCGTGTGAGACTTCCCACGCACCCCGGTATACACGCACACATATTTTTTGCCAGCGGGTGTCCGTGTTTGTGGGTATCCCTTTGCACATCATTTGTCCTGGAGGGCCACAGTATGGGACATTCCTCATGGCTGTATATAGGTGCTATTTGTTGGCGCACCTTTTGGCGCACATTTCTTCCAGGCGCAGAGACGCTACCACCTGCTTTCTTGTGGCGGTCGTGTTTGTGCCTGTGCGTTGGTTTGAGCGTGCGCTTTTTTGCCCTATTCTATTCCATGAATACGTGTTGTAGGCGAGCGTGTGGGCGTTCCGCGCACTTGTACCCTGTACTTCCCCCGTGACGCCCACATTTTGGCAAGTTGTTCCCCATTCCGAGTGTTACGCCCCGTGTTCCGCCTACTTTAGTTGCGTGCGCCGCGCTATGTGCGATTTTCGCTGTGGCCTGTGCGATTTTCGCTGTGACCTGGCGCACGCAGTTAGATGGCCTGTGCGCCAACGTGCGCCGCGCACTTTTTTATTGCACATCCGATGGTTTTCTCGCGCACGGCCTTCCATGAATCGATGTGCGCTGCTTTTCGTGCGATTTTCGCACTTGCACTGCGATTTTCGCTATTCCACTGCGATTCGCACGTTTTTGCCCACTTGCGCCGCGCTAATTATTCCATGAATCGGCTTCTAAGTATGTTCATTCAAAGATAATTCATGGTATTCTGTAATCTAATCATGGCAAAAATGACTAACTAGTCACTTGTCACCCCGTGCAAGACCAGTCCTGTGATATTCTGCACTTTTGGCTGTTTTTGTACAGCACACAATTTCCGTATTTGCTCAGACAACGCTTTAGCCTGGGCCTCTAAGCATCGGAAGCTGTCCATGTCCCTAAACTCATCCATCTGTGCTCTAGGCTGGTAATGGTTGAATTGACCCTGATTAGGCCTATTCTGGTACCTTTTAGCTGATTGATTTCTGTTTGTGCTTCCCCTGAATTCCCATGACACACGAAAGAGGTGGGGAGTGTGGGGTGAACATCCTTTGAGATTGGTCAACCTGTGGTGGGGACTGACTATATTGGCGAGGTGTATAGGTCACATTCTGTCTTTCATTTAGGTGGGGTTGTTCCCTGTGTTTCAATGAACCTATCTACATACCTTGGCCTCGCTTGATTTCAATATAACATAGTGTCAGGGTCAAACCTAATCTGGGCTCCTAATGCCTGAAATGTCCTGTTATACATCTGATTCTGGATGTTATTTTTCCCAGGCATATCATAGTGAAACCCCCCCTAGGGAGAATTACAAATATACCAAGGACTAATGTATGTATTTCTGTCACTGGGATCTATGGATTGGAACACCAGGGTTTGAGGTGGTGCCCTTTGGGAGGTACCGCCCCTCTGATTGTGCGGTGCGTCCTTTTTTATCCGAGTCTGAGCTGTCTCTAATGGCATCTTTCCATATTTCAACTCTAGAATTGCAGGTATAGATTCTCTCACTTTTGGTTTAGGTTTTCTACTCTTAGCTCTCTCTTCCCTCTCATGGGAGATTATTTTATAGCGTTTGGAGGCTTGTTCAATGATCCATGCTAAGGTTTTCTCTCGGTCAAATTTGCGCACAAGCTCAGATACGATATCTTGCTGGAGTCGATAGAAATAAGCAGTCTTAAATTCTATTGAGTGGGGGTCAGAGGCCACATCAAAACGTGAGAATGTCCTGTTTTGGTTTTTGTAGGAATTGGCGAGGGGATTCATTTGGCTGGGCTGGCAAATTGTAAGCAGTCTTTTTGGCCTGTTGATGGAATAAGACAAATTCTGTTGCTAGTTTAGGCCACGAATAACACTGGCAGATGCAGAATCGAGCATAAAATAAAACATCTGCCATATTGTGCCATAGTAATTTGAAGCGTCTGAAAAATCTTGGTCATGATTTCGAGATGATCATTGATCCAGCTATTTGGTCCCTTTTTAAATGTTTTTTATCAAAGCTTTGATAGCTTTCATTATGTTGAATTCATTATGTGGTCTATAGTGGGATGTGTCATTTCTTCCCCTCCTGTTCTCTTGTGGGAGAGCATGTGAGTGAGCAGTCGTGGTTGATTCAGCCTCGAACACTGGACCATAGCCAGGCCCTTTCAAGTGGACAGATGCTGGCTAGAGCTGAGATTAAATTCAGCTTTAGTGAATGTAGTGCACCATCACTCTTCTTGGGATTCAAAATCTGAGATTTGCCGCTTCATTTCTCTGCACTGAGCATGAAGCTGCCGAGTTTCATGATAAAGGGCAGAATTCTCACCCCTCACTTTAATGATTAGCCCTTGCAGTTCATTAATTTGTGTCTGGTAATGTTCAACTGTTTTGGTTTTTCCATTATTTTTGTCCAACAGCTTAAATATTTCATTTTCCGTTGCCCACAAATCCTTAGCCTTTTCATTACCATCCTTCCTAAGTGTCTGAACGTCTGAAATTGCCACGTCTCTATCTATTCAGATACAGCCTAACATGGTTTTCAAATGTATTAATTCCTCCTCACTCCTTTCAAACTGTTTTTTTTCTGAATAAACTGTGCACTGAGATTCTTACATTTAGTTTGAAGCTGCATGTCTAGCTCACTGTGTTTCAAATCTGCTTCCATCTGTATCAACCGTTCATGTTCTGCATCCAAACTACACTGTAACTTAGCAATGACATCAGCATCTTTTCCCTGCAGCCTAAAAATCTTATGCAAGGAAAACCAGCACTTGGCACACAACTGAATAATACAGTCAGCCTCGGGATTTGGTTCTTTTGCCTGAAATAGTCGAAGGAGACATGTTTGTAAGATGCCCCCCCCTTTTCAATGAATTATTTGGTGTTTTAATTGTCCACTTTAGTGTTAATCCTATCTCTCCAAGTTAACACATTTTGTCCGATGACCACATAGCAAAAGCAAAAAATGTAGCCTCGAGATGACTAGACAAATCAGAAAAGCCAGCCTCTAGTTCCGACATGTCGGGACCCAATGCCAACAAAACAATAAAGAGAAATTTGTCATGCACACTGCAAAACCACTGCCACTTCCCTCGCAAAGCACTACAGGTCAGGGAAAGAGCACACAATATGACTGTGCTATACTATGCAAAGCCACACCCAGTAATTGCTTTACAGCTTTCCGGCAACATAAATAAGTTGGGGTATTTTGTGAGTTCCAGAGACACAGGTTACCTGTTGTTATTCTTATATTGGGATCAAGAGCGGCAAGTCAAAAACCAGATCTGGTGCGGACTAGGGAACAGTTTCCTCCACCTTATTGGTATTGCATTGGTGTTATTTCATTGGTGTAGAGGCTCAAGATACACTTACGAGGTCACCTGAAACTGCAATATGGAGAATCAGTTCCTTATGATTGACCCATCTCACAGTATTTTGGAATACCTCACTTTTTACTGCTGGCGGTAAGAGAAACTACCTCCTTAGCTTTGTACCTATCTATGCATTATCGCATGGGATTACGGCACACAATAAATAGACCAAACTGATCTACTTATTTCACACACTTTATAAGTAATTGAAATTCATGAGTAACACAACAGCATATGCAATGTAATGAGTTCAAGATGACATTTTCTTTTGTAATGCAGAAATGAAAGCACAATCGCTAGCTCACATTTCTGTTTTCTGTAATAACAGATTCCACACTTCAGGAGTGAAAACTTCAAAAACTATAACATCCACTTTAACAAACTTACCTAAGTTAAAAGAATAGGCCGCACAATAGCATGTTTCCTCTTTATCAAAGACATATGTACACAGACAAGAATTCTCTCTATCTCTTGCATATGCTGTCACTATTCACTAGTTGCAAGGTGTAACTCTAGACTGCGCACTGATCTACATTGGCAACAGAGTCTTCAAAGAAGATATGAGTTACGTAGCACTTTCAGGTCTCCATACACTTGATGGTCTATACCTAGTTAAATTTGATGCAAACAAAGTCAACGCTGACATTCCTTGCATCCTAGAATACAACAGGCTACATGCACCTTAACCCCCATCTAAATATGTAACCTGTACGTCATAAAATAAAACCTTTAAAAAGAAAACTAATAAAAACAGAACCTATACCAGATCTCCCTGCAATACCACTAAGAAAACAAAGAACGAGTGCTGCTCCATCAAATAATACAAGCACAAAACTCTCATCCAAAGACAACTGGAAGTCCATCAAAAGACAAAGATACAAATGTGTCTTGTCGAAAAACAACTGCAGTCCCATCAAAGGATAAAGAGGCACAACTCTTTGGTCCATTTAAAATAAGCAACACAACTGGAGTACATTTCTAGGCAAATATAGCAATCAATCTTCTCTTCCAATTGCCACCAATTGTTCATAACTTTTACTTAAACAACTCAGACCAGTTGTGTTTACAAAGGCGTGTCCTTCATACAAATGCCACAGATAATCTTGACAGTACCTACGGTGTCTCGGGTATAAGGCAAGAGTTTGACTACGGTGCAGAAATGGTGCAGTTCACCAAAAACACACAGGAACATCTACAAGAATTCTTAATGTACTTACTACAAGTACAAGAAACCAATAACTTTCATATAAATGAAATCTTCCAGATTTCATACACGTGGAAACATACAAGCACTCTCTGCAACCATTTTTCACGAGAGCACATCCCTAATGAATGATTTGTGTATGTATCCATTCCAAATTCTGAATTCATTCCATTTCACACAGCTTCTGCAGAATGCAAATCGGAGCATATTATGCTCTTTTTGCAATTCAGGCAATCGCTCCAGCATACAAATAAACTCACATGGCCAATATGTCATGCTAATGCTTCTAAGGTACAATACAGATGGTACCAAAAATAACTAATCTCACTAGCCTTACACACAGCAAAGTATTTGTTGGCAGGCAAACCTTCACAACAGTAGGCATAATCTACGACACTGGTGCCACAACCAATTCAGGCCACTATACTGCACATGATCTACTCACAAGTCTGTACCTTTGTATCTAATACTTCTATTCTCCCCCAGTTTCAGTTGGCATTCCATTCTCCACACTCCACTGAAACATCTCTTCTTTCATTTCTGAATTCTTTACTTACGGAACGCTACTTCAAACATTCTTCTCTTCTCATTTTCTTAGACCTATCTGCCTCATTTGACACGGTTGATCACTCTCTTCTATTGGCTTCTCTCTAGTCATTTGGATTTACTGGCTCTGATCTTTCCTGGTTTAGTTCCTACTTTTCCCATAGGGCATTTTCTGTTTCTTGGGCTGGCACAACTTCTGACTCTCTCCATATTGCTCATGGTGTCCCACAAGGATCTGTTCTTGATCCCTTCCTTTTTTCCCTCTATAATTCACCCCTGGCTGATGGCATTTCTACCTTTGGTCCATCACATCACTTCTATGCTGATGATACTCAGCATTTTCTGTCCTTTTCTTTTCTTCTGATGTCCACAATCAACTGTCTTCTTGTCTGTTAGCTATTAAATCTTGGATATCAACTCATTTTCTTGCACTTAATGCTGCTAAAACAGAAATATTCTTTTCCCTGCTAACACTCTTCCTTCTACTTCACCTCCTCCTTTTATTTCACTTCCTCCCTCCCAGCTTCCTATATCATCTATGGCTAGTAACCTTGGACTTTACCTCAACACTGCTCTATCATTCAAATACCACATCTCTATATCTCCGCGCGCCTGTCACTTTCACTTATATAATATTCGAAAAGTCTGTTCTTTCCTGACTTTTGATGCCACTTAACTTCTGATATCTTCTCTAATTGTCTGCCTGCTTTTTTATTGTTCTACTCCACATTTTGGGCTTCCACTTACTTGACTTGTGCCTCTAAAATCTGTTTTGAATGCTTCTATCCGTTTACACTTTCTTCTCTCTTCATGTGACTCTATTTCATCTGCCCTCCTTACTCTTGGTTGGCTCTATTTTTAAGCTCAATTAAAATTCAACTTTTTGTGTCTTGTCTTTAAATCTCTTTATGATCTTGCACCCTCTTTCCTCTTTGGCCTCATTGCATGTGCCCCATCCTTCTCTCAGTTCTAGCTCTCAATTCCTTCTTGTAGTTCCATGACCTCCATGCGCTCAGTCATGCTTTCGCACATTCTCTTTACTGGCCCCTCTACACGGGAAAGCTCTCCCTCTTCCTCTATGCTCTATTACTGTTCACTCTGCATTTCATAAATCGCTGAATCTCCAAATGACAGACTGTTTTTGCTAACTCCATTATTGTACTGTTTTGCTGATGTTATGTACAGCGCATTGGCGTAAGGTGCTATATAAATCCCAACTAAATACAAATACAAAAATAAATACAAATAAGTGGTTGGGTTGAGTGTAACAAAACTTCTGGTACTCCAAAATATAACTTACCAGAACATTTAACAAACGCCTACCTACTATTCTTGCAAACCAAATTAATCACTAATTATACTACAATACACAGAATACACCAGTGCGTATTGAACGGTTTATAGTCATAATCTCGAATACAAAAATGTCGAAAGTCATAATGTCGAAAAAATAAAGTCGAAAACAAAAATGTTGAATTTCTTTTTTTTTTGTTGATTTTTATTCGAAATGGGGGGGTTCCCCCCCAACCCCCCTTTTTTAATTTTTTTTTTATGTTTTACCCCTTTTTTTTACCACCGGAACCCCAAAAAAACATGTAAATTAAAAAAAAAACAATTCGACATTTTTGTTTTCGACATTATTGTTTCGACATTATTGTAATTCGACATTTTGTTTTCGAGATAATGACTGGACACCGTATTGAACTACTTTAAACATGCCTTCATTATAATACACTTCAAATATTCCATCACATTGATACTTATACAATACATCCATAGTACTACAATAGTACTTGCAAAATGCAATAGAGTTAGAATACGCCAAAGTGTATCTAACAACATTAAAAATACCCTGCATTACAACACACTTCAAACATGCCATCACAGTTATACTTACAAATACATCCATAGTACAACAATAGTACTTTTATAATATTGTAGAATTGGAATACGCCAAGGGGTATCTAACTACTTTAATCATACCCTTCATTACAATACACTTCAAACATTCTATCGCATTTACACATACAGAATATATCCATAGTACCACACATGTATTCTGCAAAAAGTATATACATTAAAACCATGTAAATTCTGCAAATTGTATAAAAATACAGTAGGGTTTTTTAATCCAACATGGATTTTTTCTTTCCAATGACCCAATGATTACTTCATCTTAATGCAACAAACGTGCACCATGCACACATATTGTACCACACATAGTACATACAATGTACTACTCATGAGGGTCAAAAAGGGTTCTATTTGTAAATATTGCTGCAAAAATGTCGCCATACAAGAATGGCGCTGTTTCTTGTGGTGATACTACCCCATGGAACCTGCGGGGGACACCCTACAACTCCCATTTTTTTTAAGGGAGCGGAGGACACCCCTGAAACCTCAGCTCCATTAAACCCTAATATTGACCCCATCAATAATGTTGCCTATGCCGTTTTCCCACGACTATATATATGACGATATTATTGGTGGGGATATTATTACGTGATACCCAAAAAAGTAAATATATATGTACAACTGTATGTAATGAAAGGTTTTAAAGTATGTTGTTTAACAAATTAGACTTTAATTTTCACAGAAAAACAACCACAGACCAGCCTTCTTACCATATTCAACTAACTATCCACACCCAGTATCAATTACTCTCTGCATATTACAATAGCCATAATTACTAAGGACCAATTATTATATGTTTCACCTGATCTACAATTCTACATTCCAGCCTTCTTACAATATTCAAGAAAGCATCCATTCCCACTATTAAGATACTATTGTAGCCAAAATCACTAAAGACAAAATATAGTAACCATACGCAGTGTCCGCAATTGTGGTAGTATTATAAATAGCATATACACTTCAATTATATCATTCCACCATATGACAAATACTGTACACTCCCCCTAGAGTAGCTATAATTACCATACACATATTACTATGGCCAGTGTCCAGAGTCTTGGATTTCTTACAAAATAGATATCTAGGGTTTTAATCAAAAACCTCTGGCCCTCGTCATATGACTAAATTTTTTTTTAAATCTGGTCTATCATAGGATTGGTTTATTCCTGTCAGCGTACTAAAATGACCAAGCCATCTAATGGAATAAATAGTTGAGTTTTAGAGTCTGAAGTGCTTTGGCAATATCTGGGTTGTTTTTCAAGAGGCACTGGACTACCCCGATCCTTTTAGCCCTAGCGCATAATAAAGTGTACAAATGTTGGAAGGGGGATACGATTCTAATGGGCCTTGATGGTCCAGGGAGATCACTGTGTCATTACTAAGCTGTCTGCAGTCCAGGAAAGCAAGCCTACTGGAGCTACCTTGCCAGAGCTGTGAGCTACCTGTGAGCGCTAAAGGACAAGAGCTGCAGAGACCCCCTCCATCACCGAGTCATTTTCCTGACTTGAGCAATGTCATGTCCAACTCTGAAAAGCCAGGCGTCCCTATGTTATCGAGACCTTATAGTAAAATGTGTATGCTGGTTGATGAAGGAGGAAATCCCCATTCTGGTGCTATCACCTTTCACAATCAAGACTCTTTCCAAACTTGGAATTAATGATAGGGTCAAAAAGAGATGAAACCCCACATAAGGCTGTGCATCGGAGAAGGCAAGCTCAGCAAGAAGAGCATATTAAGGGTATAAAATGGTCCCGGCAGTGGAAAACAGGGGAACCTGAATGAAGATTGGCAATTGCAGCTATGGGGAATCACTCAGGGTCTGAGAGGCTGGAAGAACGTGATGGATCATATCTTTTCTGAAGCTCTGTAGACAGAGAACGCTCCAGAAAGCAAGGGCAATGCAACAGGTGCTCCAGCCCTTGCACTTAGAAATAAGTGTACCCAGCCCAGGAGCTCAAATGCAAAATGGAGGCTGGAAGGATTGCTGCCAGAAGGAAGTCAGGAAACTCATGTCGCGATAGCAAGAGGGCTGTAAGGAGGGAAATCAGAACGCCACAGACGACCAGTGGCACACTATTGGGAAGGCAGTGTGGTGTTGCCCCTTTAAGGGACGCGCAGGAGGCGGCATGACGTTGCACGCCACCGCGTGCATTATAAATAAAGGGGGCGTTCCCGGCCACGGCAGTGTGACTGGGAAGCCCGAGCAGAGCAGACACGTACGTGTGAATCTGTGGGTGCTGGGGACTTACGGGCATCGCAAATGGGGGTCCCTACAGACTCCCAACAGTGGCGACGAGGTCGGTGTAATGCCTGGTGAAAGTTGCTTAAATTTTTGTCCCGAAACAGAGACCTTTGAAGATTTTCATTTCATGCCATAGGCCATGCAGAAACCATGCGGCAGGTGGCCATCTTGAATTTCGGGCAGTGGACACTCGCAGAGCTTCAGTTCGACCTGTGAGAGGCATCCATGCCCAGTTTTTGGAAAAACTGATTGCAGGCAGGCAGATATACCTGTACATCCATGCACAGATTTTGGATTTGTTTTTATTTCTGGGCTTACTACATCGAGTGAAGGCAAGGAGAAGGGGTGAGATGACTAGGCCTGCTTAGCACTAATCCTCCCTGGCTCAATGTTTGTGACATCCGTGCTAGAAAACAGCACTGCTGCAGCTGAAGATTTCATTCTTCATCGTCCTCTTCATCATCATACCTGGCTGCTGTGTCTGTGTGTGGGGCACACTGTGGGTGTGGAGTTCTGCCACTCATCATCATCATCATCACCATTAGGCTTGGACTTTGTGTTGCCTGTGTGTGTCTGGACTGGTGGCCAGTGGTTCCCAGGAAGGGACTGAACTGTAGTGGTGGGAGTGAGTTGTGGCCCCCAAACGTCACGCTGGGGGTGCCTGTGCGCTCTAACCCATGAATGTGCCTGCTGACCAGGACGGTGGGCAGCCTGCGGACCTGCAGCAACCTTAAGCCCAGCCACAACTTCAAGCACAGCCTCAAGCCCCGCAGTTGCCTCAAGCTCCACCAGTGGCCAACCTCAGGCGCAGCCTCAAGCCCCGCAGTTGCCTCAAGCTCCACTAGTTGCACAACCAGCTGTGCAACAGCCCCTTCAAGCCATGGCACAATTGTGGGCCCCGGCGGCGCTGCAGCCTATCCCAGAGTTCGATGTCTCAGGCCCACCACCCAGTCTGGGGCCCAGATGGAAAAGGTGGGAGGACCGTCTTGATATGTACTTCAGGGCAACAATGGAAAACAGATGATGACAGCAAGCTTGCCACCATGCTGTATGCGGCTGGACCTGCGGTGCAGGAGATCTTTGAGTCACCCCAAACTGCCGACGGCACCTATGCGGCTGCAAAGACTGCGCTTCAGGCTCATTTTCTGCCCCTCGCCAACGCTGACTACGAGAGGTTTGTGATGTTGTCAGCACAGCAGAATGAAGATGAGATTTTAGACACCTTTTATGGCCGTCTCAGATGCCTATCGCTAGCATGTGCATGGGGTGATGTGGAGGACATGATCTGGACCATGCTCATTCAGGCGTGCACCACTGGTAAACTGAGACGGCAGGTATTGAGAGAACCAGGTACCACGCTTGCTCGCATCCTGGAGTTAGGACGCTGCCATGAAGTGTCCGAAGCCAGGGCGTCCAGGAAGGAGGCTGGCTCATGCCCAGTGAAGACAGAGGAGGTATGTGCCATGTGGCGGGGTGAAAAGGTGTCAAAAGACCTGGGTCTGGACTCCTTGACAGGGGTGGAAGAGCTGGTGAGTCATGCCAGAAGTGTGGATATGACTTACTCCACCCTACTGAGTGTCCTACGGCTGGAATAACTTGCGGGAGGTGTGGCCTTGCAGATCACTATTCCCGGGTGTGCAAGGCATCCCTGCCTGTGATGGTGCCCAGATACCCGGTTCAGTCTGGGTTCCTTCGTCAAAATCGCCCCCAAACATGGCCCAAGTCGACCAGGGTGAGGAGGGTGCCCCAGCGGAAAAGGAAGAGAACATCTTTTTCGTGTCGAGTGTGGGGGTCCTCAAATCGAAAAACAGACGCCAACTGTGGTGTGTGGTGGAGGTAAACAAGTCACCGGTCCCAATACTCAGACACGGGTGCCTCGGTCAATGTGTTGGCCTGTGGACATTATGATGCGATGGACACACCTCCCAGGTTGGTCAGCCCGAGGGCCCGTATCTTTGCTTTTGGAAGCTCAGAACCCATCCCGCTGGACGGTGCGTTTGTAGCAAAAGTGAACATGATGGCTCGCAAATCACCACCCGATTCTATGTCACACAGGTGAGCAAGAACACTCTCCTGAGTGGTGTTGCAACAGAAGCCCTCGGCATCGTCAGCTTTGCCTACTCAGTATATCTCAAAGACATCAATGATCTCCTGGACAAGTATGGCACTCTGTTCCATGGAATTGAACAAATGACTGGTGACCGGGTGAGGCTGCACATTGACGAATCTGTGCAGCCCATAGCCCTGAAACATCGGAGGGTGCCTTTTCATCTTCAGGAGCAGGTAGACAAAGAACTGGACAATCTTGTAAACTTAGACATCATCGAGAAGGTGGAGGGTCCGACTCTGCGGGTGTCACCAATTGTCATGGCAAGAAAACCTAAGCAACCTGACTCCGTCCGCATATGTGTTGACATGAGGCTACCCAATAAGGCCATCAAGCGGGAGAGACACCTTAACCCAACCATCAACGACATCATTGCAGAGGTGCAGGGCGCTCGGTTTTTCTCTAAACTGGACCTCCGGGCTGGATAACATCAGGTCGTCCTGCACCCGGAGTCAAGATACATAACCACGTTTACCACCCACCGCAGACTCTACCGCTATAAGAGACTCCGTTTTGGTGGGTCATCGGAAGCAGAGGTGTTTCAGAACATCATCCGAGGCGCCCTCGCTGACCTGGATGGCGTCTTAAACATTAGTGATGATATCCTAGTGTTCGCCAGAACTGAGGTGGGCCACCTGTGCAAGCTGGCAAGGACCTTTGAAAGACTACAATCGCTGGGCCTCATGCTCCACAGGGAGAAATGTGAGTTCCTGCGCCCGTCCATTGAATTCTTTGGATTCATTTTCAAGGAGGGAGGTGTGTCGCCCGATCCAAGAAAGGTTCAGGACATTAAGAAGGCCCAATCACCCGAGTCGCCGTCTGATGTGAGGAGTTTTCTTGGCATGGTAACCTACTGTGGACGTTTCATTCAGAACCTTGCCTCAAGATCAGAGCCTCTGAGGGCCCTTTACAAAGAAGGAAACAACCTGGCAGTGGGGCCCACTCGGGCAGGCGGCCTTCGATGTTATCAAGAGCGCACTCACGGCTGAAGACACCATGGCGTTCTTCGACCCCACGTTGCCGTCAGAAATCATTGTGGATGCCAGCCCTTTTGGCTTGGGGTCCATGTTGACACAAGTCAATCGGGATGGCGGTGTCTGCCCAGTGGCTTACGCCAGCAAAGCGCTGTCCGACACCGAACAGTGGTACTCACAAATCGAACGGGAGGCTCTGGCAGTGCTATGGGGTTGCAGGCATTTCAGGCTCTATGTCCTGGGCTGCCCGGTAACTGTCGTGACAGACCACAAGCCCCTGCTTCCCATACTGGCAGGGTCCTCGTCCAAACCACCAGTGAGGATAGAGCGATGGATGCTTGCCCTCCTGGTATACAGGGTCACCCTCGTATATCGGCCAGGTGTGAACAATGCAGCAGACTATTTGTCCAGACATCCCGGCGTGAATGGCGGGGTAGAACATGTGTCGAGAAAGCGGACGATCACGTTCGCATGGTGGTGGAGGCAGCTACCCCCATTGCCATGCCCCTCGAAGATCTGGAGGCAGCGGGAGAAGAGTGCTTCCAAATTATGAAACACGCCATGCAACAGGGTTGCAACAGGGTTCATGGAAGATGGTGCTAGAATCCCTGGCCAGGCGCACACAAGATGCCAAGATAGGGCTGGAGCAGCTGTGGAAGGTGAGGGAGGAGCTGTCATTCTCGGTTTCCGGCCTTCTGCTAAGAGGCGATCGGATAGTTGTGCCCCAATCAAAAGTCAAAGACATGATCGCTCTGGCCCACCATGGACACCAAGGCGCCGTGAAGACCAAGGCCCGGCTACGCCTCAAGGTGTGGTTCCCGGAGTTGGAGCGGAAGGTTGATGACTTTGTTGCTGCCTGTGTCTGGTGTCAGGCGGCGTCCCCTTTGCAGAGAGAGCCGGTGATTGAAGCAATGCCCCAGGGCACGTGGCCCTGGGAAGTGGTACACGCAGACTTTGGATCCACCATGCTGGGCACCCACTTCCTGGTATTCGTGGATGAATACTCTCAGTATCCGGAGGTAGAGTTCTTGGACTCGGTGGCATTTGAGCATGTGATGGTGGCCATCGAGAAAGTGTTTGCTGCCCATGGATTCCCCCACACCCTGTGATTCCAAAGCGAGCGCTTCTCTGAGCTGATGGAGGGGTATGGGGTCCAACAGAGGAAGATCACCCCACTCTGGCCGCGGGTGAACGGAGAGGCAGAGAGGCTGATGAGGACACTAAATAAGACCTTTAGGATAGCCCAAGGCCAGGGACAGTGCCTGCAGAGGGCTCTTTACCAGGTCTTGCGAGTGTATCGCACTACCCCCCATGCGACCACGGGAGTGGCACCAGCTGAGGCCCTGTTCAAACGGTGCCCCCTAGGGCTGCTGCCCGAGGTGTAGGAAAAGGAGCCTGGGGTGATTGATGATCAGCAGGTGGAGATGAATCACCGGCTGCGGATCGAACAGGAGAACGCCAGGAGAGGACTCCGCCCGCAGCGACTGGAGCCGGGAGATTAGGTGCTTATTAGGAATAGGCATCCACATGGAAAGCACTCTCTCCCATATGAACCTGAGCCACTCGATGTGGTGGCTGGCAAGGGGTCCATAGTGATGGCCTCGGGCGGGAGGTCGGCCGTCACCCGGAATGTGAGCTCCTTTAAGAAGCTAGGGGACCCCAGAACTGAGCCTCTCCTTGAACCGGACCGGATGGAAGTGCCTGATGATACAGGAGGCCAAAACCCCATGCCCGCGTCCCCTGCACAGCGAGCGCCATCGGATGGACTGCCCATGCCTGAGGTAGGCGGGAGGTACCCCCAGAGGTCTGGGCAAGGGAAACCTGCTTACCTCAACGATTATGTGTTGGGACATGTTTCATGATTGGCCTGTCGGCCTGTAATGTTAATTATGGGGATCCAGGGTGGTTGTGAATAAAGGGGTGTGTGGGGATTTGACTTGTAGGTTGAAATGTTGTTTAGTGGGTTGTGTAGACTAGTGAAATATTGTTGTTTGTCCTCATGGAAAAGGAGAAGTGTGGTGTTGCCCCTTTAAGGGACGCGCATGAGGCGGCATGACGTTGCACGCTGCCGCATGCATTATGAATAAAGGGGGCATTCCCGGCTGTGGCAGTGTGACCGGGAAGCCCGAGCAGAGCAGACGTGTACGTGTGAGTCTGTGGGTGCTGGTGGCTTATGGGCATCGCAAATGGGGGTCACTACAGACTCCCTACCTGGAGGTAAGATGTGTGTGGAAAATGTTATCACTTTGATGCAATATGGCCCCAGAGACACAAACCCCAGGTAGTACCAATAGACAAGCCCCTCACAGAAGGGTAGATATAGGAACCAATCACTGCCTAGAATAGAAAGGAAGTAAGAAAGTGTGGGATATAAAAACAGTTGTTACAGGTATTGAAGAAAGAGAGATGGACGTAACTCGGAAAAGAGAGCAAGGAGACACAGGTTGGACTCGGAGGTGAAGTACAAGCCAGCAGGAAGCGGATAGGAGGAAAGGCTGCAGGAGCACTGATGGAATGCTGACAAAGGGGTTAAGACTCAGAAAAGGCCTAATACTGCAAGCCCGAAATTCCCCGAGAAAGCAGGCCACACTATGAGGACTCAGTGGATGAGCCCAGACCATTCCCTGATTTCCCTCTGTGGAAAATGACTTTGCACCCCTTGCATAAAACCACACAAAAGATGGGGAGCATAAAAGGTAAGACTGTTCCTACCCGGCAATGTAAATAAAACAAGCCACCTGTTGGCTAAAAAGGCCAAAACACAGAACAAACTTATCTCAGTAATATCTCAGTAACAACAAAATACTTTGTGCCTGAATGTGGAGGAAAGCAGCTACCATTCCCAATGGCTAGCAAACACCAATTGGCTTGCAGACAACAAGGGAAGGAAAGGAAAGGAAAGGAAAGGAAAGGAAAGGAAAGGAAAGGAAAGGAAAGGAAAGGAAAGGAAAGGAAAGGAAAGGAAAGGAAAGGAAAGGAAAGGAAAGGAAAGGAAAGGAAAGGAAAAGAAAGGAATAGGGAAGGGAAGGGAAGGGAAACGATGGTCGAAGGAAGAAGACACGCAGTCAGAGAAGGACCAGGAAATACAAGAAGCCCAAAGGGGCAGGAAGTCTCAAAAGGAGTAAAAATAATTCCAAGGTACCAGGGCAGACAGAGGCAGAAGGCAATGTAGGGGCCAAGGAAATGGCAGATGGAAGAAAGAAGAAGATGGAGGGCAGGACAAAGACTGATATGTTTGGGATATTTCTTCTCTGTGAAAGATAGTGAGCTAAAGACTCTGGGTAAGTCCCTCATAACCAGGACTAATGTCTGGCAGAGGGACTCCCAGGACCCCCCTTGTCAATTTGCATAATTAAGTACTTTGGTTCTCACCCTAAGTTACTAGGGGAATCCAGACGTGGACCCCTTGCTCACTATTCTTAGAGAGGCACAGCTCCTCCATACTGATGAGGTCCAACCAGACCGAAACACATGTCTGGGGATGCTGTTGGTACTCTTGTTCAGAGGAGAATTGCCTAGCATTTCGGTGCTGGACTCCCCCAGGGCAGGACAAAGACTGATATGTTTGGGATATTTCTTCTCTGTTAAAGATAGTGAGCTAAAGACTCTGGGTAAGTCCCTCGTAACAAGGATTAATGTCTGGCAGAGGGACTCCCAGGACCCCCCTTGTCAATTTGATTCTGAATGAGTAACAGAGTTGAGAGCTCTAACAACAGAAACGGAATGAACCTCCACACGCCAGAAGCCAAGGCAGTCTGTCCATAGAGTGGTATGAGATTGGAAGCTAAATGAGAAGTGAGACACTGGCAATAGCGTGGAACAAAGGCTGAGGCAAACCCATCAAATAGGCAGAGTTTTGGGACAGGGAATGGATAAGAAAAGAGCCAGTACCAGTGGCCAGAAGCTGAGCCAGACCATGAAACTGTCTTGAATATGGCAACAGGGAATAGGAGTCAGTTCCAGGGGCCAAGAAGGTCTGTGGGGCAGGCAGAGTTCAACAACAAAGGTAAGTAGCAGGACCATGGTCGAGAAGCAGAGAGCAGGAAGTGAATAAAGCCCTTTTATGGTGGAACCTGGCACACGCAGGCTGAGGTCATACTCGAGGGAAACCTCAGGAGAAAAGTACTCTTTATCTGCGGAACACCTGAGTCTAACCACCAGTGGGATTAGCACCCTATTCCTTGCAGTGAGAAGGGCAGCACAATAGACACGCGGGTAATAGAAACCTACCACGGTCAGAGTCAGAAGGCCCGAAGGCCATTAAAGCAGCACTCAAAAACCATACACAATAATGCAACATCATAAGAAAAAAATAAGATCACTGCAAGCCCTTAATACAAAATATGTTCGCTAAACTAAACATTTGCTGCACAAAATGCCAATTAAAATGTTAGTAAGTTAAAATAAATATGATCATTACAAGTTAGGAATTAGTCTTGCATAAATAACAATGCATAGAGCAAGAAGTCCTAATGTGGGCCAGGCACCACATCCCTTACACAAAATGGAAACAGGAAGATACCGATTATATGTCTTATGAGAGGGAGAACGAGGAAGAGGAGTGAGAAATCCCCTTAGAGACAGAGTATAAAAGGAGCCCTCTAGAGAGAAGCAGTGGCGTGGCTAGGAGGGGATGGGGATCCCGTGCCCCCTCTGAAACCCTGTGCCCCCTCTTGGGCTGCCCTACCTAAGGCGAGCAGTGACCGTCTCTACGTGTTGTTATTTGTGACACTCACTAAGGCAAATGTCTGCATATCACACAGCAAATACTCTCCTTTTGTCTCAAAGCTAGCAGTGATCTTGGTATGCATTCTGGCAATCGTACGAACATGAGCACAAGCCACTTCTCAGGTGTTCCTTCCCGGCTTCTGCTCAGAGACCTCCATAGTGTGCAGAGCAGCTTGAAGCTGCTCCCATCAGAATGTAACTACAAAACTGCTAATGATGGGTCGTTAGTCACTGAAGGTTTTGTGCCTGCATTCTGGTGGGCGGGGAGGTGCAGTGGGGTGTGGGTAGTTGGTCTGCACAAAAACCTCTCTGCAGGAGTGCTTGTGACATCACACATTATCTTTCATAGGCTCCCCCTTCCCCCACTTTTGTCTTTGGCCCCCTCTGTGCCCCTCCTAAATTTGTTTCCTGGCGACGTCACTGAGGAGAAGTAGGGCACGATAGCCCCAGATTAGAAAGCGGTGTACCAGACTCTATCCTTCTGGTGTGGATTACCAACAGTGAGCAGTTCAGGAAGTGATGTGTTTTTACTTCCGTGCTGTGGAAAGATTCTGCTCTTTATTGCCGCTGTCTGTGGCATATACAATAAAGGGAAACAGCACAATAAAACTCGTCGGCTTTGACATAAACAGTGCTTAATTCATGAGAAAATCACTGCCAGCCGGGCCCAAATATTTTCTAGCATGCCTGTTACAGATCGGGGTGGGCAACTCCCTGCCCACTGTTGACACTGGCCACGTCTGATCCATACAGTGTCAACATATTTAACATTATGCTCTTATCCTATCAGTGGTAGGTGGAACATGTCAACCATCTATCCACGAGAAAAAGAGCAGACATGCTTTTCTCCTGGTACATTGATGGACAGATGCAGGCAAAATCCTTGTTAAACTGATGAACGTGCATTTCAAGCACTGCGGCAAGATTATATAGGTTGTCACTCATGAGAGGAACTCCTCTTCAGTTGTGCCCTTTTCAATGATCTTGTCCCTGTGTTGGGGCTGCTGACTGCCCTGCTGTTGCCAGCCCACCCTGATGGCTATTACAATAGAGAATTTGCAGCAATATCATGCAGGCTTGGTGGAGCAGTGTGCGGATATGGCCAGCATCAGTGCCCAGCATTGTCACTGTCCAACTCATTTGTTATTAATGAATATTAGGAGTTGCTCTGCCAACTTGGGTCATCAGGTTCATGAATGAGCTGGCCCATGCAGAGACCCTGGCCAGTGCACACTGCAGGGCTCGAAGTTAATGTTCAATGAGTAAAAGCTGAAACAGCTTCTGGGCGTTAGGCAGCACCCAATAAGCAGGAGCTCCTGCTGGGTAACCGGGAACGGGTACAGAGTGCACCACAAATCTGTCACATGAGATACATAGTTAAACCATTTGGCTATTATGCACGATCCATGATGTTTAAAATTGTCACAAATGTTTCCTAGTTCTTTATTAACATTTTCAAACACTCAATGTTCATGTCACAAATGCATGTTTGTAAGGCACCACTTGGACTGGGCAGACAAAAGTAGCTCCTGGTATTTGTTAGTTTCAAGGTCACTGGGCTCTCTTACGGAAGCGGTACGAGCTAAATTGCTCCCAGCAATTTCGAACCTGTATTGTTGTTATATTACTATGACTGACGTCCAGTTAAAATAATGAAGTTGCCAAAACACCACAACATAATCAAGCTGCAATCAGCAATAAGTGCAGGGGCTCAGAAATAAGTGCCAGGGCCGAACCCTGCCAAGCCCCCTCCCTGTGCACGCAAATTAAGCACTGGGCATAAATGATCCCGATTGTGTATGCTCGTAGAACAAGAAAAAGCATCAAGAGAAAAAAGAAGCTATTCAATGGGCCTCATAATGAGTCCGGTGGTAGCCGTGCCGGTAAATGCCGGCGGCTGCCGTCTGAGTCATGAATTTACCGGCATCCGGCAATGGGGACTTACCGAGGCATTACAGCCCTGGCGGACCGGTAAATCCCCATTGCTGGGTGCCGGTAATTATTACTCCCCAATGAGAATGGGGAGGCTGGATGTCAGACCTGGGGGGCGGTAAGGCACCCGAGAGCAGAACTCGTAGTATGCCGGTCCAGTAACAACAGTACCAGCAAGCTTACCGGTACCGTTGTTACCAGACCGGCAACCTTATAATGAGGCCCCATGAGTTGAAAGTAGCAGAAATGATTAAAGGGACAGTTCAGGAGAGGGAGCAGGGAATCTAGGCTACACGAGCCCTGAACCATATAGCAGGTGAAGTGAACGTTTATAATTGAACTAGATAATTAAACTCGAAGACTTCATTTCAGAACTATGATAAAGAGAATATAGAATAATTTGACTAGCGCCATGTTAAAAGAATTTTGCACTGGTGCAAGTGCTATTAGCAGTAGAGCAAAAAATATCTCTTGCGCAAAAAAATATATAATGTCAATGCCTTTTTGCACCAGTTACTAGGAGTAACAAGTTTTGAGCATTAATTAAATGTTTGCCCTAGTACTGATTGCAACAGAACACACCTTTTTGTAATATTGCCACAAATGTTGCACACATCACCACTTGTCAAGCGATCGCCCAGCATTAGGATGACCTGGCAGCACTCTGGAGAAAAACCTCTGGCTTTCGCTCTCTACTATTAAGCCAGAGGGGCAAGGGAGCACCGCCTATGTGGGGTGTCCCCAAGGCCAGATGATCAGGAATGTGGGGATGTGACCTGCCTTTAAGTGCTAAGTGTTTGTGGTCTGCCCTGTGGGCACTAGTCTCCCCTGCTGCATCCCCCTAAAGGGCAGTAGTGCCATGCAGTGTGCAGAAGTTGAACAGACTGTGCACAATTGCAGATATCATACCAATTGGCCCGTATGCTCTGCAGGCCCTACGGGGCAAGGCCGGTGGTCGACCCAAAGGCCTTCCGGTGGGGAACCGGGATTCAGTACAGGTGTGATATAGGGATGGGATAGCCCTGCAGCCCGCACACCAGGAATGCCGGTGACCACTAGGGATATAAACCTCGCATAGTCAAGGGGGGCACCTGGACTCCGTACGGGCAGGTAAAGGAACGTTGCGCATCATGCTATTATTGATGCGGAAATGTACATGACCCAGAGACTTTTTACTATCTTGGATGGGGCGGGCGGGCAGCTGGGCTACCCAGGTCTCTCCCTCATCACAAGTGTATTGATATGATAGGTTATTTATAACGCACGTTTCTAAGCGCAGACCCAGGAAATGGAACCTGTGTTATCTTGCTTCCGAGGCGAGCACGTTGCCCCTGAGCTATCCTCCAGAGAAATTTTGCGGTAGGAGATTTATAAATCAATAATACATGCTTAAATATGGTAAGTGGAGTCTGTTTTAGCAGAGATATACACGTTGCGAAACCTGGACATGGGTGCCCTATGGGCAGCAACATGTACTGTACCAGCTCAGGAATGACCCGCCAAAGAGAGACCCAACATTTCCCGTGATGGGTGGCAAGCAGGTGTAAACAAGTGCCCGGAGAAACGGCGTTGCCATTATAGCCAGTTTAAGATAGTAAGCTTGCACTGCTGCTTGGGCACGCGGCCCCAAACAGACGTATCTGATGCATGGATGCACGTGTGTAAAGTGACCGGAGAAACGAGATTGGAATGTTTCCCACCTTAAATCGGTGAGGGTGTTCTTCACAATCCAGCCAACAGTGCACCATGTTCCTAACACACAGCCTCCCGAGAAGCCACCCCTAACTGCACCAGCACAGCAATGCAGCATAGGCCTGCCAGCACCTACTAGCAGCACAAGCACAACATTGCTGTCTAGCCCCTGCAGCACAAGCACAGTAATGCAACCTAGCCCTGTCAGCACCTCCTAGCAGCACAAGCACAACAATGCAGCCTAACCCCGGCAGCACCTCCTAGCAGCACGAGCACAGCAATGTATCCTAGCCCTGGCAGAACCTCCTAGCAGCTCAAGCCCAGCAATGCTCCTGACTCCGGCAGCACCTCCCATCAGCAAAAGCAAAGCAATACAGCCTAGCCCCGGCAGCACCGCCTTGTAGCACAAGCCCTGCAATGCACACTACCCCGGCAGCACCTCCTATCAGAAAGCAAAGCAATGCAGCATAGCACCGGCAGCACATCCTAGCAGCACTAGCCCAGCAATGCAAGCAAGTCCCTGCAACACCTCCTAGAAGCACAAGCACAGTAATGCAGTTTAGCACTAGCAGCACCTCCTAGCAGCACAAGTGTAGCAATGCAGCCCATCCCTGGCAGCACCTCCAAGCTGCACGAGCACAGCAATGCAGCCTAGCCCCGGCAGCACCTACTGTTCGCTGTCCTCTTAACCTGCTCTAAGCAGTGCCATTCCTGAAAGTCTGCAAAGAAGCAACAGGCTAACAGTTGACTCCTACATTCCATTGTTCATATTGCATCACAACACAGTGGCCATTTTGTACACTCAGCAGGACCGACCATAGTATGGTGTAAATACATGTACAAGCATTGAGAAAGCCAATTTGGTTTGGCTGTTGTGTGGTGAAGAACATTTTCTAAGTTCATGCACACAAAAGCTCTTAGGCAAATGGGGTAGACGCCGAGGGCAAGCCAGACACAGTGTGGAAGGAGGGGGCAGAAGTGGTGGATGAATGAACATGAGTTGGAGGATTGATGAATAGGAGTGGGGAGCATATGTGAACCAATAAATAGGAGGATAGATCAATGGGTAAGGGTATGGGTGGCCTTGGAGCGATGAAGGAAAGATTCTGAAGATAGTTGAATGAAAGTGTAATAGGGAAAGATTGATTAAGATGTACGGACAGATACATGCATTAATGTTATATAGATGAATGGATTATTCAACACTCTTGCAGGGATGGATAAAGAATGGTGAGAATGTACGAATCAATGATAGCATATGGATGGGTGGATGAGGGAGTCCGATAACAACAGTGCCAAAAGACAGTGCCAAAAGACAGTGCCAAAAGACAGGATTGGCTGCATCATGTGGCCCCACTGTTTACCGTGCAGTGGCCGGAAAGTTCAAGTATGAGTGACACAAGGAACAAAGGTTTGAGAGTAACAGCGCATGCTATAACTTTATGAAAGCCTAAATGTGGCAGCATGAATTGTAAGGAAAGGCTTGGTATCATCAATGGAGACCGACACAAATGAGACACATTCAAGGGTGTTTTATTGAATTTTAAAGGGTTGGTTAAACGCCTAAATCTAAGGATGGGAGCAAGCTGCAACCTTCAAATAATGATAACGTTGTACTAGTTGAGTCTGTCAAAATAAAAGGGCTTATGCTAATAAACCTACTGCCTTACTTCTAAACACAAAATGGTGTGGCACAGTAGTGTATGCAAAACAGGAAAAGTGTTCAAGAAACAATACGTCAGGACATTTCAGCAGTTGTCCTCCCTTCCCCACGCTTTCAGCACAGGACAAGGCAGCACGCTCGAGGCTCATGCACACTCTGGCTTCCTCAGCACGAGGACGCAGTTGGTTCAGCTGGTCCCACACCACTCTGGCAAAAGTCTTTCAGAAACAAAAAGAATTCTCAAAAGAAACGTCACTTGACAGAAACAGACTTCCTCCGCTTAGAAACAAAGTTAATTGCGCTCGTCAAATGCAGACTTTCTTTGTCAGAAAACAGGATTCCTCTACCTTCAAACAGAAGTTCACTTTACTAATCAAAACACACAGTATTGCTTTCTTTCCCAGTGACTGCTGGTACTTGTAGTTCCTTTTGTTTCTTGTACAGTTCAATCTCTCAGTATAAAGAACTTCTTTGCCAAAGTCTCTTTGCCATTCAAAGTCTTTTACTTTAGATGGTCTGATGTAGAAAAGTTCCTTTCTTTTATCAAGATTCTCACTTTCTAAGTTTACAATTGGTCTTCCTCCTTCGGGCTCGGAGTTTGGTTACCCCTCGTCCGGGCTTAGACCCCTTTTGACACCAGTATCACATACTTTCAACTGTGTGCATGATTTTGCTTGCCCCATCTCAGGACCACTTTGATTTACAATTTTTTACAACTCTTTAACTTTCAATTCTGCCATTTCTCAGCTGGATACCTTATAGAGACCTTCAATTGGGCACATACGCAGTGCGAGATCACTGTCTCACAGCTTTGATCTTTTGGACTACAAGTCCCAGAATGCACATTCAACGCCAGTTACATACACTTTTGGGATTCACACAAAGTTCTTGACACAACAGGTTATCCCACCTTAGCTTCCCTCAAGTCACAGGGTCTCCATCTTTTACCCTCAGTGATGTGAGGTGTTAGCAGGTCCTCAATGGGGATTTACTTGAGGTCAGGGTCCCAGCACTTGCCCCTTAGCTACCTGGGTTTCTGGAACTCACCCAGGGAGCAAGCACTGATTTAAACACTACCAGAAAAGTGTAGCTGGAGTTTCGGTTCCCTGTGGCATAGCTCCTCTGCCACATTGAAGCCCCCTCTTCACTCACGGGCCTCTGTGTCTTGGCAGTCTGTCCCCCCTTCTGGCTTCCCAAGGTTCTCCCAGCTGCCGACCTCTCCTTCTGGTGTTCACTATTCCTTCAGCATCCCCAGTTTGCTCAGAGTGTGCCTGGATGGCAGACCTTTTATACTCTTTGAAAGAGTTGATTGGAGTCAGGTGTGAGTAGTTGTCCCTCCCTGCCGACTCTGCCTGACCTCATTATTGAGACAACATGGAGACTGTCTATAGGAATCCATTGTCCATTGATTCCTATGGGTAATCCTCATGACTCCCGTCTGCCTCTTCTTCATCTCAGTAGTTGGACTTCTAGAATGGAAGTAGGGATGGTGGGAGTTGTAGGTTTTCCTGGAGATCATGGAAAAACCATGTAGGTTTTTGTCAGGATGAAGGGGTAAATGTATTGTGATGGGTAAATGGATTTTCTATTTCCTTGGTTGTTTTCTCCTTTTTCTTACAGCAAGGTACTAGGATATGATGGTACTCTGCTGACAATATCCCGTGACAACTGAGGGGATGTCGGGTAGGAGTGTATCAGAGCAGGAGGAATACCATGTCTCACCCGAGAACGTGTCTCCCATAGTCCCAGAGGAACCCCGCCCAGGTGATCCTTCCTCGCTCATCCGGCACCAGGGTTGGGATACAAGAGTAATGGCCCTCTCCTGGCCACCTGAACAAAGGATCCCCGGGAATACCCTGGGGGAAACGCCTCAGGTTTCTTACATAATGCAGGTCTTCCCTTTTTACACAGTGCACATCATTTGTTGGGTGAGTGATGGGTGTGTTTCAGCTGCTCATGCTATTAGAATCAATGTCCTAGGATTTAGACAGTGGACACTATGTAGCTTTTGTTGCTAGGGATGGGGGTAAGAGGGAGGGGGGCAGGTGGTAAGTCTGCTCCAGGCAATATTATTCTGGTGGGAACCATTAAATGTTAGCGACCGCTAGTGAATATTGTCAGTTTCCCCTAACTTTGCATGAGTGGCCAAGCGTGGTGAGTGATAATGTGAAGGGGGAGTGACACATTCCACTTAAAAATTGTTTTTAAATAATGAGTGGAAATAGGGAATTTTACAGAACATGTATTGAGAAAGATAGGGTACAAAACCATACACTTTACAGTTGGGAGACACATGAAAAATCAGATAGAATGCAGGTCACCAGCAGTACACAGAAGCACTTTAACATTTTGATGATGTCAGAACCCACCATCAAGATGGCAGACTATCCAGCCCTCACCCTAGTAGCTAAGAGGTCCAACTGGCTTTCCTACTTCCTGTCTTGCAGCCTCACCCTTCAGATTGACCCTCTTGCCTTCCTACTGCTTCAGCTTCTCCTCGAGGTCTCCGGCACAGCGCGTATTCAGCTGGGCTCCCGGAGATTGACTTAGACACAAGCAGGCTGGCCGTCCTCGGTCAGCAATGCGAAATCCTGCTCCCCACCCTGTGTGAATCCAGCTGCCTCCTGTTTGAGACGGCTCTTCTCTGTCAGGCCTCCACCTGCTAAAGGAGATTCCTGCCTCTTCTGATCTTCCCTTCTGGAGTGCCTCTGGGGCCTCCGCGCAGGCCCCACTCCTCCACCACTTCCCAACATACAGGTGACCCTCCTTAGATGGAGCTCAACAGTGCAGGTATTGCCTGTTTGATGATTTGACTGCTTTGCGGTGCCTTGATGCCTCCTTGTCTTACGCTGCGGAGAGCCCTTCCCATAAGTAAGTGTTGTTGGCAATGCCACCAAAATAACAGAATGACTGCCCTGCTCCAACTCCCACATCCAGCACATGCAAGAATGATTAGAACTATGGGAATGGTCGATTCGCCCTCTGCCACCAACATAGTAGAAGGACGTGCTTGTGCAACTTCCTCGTTCCAGAATACGCAACAATAACAAGTGGCAACACCTGCATTAAGCAAACAGAAAGGCATCACAGAAGGTCTGCACTTCCACAACTTCCTGCTTCATGGATAAGCAAGACGAACAAAAAAACTGGACGCGATCGTTACAGCAGAAGAACAATGAGTTGCCTGTCTGTAGCATTCCGTGGACACGCCTCACATGATTTAATCTGATATGACACTGGCACTAACAGCCCCTTGCATCTTATCTGAAGCCTTATTTGTTGGTAATCTGGCTGGAATAATGTTGGCATTCAAGGATTCCTACATTAACTCTCTGCAAATTCCCTCCCCAATAGGATTCTTCCATCAGCATGTTCTCCTCAGAGGAGTAGACCACAAAGATGTGTTACACCTTCACCAGACCACTTTCATTGAGGTCACTGCTCTCGCATGGGCCTTTTCACTATCGTGTAGCATTCCAAGCCTCCCTTATGACCCTCCCGAATCACTATACCTACAACCAAGTCCATACACAAAGAGGAACCCTGCAAGTTAAGGGCAATTTAAACAAAGAAATATAGGGAAACTAAACACTTATGACTACATTGGCAAAAAAGAAGAATTGACCTCTGTACCCAACGTGTAATTCAAGAAAACATTTTTAGTGATCAAACAGACAAATGGAATTGCAATCATTACAATAAAATAAAATATACACCATTACATTGGAGATGTCCAAACAAAAAGGTCATACGGTACCATCATTTGTGTGAAACTATGCTGCCCGACATGTTTCAGTTCTTTAAATTGTTAATGGGATCTTCTTCAGGGGCAACATGCTAGCCATTATCACCATCAATGCACGAGTGGCAATTGATAGAAAGGAGAATGTAAACATTACAGGAAGTGGTAATGTTGCAATACAGCTTGTGGCATTTCAGAAATACCAACTGTGTTATCCTTGGGATTATGGTATTTTAGAAATTGGGCAGATTTTCTAAAAATACCTTTGGCACTGGAAGTAACAAGAGCTGAAAGTACACCCCCCAACAACTCTTCGGAGATTGTACTGGGGCCCTAATGGAACCTGCATGAAGTTAGTCTCTTCTCGGGAGCCAAAGTGAACAAGCAGCATATTTAATTTTGGAAAAAGGCCCATTTTATGCCTAAAACAATCACATGAGCATAACATGCAGTGCTATCAAGGTGCCCCGCATCACACAGTCTATCCATTGCTGCCTCTCTAGTTGCATCCATTGCTATTAGAAATAAATCACTACAAGTCCCAGAAAGCCAAGCAAAACGGTGACTGAATAAGCCCATCCATTTGAGCTGGACCAATTGCTGCAGTGTGCACAAGCGCAATACGGTCTTAAAGTTAGAATTTAAGGTTAGACGTTTTTGAATCTTTACAACCCATAAATGCCATTTTGTGGAAAACAGGATAGTCCTGCTTCAACCGTTTATTTATTTGTAAATAAATTCCCTTCCACACACACACACACACACAATTGTTAGCGCCTCTTTACTCAAAACACTGTCCCAGAAAGAGAAAACATCTGCACCCATTGCTGAAATGGCTCAGTCAAGAGTTAATGATGCTTTGCTTGGGGCAGCCCTAAGCCAACGGGAGACAGGCTGTGAAAGCTGTGAAGCGGCATGGCTGCCCGCTCTGCTTAATTGACAATGGGCCCGCTCCATCCCTTTTCACTGCACCTCCCACCGCTCCCTAGAGCTTCACTACACACCTGACTGCTCCCCGCCTCCATAGCAAAAGTCATTAGGGACATCTGCTCTACAGATGGATGCACGGTGAAACCAAGCCCAGAGGTAGCCCAACCCCCACACTTCTGGAAAGTCCACCTTTTCACTTGAGCAGTGGTCAGTAGCCCAGATGTGCTGGAAATAGCATACCCTGGGAACGCAGATTGCTTAGTATAACTGTGCGCTGTTTGCAAGTATGATGCTGGAAGTGTCGAGGGATGAACCGGATGCAGTGTTGTGAGTGGAGCGACAGGTGTATTCATCCAATCAGGGTTTGATATTCTCATGTAAGTAACAGCCAAAAAAACGTATTTGACAAATGTTGTACGGGAAAAAAATAGAAAACTCTAGTGCTGTGCATGTTTACATAAATGCATAAGTCAACACTAGACAGTAGTAATATTTTGGCAGAGTTGGCTTTTCAAACTTTCAGACAAAACTAACAATGGGCAGCAAGTACCTAATATATTCTATGGGTTATTCACTCATCCACAGCAGAAAACAAATGACTGGTTCTGGGACCTACCCATTGGTACGATGAATATAAGGGGTAGACGTTGTGAGGAACAGGGACTAGATAATATTGAAGAGGGGCTTGGGAGAACCCTGTCAAATAAAAACTCTGAGAGGAAAAAAACTGGCGATCCAAGAAAATAGACCCTTACCCATTATTTGAAGAGAATTTGGAAACTATGAATATTGCACCTGACACACCTGGCTGGTTGGGGTGTGCGAGGACCGGACTAGGAAACCATGAGCCACATCGTTGCAGTCGCGAAGCCACTCTCTAAGTACGGGAGAGCCTATTTCTAAGTGTCTTTTTTTGGTTGTGCTCTGTTTTAAAAGTGTGTGCACCTTTATTTCAGCAACAGCGACAGCAAATGTTGCTGCTATAACACTTAATAACATAATTGTCTGTGGGATATATACCCCTTATTTGCCCCCACTCTTCAACGAATTTTTAAAAAATAAATATTTTCTGTCAAAGAAAAAACCTAACAAACGATTGGTTTGCTGAGATGTAATTCTTCTCGCTCCCTCTCCTCGTCTGCCACGCTCTGCTGCCCTCTGCTGGCCACAGTGTGAAACTTGGCATTGTTGAAGAAAACTTCTGGAAAAGATTAAATATTAGGCAGTTGCAATGACAAAAGACAGCTCCAGAAAATATCCGAAAATGTTGTGAAAGTTGAAGCCATTTTACTCACTGCAGATGTGTACACAGTTCACCAAAAGTCACTTTTATTGTATATGCTATCTTTATGCTGAATTTTCTTGAGATTGGTCATTTTTTATGGCGTATAATCGAAGCACTATGAACATGTGCAAAGTGACTTTGCACTCACTTTGCACTGGTGCAAAGCAAAGTCCCTTTGCACTACAAAAATGTACTTTGCTCCGCTCTGTGAATCAGGGCTTTTGTTGGCAGTGCAAAGTCACTTTGCCCCTCACGAAAAAATCCATGAATCTTGCCCAATGCATACTGAGGGTTAACCAGTTTGCTGCAGCAGAAAAACAATTGCTGCAGTGTGGCGAGCGCAATTATAGCGTTTGCTACTTGGATGGGGCAATCCCGTGCAATAGATGAGGCTTGCGCGATTAAAGCCAAGACTTGGGTACAAAGTGCAGTTTACGCTGTCACTAGAACATATTTTAATGCAGGACAGAAGCCGCGTATACTGTTGCTGACAGTGCTGATGATTGGGCCGGCTCTTGCCGGATCCGAGATCCGGCACCAAATGTGTAGCCGGATCTAGTGATCCGGCCAGAGTCAGCCGCCCCAAACCCATGCTCTGCGCTGGGAGAATAAAAAAGAAAGAAAGCGCCCGCAACCGCATGGACTATGGGGGCAGAGCAGCACATTGCCGCCATGAGCGCTCTTCTGGCTCCGCCCCCCTACGTGCCCACAGCAGGACACCAGGCCAAAGGCCTTCTTAAGGGTGGCTCGGACTGCACTCATCCCATGCCATCTTGGGGAGCCGCCACGTCGTCTTCATCAGCCTGCTGCTGGAGCTGCCATCGCATCATTATTATGGATTCTGGAGCCGCCGGTACTGTTTTCCTACTCGCCATCACTACTGGTAAGCACTTTTCTCTGTATCTTGTCGTCGATCCTGCCTGTGGCGCTGCCCGATGACAGGCTAACGCGGCGGCGTGACGTGTCACGCCGCCGCGGGGTGTATAAATAAAGGGGGCGTTCCCGGCCGCGGGAGAGCGACCGGGAAGCCCGAACAGGAAGGACTGGTGCCCGTGTGAGTCCTCTATGTTGGGGGGCTTACGAGATCGCGTGGGGGCTCCGACCCGCCCCCAACAGTGGCGACGAGTGGTGAGGGAGACCCGGGCCCGGCGGTGAAATCCTTTGGATAAATTTTTTTCAAACGAAGCGGAACGAAGCTTCACCTCGCTTCATGCCGGGTCGCGGGACGCACACGCGGCCGGCGGCCATTTTGTCTTGTAGGCCGTGAAACTTCACGAGGCTCCGGTTTGGAGCGTGAAGGCAACACGGGCCTAATTTTTGGAAGTATTGATAGCAGGAAGTCTACCCTGCACGCCCATGCCTGTTTTGTGCTCTTTAACCCAGTTTTGGGACTCCTACGTCGTGTGAAAGCTAGGAGAAGGACTAACATGACAGGGCCTGTCTAGGCCAATCCATCGCCTCAGCTCAATTATTGGAACTCCCGGGTCTATTTGGACTACGGCAAGGTGGATCCACAGTGTTCTCTTTGTCCCCTTCATCATCAGAGCGCTGTGGCTTCTTCTCTGTCTCCTTCATCATCAAGTTTGGCTACTCTAGGTGTCTTATTCTTTTGTGCCTCCATTGGTGCCCTGTCCGGAAGCCTCCCCCTGTTTGAACTGTTCGTGTGCCCGGAAAGGAAGGGGTGAGTTGCACTATGATGGTGGGAGTTTGAGTCGCGGCCCTCAGGACAGTAGGTGGGGGTGCCTGTGCGCTCAAGCCCATGGGTGACGCTGAGGATTCAGACAGTGGTGTTGCAGCTGCGTCACTCCCCTGCGATCGTGGCCAGGCAGCGGCTCAACAACAGGCTGTCCTACCTCCGGTGATTCAAGCCCCTGCAGGACCGCTACCTGGACAACCAGGACTTCCCATCATGGCTCAAGCACGAGCACCCGCGGCCCATGCCGCCTTGCAGCCCATCCCGGAGTTCGATGCATCGGGCCCACCCTCGAGCATGGGGCCCCGATGGAGAAGATGGATGAGTCGCCTTGACATGTATTTCAGGGCTGCTCAGGTGACGGATGACGACAGCAGAATTGCCACCATGCTGTACTCAGCAGGGCCGGCAGTCCAGGAGATATTTGAGTCGCTTACACCTATTAATAACTCTTATGATGCGGCCAAGGCGGCACTCCTTGCACATTTCCTTCCCCTTGCAAATGTGGATTATGAGAGATTCGTCATGCTCTCGGCTAAGCAGAAGGAAGAGGAGACACTGGACACTTTTTATGGTCGCTTATGCCGCCTCTCCCTCGGATGCGCATGGGGGGATGCAGACGACATGATATGCACGATGCTGATCCAGGCATGCTCCTCTGGCAAGCTCAGGAGGCAGGTCCTGAGAGAGCCGGGCATCACGCTGCCCCGCATACTGGAGCAGGGCAGGTGCCACGAGGTAGCAAAAGCCCGAGCCAACAAGATGGAAGCAGGGTCTCGGTCGGTGAGGTCGGAGGTGTGTGTCGTGTGGCGAGGTGGCCGAGGAGTGAGACGCCCGGGTGGAGGACCCCGAGACAGGGCAGGAAGAGCCGGGGAGTCGTGCCAGAAGTGCGGGTACGACCTCCCTCATATGGCAGAATGCCCAGCGGTTGGAAAAACCTGTGGGAGGTGTGGACTGGCCGATCACTTCTCGAGAGTATGTCGTGCAGCCATGCCGGTGATGGTGCCGAGAGGTCAGGCACGGACGTGGACTCTGCGCCAGAGCCAACAGCCCAGTGTAGCCCAGGTAGAACAGGGTGAAGTCGAGTCCCATGCTGAAGGAGCCGAAGAGGAAGACAAGGAGAACATCTTTTTTGTCTCCAGCGTGGGAATACTCAAAGAAAAAAGCAGGAGACAGCCGAGATGTGTGGTGGAGATCAACCACTCCCCAGTCCCAGTGCTCGTTGACACAGGCGCCTCAGTCAATGCGATGGCCAGAGGGCATTATGACTCTCTCAAACCCATCCCAGGTCTGGTCACACCGAAGGCCCGCATATTTGCTTTTGGGGATCAGGAACCGATACCGCTAGACGGTGCCTTCGTGGCAGATGTGGAGCATGATGGCTCACAAATCAAGGCTCGATTCTATGTGACCCCGGTGAGCAGCAATACCTTGCTCAGCTGTGCAGCTGCGGAGGCCTTAGGTATCGTCAGCTTTGCATACTCTGTCCACCTGGAGGACATTAATGATCTCCTTGACAAATATGCTGCACTCTTCAGTGGGATCGGAAAGATGACTGGGGAACCAGTTCGACTACACATCGATGAGTCGGTGCAGCCCATCGCATTGAAACACCGCCGAGTACCATTCCATTTAAGGGAGCAGGTCGATAAGGAGCTGGACAACTTGGTGAGCCTGGATATCATCGAGAAGGTTGAAGGCCCAACCCCCTGGGTGTCTCCGATCGTGGTGGCCAGAAAGCCCAAGCAACCCGACTCGGTACGCATCTGCGTGGACATGAGGCTCCCCAACAAGGCGATCAAAAGGGAGCGACACCTTACACCAACGATCGATGATATCATTGCTGATGTTCAAGGGGCTCGATTTTTCTCGAAACTGGACCTCCGAGCCGGGTATCACCAGGTCATCCTTCATCCAGAGTCCCGATACATAACAACGTTTACCACCCATCGGGGACTGTATCGATACAAGCGGTTGAGCTTTGGAGTATCGTCTGCCGCTGAAGTCTTCCAAAATATCATCAGGGGCGCCCTAGCAGATCTGGAGGGCGTCCTTAACATTAGCGATGATATTTTGGTATTCGCCAATACCGAAGTGGATCACATGAAGAGGCTCGATAAGACTCTGAAACGACTTCAATCGTTGGGCCTCACCCTTCACAGGGAAAAGTGTGAATTCATGCGCTCCTCTATTTTATTCTTCGGCTTCATATTCAAGGAAGGGGCGGTGTCGCCAGACCCGAAAAAGGTCCAGGACATCAAAGCGGCGAGAGCCCCCGAGTCTGTGACGGACGTGAGGAGTTTCCTGGGGATGGTAACCTACTGTGGGCGATTCATCCCGAACTTAGCCTCGAGATCTGAACCACTCCGGGCGCTGACCAAGAAAGAGTCACCATGGCATTGGGGCCCTCTCGAACAGGCCGCCTTTGAGGACATTAAGGGTGCCCTCACAACGGGGGACACCATGGCGTTTTTCGACCCCGCATTGGAATCAGAGATAGTGGTCGATGCAAGTCCTTTCGGGTTAGGAGCAGTGTTGACTCAAGTGGACAGCAGCGGGATTGTTCGACCTGTGGCATATGCTAGCAAGGCGCTCACCGAAACGGAACAGAGGTACTCCCAGATCGAGCGGGAGGCCTTGGCGGTGCTGTGGGGCTGCAGACACTTCCGGCTCTATGTTTTGGGATGTCCGGTGACGGTGGTAACTGACCACAAACCACTGCTTCCAATACTGGTGGGCTCCTCTTCAAAACCACCGGCTAGAATCGAGAGGTGGATGCTCGCCCTCCTGGAGTATTCCATCACCCTGGTGTATAGGCCAGGGGCCAACAATGCCGCAGACTATCTCTCTCGTCATCCGGGAGTGGGTGGGGGAGAGGGATATGACACCTGCGTAGAAGAAGCGGACAGTTATGTACGAATGGTGGTGGAGGCGGCAACACCAAATGTGATGTCCCTAGAGGAGTTGGAGGCTGCGGCGGCTGAGGACGAGTGTTTTCGAATCTTGAAGGACTCGATGCGTAATGGGTCTTGGAAGTCCATCCTCGGAGCTGTGTCCGGGCGCACGCAAGAAGCCAAAACAGTACTGGAGCAGTTGTGGAAGGTGAAGGAGGAGTTGTCGTTCTCGGACTCAGGGCTGCTACTCCGGGGTGACCGGATTGTTGTTCCACAGTCAAAGGTGAGCGATGTGATCAGTCTCGCCCACCATGGACATCAGGGCGCCGCCAAGACCAAGGCGCGGCTCCATTCGAAAGTCTGGTTTCTGGAGTTGGAGAAAAGGGTGGACGACTTTGTGGCGGCATGCGTATGGTGTCAGGCGGCCTCTCCTCTGCAACGAGAGCCTGCCATTGAGGCAATGCCCCGAGGCACGAGGCCATGGGAGATCGTCCACGCCGACTTTGGCTCAACATCAGTGGGCACCCACTTCCTGGTAATAGTTGATGAATACTCGAGATACCCGGAGGTCGAGTTCGTTGAATCTGTGGCCTTTGAGCATGTGGTGGTGGCGATGGAGAAAATATTTGCGGCCCCACACTCTATGCTCTGACAACGGATCGCCCTTCCAAAGTGAGCGGTTCTCCGAGTTGATGGAGAGCTGCGGAATACAACACAGGAAGATATCACCACTGTGGCCCCGAGCGAACAGGGATGCTGAGAGACTGATGCGGACTCTGAACAAAACCTTCCAAATTGCTCAGGGGCAGGGTCAATCATTACAACGCGCCCTCTATCAGTTTCTGCGGGTGTACCGCACCACCCCACATGCCGCCACGGGAGTGGCTCCAGCAGAAGTGTTATTCAAGAGGTGCCCCGGGGGCTGTTGCCGGAAGTTGGGGAGAAAGAACCTGGGGTCATCGATAGTCAGCGGGTGGAGGCTGAAAGGCGAGTCCGAACTGAACAAGAAAACCTGCGCAGGGGTCTCCGACCTCAAAGACTTGAACCGGGAGATGAGGTCCTCATCCGCAACCGACACCCCCACGGGAAGCTCTCACTCCCCTATGAACCGGAGCCATTGGATGTAGTGGCAGTGAAAGGGTCCATGGTGACGGCCTCGGATGGACGATCTGCTGTCACCCGAAATGTGAGTTTCTTCAAGAAGCTGGGTGATCTACGAACTGAAACCCCACCGGAACCTGATCCACCAGACATGCCTGCTGGCGGAGGCCTCTGTGACGAGGTACCCGAATCCCCAGTCCGGGGAGAAGCGGCGGAAGGACGTCACGTGCCGGAGGTAGGCAGGAGGTACCCCCAGAGGGCTGGGCGAGGGAAACCTGCCTACCTCAGCGAATATGTCGTGGGACACTTGGTTAGTGAACTGGGGTGAGAGGATCTGGGTGGATGACATTAAAGGGGTTTTGGGTGTGCAGTAGTGTCTATGATAGATGTGTGGTTTTTTTTGGTTAATAAAGTTAATGTTAATCTGTGTTGTTGTTCCTCCCGGAAAAGGAGGAGTGTGGCGCTGCCCGATGACGGGCTTACGCGGCGGCGTGACGTGTCATGCCGCCGCGGGGTGTATAAATAAAGAGGGCGTTCCCGGCCGCGGGAGAGCGACCGGGAAGCCCAAACAGGAAGGACTGGTGCCCGTGTGAGTCCTTTATGTTGGGGGGCTTACGAGATCGCGTGGGGGCTCCGACCCACCCCCAACACTGCCCTGCTGTCATTTTTGCATTCCTTTCCTCCCATGCTCTCCCCATCTCTCTTCCTCTGTGCCCCACCACCCCGCATATCTACTCGCACCCTCCCCCCACCATGACATTGTTTCACTGCCATAATTGTACATGGGACACTGGGCGTATAATTAGAAGAAATGATCTTCATTTGAGGCACTAGGGATCCCTGCTGCTTGGAGCGCCCAGTCGCTGGCACTGCTATTAGCAATGAATCATCCAAAGGACCCTCGGGCCAGGTGTGCAGCTTGCCTTCTTTCCCCCACCCTGTGCACAATTTGTGCAAACTGCACCACGTCCCCCTGACTCCTTCCCCCGCCTCCACACACCAGGGAAATGCTGACCAAAACCCACAGGGACCCCCATCCTGCTGTTTAGAGTAAACAAAGCAGCACCTGCGTGATAGGGGGTGGGGGGGGCAGAGAGCATGCACGCAGCAGCCAGATCTTCAAGAGCAGGCAGTGCTGCAAAGGGTGCCTGATGATGGAAGTGCACACTGCTGGGGTCTAAAGCAGGGACAGATCACTGCTGTGGGAATGGCGGAGGAGGGGACACGACCACACTTCGGGGATGCTACGGCGGAGACAGGTCACACGGATGGGGGAAGAGGGTCACTCTGCTAGAGTGAGTCCTAGACTACTGATGGTAGTAGCGCACACTGTTGGGGCCCAGTAGCATTGCTAGACCCCTGACTGGCCAAGACTGGAGGAAGCTTGTACTGCATGGTGTTTGTCAGGGGAACTCTTAAGTTCCTTTGTGTTATTATATGGTACTTAGCTTCTTTTCCTGTAATATTGTGTTAATAAAGCCTGCAAAAAAACCAACAGGATTTGAGGAACTCATCACATGTGGCACGAGGCAAATTGAGAGCTCCATCCAGGTGCACGGCCAGATGAAGGCCACATTGCAGGTCCTTTGCAGTATCGAGAGTCACTGTAAGAGACAGCTCACTGAAGGGGCACGGTATCCAGTGCTCCATCGAATACAAACCATTGAATGCAAAAGCATCAAAAAAATGCATTTTTTAGAGGTAAAGGTTTTATTTTTAATATAATGGGATTTAAGGGGTAAAAAAAGTTTGGGTTGGGAGAGCCCTCCATTATAAAAAAAAGAAAAAAAATTCATTTTTTCGATGCATTTTTTAAAAATGTTTTTGCATTCGAGGCTATCACTATAAAGCAAGGGGGCTGCTAAGAGGACTCTCATCAGGCCCAGCTGGGGTTCTGTGGTGAAAACTGGCCACTGCCAGTGGGGGGGGGGGGTTCAGTTCAGACTATGCCACTGCAACATATTTCTTTAATTATTCACGACATTAAATGTGCACATCGTGCATGCTACAGGCTGCCTTTGCTGTGCTTTGCGGTGCGCACGGTTGCAGGCTGGCTGCTTTTGCTTGTGCCCTCAAGTGCTGTGCAAACTCTTAAAAAGAAATTCAGTGTGGCTCAGTCCTGAATCCTGACTGCAAGCCCGGCCCCAGCTGCTTGCCTTCATACCTTATCAGATGATGGGACCCCAAAGCGGTTTTCAAGGGGTAATGATATCATATTTTGGGTGCACCAGGGCCATGGAAGTGGTTTAAAGTGGAATTGATATATAGTTTGGAAAAGAAGCAGCATGAAAGAAATGGCGCAGTTTTAAACTATTATTTTGGACATTTCCTTTGATCGTAGGTCAACTGCCAGCTCTGCCCCCTCTAAACCCTGCCTTCTCCAACACCACCCTGTCAAACTCCGCCCCCCACCCCGGCCCTTGTGGGTCCCCTCACCAATTTTTTTCCATTTCCACCACTGGTTGCCGTGCTAAGAGAAGAAAATGCACTGAAGGGTCAGTAATAACTCTTTTGTGCTCTCCTCGTGTGGGTGAAAACTGAAATGCTGTGCAATTGTACACAGGGAATGGAGAGGGTACACTAATCTGGGCATCCGCGATGGGCACACTCTGATGGCTGATGTGTTAGAGCACCCCTTCACCTGTGGGAAAACCATATTTGGAAAAGCTGCTGTTTAATTTATGTCCAATAAAACAGTTCCCTCCACCTTTTGGCTGAAGGTAAAAGCAAGATGAACTGCAATGGATGTTGTGGTGTTACTCCTACCCACAATCGAGAAGTAATGGTCGCAGTCAGTGTGGTATTCATTTACTGCTTGCAGTCGTTCATTCCCAGTGCCGGCCTTAGTGGCAGCAGTGTCCCGGGCAGAAAAAGAACAATTTGTCCACCCCCGTCCCCACCGCGGCCCCTGATCAATTGGGGGGAGAGGCGCCAATTGTTGCTTTTTGTGGTGGGAGAAGTGTCATTTTAAAATTAAATGTGCTTGCGCTAGCCGGTGTATTTAAGAACAATAGGGTGCTGCAGCACCCTATTAAGATGATTAGCGCCCCACTCCCGCACCGGAGCAGGGTGGTAATGATCTCAATAGGGTGCCAGCACCCTATTAAGGTTAATCAAAATGACACTTCTCCAACCACGTCAGCTCGGGGTAGCCCATGAAAGGCTTCCCTAAGCAGGCGCCCTGGGGGACTATGGCGCCCCGGGCGGTCGCCCGGCATGCCCTGCCCTAAGGCCGGCTCTGTTTATTCCCATATGTTTTGCCTAATCCTAATGGTTGGTGCCAGTAAAAACAAGCTATAAAGGAATTATTGAATACGTATTAAATAATAATAACGCCCGATGATGTATTACCCTCCCAGTTCAATGACGCCCTGGAGAAGCAGTATTGCTCGTATTGCAATCGCTGCAGGGTTGGGTATTAAAGTGCTGCATGATTATCTCACATAATGTGTGTGTGCTACTTACAGTGCTTTGAAGCAAGTGTTAGTGAGACAGTGCATATTATTAGGTACATCCTTTGACGTACACACATTTACCAATATCAATGAATGGAAACAGGTCACAGAAGCATTTTATAATGGCGCATATGAAAACGCTCTGTGAATCCGGCCCACAGTGCTGGTGCAGGGTCGACACTTAAAAGTGCATGCAGCAACCCTATGTTGGTAAAGGGTGAAGTCAGCCTTCTGCCCACATGGAATGCATTTGCAGTGATGCTTCTTGACCTTTTAACAGCATGGGATGTGGCGGCCGCGGCCCATGTTCTGGGTAAACCTATCTCTCGTGGCAATGTGTGGCAGTCAATATCTTTGTGGGTCCTCCAGTTAAGCAGTAGATGACGTAGCCGAGGTGCTAAGTGGCTGTGGATGCATATTTCCGCCATTGTTCGGGAGCACCCCACCCGTATTTTGCGCATGTGCGGAATCACTAGACAGAATCTGTCGTCGCACGGCCATTTAACGTGGGCAGAGTCATGTTTGTGAATCAGCACAAGTAGGCAATGCAAGAGTTTCGTTTACTTACATGTGTGCTGGGCACTCTAGAAAACCTCATTTATAAGGCAGGTCGCTGCGTTTAAGAGTGACCCTCTTCACCAATTATGCAGCAGAGGGCATCTAATGGCCAGAGCAGGTACAAGCACTTGACAAATGAGGCTGCTGCTAAGGCTCCATCCAGCAGGGGGCGCTAACAGACAGTTTTTATTTTTGCTGTTTTGAATTATAAACTAGAATACGTAACGAATTGAGAGATGAGGTGTTAGGACCCGCTCCAGCAAACAAGGGCGACCTCCTGTAAACCACAGCGCTCGCATGTGTGCAGGGTCTGGCTGGAGAGGAACACACAGGGGTCTTGCAGGATGGTGACGCAGGATTAGGTCACATGTTCACATTTATTTACGGAAGAACACAACTCCCCTACGCACCCGGGAAGTCTGGAATACCATAGCAATACAACGAGTCTTCTCCACTGGATATTAACTTCAGTTCTGTTTCATCACATTTCACTGTGTACATGTGTACAATAACCCAGACAAATATCATAGCTATGGATGCATATTTCGTAGTGTACATTTTATTTCATGTAACATATTTTTCAAAATGTTATTCCATCAAGAACAATTAGTTAAACATTGGAGAAAAAAAATGGATGCAAAGACACGAAATAAAAGCTGCTAGCTTCAAACAACGTTTCGAGAAAATCAGTAGAATTCAAAAGTAATAAATGGCAATACAGGAAACATAGGCATAAGACATTGTTAGGGATCCATAATAGCAAGAAAGCTTATTTTCAACTCAAAATTCATTAGCAATGATAGTGAAACAAGTCAAGAATGATTAGATCCCTTCACTCTCTCTTGTAAGACGCCTCAAATGTGTTTGTTTTACAAAGACTTCATAGGTTTTAGAACCGAAGTCTAGTATATCCAGGATTCTTATAGGCAGCACCTCGATTTAGAATCCTCATTCAGTGGTCTTTTCTTGTAATGTAGGCAGATGTTCATGGGTGCAAGGTCTTACTTTCTTCTTATAAGACAGCCAAAAATATTCATATGGACAGGGTCGACGTATGGGATGTTTCGGCACCTACAAGTAAAGCGCCTTCCTCAGGACCCAAACAGGATACAGATGGACCCTGTATATTATTAAATTGATAAAAGGACTATGTTAATTGATGGCAAGCCCTGAAAATTATTTACATTGGTGTCATAGAAAAATACGAACAGAGGGGCTCGTCAAAGATTTGTTGGGTTATAAAGCAGGCAATTTCCATTTAGTGGTGACTGTCCATAAAAGGGTCACTAGTGGCATGCCTAAAACATAAATTAAGGAATTACAGCATTCTGAATTATAAACTAAAGTCAGGCAAAGAAATACAACTGTATCACTTGCACAGATTACTATGCTTGATACCTTTTAGTTTTGCAGTTGTCGATGACTGTGCACCTCCAAGTGTTTATTTTTTATCCTAATGTTATTTCCAAGGTTATTCAAGATGCATAAATATTTGGAATTTGTAAACAGTATGTTCTAATTAAATTTGCTTTATAGTGTTCAAATTGAAGCACCCAAATAAACAATATCTTGTTGCAAAGAAAAATAAAGAAAATATAGTCGTAATTTATCAGACTTGAGGTTATCAAAGTGATTCTAGTTTTCCATAGTAGCCCTTTCAATTTCATTTAGGCCTCAGTTTCATCTGAATCCTCAGTGAGAGGAAACCTTTGTGTTTAGGCTGATTCGTGTGCTTTGTGGCACTTAAATATTACAGTTTCAAATTCAGTTCTCAAAAGTATCTGAAACCTCAAAATGCTCTACACGTGTTTCACCACTAGAGGGAGTGGATCTTCAGGAGGAGGAGTAACTTTCTTTTATATAAATCCTTATTGCCATCGTTTCCCTTCTATAAGGACATTAGGTGCAATTTGTCTAGATTTTAGAGTTCTTCATTGTTATGATGTTGTAAGTTTGTACATCCACTTGTGATCGTCTTTTCTTCAAGCTGGGATGGATACGATTTTCCTCCCGCTTTTCACAGCACACTCCCTAATCCATTTCAACCTCTCATTGACCAAACAGTGCAAACTCCCTGCTGCAGCGCCCCGTCCCATTCAAGCCTGCAACACTCGCAACCTAAAACATGGGGACCTTACGCCGGCTCTCTTAGCATCGCTAATCTCCCACCACTCTGATCTCAATTCATCAGCACGGTTCCATGTCATTTCATCGCGGGATGTTTTTTCATGTTTTTTTTTTACCGCAGATTTTTTTTCAAAAAAACTCATCGCTTTTTTCTTTTTTTCTTTAGCCCCCAAATCCCCCATCCCCTTTATTTTTTTATATTCCCATACACCCACAACCAATTTATATAATACCCCCCAAAAATCTTTCGAAAACAAATCACTGTAAAAAACCCAGCCAAAAAACACCCCGCGATGAAAGGACATCGTACCATCAGCACATGACCTCGCCAACACCTATCACTGGCCTACTTCAGGCCCTTGATCAGATTGCCCTGATCAAATCCAAAATTCCAAAGCCTCATAAACCCAACAAATGATCTTGTCTGCCTGCACAGAGAGAAGAGATCACTAGAAAACCTTTGTATAAAACAGCCTTCTGCCAACAACCACCCTGCTCTCGCCACTCTCACCGCATGTACATATAAAAATTTAAAAAAGCAGTAATCCCTTGCAAAGCTAATAGCCTTAATGACAGAATCTTCAATGCTTCCTCCAACAGCAGAGGACTTGTTTCCATCCTCAGAGAGCTAGAGACTCCTATACTCCCCAACCCCTTGCTGCCACACATACCGACAAAGCTTGGTGCACTACGATTCAAGATGCCCTCTCAGGCAAAATTGAGTCACTCACCGCCAAAATCAATGCAAACAAAAGCCCTCCTGGCTAGCAAAAAGTCCCCTCCTGAGCTTGCCACCTTGGCCACTAAGTGCCAGACCCCCAATGTCCTTATTTTTGCTTTTTCTCCTGTCACACATGAACAAGTCATCAACACCACTGAAACGCTGAAACCTTCCAACTGCAAAGGCGACCCTTGCCAGCCCACAATGTTAAGCTCTGCACCTCAATGCTTGCACCCATCATTTTCGAGTTTGCGACTATCTCCTTCATGACTAATGTGGTGCCCACCAACATTAAATCTGCTTGGATAGCACCCCTGCAAAAAAACTCCCTTGATCCTGCATTCCCCACCAACTATAGACCCATCACTAGTGTCCCTTTTCTGCTCAAAATCTTAGATTGCCTTGCCTACAGCCAAGTCCAACATGTCCTCCCAAGAACAGAACAGAAACTGCCCTGCTGGATGTAAACATCCAAATGGACGCCATCCGTCACTCGGGCAACCTTGATATTCTTCTGCTCCTAGACATTTCTGCCACATTTGACCCTGTCAATCATGACATCCTTTGTCTCCACCTTCTCCAGCATTTCCACTTCTCCACTGATGCCTGTGCCTGTATCAAATCTTTTTTGAGTGACCGCACCACACATGTGTTCATCATGGAAGCTGCTGCCAAACCCATACCAGCCCCACTGGGAGTACCTCAAGGAACTTGCCTCTCTCCTACACTGTATAACACATATACTAAACCACTCTTTGAATTACTTGACGCAGAAAGATCATTTACGCAAACTTCGCTGACGACACCCAGATTCTCATCCCCATCTCTGGCGACCTCACCAGAGACACTGCCACCATCAATGCTGTCTATAGCACTATCCAAAACTGGTTGGCCAATCATACCCTTTTTACCCTATGTCTAAATGATGAAAAAAACGAACGTCTCATCATTGGTTCATCCCACCGACCCAAACACCTTGACCCATCCTTCTCATCTATCTGCATCGATGGATCCTACATACCTATCCTCAGAAACATAAAAACATTGGGAGTCCATCTTGAAGCTGACCTGGCAATGACAAGACAGATCAATGCTCTTGCTTACTCAACTGCTTAGACTGCTAGACTCATTTCTCTTAGCAGGCAATTCCTTTCTCCAAACAACTGCCTCACCTTAGCCCATGCTCTGATCATATCCAAATTTGACTATTGCAATGTTTTGTTAATGGGTACAACATCAACTAACCTTTCTAAACTCCAGCTTCTCCACAATAAAGCACTTTGTACCACTATTGGCCTAAAACTCTCTAACCACATTTCAGCTATCAGATGAGAATCACACTGGCTCCCGAACAAAGCATGTGTTGCCTTCAAAACATTGGCCATCGCTCAAAAGGGCATCCATTTAGAGGCCCCTCTTACATAAACAGCTGCATCCTCACATGTGCCCGAGCACATGAACTAGGGTCGAGTGCGAGCACACTCTTGCCAACCCCATGCTTCACGTGTAAAAGAGCTAGTGGTGTCAGCTTCTGCATCACAGCTCCTAGGCCAGTGGTCTTTAACCCTTTTAGACTGCCCCAAACAAAATGTGGGCAGGCCGGGCCCCCCCAAAAATGCCAAATGGACAGTAAGTCCAAATGGCTTTGAACTATTGCGCACCGTCACTGCACCCTACTCCCAGTATAGTCACTGGGCTTCCCCACCTGCTCCCATCACAGTCTCTGGACTCCCTCATCCCACTCCTAGCCCAGTCCCTGTGCTCTCCCCACCCCACCCACCACAGACCCTAGGCTCTCCAAACCCTGCTCACACCACTATCCCATGGCTCTAACTCATCCTGCTCCCACCACCGTCCCTGTGCTCCCCAACCCTGCTCCCTGCACAGTCCCAGGGCAAGTGGTGGCTGGTGAATTTTTCAAGTGGAGGGCCATAAATATTTCCACCAGATATGCCACAGCGACCGAGCGCAGTGAGGGAGCCCGAACCAATCAAGGGAGGTTCGGGAATTCCCCCCCATGAATTGTTTTTATATAATGGGTGAAAATGTTGCATTTTAGAGCATACTTAAAGAAAAATGGGTAAAAAGTTTGCAATTATCACTGGAGTGCCCAGGGGGCAGACATGTTATTTTTGACTGGACATCTATGAAAGATATCCAGTAAAAAAAATAACATCCCTGCCCCCTGAGTTCCACAGTGCCTCAGATGGAGAGCTGATTTTGGCCGGTGAGTAGGGGGATTGTGCAACAAAATTATTTTTAAAATGCCTTTGTGGGACAACCCTCCCCTTCTCTTCTTCCCCCACTCGCCAAAATCATCACAGCGGACCAAAACAAACACACACACACACACACACACAGCAATCTCTCTATCATTCGCAAAAGCACCCATCACCATACACTCACTCATAACACAAGCGTACACGCATCCATACACATATTTAAATACAAAATAAATTAAAATAAACATACCTTCTGCAGGGGCCTGCACGTGGTTGCTTAAACATCCTGCTCCAGGCTGCTCTGTCCATATGTGCAAGGAGGCGCAGGAACTCCCCCTCACAAATACAGACATGCAGGGCCCCCTCGTCCATTATGGATGAGCTTCCAGGCTCAGACTGGCCTATAGGGAAATAGGGCAATGCCCGTAGCAAAAATGCAAAATGCTAGTGTGGGCCAGTCAAAATGGGGAACTTTTTGACCAATGTGTGACAGTTTGATGAGTTATTTAACTATGTAGATAGTAGTTTTGACCATTGTTGCTGAATATATATTCTTTAAATAATCACAATTTGCTTACATTTTAACTAAAAATACCAACGTTGGGTACTATTTAAACAGTCTGTGACTAAAGGAATGAATATCCATTTGCAACTGCTGGCCACTTCTTTATTGGTGCCTGACACCGTTTTTTTGTCCCAGTATGACCATTTGAGCCGCCCCACCCATTTCCTCCAATCGAAAAAAGAAATGGTTTAAAAAAATATATATATTTTACATTTCATGCTGGGGCCACGCCCCACAGTTTGAATACCTCTGTCCTACACTTTGGAACTCCTTACCTACCCACATCCGTAATGAACAGTCATTCACTGCTTTCAAGAAACTCGTAAAGACCTGACTCTTCACTAAATTTGATTAACTGCTAGTGTATTTACATTCTCGCTTTACCTGTTATTCTCGTCATGTATTCTACCTGCTCTTGTACAAAAATGCTATGATACGCCTGGGTCTGGGTGTTACAGAAAATGTAAAAAATAAAAATAAATAAATTAAGCAGGTGCCGTAAAATCCTGTTTACAGAAATAAATCATTGTTTTTAATGGACTAAGCTAAGCCGGTAGCTTGCGAAAGACTTCTTTTCAGTTTTTTTCACAGCCTCTGTTCGAGAGGCCTCTTACTTTCAATTGACTCTTGACTTCCAGAGATGTAAAATTGGCTGAGTGATCCCAACATAATCCTCTATTAATTTACAACTGTAATTAATTAAACATAAAAACCTTTTTAATTCACATATATTTGTGGGGTTCATCAATTTCAGTAGAGCCTCAAACTCCTTCTTTTTGGGATTAAAACACTCAGCTGTGATTACATTGCCTCGAAAGTTAAAATTAGTTCTGCAGGACCGTGCTTTCTGAAGAGATAATTTTGCACGTGCATTTGCTAGTTGGTCAACACATGGCTTGTAAGGGATTGAAATCAGGCACTCACGCAGGTCTCGCCTAACATGTAGAGCGCGATGAAAACCTTATTTATTTTTGCCTATAAATTAAATATTCTGAATGATATACCACTCATATCACACCCGTCTCAAAATATCCCCTAGGTCACACTGAACCAGGAATCAGGCTAGTTTGCAAAGGTAAAGATTTATTTATTTATTTAATATTCAAATCACACATAAGTTAAAATATATATATGGGGCAGCAATCACCTAACGGTGACAATATAATTCAGAATATAAGTCAAGCAATTGAATTCACTTATAATGATGCAGCATAGAAAGCACAGGAAAAAGAATGGTTTTGTTTTGTGCATAGATAGCGTTTAGGTTAATATTCCCCCTGCAAAGTTGTGTTTAAATACAAATGAGCAATCCTACACCAATGTGAGTAATCAGCAAGTATTCAGGAATAAAAAGGCAAGGTCTAAAGTTTATAGGCAATCTTCCCTCCCCAAACAAGAGACAAAACTGTTTTTTTTTTAAATGACATTTTTAAACTGACGGGTGAAATGGTTTTGTATAATAAATGCAGAAGGGTGCAAAAAGGCTTCAATGGATAGACATTCTAAGAAAAGCAACACTAAACAAGTCCTAACACACATGAGCTATAATATAAACAACAATACACGCTTGAGATCAGGATGGGATGGAAGAAGCACTTTGAAATGGGCAAAAGACAAATGCAACTTTGGCTAAAATTACAAATTTGCGGCAAACGTTTACTATGTGATATTAGAGGAAAATGAGTCAAATACTGTGCAGGTTTTAGTTGTAGCTAATGGTCTTAGGTATCAGTAAGAGTTGAAATTTTGTTTCTATCTTTAAAATTGAAGAAGTTACAGATGTTTTAGTAAGAGGTGTTTTTGCAAAATAGGCGCGAAAATGAAAACAGAAATTCGATTTTAAAAATGACAGATAGGTTTTCTTATACGATATTAAGGACTATGAAAAAGAGGATGCCACACATGAAACTTCACAGCTACAAGGCCAGCGCAACCAGTCCATGATGGATGCTCGATTTCTGGGATTTTACTTTAGTTATTCAAAATCACTAAGGAGTTATGGTTTTGTAACACAGATGAGAAAAAAATAAGCGCAATAAGGATTCTAATAATACTAAGGTTCTGAATTAAAGATGGGATGGGTTGAGATAGGGATAATGCAATGCAAATATATTATGGGTCACTGTTCTTCCTATTATACTTACAGTCCTTTATAATTATTAAATTGGACTGTCTGGTTCTGGTCATAGGGTAGGATCAGGTCTACTGGCAGCAAGGCACCTTGGGAGGGATCGGATCAGCGCCGCAGTTCTGGTCAATTTTGGACTGCACCTCAGACTGGATTTGGAAGGGCCACTTCTGATTACTGGATACAGTAGATAGCAGGATGCAAGTTTCAGCGGGCAAGCCTTAATGGTAGCAAGCCAAGCAGAATGAGAATTATTCTTTTAAGTTTTGGATGTTTTGAAGTTGGGTCAAGCTAGCAATAGTTCAGCAATACTAGAGTCTGGATTCTGCAAAGAAATCTGGATCTTCAGAGATTCTGGAGTCAGCTACAAGATGAAGAGTTCTGGAATAAGGTACTGCACGGACATCTGGATCGGTTCTGGAAGCAGTGTCTATGTGCAGTGAAACTCCTATATTTATACTGTCAAATGCCACCCCCCAGTTTATGGTGTGGGCAGCATTTCAAAAACACACCCCCAGGGCTGTGAGTGGCTACAGGCACATGCTTTGTCCAGGTTGGCGGTCTGAACAGAGCTGTCATTTTTATGATCAGGATTTAGGAACTCCCACATTGATTTTTACCAAAACATAACGTTTGCACAAATGTTCATTTCTAACATTGTGTACCCTAATACAATGGGAAACATATATTTTATATTCGATTATCTACATTCACATTCACTCCCCATCTTTGTGCGAGCTGTCTTGGTCATTCTATGGATTTTTATCAATTTGAACTATAACGGTTTGGATTAATCATTTCTAATTCGGTACATCTCTGGGTGCTGATCAGTGGATCATGTACATACAATTTTAGGTTTGCAACATTGATCATTCTGCAACAATGTGAAATTTTTCATAACTTTGGTCCCTTAAATGGTACAAGTTTCCTCAATGTCTTCAAATCACAAGCCTGAAATTAGTTTAATGTCCACCAATTTTCAGATTTATCCCTCTTTCGGTTGCTCAGTTAAAGTGTTCTAAACTTTAATCAAACATAAGGATTTAACATCAAAGTCCTCCTTTGTAACCTCCTGTTCTCAGGTAGCAGCTGTCCAGTCTTGATCAGGGGGGGTGTGTTCCCTTCCTGGAGGGAGAAGCTCCTGACCCTCCCAGCAGAGGTCAATGCTCAGCCTGTCCTTTGTTCTTTGTTCAGCCCCAGACGAATATCTAATGCGGCCCCATTGTTCTCCCTGTTGTCATTATGCGGGAACCATTAGGCTTCCTGGTTTCAAGGAAGTGTCAAGCTGAGATATCAACTTTCCCAGGCCAGCCACTACCAGATCAGAATTAAATAGTGGATTAGCTCCAGACTGGGTTCCTTTAAATTAAAATATTTTCATTTCACATATAAAATAGCACAGTTTATAAGGGATTTGGACATTTTAAAAGAATTAGCCCTTCACAAACATGCTTTAAGTAGTGGATTGTGCACTTTCTTCCAGAAAAAGAAACACCGTTAAATGGGTTTGACAGCTCATTTCCTTAAGCAGCTGCCAGGCAGGGAGGCCTGGATTCCTCTGACTGCCTGGAGAATCCATGATTTCAGCACACTTTCCTTTCCATAATTCTCTGGGGAAAATGACTGAATTTTTAATGGCATTTTTGGATTTGGCCTTCTGCGGCCTTGTTTCAGGTGACAGGTGACAGATAACAGATGACAGATGACACGTGACAGAAGTGATTCCTGTTTTTACACCAACTTTGCCTGTGTGTGTGGCAGGGTGTACAGCTCTTTTGTGGTTTAGGAACCATGGGCAATTTTGTGAATTTTAGTGCACACGGGGGTTATCGCCTCCATTTTCGGCAGTTTTCTTTCCCCATTGGCAAAGGAGTGCAGTGTGGTGCATTGGCGTGGATAAAAATATGGCTTGTATGGTGGGGTAGGTTGGAAGGAGCCAGTTTCTCTGTCTAGCCAACCAGGCTATCGAAGGCAACAGAAACCTTGAGAATCAAGAAAGACTTGGGGAACCAAGACCATGTATCGAAAGCCTAGTGATGAATCTTTCCCAATACACCCTAACCATAGACCTACTTGAAAAAGGACTCTCTTTCGTACCTTCAGCAGACCATTATCCATTCCAGACATGGATAAAAATAGCTCAATTGATAAGGAAAATATATTTAAAAAAGTACTTTGGGCTGATTACAACCACAGAAGAAAGAGGCGCTACCAACCTGAGAGGCAAATCCACCTTTTACCCCCCACCGAATGGTATCTCACCCAAATCCATCACGTTTGAGAAAGCACTGCTGAAGAAACTTGAAGAACTAGAATCAGAGATACTCCCTGGCTACAAGAACTTCTCCAAGAAGAACAGGCTAGCATTACAATCCTTAGCAGCAAATTAACTGATCACCATTAAGCCAGCTGACAAAGGGGGAGCTACCATCATAATGGATACCCTGGCATACAGTAAGATGGTCATGGACCTCCTCCATGACCACTCTAGCTATAGACAACTAGGGCAGACCCAACTGAATCGGTCAGACAGTTGATAGTGCCCATCCTGGAAGAAGCTAGTGCCGAAGATTTGATCAGCAATAAGGAATATGATTTCCTTAATCCGAGAACTCCCAGGAAGCCAGCTTTCTATGCATTACCCAAAGTGCACAAGGGGAGAGACCCCCCCCGGGCCCCGGGCAGACCCATCATGTCCGGCATAGGTTCGATCCCGGAACCTCTCTCCCAATTCGTGGATTTCTTCCTAAAGCCAGAAGTTGCCAAGATGAGATCATATCTCAAAGACACTACGGCAGTCTTAGAACTAACACAGGACCGGCCATTCGACTCCACATGCAACCTGCTGGTGACGCTGGACATCGAATCTTTGTATACAAAAATATCCAAAATGGCAACACTGAGAGTTATCAAGAAGATCCTGCACGAAAAAAGATCCACCTATGCAAATTCCAGTCACTTTTGGTATGCAACTAGCAGAGATTGCCTTGACCAAAAACTTCTTCATCTATGACAACACCCATTATGAACAAGTGTCTGGGATGGCCATGGGAGCCACTTTTGCCCCAAGCCTCGCAAATCTGTATGTTGCCAATTTCGAAGAAGAGAAAATCTACAATCTCAACAACCCGTGGTTAACCAAAATGGAACTCTGGTTGAGGTACATCGATGATGTTCTACTGATATTCATAGGTGATGAATTAGACCTCGACTCTTTTATGGAATGGCTTAATGATCAAAACCCCTTCCTAAGATTCTCGGAAACACACAGCAAGAGTTCAGTTCATTTTCTAGACCTCACCCTGGAGATAAGAAATGAAACCATCATAAGTACAGTATTTAACAAACCCACGGACAGGAACTCACTGTTAACCTATAAGAGTTACCACCCGGCCAGCCTGAGAAGAAACCTACCCTTTGGCCAGTTCCTCAGGTACCGCAGAAACTGCACAAAACTCATAGACTACAACCGACAATCATCTTGCTTGGCCACAAAACTGATAAACAGGGGGCACCCCAAACGCATAGTGAAACAGGTACGAAAACAGCCATGAATATCCCACAAGAAGTCACACTGGAACATCATGCAATGCAGAATGAATCCAATGACCAAATCACAGCTGTCCTGAGTTTTTCGCCACTGACAAATAAAATCAAGAAAGACGTCCTCAAACTTTGGCCTATCCTCAATGTCGGCACTCTCTGCCAAGCAACAGGGCACACACCCTGCGGGACATGCAGCGCATGCTCCAGCAACAAGAGATCCACCAGCATTGACATAGGCTGGCATTTCCGATGGACCCAAAAGAATCTGACTAACTGTAACTGCTGCAATGTGATCTACATCATCACGTGTCCATGCAACAAACACTTCGTGGATATGACAACACGGCCCATCAAGACACGGTTTGCAGAGCACAGATCGTGCAGACGCACTAAAAAAATAACAGCACCAATGGTGGAACATTTTCTTGCATAGAAACATAACCCATCAGGCTTCACGTGGTCAATTATCGAAAAAATGGTAACACCGAAAAGGGGAGGCAATATCCACAACCTCCTATTCAGAAGAGAACAGCTGTGGATCTTTCGCCTCAAGACAGACAAGACTGGTCTCAGCGAACTGACCAGCTGGCAAACTCTGGCCACTCTGTGATCAGCACGAGCGCCTGGAATAGGCGCCAATAGAGACCAGATATAAGAGAGCATGCAATCTAATTTGTTGTTGCAAACCTCTGCAAGTGATGCTGTACTAAAATATGCAGGAAGCACCTCCTTCTGTGTATGTGTTTGGATGGTGGATGTGGAATGACCACCTGATGGAACTTTGCAGCACGCTGCATTTTTTGCATTTTTTGCATTTCCTGGATTTCTTGCATTATTGCATTCTTGCATTTCTGTGACTAGGCCACGATCAGCTGCACTTGAAACTGTCGTAATACAGTGTCAGTGAGTGTTCTCTTGTTTATGCTCACTGCTAGTACCACCTGTTCCACACACCCCCTGAGGAATGACCAACTTTGCAGCGTGCTCCTTTCTCGCATTGTTAGATTACTGTGACCGTGCATCGATTATCTGCATTTCTAACTGTCGTATACATTATCACTGAGTGGCCTTTTGATTTCACACATTGCCAGTACTGGAGATTGCACATACGAGTCTCTTCCTGCCCACTCGAGGCAGTCAGCCTGACTCCAAGATGGCCCCGGCAGTCCATCCCAGGATGACCATCTTGTCTAGTCACCACGTGATGCCTAGCGGCGCGATAGCAACAATATACACAAGGGTCTGGTGAGCCGCAGCGTCGAGAACCCTCGCGTGCGGCCTGCCAGACTCCACTGACAACAGCAGAAGGTAAGCCCCTGCTCTGCACCCGGCGTGCGCCCTGTCACTCCCTCGTGAGCGGGGTTGAGAGACACGCGCTCGGGTAGAGGGTGTGTGCGCAGACTGGATCGCTTGATCAGATCCCACCTGCAGGTATATTTGCAGTATTAGCTGACGCGCTCGCACGCAGCCAGCAAAACAGTGATAAAGGCACAATTTGGTTTGAAAATCTTAAAATGCATAAACTATTGCTTTTCTTGCAACTGACAATCTGGTAAACATTGTATTTGGCCCCTAGGTCCCAGGCCACCTCACCCTCCATGGAAAGAGCAACCACGCTACATGGAATGGGTAAACCTTTCCCCTCCCGACATTGACCTAATTACGCAGTGTTTTTAGCTATTGACTACCCTGGAGGTTCTAAAATGGGAATTGCATCCCTTGTTTTCTATCTCTCCCCCCTCTTGTCATCCCTAAAGGTAGAGGACTTTAACTACTGCAGACCACGCTGTTTGTTAAATGAAGAAGGCAAACTGTTTGGTGCCTTGACCATAGCCCTGACCAATGTGGCGTATCCACAAAGCACCACAGAATAGGGTTGGCTTAAGAGCAACCTGATCTAGTGCCTAACACAACCTGCACAGCATCAGCCTGTTCCTGTTAGGGATCCCTTATATAAATAAACCAGGGGTCCAGTATTCTAAAGAAACCTCAAGAGAGGAACCCACCGAAGAACGTTGTCTTCCTTGTTTTTATAAAAACCTGCACCTGCTTAACAGAGAAAACCCATTAAAGACTAAAGTTTTTTCATCTGAACAGCAGCAGACACATGTTCAGCCCTAAGTGGACTAACATGTGCCTTTTTAGCACGACACAGTCCATCCACACAAGTTTGAAAGCCTAGCCAGAGACGCTGGCTCCTTCCAACCTACCCCACCAAACAAGCTATGAGTTTCTAAAGTGTGACTACTGTATTGGGCAACTCACAGTTGACAATCCCTAAACAGTCCTTTGTGTTATGTATAGTGGATAAAAATATTCCACAGGCTGATCTCCACCAGGTGTTTGACTTTAGATTAACAGGTCATCTGGTCATTCTTCTCCTACTGGACCAATCCACAGCATTGACCTTGTCGATCCTGATATTTTGTGTCACCGCCTCACCACCAACTTCAACTTCTCACCAGAGGTCTCAGCTTAGAACAAATCCTTTATTAGTAATCGCATATCCAGAGTCTTTTCTGGCGATGCCTCTGCAACCCCATCACAACCCCTTTAGGTATTCTCAAATGCTCTTGCACATCCCCTACTCTCTACAACACCTGCACAAAGCTCTTCCTTGACCATCTTGACTCCCTCTGCATCCCGCACACCAACTTCGCTGACGACACCCAAATCTTTCTACCTATATCCGGAAAACTACTATCAGGACGTCGACTTCATCAGCTCTACATACAGCATCATACAAAACTGGATGGCCACACACAGTCTGTGCCTCAATGATGATAATTGGAACTCCTCATTGTAGGCCTCCCCATCACCTACAAAATCTGGATCCTCCCTACTCCTCAATACCCATAGATGGTACCACCATCAAGATTTTGAAACATATCAAGACCCTCTGTGATTCTGAACTCAACATGATGAAACATGTGCACGCCCTGTTCTCCACCACTGCCTAAACAACTAAACTCATCTCCCTGAGCCACAACTTCCTCTCTCCATCTAACTACTTAACCCTGACCCGGGCAATTAAAGGCAGCAAACCTGACTATTGTAATGCCCTATTCACGGGCACATTAGCAAAAAACCTGGCCAAACTGAAACTTCTAATGTCATGCTCCAGGACTGGTGATTGCATCTCTGGAATAGGTGGAGACTCCCAAGATGGCGCCCAGAGCTCTGTTAATGTTGCAGTCTATTCAGCTCACACTACTCCCCTGGAACTCTGGAAGAGAGTTATCTGAGAGCGCAGGCAGAGAACCGACGTGTCGCTACTCCTAGCAGTGCTTACTTTGTAAGTGGTTTCTTTTCTAGGCATATTGTCACTGAAACAGAACCTACAATCCTTCATCTATTGCTCTATGCCTTACAGTGCCCAAACCACCTTACTCCGATTCTTTGTTCCTGGCCCGCTGCGTGCATCTCCTGGTGTTCACAAACCTCATGTAAACGCCTCCATGTAGACGTTCATCCGGTACGTTATATCCCCCACCAACCCGCATTTGGCCCACATTGATCTGCGTTTTCTAACTTTCTGACTTTTGCAGCACAGCATCCTCAACTGCAGTAGTGCCGCTCAGCATTGACAAACATATTTCAGAGAGCACATATCTCCGGCACAACGGTAGGATTCACCCCTCTTTATCCCTTCGTTACAGCTGCATTTCTCTTTCTCTCTTTCTTACATTCTGCTATTCCTGCAGCCAGAACTCGCTGTTTACACCGCCCCAGCTCCACTCCTGGACGGCACAGAGGAAGACTTCAGGGTAATTACTTCCCTTTACACATTGATAGTTTCACCGCCCATGAGCATTTCCTTATCGGTGTGTTCTCATTGCAGCTCAAGACACAGAGCGCCAATTACAGCTCCCAGTAAAGGAACTCCAACTTCCGTATCTTGACCATCCCAGCTCCTAGGACCAGGAACACCAGTCCACCAGGGTTTCCTCCCCCAGAGGGTTCCCTGGAGGTCCTGTCTCCCCTAATTCGGGTTTTCACAAGGAAGGGGAGGCAGAGCCACTGGGGAGATTCTTGCCATCTGCGAGTTCCAGAATCAGATTCAGGTTAGTGCCAGAACTATTCTACTGTACAGTTAGTGTGGGTTTGACATCTACACAATAATGCCCTTTGAGCTGCTACAGCTCTGAAATCCTCAGACCACATCTCCATCAGACGCAAAGCCAACTGCCTCCCAATAAAAACCTGGATCGGTTTCAAAACACTAACTCACTCAGAGATGCATCCACAACAAAACTCCCTGTTAACTGAACAACCAGATCTCAACCAAAACGTCAACATGATACCTCAGATCATCTGCCAACCTTATCCTTCAAACCCAAAGATTCACACGAGCTGGAGGATCCAGCTGTTGTGTCATTGCACCCAACATGTGGAACACCCCCACACCACATCAAGAATGAAACATCACACATTGCCTTCATAAAGTGTGTCTATTTGACAAATATGACTAACTTTCCTCTCCTGATACTCCTTTGCTTTGACATTATCCACCTACGTTGTACAAGCGCCGTGATACCTCTGGGTCTGAGTGGTACATAAATTCAATAAATAAATGAATAAATAAATATACAAAGGCCAAATTCCTTCATTCGACAAGATCACACATGGCTTTATGTAGAAATATATGGAACTCATTTCAGCTGTTGATATACCCAAGTGAAGTTTGGATCCAGGAATATTGTTGCCCATGAAACATAAATGTGAGTTGAAATTGGTATCTGCAGAGTACCGAGACAGTCCAGTATCTGTTAATCAAATCGAGGTCAGTAAATACTTCTGAAGCCTGGATCTGTGCAAAGCCCTGGTCTATATATAAGGGTTAGGTCACCATGACATGTGTACCCTCTCATTCAATTCCCTTAGGTCTGCACAGAATCTCTTCTATCCATTGGGTTTCAATATTCTTAGTACTGGGCTAGTAAAGGAGCAGTGAAATGGTTAAATAATCCCATGGAATTCTAGGTTTTTGATAATCTCTGTGAATGATTCCATGGAAGTAAGAGGTAAACAGTATTGTCTTACAAGTACTAATGTCATATTAGGGTACGTAGGTATTGTAGTATAATGAAAAGACGTATGTCCACAACCATAGCAATCGACAGAGAAAATATTCTTAAAGTCTAAAAATACCTATCTTATCTTTTATGTTTGCTCTTCTGTCTGACAGGCATCAGCCATACTGATCTGTCCCTCGATCATCTGAAGGAAGCCTATAAATGTGCTTAGGATGGCTATTTCTGATTTATCTTGTAATTGGTTGGATATGTGCTTACTAAGGATGTCTACCCGGGTGATTGATTCCTTAGCATAGAGGTAATTACTAGTTGTTTAATCTTTAAGCATGTCACAGGTAACATCCTCCTAACCACAATGGTACAGGCAGTACACCATAAAATTCCCCTCTTGTAGAGTATAGACAGTGGGCCTCATTACAACAGTAGCGGTACAGTGATAACGACGCCGGTAGTGCTGCCGGTGCCGTTATCACTGCACCGCCACATTACGAGTTCAGCTCGCGGGTGCCGCTCTGCACGCCTGGTCACACCAGGCGTGCAGAGCGGCACCCACGAGCAGAACTGGATGGTAGCAAAGGTACGGTTATGAACGGTTTCGCTGCTAACATCCTCCCCATTCCCATTCAGCCTTACGGGGGCTCAAATGGGAATGGGGACATACCGGCTCCGGGTCCTGCGAAAGGGGAATTACCGGGCCAGTTGAGGTTGGAATGGCCTGGTAATTCCCCTTTTGCGGGACCCGGAGGCGGACCCGAGTTTGGGGGTAGCCATGCCGGTAAAAACAGCATGGCTACCTCCAACCTTGTGATGAGGTCCAGTATCTGGAAGGCTATCATCAATGTTGTTATAACAATATTGTGCATATTGCATTGCATTAAAGCTGACTACTTAGTGACAGTTTAAACAAGAGATATCTCTATGTTTTAGTTCAAATAATGTTTTATTTGTGCTCTGACTGGCTTGAAGCATAAGCCAACCCATGTTTCGAACAAGACGGTCTTCCTCAAGTCTTAATCAGTGGAAATCCAGTACAGAAAAGTAGTCAATTATCAAAATAAGAGCATATAACAACAGAATTGCATCATTCATGTCCACGTAAGTGGATGACATTTAAAACATGCAAGAGTGTGTATAGACCAACATAAGGAGAGACAAAGCAATTGTAGTTTTGCAATTCAATGCATAAGAAACAATAGCATTGATATCATTGCAGTGCTATGAAATCCAAAGGGAGAAGCAGAGAGAACAAGTTGAGAGAAAAATATAGTATGGTTAGTGCTTGTGTTTCATACTGGAAAGCTAGATATCTGAAACTGACATTCTTATTTACTGGCATACCTATGTTGTGTTTGGTGTCTAAATTCTCATTTCTAACTGTTTTCACTGTTAGTTAATACGTTGTGGCAATGTCTTGCCTATATGCCTGAAGAGATGAGAAATTAGACTAATGCCCTACTGCCTAATGCCAAGTAGCTGCAAAGTACTCTGTGTGCATCACATCCAGTCCATAGTAGGCACTGGTACTCACCCATTTTTGGGCCTGGACTCTGTTGTGTCCCCTCATGGAATGTGCTAATTTTGAAGTAAACCTGTATTGTCACTTCTGTGTGATGAAGGACATATGAGACATTCATTGCATAATGTGCAAGTATACTCGGTTAGGACAAGTGTACGAGATCCTTCAGTGACATGATACGTTTGATCCGAGTGGCGTCACATACGTGTCTAATCTGCAAGCATCATACTAGTTAAAGGGAATGGAGGGATTGTATGTCCTGACACTGTGCCTTCTAAGGGAGAAAACAGAAGCAGTAATGACATGATAATGGTATAAGGGCGGAGACAATGTAACTGTTTGTCATGTATCTTACCCGTCATTCTGACACAATATATATGCCGATTTCAGCAGCAGCATTCCATGTGGCAAGGTCGGTGGGCGTCATTTTATCTAATGTGTATATAGTATTGAAAATCATCACTCTTGCCGTAACGAATAATGATGTAGTCATCTTTACGTCAAATGTGTAAACAATGAGCCGTGTGTGCCATGATGTATCTATTGATCGATCCTTTCCCAAATCACGCTGTCATACATATCTGTGCATTTCCCAGCTTGATCAAATACAAGATAGAGGTTCTTAATTCTCTTATCAAAGACTAATCTCGAGTTCAAGTTTTTGCCCAATCCAAATTACTATTGTCTGCAGATGGACATTCGGGGTGATTGCATGTATAGCCTCATCAAGTATGCGTGGAGTAGTTAGTAAGATAAACATCCATGGTTCTGTATGTCCAGATTGATAATGAATGCAAGGTTTATGAATGCTCAAGATGCTGCCTATGAGGTGGATAAGGGGCCTGATGGAGTGCAGAATATGCAAGCATAAGGTGGTTAATAATAAAACGTATTCGGAACTTCTGCTCCCAAGTTAGAAAGGCTAGTTGATGTTCAGATTATTGGAAGAGTGTATAGCCATAGGAGCCATAGCCATAGGAGAATATTCCCATTGGTATTAGGGTAACTATTCATCAACAGCCAAAAGCAATATTAGTTACCAATAGCATTTCATTATTCGTCTTACACACAGATCACAGAAATACATTAATCTCATTATCTTTGTTGAGCCCCTCATGTGCAGTTGTCATTTTGCATATCATTCTGGCCTCTTTCTGCTATAGCTTCTGATCTGATCTCTGTCTCCTCTCTTGCCAATGTAAGCCATTATAAGCCATTGAAGCTTACTTTACTCTTGCCCTCCTGCTGGTGCTCTTCCTGCTAGTGGGTTGCCAAAGGTAGTCTCGAATCGTGGCTCCCGAGTTTACTCAGCTGTTCACAGATTCATATCCTTAGCTCTCTTACTGTACTCCCAATGTAGGCCTTTTGACATGCACAAACAATAGCACACATCGCACATTTTGTTTTGCAATTGATGAACTGTCTGATAGTTACTGTCCTTTTCTCATCAATGTATAGTGATTTGCTTTTACCCTTCACGTACTGACGCATGGAGCAAGTTCTACACTTGTAAAAACCACATCCCTCCATTTGCTTCCACCATTCCGCTGTGTCTGGTGTTGTTTCCTTATTAGTCATAAATGAGGGACAAAGCTTATTCCTCAGGGTGGGAGCTGTAGTATTAGTGAACTTTGGTTTGTTATTTAGGTACGGGTCAAGATCCTTGTCCATCTGCAACAGGTACCCATGTCTCTTCATAATTGTAAAAAGTCTATTACTGTCGCTGCTAAATCTCGTGAGGACTCTAATGTCTCTGAAATTGTCTGATTTATATTGTCCTGGTTAGCAGATCTTTCCTATTTACGTGCCAAGTTGTGTTCAAAGCTTAAGATAGTGTGTTATTTTTATAGCCCTGTTCACTTAATCTCCTGGACAGATTACTGCACTCTTGAGCGTTGTTCATGTTGTCACTACGGATTCTGCATGCTCTGATATATTTCCCCAAAGGTATGTTATTCATTTTACTGCTGAGATGACAACAAGTTGCTAGCAGTGTGGAGTTGACCTGTGTTTCTTTCCAATAGGTTCTGCTTTTTAGCTTGTTGTCAGATATATATAGGGCAGATCCAAAAGGTTTATCGTAGATTTGTTTGCTGTACAAGTTAGCAGGAAACCAAAATCATTATGGTTTAGTAATGACTCATATTGGTCGAGGTCCTAGTCTGTGCACTTCCGTACCATGATGATGTCATCAATATAACAGTGCAACATTACAACGTTTATTATAGTCATTGCCTCTCAATGCATGGGTTTGTTCATATTGCCCTTTGAAGAGGTTTGCCAGGGAATGGAACACATCATTGATAATACATATATTGTCCTCCAAGGTGATTTTCAGCATCTCCTTAATCATATCCAGATGTAACATGTATGTGAAGGATGCATTGGCATAAGTGTAATCCAACGCTTCTAGAGCCAAATTGTGTGCAATAGACTTGTATAATGCTTTTACATCTAGTGCAACGCGTGTGTAGTCGTCACTCCATGTGATGCCACTAAGGATCCTCAGGATGTGTGTTGAGTCCCTAACATAGGATGGGAGCTCTAGAACGCTACTTTTAATAGTGGTATCTATGTACTTGGAAAGGTTCTCAGTAATCCAACCTATACCACTCACAATGGGTCCTCAGGCAGTCTCATATAGGGCTTGCACACTTTTGGTAAAAAATAAATGACTGGAATGACCTCATGTTCTGGTGTGAGAAATGTTTTTTCTTCGTCAGTAACACCACTTACTGATTAATGTGATAGCCTATCTAGTTATTTCTGTTGCTGGATTCTCAGTTAGTACTTCATAACAGTCTGGTGTTTGAAGGTGCCTAGTACCCATGGTAATATAATCCGTTTTATTGAGAATCATCATGTTCCCTCCTTGTGTCTTATTCATGTTCTTATGTATGACCAAAACCACAGACGTATGAATGGTGTCTGTAAGGCTGTCTTGTGTTGTGTCTGGGACAAATTTAGCTTTGTTTTTAAGTTCAGGCATATCTAGGTTCCTTGAGTATACATACAACTCCTGAAATATGTGTGTATTTGGTGTCACTTGGCCGTCTTCTAATGATATGGCAAGTCAAGTATTAAGAATGTCAGTCATAGTAAGAGCACTGGTGGTAGGATGTTCTTGTCATGGTCTCTGCTTCCAAAAGGTCAGGGTTTTCCCAACTCCCTTGGAAGCAGATCCATAACCCAGGTTCCGAGTGCCAACCAGTCCCAATTGGGACCTTTTGGACCCAGTCCTGGCGCCAGTGGCACCAGGCTCATAAATATGCCCAGTCCCAGCGCTGGAAGCGCCGGGCTCATAATGCTTGGGTGGACTTACCTGCAGCAGACCATGCTGCTTACTTGCCTGCCAGTTGAGCCTCTGATCCTCTTCTGTTTGGAACTACTTTTCCTGTTGGGTGGGGCAGGAGCCACTCCCTAGATTCAGAACACTGGAACTCTTCTGGAAAGCAGGAACTCTTTTCTTACCTAGGCGTGGCTGTGGAAGGAGACACCTAAGCACTACAGGAGGCTATTTAAACCACACCCGATGGATGAACCTTGCTTTGCGTTATTCTGCATCCTCTGCAGCAGAACGCTCATCGTGTCTTCTGCATCTGATCCTGGGCCTAAGGAAAAAGGCTTACCATCCTGAATCCAGTCTTCAGCAACACCTATAAAGACAAGAAAGAACAGGTTAGCATTACGGTCTTCAGTGACAGCTCTTCACTTACCTGGTCCATCGGCTGTCACCAACGCCTCGCGCTGCATTCCGGCATCTGAAAGACAAAGGCTTACCTACTCTTCGTGCGCTCCGGAGGTCTTCACACTGGATTCCGGCATCTGAAAGACAAAAGCTTACCAACTCTTTGCACGCTCCGGAGGCCTTCGGCGCTGCATCCCGCATCTGAAAGACAAAACAAGGTGCGTTTAAAGACATTGGTTAACTTTAATACTCACGTGCCATTACTCCTTTCCACATCTAACCCAGTGGGTATTCCGGCACCCTGCAGCCGCTCCGAACTTGTACCTGCAAAATAAAAAGACAGTTAGAGCGCATCGTGAAGCAGGCAACAAGCGCTTACTTACGTGCTTCCAGGCGCTTCTATTCATCACACGGGCTCCATCTTCAACTCACTTCAGCCCGTCATCCGCCATCGCCGGAACCCTGCAAAACAAGAGACATCATTACTAAAGACTTTAAAGACATTAGAATTACTCGAAACTTACCGTTCGTGCAGTAAACGACGGACAGCAGTCCTCTGAAGTCAAGAGGCCTGCTCCCCTTATCCAGTGAAGAAACTGGTTACAGCACCCTGCCCGAGGCAGATGGAGAGCACAGCGTTCACTTACCTAAGGTGAGAGCGTTAACCTTTGGGGTTCTACAGGAGAAGAGAAAGGGAAGAAGAGAGAGACATTCAATAACCCAGTTCCTTAATCCCATATTTCTATCTGCAGACATCTTACCCTTCGAGTCAGACATACAGTGCACAGAGGTCCAGCCCAAAGAGCCAGCCGTGTGTTACACATCACCTTTGAAGATACGGTATACGCCCAGTCAAGACCGGCGCCTCTATGGGAATCAGGTGAGCGTTACAGAACGCAAAGCCTACCACAAAACTCCCGTCCAGGCGCTATGGAAACCTCGGATACCGACCAGCTAGCCCAGTTACTTGGGGAACTAAGGGCAGAAGTGCATGCAGCCCGTCAGGAAACGAACGCTCTAAGAAGGGAACTGATTATTTCCAAGGAGCGAACAGATGATCTCGCTAGACAATTGCTACAGTCACAATCCGGACAGACCCCGTTACCCGCATCTGGGGGAAATCTTCCTTCTACATCCTCTATGAATCCAGTGCAGATCAACCTACCTGGGAATGTACCTCTGGCTCCGCCCGAACGATTTTCTGGTGACCCAAAGAGGTTTGCAGTATTTATCAATCAGTGGCGGTTGCATTTCTTATGCCGGCCAGCAGCCTTTCCAACTGATCAAGCTAAAGTAGCTTTCGTGCTTTCGTACCTTAGTGGCAATGCGGCAGACTGGTCGATCCCTCTAGTAAATCAAGATGATCCGGTCCTCCATGATTTTCAAGCTTTTCAGCTCAGTATGGAAAAACTGTTCGCAAGACATTCACAGGGGCAGGCCTTGGACAATGAGCTTCTTTCGTTGCGACAAGGTAATCAAGACCTTTTGGCTTATATTGCGTCTTTCAACAGACTGATAGTGGAAACTCAATGGCCTGAGGACAAAAGGATTACGCTGTTTTATAGAGGTATACGTGGAGAGCTCAAAGATGTGTTAGCCCAAGTAGTGAATCCCCCACAAGATTGTTCGGACTATATAGACTTAGTCCTTCAAATAGATCACAGACTGCAGAACAGGAAGGCCGATCGTTCCAAGTTTGATGCTCGAGTATTTTCCAAACCGCCAACTCCTTCCAAAGGAGTAGACTCCGGGGAACCCATGCAAATAGGGGGTCTGAAAGGTCCTCTAACACAAAAGGAGCGGGAAAGGAGAAAACAGTTGCAATTATGCCTCTATTGCGGAAACTCAGGGCACTTTCTTCGAGACTGTCCGGTGAAACCTGCCAAGAAGGTAGTAGGAGCTGCAGTTACCAAAGTTATAAACTCTGAGCAGGGAAACGACCTCACCCGACAAGAATAGAGGTCCTCTTGCCAAGCGTGAAAACCAGTTCCGTGACCTCGCATTTCGTGATACCTATGGTCCTCATTAGCCCTGATAATCCGGATCGATTACATGCAATTGAAGCTTACGTCGACAGCGGTGCCATCGGCAATTATGTGGATCATGAAATGGTTTTGAGGATGAATCTAACTCTTTGTCCCAAGGCTGTAAAGGACGTCATTACTACGGTGGATGGTACGGAGTAGCCTCCGGGCCAGTAACGCATACCACTCAAGAGGTGACGCTAGTAAGTCAAGATGGACACCATGAGAAGATCGTGTTCGATGTGATCAAGGCCCCTCAGTTTCAGATTATTCTAGGAATACCTTGGTTAGAGAAACACAATCCTCTGATCGATTGGCGAGCAAGAACGGTCCAGTTTCCAGAATTTGTCTCTACTTGTCACCCTCCACCTGGTGTTGCACTGGCAGCAATTTCTTCAGAGACTCCCCAGTTACCTCCCGAATACCTAGAATACCAAGATGTTTTCTGGAAGGATCAGGCTAACTCTCTACCTCCTCATAGGTCTTATGACTGCCAGATAGACCTGATACCTGGATCTACTCCTCCTTGTAGTAGAATTTATGCCCTCACCGAGCCTGAGAACCTTCACCTTCGACAATACCTGGATCAATACCTGGCAAATGGGTTTATTCGTCCTTCCAAGTCCCCTGCTTCTTCAGCTTTGTTCTTTGTTCCAAAAAAGGAAGGAGACCTTAGAACTTGTATAGATTATCGCTCCCTGAACCAGATCACCGTTAAGAATAGATATCCGTTACCTTTGATCCCTGAACTCCTGGACCAAGTCAGAAAAGCATGCATATATACAAAGCTGGATCTTAGAGGAGCTTACCACTTGGTACGAGTAAAAGAGGGCGATGAATGGAAGACGGCCTTCCGCACCAAGTATGGGCTATTTGAATATCAGGTCATGCCCTTCGGACTTTGCAATGCCCCGGCCGCCTTTCAATATTTTATGAACGATGTCCTCAGAGAGCTCATAGATGTGTGTGTTGTTGTTTACATTGACGACATCCTCGTTTATTCTTCATCGGAATCTGAACATCGGAAACACGTGAAAATGGTCCTCGAAAGATTGCGTCAACACAAACTTTTCGCTAAGTTGGAAAAATGTGTTTTCAACGTGACTGAAGTTGAATTCTTGGGATTCATATTATCACCTGGCGGAGTGCGTATGGATTCAAAGAAGGTCGATGCAGTTTTCAAATGGCCATCACCATCCTCCGTAAAAGGTGTGCAAAGCATGTTAGGCTTCGCTAACTTTTACCACAGGTTTATCCCCGAATTCTCTCGAATAGTCCAGCCCATCACTGCCTTGTTAAAGAAAAACAAACGTTTTGAATGGTCTACCGAGGCGGAACAAGCTTTCCAGGATTTAAAGACTAAATTTATCTCTGCACCAATCTTAAAACACCCTCGCCCCGAACTCCCCTACATCGTGGAAACTGATGCTTCAAGCCTTGCCATGGGGGCAGTTCTATCACAAAAGGACCCGGTAACCAATCAGTTGCATCCCGTGGCATTTTGGTCCCACAAATTCTCGCCTCCTGAAATCAATTACACGATTACTGACAAGGAACTTCTGGCTATCAAGGCTGCCTTTAAGGCTTGGCGGCATTATCTGCTGGGGGCCCGACACACCATTACTGTGACTACGGATCACCGAAACCTGCAATATTTGAAAACCGCAAAAGCCCAATCCTCTAGACAACTCCGTTGGGCATTATTCTTTGCCGAGTTTGACTTCATAATTACCTATCGACCTGGTACAAAGAACGGTAAAGCTGATGCCCTTTCTCGGATGGGAGTGGAAGAACACTTGATCAACCCTAAACCTGTACCAATCATTCCCGAACAAAGAATTCTGGGTGTAATCGCCACAGAATCCATAGAGGAAGTTAAGGATAAAGCCAGGCAACTTATAACTCCAGCAGACATACAGAATTGGCATCTGCAGGGAAAGGACTTTGCAGTAAAGGACAACTTATTGTATTTCCAAGAACGATTATACCTACCCAGCACAGATTTACAGAAAAAAGTAATCTCTTGTTATCACGATTCTTTAATGGAAGGACATCCCGGTATGGCCAAGACCTCAGAAAAAATCAAGCGCTACTTCTGGTGGCCGTCTTGGAAAAAAGATATCAGAGACTTTATAATGTCCTGTGGAGTATGCGCCCAAAACAAGAGTCAAAAGGAAAGACCAGCAGGCCTCTTACGCCCTATTGACATCCCACCTCGCCCTTGGCATACGCTTTCTATGGACTTCATCACCGATCTACCTCCATGCTCCGGATACAATACGATTCTAGTAATCGTGGACTTATTCTCCAAGATGGCGCATTTCATTCCGCTCAAAGGCTTGCCAACAGCAGCAACTCTGGCCCGAGAATTTCTCGAAAACATCGTCCGACTGCACGGTTTTCCTTCGGTTCTAATTTCGGATCGAGGTAGTCAATTTATTTCTCATTTTTGGCGAAGTTGCTGTCGGTCGGCTCAAATTGATGTGAGACTATCGACCAGTCACCACCCTCAGACCGACGGACAAACCGAGAGGACCAATCAAACTCTGGAACAGTATTTACGCTGCATGCTGCAACAAACTGAAAAAACTTGGAAAGACATCCTTTGGATAGCCGAATATGCCTACAATAACTCTGTCCATTCGGGAACTGGGAAAACCCCGTTTGTTCTTTTGTACGGCAGTCACCCTCGAACCTCGGAGTTGGATCCCCTCCAAGATCTTGAAACACCAGCAGTAGACTACCTGCATTCTACAATCACCCAAGCCTTTAAGGAAGCTGTTTCTCACCTTCAAAGGGCTAAAGAACAATACAAGAAAGGAGCAGATCAACATCGGAAGGAAGCCCCTCAATATCAAGTAGGGGATCAAGTCTGGTTATCCACCAAATATCTACCTCTAAAAGGGCCACGCACATTCAACCCAAGATACCTTGGTCCCTATTCCATCACTACCATAGTAAACCCAGTAGCGGTTAAGTTGGACTTGCCCCCGCACATGAAGATACATCCGGTCTTCCACGTCTCTCTATTAAAACCTGTGCAACCTCAAACCCGACTAACTAAATCTCCAAAACCTATCCTAGTTGATGGAGAACTCGAGTTTGAAGTCAAAAGCATTCTGGACTCCAAGATCTCCAAATCTAAACTATTTTACCTAATTGACTGGAAAGGCTACGGCCCCCAAGAGAGATCCTGGGAACCTGCTGAATATGTCCACGCTCCTCGCCTAATCAAAAGATTTCACCGAACATTTCCTGACAAGCCAAAACCCCCGGAGAAGCCCGGTTTGGGAGGGGCCTTGAGGGGGGGTACTGTCATGGTCTCTGCTTCCAAAAGGTCAGGGTTTTCCCAACTCCCTTGGAAGCAGATCCATAAACCAGGTTCCGAGTGCCAACCAGTCCCAATTGGGACCTTTTGGACCCAGTCCTGGCGCCAGTGGCACCAGGCTCATAAATATGCCCAGTCCCAGCGCTGGAAGCGCCGGGCTCATAATGCTTGGGTGGACTTACCTGCAGCAGACCATGCTGCTTACTTGCCTGCCAGTTGAGCCTCTGATCCTCTTCTGTTTGGAACTACTTTTCCTGTTGGGTGGGGCAGGAGCCACTCCCTAGATTCAGAACACTGGAACTCTTCTGGAAAGCAGGAACTCTTTTCTTACCTAGGCGTGGCTGTGGAAGGAGACACCTAAGCACTACAGGAGGCTATTTAAACCACACCCGATGGATGAACCTTGCTTTGCGTTATTCTGCATCCTCTGCAGCAGAACGCTCATCGTGTCTTCTGCATCTGATCCTGGGCCTAAGGAAAAAGGCTTACCATCCTGAATCCAGTCTTCAGCAACACCTATAAAGACAAGAAAGAACAGGTTAGCATTACGGTCTTCAGTGACAGCTCTTCACTTACCTGGTCCATCGGCTGTCACCAACGCCTCGCGCTGCATTCCGGCATCTGAAAGACAAAGGCTTACCTACTCTTCGTGCGCTCCGGAGGTCTTCACACTGCATTCCGGCATCTGAAAGACAAAAGCTTACCAACTCTTCGCACGCTGCGGAGGCCTTCGGCGCTGAATCCCGCATCTGAAAGACAAAACAAGGTGCATTTAAAGACATTGGGAAACTTTAATACTCACGTGCCATTACTCCTTTCCACATCTAACCCAGTGGGTATTCCGGCACCCTGCAGCCGCTCCGAACTTGTACCTGCAAAATAAAAAGACAGTTAGAGCGCATCGTGAAGCAGGCAACAAGCGCTTACTTACGTGCTTCCAGGCGCTTCTATTCATCACACGGGCTCCATCTTCAACTCACTTCAGCCCGTCATCCGCCATCGCCGGAACCCTGCAAAACAAGAGACATCATTACTAAAGACTTTAAAGACATTAGAATTACTCGAAACTTACCGTTCGTGCAGTAAACGACGGACAGCAGTCCTCTGAAGTCAAGAGGCCTGCTCCCCTTATCCAGTGAAGAAACTGGTTACAGCACCCTGCCCGAGGCAGATGGAGAGCACAGCGTTCACTTACCTAAGGTGAGAGCGTTAACCTTTGGGGTTCTACAGGAGAAGAGAAAGGGAAGAAGAGAGAGACATTCAATAACCCAGTTCCTTAATCCCATATTTTCTATCTGCAGACATCTTACCCTTCGAGTCAGACATACAGTGCACAGAGGTCCAGCCCAAAGAGCCAGCCGTGTGTTACACATCACCTTTGAAGATACGGTATACGCCCAGTCAAGACCGGCGCCTCTACGGGAATCAGGTGAGCGTTACAGTTCTTGTGAACCCCAATAGGTGTTCTGTTTATGCAGAAAGTATTGTATTCAATGCAAGCCTTCTCACAAATGTACAGATGTCTATTTGTGTATCTACTAGGTCACTGACGTGTTAGGGGAACTTGATAAGCCCTTGTTGAGTAGGAATATCTCCATCTGATATAGATTTATATCTGAGAGATGAAGTACTTGACCTTTATCCTCACTAGAGGTCTGCCGCAAATAGAATTTCAATGTATTTCCCTCCAAACTGTGGAGACCACCCGTTGTTTGGAGGAAGGTTTATTCTCAAAGTATCTGTGGGAGTCCCTTCACTATCATTGTGTTCTTTCACAGACGTTATAGAGATGTCTGGGACTTCTGTGCTCTAGAAATAAACCTGCACTCATTCTAGATGCTTTTCAACCAAATGAGAGGTGCCCTTCAAACTAACATAATTGGCACTTCTCTTCAATTTGATCGGGCAGCGGGTTTGGATCCAGAGGACTGGATTTCGCAATCTATCAAAGGCAAAATCACCCGGAGTAAATCCATTTTCAGTAAAAACAGGTGTGCTCTGAGTAGCCACGACTTTCACTGGATAGCTGAGTCAATGTCACCCTATTTTGATTTATACTTCAGTAACCCATCTACTGGGATACACTTTCCATCAAAATTATTTAGTTTCCCAAGGAGGGGTTTTAGGGTAAAACAGCGATTGTCTCCTCTTCCTTGGTCCAGAGTTTTAAGTATTTCTCAGGATATCGAGGTCATCTGGGACCCTGGATCTATGAGAGCCAATAAGTCACTGAAAATGTATAGTCGCAAAAAACCTTTCTTCTTTCATCTCCAATTTACAGAGAAAGTATCATTTAGTGGATAATTTTCACTGCATTTTGTTGATGTTTGGGATTTCATGAGTTTGACCTTGGGCGTCTCTCTCGGGGGCATTCTACACAGGATCAGGATTATGTGGGTTGGTCAAGGACTCAGCAAGGATAAAAAGTCACTTGAAGATCATCATTGGCACAGGGCATTCCCCCTTTCCAAGCATTGCAGGTAACTGCAGTTGCTTGTATTTTGATACCTCTAAACACCACCTGGAGAGGAAAGAAACACCTTTTGTTGTTTTCTTTTCTTCTAGGTACTTTTTTGTACTTTTAACTTAGATTCTCTGCTCTTTTGCAGGAGGGCTTACATCTGGGAAAGAAGAGATGCTGGGTTCTATCTCCACAGAGTTCTCGTCTTTTTCAAATGTAATTGTAACAAATGTTGCCTCACTAAATGTCACAATTTTATTTTTTATTTTTCTCAGATTTTATTTTAAGGAATACAGAGGGTTGAACATTGGCCTTTGCCAATTTTTGTCAGCAAATTTGTGTGGTAAAAGAAGCTTCCTCTAATGATTGGCATATCATTTCTGTCGCACCCCTTTACTCTTCTTGTGTACCTTGATTGGAAAACATTTCTTCTTTTCATTGTCCGCCCTGATCTGTCGACTCTTTCTGGACAAAGTTTCTATGAGCATTAGAATCAGGATTTCCCTGTTTGGATCTTATGATTTGAACAATATGGCTATTGGCTTTCGATTTGGATTTCCCTGATAGCCTACTCCGGGGCTCTTACTATTTCTCTGAAGGAGGAGCACGTTTGTAGCCCAGGGTAGACTTAGAGCCCAAATACTGAGGATTATTGTAGGTCTCTGTTTTTTTGTTTCAGAATTGTGTATGCCATGTGGAGGACTAATCATCTTGCTTTGAACAGAGGGTATTTTCTGTCTGTTAGGATCCTTAAGAGGAGAAGAAGAACTCTTTGGCCCCTCTGCCTCTAAGTCCAACTGAGGAGTAATCATCACCTCAGCCCCTTGGTTGCGGATGAATTGGACATTAGTTTGGAGTTATTTTCTTTGTTTATGGGAGTTGATGGGTTCTGTACTTCATAGATCATCCTAGATGGCATGATGAGGCACCGGAGACTTCTTGAGTCATCTAAATCAGAGACTAACAGAGTCACTACATATTTAGGAAGGGTGTGGAAGAATGTAGTTTTGAGATGTTGATTTTCGATACTAAAAGTTGAGATCTCAAATGTCAAGATACTTGGGCAAATGTGTGCTTCGCCGGGATTTCTATGAGTTGTAAAATATTTGAACTTGTAGGATGTCCATTTATAGTGATGTTGTTCTTCCAACCCAGCAAAGAAACTAGAAAACTAGGCAGAGGTCCTCCATTTCATGAATCCATTGCTGTTTTGGTCATTCTTCATTCCAAATGATGCCAGCATCTGTTCATACAATTCTAAATGTTCAGAAAATTAAAGGTTTCATTTTTAGTGTAAGGAGACATAAAGATGTGTATGGCCTTAATCTGTTCGATTTCGTCTTTCACAAACTGTGACTGTGGCTTTCCATTCCTTAACTTTCCTACTGTATGGTACAGGGTATGCTCGCTTTTCTCTCCTTCACATTGTTCCTGTGGGTTTTGCACCTCAAATCACTTCTGAGGGGTTCGATAGCAAGGTATGTCTTCATCTTGTCACTCAGAATCAGTATTTCCCCATCTACATGGGACTCTGGGGTCCCCATAAACATTAGCAAAGATAGGGTTCTCTTTTAGGGTTGCATTATCTGTTTCGCAATGTCAGCAAAGCAGGATAAAGGGTCTCTTTCTGTTTTGCAATGTCAGAAAAGCAGGATAAAGGATCTCTTTTGGATCAAACACTGCAATTTTAATTCTCTGTTTGCCAGTACTCTCGTTTCCTCCCCTGTCCACACATGAAATAATAGGTGTACCGCTCCCCACTCCTCCTACCTGAATATCTCTATATTCATATGTATGTAGCAGGAAAATGTGTATTTGGGTGAACTTGGGGAGAGAAAATGGTATATCTGGCAACACCTATATACTGCTATAATTAGGTGTGCGAAAGCCAATAATATGACCCTAGAAAGGTCTGGACAGTGGAGAGGTAGCATACGGAATAGTGGACAATCTCTCCTTTATCATGAAATGTATCTGTCTACAAGGTTTAGATTGCGATTTTGAACTTACGTGAATATCCTTGATTTCTTGTCTCAATTTAGCATTATGGTCCATTTCAATTATCGTCTGCTGTTTACTCTGCACCAATTGTTCTCTAGATTCATTCAGGGTAGCCTGGCTGGTTTCAAAAACTAGTTTTGGAAGTCAATTTTTATTTCATGTATTGTAGGTAATTCTGCAATTAAGCTTTTCATTTCTGATAAATATATACTTCTTCCACGTACACTTGATTTATGGACTGACATTCAGCTTAATCTCTGACATCACATCATCAAGATTTTTCAATGATGTTTCTGACTTCTCTCTGCATCTCACATTTTCTTCTATTCTTTGCATTGATTCTTCTGAGGTCACCTTACTCTGATCGCCTTGTGCTTGTTCCCTTGTCAAATGTAAGGTGAGACAATGTATTTCTTGAATTATAGTGTATTTTTCCTGTGCTAATTGATTCCTTTGCTTCTAAATGATTTTATATATCTTTCTATAACCTCTCAAATTCAGCCTGTGAATCTACCTTCTTGCAACTATCTTTATTATTCGCTTTCACTTGCATTTTTATGTTTATCATGTCATTTAATAATGCATAGGGATAAGTGACTTGATCAGGTAATTTGGCGTTTAACTCATCATTCGTCTGTAGGCAGTGGCTATGAATGTCATTAGTGTTTAGGAGTTCTCTTCCTAACCATTGTTTGGCTTCTCTGCAAACGTTGAGTTTATTTTGTATTGCCTCCACCAAACCTTACTACTTCTGAATTAACACTTGCTTGTCTCTGGAGACTCATTCAACTGTTTAATCTCTTGTTCACACTGATGACTAGCTTGCTGCATGATTATTAATTCTGCTGACGTCTCAACCTGTATCCTCCTGACTGAAGGACATATCAGGAGAGTTCCAGTCATTCCTGGCTACTGACCAAGATAGTGTGGGGGTAAAAACTGTATCTGGACCACAATAGTGATACTGCTATGATTGTACCTATGATTGATGTTGAAAGCTGTGTTTAGGATTGTGCTTGCCAAACTTAAATAAAGTTATTAAAACATTTTTTGTTTATTCTGCTTACGTCCTTTAAGCATGTTCTGTAAACTGGTGCAAATTGTGTAAATGTTCAGGAAATCTGTCCTCCACAGGTTTAAGGTGAAAGTAGAGACTGGCAGAAAGATTCACAATCTTTTGTTTCTACTTGGTAGCTGTAGAGGTTTAATATATTTTCTGTAATGCTTCACATAGTTGTCCCTCTGTGGCCCAAATACCTATTGCTAAATAATGCATCCTTTTCTCATTTTGTTTTTCCATTACTCAATACCTTGCATCAGCTACTGCCCATGCGGGAAATAGCTAGTCAATGCATGGTCAACGGGCCGGTTCAAATCGGTCCTAGCGTCCTTTAATGTCATGGCTAGATTTGTATGTTTGATCACAAGTATGATCAATTTATATCAAAATCTGCACTTCCGCAATCAAATAAACATTCAACCTGAACTATTTTTACCCTTAAAAGACTCATATTTTTTCCAAAGTACCATTTCCATATCTATAAATAACTTCTGCTTCTTGGGTATATCTGTAGCATCCTGTCAAGAGCTAGTCTTACCAGAGTCTTGTGTTGCATTTCATTTAACAAAATAGGGCCAGCGTTCTCAGGAAGTCAACGTAGCGTACCCCAAAGAAGAGCACCAGAGAATCAGAAAGAACACCCTCCTACTGGAGAGGAAAAAATCAGAAATATCTCCTCCTCTGTAATGCAGTGATCACGTATCAAAAGAATTTCGGCAGCAATCCAAAGACTCAGGAATCCACCACAGGAGACAAATGGTAAGACTGGAGGATTAGTAATGATAATGATGTGTTATTTATATAGCGCTTATGCCTAAGCGCTTTACATAGAAAATATAAAGATACAATATCACCCAAACGAAGTTAGTAATCATTTATCAACCTGGTATGGATGAAAGGCTGAGGTGGCCTTGCCGGGATTTGAACCTGCAGATCACACAGAAATCGCATCAGTGAGCACTCAACCTGCTGAGCTATCTTACCGGCTATTGTAGAGTGAGGCTTGAAGGATAAGAGGAGGAGATACACAGGAGGACCAAAGGGCAAATAGTGTCTTGACAAGAAAGGCAGAAGGATCATGAATGGGAGGGGGCAGAGGAAGCAGCAAGAACTCCACAAGAATGAAGAGTATCAAACAGAGTGCATAAGAGACTTCTGAAATAAAGCACCCCAGCTCCATGGGATGCAACAATGAAATACCTGCGAGTGAATGCCAACTATGGCGTGGAATGGAGCCGGAATTCTAGCCGCCATCTTGGTGCCGGCCAAACATGCTCAAGGATGTCAGGGATAAGTGGCAAAGGATATTGGTCCTTGAAAGGATTACAGTTCACAACCATATAGTCCAGACAACGCTGTATCTGGGCGGTATCCATATTGGGAATGAAAAACAGGGGGGCACCTGCCGGGGGACTTGGATTCTGTAATGAGTCCACCCTTCAATTTGATCTTTCAGTATTCTCTGCTGGCCTGTTTCTCTGTTTCTGACAGTAGATACATTCTTCCAAAGGGTATCAGAGCATTGAACTGTATATCAATGACACAGTCATAGGGCTGATGTGGCAGTAACACCTTGTCAAAGCTGTCGCAAAAACACATCAGCGAAGTGGAGGTATTTGGGCATTATTGATTCTACATGAGATACTGTAATACTTGAATGCTGTTGCCTGGAACAAAGAGAGGCACGGTTCTATCTGTGCACAGTTTGTAAACAACGCTTCATACATTATTGAGAACCCAAAACACAGGTATTTGCTGCCCAATTTATGTAGGGGTTGTGCCATGTGAGCCAGTGTAGCCCCAATATTATTGGGAAATGGGCAATCTGAATATTGTCAAAGGACACAGATTCCTTGTCTTAATAACCTAATCCCCAAGAATGAGGTGTTCTCTGGAATAGGCCGAGAAGTCAAACATTTTCTGTCAATGTCCTCAATGCGATTGGCTGTATCCTTTCTTTTATGAAGCATACTGTACTGCAGAGCCATTGATCCCCTATGAAATTGCCTGAAACAGGAATCCCACCGCAGATCCACCTGGATTACAAACAAAGTATAATAATGAAATTTGGGTGAAAGAGGGTTATTGGTGATTTCTTGGAATCTTTGGTTCTACTCAACAGATGGTTTTCCCATCAGGACTGGGAGAGACTGTTTCCCGGTCTCGTCTTTAGGGCCAGTGACCATTCCTTTACAAAGTGACCACAGTACATACAAACTCCTAGTGAGCGTCTGTGAGCCCTTTCTTCTGGTGTGAGAGGTCCCCAAGCGGTTCCCAATTGCATGCGTTCAACAGATTCTTCCACGCATTCTCGGATAATAGGCTTTGAGAAAGAAGGAGCGCAGGCCGATCTCGATTTTCCTCTTTCCAACCTTCTTTCCGACAAATAATGATATAGTTGCAACAGCATTGTGATGAGCCCCTGAAAGGTGGGATGTTGTGTAACACCAGCAGGTTTATCCTTAAGGTCTTCTTGTAGACCCCTCCAGAATGAGGAAAAATATTTCTCCTATTGCCAGTTGGTTTTCTCTGTTAGTTGTTTTAAAGGAAGAGTTGCCCTATTCTCAATCAAGTAACTTCTCCAGTGTCGAACCATTCTCCATTTAGCAAGGTCTCCCAAACATTCTGAGCAAAACATTGAGAAAAGCATTCTACTGATCCAACAAAGGGCTGGAAGAATTGACCAAAGGGGTAGTCCATGCAAGAGCACTCCCTGTAATGTAGCTGAAGACATATCCAACCTTATATATGATATGGCATTTATAACGCGCCTATACACAAATGTTTCAAGGTACAGTTGGTACGGTCTATGGATAATAGCAAAGGCTTGAATGTAAACTAGATCCTGCAGGCACTAAGAAACTCATTCAGTTTATTCGAGGGCACCTGCAAACCTTCCACTCTGGAGTTGGCTTAAGGGGCTTTCCATGACTACAGATTCTCGTGTTCTTATCATCTGAAAGAGTGTGACATTATCTTGCCAGCGGTCTTGTACCTCAGCTGTAAGTTCATGGACTGCCCTTAGTCATTGGTTCTAGTTCATAGCAGGCTGGTAAGCAATTGTGCCTTATTATGTGAGAAGCTGGATTTAACAGGGTCTTGTGGCTTGTCTTTTGGTGAAATAGGTCCTGCCTTCTGAGGAAGCCACCATGTTCAGTTGAAAAAACAACCAACATGGTGTACCCCAAATGAAGGGGCCAGCACAGGGAAAGAAACTGTCTACTCCTGGAGAGGGAAACACACCAAAATAATGACTCCTTTATAATGCAGCGGCCAGGTATTGACAGGATTCCTGCACTGGAGCAAGATGACAGTACAGATGAAGCAGCGATCCAAAGACTCACAGGAATCCACCACAACTGACAAATGGTAGGACTGGAAAAGTAGTGTTGTGAAGCTTTTAGGATAGGAGGAGATGCACAGCAGGATCAAAGAGCAAAGGGAGACCAGACAAGAGAAACAGAAGGATCATGAATGGGAGGGTGTAGAAAAAGGAGCAAGTAATCTGCAAGAATGGAGTATAAAAAAACAGAGCTCATAGGAAGCCTACGCAATAAGGCGCACCAGCTCTGTGAGATACTGCAATGAAATACCAGCGGGCAAATGCTGAGTTCGCCGTGGACTGGAACCAGAAGTCCAGCCAGAATTTTGGAAGGAGCCAAAATGGAATCACTGTGCCACAATCTTGGAACGGAACCGAATGTGGATGCCGCAGCACAGTCATCGAACTCCCTGCCGAAGAAAGTAGAAGCGATGCATGATACATTCTAAGTTATTGATTTATTACTTTCTAACTACATTGGTAACTAAGCCTTATACTATATTTTGGATTCTCTAGGAGCGAAACATTTAGGTTTATTTAGGGAACTTCCTTTTGAATATCTTTAGTGTGATCAAGACAATCAGGGGTTCTGTAGAGACTAGTCAATCAGGGCACCTACCTCAGGCAACAATCTCCCATCTATCTGCAACATCGGCAGCACAATAAGCTGGGCACAAGGAACCAAATCGATTTGTAGGTGCAATTGCACTACTTATTAGCACTGAATTCCCCCGGCTGTTATTCCATTTTGAATTGGGCCTTCAAAAATAGCTTCTGGGTCCTTTCTCCAGATCTACTCTTTTTTGTCTTTTGTTGGTATTTGTTTGTATTGCTTACTGTAGTTCTGCAGCCATTACCCCACATAGGGTCTAGTATAAATATACTGTCACCACTCTGATTCTCAGGTATTGTGCTGCAGGATAATTGCACATGGATGCCTATTCTAACTGGATAATTCTCATAGGGCTATATTACTAAATTCCCAACCCACATCTCTAATTGGTTAATTTAGTAAGAAGCTATACAATGGGTGTCTTTTTTGGATTCACGTACCAGAACTACTCCACTATTTGGGAGCATGCTGTGCAGTTACATCAACAATAAGATATGTTAGGTTATTTATAACGTGCTTAATACCCAGAGGTTTCTAAGCACAGACCCCGGGATCGAACCTGTGTTGCTCCTGTGCCGTCTTGCTTCCAAGGGGAGCACGTTGCCCCTGAGCTATCCTCCGAGACCATTTTGTTTGAATACATATGATATTCAATAAACATGATTTGAAAAGACTTCATAACTTATAACTAGCAGCATTTTATGTGTTAATATTAGAGCTTTTAATACACCCATTTCTGCTGTTGATTGCAAGCAGAAAAACAGAAATGTCAAATTCTTCTTTTTACACCAATTCTTTCTTGCATCAATCTATCTATATAAATAAAAATGTAAATGTTTGTTTGTTCAAAACCTTAAATCTCTGAAAGTTCTTCACTGATTGCTTTGAAATTTTGACACAGCGTAGCATTCAAATAGGCACATGTTTTTATATACCTACTATGCATAGATGTCACACCTGTAACAGGGAAAAACATGCTTTTCTGGAAAAACAGCGCCATCTGTTGGACGTAAAAGCAACACACGCTATACTAAACATTTTACTGCAAACCAGCACCATCTTTTGGATGTAAAAGCAACACACGCTGGCTCAAATACGTGCCGGGAAGCAGCAGAGCGACGTGCAGCCAGACTTTAGGATGCACGGTTGCGAGCACAGCGATCGCATTCGGCAGCTTCAGATCTGCTTCGAACACGACAGGCTGAGAGTGGCTGAGCAGATCAGCGCCAAACAACGCTCCGTGCTCAGTTACAATCATCTTGCATTCCGGTACAACCCAGCTGATGATTATAGTTTGAGCTGGCATGTTCTCATCGGCACCATGACTGAAGTGTGTCCTTATTGAAAGGCTCTTAAATTTGATGGAGGAACGAAAGGAATGTGTTGCGCCCCCGGGAAAATTAATTGCCTCAACTTGGAGAACTGCCAGAGCCATTAAAAACTACCCACAAGCATTGTGAAATTAAACATATTACAAATGTGCGCTTTCTCTTTTCTTTCTTTTCCATTTAACCAGACTGAGCCACAGCAATGCGTGGCCAGGTACAGCTAGTGCCAAATAGATATTTTCCAAATGTCAGCCTACTTGGATTTACAAAAATGTTTCAGTTATTTTCATAGCATTTATTTCTGAAACATTATGGGCCTTTCGAACCTCTACAAATGTTTTCTTAAGCATGCCTGTTTTTAAATATGTTATTTTATTTTTTAATCGAACTGCATCATCTGGCTGGAATGCACTTACAATAATCAAAATCTAGTAGTATATCACCATGTAAATAAAATATCTTACCTGCAGCTTGTAGAAGAACATTTCTTAATAGATATCCAAATGACAAAAGCACTCTGTTCCCAGTGTGCTAAAAATATTTTGTGTATCAGTTCTTTTCCACCAACAGGCCATCATTTCTCACAACTGCTTTCAGGTGTGAAGTAAAATTGGTCCAAGAGTCAGATCAGATCACTATTCATCTATGCTTATTTTTTTTACTGGGTTTGTACTGGGTCCATCTATATTTATGTTTACTGAGTTCTACCAGAACAAAACTATTCAAATGCTTTACCCAGATTTACATGTCACATATCTGACAAGTCTTAACTGATCATCTCACTTGAAATATCCAGACAAAGATTTTAATCAATTCAGAGAGTAGGAATTTCATTTATGTTCTCCTATTTAAAATGGTTTCTGTCTATACATGGTCAGATGCTCTCAGCCAGAAAATTAAGGGGCCGATTCATGGAACAAACGTGCGCCGAAAATCTTCGCGCAAGCATGCGCAAGCATGCGCAAGCGGAAAAAAACAGGCGCACGCGTGTGATTCATGGAAGTCCCTGCGCGTGTTCACCGCGGGATGTGCGCCAAACCCATGCATGGCGCACAAGTCACTGCAACATCGCGAAAGGCGTGTGCGACGCGCACAGTGAAAGCGCACAACCTCAGCGCACACACCAGAAAGTGGGCGGGACATGGGGCGTAACGCGCGGAATGGGGAACAACACGGGAAAATAAGGGCGTAACTGGGGATGTACTGCAGGGAAGCAGACGGAACGCCCACACGCACTCGAACCACACGTATTCATGGAATCGAATAGGGCAAAGCCACGCACAGCCAAAGACACGCACAAGCTGAAACACGGCCGCCACACGAAGGCAGGCGGTAGAGTCCCAGCGCATCAAAAAAGTGGCGCGCGGGAAGTCAAATACGCGATTGTGCGGGGTACGTGGATTTCAGGGGTGCGTGAGAAATTCTACACGCGATTGGCCTGGGTACGTGTATTACAGGGGTGCGCGAGAAAATCTACACGCGATTGGTCTGGGTACGTGGATTTCAGGGGTACGCGAGAAATGCTACACGCGATTGGCCTGGGTACGTCTATTACAGGGGTGCGCGAGAAAATGTACACGCGATTGGGCTGGGTACGTGGATTTCAGGGGTGCGCGAGAAATGCTACACGCGATTGGCCTGGGTACGTGTATTACAGGGGTGCGCGAGAAAATCTACACGCGAATGGGCTGGGTACGTGGATTTCAGGGGTGCGCGAGAAATGCTACACGCGATTGGCCTGGGTACGTGTGCGCGAGAAATCCTACACGCGATTGGGCCTGTGCGAGTGGGGCAGTGTATTACGTGGGTGTGCGGGAAGTTGAAGAGGTGAATTGCCAGTGTGGGTCCTCCCAGGTCTCCCCTCTACCCCCTCCACGACCTCTGCAGGCAGCCCACACCACAGGGGACTACCCTGCACCCCTGGTCATGTCCCGCAGGCAGCCCATCCACCATGGGCATGCCCCCCAGCCAAGCCACATGTCCCCTTGCACCCCCACCCCCCAGCACTGTGGGGCACCTGCCAGCAGGCCCCCAACCATGTCCCCTTGCACCCCCACCCCCCAGCAGGCCCCCACTCATGTCCCCCTGCACCCCCACCCCCCAGCAGGCCCCCACTCATGTCCCCTTGCACCCCCACCACCCAGCACTGTGGGGCACCTGCCAGCAGGCCCCCAACCATGTCCCACTCATGTCCCCCTGCACCCCCACCCCCCAGCAGGCCCCCACTCATGTCCCCTTGCACCCCCACCCCCCAGCACTGTGGGGCACCTGCCAGCAGGCCCCCAACCATGTCCCACTCATGTCCCCCTGCACCCCCACCCCCCAGCAGGCCCCCACTCATGTCCCCTTGCACCCCCACCCCCCAGCAGGCCCCCACTCATGTCCCCCTGCACCCCCACCCGCCAGCAGGCCCCCACTCATGTCCCCTTGCACCCCCACCCCCCAGCAGGCCCCCACTCATGTCCCCTTGCACCCCCACCCCCAGCACTGTGGGGCACCTGCCAGCAGGCTCCCAACCATGTCCGCTTGCACCCCCACCCCCCAGCAGGCCCCCACTTATGTCCCCTTGCACCCCCACCCCCCAGCACTGTGGGGCACCTGCCAGCAGGCCCCCACTCATGTCCCCTTGCACCCCCACCCCCCAGCACTGTGGGGCACCTGCCAGCAGGCCCCCAACCATGTACCCTTGCACCCCCACCCCCCAGCAGGCCCCCACTCATGTCCCCTTGCACCCCCACCCCCCAGCACTGTGGGGCACCTGCCAGCAGGCCCCCAACCATATCCCCTTGCACCCCCACCCCCCAGCACTGTGGGGCACCTGCCAGCAGGCCACCAACCATGTCCCCTTGCACCCCCACCCCCCAGCAGGCCCCCACTCATGTCCCCTTGCACCCCCACCCCCCAGCACTGTGGGGCACCTGCCAGCAGGCCCCCACTCATGTCCCCTTGCACCCCCACCCCCCAGCACTGTGGGGCACCTGCCAGCAGGCCCCCAACCATGTCCCCTTGCACCCCCACCCCCCAGCAGGCCCCCACTCATGTCCCCTTTCACCCCCACCCCCCAGCACTGTGGGGCACCTGCCAGCAGGCCCCCAACCATATCCCCTTGCACCCCCACCCCCCAGCAGGCCCCCACTCATGTCCCCCTGCACCCCCACCCCCCAGCACTGTGGGGCACCTGCCAGCAGGCCCCCAACCATATCCCCTTGCACCCCCACCCCCCAGCAGGCCCCCACTCATGTCCCCCTGCCCCCAGGTCCTGACGAAACGCAATCATGGCAGTAATGGGCAGCATACCCAGCACAAACACCCAGCCAAGGATTGCATCCACCCACATAGTAGATGCAATTACATGATACAACCCCAATGGCAAGTATGTAAATGAACACATGTCCGTCACACACACATACACAATGGGTGCAAGTGAATGTCAAAACCCATATCATGACATGCATGAAACCAATGAGAAAATACCACAAATGTAAGTAATAAATATATGTATTAAAGATGAAAATGAAGTAAAGAAAAAAAACACACAACAATGGGGATGACAAAACTAATGGTCCATGTCCGAGAACTAATAGAAAAAATCAAAAAACAAAGGAATCCAAAAACTAATGTAGTCCAAAGCAAAATAATGGGGGGAAAAATAAGGCAAAACCATTGCCTCATGGTGAACGGAAATATAAATCCAACAAATGTTTTCCAAACATCAAACTATGTACAAGAAGATCCCAGGGTCCATGAGCCCAACACCATAAATAAAACCTACTACTACTAACTAATGAAAAAATAAATACAGAAAAGTGGCCATTGTCCGAGCGGTCCAAAAAAAACTTAAAAAATAAAGGAAACCTAACACTAACTAACTAAAGAACTATATACAATGGCAGCGGGCAAGTCCTGCGGCTCACTCTGTGATGTTGCCGGCCAGGGCATCATCGAACTCCATGTCGATGTCCCGGAGGCGGGACTCTGTCCTGGCCCCGAGGTCTCGCAGGGACAACCCCGTGTCCACCTCAAACTCCCTGCGAGCTTCCTCGAGGCACTCAGCCCGCCTCAACGCCCGACGCATGGAGAACTCCGCCCTGACCATGGTGAGCCGCTCCTCTTCCGCCCGCTGCCGCTCCGCACCTATCCGCTGGACCAACTGCTCCCACACGGAAGACACTGCCATCCCAGGGTTCTCCTGCCCTCCGGCCGATGCCTGCCCCTCTGATCTTGATGGCCCCGAGCCATGATGCCTCCCACGTCGAGCCTGCTGCTGCCTCCGACGCCACTGCCTCTGCCAGCACAACGGCATCCAGGCTGATGGAATCCACCGATGCCGTCGTGCACGTGCCCTGCCAGATGATGCCGGCACATCCTCCATCTGCAGGGGGACAGTTGCTGGTGTGTCCACCCCTGCTGGACCTTCGACTCCCGACTGTGGCAGGGATGGGGTCCCCACCGAGCTGGCTGCGTTGGTCAGGGCAGGTCCACAGGGGGCCCTGGTGGCATCTGGGCCGGAAGACGGCATGGAGCACGACTGGCGCATAGCCCCCACAGAGGAGGAGAGGGTCGCCAGAAGGCCACACACATGTAGGAAACCCCCGACCATGGCGGCTCCCAAATGGTTCACGTACGCACGGTGCTCTTCGTGATGATGTGCATGCTCCTCCCGGGAAGCATGCACCTCATCACGAATGCCAGCCGTGCGCAACGCGACACCAATCAGGACCCTCTCCACACGGCCAGGGGTCCCCTCGTCCGCAGGTAGAGGAGTGTCAGATGACATGGACATCTCCCCTACCTGCGGACGGGCCTGGGAAGGGGCATCCCTGCTGGTGCATGGTGGTGCAGTCACAGTGTCAGGGACAGTGACATGCACAGGCACCTCCACGGCGACCTGTGCTGCCTCCTGCCCCTGGCCCTGGACTGCACCACTTGCACCAGCGGGGATGCCCCCACCAGGCCCCATGTGTGGCTCAGTAGCGGCCTCCTCCCCCTCTGTGGAAACCACCAACCTGGATGTCTCCACGCCGTCTTCCGCCGGTGCAAGCCCCTGTGGGGGCTCACCCACCCCTTCCGCTGCAGCCGTGGCGGCATCCCCGCCGCTCTGCTCTACAGCGCCTTCTCCGCCCTCTTCTTCACTTGCCACTGTGTAGAGGGAGACATAGAACACAAGCATCAGGGTACTGTACAATGGTCCCCTAGACAGGAAGCAACAGCAGATGAGTGGCACTGTCATACATCACTTCCATCATGTCCCTCCACAACACATGGGTCAGTGCAGGCAAAACACATACAGTAACAGGCATGGGGCAGGCCATGGACATTGGCATACATGACCAAGGGCCTCATGATTCATACAATGTTGGTTTCAAACTCACATGCATCATGGGTCTTTCCATCACATGCACACACCTCACCGTAGTTCCATCCATCTGGCCTCGTTCACCACAGACGCAGTGGATACAAGGATGACTAGGCTGCATCAGTGAATCTGAACATTGTCACAGACATGTGTCATGCATCCATGGCGGTGACAAGTCACAGACACGCAGGTCAGACACACACACATGGACACCATACGTGTACATGGGACCAGCACCCATCCCTCACCCCCACCCATGTCCAGGAACAGAGACTGCCATGCTTCCATGTGTCCATTCCGCACAGAGCCCCCCATGTTGCAATAGAACACATCACTGTACTCACATGCCTGACCATGATGTCCCTGCACACACACATACGTACATGGCCTATGTCACACATACAGGCAGGTATCAGACAACCAGCACACTGCAACATGCCCTGTCTCACACAGCAATGCTTGGCCACTTACCGGCCAACTCCAGATGGGTCTGCCTCCGAAGGATCTGGGCGTGGAGCGCTGGGTCTACGCGTTCCAGGACCCTCATCTGGATGTCACTCAGGCGTGCCCGTCCCCCCTCCGCGAGGCGCCGGGCCTTATTGAGGGTCCTGGACCTCAAGTCCTCCCAGCGCTTCTTGATGTGCTTGATGTCGCGGGTTGCCACCCCCTCCGCGTTGATGGCAACCACTACATCGTCCCAGATCCTCTCCCGTCCTTCCTTGTTGGCGCGTGGTCTTCTGAAGAGGGCATCATAATGCCCCAGGACATGCTCCACCAGGACACCAACTTCCTTCTCACTGAAGCTGGTGGCCCTCTGCCTCTCTGGCTGGGGGTCGCCACTGGTCTCAGATGGTGCTTGCCCCGACATGGCGACCCCCGAGGCAGGCGTGGGTGGGCAACTGGGTCCTGGGGCTGGGCTGTGGAGCGATGGTATCCCAGTCGGGAGTCTACTGTTCCAGCAGGGGTGGACACAGCAACTGGACCCCTGCAGATGGCTGATGGGCAGGCACCAAATGGCAGGGCACGGTGGCAGCAGGCAGGCAGGCAGGCAGGCAGCAGCAGATGGCACGTGGGAGGCTGCTCGGGGCACTGGGGGGGCAGTGATTCGGCCTTCTGGGCAGGAGCGTGGTCTTCCGTGTGTATTCGCGTGGCCAGCTTGATACGGAGTGATTTGGCACGTGAAAAATCTGCACGTCAGCGTGTAATTCGAGGAAAGGCCCTTAGCGCGTAAGCGCGTCTGCACGCATACGCATTTTCATTGGACCAAAGGCCCTCAGCGCGTGAGCGCGTCTGTGACGTCACGTGCGAGGGTGTATCCCTCATTGCACGTGATGACAGAACACACGTGGATTTCAACCAATCGCGTGTGAAAGTTCACGGCACCCCGGAACACACGTACCCAGGCTAATCGCGTGTAGGATTTCTCGCGCACCCCTGTAATACACGTACCCAGGCCAATCGCGTGTAGAATTTCTTGCGCACCCCTGTAATACACGTACCCAGGCCAATCGCGTGTAGAATTTCTCGCGCACCCCTGTAATACACGTACCCAGGCCAATCGCGTGTAGAATTACTCGCGCACCCCTGTAATACACGTACCCAGGCCAATCACTTGTGGAATTTCTCGCGCACCCGGAAACACACGTACCCAGGCTAATCGCGTGTGGAAAACTGCACGTCCGCGTGTAATGCGCGTAATCGCGTGAAAAACTGCACGTCCGCATGTGACGTGACGCGCGCGTGCGTTTCCCTCAGCACGGGTTAAAGGTGAGCGGGCCCAGCAGTTCGCTGTACGTGCCTTCTGTGGAGACCGACGTGTGTTGCTGCTTCCAGTTGTTTCGCGCGCCATCTACTTCACAGCTCTCAAGGACGTATCTCTTCTTTTGGCGGGGGTATTGGCTACGCGTGTTTTTCTGCATTGCACTAGTCAGACGGTGAGTCGCAAACGCTCCTTTTCCCACTGCGGGTGCCCCTGTGTATTGCACCCATTTTCGATGTCATCATAGCCTGCGTGTCCCACGCGTACGCGTTATTCGTGTTACTGGGTGCCACCGCGTACTGCGGGAGGTCAAATCCACGCACCAAGGCTGCAGGGTTGCGTGCACGGTTTTACTGCAGTTTTGGGGTGCCTGAGCGTTGCGTGACCCGTCACCACATCACCGGGGTCACAAACAGCCTTGCAGGTGCAGGGGGGCTGTTAACATCTTGCTTCCCACCCCCTTCACCCCAATTGCCCAGGTCAATTGTGCTGTACACCTCCCATTGGCACCACTCCATCTGTGCCAGCACTATTACATCTGTGCCATGGTTTGGAGGCCACCAAAGGTGAGGGGCGCCTCAGCTGGGCGTACTCCTCGTGGCGGGCGTGGTCGGGGACGTGGCTGTGGTGACCAGGGAGTAGGGGGACTCCAGGGTGTCCAGGGCAGCCACAGAGGGGGAAGAGGCAGGGGTGCGCCACTTGAGCACAATGTTGTGCCATGTGTTGGTGCAGCCATGCCACCACCCCCTGTGGTTCCGGGGGATGCAGCTCCTGCATCTGGCACTGGCACCCGTATGACCCGGCAGTCCGTTCCATCGACTGCCACGGGCCCAAGGGCAGCGGTAGCTGCAGGTGCAGCTGTGGACACCGCCACCCAGGCTCAGGGTCTGCCAGCGCAGGCTGCGTTGGCACTTGAAGAGCCCTTGGTAGATCTCCAACAGGCCAGGGGGGAAACCATAGGGGCACGCCGGGCTGCTCAGACCAAGACACGTGTCCCTGGGGCAGTCATGTCATCTGCTGCCCCGAACAGCCGGGTGTTGGCAAGTGCAGGGGCAGATGCACCCAACAGCACCCCGGTTGTGAGTCTGCCAACCAGGACCGTTGCGGTCAATGACCCTGCCACAGCTGATGTTGCTGCGCAGGGTCCATTAGTGGGCACCCAGCTGCCACTGACACAAGTCAGGCCTTTGGTCATCCCTCCACCTGCCACTCCCTCGGCTCAATCCACCGAACCCACTGGCCATACTGGTCAGGGCGGCATTAGCCAGCCAGGGTCTGCGCCACTGTCCAAGAGGAGGAAGGTTGCACCTGCAGCACAGGCTGGGACCCCACACACAGCCACGACCTCCTGCACGTCGAGGAAGAAGCCTTTCTGTAAGCAGGAACTGGACTTCCTCGTGGACTACGTGCGGGGACACAGCCGTGACATGCTAGTGGGTGCCAATAGTCAGACTACGGCTGCCCAACGTGACACCCACTGGAAGCATGTTGCGGAACATGTCAGTTCATTCGGCCATGAGGTGCGCACGGCGCAGGAGTGCAAAAAGCGCTGGAATGACATCAAGCGCAGCACTAAGGCTAAGCGTGCCTCAAATTACAACTTGACTCTGGTGACTGGCGGTGGGCCTGCACCAGAGGAGGAAGAACTCACTCCGCATGAGGCTCTCGTTGCGGAGTTCATACCACCAGAATTGGTCGAAGGTGTGGGAGAGATGCTGGACTTTGATGCCCAGTCCAGTGAGTGTTGATGCGTAGTTGTTGAGGACGTGTGTGTTTCACTTGTGGGATGTGTTGTGCATGATTGCTGCTACATGTGACGTGTACATGGTTCTGATGTGTAAGTAATGCAATGCTACCGTCATGCATGTCTCCTCTGCCTGCATGCGGGACTCCATGTGGGCATGCTCCCTTGCCCCTCCTCCGCCACTCTGCACCCCAGTTCCACCTTTGCACTGGTCTGCTACATTCTTGCCAATGTGTACTTTCTTGTTCATGTGTCCTGTGTAGATGCTAACTTGCAGCTCAGAAACTGCCAGACATATGCCGTGTGGTACAGCCTTAGTACTCGATGCAGGGTATCCCACTTGTACTGTGCATGGGTCAGATGTCCCGCAGGGACATGAGTGCCCATTCATGCTCCATGTGCATTGCACGCATGCCCCTATGTATCCTTGACTGGATGATCACTGTAATATGAGTCCTTGGTTACATACATTGCCTGCCATATTATCGGCCTCCCCATGTCAACTGTGGCTCAGTCCTGCGTTGCACACATGTTTAGGCTCTGACAATCTGTGTGGCTCACAGGCCTCAGCCTGTTCAATGGCCAATGACTCTGTCCAACTCTTGTCGTGTCTTCTTCACACGTGGCCGGCCTCCGGATCTTCCATCATGTGTCCTGCCCACTGTCCCAGCATCATTTGCAGTGTTGTAATTTGAATCACATTAAGCTGTTGATGCCAGTCAACACTGCTTGTCAATACACAGGTGTATGGGCAGCCTTTTGATACCATGCTAGGCATCCCTGCTTTGGTACTGGGGTGGAGGGGTGCTTGGCTGCTAGACATGGTACACATTGAATACACAATGCACGTGATGTCTGAATTTGACATTGCACTGCCTTCACATTTCCTGGCACACACCATGGAGTGCTTGTACATGTAGGTAGTGAGTGGCGTACACATTTTCAGCATTGCATAGACCCACTTCGATGCAAACTGCCACCTTTCAACAGGTCTGATCACAGTAGCTAATCAAAGTAGACCCAGCATGCATGCCAGATCATATGTTGTGTGTCACATGTCTGCCGGATGCCTTTGCTGTCGGTGTGTGTGTGTGTGTTGTGTGCTTCTGACATGTGTAGTGACCTTTTCCTCTCTATTTTTCAGGTGATGACCCAATGGATGCAGAGGATGGTGTTGTCATGCCAGACACAGGGTTGGTAAGACCACATCAACCCGGCACTAGTGGGGGTCGTGGGGTGGTAGGCCACGAAAACCCCCAAGTGCTGCAGTCCATCCTGTCTCTGGCTGCCTATGAGTCCAGCCTTGATGACGACTCTGACGTCCATGTTGAGTTGGATGAGCATCAAGTCCATGTGTCAGGGGTGAGTGATTCTGATGTGGACACTCCTCTGTCTGCGACACCTGCACTGAGGGATCAGACAGTCTTGGTTCCTCCGCCCGTGGTGGATCGGGACGCAGGGTCACCCTCCACACTAGTCACTGATGTGCCTGGGACATCACGTCGACGGGGGCATGTAGTCGTGCATCCGCAGGCGGTGCCAACACAGCGAGGACCCCCGGTCCTTGGGTCCCGCAGGGGTCAAGCCCGGCAACGCGGTCACCGCGCGCAACCGCTGTATACTGAGTGGGAGCAAGACATGACTGCCAATTCCGAACGGCAGGGGGCAGCAATGGAGAACATCGCTGACAGCATGGAGCGTGTGGCCCGATCTGTGCTCCCCCCTGCTAGGCAGGTGCTTCTCCAGCAGCAGGTGGCACGGTCCACGGCCCGCTCGCTCAGGCTGGGCATGGCGGCCTCAGACAGGGCACGCCAGGCTGAAATGTCGTCTCTGCGTCAAGCAATTGCTGCTCACGCAGAGGCGCACATGGATGCCCTGAGGGAGGAGTATGCCTCCCTCAGATCCACTCTGGGTGTCCTTATGATGTCCCAGAGGCAGCAGGCAGAGGACAGGTTTGCACAGCTTGAGCGCACCATCTCGGCTGAGCTACAGGCTTGCCGGGAGGTGCAGCGGTTGTCCAGCCAGGCCTTGCAGGAGGAACTCCGTGTTACACGTGCTACCTTGCAAGAGGAAGCACGTGTATCACGTGAGGTTCTGCATGCAGACCTATGTAACATCGCCGCACAGAACCAGGCTCACCTGTCCGGCAGACTTGCTGCCGACGAGGGGAAAGCTGCGGCTAGGCGTGGCCAGGCTACTGTGCCACGTCCTCCTTTCCAGGATGAGCCAGACTCGGACGACCAACTATCTCCCACATAGGTCGTGCTGTGCAGGCGTTGAGCCCATGGAGGTATTTTTTTTTGGCTCAGCATCATCGCATGTGGATGTTGAGCAGCACCCTGTACCTCCCCCCTCCTGGGTGCCTCCCCTCCCCCACGGGTCGTATGTGGCCATTTTTGATTTTTCTTTTAGTTTAGTTAGTTAAGTTTCTGTTTGATAGTTAGTTTAAATAGGTAATGTAGGTTTTCCATAGTTAGTGTAATTAGTTAATAGTTGAGTTAGTTTAAAATTTGTAGTCTATTGTGCTTTCATGTGACAGTGTGGTGCCTTGTGGTTTTTGAAGGCATCCACTGTCTGTTCCAGCTGGGCCCTTCATGGTTGTCTTGTGTATGTGTTTGCTGCTTGGGTTCCTTGACTCACATATGCCACTCCTGCCTCCCTTATCCATGGGCTCGCAAGGATGGTTCGGTGTTACAGAATTTTACACAAGGGCTTTGGACTGTCATATCTGTGGCATGTCTGGTGCTTTGTGACTTGTGTTGACACCCCTAGTGGGGATGATTTGGGTGTAATTGTCCACTGTTCAGCTTTTGCTAGATGGGGTGTGTCATGATTAATGTGGACATTGATTGCTATGCATTGTGTATTATGTCTCATATCTTTCCTGTACACGTGCCTGTTGCAATTCATGCTGTAGATAGTGTTCCACACTTTGGAAGTCAAAGACGGGCTGATGGTGTGATTTGTGATGTGACTCTCTGACATGGTCAAGTAATGAGATGCCTGATGAGACACACACAGATCACTTTGATGCATTAATCATTTGTTTCATGCACTTTCTGCAGGGGGATGAGGCACCAGAGCACCTTTGCCAGCAGACATGGCCCATTGGACGACGGAATTCCTGACCCGTTTGTTGGTGCCCACATGCACATGTGTGCACGAGCAGAGCCACAGTGATTGCAGACCCACATCCTAGAACTGCTGACATGTTCCAAGGAACTCCTGGCAAGGTGAGCAGCACAGGGGGGCCACGACACAGCAAAGCTTGCACCAGGTGACTTGCACATGGGGGCTTAGTCACAGCACTGAGGGTGAGATTAGACGAATATTGGTGTTGAAGCACACAATGCAGCTCAGATGTGTTTGTGGACTGATGGCTGTTGATAGTAGGGTTGTCTGGGACACATGCAGGGGCAGTGGCACATACCCTGCGGTACAACAAGGTTCATTGAGGCACTTGTATCAACCATGTAGCCTTCCGAGACATGGAAAGGGGCAGCTCACAGGGACATACAGCAAGGGACATACTTGGGTGCAGTGCATGTCTATTCCACGTACTTCATGATAAATGCACTGCCAACTTTGTTTTGGTCATGGTGGTACGCAACTTGCTCTGTAGTCATGGCTTGCCATATGGGTCTGTCTGCTTACCCAGGGAACATTGCATGTTGTGTGAATTGTGACACATTGGTGTTCCATTTGCCACGCACCCACCAGCGCCTGACTTACCGCATTGACTGTGCATGACCCGTCACAGGGGTGATGTTATATATGGTTACGAAGCATCGAGCACTGATTGTCTGTTTGTAGAGTAGTTTGTTGCTATGCGGCATGTTTTGTGTTGTGTTTTAGTGTAATTGGCACATACAGGTTGTTGACTGTGTCTCTCTTTGCAGCATTGCAGTGCTCCTGTAACCGGCCCTGAGAGTGCGCAGGCAGGAGGCCAGCACTCAAAACCAGAGCTAAGTGTCTTGTTGTTTTCCTTACAAACTGCCCTGCATAGGCTTGCTGTGGAGTGTACTGATGCATGGATGTATGTGTGGTCCGATTTGGTATGTTTTTTTCCCTAATCACCCTTGATCCTATGCAATTATGAAACCTGTGCCCTCTACCCGGTGTTCCTGCTTCCCGTGCCTATCCAAGCAACGTTCCCTGACCCTCTTTCCCCACTGGGGTTGCGGATGCCTGTGTAAGCCCCGAACTTGCAGGCGCCAAAACCCTAGAGGGGGTGGTTGGTTCGTACCACTCCTGAGCCTGGACTACAGAAGGCCATGACAATGATGTCCAAGTTTGTTTGGATTGTGTATGTGTTCATGCAGGTTGTACATATTCGTGCATTCCCTAGTTTCATGTGTCATTCCTCCTCCCCTCACCTGCCACTCATTCCAGTCATCCAGTGTGTCTACACCTGTCCCGACTGCATATCCCTGAACCTCATTCCCCACCATGATCTCAGGGGCCTGTGTGAGTTTGACCTTGCAGGCACCCGGGACATGGTGTGGGTGGTTGTTTCATGAGATTCCCGCGCCTGTACAGGGGACCTGTAACAGTACACATCCATTCATGGTGCATCATCCTATGTCATGTACCACACATGTCTCACATCCTGTCGTGACATTGTTCTGCTGTGCTACCTTGGTTGTTGCATCATTGTGGTAGTACTTGGCGTTTGTGAGGTACTGCTACGTCAAGTCATCTACTGGAGGGTGTTTGGGTTCGTTTTCATGCCTTGGATTTTGTGATTTTGGAAATGAGTGTGGATTCTGAGGGTTCAGGCATCTTTTTACACACAAGGTGGGAGATGGACACGAAGGGTAAAGGTGATCCTGTGGCCAGGTGGAAATGAGGGTTGGAGGCTCCATGACCCAGGTGCAGTTGTTCAGTGGGCCATGGTCATTTGCGCGGGAGGGGGGGGTTGTTGTTGATAGTTGCATTGCCCTGCAGTGTGATGGGAACTCTGACATTGTAATGTTGTTGTCCTATGTACATGTTGTGTTCTGCTGATCAATGCCTGTTCATGTGTAGTGTTTTCCTTTCAGGTGCGAGGGGATAGTTGTGGTTTGACATGCTGGGGTGTACACATGGTGGATGTTCACATGTGATGTGTAGGGAACACTGATGGTCACTTGAGTGCACATGCATATGTGGAGTGTATGTCCCTGCAGAACCACACACTTGCACTCGGATGCACTCCATGTACTCCCACCCTTGCATATCCACGTGTACACTGTTTGCCTTCTGGTGCCCACTGTGTCCCGGCAGCACATGTTCTGTGACCGATTTTGGTTCCAGTACATGCCTAATTTGATGTTTGATGTAGTCTGTCACTTAGATGTGATGCTCAGGGTGTGCATCACAGGCAATGGCTGTTCACTGTGCTGTGCGCTGAGCAGTGTGATGCAGGAGTGGGACACTGCACACATGAGCTGCAGTGTTGATTTTGCAATGCATAATGTGCATATAGACAGGCATTCATTGTGATGTTACGTCTACGACTGTTGCAATGCATTTGGAAACAACTTAGTTTGGGTGGGACATTTTGTTGGTCTGTCATTTCATCTGATTCCGGGTCAGGCATCATTGTCCGATGCCACTGTACATTTAGGACATGGCAATGTGTACCTTATCGTTACTGCGTCGGTGTATGGGTATTGCTTGCCATGTCTTGTTGATGTTTGGGAGGGTTTGACTGACATGACAGTGATGGCCATGGCCTGTTTTGCAGGTGTGTGTGATGCACACCTTGCATGTCCAGGTCATCCGCTTCTCAGAGCAACTAGCTGGGGGTAGGTTTCTCTCCGCAGCAGGGCCCTCCCCCTGGAACAGACTTCCTGCCTGACTTGAACTTGAGGGGAACCATCTCCAGTTCTGGAAGCACCTCAAGACCTTCCTCTTTGCTTCTGCTTACTCTCTGCCTCTCCCTTGCAGAATTCTTCACTGGAACTGCACAGGAGCTGCTACTGGGACACTCTCACCAACCTCGGTCCCTGGCCCAGCCACTGTCCACTTGCACTGCCACCCTGGCAACCCCTGCACTGCAGTACTGTCTCTCTATCCCTACAGCCTTCCCTTCCCAGCACTTGTCTGCACTTACCTTTGCAGTTGCCACCAGGCGACCTATGTATTATTTTTCTGGCCTACTTCCCCTGTACTGGACTCCCCCCCACCCTTCCCCTTGCACTTTTCCCTTCCCCCTACCCCTGCACTTGCACAATCTCAATGACACCTGGCCTAGTAGTACCGTTCTCTGTGTTCCCTTGTTCCCCCCCCTGCCTCATTGCGCCTTGGAATACTTGTGTATGGCCCATGTCATCTCACATGTCATATGTGTGCATTTTGGTTGCACAGGATAGCTTGTGTTTAAGTAGCTAGGGATGCAGACGATGTGGCACTTCCATGGCAACTATCTCAGGGTGGTAGGGTTGTGACAGTTGACTGTCACGTTGTCATCATCGATTGTCACCTGGTATGTGCCAGGCCTGTGTGCACTCCGCAGGGGTGGGAGTTTAGGTGAAAAATGTGGCCACAAGCTGGGTCCGGGCTTCCTCGCCACGTGCCCTGTCCCCTCCCATGGGCAGCGCCTGTGCCTGTGGTTGGGGATGTGGGGGCACCACCATGTCCACCGGGACGCCCTGCCGTGTTGCAACATTGTGCAGGACACATGCTGCCACAATGATCCTGCACACTACTGGTGGTGCATAGAGTAGTTGCCCACCAGAGCGGTCAAGGGAGCGGAAACGTGACTTGAGCACTCCGAATGTGCGCTCCACTATGCCCCTGGTTGCAATATGGGCGGTGTTGTATCTTACCTGGGGTGGTGTGGTGGGGTTCCGGATTGGCGTCATCATGTGTTTGCTCAGAGGGTAGGCACTGTCCCCTGGGGAGGTGATAATAATTGAGATTATTAGGGTTTGGATATTTGTCTGTGTGTGACTTGCATGCATGTGCAAGGGCATTTGTACTGACCTAGGAGCCATGTGTCGCCATGCTGCCCAGCTTCCAGGGCCCGGCTCAGGGCGGACATTCTGTATATGAAACTGTCATGGGTGGAGCCAGGGTAGTTTGCATAGACAGAGGTGATGATTCCCTTTGCATCGCATACCACCTGTACATTGATGGAATGCCAGTGCTTGCGGTTTCGGTAGATGTGCTCAGTGGCCCTAGGTGGACGTAGGGCCACATGGGTGCAATCTATGGCACCGAGCACTTTGGGGAAGTGTGCCACCCTGTAAAAATCCAGGACAACGGCCTGCCTTTCTGCGGATGTTCTGGGCATGTATATGTGCCTGCGGACTGAGGGGTGCGCTGTCATGATTGCCAGTACCTGGTGTAGGCAGCGTGACTGCGTGGCCTGTGAGACCCCCCCCCACTATGGCAGTGGTCCGCTGAAACGACCCAGTGGCCAAAAAATGCAAGACATTGAGCACCTTCTCCAAGGGGCTCAATGCTTGGGAGCAAAGGGTGGGGGATGTGAGGTCATCTTCCCACTCCCTGACCAGGTCTAGGATGATATGGGGTGGAAACCTATACCTGCCGTAGACCTGGTCGTCAGGCATCCCAAAAAGGCTTGTCCGTGGTGCAAAAATGCGTGCCCTGGCTATTCTCCTCCTCCTGCAGTGTTCCACGATCAGTGCAGCAACAAATGGGGCATTCATCGTCGCTGTATATACGCGTTTGTTGTTTGCGCGCACTTTTATGCTGTCCGCGGGACGCCTCCGTGTGGGCGGACTCGTTGACGCCTGTGCACGTCTTTTGCCGTGCACGTGTTTCCCGTATTCGGGTGTCATCGCGTGTGATTGGAGGGGAGCGAGCGTACACGCGATTGGGCTGGGTACGTGTATTACAGGGGTGCGCGAGTAATTCTACACGCGATTGGCCTGGGTACGTGTATTACAGGGGTGCGCGAGAAATTCCACACGCGATTGGCCTGGGTACGTGTATTACAGGGGTGCGCGAGTAATTCTACACGCGATTGGCCTGGGTACGTGTATTACAGGGGTGCGCGAGAAATTCTACACGCGATTGGCCTGGGTACGTGTATTACAGGGGTGCGCGAGAAATTCTACACGCGATTGGCCTGGGTACGTGTATTACAGGGGTGCGCGAGAAATCCTACACGCGATTAGCCTGGGTACGTGTGTTCCGGGGTGCCGTGAACTTTCACACGCGATTGGTTGAAATCCACGTGTGTTCTGTCATCACGTGCAATGAGGGATACACCCTCGCACGTGACGTCACAGACGCGCTCACGCGCTGAGGGCCTTTGGTCCAATGAAAATGCGTATGCGTGCAGACGTGCTTACGCGCTAAGGGCCTTTCCTCGAATTACACGCTGACGTGCAGATTTTTCACGTGCCAAATCACTCTGTATCAAGCTGGCCACGCGAATACACACGGAAGACCACGCTCCTGCCCAGAAGGCCGAATCACTGCCCCCCCAGTGCCCCGAGCAGCCTCCCACGTGCCATCTGCTGCTGCCTGCCTGCCTGCCTGCCTGCTGCCACCGTGCCCTGCCATTTGGTGCCTGCACATCAGCCATCTGCAGGGGTCCAGTTGCTGTGTCCACCCCTGCTGGAACAGTAGACTCCCGACTGGGATACCATCGCTCCACAGCCCAGCCCCAGGACCCAGTTGCCCACCCACGCCTGCCTCGGGGGTCGCCATGTCAGGGCAAGCACCATCTGAGACCAGTGGCGACCCCCAGCCAGAGAGGCAGAGGGCCACCAGCTTCAGTGAGAAGGAAGTTGGTGTCCTGGTGGAGCATGTCCTGGGGCATTATGATGCCCTCTTCGGAAGACCACGCGCCAACAAGGAAGGACGGGAGAGGATCTGGGACGATGTAGTGGTTGCCATCAACGCGGAGGGGGTGGCAACCCGCGACATCAAGCACATCAAGAAGCGCTGGGAGGACTTGAGGTCCAGGACCCTCAATAAGGCCCGGCGCCTCGCGGAGGGGGGCCGGGCACGCCTGAGTGACATCCAGATGAGGGTCCTGGAACGCGTAGACCCAGCGCTCCACGCCCAGATCCTTCGGAGGCAGACCCATCTGGAGTTGGCCGGTAAGTGGCCAAGCATTGCTGTGTGAGACAGGGCATGTTGCAGTGGGCTGGTTGTCTGATACCTGTCTGTATGTGTGACATAGGCCATGTACGTATGTGTGTGTGCAGGGACATCATGGTCAGGCATGTGAGTACAGTGATGTGTTCTATTGCAACATGGGGGGCTCTGTGCGGAATGGACACATGGAAGCATGGCAGTCTCTGTTCCTGGACATGGGTGGGGGTGAGGGATGGGTGCTGGTCCCATGTACACGTATGGTGTCCATGTGTGTGTGTCTGACCTGCGTGTCTGTGACTTGTCACCGCCATGGATGCATGACACATGTATGTGACAATGTTCAGATTCACTGATGCAGCCTAGTCATCCTTGTATCCACTGCGTCTGTGGTGCACGAGGCCAGATGGATGGAACTACGGTGAGGTGTGTGCATGTGATGGAAAGACCCATGATGCATGTGAGTTTGAAACCAACATTGTATGAATCATGAGGCCCTTGGTCATGTATGCCAATGTCCATGGCCTGCCCCATGCCTGTTACTGTATGTGTTTTGCCTGCACTGACCCATGTGTTGTGGAGGGACATGATGGAAGTGATGTATGACAGTGCCACTCATCTACTGTTGCTTCCTGTCTAGGGGACCATTGTACAGTACCCTGATGCTTGTGTTCTATGTCTCCCTCTACACAGTGGCAAGTGAAGAAGAGGGCGGAGAAGGCGCTGTGGAGCAGAGCGGCGGGGATGCCGCCACGGCTGCAGCGGAAGGGGTGGGTGAGCCCCCACAGGGGCTTGCACCGGCGGAAGACGGCGTGGAGACATCCAGGTTGGTGGTTTCCACAGAGGGGGAGGAAGCCGCTACTGAGCCACACATGGGGCCTGGTGGGGGCATCCCCGCTGGTGCAAGTGGTGCAGTCCAGGGCCAGGGGCAGGAGGCAGCACAGGTCGCCGTGGAGGTGCCTGTGCATGTCACTGTCCCTGACACTGTGACTGCACCACCATGCACCAGCAGGGATGCCCCATCCCAGGCCCGTCCGCAGGTAGGGGAGATGTCCATGTCATCTGACACTCCTCTACCTGCGGACGAGGGGACCCCTGGCCGTGTGGAGAGGGTCCTGATTGGTGTCGCGTTGCGCACGGCTGGCATTCGTGATGAGGTGCATGCTTCCCGGGAGGAGCATGCACATCATCACGAAGAGCACCGTGCGTACGTGAACCATTTGGGAGCCGCCATGGTCGGGGGTTTCCTACATGTGTGTGGCCTTCTGGCGACCCTCTCCTCCTCTGTGGGGGCTATGCGCCAGTCGTGCTCCATGCCGTCTTCTGGCCCAGATGCCACCAGGGCCCCCTGTGGACCTGCCCCGACCAACGCAGCCAGCTCGGTGGGGACCCCATCCCTGCCACAGTCGGGAGTCGAAGGTCCAGCAGGGGTGGACACACCAGCAACTGTCCCCCTGCAGATGGAGGATGTGCCGGCATCATCTGGCAGGGCACGTGCACGACGGCATCGGTGGATTCCATCAGCCTGGATGCCGTCGTGCTGGCAGAGGCAGTGGCGTCGGAGGCAGCAGCAGGCTCGACGTGGGAGGCATCATGGCTCGGGGCCATCAAGATCAGAGGGGCAGGCATCGGCCGGAGGGCAGGAGAACCCTGGGATGGCAGTGTCTTCCGTGTGGGAGCAGTTGGTCCAGCGGATAGGTGCGGAGCGGCAGCGGGCGGAAGAGGAGCGGCTCACCATGGTCAGGGCGGAGTTCTCCATGCGTCGGGCGTTGAGGCGGGCTGAGTGCCTCGAGGAATCTCGCAGGGAGTTTGAGGTGGACACGGGGTTGTCCCTGCGAGACCTCGGGGCCAGGACAGAGTCCCGCCTCCGGGACATCGACATGGAGTTCGATGATGCCCTGGCCGGCAACATCACAGAGTGAGCCGCAGGACTTGCCCGCTGCCATTGTATATAGTTCTTTAGTTAGTTAGTGTTAGGTTTCCTTTATTTTTTAAGTTTTTTTTGGACCGCTCGGACAATGGCCACTTTTCTGTATATATTTTTTTCATTAGTTAGTAGTAGTAGGTTTTATTTATGGTGTTGGGCTCATGGACCCTGGGATCTTCTTGTACATAGTTTGATGTTTGGAAAACATTTGTTGGATTTATATTTCCGTTCACCATGAGGCAATGGTTTTGCCTTATTTTTTCCCCCCATTATTTTGCTTTGGACTACATTAGTTTTTGGATTCCTTTGTTTTTTGATTTTTTCTATTAGTTCTCGGACATGGACCATTAGTTTTGTCATCCCCATTGTTGTTTTTTTTTTCTTTACTTCATTTTCATCTTTAATACATATATTTATTACTTACATTTGTGGTATTTTCTCATTGGTTTCATGCATGTCATGATATGGGTTTTGACATTCACTTGCACCCATTGTGTATGTGTGTGTGACGGACATGTGTTCATTTACATACTTGCCATTGGGGTTGTATCATGTAATTGCATCTACTATGTGGGTGGATGCAATGCTTGGCTGGGTGTTTGTGCTGGGTATGCTGCCCATTACTGCCATGATTGCGTTTCGTCAGGACCTGGGGGCAGGGGGACATGAGTGGGGGCCTGCTGGGGGGTGGGGGTGCAAGGGGATATGGTTGGGGGCCTGCTGGCAGGTGCCCCACAGTGCTGGGGGGTGGGGGTGCAGGGGGACATGAGTGGGGGCCTGCTGGGGGGTGGGGGTTCAAGGGGATATGGTTGGGGGCCTGCTGGCAGGTGCCCCACAGTGCTGGGGGGTGGGGGTGCAAGGGGACATGAGTGGGGGCCTGCTGGGGGGTGGGGGTGCAAGGGGACATGGTTGGGGGCCTGCTGGCAGGTGCTCCACAGTGCTGGGGGGTGGGGGTGCAAGGGGACATGAGTGGGGGCCTGCTGGCAGGTGCCCCACAGTGCTGGGGGGTGGGGGTGCAAGGGGACATGAGTGGGGGCCTGCTGGGGGGTGGGGGTGCAAGGGGACATGGTTGGGGGCCTGCTGGCAGGTGCCCCACAGTGCTGGGGGGTGGGGGTGCAAGGGGATATGGTTGGGGGCCTGCTGGCAGGTGCCCCACAGTGCTGGGGGGTGGGGGTGCAAGGGGACATGAGTGGGGGCCTGCTGGGGGGTGGGGGTGCAAGGGGACATGGTTGGGGGCCTGCTGGCAGGTGCCCCACAGTGCTGGGGGGTGGGGGTGCAAGGGGACATGAGTGGGGGCCTGCTGGGGGGTGGGGGTGCAGGGGGACATGAGTGGGACATGGTTGGGGGCCTGCTGGCAGGTGCCCCACAGTGCTGGGGGGTGGGGGTGCAAGGGGACATGAGTGGGGGCCTGCTGGGGGGTGGGGGTGCAAGGGGACATGGTTGGGGGCCTGCTGGCAGGTGCCCCACAGTGCTGGGGGGTGGGGGTGCAAGGGGACATGAGTGGGGGCCTGCTGGGGGGTGGGGGTGCAAGGGGACATGAGTGGGGGCCTGCTGGCAGGTGCCCCACAGTGCTGGGGGGTGGGGGTGCAAGGGGACATGAGTGGGGGCCTGCTGGGGGGTGGGGGTGCAGGGGGACATGAGTGGGACATGGTTGGGGGCCTGCTGGCAGGTGCCCCACAGTGCTGGGGGGTGGGGGTGCAAGGGGACATGAGTGGGGGCCTGCTGGGGCGTGGGGGTGCAGGGGGACATGAGTGGGGGCCTGCTGGGGGGTGGGGGTGCAAGGGGACATGGTTGGGGGCCTGCTGGCAGGTGCCCCACAGTGCTGGGGGGTGGGGGTGCAAGGGGACATGTGGCTTGGCTGGGGGGCATGCCCATGGTGGATGGGCTGCCTGCGGGACATGACCAGGGGTGCAGGGTAGTCCCCTGTGGTGTGGGCTGCCTGCAGAGGTCGTGGAGGGGGTAGAGGGGAGACCTGGGAGGACCCACACTGGCAATTCACCTCTTCAACTTCCCGCACACCCACGTAATACACTGCCCCACTCGCACAGGCCCAATCGCGTGTAGGATTTCTCGCGCACACGTACCCAGGCCAATCGCGTGTAGCATTTCTCGCGCACCCCTGAAATCCACGTACCCAGCCCATTCGCGTGTAGATTTTCTCGCGCACCCCTGTAATACACGTACCCAGGCCAATCGCGTGTAGCATTTCTCGCGCACCCCTGAAATCCACGTACCCAGCCCAATCGCGTGTACATTTTCTCGCGCACCCCTGTAATAGACGTACCCAGGCCAATCGCGTGTAGCATTTCTCGCGCACCCCTGAAATCCACGTACCCAGACCAATCGCGTGTAGATTTTCTCGCGCACCCCTGTAATACACGTACCCAGGCCAATCGCGTGTAGAATTTCTCGCGCACCCCTGAAATCCACGTACCCCGCTCAATCGCGTATTTGACTTCCCGCGCGCCACTTTTCTGATGCGCTGGGACTCTACCGCCTGCCTTCGTGTGGCGGCCGTGTTTCAGCTTGTGCGTGTCTTTGGCTGTGCGTGGCTTTGCCCTATTCGATTCCATGAATACGTGTGGTTCGAGTGCGTGTGGGCGTTCCGTCTGCTTCCCTGCAGTACATCCCCAGTTACGCCCTTATTTTCCCGTGTTGTTCCCCATTCCGCGCGTTACGCCCCATGTCCCGCCCACTTTCTGGTGTGTGCGCTGAGGTTGTGCGCTTTCACTGTGCGCGTCGCGCACGCCTTTCGCGATGTTGCAGTGACTTGTGCGCCATGCATGGGTTTGGCGCACATCCCGCGGTGAACACGCGCAGGGACTTCCATGAATCGCACGCGTGCGCGTGCGCCTGTTTTTTTCCGCTTGCGCATGCTTGCGCGAAGATTTTCGGCGCACGTTTGTTCCATGAATCGGCCCCTTAGTCTTTTGAACCGGTTTGGATTAGTGAAAAAAATGTATAGTCCTTTAAAATTCTCCTGGCAGAACAAATAGGTAAATTGTCAAAAGTATTTAGAATCCCACATACTAAAGCATTTACAAATGTATTTTAAGATTTAACCAAACAACTGTCTTTCTACGTGATTAGAAAAAACAATGTTTCTGTTCTATTAGAGAAATCACATGGTTTTGAATGATTTGTTAATTTGAGGAAATATTCAAACATTTAGAAACACACATATTTAACCCATTTAAAGTTTCTTTTGTTGAATGTAGAAACTAAGAATCTTATTTCACCATCAGTTTACAGTTATACAGAAGTGAATAGCAGTAACCACATTAGGTTCATTGCATGGTGTAAAATTAATATCTGTCATGAATATTGTTTGAAAAAAGCCTCATTTTCATTATATATTGTCACCTTTAAAATAGCATTTTCCAGTAGTTTGGGCTAAAACCTTTCTATAAATGCAAGTTTTTGATGGAATATTACTGTTTTGATACTTGGGTTTACAAAGCCACTTATATTATTAGTGTGTAGAACCATCCAAATGGAAACCTCCACATTCACCTAAAATTCCAAAGGTAAAACCAAAAGGAATAAGGAATTCCCTGTGATCTTTCCTTGTGCAAGAGCCTAATTCTGTCCCTGGCTTGGGATGAGGCTTTTAGTTCTTTCAAGAACAAAGTGGTAATTCAGCGCACTAAGCACTCTGAAATGTTTTAACATAAACACAGTTGTTCTGCGATTGTCTGTTTATCCAAATATTGCAAACAACACTGAAGTGCACTAACACATTCTTACAGGCCACCACGGAAGAGCTGACAATTTGCGACTTGCAATACATTTTCCCATTTTAAGACATTCTTGTTTTTGTTTTATTTTCTACTCTTTGATTTGTTTTCTTTTAGTTTCAGTCAAGCCCTGGAATTTCCTTGAGGATGGACTTGATCCATTTTGCCTCATCCGTCATTGGGATCACCAATCATGATGAAGGTCTATTTTGTCTATGAGAAAGGGATAGAAAGGTTGGTTAAATGTAAAATATTGACAAAGCAATGTTATTTTAAAAGTCTTTCTAATTTTTACTTTCCAAAAGCTGCACCTTCTGAACAAAATAACTAACACATTCATCTTTTCATCTAAACATTCATACTTACATTTTACAATAGTTTCAGTCCTTTCATCCTCCAAGTTTCCTTCTTGAATGTATTCGGAGGCCACCACAACCATTGGTTCAGAGGGTTCCTCAGTTTGTGATAGAGTTGATCAGGGATGGCAGTTGTTCTGCTGATTAATGTGAAAAAAGCATTCTTCCATTTGATCCCATTTTCGCATTTGAATCTTGTAAACTATGGGAGACAATTTCTCCATCATTTCAAAGGATCCTTTTCAAGACGGTGAACATTTATTTTACTATGGTTGATTCTCTTTAAAGATATAGAAGTGTAACTTATCATTCTCCCATTACTCAATTCATTTCATCATATGTTCACAGTAAGATGTCATACTCACAGAAGACTTCTCAAGATTTTGTTGGGCATATGCCCAGGCTTACTTTAACTTCCTTGAAACATTTTCTCCATACTCGCTAGAAGAGGTATTGATCAGAGTTTGTTCTTGTGTACAGCATAGGAAGTTCTGAGGCCACAGTTTCTTCCTCCTGGGGGTGTGGCTAAATGCCGAGGCTGGTTTGTGCCTGATTTTGCACCTCCCACCGCGACTCCTTTCCTCAAACACCTGCGGCACTATATTAACTATTTTAATGTCATATAATAGCAGGACATTGTATTTCCTCTGGGGCTTCGAGAGATACCACTCTCTTTTGTTTTACTGGTGCTTTTGCTGACATTTCTGCTCCGGAGCCCTGACGTGACTTCAAGCTGACAGAAACTGATGCAGCTCGAGAGAATCTCTGCAACCTCTTCAGGATACACTGCTGCTTTCCGAGTCATGCCTCTCGTATATGCCACCTGCTGGACAAATAATATTTAGCACCAAATAAAGAGAAAAGAAAAGAAACAAGACAGAGAAACAAGCTAATATTTGCTTCACTACAACGGTACCATGCTGCGGTGAGAACTTTCATTTTTATACCTATTTTATCATTTTGGAGCAGTTGCTCACCATTCCTCCTGCTTCATTGTGTTGCAAATCTGACTAACATTTTACTTTTAACTATTGATATCAATACTACCATAGATACTTTTCCTGGACAAAACCCTAATATCTCTGAACATCACAACTGACCATACAGAGATACATCATGGCGTCCATTAGGTAGCGCAGACCAACAAAGACTCCCAGTCAGCCTCATCCTCAGCCACATTAAAAAGGCCCAAAAGTAACTCCCCTCCTCCATCCAATTCCTCCGACTCCAGCATGGAATTATTATAACAGGAAATAAGGTCTCTAAAGCCTTTTATAGAAACTACCAACTTAAAACTACAACAACTTGATGACAGGTGGTGCACATTGGAAAATATAATGGAGGAGGTGGAAAAAAGAGTTGGCATGGTGAAAGATCTTTCTCCTAGAGTAACAACAGTTGAAAGTACTGTCAAAGAACTCCAAAAACACAATGAAGAAATCAAAAACTGAGGAAGAAGGAACAACCTCTGTATCACAGGCCTATCTGAAGGTTGTGAAGGGAATGACGCCATCCTGTTCCTGCAGAAAATGCTTTCGGACCTTCACATTCCACTTGGCATCGTCCTCAACATTCAACAAGCACACAGAATTGGGACCCTCATATCTGCTCATGGTCATCATCCCATGCCACGTACTCTCTTTTTTTTGCTACTGGAATATTAAACAGCTGCAGTTTATCATTTCCAAAGCTTAAGAAAAATATTCTCTCATCTGGCAAGGCAACAGAATTTACATCTCTCAGGATGTCACTCGGAAGACTGCACAGCGGCATAAGGAATTCCTGTCATACCATCCTTCCCTGAAGCAGCTTACCATCAGATATGGTCTCTTCCATCCCTGATCTTTCAAAATTACACATAATGGGAGAACATCTGTTTTCGATGATCCTGCAGACCTCAAGTCCTTTATAAGATCCCTTAAGGCTGACTGTTTGGTTATGTCTACTCCACCTATGCCCTCCACCTCTGGCACTTGATTTCCCATTCAGGTTGTTTTATCTCATTGTTGTTCTGCTCCTGTTTTTGCTGTGGGCATTGCCTTCATATTCAATCTCTCTACATAATGTTCATGGGTGTGGTTGTTTGCGATGCAGGCACCCTTCATCCTGCAGGACTCTTTTAGAAGTCCGACCAGGTGTCACCTTGCTCTCAACTTTGCTAGGTTAACTTTTCTATACCTTCCTGACATATATCTTATCTCTTACCTATAGGCACCTTTTACACTTCTCATCTTTCTCTACATTTCTTATTCCTCTAGTATGTTACACAAATGCCAGGTCTGTTTGTCTCCCCGGCTTCCTTGTGTAGCCTCCTTATATGTTGAGTTGCCTCTCATGCAGCATTTTATATTGGGTATTGATTCAGTTCAATTGTTATGTTTTACATGTATGGTTCATATTTTTCCTTTAAACATCTGTAGCAGTTAATGAATGGATTTAAATGCATTTCCTGGAATGTGAAAGGGATCAATAACCCGATTAATAAGTGCAAAGTTCTCTCACACCTTAAAAGATAGGGTCCCTCTGTTGCCTGCATCCAGGAAACCCACCTGTCCTTGATCGAATCAATAAAATTGAAATCTCTTTGGGTTCAAGATGTAATCAGCAGCCCAGCCCCTGTAAAGAAATATGGTGCTGCCATGCTCATCAATAAGAACTTTCCCCACAAGATCATTGATCAAATGACTGATAACGATGGACGGTGGGTGTGGGTTAAGATGCAGATTGGGACCAATGTTATTTCTATCATGAATATATATGGTCCCACTGGACCAGATCCTAATGTCTGGGACTCAGTCAAAGAAAACATCTTAAAATGTAACCTCTCTAACCTTGTTGTGTGTGGTGACTTCAACAATGTTCGTGTGCCACTCATGGATGGAAGATCCAAATGTGTCTTCTGATGCTCCAAATCCCATCACTCATTCATTTGTTGCTTCTCAGAGACAGGTTTGGTTGACACATGGATACTTTTATAACCCACAGGCTTTTACTATATGTTTCACTCACTGCCCCATGACTCCTTCTCACGGTTAGACTACATCTTTGCTACCAAATCACTGTCACACACTATTGTCGACTCTCGTATCGCCAACATTGTTATATCTGATCATGCCTCTTTTGCTACCACCTTTGACTTTCTTAATATCCACAAACACTTGAGCAGATGGCACTTTAACAATATACTGTTACAAGATGATCAATTTATTAAGTCATTCAGTAGCTTTCAGCAGCAATTCTTTGTAGATAACAAGGATGAAGACACCGCTATGAGTAATAACTGGGACGCTTGTAAAGCAGCACTGAGAAGATATGTCGTTCAGTACGTTAGTAGAAAGAAGAAAGAATACAAGAAGGAATTAGATGATTTATTTTTTGAACTCACTAATAGAGAGAAAGCATACTACCAATCTTCCTCTCAGTCTTAACTTTCTCATGTCTTTTCATTACGTATGCAAATCAACAAGAAACTTACAGAAAAGGCATCCAATACCATACTAAGATTCAAATCCAAGATATATCAAACCTCTAATAAAGCTGGGAAAGGTCTTGCCTTTTACCTCAAATCATGCAAAGAGAAAACCTTCATCTCACACATCAAAAACAATATGGGCACTACCGTTTCTAAAGCCGATGAGATTCTAGCAGTATTCAAGACTTTTTACTCTGACCTTTACTCCCCTGACACTATTACCACTCCTGACAGCCTGCTCTCTTTCCTTCAAAATATTAAAAGAGACTCCTATCCCCAAGTAGATCTCAGTAGCCTTGATTCCCAAATATCGAGCCCAGAAATCACTCAAGCTATCAAGGATCTCAAAAAAGGCAAAGCACCTGGTCCTGATGGCCTATTTCCTGCATTCTACCATCGCTTTTCCAATATCCTATCCCCCAAACTCAAATCACTCTTCACCTACTTCTCTAACACAAAGTCTTCCTCTGGGTCTTTCGCTGAGGCTACCTTAGTTCTCTTTCCTAAACCCTAAAAGATTCTGATTTCCCTAAAAATTATAGGCCTATCTCCCTAATAAATGTTGAATGCAAGCTATTTGCAAGGATTCTTGTCAACAGAATTGAATCTTTCCTCCCCAAATTAATTCAAGATGATCAGGTAGGCTATGTAAAAGGGAGACACATTTCTTCGAATGCAAGACTCTTACTTGATGCCATTCATCTTATAGTGAAATGCAAAACAGACAAACAAGGCTATGCTGCCATTCCGCTTGATGCAGAGAAGGCCTTCGATTGGGTGGGTTGGGAAATCTTGTTTCAATCCTTACGCTGGCATGGTTGTGGGCAAGGTTCCATCTCACTGGCAAACTTCTTTACTCAAATCCCAGATCTTCTATCTTCATGAATGAGCAATCTTCACCTCACTTCCCCCTCAAACGGGGGGGGATCAAGGCAGGGCTTCCCACTTTCACCTATTTTTTATAGCCTATCTCTTGAGCCTTTATTACAACGTATAAGAATCGACACTCAGATCCCAGGAGTAACTTGTGGCCAACAAGAACTCAAAATAGCGGCATACGCCGATGATATTCTTATTCTCTCTAAAAAAAAAAAGATCATATTCCAGGTTTACTGTCAGTCCTACATGATTTTCTTTAGCCTCCGAATATAAATTAAATAAAGATAAATCAGAGATCTTGCCTCTTAACACATTCTCTCTCAAGCATAAAATGGACTTGTTTGGCTTCAAATGGTGTGACAACTCACTTAAGTACCTTGGCCTTCTTTATTCCCCTTCCACTAAGCTCACCATTAAGCTGAATTCTTCATCTCTCCTTCTTAGACTCAAGGAACCCACCTCTCTCTGGTCTCCCTTATATCTTTCTTGGTGGGGGCGTCTTGAAACTATCAAGAGGATGCTGTCTCCCATCATTCTTTATCACTACAAATCCTTCCTATTCCGCTCCCCATATCCTTCTTTTCTGCATTCAACTCTATCCTAATCCATTTTTTATGGGGCATCAGCAGAAACAGAGGAATTTCCATCAGTAAGTTCAGAGCCCCCTTTGAGCATGGTGGTGTCACATTTCCAGACTTCAAATCCAACCACAACCCTTTCCGAATTAAACAATCATGCATTTGGCTCACCTCCTCTGAAGCAGATGACCTCCCCTCCTGGTCTCTTCTTGAAACAGAATTAATTACACCTATCAAAACTCAAGATCTGGTATATATATTCGGATCTCTATCTTCTAAGCTCACCAACCCTATCAAGTTGGCTGTGTCTGCCCTCAGAACCTTCCTATTCCATCCTATTGGCTCGCTGTCTCTCAAATGTTCACCTTTTTTATGGAATAACAAACATATCACAAACAATAACAATAACAATACACTTTACAGGAAGTCCTGGATCATCAAGGGTATTAGATATATTCATAGAGGTCACCATTCCACAGGGTGGGAATCCTTCCAAGATCTCCCAAAAAAATGTCCTTACCTTCATTGGACGTTTGCTTTTATAACAAATTAGTTAATGCTTGCCTCAACAGCTTTGATCATTTCACACAGAATGAGCTCATGCCCAACCCCGCAAGAATCCTGTTCATGACCTCTTCTCCAAATGTCAGAGCGGCCCAGTTTCATAAAGTATTGGGTGCCAAGTACTCTCCGACTGATAAATGGTCTATCCAAGTTCAATGGGAAACAGATTATGCGAGGTGGTTTGCAGACAATACCTGGGAATCACTCTGGTCTAGGGTCAAAACTATCTCCACTGCAGCCATTATATCGCCACATTTATTTTTCTTTCTCCATAGGGCCTTCATAACCCCAATGCGTCTGTTGAAAACTAAGCTTGGCTCAGGTGGCAGCTGCTGGTCTTGTGGTGACACCTATGGATCCTACCATCATATGTTTTTTCAATGTTCCTTTGTTCAATCATTCTGACAAGAGGTATGGTCTCTTGTGAACATCATTTTCAAGGTAAATCTCCCCCTTACATAATTGAACATACTCTTAGGGAGTATTGCCCTCGAAACGGGGGGAGAACGCATCCCACCTATAATCTCTACAATCTATTTATTGCTGTCGCCATTAAACTCACTACAGCCAACTGTAAAGATTCAAAAAAGGTATCAGTAAAGGGTCGGTGGAACAATATATGTCACATACACAGACTAGAACACTGTATGGCAGGGTGTCTTAATATGAAATTCAAACATGATGTTAAGTGGTCCCTCTTTATTGAATAGCTCTCCTTTCGTAATATGTCAATGCATGGTTTGTGAACATCTTTTGCTTTAATGCTCCAAATATTTGATTACATGCATACTCCTATTACTTATTCCCAATTTTATATGCTTTGAACATCTCCCCCCTTCCCTTCTCCTTTAGTTCCCTGTTCGTTCTTGTATGTCCTCCCCTTATTCATCCATTCATAATTATTACATGCTGATTAGATCATCCTTCTCGTTTAACACTATATTTGTGTTACATTGTTGTGATACATTTGTTATTGGTAATTTCAGCTATTCATGTTCAACCTATCAAAAAGATTGATCTAATCATTTGTTTCACTGTTATTACTATGAAATGATCAATAACAATCATTAAACTAAAAAAACACTTTCTTCCTCCTGGTCATCAGGTCAAAGGGGCACATCTAACAAGACAGGAATCCTGCTGTCCCGCTTTCCACAAGTAGGACTCTGTGTGGTGGGAAAAATTTAGGAGCTCACATCAGAAAGGTCTGGAACAGAAGATGCTGTTGAGCTCGACCCTCATGGGTTACCTCGCACGTAAGCCAGCGCGCCAAATGATACGCAGGAGCCGGAGGTGCACATAACCTTCTTTATTAACTGACTGGCGGCAACTGCTGCAACCCTGTCCCTCCCCTTCCCTGACGTCACGTCCGGGACGTTGTGTCCTAGGGCCATTGATGAGTTTATCAAGTTCCTCTTCCACCTGTCTCTGTATATTGAATGGAATCCCTCGATAATGCTGGGCAACAGGTTTGATGTGAGGGTTTATGTGGAGATGGACCTTTCTCTTTCGCAACTTGCCTAGGCCGGTGAAGAGCTTTGGGAATGATTGTTCGATTGTGTCCGGTTTGGCAAAGTATTTATGCACCATCAGCTGGTATAAGACGTGCACCAGTCCCATGTCTACCGCGGTCCGGAATCTTAGTATGTATCCGCTGTTAGCTTCAGTTTTCAGAATATGTAGAGGGACTTTTGCCGTGTGTTCCTTATGGGTGCACCATGCTGTGATCATGCCTCTGCACGGCAGAGGGGTCGTGGAGCCATAGGGATATATGTCTACCGTGGCTTTCTTGATTTTGGGCTGCGGGGCCAGGGACTCGTATGCTTGTTCGCTGATGATATTGACCGTCGCACCGGTGTCTATCAGGAATTTTAATGGGGTGTCATTTACCTGAAGTGTTAGTATGGGACTGTGTTGGGTGGCTGCAGTATTGTCTTTCAAGGCCCACACGTAGCCTTTCCTCCTTTGATCTTCCTCTGAGGAGGGGGTGTCGCTGCTGGTGGGTGAGCGAGTTTCAACGTACCTCACAAACCGTCTTCTGTGTGACCGTCTCATATCTTCCGACGAGCGTCTGTCCTCACGAGTGTATCGGCTTTTGCGGTCACTGTCCTCTTTTCTAGTGGGTTTCCTTTCACTTTCCCCCAGAGACCTGGGCGGACTCTGACGACTGTATCGGCGCCTGTCTTGATTGCGGTGCTTGGTTGGCGTGTATGTCGGCGCGTTCTTGCACATGGCCCTGTAATGATCCATTCCTCCGCATGCGGCGCATTTTTGTCCTATGGGAGGGCATTCCCCTGTGTGTGGGTACTCATATCCACATTTGTAGCATTGGCTTCAGGACGTTTGTTTCCTTGGTTGGGGTGTGAATACAATTTGTTGACTGAATCAGTGTTTTCACTCTGCTGTTGTATGGATACTTTTCAGAGATTGTCCAGTTGGGAGTCGACAGCCGCTTCCATGCGAGCCAGTGCTAGGATTTCCTCCAGGGATCTTTGTTTCTGTAAGAGTTGCTTGCGAAATGGTTGTGAGAGGCATCCCGCAATTACTTGTGATCTGAGCGCCTCTTCATTGGAGTATCTATGGAATTCACAGTGTTTTAGTTTGATGCGGAGGCGCATTGCAAAATTGTCTATTGACTCACCCTTTTCTTGTCTGGTCGTATGAAACATGTGTCGTTCATAGTCGACATTGGTGTGCGGGGCAAAATAGTCTGATAGTTTGGTGTGCAGTTCTCCATATGTGACCGTGTCCACATTTAGTAATTCCCCCGCAATGTCTCTTACTGCTGGTCCCACAGCCATGAATAATGTAATTTTCAGTCTTGTATCGTTGGTTAGTCCTATGGCACCGGTGTAGAACTTGAAGTCCCGGAGCCATATGGTCCAGCGAGGTCCTAGATTCGAAGTATCACGTATTTCAAAGGGGTTTGGCATTTGCATGACCTGGGATGCACCTCCTCGCTTTGCGCGTGTTGGTTGTTGACTTGTGCTGCATCTATACCTGATGATGCTGGTGCTGCTGCTCCCGCCCGTCCTGAAGATGAGGTTGGGGTGCTCGCCGAGGCGCTCGCCGAGTCCGACATGTCAGCTGGTGATATCGCGGGCTTGTGTGCAGGCACGTGAGGCGTGTGATTTTGGCACCTTGCGCCCAAGGTTTATTTCCACCTCAGGCACAAAACACGTGGGGCGACTTGCCTCTGGAGTAGGTGCGCCGAACGAGAACAAGGCAAAGCGGCGCTTGCCATCACCTTGGACCGGCACCTTTCTCTTGCGGCCTGCAGGGCGCTGCGTCATGCCGGGGAGTGAACGTTCCACTCCTCGCCGAAGAGTTGCAGGCGGGTTGCGTCAGAGCCCTTCCCTCGGGCTTCGTGCTTTTTTGTTGCCTCTTCCGGGTGCGGGTGCTTTTCTCCGCAATCTGGGAGATGAGCTCAAGTCGCCTGGGCTCCTTATGTGTGGCCTGGTGTCACACGGGAGGCGGGGTAAGGCTTCTGCTGTCGGGGCATTGTCTGAGGTGCACCGACGCGCTGCACTGCTCGGCTGCAGACCTTGGCACGACGTTGCTAGGGCCCGTGTCCACTCGTCGCCATTGTTGAGCTCGACCCTCATGGGTTACCTTGCGCGTAAGCCAGCGCGCCAAATGATACGCAGGAGCCGGAGGTGCACATAACCTTCTTTATTAACTGACTGGCGGCAACGGCCGCAACCCTGTCCCTCCCCTTCCCCTGACGTCACGTCCGGGACGTCGTGTCCTAGGGCCGCAGCAGCGGCCCGCACACACAACGATGTGGGCTATCTGACAGATGCCAATGGGTTTCAGAACAGAAAACTGCTGAGTACCACAGCCTCCATTTATGCATGCAGGATATTTGAGCAATAAATAAGGCGGAATACCTGGGAGAGGCACATCTCCCATCACACCCTCCAGAACATATGTCACTGGCTCATAACACGTAATCAGAAATTACCAAAACATCGGGTTATAATGTGCATTATCCCAGACTGGCCTGAAGTTGCATTTCCCAGAGCAAAGCAGAGAACACTAAAGGAATTCCGGCTTCAGTCCTGCAGACATAGAAAAGATAACAAAGTACATGGAGTTGTCATCTCATGTAGCTGATCATTATCAATAGGCCTTTAAGCACAGTACCATGGGAAGACAACTAACAAGGGATACCTGTTTGAGCTGGAGCTGATGATCGAACAAACACTGTGTCATGTTGACCAATGGAGCACACATGTGGTGAGAGGGGAGGTGGTACAGCCACGGCATAAGAGAAAAGCAAAGCAAGCAGGTAAACAGCAAGTGATAAAAGATGGAAGCTTGTATATACAAAACGGAAGTCAGTGTTACATTAAATTGTGTTGCAACGCTGTCCGCCCTCGTATTCAAGTAGCAGAAAAGGGGATCGGTCTCAGAGTCATCATAACCAGTGAAAAGCGTTGTCCTGACTGGGCCCTGAGACAAACTCAAACTTCTTACGGATACTAACATTGGTTTTATCGCACCTCTCCACTCCTCCCCTAGATTCACGGTGTAGGCAAACTATAGTTTCTTTTTTACACCTAGGCTTTCTCACCTCTTAGTCATCACTAGAATGGTATAATGACTACCCAAGGCAGATTTAATCCTTGGAGAAAGATCAAAGCAATATAAGATGTTGATAATAATCAAAATGGCTGCTGTGACAGCATCCAGCTCCCTGTTCCCGGGCCTAGGCCCCCGAGTCAAGTCCCTGTCTGCCGGTCTTCAGACCACTCCCTGCTTGAGACCTCCAATGGGTGTAGGGGTGGCTCTGCCTCACCCAGGCTCACTTCCGTTGTTCTCTGGCTCTTCCCAGGGCTCTTACTGCAGACATCTCCCACTTCTCTGTCCTCACTTAGTGCTGTGTCATTCAGCTCACTTTCATTTCCCTGCTGCAAGGACGGTACCACACTATTTGCCTCCCGGCCAGGGCCTCTGCGCCAATGTATTACCCCGACTCCAAACACTGGTCCCACACTGACCCCTGTTGCCGAAGCACTGCCGATCTCCATCCAACACAGGCTTCCTTTCAAAGTAAGCATAATTAATTAGTTCAAAATCATCCAGAATGAATATTCAACAGAAGATGCAAGTATGCATTTATTTTATAGACATATAATATCACTAACCTATCAAGGAAACCACCTGTTTCAATATATACGACAAATAAAAATGTTCTGTATCAATATGACCAAGCACTAAGAAAAATAGATATATTGAACATTGATGCATGCTAGCTGGTAAGGTCGCTCAGAGTGTTAAGTGCTGGATGCTGTGATCTGTGCTTGATCTGCAGGTCGCAAGTTCCAATCCCAGCAAAGTCAACTCAGCCTTTTATCTTTCTGAGGTCGATAAAATGAGTACCAATTTCGATTGGGTTGTAATGTATGTAAATATGTGTAACATAAAGCATCTCGGATCAAAGTGCTATATAAATATCGAATTATTATTCTAATTTACACAAGCAATTCAATCCATGTAACATAAATGTTTATATTAGATCCAAAAGATCCATGTCTTTTTTAAAGACATAGCTCCAAGCTAAACAATACAGAACATCATTATAATTAGTGACACATCTTTCAGCGGGTATCACATTATACAATGATGCTTTGCGGGAATGAGACGGACGCTGAATGATGTGACATGTCATGACGTCACGCAGGATGTCATTCTCCATGACGTCTATAAACGTCTGGGGATGCCATTAGACACGTGGCAGGCGCTTGACATATGGACACCGGGGGAATTATGCTCTCATCATCACCCTTAGTGAGTATGCTTGACATGCCTTCCAGCATGCAACAACAATTATCTTGCAGAATCACTGACTATTAAGATTCGTTTTTCATCACAATGTTCATATATTTTCTTGGGTAGAATTGAGAGCCCATATATAGACAGGTAAGTGGACTAATGTGTTATCGTTAATAAAGGAGACATTTGATAGGATAGTCCTCATGATACAAGGATTTACTTATAATGGATAATCATTTTAGGTCATAGAGAAAAACAACGGAACAGGAAAGAGAGCATTTTACAATTGCCTATCAACCACATTTTGGAATCTACAAATAAAGACCAGGTAAACCAGGCAATTTAAAAGGATGGTTAGTATATGGCACAATATATTGGCTAGTAGAAATGTATCATGGTTCAATATAAGGTTGTTCCATGTCATGCTTTGATGTAATTAATTGGACTGGAGCATTAGCTATTAAACTGATTATCCATTAAGGATAATTTTCCAAAATAGAGAGTCGCTAGCTGAGAATAAGGCGTATCTCTTAAACTAATAAGATTATCTTGAAAACATATTACTATTATTGAATATGATATTAATACACAAGTCGTTCTTCTTTTCCCCAGTTGCATTTCTGATTTCTCTTATTTTTCTTTAAATTGCAACATTTGAATATGATTGAATCAACAAAGACTTAGGGCCTCATTAGACGGAAGGCGGTAAGGGTTAATGGTCACCGGCAATGCTACCGGTGAGCGTTAACACTTACCGCCTTACTACGAGGTCCCTTTGCGGGACCCGACCTTAACGGCTGGTGTAGACCAGCCGTTAAAGTAGGGACCCGCAAAGGGGCCTTGGTGGTAATTACGGTACCACAATTAGCGCCTTCCCCATTCCCATTATGCCCTATGGGGCAAAAATGGGAATGGGGAAGGGCCATGGCGGCATGGGGAATTACCGCCCCAACAACCTCGGAATGGGGTGGTAATTCCCCATTCCGCCATGGCAGAATCGGTAAATTACCGGCATGAACCATGTTTAGCACCTACTGTGTAATGAGGCCCTTAAACATGATTGAGGTTGGAGCCTTGGTAAAGCCCACAGAGAGTGAAACACCTGTTGGCCTACAACGTAAACCAATGAACTGGACCAATACATTAATCATTGGGATACAATATGCACAAAGAAAAATGATGATTGTCTATGATGCAACCGGATTGATTATGCATTAATACCTTGAGGACTAGTATCTACGAATTTTAAGAATTCAGAGTGTTGTTACATTTGCATCCTTGGGAAGAGCACATTCTCCTAGATCTTTCCGCAGCCTTCGACGCCATTAATCACTCGATTCTATTAGTCAGATTACAAACACTAGGAATTAAAAGCACAGCCATTTTGTTAATCTCCTCCTTTATCTCTAACCGGTTGAAAATCATGCACCTCGACCAGTTCACAACCATATCACGTCCAGTTCACAAAGGTGTCCCCCAAAGAGCATCCTCCTCTCCACTAATTTTCAAGTTCTACATACAACCCCTTCCTGCAATCATCCGCTCGTACAATCTCACCTGCTACAACTATGCAGATGATACCCAATCTTCCTCCAAATCCCAAACTCTGAAGACCCTGGCAGCCCGGACCTGTCATGGTGCCCCTCTGACATTGATCACTGGATGACGACCAACCACCTCATCCTCAACCCTGGGAAAACTGAAATCCTAGTCTCCGGGAAAACATCCCTCATCCCCCAACCAATCCTGTGGCCCAACTCACTAGGACAAGCACCAGCACCCTCTAACCTGGTTAAAAACCTCAGATGCGAATTGGACTCAGATTTATCCCTCACTCAACACACCACCAATGTATCCAAAAACTGTTTCTTCCACCTATGTATACTCAGGTGGATTTTTCCCTACCTCACTTATCCCCACTGTTTCGCAGCCATCAACTCCATCAACCTTTCCCGCCTACACTACGCAAACTGCCTCTACCTAAGAGCCTGAGCAACCCAACTAAGGAAACTCCAAAGAATCCAAAATGTGGCAGCATGCCTGCTCATCAACCTGCCCACCAGACAGCACATCGGCCCTACCCTGAGAGTTCTCCACTGGCTCCATATTGCTCGACGCATCACTTTCAAAGCCATGTGTATCACCCATCGCGCAGTCCACAACACCGGCCCTGAATTCCTCAGAGACAACATTGTCCCCTACCACCCTACAAGGAACCTCAGATTTCACACTGCATTTCGCCTAGTGATCCCAGCCCACAGCTCCATTAGACTTGGCGGGTCCTCCCTCTCCCTCCAAGCGCCAATCATCTGGAATTCCCTTCCATTACACATTCGTAACACGGAAAACCACCTGAAATTCAGGAAGACCCTTAAAACCTGGCTCTTCCCAATGCTCTCCTAATCCATTGCTCCCCGTGAATACACCACTAATAAATGCCCCCGCATCAACCACAACTCAGGGGGCAGCAGCTCTCACAGCGGTTTCACCTGACACACCACCACACATTACTCAGCAACACTCCCAGCCAATTGGTACTCTAGGTAAGCCAGCAGCTTTCGTTGTGGCACACCTGATCCACCATCAACTCACCCACAACAATACTCCCACCGGACAAGCACACCAGGTAAGACAGCAGCTTTTGATTTGGCAACTCGAACCACTAACAAAATTCTCACTGAGCCCCCACCCGCTGGCCCACAAGAGAGACAACTAACAATGAAGTAGCCCAGGTTAGCACATGCCCATCACTAAGTAATTCACTGCCACTGTTAACCTGCATCGCTCATGCAGGGAAGCTCTGAACACATACAATCTCCCACTACAAAGGCATTCCCAAATCTAGGTACAAAAACCATCAATGACTGCTACATTACGGAAACCTACTGTACTTTAGGCTGAATACTACGGCACTGTGAGGCCTACAGCTGTTACCTCCCACTACCATGAATTAATCTTCAACCTAGGTGTAGCCTCCTCCTTTTGTTTATTATACGATGAGACCTACTGCATTCTGAGACCTAGACCCCTTGCATACTATACAGGATTCCCAAATATAGGTGTAGCCCCCATCTTTGTTTACCTTAGGACTGAACCTACTTCATTGTGATACCTAGGCCTCTTTCCCACCGTACAGGATTCTTGGATCTATGCGTAGCCTCCATCTTTTACCATATGCCTAATCTTACTGCACTGTGAAACATAGGTGAAACATAGGCCTTTCTCCCACTATACAGGATTCTCCAAATCTAGATGTAGCCTCCATCTCTGTTTAATATACGCGGATACCTGCTACAGTATTAAAGCTAGGCCCATTGGTATAGGACTCTCAATTCTAGACCTGGACATACATCACCCCAGCCGAGCAATCTTGCAGCCTACGGTACATATATCTTCACACCACTAGTGTGGATACAGGCCACAGGCACGGCCAAGCATCTATGCACAACAGAATACGGCTATGGCCAAGCACATCCGATCTAGTTCACACATAGCCGTCCAGACTGAAACACCTGATGTATCTCAACAGCCCTGCCACTAGCATACAGTGATCGCTGCCCAAAAGGAATCCGGTATAGCTAGCCTCACATAGACTCTCTCAACAACAGCAAACTATCTCTAACCCTCAACAGCACCCACCTATGTGTCTGGCCTCTCTTGGGCTGCTTAGTCTAGCCTTGCCAGCCACCCAAGTCTTAGAACGGCAACATGGACACATGCATCTCCTAAGCAAAACTCCCTAGAATTTCTGACCACTGAGACTACGGTCATCAAGGGCGTTCCAACCGAGAATAAAAACACACTGAGGCCACACAAGTGGGGAAAGAGCGCTATATAAATAACCAAATACAATACATGCGACTTGGACATTTTAAACATTGCATTTCCAATCGATGCTATGTGGTTTGAATGGTATCACCACATGCCAGACTCTATTTTCCTTATATAACCACAAAATAATCGGTGGCACAAGCTTTAACGTTTCAACCGGGTACAAAGTTTTGAAGTCAGTTTGAGACCTATTAAGAGGAGGAGCCAAGGCGGGTTCACTGTGTGGTGCCTGTAAGCCATGCTGCTGATTCAAAGGAGCTCTGTGCCTTAAGTTTAGGACTTCGCACTGGACTCCCTAAACCTGAGGGGCACCCCCTAAACCACTCCTGCAGGTTCTTTTCATCATGCCACTGTTATATGGAATGATCCCCCTCCCCGATGGCTGTTTCCCTCTCCTATGTTCTATAGCAGGCTTGCTAGTGGCTGCCTGTGCACTGGATTTCAGGGCAAGACTCCCACTTCAGGCACCTCAGATGTCTATAGCATGTCTACACCACTTCTATCCCATATCTGTATTATGGGTATTTTGGAAGAAGACTCATGAATCTTTAGCCAAAAGGTTGATATTTTACATGTGTTTAACTTTCCTTTGTAACAAATGCACTTTACTCGGATGCAAGTCAATAGGGAAAAACAAACCTATCTATTCCTAGTGCAAGATTTCCCTCTTAAATTCCTAATTCCGATTTTAAGTGGATTTTTGGACAAAATTAGCCCATGCAGTTATTACTGTTACTTACCGCATGAGATAATCTGAGGGTCTCCAAATGATTAGGGCTTTACCACTGCATGAGCGGTAATGGTGTTTCCGCACATGGGATATTTCAGAAGACCTGCATGCAGAACTGGGTAAAATAACTCTGAGAAGTTTCTTCTATTCCTGACTAATTAGGCAGTGAAAGTAGCCCGGACGCTGCTTGGGCACCTCATGGCCAGCGCTAGGAAGGTATCAGGGACAGATTTTATTTTTTTGCTCTCACCTCGAGGGCACCAATGATATGAAGAAGGCGTGGAACAACCTCAAGCAGCAGATGCAGACTCTTGTGCTGAAACCTTAGAGGAGTGCCATGTCAGTGCAGTGAGCGTCCCGCATCTGACGCTTCATTTCTAGGAGAAGATGGGGCGCATTGATCCGGGACCCAGCTATCTTGGAGGGAACTGGGAGATGGAAGGTAGGAGCAAATAATACTTTGGGTGCATGCTTGTTCACCTCCGTCCCCCGAGGCATGTACATAAGTACAATGGTGATAGAAGCAATCCTCTGCTTGCATTCTCAAGTGTCATCAATTCATCATCATGCTCATGGAAGCATTCTCAACATGCCTGTGTTCTCATGGACACACAGGCAATTGACATGAATGCATGGCGACAGTGTTAAGAATTCATGGATAGGTCAATGGGCTGCCTTTCCTTACACCCCTATCCTGTGCAAGCAACAAAGTATCTAGCACATACATCGTTAAACTGTATTCGTATGATACCGCCTTGTTATGAATATTGGCCTAAGCCCATTTGCATTGCACAGAAAACCGCATCTGAAATGTTCTGATTTCTGCTCAACTTCGCTGCCAATTTAAGAATCATCTGCCATTTTGATTTCAACTATTGCTTGTGTCCCAAAATGGTGGAGTGTGTTTTCAACTGCAGCCGAGACGAACGACCTTTGAGTTGTGTCAACATTTAGGCTGACCAAGAGAAGACTGTTCTATGCAAAGAAACCATCTGACTTGAATGAACTGCAATTCAAGTGTTGTCTGCGCTCACAAGCCTCATCCTCATATAAACAACGAGACAAAGTAGAAGAAACTCAGACTGTGGGCCTCATTACACGGATGGCGGTGAACCATGGCGCTTTTAGCGCCATGGTTCATGCCGGTAAAATACCAGCACCGCCTTGGTGGAAAGGGGAATTATCGCCCGATTCCAAGGTTGGCGGGGCGGTAATTCCCCCTTCCACCATTGCCCTTCCCCATTCCCATTTTTGCCCCATAGGGCTGTATGGGAATGGGGAAGGCGCTAATTACGGTACCGCAAATTGCGGTACCGTAATTAGCTCCCTGGTCCCTTTGCGGGTTGGTTTTTAACGCCTGCAAAAAGCAGGCGTTAAATTCCCCAACCCGCAAAGGGACCGCATAGTAAGGTGGTAAGGATTTACCGGTACCGGTAAAATACCGGTACCGGTAAACCCTTACCGCCATCCGTGTAATGAGGCCCTGTGTGTTTTTGCAGAACTGCATTGTAGCAATTTTTGAAACAAGGCTTACTGTGAATCAGAGAACCAATGTCACCATTGTAACGTCATGAATAGGCAAACTTGTTAAATCCATTGTACAATATTGTAATATTTGTTATGTGAACTGGGCACGAACCCTAGCATGTAAATTAATAGTTTGGAGAGGGGATGGACAATGATTGGAATAATGTATATAAGGGCCTGCATTAAGATGTCCAGCACTTTCACCCCTCACTGTGTCTGCTGGTACACACTGAGAGGTGTTGGGAGCCAGATAGCTATCTGTTTGCTTTGAATTCTGTACAGAAAATAAAGATACTTGTATCTTTAGACCCGTGATTGGCATATTTCATTTTGTGGTACTAAGCCTCGATATTTCTTTGGTCTTTCAACATGAGGCACTCAAATCAAACTCGCAGGCCCCAATAACCGGTCTGGAGGACTGATTGAACAGTTTGAAAATGGTGCTTTGCAGTGTGCACCATCGGACCCATCAATCTACAACTACAAACTGCTAGCTATTTCCTATTCTCACAGCTTCTGAATCCACTGACTTTCATGCTCCTTGCACCAGTGCTATAACCCACGCCAGTGCCACAGCCCTGTCACCCTTGGTATCGCAGCTGCCACCACTGACCAGCTGGTGTGTTGACCATTGTCAGCAGTGCACTGCTGAGGCTACCAAAGCCAGATTGCTCACAGCTACAACTAGCACTGCCAGCATTTACAGTTCCCCTATCAGCAGCGTCAGCAATTCCTCAGTGTCTCCGCCCAAGACCCTGCCCCCTCGTCTCATGCATCAGCCACTGCAGGTGGTCTTAAGGAAGCCCTCAAGCAGGCTACCTGCAAGAGGACTAAACCCCTTATGCTGCTGCTATTCTCTGGCATTAGTGTGTGACGTACTTACCTTCCTGCTGCCAGTGAAGGATGTGCCCGTGAGGGAGGAGCAGCTTCTGTCATGGGGCCCAGACCATCAGCTGTGGGGCACACACACACACACACACAGGATCCCCGCCATCATCAGCAGCAGGGTGAAAATTCCAACAGTCAAGACGAGGACCATGGCATGGGTGTAGTGGAAGATGCAGGGGGGTATCCCGCCACTCATGGTACCATTGCACCAACAGAGGGGAGGAGCTTCCATGAGCCAATGAAGGCCTTCCCCCAGTGTGCAATATTACAGCATTGTGAGGAGACAGGTGGGCAGAAACAGGATGCCTAGGAGCAGCCAGGAGAGTAGCAGATGCCAATAGCTACACAACAGCCATTTGGGCACAAGTCCAAAAGTCTATGGGGCAGTCAGCGGGACAGTGCAGCTCATTGGAGGTGTTGGCTGTAGCCATGCCGTGCAGAGCCAGCACATGTATGGAGCCATGGCGGACACGGTGCATTGGCTTCCAGATTTCTCCTGGTGCAGCAGTGTAGGCAGAGCGGGCTCTTGGCCAACAGGTGGACAGTGATGTTTGTAACCAGTTCATTCACCCCCAATGGGGGCCTCGTTGGCTGGCATGTGAATAATTAGTATTACCACACCACAGACAAGGTCACAAAAGGAGCTTCTTTGATTCTTCCAATTGCTCAAATAAATATGAGCACATACATAGAAGAATCTCCTTTAAATGTTTTGTTTTGTAAGAGAACCAGACAACCGGACTACAAAGTGTACCTATAGAAACAACGGACCTTTCCCTGGATGTAGTGGAAACATCTGTGGAGTGGTTTCCTCTAGGCATCCATGGTGTCCCGCTTATCTACAAAAGGATAGCAGAGAATCTACAATTTCCTATCTCTCTTCACGCAACTAACAGTTGGCTTTGTTGACAATAGAGACCATCAATGTTTCTATCTAGGCAAACAGGAGCACATGGGCCACAAAAAGGAGAACGACTCCTCTGGTAGGCCCCAAAGCACCACCAGAGAGTCCATGTGATAAGGAAAAAAATGTTGACACGTTTTTCTTATTGCGATACTAAAATGGAGTAAAATAAGAGAACGTCGTTTCATTGCAGGTGAGATAGCTCAGTGGTTTGAGCACTGTTGCTCTGATCTGTATTTATTCTGCAGTTCACAGGTTCAAATCCCGGCATTGCCCACTCGTCCTTTCCAGGGCGGTAAAGGGAGTACCAATGTCGATTGGGTAATATAATGTATTCAAATTCTATGTAAAGAGCATTGGATAAAAGTGCTATATAAATAACAAGTTATTATGGATATGATATGGCATTCAGGACGTGCCTATACACAAGTGTTTCAAGGCGCGACGAGGCAGGGGATATTATTATCCTTTACTCCTTCCTTTTTACGTTCCCTCTAAACACGTGATATTGTGGCTGTTCGAGCAGCAATAAGTAACAGAGGTATCTGATATACCGGTGAGATCCCTGTGGCATTGGTTGACTAGTTTCTGCAATATCTATTTCCCCACATTCTGCAGGATCTAAAATGGCGGTTTTACTGTTGTTGCGTGCCCGGATGCTGAGAGTTGCGAGAAAAAAGAAAAGAAACTTCATTTTCATTTATCTCTGAACAATTCTCCTACCCCCGATTCCACTGGCCTCTTCTCTCAGTCTTTAATACTTGCGAAGGACAGGTATGCTCGTCCTTTCTCCATAGATTTGATTAAGCTCGGCAGTTAAGGGGTCAAAAATGTTTTCAGAACGCTTTCAACCTGTTCAGTCTTATTCCCCACCCTCCTGAAAATGAACATCTCGTGGGAGCTTTCCCTGCACTCACACTTTGCACGTTCTGTCCTTTTCCGTCTGCTTCCCTTTCACTTTTGCACCCCTTCCCCGCGCTCTGCACCCCGGCCCCCGGGAACTGGCCCACATTTGTCCTCACGCCACTCCAGCAAGGGAATCCCATTGCCGTATTGGCGCTGGTTTCAATCGCTCATTAATACTATCTGTGCGCCCGTATTCCCTCCCATATGAATGGGGGTACAGGGGAGTGTCCCTGGAGCTTTGCCACGTGCACAGCATTCTGAATGGCCCATATCCCTCCCCCAAACCCCTTTACTTGGTTATGATTGACTTGCTGGGCTGGTTATCAGCCGAGATAAGCTTCCAGTGGAACTGGAACAATCACCTGCGTTAAAAGCAAATGAGACTCTGACGGCCAAATAGGCTGAGAATTCTCCGGCGTGTCTGCAGTGCCTGGGGTATATTGCATGCCGCCCTGCCTTTGAGAACACTTGGGCCCTCCTCGTGAGGCCCAGGTGCAGGTTGGACATGGCTGTTCGTGCCCTTCAAAGAACACTTATTGCAGTTCCTGGTGAGTGAGGCACCCATGTCTTCTGTGTGCGTGCCTCGGCATACCACCATCCTCCTCACTGCCTGCCTGGAAGTGGTCTGCTGTTTGCATGGCCACAATGGCGTATCCACGGGGCTGCCTGGAGAGCCCTGCATCCGTGTCAAAGTTTTCCACCTTCGTATTCTTTGCTGGGCAGCACAGTTTTCACACTTTTTACGATGTAAAGCAGGACTGTGCTAATGATCAGCAGTTTAACTTAATGGATGTCACATTTTGAGCCTTTGTTGAAAGGAGGTGCTCACTTTCAGGGGTACCATAAGCAGGGACGTCATTTCACCAAAATGCCAGGGGTAGCGGAAGTGACATCACACGACCCTTGACCCCCTGATGACATCACAGGAAGTGATGTCATTTGACCACACCCCGAGGTGATATCGCGGGAGCGATGGAACACGAACCTTTCACCCATTGCCAAAACAGGAAGTGACATCACAGCATTGTACACTACGAAAAATATGGTTACGATATCACTATAATGTGATGTACATTTCATGCAAGAATGGATCGCCATATGTAGCGTTAAGGTCAGTGTGTATAGGCCCATATTACCAAATTACTGTGAATGCAAGCAGACGTCCATGCCCAAATGATAATGATGTGTTATTGTATAGCACTTACGATTAAGCGCTTTATATAGAAAAAATATACACCCAATATCACCCAACCTGTCTTGGTACTCATTTATCGACCTCAGAAGGATTAAAGGCTGAGTTGAGGCGTTTAAGAACAGACTAAATCAGTGACTCACACCCTGAAGTGTGCCTGAAATAAACCTTTAATGAGTTTATCAATTATTGTACAGAATTCCCGAAAGACACATTGTTTGGTTTCCTATTCTTTCTTATTTAGGGTCAGTGCTGAAAGTGTTAGACTTGTGGCACCCCTGTTCTTATTTTTCTTTTTTTTTTTTAAAGGGCCTGAACATGAGAGCCAGCCACCTTGCGTTACAAAAAACGAAAAAAAAAAAAAAAACGAAATGTTTTTTTTAATTTATTTTTTTTAACAGAGGTCGCAAGGGAGAGCACAGAGGTCGCAAGGCAGACCTCAGAGGTCGCAGTTGCGACCTCTGGCGACCCCCAAATGACGTCCCTGACCATAAGCAGTATAAAGCTGTGTCATTTACTGATGTAAACGTTTCTAACTGTTTCTGTAGTTAGCAGGGCCTTTCTAAGGCAAAGTGATGTGGTTTTCCAAATGAAAGAGACCCCCCTCCAGTCACCAACCACACCTGTCTGCTACTAGAATAATTAAAGTTAGCAGGGACGGCTTTTCACCAAAATGCCAGGGGTAGAGGAAGTGACATCATATGAACCTTGACATCTAGTGACATCACAGGAAGCGATGGAAGATGACCTTTCACCACTTGACAAAATAGGAAGTAGCATCACATAGCACTGTTTCCAAGTACACTACGAAAAATATGATCATGATATCACTGTAAAGTGATATACATTTCATACACGAATGGATCACCATAGGAAGTTAATTATAACCATGTTGTTCATCTAACTAGTTATCTTTGATACCATTTTCCTATGAAAACTGCATTCCCCAGTCTGGCTGTTTTTGTACCTTTTCACTGGAACTGTATCATGCTCACTGTAACCAAGAGCCAAGTATTCCTATGTAACGAAGACAATTTCATGTAACTAAGACAATGGGCCTCATTCCGAGTAGGGCGGTAAGGGTTAACGGTCACCGGTAACGAAACCGGTGCCGTTAAACCCTTACCGCCCTACTACGAGTTCCCTTTGCTTTTAGCAGGCGTTAAGGACGGGACCCGCAAAGGGACTGCGGGGTCAATAACGGTACCCTACTTTACGTAATTTACTGTTATTGCCGCCTTCCCATTGAGCCCTATGGGGGCTCAAATGGGAATGGGAATGGCCCTGGTGAATGGGGAATTACCGGTCCCTCCGACTTCGGAATGGACCGGTAATTACTCCATTCAACAGGCCGGAGTTTGGACGAGTTCGGAGTCAGCCATGCCACAAATAGCGGCGTTGTTACCTCTGAACTCGGAATGACCCCCAATCTCTTGAAACAGCGCCTCGATGCCCGTGGGCTGTTAGTGCGCTTCACAAATACAAATAAATACATATGTATCTTTAATATCAGTGTGTGTAGGCCCATATTACCAAATTACTGTGAATGCAAGCAGACTTCCAGGGCCAAACGATAATGATTTGTTATTATAGAGCACTTACGCTTAAGCGCTTTGTATGGAACAAATATACATTCAATATCACCCAACATGTGTTAGCACTCATTTATCAACCTCAGCAGGATGAAAGGCTGAGTTGACCTTGCCGGCAGTCGAACCTGCAACCTGCAGATCACACACACACACACACACACACACACACACACAAACACACACACATTGCAGCAGTGAGTGCTCAACCCACTGAGCTATCTTACCTATCAGAAGCCATCAGAAAACCAACCACTCTATAAACAAAGAGCCACAAGGTGCTGGCTACAGCCCACGAGCCTCAATAACTTTTTTTTTAAAACGTGTTTTTTAGAGATAGCAAGGGAGACCACAGGAGTAGCAAGGGAGACCTCAGGGGGCGCAGGTGGGACCCCTGGCAACCCCTAAATGATGTACATGAAAGTGGGCAATACAAAAGAAATCCTTCTAAAGATTAAGGGCCTGATTCACAGAACGTTTTCCTATGGGATTGCGCCATTATAAAACCCTTCCATGAATCAGCCCCTAAATATATGCAGTTTAATATCTCCAATGTCATGTGTGAAATAACTACAATTTCTGGTTTTTATACTCATAACAAAGAACAATGGTATGTTTAAAAAAAATATGCACATGTTTTTTTGTGAATGTGTTTGTCTACTTAGGTGCATGCATGTGCATGTCTGGGCCAAAGGTTCGTTTTGTGGGCACTGCAAGTGACATGATGCAGGACTGCGGTCAGCATGGGCCTATTTCATGACAGAGTGCAAGATTTTATTTGGGTGCTAAAGGTGCGCAGTGTAAGCATATGTTGTCGAGACAGGCTTTTTCTCGGGGCTCCAGAAGCATGAAAATGTGCTTTGCAGGGACAATGCTGGCAGGTAGTGTAAGAAGCAGCCCCATTACTTTCTTCAGACACACAAGTCGTTAAAGGGGGACAGGCCTGGTTTGGGGATCACTTGCTTAAACGTTGGCAAATGCTGGCATGTATTGTGGAGAGAGGCCTCCTGATTTTATTTTGGGGACATACAACATCAACATACAATACACAATGTTCCTTTGTACCTCGGTGACCTGGCATCTATTGGATTGTTTCATGTGTCCCCTCCAGTGTACAATTCTACATTGTTACCCATTTTTTCTGATTTATTTGCTGCAAAATACACGATTTCAACCCATTATTTAAAAAAAATGTGTAAGGGGACAAAATCTCACTGCACATGCACTCACTCGGTTGAATTCAGGAAAATCATTTATACCCCTCATTTTACAAATTCCACGGCTGCAACTGCTCTAGCTGTAGTGACTTTGTAGGCACGGTCATGGATGCCCATTAAGATGGGTAATGAGGTCTTGCTTCCTTCTTTGACCACACATTGGGAGAAATTGTTTTCCCCACTTATGAAAAAAACAGGATTTTCTCCATAGTTCGCCGCCCTCTACCCCACTCTTGCTACACTGGATTATCCCCTGCACGGGCACATGATTCATAAAGCAGAGGTTGTGTATCATGCAGCGTTCTGTGATTTTTCCCCGTCAACCTTTACAGGGTGAGAAATGAGGGCATCGGCAGTGCTTTGGAGACACCAAACTCTCACCTCAAGTAGACCAACTCTCAATTGTGGTTCTGGTGTTTTGAATGTGGATACGTGTAGAGATATGCTTGTTGGGCCTGGAAGTAGTGGAAAAGCACCATCAGCCTGGGCAACAGGTCTATCTTGAGCCTCTTGAAGTGAATAGGAAGAGTATGGTGTGGCGGGGGGTGGAGGGGCCTAGGCGGAGCATGGGCAGGGCCGGCCTTAGGATATGCAGGGCCCTGGAAGCAAAAGATATCTGGGGGCCCTTTATTTCCATTGCAGAAAATTATGTCACAAAATTAGTAATTAATATCCGTGGGGATCAAATAAACAGACGTTCAATATCTGAATTTTAACTGTTAATATTATGGTTGTAGTGATATCAGGAGTGAGGCTTATTTTGGACTAGCCAACCGAGTGAACTGAATCATTTGAAGAGATCGGTACCTCAAAAGAAATCACTGTCACGAGGAAGTGCAGGACAAAGAGCAATGAAGATCATCGGTAAGCAATCCAAAATATAGCTAATGTGACTGCACGTTCCAAGGATGTAAGGGCAGGCATTGGCCCTGAGCCAGACAGGGCAAAATGCTTTTGCTGCAGGATAGTGCTATCATAACATAGCCTATTTACCGGAAAGGTACTGGGGCAGTCAGGGTCAGCAATTCTGCAGGTCCTCAAATGTCATCAATAGGGCTCAAGTCCACAAAAAAGTGTGGGGGATCAGTAACATGTGCACAGGAACTGAATCTATCCTAACATGAAATACCCACATTTAATTCAACGGGCCTTTCCTAATAAAAGAAAATTCAAAATAGAAATGAGCATTGCCTTTCACAAAATGAATCATCAATATCCAGAAAAAAACCAGCTAGAGGAGATTTTCATAGAACACTGCTGGCAAAGTATAAAAGGTGTGCACCTTTTAACTGAAAGATCTATGCTGAAATATTCTATGGAAAGCAAAATATCAATACAAAAATACCCAAGGGGGGTGGAGTCAGCACTGTGAAAAAAGTGGGTGGACCCTGTCAACCCACATGTAATCTAAACTTGTACCCTGAAAATTAGCACAGGGCCGGAAAGAACATCTTCAGTCCAGTAACCTTGCCACAACCATGGACCTGGTAAATCATCACAACAAATGTACTCTCTGATCCTTTCCCCTCCTCACCACAACGTGTGGCTTTAAACAATACTCTGTTTTTTTACACACATCATAATTAAAGTACTGCAGCAATATAGGAATCCTTATAGAAATATGTTAAACAGAAAGAGTACAAATGTTATTTTCACACAATCTAGAAGACTACAAATTCCAAAATGCAATTCAACCAAATTATCAAAAATGGCTTGTAGGCTGTCTTTCAACACTTAATCATAACAAAAGATAATGTGAAATGGTAACCTTTCGCATAGTTTGACAAAGGCATGCTTTATATGATGCGAGTGAAGTGTGACACCCCCCCCCAAAAAAAGTATTTAACACACCAAATGCGGACGTATGAATACTATCACATTTTAATTGTCTTAAAAGAAAACAGATGTGGGTAGCACCTAGTTTTTCTGTCTGTGCTTTCAGAATAAAATGCCCCTTTTCATCCACTTGTCCAAAACAAAGGTTCTTAAATGGACCATTACTTTAAACAAAGAGATAAATAGCGTGGTAAGGCCTAACTGTGAGGTCCCATGAGTCTGATGGGCTGCTGGGGAGGTGGGTGGGAGGTATTTGACTCTAGAAGCGCATCACATGGGTTTGGGAGCTGACAGCACAGCCACGCTAAAACAGACAGTGTGCAGGGGCGTCAAGGGGAAGGGTATCTGTGGAACAAAGTATGACAAATCAACTTCCGGGGCACCAGTGGTCCAGGGATGAATATCGGTTTCTAAACCATCAATCAGCCCCACACCTCTAGTACAACAGAAGGGATTCAAACAGATTAGAAACACAAGCAAATTATAAACCTCCTTGTCCAATGTTGGTAACATGGACGGAACAGCAGGCTTATCTCTGTAAGGTCGCGGATCGTTGGTTAGTTGCAACGCAGCGAAAATACAATTATTACCCAATGATAAAAGGAACTGTCCAGTCAAGGTTGTATACACATATTTACTTTATTATTATTCAACAGACTGTTCTAGCTCACTACAGAATACAACCCACCCTGTAAAGGAATTCAGAAGACAGCCAGTTTCAAGAAGGAAAAGGGATGCACTCTGGATGCACTCTGGATACATGGTAGTGATTAAAGTAATTAATTGTAACAGTTCAAGGATACTTGGTTTTAGCATAAAGGGAGCAATGGGTAGTAGAATTTCACAATGGGCCTTCGGAGAAGGATCCAGGGGACAGAACCACAATGCACCTTGTGCTTGTAGAAGTTTATGGTGCTCAACAGGGTTGCGTCGGTTTCAGGGTGCTTTGCAGCTGCTGCGACAGAGTTCAAGACAGGAGACAGCTGCGGGTACCAGGCGGCAAGCAGTTCGGTGAGCAAGGGTGGATGGACTGGTGCAGGCTGGCCGACACAGTGGCTCGGGGTCAGGAATCATTGTGTCAATGCTGGTTGGTGGGTCTGAAGCACTGGCCAAGGCATCTCAGATGGCGCTAGCAACTGCGGCGTGACAACAGTCAGCGGTGCAGTAGAAAAAGTAACGTAAAGAGGCACACTTAATTATAGGAATCTTTGATATCGCTAATTCCGATGTTATCAATGTTAATTGATTTTTTATAATATTCAGGTGCCACAGAACCTGATCCTGAACTGCAGGATAAATATCTACTAAAAGTGAAAATGAGTCACACCTGGGCCGCTGTGACTAAAGCTCTATGCACACTTTTGAGCACCAAATCATTGCTAAACATATCTTTCTGTGTTTTTCGTATATACAGTTTAATTTAGTGATTCTATAAATAAACTTAATCAAAAAATTATGTTCAATGAAATGAAATTCAAATGATCAAAAATACCTCAATCAGGTGTATTAAATCTGTTTCAACTTTGAAATAATTGCAGCATTTTAAAAATTAAAAACAATTTCTTTCCCAAGTGAGAACATATCTGTTCAAAAGTCCATATGTGTGAGATTAGTACAGATATACATATATATAGATGATTTTCCAGGTATATCTCCTTGTCTCTTGTACGACACGTTTTGTGCTTACTCGCCCTTCATCAGGTATGGACAAGTTCATACATATCTGCTAATTCAAAAAAATATAAAGGTATCTGTTTTACTCTATTTGTTACCTGTGTTACTTATTACATTTGATATGCTTCATGGGTTAAAACTCTAACCTGTTCACCTGTAAATTAGAGTGATATCTCCTGACTGTAACAAGATCAATTCCAGTTGTCTGGTGTATCTGTTTTTTCATGAATCGGCAATCCGATCTGAAAATAAGTCAGTTACTTGCATGAGTATGGTCATGCAAGGTGGGGTAGAACTGGGATCAATCGCTAGTTTTGAGCGCTGTGTCGCAGTTATAGGCCCCGATTTTCACAAGTGCCCATACACTTTCATTTTTATGATTTTTGATTTTTGAGATCACCTCTGTGAAAGGAGTGATAGGGATTACGCTGGGTGGTGACTATGGTCGATCTGACTTTAACATGAGAGTGTTGAAGATTTGGATTCCTCGCTTATTTCATAGCCTTGTTTGTGATCCTTCTTGGCAGAATCCTGTGGGTGATAAACCCCTGTTAGTCCTGTATTATTAATCTCTGAGCTTTATTTCCTGGAAAATAGAAATTGAGTGGTGTACTCATACCTTCCATTCCCGCGGTGTCCATTTGCTGGTTTTTGCCCTCTACACTGCGCATGGTTAAATTTGATGTTCATTTTGTTTCGCTTTCGCAATTGATTTTTGGTCTCAGAGGGTCCTTTGTTGTCCCGAGGTCTGCAATATAATATATATATAGTTGTGCCTCTGTTGCCTAGTTATTTATTGCGTGTTAGAGCTCTACCTGATATTTCTGTTCTTACCTCGTATCGGCTCTCCGTCTTGTTCAGCAATCTTCTGCGTTCTGTGCGTTCTCCCACTGTCATGTTGTAACCGTTGCTGTGGTTACCTAGTCGTTTATCAACTTTCTCGGATGTGCGAGCCAAGCTGAAGAGGGACGTCCTTGTTGGAGCTAGGGGAGCGCCATCCTTGAATGGAGCGGTGTGAATGGAAGCGCTTCATATGATAGCTTTCTATACAGGTTGTATCTTATGTTCCTTCCATGTTCAAATGAATTTGTGAATAAAAGCATATCCTTATATGTTGTATATTACCACTGGATATTCAATATTTTTTCTTATTTTTGGTTGAATATCCTTTAGTTTTTATCAGGACTCGTGTCCATCTGGCATCTTGTAGACCATGCGTTTTCAGATGTTTTCCCCTAGTGGTGGGACTCTCCTCGGCGTATTAACTATGAAGTACACGGTTTCAGTATCTGTGTCGATAGATAGGGCTGGTATATCCTCAATGTGGGTAGTAGGGCTTTTCCTAGGTGTGTTCACTTGGCAGTACCCGATCTCAGTGGATGAGTAGGACTTGGTTTACCTTTGGTGTGATTCTTATAAAAAACAGCCCAAATCCCAGTCCATGTTCATCCCATTGAGTGACATTGAATTGAGGCGATCGATCCAATAGTTTTCACGTTGAAGGAGCAGTATGTTTATGTTCCCACCTCTCCTTGGTATATTGACTTGCTCTAAAATAATGAATCTTATTTGTGCAATCGTATGTCTCTGATTTCTGAAATGTTGTGCCGCTGGCAATTTTTCTGATGCCATACGTATGTTCGATTTATGTTCTGACCACCAGGTTTTTGCTTTCCTGGTGGTCAGACCCACATAGTACAGGCCACACGGACATCTTATCACGTAAATTTCATTTTTGGAATCACAGGTTGAAGAATGATAGAGTTTGATCTTGTATCCTTTGTGTGGGTGCATTAGGAGATGTGATGCACTGGAACCCAAAATTCATGAACAAGGAGAGAAATTGGTATATGTGACAACATATTCTCAGCAAAGTCCAAAGATAAAGAAAATAATCAAGAAAAACTGGAATACCTTGACATTGGATCCAATGATGGGGAGACTATTCCTGGAACCACCCCTATTTGCTCCCATTTGCATATAACAAAAGCAAATCGATAAGAGAGCATCTTATCAAAGCAGACTTTTCCACCAAGAAGGAGACCAAAGGACAATACAAAGAAACCATACCTTGCCATACCTGCAATAATTGTAATAACCTAATCAAAGGTAACAGCATAAATAGAGTAAAACAGATACCTTTATATTTTTTTGAATTCAGAGAAATGTATAAACTTGTCCATACCTGATGAAGGGCGAATAAGCCCGAAACGCGTCGTACAAGATCTTGACAATGACCTTTGGAACAGATGTGTTCTCACTTGGGAAAGAAATTGTTTGAATTTCAAAACTTTGTTATGATAAAACTGCCAGAGACCAATATATTGTTTCTATAATGCTGCAATTATTTCAAAGTCGAAACAGATTTAATACACCTGATTTAGGTCTTTTTTATCATTTGAATTTCATTTTATTGCACATAATTATTTGATTAAGTTTATGTATAGAATCACTTTATTAAACTGTATATACGAAAACGCAGAAAGATATGTTTAGCACCGATTTGGTGCTCAAAATTGTGCACAGAGCTTTAGTCACAGCAGTCCAGGTGTGACTCATTTTCACCTTTTAACAGTCAGCGGTGCAGTCAGTTGCTGCTCGAGGGGCTCGACTGGCTTGAAAATGTCCTTTAAGGCGGACACTGGTTGATACTTGTTGATGCACTCCTCCTAGGTTCTTCACTGGCGTTGGGTTGTCCTTTAAGGCGGACGGTCCATAGCTGAGGAGAGTGTTGCAGGCAATAGCTTTGTCCTTGTTTTGGTTCAGAGACTCTCTGGCACGTTCCACCTAGGAAACTTTCTTGCAGAGCCTAGCAGGGCATGCTGTGTGCTGGCTGGGTACCGATTCTGGATCCGCTGCAGGGTCCTCTGGATTCAGTATATGCCTCTGTTCCCTAGCAGATGTTTAGGGGAGGGATCTTGCTTTCCTCTTTGGAAATCCTGGCCTTCCTTCACTGGCGGAAGCTGTAACGCAGAATGTGCCTGCAGACAGGGTCCACATGAGTTTTTCTTGTTACTCCTTGCAAAGTCTTCAGATGATCTGCCCAAAAGAGGGGCTCGACCCTCTTTTGAAGCCAAGTGGCCCACAGTGATTGGTGTAGGCTAAGCCTACCTTAATGAACCAATCCTGGGTCCCCACCACTATATCCTGCATGCCTGAGGTCATAGCCAGAGTGATTTGTAACAGAAAAGGTAAAGGGATGTAAACATGTAATACTAAGTCCCACCCATCTTCCTGTCTGTTGTGGGTCAAAGGATCTCTCTGGTTAATTGAGCTCTCTGTGGTTTCTGATTAAAGCTGGAGGTCTCGTTTGAAGCTGTGGCGAGACACAACATTTGGTTACTGCCAAACCACATAATTTTAAACTTACTGAATGAGGTCCCCCATCGGGGGATGACTACTGTAAATGCATAGTTCCAGCCATGACAGGTAACTGCCCTTGATACTAAGAGCGGGGGCTGACTTCAGGTTGAGACAGTGCATATCATAGGTTGTTGGGATTTTCCTTTCTTTTGTTAGTCCTGCTACCAGGCCTCCCGTTGGCCTGTTTGAATTAATTGTGCTTACTATGCAAAGCTGCCACCAGCAGCTAACAAAGAACAGGTTGTATAGTGCCTTTGTTAGTTAATTAGGCTGGCCATGGCAGGAGGAAGGTTTTGCCCTCCCCCTTCTGAGATGTCTTGATGTACTCCTGGCGGTCATATCCCAACTAAATATGAAAAGGGGGACAGCGCATGTAGGCTGTGTCCACCCATAGTACACGTGTCTATGTGTATGTTGTGCGGTGAGCATAGGAAAATGTGTGTGGATTAGCCCCACACATTTTCCGGAGGTTGAGCTACCATCATTCAATTTCATTTTTAAAAAATTAAAAAAGCCCAGGCGAGTGCACACCCACCGTGCATATAGTTGAATTCCTCACACACAGGCTTGTGGCTTTGTGGTTAAGTGGTGGTTTGAGCCAACACCATGATTGGAGTTTTCTTACATAACGTTCAGGCATTTATACCACCGCTTATGGCAGTCCATGAAGGTTGGCAGCATGGGCGGCAAAACAGCGCCATCTACTGGCTACGGGGGGCTGAAGCCCCTCCACTTTGAGTCAGAAAGCAGCTTTCTGCTGTAGCACCCAGCTTGGGGCAACAATAACAAAATGAGAGATGGCAGGAGCCTGTCCAATTTCTTACCACGGAGTACTGTGCATTTACTTATGATTACCGTGGTGGCAGCAGCAGCAAAGACCCCAATGCAGAGGACAAAAAACAGACCAAATAAGTATACCGCCAGTGATGTAGTCACAGCTCTCAACCCACATGCGTTTGGTGGGTATCACCGGCCTTGTAATCAGATGTCTAAGCTGCCAAACCCTCTACACGGCCATACAATTCAATGGGCTCTCACCCTCCAAAAACAGAATTGGGTGTTTTCTCCCACCTTGACGACACCAAAGGTTGAGAGCAATGGATGAAGCCAAAAGTTTAATTGTTGGACTCTGCTTTTAAAAGGCCCAATTCTGCAATGATCAGCATAGTTTCAAACTGAATAGCCTCTGAATCGGGATACAAAATGCATCTATTGAGACAAAGAAAGAAGTAATAGATAGCCTCCGGAGCTCAGAGGGAGAGGGTTTGGGGTCAACTGCACAATGGGTTTAAAGGCCTCAATAGCAGCTTTCATAAAAGTCACCCAGCCCCACCAACATTTTGAGACTGGCTCTGCCCCTGGTTGGCAGGGTGTTGTTTACTGGATCATTGCATCTTTTGTAGATCCAGACATCAGAATGCCCAGTGGGTGATTCTTAGGTCACCGTCTCATGTCATGTCTATGTCAGGGTGTGTTTCTGCTTTCTGAACACCTGCTCTAGTAACTAAGGTGGAACCAATGGGGAAAATGTGCAGGCTGGTGCACATATGATATTTGGGGCATGGGCTATGTTGAATAACCTCCCTTTGGTGGCATTGACAGCATCAAAACTGACGGGAGACTGAAAAGGGGTGATGGCCATGTTGCTGAGGCTCGTCTAAGACCTTGGCCAGGGCAACCAAGAATGCAGACTTTGACATTCTTTGCATCCTGTCAACAGTATGTCGGAATGCGCCAGTGGCACAGCAATTGAGTCAAAGCACAACATTGAGGAGAGGGGCACATTGTATGTGCCCCTTTATGAACTATAACCTATGCCTCAGTGTGTTCATATCCAGGTGATACAGGGTGATCAGTTGCTGGTTAGTCAGGGTCCACTCTACCAAACATTTCACCGCTGCAGGACCAGTAGACCTGCTCCATCCAGAAAAGCCTGTGACTTGAAAGCAGCTTCCATCTGCATCTCAGACATCTTCCTTGGTCTCAGCTAGGACTGCAGTGCCATCCGTGCCCCTTATATCCCAGGAACCACTCTTAGCTGTGAGCACCAGGGGTGCCTTGGCCAGGCAGCCAGCCAAAATCCACTTGAAAGGGCACCTCCCTGTGACCTGTTTGCCTGTTCACTGTTGACGCCCTACACAGCTGTCTACTGCTATGAACAGGTAACGGGGCAGGAATTGGGAGCACAGTCAGTGTTGTGCTTCGTTATTCCTGCCAATACTGTATTACTTTATCACTACTATGCAATTCATATACTGAATTTTGAGGGTAGCCAATGTCTTGCACATTGAAGAATTTTGAGGGTAGTCAATATGTCGCAGTTAGAATACATTTGTGGGTAGCAATGTACAGCAATTAGAAAAAATGTGCGAATAGCCAGTGTGTTGCACTTAGAAGAATTTGAGGGTAGCCAATCTGTTGCAACTAGACATATCCTTAGGGTAGCCCATGCATTGCTCTTGGAAGAATTTAAGATTAGTGAATGTTTTGCATTTAGAAGAGTTCTGAGATTAGTCAATGTGTTGCACTTAGAAGAATTCTGAGAGTAGCCAACGTGTTGCACTTAAGCAAATTTGATATTAGCCAATATATTGCACTTAGAAGAATTCTGAGAGTAGCCAATGTGTTGCACTTAGAAGAATTTTGAGGGTAGTCAGTATGTTGCACTTAGAAGAACTATGAGGGTAGCCAATGTGTTGCACTCAGAAGAATTTTGGGGGTAGCCAATGTGTTGCTCTTAGAAAAATGTAAGGGTAGCCAATGGATTGCACATAGAAATCTTTTGAGAATGGCCAGTGTGTTGCATGCAGAAGAATTTTGAGGGTAGCCAATGTGGTGCACTCAGAAGAATTGTGAGGGTCGCCAATGTGTTGCTCTTAGAAAAATGTAAGGGTAGCCAATGGATTGCACATAGAAATCTTTTGAGAATGGCCAGTGTGTTGCATGCAGAAGAATTTTGAGGGTAGCCAATGTGGTGCACTCAGAAGAATTTTGAGGGTAGCCAATGTGTGGCACATAGAAGAATTTTGAGGGTAACCAATGTGTGCTAGGTAGAAGAATTCTGAGGGAGCCAATGTGTTGCACTTAGTCGAATTTTGAGGGTAGCCAATGTATTGCACTTAGAACAACTTTGAGAATAGACAATGCGTTGCACGTAGAAGAATTTTAAGGGTAGCCAATGTGTTGCAATTAGACGTATCCTTAGAGTAGCCCACGTATTTCTATTGGAAGAATTTGAGACTAGCCAATATATTCCACTTAGAAACATTTTGAGAATAGTCAATATGTTGCACACAGAATAATTTTGAGGGTAGCCAATCTGTTGCACTTAGAAAATATTTGAGAATAGTCAATGTGTTGAACACAGAAGAATTTTGAAGGTAGCCAAAGTGTTGCACGTAGAGGAATTAGGTAGCCAGTGTGTTGCACTTAGAAAAACTTTGAGAATAGAAAATGTGTTACACGCAGAAGAATTTTGAGGATATCCAATGTGTTCCACTTAGAATAACTTTGAGAATAGAGAATGTGTTGCACTTAGAAAAACTTTGAGAATAGAAAATGTGTTACACGCAGAAGAATTTTGAGGATATCCAATGTGTTCCCCTTAGAATAACTTTGAGAATAGAGAATGTGTTGCACTTAGAAAAACTTTGAGAATAGTCAATGTGTTGCACACAGAAGAATTCTGAGGGTAGCCAAAGTGTTGCACGTAAAATAATTAGGTAGCAAATCATTTGCACTTAGAAGAATTTTGAGCGTAGCCAATGTGAAGCACTTTGAAAAAATTTGAGAATAGAGAATGTGTTGCACGTAGAATAATTTTGATGGTAGCCAATGTGTTGCACGTAGAAACATTTTAAGGGTAGCCAGTGTGTTGCACTTACAAAAACTTTGAGAAAAGAAAATGCGTTGCAGGTAGAAGAATTTTGAGGGTAGTGAAAGTGTTGCATGCAGAAGAATTTTGAGGGTCGCCAAAGTGTTGCACGCAGGAGAATTTTGAGGGTAGCCAAAGTGTTGCACGTAGGAGAATTTTGACGGTAGCCAATGTGTTGCACGCAGAAGAATTTTGAGGGTAGCCAAAGTGTTGCATGTAGAAGAATTTTGAGGGCAGCCAATGTGTTGCACTTAGAATAATTTTGAGGGTAGCCAATGTGCTGCACTTAGAAAAACTTTGAGAATAGAGAATGTGTTTTGGGTAGAAAAATTTTGAGGGTAGCCAATGTATTGCACTTAGACGTAACCTTAGTTTAGCCCATGCATTGCTCTTGGAAGAATATGAGACTAGCCAATGTATTCCACTTAGAAACATTTTGAGAATAGTCAATGTATTGCATTCAGAAGAATTTTGAGGGTAGACAATGTGTTGCAGGTAGAAGAATTTTTAGGGTAGCCAATGTGTTGCACTTAGATGTATCCTTAGTTTAGCCCATGTATTGCTCTTGGAAGAATATGAGACTAGCTACTGTATTCCACTTAGAAACACTTTGAGAATATTCAATGTGTTACACGCAGAAGAATTGTGAGTGTAGCCAATATGTTGCACGTAGATGAATGTTGAGGGTAGCCAATGTGTTGGACGTAGAAACGTTTTGAGGGTAGCCAATGTGTTGCTCTTAGAAAAACCTTGAAAATAGAAAATGTGTTGCATGCAGAAGAATTTTGAAGATAGCCAATGTGTTGCACTTAGACATGACCTTAGGGTAGCCCATGTATTGCTCTTCGAAGAATTTGAAACTAGCCAATGTATTCCACTGGGCAAAACTTTTAGAATAATCAATATCTTGCACGCAGAAGACTTTTGAGGGTAGCCAATCTGTTGCACTTAGAAAATATTTGAGAATAGTCAATGTGTTGAACACAGAAGAATTTTGAAGGTAGCCAAAGTGTTGCACGTAGAGGAATTAGGTAGCCAATGTGTTCCAATTAGAAGAATTTTGAGGGTACCCAATGTGATGCACTTAGAAAAAATTTGCGAATAGAGAATGTGTTGCACATAGAAGAATTTTTATGGTAGCCAATTTGTTGCACGTAGAAACATTTTGAGGGTAGCCAGTGTGTTGCACTTAGAAACACTTTGAGAATAGAAAATGTGTTACACGCAGAAGAATTTTGAGGATATCCAATGTGTTCCACTTAGAATAACTTTGAGAATAGAGAATGTGTTGCACTTAGAAAAACTTTGAGAATAGTCAGTGTGTTGCACACAGAAGAATTCTCAGGGTAGCCAAAGTGTTGCACGTAAAAGAATTAGGTAGCGAATCTGTTGCACTTAGAAGAATTTTGAGGGTAGCCAATGTGAAGCACTTTGAAAAAATGTGAGAATAGAGAATGTGTTGCACGTAGAAGAATTTTGACGGTAGCCAATGTGTTGCACGTAGAAACATTTTAAGGGTAGCCAGTGTGTTGCACTTAGAAAAACTTTGAGAATAGAAAATGCGTTGCAGGTAGAAGAATTTTGAGGGTAGCCAAAGTGTTGCATGCAGATGAATTTTCAGGGTAGCCAAAGTGTTGCCCGCAGAAGAATTTTGAGGGTAGCCAAAGTGTTGCACGTAGAAGAATTTTGGCGGTAGCCAATGTGTTGCACGCAGAAGAATTTTGAGGGTAGCCAAAGTGTTGCACGTAGAAGAATTTTGAGGGCAGCCAATGTGATGCACTTAGAATAATTTTGAGGGTAGCCAATGTGCTGCACTTAGAAAAACTTTGAGAATAGAGAATGTGTTATAGGTAGAAGAATTTTGAGGGTAGCCAATGTATTGCACTTAGACGTATCCTTAGTTTAGCCCATGTATTGCCCTTGGAAGAATACGAGACTAGCCACTGTATTCCACTTAGAAACACTTTGAGAATATTCAATGTGTTACACACAGAAGAATTGTGATTGTAGCCAATGTGTTGCACGTAGATGAATGTTGAGGGTAGCCAATGTGTTGGACGTAGAAACATTTTGAGAGTAGCCAATGGGCCTCATTACGACCCCAGCGTTAAGTTACCGCCTGGGCCGTGACTTTACCACCATGGCGTAAACTATGTTTACGCCATGGTGGTTGGCGGACTTACCGCCCCATTCCGACCTTTGCGGGGCGGTAAGTCCCCAATCCCCATTTACCCTTCCCCATTCCCATTTTTGCCCCATAGGGCATAATGGGAGTGGGGAATGCGTTAATTACGCACCGTAAATTACGGTGGCGTAATTAACTCATGGGCCCTCATTACGACCCTTGCGGAAATTGACTGACCGGACCGCAACAGCGTAAATAGCGTTTCCGCCATTGCACGAAGGAGCAAAGTGCGGCTAATTACGACCCATCGGGCACGAGCATTACGCCATGGCGGAATCCGAAAGGCTGCGATGGCGGAAATGACCCCAAAACGGCCCTTACCGCCGCCGTACGCTGCACCAGGTGCAATACCGCCACCCATCTTAGCGGTCACCGTAATGAGCGGGCACCGTAATGAGCGGGCACCGCAAATTACGGGCACCGTAAATATACGGAAACGGAAGTAAAAGCATGTGGCCGGAACGGGAAACAGCACGCCGCACAACTATAAAATCCGAATCCCAACACAACCATTAAAAATCCGACCCTGACACACATCCCAACCCGTTAGCAACCCCAGTTAAAAAAATAAATATGGGAAAGGTAGCCAAGAAAGCGTGTGATCGCAAGCGGCAGGTCCACTTCTCCCGAGAGGAACTGACCGTGCTGACCGAGACCCTGCAGGAAAATGCCGCCGTCGTCTTCTCCAGTCAAATGACCAGGACGGCCCTTGCCAACAAGAAGGCCATATGGGCCCTTGTGGCACAGCGCGTAAGTGCGGTGGGGACAACACCCCGCACGCCACAGCAATGTCGCAAGCGGTGGGACGACCTGCGGATCCGCGTACGCAGCATACTTTCTGCGAACAGGAACATCGCCACAGCTACCGGGGGGGGATCAGAGTCGCCCATCAAGTTGACCCCCTGGGAGGAGATCTGCGCCTCCACCATAGGAATGGAGAGCATAGAGGGAGTCGGAGGGATGGAGAAAGGAGTGCCGACATCCGGAGAATCAGGTAGGTTTGCCAAGAGAAACAATGCGAAATCCACAAACCACGAACATGTGCAGTACCATGTGACCCCATAGTGCAATACATACTTTGCCCTGACAGCGCCCTCTAAAAGTCAGAATGAATAAACAAATTAATCAAGATGCCATAAACAACCCCTACATGTGCAGCATGCACCCCCTAACTGCAGGCAGCCAAATGAATGCATCCTCAATCCACACGAAAATGAGACCACCTCCAAGGCCCAGTCCCATATCAGCCTCATGTACCACCCCAATGCATTTGATACGTTGCCATTCCAAATCCGACAGACCCATAACTAACGCTCGCCCCTCTTTACTCCACCACAGGGTCCGATACCAACGACGAGCTGCAGGACACCCCTACCAGCACGCCTGCAAAGAGGGCCAGGACCAACGTCCCAAGAGCCTCCACCTCAGGTGCAAGGATCAAGACACGGCAGCAGCAGGAATCAAGTGCCAGCACACTGGAGGGGACTGCAACAGGCACCCCAGCAGCCAGCAAGTCCACAACCCCAGCACCACAGGTCCCCCCAAAGAACGTATCTGATGGCACTGCCTCTGGTGGTAGCAGCACCATAGGTGACACAGCTGTCATGCCAGCATGCTCCGACACGGAAAACAGTGCTGGCGACGTAGGTACCATCCATGACCTTTCCCAATCCCCCTGCATGTTCCATCCCCTACACCATGACGAAACCACGCAGGGGCACCCTGAAGACGACGACTGGCCAACCCCCACAAGTCCTGTGCCAAGGCAACATGTGTTGAGCAGCCCCCCTGTCACACCACCGCAAATGTCCATGGCCCAGCAGAGGCAACAGTCCCTCGACCTGCTGATCGAGCAACAGCAGGAAGCGTCCACGCTACTCAAGGACCATGCAAGTGAATGCGGGGGTTCCAGGGCAGCCATGGAAACATCCACCGAGACACTCAGGGCACAAATAGAGAAAAGTAGTGAGAGCCTCAGGGGAGAAATGGAGAGAAGCACCGAGAGCCTGAGAGCACAAATGGAGAGAAGCACCGAGAGCCTGAGAGCACAAATGGAGAAAAGCACCGAGAGCCTGAGGGGGGAACTGCATGCGACGTCCAAAGACGTTTGTGCTGAACTTGCTGCTGTGCGCCGTGTGCTCTCGGAGCTCTCACAAACCCTCAGAGACATGCATGGACGCGAGCAGGCAGAGACGTCATCCGTGGCAAGTTCCGTCCAGGGCAGCCCCCAACGCAGATCTGGCAGGAACCTGCGCTCCACGGGCAGGGGTGCCCCTGATACCCGTAGAGGGGGCTTGCAATAGCGTCTACCCACGGGCAGCATGCATATCTGGACACTGGTGTTGGGGGGGGAGGAAGTAGGGTGGAGGGGGTGTGTTGGGCTTCACTGGGTGGCGGGTCCATAGGGTGTATGAATCAAATCACATTAACAATACAGCACTTCATTATCATCCAATGACATGTGTGGACATTGATATTTGCGTACGAGGCCTTCATAGGCGTACAGTCCACTATGTGCCTGTACTACACACACACAGTGCCACAGGTCCCCTTTCCGTGTAATAGGCACCATGCGTGGTTGCTAGAAGCATGCATCTATGATGCTCTGTCGGATTGCACGTGCATCCTGTGCCTCATGGACTCCCTGGGGTGCCTCCACATCCCCACCCTCATCATCATCATCTTCAGGTGCATGCAGTACAGCGTCAGGGGGCATGGGCACATTCCTACGTATGCACATGTTGTGCAGCATGACACATGCCATGACCATCTTAGAAACCCTCTCATGGCTGTACATGAGTGCCCCGCCAGACCTGCTGAGGCTGCGGAAACGAGCCTTCAGTAGGCCGAATGCCTGTTCAATGACCACACGGCTACGTGAGTGGGCATGGTTGTAGTCCTCCTCATGCTGGTTCTGTGGGTTCCGGATTGGTGTAAGGAGCCATCTCTTCAGTGGATACCCGGCATCACCTGTATGGGACGAATAAAGGGTGTCAGTGGAATGATAGTGCTAAGTAGCCCCCCCCCCTCCTGCAAGGTCATTGACGCATCAAATGGGCCACGATGTCATGCATGGAATGAGACTCACCGAGTAGCCAGGATCTGTGCCCTGCGTGTCGCTCCATGTAGCGTGGTATTCTTGTGTTCCTCAGGACCATAGAATCATGGGTAGATCCTGGAAATCTGGCACAACAATGCGTAAAGATCTTGTTGGAGTCACACACCATTTGCACATTGATTGAATGAAATTGTTTCCGGTTGCGGTACTGGACCTCCATGGCATGTGGGACAACCAATTCAACATGGGTGCAGTCGATGGCACCAATGCAACCCGGGATGCCGCCAAGTGCATGGAATCCCACCTTTGCGTTGGTAATCTCCTGGTACGTGCGTGGTAGTGTGATGTGGTCGTCGGCGTGCTTCAGGAGGGCATCGTGCACTTGGGAGAGTGTCCGTGAGAACAGTGGCTGTGAAATGCCATGCAACTGTCCCACTGTGTGCTGGTAGGTGCCTGTGGCCAGGAAGTGGAGTACAGACACCACCTTCAGTAGGGGTGGGATGGCGGTTGGGCTATCTATCATGCTCACGAGGTCAGCATGTGTCATGTCCACAATGGCGATTATGGTGTCCCGGTCCAAACGGTAGAGGGTGTGGATCTGCTCAGCAGTGAGGTTGAACGGATCAGCTCGGAGGCGTGGGATTGCGGGCCGCCTGCGTGGTGGTAGTGGCAGTGCTTGTGGGCCTTGCTGACCCTGCCTTGCCCTCCTCCTCCTCCTTCTCCTCCGTCTCCCCTGTGCGCCCGGTTGTTGTACCTGTTGTTGTTCGTCGTCTTCTTGTAGTTGTAGCACTTGCAGTGCTATCTGGTGCCCCAGGCCCAACATCGCTAGTCCTGCCGGTAGCATTTTGGAGTGGGAGTGGTTGTGGGAGGGGTTTGGGTCTGCTATATATGTGCTGTCGGCCTGTATGGCCTCCACCTGTGCTGATTGAATGAATCTGTGGCAGATGCAATCCCTTCTGGCCGAGCACGTCCCGCACGTAAGGCTGCATTTGGCCGCATGGCATCTTGGGATTGGAATCATGTATCAAATCCCGATGGCAGTGTGATGTACTTTGACTGATTTTCATGCTATGCTCCCATTGTTACACATGCTATGATTGCAGCCGCTTACATACCTGTGAAGAGTCAGTGGTATGTAGGGCTCGATCGATGGCCGACCCTCATGCAGCACAGTATCGTACTTCACCGACGGGCGTGGCGTCCCATTTGTGATTGCAGCCAGTTAGCATTATGACACACAGCCGCACTACATTGATGTAATTGTGAATGCAAGCGTTCACAGAAGCCTTTTCGACGTAATGTTGCAAGTGAGGAATTCGAAGGCCAGGATTTTTGGTTGCGAAGTAGCGGTGAGGAGACGCCCACAGGTCTGCCTGGAAATGTAACGTTCTATTGTTGAATGTCCTTGGGACAGGGCCCATAACGAGCAAGCAATGAATGACATGAATTGAATGGGATGCGCAATAGCGTAGTGGACGATAAGGCAGGACGTTCCCAAGTCCATCTAGCTTCACGACACTACAGATCCGGCCAGGAGCACAGTGGTTTTTGCAGACTGCATTACGCACAGACGCGATGGAAGTTTCACATATTATGTGAGTGAATGTTCATGCGTTTTCATTGCGGGATGAGGGAATGATGAATGGATGCATGGACAGATGATTCCATTTAGGGTCTGCCATGTACATGTGTTTTTTGATTCAATCCCCTTCCCCTGCGCTATGTGATGCAAGGCTGCCATAGTGGGACTTACGTCTATCTGCCCTTGTCGGATCCTCCCTGTCTCGACGCGCCTTCATACACTTGTGTCTAGGCACGTTACTAATCCCATGTCATGGGTTCTATCTTGACGGACGCATGCACAGTAACCGACGTTGCCAATGGTGTATTAACCTCGATTGGTTTCGTTATGTATCGATACTGATTTAGGGGTGTGTATATTCCTTTGGAGTGGGCTAGCATGCATATGGGTGTGGATTTGGTGTGTTGAATGAAGATAGTGATGCATCATGTGTCATGTAGTGCAATCGGTTAATTTGTGTTTCATTTTGGTGACAGGTATCTCCTGCCCTATTGCAGATGCCATCTGTACGCCACTCCTCCAGATGGTTTTTACTCTCGACACCTGCAGCTTCGGGTGAATCAGTGGAGCAGCATTACGATCTTATGGGACGATCGCCAATGGGCCACATGCCCTTACGCTGTTCTGGTGGCTAGGTGCAACATTTCGGCCTTTCAGCTGGACTAGTGCCTGCCTCATGGGACGGACCTGCGGTTCTTGCCGCTTCCATGTTGCCTTTTGGAACGTTGATGTTGGCCCTGTGTGCCATGATGGTACAGGGCGTCACACAAGTGGAAGCTGGTCAATTATTGCAGATGCAGCCCTCGGTGATGATGGATGTTTTGGTGTTATTTTACAAATTGCTGTGAGGCCTTTGTCATTTGGATGTGCATTTAAATTGTATTCCGATATTTGGCGTGTTGCGTTATTCTTTGCAGGTGATGTGGCGATTTTCGATTTGTGGCGGTATGTATTGCGAGATGATCTGCATTGTGTTCCGCCTTCTGAGTTGAGTTGTGTGGTACAGTACTGGCCGCTTTTGCCTACGTAGCACAGTGTGGTCACGGATAGGGGCTGCCATTGTGACTGTTTACATGATGTGCTGTTCAGGGGCGGGGGATTGGCTTTTGGCCGACTGGTGCCTGTCAGCCAGGTCGATTGATGGTATGATGGGATGTTCAGAATGTGGCTGGTCACAGGTGCCTGTGTTTGCGTGCGTTTGTTGGAGGGGGACTGGGGTCATGTCCATTGGAATAGCTTCTGTATTCATGCCATCTGTGCCCTGCAGCTCCCATCGGCCCCTCTTGGGATGTGCCTGGCTGCTCAGTCACTCTGCCAACTTGTGTGGTACATGCTTCTGCTGATGGTTGGTTTGTTTACTGGCAAGAGTACAGGTCTGGTGCAATCCCCCTCAGGATGCTGTTTTGGATGTTGCCTTGCGCTGGTGGCAAGCGATGGGGGACTACTGTTGTTTTGTGTCATGTGTTCTTGATTTCCATTTTGATGTCTTGTACCTTCACATGCCTGTGCTGCATCAGTACGGCTATGGTGAAATGCCGTACATGGATGCCCACTCACGGGGCGCTTCGAACACCTGCATGCATTTCTACGTTGGCATGCATGGGTGAATTGTAGATTTCACTGGTTGCATGGTGTGAGTACATTGCGCCTGCCAGGAGTTGTGCAATGTGGCCAGGGAGTGGAGTACAGGCACTCAGTGGGCCATTTACGGTTGGTTCACGATGCCGTATTTCTCGCCATGGCGGAATGGTCCATTCCGCCATGCCTGATGGCGTTAGGTACATGTCCGCTAGGGTCGGAATTGGCGTACCGTTGCACCATGGTGGTGTTTGCGGTTTGGCATGGTGCGCGCGCGCGTGCTTAGTGCAGTTAGCGTTGGCGTTCACTACGGTGTCGCTAATGGCTTCGTACTTTGCGGTGACGGGTCATAGTCGCACCGAGCGCTTTTCGATGGCGGTATTGCATTTCCGCCATCGTTTTCCCCTTTCCGCCAGGGTCGTAATGAGGCCCAATGTGTTGCTCTTAGAAAAACCTTGAAAATAGAAAATGTGTTGCATGCAGAAAAATTTTGAGGATAGCCAATGTGTTGCACTTAGACATGACCTTAGGGTAGCCCATGTATTGCTCTAAAAAGAATTTGAAACTAGCCAATGTATTCCACTGGGCAAAACTTTTAGAATAGTCAATATCTTGCACGCTGAAGAATGTTGAGGGTAGCCGCCAATCTGTTAAACTTAGAAAATATTTGAGAATAGTCAATGTGTTGAACACAGAAGAATTTTGAAGGTAGCCAATGTGTTGGACTTAGACGTATCCTTAGTGTAGCCAATGTATTGCTCTTGGAAGAATTTGAGACTAGCCAATGTATTGAACTTTGAAGAATGTTGAGGGTTTCCAATGTTTTGCACTTAGAAGAATTTTGAGGGTAGCCAATCTGCTGCACTTAGAAAAACTTTGAGAATAGAGAATGTGTTGCACGTAGATTAATTTTGAGGGGAGCCAATGTGTTGCACTTAGAAGTTTCGTTAGGATAACCCAGGTATTGCTCTTGGAAGAATTTGAGACTAGCCAATGTATTGCACTTAGACACATTTTGAGAATAGTCAATGTGTTGCATGCAGAAGAATTTTGAGAGTAGCCAATGTGTTGCAGGTAGAAGACTTTTGAGGGTAGCCAAAGTGTTGCACTTAGACGTATCCTTAGGGTAGCCCATGTATTGCTCTTGGAATAATTTGAGACTAGCCAATGTATTGCACTTAGAAACATTTTGAGAATGGCTAATGTGTTGTACTTAAAAATATTTAGGGGTAGCCCACTTGTTGCTCTTGGGAGAATTTGAGATAAGTGAATGTATTACACTTAGACAAATTATGAGGGTATGAATTATGAGGGTAGCCAATGTGATGCACTTAGAAGAATTTGGGGGATAGCCAATGTGATGCACTTAGACATATCCTTAGGGTAGCCCATGTATTGCTCTTGTGAAGAATTTGAGATTAGCCAATGTATTGCACTAAGAAGAATTTTGAGGGTAGCCAATAGACTTCATTATGAGTGTGCCAGTGTGGTAACAACATGCCGGTATTACAGCATACTGGCACGTTACACCACCAGCACACTCCAGGTTTGCCGGTAGGGTTGTGGATTTACCTTCAGCTCCAAGCTTTGAGGGCTTTGATGGAATTATGAGGGTAATAATCATGAGGGTAGCCAATATGTTGCACTTAGAGGAATTTGAGATTAGCCAATGTATAGCACATAGAAGAATTTTGAGGGTAGTCAATTTGTTGCACATATAAGAATGTTGAGGGTAGCCAATGCCACTTAGAAGAATTCTGAGGGCAGCCAATGTGTTGCACTTAGAAGAATTTTTAGGGTAGTCAATGTGTGGCACATAGAAGAATTTTGTACCACATAGAAGAATTTTGAGGGTAGCCAATGTGTTGCACTTAGAAGAATGTTGAGGATAGCCAATGTGTTGCACTTAGAAAAATTGTGGGGTAGCCCACGTGTTGCTCTTGGGAGAATTTGAGATTAGTGAATGTATTACACCTAGACGAATTATGAGGCTAAGAGTTATGAGGGTAGCCAATGTGTTGCATTTAGAAGTATTTGAGATTAGCCAATGTATAGCACATAGACGAATTCTGAGGGTAGCCAATGTATTGCACTTAGAAGAATTTGTGAGATAGCCAATGTGATGCACTTAGACATATCCTTAGGGTAGCCCATGTATTGTTCTTGGGAAGAATGTGAGATTAGCCAATGAACCTTATTATGAGTGTTCCAGTGTGGTAACAACATGCCGGTATTACAGCATACTGGCACGTTACTGCACTGTCACACTCCAGGTTTGCCGGTAGTGTTGTGGATTTACCTTCAGCTCCAAGCTGGTGGTATATCCACCACCCTACTGCCAAAAATCTGCTGGTATTACTGACACAGTAGTACCAGTGCTGGTAATACCAGCAAATCACACAATGAAGTCCTATAGAACTCCATGGAAAGGGGGTGGGGTGGTGTATCAGCATTACAGTTTGCCAGTGCCCCGTCGGTAATACAAGCAAACATTTAATGAGGCCCAATGTGTTGCACTTAGAAAAATGTTGACAATAGACAAAGTGTTGCACCTAGAAGAATTGTGAGGGTAGCCAATGTGTTGTACTTTAAATAATTTAAGGGAAGCCAATGTGTTCCACTTAGAAAAATGTTGAGAACTGGTGAGCACAACATCTATCCTAGCCCTCTTCCCCCACTAACCCACCCACCCCCTTTTTTCAGAGCCACGTGAGCGCCTGGGGACCAAGCAAATGGTAACGGTGCACGGTATAAGTGAACTGAACATAATATAAAATAACATAACGTGGTGAATGTCTGAACTTGAGGTGGCAGGCTTCTGTATCCTTCTTGTTCGCCTTGCCCTCCCTCCCTGCAGGATTTGTAGCTGCCTCTATCTCTCAAGGACATGTATTAGCTTCTGTAAATACTGGTTCAGTAACCTTCAGTAGGGCCGAACATTTTGTGGGCCAGTGCTGGAAATTCTAAGAAAATACTCTGGGGTTCTTTCTGGCGGTAGGTGGGCTAGTAGGGGAGACGGGCTGATTGGGAGGTATGTCAATCATGTTATAGGGCCACATCGCAAGTTAGGTGGCAATGCAGCGGTAAATCTGCCCAAAAAGTGCCCTAAAGAATTACTGCTACAGCCTGATTACAAGTGCTGGTGGAGGGAAATTCCCATTTATTTTGGGTCCATTGGACCCAAAGGTGCTTATTTTGCGGAATTACCACTGCAGTAATTCCGCAAATTCTGCCGATTTTTTGGCCTTGAGTGGGAAGATTTACCTCCAGGGTTTGTCTGGAGGTAAATCCTTCACTCAAAACCCAAACTCATAGTTTGGCATAGTGGTAAAATTAGCAGTTATTCAGTTACTGCCAATTTGACCAATTACCACCTAACAAGGCGGATAGTCTTTCAAAAGGTGTAAAAACAGAGCTAAAATAAAAGCACACACGTTTTTTTTAGGGGTCATGTGAAACGTGCACGTATCACATAGTTAATCAAACTGACCATCTGCAAATCGTTATAGTAAAATGTTTAGCAGAGAGATTATGTATATTTATTTTCCCTATCCTGAATGGAAGCCTACCAGCATGCAAAGTAATGGGATCCTAGCATATCTTATTTCAAACTCACTGGCCCTCATTACAACCATGCCGTTAACCAATGGCGCTATTAGTGCCATGTTTAACTCCGGTAATTTACCGGATCCGCCATGGTGACATGGGGAATTACCGACCCATTCCAAGGTTGGCGGGGCGGTAATTCCCAATTTACCATTGGCCCTTCCCCATTCCCATTTTTGCCCCATAGGGCTCAATGGGAATGGGGAAGGCGGTAATTACAGTACCGCAAAATGCCTTACCCTTACCGGTACCGGTAATCCCTTAACGCCAGGGTCGTAATGAGAGCCACTATCAACGGAGGAAGAAATAAAGTGAAATAAAATACATTGTACCATAATTTTCCTATAGTGATGATTTAATTGACATGCACCTTTATGCACCCTTTTTCTAACTAGCCAACATTCGAATCTCTTAAGGAATAATAGTGTTCCCGTCCACCCACTCACTGCTGTGTCTGCACCTATCTCACCTTAATGTATCCACATCCAAAACAAAGGAAACGTGTAGCTTGTAATTGTGCCTTTAATGGCAGTGTGTGGCAGCTCGGCATGGGCTCTCTGTTTCCACTGATGCCATCCAACCAAATTCCGGTACAGCTGTGAGACATTTATGATCCTTTGCAGGTTGTTACACTGCACGCTAACATTTTCTAATCTTTTTTTTTTCTTTCTACTTGTTACAATTTACAGAAAATGTTCTATTTTTTTTTCTACTTGTTAGAATTTACAGAAAATGTTTACAAGATGTGGCTCTACTGCGTGCACTATTTCCTTGAGAATCCCCCAATGATAAAAATATGGCGTATTCGAAATAGTACATATTTTTACCATTTACGCCTAATTTATGTCGAGGGCCTGGTATATGCGTCCTACCCCAGACACCATGATGTATGCTGATGCACTAGCAGGTATTCGCAGCCTATCTGACTGCAAAAGACTGACATTGTTTTTTTAACACTGGTGATTGTTCCATTTTCACCGAGCTTATCTCATTCTTGTTGCCACTCTCCATGTGTCCCGTGAGCCCCCCCACCTCCGTACACACACACACACGGACACAGTGTTTCTGGTGCAGGCTCCCCGGTTGCTCTGCGGCCGTTGCGAAAGCCCTGTTTATTTATACTGCACGTGACGGAGTGAGACGTCACTCCGTCGCGTGTGCACGCCCTTTAAGGGGCATTGCCACACTCCTCGTTTTCCATAAAAACAAACACAGGAAAAGGAAGCACTAGCTACCACACATAAAAGCACACAATATACCAGCATGTCCCCGGAGACCCCTTTAATGGCACCCACCATGGTTTCCAGGTCGGCATCGGCCTCCGTGGCATCCGGGATACAACCACAGTTTAATTAGTCCATGACATAGTTCGTAAGACAGGCAGGTTTCCCTCACCCTGTCCTCAGGGGGAACCTCCTGCCAGTCTCTCTGGTCGGTGTTTCTTCGCCATGCTCTTCGTGGGTCGGGGACCCTGACAGAAATTAGTGCCCACCGCCCTAATCAGGCACCTCCTCCATGTCCATGTCTGCCATTGTCGCTGCCCTGGACTCGCCCAGCTTTTAAAAAAAGCTGGCATTCCGGCTGACAGATGCCGTTCCATCGGATGCAGTGACCATTCACCCCTCTACGGCCACCATGTCTAGCGGCGCTGGCTCATAGGTGAGGGAGAGCTTGCCTTGAGGGTGACGATTTCTCACCAGGACTTCATCCCCAGGGACCAGTCCTGGGGACCTTAGACCCCTACGGGCATTCTCCAGATCTGTCCGTGCCCTTCTCTCCTCCTCCACCTGCTCATTATCAATGACAGCAGGCTTCCATTCCCCCACTTCCGGCAAAACGTCCCTCGGACAGCGCTGAAGCATGGCCTCCACCGGGGCCACCCCCGTGGATGTATGCGGGGTGGCCGTGTACCCGTGCAGGAATACATACTGCGCCCTCTGCAGACACTCGCCTTTGCCCTGGGCGATGCGGAACAACTTGTTCAGCGTGCGCATCATTCGATCCGCTTCTCAGTTTGCTCGGGGTCATAGTGAGGTGACCTTTCTGTGGTGTATGCCATAACCTTTCACGGGGCCTGCAAAGCTCTCACTCTGAAAGGGTGCACCGTTGTCCGAGCACACCACTTTGGGCAGTCCGTGGGTGGCAAAGATTTTCTCCATCGCTACCACCACCTTTTCAAATACAACAGACTCTACAAACTCCACTTCCGGATATCGGGACCACTCGTCAACTACCACCAGCAAGTGTGTGCACCTGGTCATGGAACCAAAATCTGCATGCACCACCTCCCACAGCCTTGTCCCTCTGGGCATGGTTTCGATAGTCGGCTCCCGCAGCGCCGGCGACGCCACCTGGCATCACACACATGATGCCATGAACTCCTCCACTCTCCTTTCCAGCTCCAGGAACCAAACCTTCTGTCGGAGGTGGGCCTTTCTTTTGGGCGCCCCTTGGTGCCCCTGGCGTGCCAGCGCGATGATTTGCTGCACTTTGGCTTGCAGGATCACTATCTGGTCTCCTCGCAGAAGCAGGCCACAGTCCGAGAACGCCAGCTCCTCGCGCACCCTCCACAGCTGCTCTAGGGTCACTTTGGACACCTGGACTGTGGGTCGTCCCAACTCGGGTGAAGGGAGAGGTAGTCCGCAGCATTGTTGCTGCCTGGTCGATATACCAGCGACACTCCATACTCCAGGAGCGCCAGCATCCAGCGTTCTATCCTCACAGGTGGTTTAGAGGACAAGCCTGCAAGGATGGGAAGTAGAGGCTTGTGGTCCGTGACCACCGTCACCAGCCTCCCCAGCACATAGAGTCTGAAGTGCCTGCAGCCCCACAGTACCGCCAGTGCCTCCCGCTCGATTTGATAGTACCGATGTTCAGTGTCCGACAGAGCTTTGCTGGCATACGCTATCGGCCGGACTTCCTGATTGGTCCCCACTTGGGTGACAACCGCTCCGAGACCATACGGGCTTGCATCGACAACGATCTCTGTCTGTAGTGCCGGGTCAAAGAAAGCCATGATGTCCTCGGCAGTGAGCACACCCTTGATGTCGTCAAAGGCAGCTTGTTCCAGTGGCCACCACTGCCAGGTGAGGTCCTTTCATGTGAGTGTCCGTAACGGCTCAGACCGCAATGCCAAGTTTCTGATGAAACGGCCACAGTACGTGACCAAGCCCAGGAAACTCCTTACTTCAGCCATGTTCTCTGGCGGTCGGGCCTCCTGGATATCCCTCACTTTCTGCGGGTCGGGTGATAACCCCCCCCGCCTTGAAAACAAAGCCGAAGAACTCAATGGTGGTCTTGAGAAATTTGCACTTGTCGCGGTGCAGAGTGAGACCCAGGGACCGCAGATGTTCAAATGTCTTTGCTAGCTGAGCCAGGTGCTCCGCCTCGGACCTGGCAAACACCAGAATATCCTTGCTGATATTCAGTACCCCTTCCAAGTCAGTGAGGGCCCCTCTGATGATGTTTTGAAAGACCTCTGCAGCTGACGACACCCCAAAGCTGAGCCTCTTGTACCTGTACAGTCCCCGATGGGTGGTGAAGGTGGTGATGTATCCGGACTCTGGATGAAGCACCACCTGATGGTACCCGGCCCACAGGTCTAGCTTAGAAAAGAACCTGGCACCCAGTAACTCGGTTATGATGTCATCAATAGTGGGCGTCAGGTGCCTCGCCTGCTTTATCGCCTTGTTGGGCAGGTGCATGTCCACGCATATCCTGACTGGGTCAGGCTGCTTCGGCTTCCGGGCAATCACGATTGGGGAGGCCCAAGGAGTGGGGCCCTCCACCTTTTCGATTATGTCCAATCTGACCAGGTTGTCTAATTCCTGATCCACCAGATCTCTTAAGTGGAAGGGCACCCGCCGATGTTTCAATGCCTCAGGTTGGATGGAGTCATCGATGTGTTGCCGGACAGGGTCTCCTGCCATTTGTCCGATGCCCTCGAACAGAGTTGAGTGTTTGTCCAGGAGAATCTGGATGTCCTCTATGTACACTGAGTACGCGAAGGTCACGATGCCAAGGGCCTCAGCCGCCGAACAGCTCAGTAGGTTTTTGGTGCTTACTGGCGTTACATAAAACCTTGCACGAATCTTTTCCCCACCATATCTGACATCTGCGAGGAACGGGGATCAGTTGTGCTCCCCCAAAGGTGAAAATGCAAGCCTTGGGCGTGGACAGGCTTGGCGGGGATTGCAAGGCATCATAATGTCCCCGGGCCATCATGTTTGCAGAGGCGCCAGTGTCCACGAGCATCGGAACAGAGTCCTCGTTAACCAGTAGGTTACATCGGGGCTGCCGCCTGGGGTTTGAGCGCAAGACACCCACACTTGACACAAAGAACACATTTTCTTCTTCCTCCTCTTCTTCCTCACCTTCCGGGCCATTGCCGTCATCTCCTTGGTCCACCTGGGCCACATTTGAGGAGCGCTGTTGGCGGAAGAAGCCAGCTCGGACTGGGCCTCTTGGAATGATCGACAGCGTTGGGGCCTTGCACATGAGGGCATAATGATCAGCGACACGGCAGCGGCCACATGACTTTCCAATGGCTGGGCATTCCGCAGGATGTGGAAGGTCAAACCCGCACTTCATGTAGGAGCTGACCAGTGCTTGTCCCCTATCCCGTTGATTGCCTGCAGGGCATCTCGCACCTCTCCCTCTGCCGACAGCACAGATGTCCTCCACCTTGTTGGGGCACACTCCAGCCTCCATGTGGGACGCTTGTAGCTCTGACAATTCATGACACCTTCCCAGCTCTAGGATGCGAGGGAGGGTAATGCCGCGTTCCCTCAGGATCTGACGGCACAGCTTACCAGAGACGCACCCCTGGATGAGTTGGTTCCTTATCATTGTTATCATTGTTTCTGGGTCATTCCAGACACAGGGCACTGCGAGCCTGCGCAGCCTCCCATAAAATGTGTCCAAAGTCTCATCGTCTTTTTTGCCCATGAGAAAACGTCCGTATTCGGCATTTGCTGTGGGAAGAAAATAGTTGTGGAGAGCGTCCTTGGCCGCAGCATACGAGCCATCCCGAGGTTGGAGGGACAGAAACACCTCATGCACCACTGGCCCAGTGCAGTACAAAAGGGTAGCCACCTTGCTGTCATCACTGGTCTCCATTGTGGCTCTTAAATTTTTTCACATTTCTATCCACATTTTCCACCTAGGACCCAAACTGGAAGGTGCACCTAAGATATCAAACTCAGGCATCGGCTCTAGGGCCCCTGGCGGTCTCAGTGGTATTGCTGGTGGCGGCTGTTGAACTCCCACTGCAGGGGCTTGCTGTTGATCCGCACTCATGGTGGCAAGCACACAGGCACACCAGATGAAATGGATGGGGCCGCAACTCACACCACCTCACCTCGCAGTAAAGGCCACCTTCCTTCCAGGCCAACAATGTATCACCAGCACCAAACTTCAATAGATGGATGCAGAAGCCCCAGCAGACACAATGCCCCAAACAATGGGAAGCTGATGCAGTCCAGGTTAGAGGTCCCAAAAATTGAACAGGGTGGGCCCAGGGCACACACAACAGCAGCAGGCCTCCCCTAGCTCCACACCCAATACTCAATGAAAAACACTGAAAAATGTTTCACATTCACCTCAAAAGCACCTCCTGTGCAAGATGTGGCTGTCTGGCACACTCATTTCCAAAAATTAGGCCTGGATGGCTCACCGTCGCTTCACAATGAAGCCGCAAACTTTCAAGGCCCGGATTCTAAAATGGCCGCCGACGCGTGGTTTGTGTCTCTCTCCGCGGCATGTTTCGAGCGGTGAGACTATTGCAAATAAATCAAAGAAATCACTGCCGAAAGTAACTACCGTGCCCGGGTCATCATCCGGACTCGTCGCCATTGTTGCCACTCTCCATGTGGCCCGTGAGCCCCCCTACTTCCGTACACACACACAGACACAGTGTTTCTGGTGCGGGCTCCCTGGTCACTCTGCAGCCGTCTGGAATGCTCTGTATATTTATAAGGTACGCGATGGAGTGAAATGTCACTCTGTCGCATGCGCACGCCCTTAAAGGTGCAGCGCCACAATTCTCAAATTATAACAAACACAGCAAGACAACCGCAAGAGCGAAAAGGGGCGGGAGAAAGCTCTTGCCGTTGAGAATGCAGCCGATGTGGCAGCTACCAGGGACATGCACCGCCCACTCACATTGATGGAAATACCACAACTATGATGAGAGATTAGACCACACATTAGGCAACGAGGCATATAGATTCCCTTGCTTCAGTGGTAAGACATTCACATACATGTTTGGGTAGCATTACCTCTGCGTCCCTCTTCCTCATCCCAGTACTTACCTATGAGGCTCTGCCTCTCGTACAGCCCTTATTTTTTTCTCTGTGTAGGTATAATACCTCCTACTTACCTACAATCCTCAGTTGATTTCTTCCTGACTCCGACAGGGACTGAAGTATTCTTGGAGCAGAGCTCTGGGGAGCGACGTTCGATGACATCCTGGCCGGCGTCTGCAGCGGGGCAGCAGCACTTGCCCGGCGATGTATTGTCTTTTGGACTCCCTCTGGGGTTTGGGGCTTCGGTTGAGCACAGACATCCCTCAGATGTCCTGCAGAACTTGCTGGTCCTGTGGGGGTAGGTGGCTATCAGCCCGCGGTCCTGGCGATGCTCCTGGGCCACCAATGGCAGTGTTGGCAGCTTTTCCTACACAGCAGGGAGGGAGCTGGTGAGACCCTCCCTGCTTTGTTGAAGGCCATGCAGCATGGTACCCATACTGGTTGGCTGTTCAGGGCAGGAGGGGGGGCTCCTCCACCCACTTCCTTCCTCTTTGCAGTGGCATGGCTCTAGTCTTTCTCCCCTGCTCACTTTCCTATACCGTGATGGGGAAACGCACGGAAAAGAGAAGTTGTGTGGACACTGAAGAGCACTCTTCTAGTCCTGAGAGACGCCAGGGAAGAAAGCTCAAGAAAAAGAAAATGGAATTGAAGTTTTCCCTTTCCCAGATAGAAATGAAGTGCCTCATGAAAAAAGGCTATTGAGGAGCATGAAGGTGCAAAGAAAACATGTTGAGGCAGTTCCAGTTCCTCTTCATCCTCTTCCTCCCCTTCTGCCTCAGAGTCTGGTTCTTCCTTCTCAAATCCCTCTCCATCTGATGAGGAAGTTGAGAGAGAGAAAGTACCTGGCCAGAAATGAGGTGGAGGCTGTTATCTCGAAGGTGTGGGACTCCATGGGCTTCTCGGATCCTATCAAAAGGGAAGAATCTGCTGATGCCAAGATTCGGCAGTATAAACCCCCCGCTCCCCAAATTGGTACTTCCTCTGATTTTGAACCTCAAGGCCAAGATTTTGTGAGAATACCGGTATCCAGAACATATCTCATGCCCCTGTTCATGGTCAAATTATACCCCTTGAAGGTTACGGACTCCTTCCTTCCAGAATCCTTCCAGAATCTGTGGACATTGATGATATCTTGGCCAATTTGATGGGGAGGTTGGTGGAAGAGGCAGCTGTTAGGGACCTGGTGGACTGCAAGACTAACTCAGCTCTGAAGAAAGCGCATGTGGGGTCCCACCTGACGCTCTAAGCTAATATCTATTGGTCCGAGTTTGCTTAGAGGGCCTTAGGAGGTTTTAATTATCTTCACAAGGCCATGAAGGAAGGTTTAATTGCGCCTCTGTGCTCGCTGAGAGTTGAACTGCTTTACGACTTGTCCTTTGTCGGAGTGTGGGGCACGGCCATGGCAATGGGTGTCTGTGTTTCTGCCAGACTTCATCTACATTTGCGGGATTGGCAGTCTTATTGGTCCCTGAAGGTGGCCACTTTGAAACTCACTTTTGATGGCAACAAACTCTTTGGTGACACCTTGAAGGATAAGGTTCAAAGGGCCTGGCCTTCTGGGGGTACACCTGGCAGTTTTCATAGGTCCTGTGGTTTCCGTCCTCACCCTGGCATGTCCAAGCCCTCTGGCCTTCATCAGAAGTCATGACAACCACTGCTTGCTGGTGGGTGGGAGACTCCAACGCTGTTTTGCAGTGTGGGACAAGTGGGACTCTGATGTTTGGGCCCTTCTAAAGGTCTGCTGCAGTCAACTGAGCAATTTCCTTTCTCCCCCGGTGCAGTCCTCTTTGACCATGGCTACTATGCCCAGGAACCAGGCAAAGAGGAGGGCAATGTCAACCGCTGTCATCAATCTGTGGCAGAAGAAGGCCATTGTGCATGTTCTCTGGGGTCAATGGGGTTTACTCTGTGTCTTCCTGGTACCGAAGACCTCTGGAAAGTTTCACCAGATTTTGGACCTGTAGGACCAATGTGTTTGTCCAAGGAATTTGCTTCCGGACGTTAATGCACCAAAAGCTCATTTCCCTGGTGCAAATGGGGGACTGGTTGGTGTCGTTGGATGTCCAGGATGCCTATTATAATGTGGGTATCTTTCCATCCCATCAGCAGTATCTCTGGTTCTCAGTGGCGAGGGACCATTTTCTGTTCCAGGTTCTGCCCTTTAGACTGAAATCGGCCTGATGGGTCTTCACGAATCTGGTGTCTCTTCTGGTGGCGCATCTACACTTTCTTGCTGTCCAACTGTTTCCCTATCTCGATGACTGATTGATCCAGGCAGACCTTAGGAGTACTGTCCAGGACCATCTGCTCTGTGTCTGTCTTGCTCTCCAGGAGTGGGGATTTCTTATCAACTGGGGGAAGTCTCATCTCCTCCAGGATCTGTTGTTCATTGGAGCTCAGTTTTGCACCAAGCATGGGAGGGTCATTTTCCCTCGGGTGAGGGCCCTTCATCTCCAAGCAGTCCTCCGCCAGGTCTTGCGGCACCCCTGGGCTTCGGCACGGGACCTCCTGGTGGTTAAGGGGCCCATGGCCTCTTGTGTCTTCTTGTTCCCTTGGTCTCTGCTCCATCTTCACCCCATGGTGATACATCTTCTTCAATCCTGTCCTTGCTCTGCTCAATCCCTCAAGACATGGATCAAGATTCCTCAGGGGTTGAGGAGGATCTGGACTGGTGGTTGCACATGGGTTCCCTACAAAGGGGTGTGGATTTGGACAGTCCCTTTGCAGATCATCCTTACCACCGATGCCAGCAGCCTCGACTGGGGGGCTTCTCTGGTGTCCTTGATGGTGAAGGAGCGATGGGATCTGGAGAGGCTGTATCGTCCTCGAATTGGTGGAAGTTAGTGGCTATTTACCAGGCCTGGCTGTGGTTCTCTCCCCGTCTCCAGGGTCGGGCAGTGTTGGTCCGCACAGACAATTCCTCCGCCATGGCCTATGTCAACAATTAGGAGGGTTTGGGGTCGGGCCCTGAATTCTCTAGCAGGGTGCATAGGGGCTGAGCCGAACGTCACCTTTTATTGGAGGTGGTATACATTTGGGGGCGGGGAATGTGGTAGCGGAACACCTCAGCAGGGGGTTTTCCAGCTGGTGTTGTCGGCCAGGATGTTTCCAGAGGGTTTGTCAGAGGTTCAGGACTCCGCTGTCATAAAAGAAAATGTTGTATTAAAATAAGAGTGTAGGAATTGTAATTGAGGGGAATAAGACTGGTTTATATCGAATGAAAAGCGTTGACAAATGGTATAGTCATACATAAGGGTGGCATAGTGGATTTTACAGACTCTTTGTTTTCATATCAAAGAGATTAATACCAGAGTCAAGGACATGGGTGTTTTTCAGAAAAGTGGTAACATTCGAGATTGAGTCTGCTGCCACTGGGCCTGCTCCCTCTCTTAGTGCTCCCTCTGCTGAATGCATCACACCCAGTGTACCTTTTTGCATTTTTAGTACTCCTGGCACCCCTACCCACACTTTATGTGTCCTTCTCTTGCTCACTGTGCACTTCTCATTGATCCCTCAGCCCTCTCACTGCAACATTTACCTTCCCAATGCTCTTTCGGACCTTGCAACGATCCCTGCAGCCCTCTTGATGCTCAGTGTTCAACCCCATGTAAACTTCCCAGTGGCCCATGTGCCCCTTCCAGTTCTCCCTCTGTATTTGTATTTTTATTTTATTTGATTTATATAGCACTTTACTGTGGGGTGTAATCAAAGCCCCCTGAACCAACAGAACTGAAGGGCCATGTGAAAAAGGCCTAGCTTTCGTTACCAAAGGAAAAGCAGCATTTTAATTCACAATGGCAGAAGAAATTGAAAGGTCCCTTTCACATGAAAAACAGGATGTTTAACCACTGACCCCAAAGAAGCTTTGCATGTGTGTTTGCAAGTTAAAGCAAGACATTAGAAAAATGTTCCCTGCAAACATAAAGATGTCAGGGAAAAGATAAGGTGCATGCAAAATACCAGCAACAAAGGTTAAGAAAAACATTTTTCTATGGTTCACATGAAGATTTCATTTAGTCCCAAGGCAGAAACTTTTGGCTTGTTGGGCAAGCGTCACAAAGAACTCCCCCACTGCAAGCCTGACTTTCACATCCCCCAAGCTATTTACAACTGCAATAAAGTCTGTCCTGCTAAGGTTGTTGAAAACCAAGTTTCCCCAGACCTGCTGTCTCTAAGGGCAGTTCTGAGCAGGCAAAATGCTCTGGCAGGTGCATTTCTGGAATGTATGAGGGAGGTGTGAACACAGGAGCTATAATGAAGGCTGAATTGTGGAAAGAAAAAAATGCAGGAAAATGGAAGCTTTTCAGATCAAAAGGTGGTCCCCTTCAGATAAGAAGACATGATGACAGATGCCTGCAGCGGGGGTTCTACCGTTTACAATCTGCACCCTAAACCTCAAACAAAAAAGAGACTAGTAAAAACACAGGCCCAGAGAGACAAATGGCTTGGAGGAAGCAGAAGCTCCTATTTGAATTAACATATAGATGTACTATTAACTTAAAAGGAATATCAAAACTGCAGCCTTTTTCTCAGCAACCACAAGTTGCACTGATTACATGTATGTTGAATTTTTTAGATCATTTCCAGGTGATTTTGGTGATGTAAAATTCATCCACCTGTGACTCAGGGAACTGTAATGGCCATCTAAAATGGGTTTCTGGCTGATCTGAAAATGTCTTGAATTTGAGAGTTGATGAACTGGTGGAGGGTAACATTAGGCATGTGGGGAACAAACTGCATGCTCATAAGGATTATGCTTTTTGTAAAAATGGCAGAAAATTGCCAAATGTCCATGCAACTTGTTGCGGACCCAGCTGAATTAGCTGAATCATAAAATATATACAGATATATATTATAGGAGTTACTAGTAAATTGCAAAGCTTTTGCCAAAAAATTGGCATGAGAACAAATGGGGATTGCAAATGGAAGCTGCCATATGTTTGCTACAGACTCCTAAGCCCATCCTTAGAGAGGGGTTGGATTTGAGAGGAGAGAGAAGGGCAACTGTCCAACTATTTGTGAAAACTCTTGCAGGGCACTCCTCAAGATTGTAAACTTGATAGTGTCATTGCTGCTATATAAAGTAGATGCACTGTACGAAAGGGACAGAGATGCCCCTGACTGCCACAAGAAATCACCAAAGGAGATTGCATCTGGGTGGTACTGTCTAGTGCTAGGGAAGCCCACAAAAGCTGACTAGACTCTATGGTGAAAAGCAGGGGACCATCCTTGGGGTGACTAGACCCCTGCCCTGTCCTTCCAGAGGGTTCTGACATGCAGCTGGCTTTCCTGAACTTTAAACAGAGGTTTTTTATGTAAGTAGAATTGAACACTTTGCAAACAAAAGGGGGGCAGGGAGGTCCTGCTGGCCTTAAAACTGTGTAGATCCTTAAGATATTTAACTAAAAAAGTATTCATTTAATTAATTCCCCTTGCCAGAACACCACAGGGTGATTGTTGGTAAAATTCAAAAATTAACAAAGCTCATTCCTGGTGTGCACTGAAAACTATAGACTGTAATTTAATTGGGCAATCTGTCCGTTCAGCTTTCCCCACATAGGTCTTTAAGTGGAGCGGGGGTCTGAAAACCCAAATTCTTCAATCATCGCAATTCTTTTGTCCGGCTTCCCCAGCACAAAGTAGGGGGCGGTCTGAAAAACAAACTGCTAAATCACCCTGTGTTTATTTTAAATCAAACGTGTGGGTGAAATAATAATTGCCATATGCATTTGCACAAATTTATAAAACTAAACTACTAGCCTTTTAAGCTTGCGGGAAAATCAAAATTGCATAGCATTGCATATGTAATTGTTTGTTTATTGATCAGTTTAATTATTTCTTGAAGTGAAATTTGTTGAACATAAAGAATTGTGACTTGTGTTCTTTTCAACTCATTTGTGTGATTTATTTATGTTGAGAGAAGTTTATTGTGTTGTGCCACTGATAAGGTGGTATTTGACATTTTAGTGTGATTTTCTTAACATCTAATTCAAATAAATATAAATAGATTTCCTGTATACCGCCTGGTTCTTGGCTCATTGGTAGCTCAGGAGGAGGGTACAAGGGGTATTAGATGAATTGGAGATAGGGCTCAAGAAAATAACTGACATTAACTGTTTATTGGGTGACACTTAGCTTGGGGAGGGAAGGGATCCCTGTGTTGAGGGTGGCCTCTCAATAAACAGTTACATTACACCTAAGCAGTTGTAAAAGAATATAAAATAAGTGCAATCAATATGAACAATACAATCCGGGTAACAGAGAACAGTAGAGGGGAGTGAAACTAGAGTCAGTTGTCAGAAAGGGCGTATAGGAAACAGATTTTGCAATTGGTTTGAAAGATATAGAGCAAGGAGGAAGAGCAAATAGAAAGAGGTAGAAAGTTCCAGTGCTTGGGGGCAAGTAAGGCAAAAGAACAGAAGAGGACGCACAGCAGTGTTTAGGGACAGAGAGAAGAAACTGATACTCAGAATGGAGAGCACACAGAGAAGATATAGTGAGATAAGTGAAGAGATGTAAAGGGGGACAAGACCATGGATACATTTAAAGACAATGGAGTGGAAGTGATAAAGGAGATGAGATTCCAAAGAGAGAAGCAATATAGAGAGTAGAGAGGAAATAATAGACAATTAAGAGGAAATACAGAAGAGTAGACGAACAGAGGGGTTCTAGACAGAACAAAGAGTAAGAAGGTGAGAGGCAGGAAGGCCGAGGAAAAAGGCTAAACAAAAGTCGATATGTGAGAGAAGTCTAAGCAAGAAAGAAGAAGATTGGTGGCATGTAAGGAGAGAAAGGGCCCAGCATGGTGAATATTTAAAAGAGCAAAGCTACTGTATCGGGAAGTAGTAGATATAAGTAGACAGAAGGGTCAAAGATTACACCCAGGTTTTGAGTGTAGGGGGAAAAGGGAAGGGAGGAGAGAGGATAAGAGAGAGAGGGATAGTGGTGGAATCATAGTAGAAGGAAAAATAAAATGTTTGTTTTCGAGGGATTGAGTTGAAAAAATGTAATGTTATCCAATTTTGGACTGCAGAGAAGCAGTTCGAGACAGTAGAAGGGTGTCAGCAAAAGCGGAAAAAGAGAAAAAGATGTGGGTGTCATCAGCTGAAAAGTGAGAGATAAATAGAAGAAATAAGAGCCGAAAGTGGGATTTTATAAAGAGAGAAAAACAGGAGGTGAAGGACAGAACCTTGGGGGACTCCATAAAGAAGTCATCTGGGGGGTTTGTCCAGCCCAGGTGACAGAGTATGAACAATGAGAGAGATAGGAGTACAACTCTTTTAGAACAGAACTAGAGAGACCAAGATTGGAAAGGGTAGCATTAAGAAGGACGTGCTCAGTATCAATCGCTGCAGAAAGATCAAGGAGGATAAAGACATTCATTTTTTTAGAGTGCCAAGCCATCGGAAGCACGTTGGAGACATACAAGAGGGCAGTCTCTATAGAGTGGGATGGTCAGAATCCAGATTGCAGAGGAGGCAGAAGAGGGTGCCGATTGAGCAGAAACTTGAGAGTAGATGGCACGGTCAAGAAGTTTAGATAGGAAGGGAAGAAGAGAGGTGGGGTGAACATTAGTGGGATCAGAGGGGCTGTGAGATGGTTTCTTCAAAATAAGGAGGATGAGCGCATGTTTGTAAAGAGAAGGAAAACAAGAATCATTAGGGAGGAATTGATGAGACACGTAAGATCATGGAGGAGATGGGGATACATTTGAGGGATAAGGGCGGAAGGGGGTCAGAACAGCCTCCTTGCCCCCCTGAAACTTTAGGAGACTCATCTTCATTTCCGCCGGAAGAATCTCTGACCTTTCTCTTTGCTTCTGCTTTATCTCCTCCTCTCCCTTGCTGACTTCCTGGCTGACACTGAAACTGCACTGGTTACCTGGCCACCCTCTGATCTCGGGCCCAGCCCCCTTCCCCTGCCAGTTGCACTCCTGCACTGCCTTCCTGGCAACCCCCGCACTTGGGGACTGTTTTCTGTATCCCTACAGTCCCACTACCAGCACTTGACACCTGATGTCTGCACTTACCCTTGCACTTGCCACCTGCTGGCCGTACTATTTTTATTGTTTATTTATTTTCTTATACCATGTACTGCACTGTCCTTTCCCCCTTCCCCCGCACTTCTCCTCCCTCCCCGTCCCATGCACTTGCGCAATCTGAATGACACCTGGCCTAGTAGGATCATTGTCTGTCTTCCCTCTTTTTCCCCCTCCCTTGCCTCGTCGCGCCTTGAAACACTTGTGTATAGGCGCGTTATAAATGCAATATCATATCATATCATATATCAGAAGGTGAGGCACTGGGATGGGCACGAGAGAGAAGGGCAGAAGTGCTATATCAATCAGAGAGAGAGGAAAAGGAGGATAGTGAGTGGAACAACAGCGGTGGATGTGGGGAACTGGGGGTAGGAAAAGAGCATCGGAGTGTCACAACTTTAGAAGTAAAGTCTTTGCAAAATCAGAAGATGAGAGGGATAAAAGAGGGAGAGAATAGTATCAAGAAGTTGGAAAAGGCACCGGGAGTGATGAGAGTGGGAAAGCGTAATGGTGGATTTTTTTGTCGCATTTAGCAAAGCAAGATCATACGAGTAGTGTAGAGAAGAAAGTGCAGAAGGAGCAGAATGAGACTTTCCAGCGATGTTCGGCTTTGTAAAGGCTGGAACAGAGGGAGGTAAGGACAGGAGTAAGCCAGGGTTGGGGGGATGTACGGGAAGGGGGAAAAGGATGGACAGGATAGGTAGAGTCGAGAGTAGACAACAAGGAGGGAAGAGCACTTGCTGCATCATCAGTAAAGAGAGAGGAGAAAGAGGAAATGGGAAAGAGAAGAGTAAAGTGAAAAAAGAAATGGGGTAGAATTAAAAGAGCTCAGATGGATGCCACCAAGGGGTGTGTGAATGCAGCCAGCATAAACAGCACGCCCCTCACCCATTGGGTCTAAATAGGGATTTGAGCACCCCCAAGACCGCCACCGGGCAGACATTTTATAAACTCATGTGGACACATGGGCCCAGTGCGGGGTAGGGCCCGGTAGCCCTCACTCATACTGAGGTGGGAGATCCTTCTCCCGAGAGTTGTCCACCCCCCACCTAATGAGGAGTAATGTGGAACTACGCGACTCACGGGCCAGCCGGAAACAAACACCCATTTATCTTTTCTGAGGACGGTCGCCCCAGGATACTGTGCTGCACGTCCGTCACGAGTAAGAGTAATCTCAATGGGCAGTGGGCAGGGGTAGGTCCCGGACACCTCAATACCATCACTACCACGGGACCTCAGACAATCCACTGAGAGGCTCCCCACCGCCACATCTTTAGCGGTGTTAAGGGGGAAGTAAGGCACCAACCAGATAACACATGTGTGTGGAGCAAGGCATTGACTCTAACTACCTGATAGACAATTCTCAAACCTCACAGCATTTAGGAATTATGCTGGGAACAGTGGGGGATCCATGGAAGAAAGTGCATAGACGTTAGTCCTGCCTCACAGAGCTCGGTTCTACCCTACAAGGACGCACAAATACTGTGTAAGGTAAAACAGATGTGCACCCAAGTAAGCCCAGGGGGAAACACATAATGCTAAACAAGCCTGAAACCTTGCTGAAACTCAGCTCTGGTGAAGGGGAGGGGTCCGGTCCCCACAAGGACTAGGCTGGCCAACAAAGGAATTATAGAGTGTTGGTTGAAACTAAGTAGTCCACAAACACACAAGAGACTATGCCCTTGTAAACCGAAGTCCCTCAGGTCCCGAGGTGACCCTGTTGAAGGGGGGTACCATGGGGGAGCTCTGAACAACATCAAGGGGTTGTTCCTCGCTGTAGTCTTTGTTTCTGTCACGCGCAGCCGGCCGTGGCACTTGTGGAATAGATGGACTCCCCGCCGCCATTGATCCAGCACATCACGTTAGTCTGCAATGTGATGTGCCGGTCCAGTCTTTTTCCAAGATGGCCGCCGCCATTTCGTACATATTCATTCCAAGCTCAGCAGCCGGCGCGTTGCAACCCTTGCTTCTCGCTATTCAGGGGAGACGCTGTCTTTAGGTTTCTTTGCTCCCCTTGAGCGTTCTGCTTACCCTGCTAGTACTCCACGTCTGGGGACTTTCTCTGCCTTGCTATCCACAGTACTGCAGATCGACTATCGTCTGACAGAGAGGAGAACAGAGAGGATAATGGCAGAGGTTTTCCTTTGCAAACAGAACCCACTCCGCTTCCTCCCTCGCCATCTAAGTCTACCAAGGACGAACCGATGCAGATCAGGGATGCTCCAGCCCCACTCACACCAGAGGAAAGAAGTTGCAGAAGAGACAAGGGTCTCTGTATGTATTGTGTATTGGATGCTCACATGCTCCGGATTGTCCAGAGGTACCACCTCGCTGATCGGGAACCAGTCGACCTCGGTCCTAGGAGGGACGGGCTACTCAGGTTCTTCACCCAGTCCCTTTGTCATGCTTTTGGTGTCATCCCCTACTTCCAACAATGACACCCGGCTCATGGTCGTCGCTATCAAGTTAGAGGTCAGCCAATAGAAGATCGACACCTTGGCATTCATAGACTGTGGAGCAGCAGGAAACTTTGTTAACACCATCTGGGCCGATAAGGGTGGCATCTGTAGATTCAAGAGGTTTGAATACCAAAAGTTAGAAGGAGTTGATGCAAAGCCCCTCAGCTCTGGACTTATCACCCACAAAACCAAAGAAATACCACTGTCCATTCTCCAGCATACTGAGAGGATACAGTTTTTCATAATCCAAGCAGCACAGTTCTCAGTCATACTGGGTATTTCATGGCTGCGTAAGCGCAATCCCTCCACTGACTAGTCACAAAATCTCCTGCAGTTTAATTCTCCCTATTGTCACAAACAGTGTCTCCAAGAGGTCATATATGAACCGGTGAAGGCTTTGGCTAACTCTCTTACATATATGGTTGGCATACATTGCTTACCTGTGGATCTTGCTGAGTTTGGCAAGGTCTTCCTGGATAAAAGACCCCAAGATCTGCCACCCCACCATCCCAAAGACTGTGGCATTGAACTCACACCTGGGGCCTTAATTCTGTTTGGTCGCATGCATTCCCTTTCCCTGATTGAGAAGATGGCACTTAGGAAATCCCTAGACGCCAATCTGCACAACGGTTTGATCCAACCATCCTGTTCACCTGCAGGAGCATCTTTAGTCTTTATTCCTAAGCGAGATACAAAAGAACTCAGGCTGTGTATTGACTAGGATTGAACAGAGTCACCATACGCAACTGGTACCCTATGACCCTCATCAAAGATATCCTCGAATCTGTGCAGGGTTCTTTGGTCTTTTCCAAATTTGACCTATGTTGAGCGAACCACCTTTTCCGTATTCGATCTGGTGACGAATGGAAGACTGCATTCCAGACCCCAATCGGTCACTTCAAGTATAGGGTGATGCCCATTGGCCTGGTAAATGCTCTGGTGATCTTCCATTGATTAATGGACAGACTATTCTCAGACCTGCTATTCCATTCTTTCATCATATACCTGGATGATATTTTGGTATTCTCCCATCTCATCAGGAGCATCAGAAACATATCCACGATGTCTTACGTCATCTACAGGACAACCAGTTACTGGTCAAACCAGAAATATGTCTGTTCAAAGTCAATACTGTTCCCTACTTGGGATATCTGTTGTTTGGACACAGAATCAAGATGGACCCTAATAAGGTCTTAGCGATTCTCGGCTGGCCAGCTCCAACTTCCGAAAAGGAAATCCAGAGGTTCCTTGATCTTGCCAATTTCTATCGGAAATTCATCCCCGATTTCTCCAAAGAGGTTCTCCCCATTACTGGCCTGCTTAAGAAGAGTAACACTGCATTCCAGTGGAAGTAGGCTGCAAATTCAGCATTTAAGTACTTCAATGCATTGTTCTCTGCAGCCCCTGTTTTGCATCAACCTGATCAATCCCGCCCCTTAATTATTGAATCTGATGCCTCGTCAACAGCTATTGGAGTAGCCTTATTCCAGGAGTCCGAGGGGATCGAACATCCAGTGGCCTACTTGTCAAAACCCTGTCTCCCGGTCAGTTTGAATATTCAGCAATTGAGGAGGAACTCTTGGCCATGTAATTCGCCTCTGAAGAGTGGCTCCACCTGTTGCAGGGAGGTACTCATCCGTTAGTCATCTGCACAGACCACAAAATCAAAGGGTTTTGCAGCAAACGGAGTGCCTGAATTCTCATCTCACATTTCTTTGCCCAGCATGACTTCACTGTCTCTTACCAGGAAGTCTAAAAAACCTTTACAGCTGCCCTATCCGGGGCTATACTTCAGATCGCTCCCCAGATTATGGACCATAATACCTCTTCCCAAGAAACAAGATCGTCTATTAAGTGTCCACTTTTCTGCCAGAGGTTAAAGAAGCATTGGTCGCTGGTTCGTCCGATCTCAAGGTCTCCAAGAAGGATAAGGTCGAGAAGAAAGAGGGACTGATCTTCGTCAACCACTGTCTGTTTTTTCCTGAAGAGGAGATGCGTCAACAAGTCTTATCCTGGTGTCATGGCAGCAAAATAGCCGGGCATAGAGGAGTGTCCAATACCTTAGAGCTCACCCAACGCAGTTTCTGGTGGCCTGGTATTGCAACCAATGTCAAAACCTACACTAAGGCCTGCCCGGTTCATGCCCAAAACAAGTACAGTACACAGAAACCAGTTGGTCTTCTGGAACAAAGCCCAGTTCCCACCAGACCCTGGAGCCATCATTCTACCGACTTCATTGTCGAACTTCCCTGTTTCCAGGGTTGCACCTCCATCATGGTAACAGTGGATTCTTTTTCCAAAATGGCTAATTTCAGACCACTCCCAGGTCTACTCACATCCTCGGAAATGGCCATGGTTTTTGTTAGGGACATATTCCGGTTACATAACCTACCTGAGTCCATAGTGTTGGATCGTTGTTCTCAATTCACGTCCAAGTTTTGGAAAGCCTTGTGTCTGAATCTAGGCATCAAGAGGGCTTTATCTTCCGGTTACCACCCGCAGACCAACAGCTAGACAGAGCAATTAAACGGTACCCTGGAGCAATACTTTTTTTGCTTCATTAACAACCAACAGGACAACTGGGTGGAACTTCTACCCAGTGCTGAGTTCTGCTGAGTTCTCTTATAACAACACTGTCCATTCCGCTACAGGACTTTGCCCCCATCTTTTGCACATACGGCCAACATCCCCGTAGTCTCCTTCCCACGGTGACTCCCTCATCCAATCTACCATCCATTGAGGCAGTACTTTTAGATATCACTGAAGCACATAAAACTGCTCAGCAAAGCCTAGAAGACAGCAAGACGAGGAACCAAACACAGTTTGATCCCCATCGGGGAGAGGTTCCCAATTTAGAGGTGGGATCCAAGGTCTGTCTCTTGACCAAGTGCTTGCCTAGATGGGTTAACCCGTTTAAGTTATTCCCTCGCTATATGGGATCCTACAAAATCACAGCTAGAGTCAACCTAGTGGCCTTCAGGCTCAAGTTGCCAAAGACCCTCAGTCGCCTCCACCCTATCTTTCATTCCTCTCTTTTACGAACATGCGTCGTGGACCGTTATGTTCACTCACAACCCAAACATTGGGTTCCCGACATCATCCTGCCCAAGGAGTATGAGGTATCACGCATCTGTGACTCAAGATACAAGAAAGGAAGGTTGGAATAATTTGTGCAATGGAAGGGATATCCCAGCTCTGAAAACTCATGGGAACCCAGTTCATATGTCCACGCTCCTTGATGGTTGTTGAAATTCCACTGTTTACACCCGTGGAAACCCAGTACCTCCCATACTGTCACGCGCGGCCGGCCATGGCGCTTGTGGAATAGATGGACTCTCTGCCGTCATTGATCCAGCACATCATGTTAGTCTGCAATGTGATGTGCCGGTCCAGTCTTTTTCTAAGATGGCAGCCGCCATTTCATAAATATTCATTCCAAGCCCGGCAGCCGGCGTGTTGCAACCCTTCCTTCTCGCTATTCGCTTGAGACGCTAGTTTTAGGTTTCTTCGCTCCCCTTGAGCGTTCTGCTTTCCATGCTCGGCTCCGCACCTAGCCTTTCTTCTCTCTTGCCCCTCTCTCTGCTTGCTGTGGTGGAGCCTCTCTTTCCTCCTGCACTCCATCAAAGCTGTTTTGTGCTGCTTTGGATCCCACTCCCGAGCTCTTGGCTGCATTCTCCCTCCAGTTTCTCTCCCCTTCCCTGTGTCCGCTTCCTGTCATTTTTCCTTTTCACTCCTCGCTTAATTGGACTCCCAGTGCTTCCTGCCTCCATCACTCCACTGTTTCTGGGTTCCTGGTTCTCCATGCCACCTTGCACTCCCAAAGCCTTGTGTATCACCAGGATTCCGAAGCTTCTAATGACAGCTACGAGGTCCACCAGTCCACTCAAGACTGCTACTAATTCAGCCTCACAAAGCTTTTTCCCCTACTTGGCTGCTTTGTGGAAGGGACCACTAGCCTGCAAGTCCAGCAGGCAAGCATAGTGGCTTCCCTCCGAGACAGGCCATATCTCTACCAGAAGAAGAGAGCTACTGGCAGAAAGAAAGGAAGGAAGAAGGAGTTCAACACCAGCTCAGGAAACTCAGGTGAGTAAGGAGGATTATTTCCTAACTTGAGTGATGAAACTGACAGTGGTGACAGTTTCTCCCTATGAGTTGGAGGTAATCTCTGCAAAAATGTAAAAACACTGTGCGGCTTCTGGCGCTCGATCAGTAAAAGAAGGGCTTCACTTAACAGTAGATATGGGGGAGCACCTATCCCTGAAGAAATCAGAGGTATAGGAACTGACATAGGTCACAGAATCGACGGCTTGGATATGGAAACATTGGAGGACAAAACTCAGGGTCTTGAGGCTAATCAGTCATCAGTAGACATTCTAGAGGCCCAGTTGGACTTGAGAATCTCTGAACTAGAGCGACGTGAGGAAGAAGCAGAACTAAAGATGGATGATTTTGAGAACCGAGAGAGAAAAGAAACCTGCGGCTTTTCAACTGGCCCCAAAAAGAAGGGAACAATGAGAAAGACATCAGAAAGGCCATTCAAGAAGTTATAAATAACCTATTTGGAAAAGAAGAAATGGGTGAGTTGACCATCAACAGAGCCCACAGAGCAGGAGGCAGATGCTAGGGACCCAGATTGGTCTTGGTGCGAATACACTACTTCACTGAGAAATCAATAGTGCTAGTCAAAGCCAGGAGAGAAGGACCGACTGAAATATGGGCCTGCCAAGATAACAGTGTTTCAAGACCGATCCAGATTCACCCTATATAGACGGTGTCAATGTGGCCCCCTGACTCAGTGTGGTTAAGAGAAAAAGGAGTGCGATATCGATGGTGGTCGCCATTCTCGATCACATTCTAATATGGAGGATTGAAATATAATTTAGATACAGAGGACGATATCCAGAGAGTCTCAGGAGAACTCCTAGAGGAGAGATTTCCCCTTCTCAAGATCTGGACACACCGTGGAACCTTGTCACAGAAGATCCACGACCCAAAGAAAGGAGGAGAGTACCAGATTCCAGAAAATTGAAAAAGTTGAATACATCATCTCTGGAAAATAAGGGGGAGGGAGAGACCCTTTGAGGAGGGGTAAAATGAATGTACTATATATTGAGCACTGGCTCGGTTATATAGGTTCCTTTGTCACATATAATAATGGGAGCTGTTCTAGAGGGGTTAATTGGTGGAGGTAGGGGAATACGGAGTATGATTAACAGGGCAGTGAAGAAGCAGCAATTGGGAACTGGGGGGTGATTGGGTAGTTAAGTACATCTGAGAAGCAGGGGTTTCTGTAGGAGATTTCCGTCAGCAGCTTTCCACTATGTGTACAGTGTTCACCTTAATGGGGGGCCCGGCCATGGGGAGCAATTCTGGATACGGTGGAGCCAATTATCAATGGAAAGCTACCCAGGTGTAGAGGGGGGTTTACAAAGAAGATACCATTAAGCGGGGAGAAATATTATGGAACTGATAAAAATGTCCGGTCTGTATTTTGCTTTTAGAGGGGGCTCGAAGAGGTGACTAAGGGCCAGAGAGGTGAGATAGGTGAGATTTGACCTAGTGGTCCAGCCCGAGTATGGTTGCTGGGGTGGACTTGGGATGGACACCATGAAGGAGAGGGGAGGATTCAGGGTTTGGGAAAGGGTTATTTGATATTATTGTTGTGGCAGTTTGAATGTTACTTTGTCAAATAGAGTTTGGGGTTGTTTTGAACAGATTACTAAGTGGACAATTGAAAACTGTAATTGGAACTAATGAGTTAAACGAGACACACAAAGTACTCGACAGCGGTTGATGATGATGTAACGATTAACATATGATCTTTGAACGTAAGAGGCCTCAATTCCCCTGCTAAGAGATCATTGACATACAGAGAATTGAAACGCTTAAAGTTGGATATGCTCTGCATCTAGGAGACACATTGGGAGAAGGTGGCGTAAAATCCTAATTCGATGAAAAGGCATAGAGAAAATATATACGACCTCGGGACCCACAAAGAAAATAGGGGTGGTAATAGTGGTGGGAGTCCGATGTCGTCTGGTGGTTGAGAAATAGCTTACTGATCTCTGGATATCTATTTTTGAAGGGATCCTGCCAGGGAATTAAGATAACCATAGGGGTGGTAGACCGTCTGAATCCCGCTCAGATCCCATTCTGGGGGTAGTTTTGTCATAGGTGACTTTAACATGGTCCTGAACACTGACAGAGACAGGAAAAGGATGACACACTAAGAAGACCCTCCAGCCCATAGGAACTACTCAATACACTTTAGGGGAAACCAATCAGAAGCTTGGGATGGAAGATGTTTTAACAATGCCACTGGAGGGGCACCTCCCATACACTTTATTTTCAGTGGTTCACAACTCGTACTCAAGGATCGACCTGATCCTAGTAGATTTAATAGTGAAGGCTACGGTAAATAAGTGGTACTCTAATCGATTTTGTGGTCGGATCATGACTTAGTCATTGCCAGGATTGGGAACTGATCCAACGATTATAACAGACAGAGAAGTGGCACAAATCATCCCGACTAACATCAAGGAATATTTCAGATTTAAAGCCAGTGGCGAAGTTAGCCACTGGCTTTAAATCTGAATTATGGGATGAGTTTAAAGCGACAATGTAGGGAGAACTAATTAGGATAGGTTCACACAAGAAAAAAGAATGTTGGTGTGAAGAATTCAGGTTGAGGAATAAAATAGAATAAAATAGAAACTGTACAAATGAGCTACCCTGTCAAAAGAGAAATTATACCGTGCCTCCTATTACAATAAATATATGTATATTGGCCTACGCCAAGCTGCTCGAAAGTCGCTTGCGAAAGAATCCGTGTTGCAAGGTCCTGACCTTAAATCAATGTAAGCCATCATTGTAGGCCAATCCGCCTTTGTAAAAGTCACCCTGTGAGTTAAAATGGTGGACAATGTTATTCCAAAATACAACATGGCCGTCTTGACCTCTGTACATAGCTAATATATAACTTGCCTGCAGGCCACTTGTTGAGGTCGTGAACTGAGACCTTGTCCTTCGTTGACCTGTGTGTAGAAGGATTACTCGTGCAATGAAACTAAACCACGAGCATATGTTGAAACAATGTATTCAAATACTGAACGTAGAACACTTGTTTAACTACATTGTATTAATGTTTGAGCAGGCCTGCATGGAAACTCCTAGAATACACAGTTGCTGTATAGGCTTGTTGATACATCTATTAAAGGCAAACCAGTTATATGCGGTTGTTCGAGACTTGGCACGAACCGTAGATCGGTGATGTATTAAGTGGAATATTAACCCGAAGTGGGGCTGGACATCGTGCCCACCAAGGGTATAAAAAGCGAATGCATTCTAATGCACAGCGTCTCTCACTGAACACACTGAACCACGCTGGAGTTCGTTGTGTTGTACTGAAGGCCGATAGCTATCTGATTTTGCTCTGTTTTTGTAACTGGATTCAGCATAAAATAAAGTACTTTGTATGTTCCTTTGTAACCTGTGTTCGGTGTATTTCCTTTTGGGGTACTCAGCCTCGACATTTGATTTTGTTTTCACAGTTGGCGCCCAAATAGGGACCCTCAAGATTGATGCCAGATTGTTGAAGGTTGACGCAGGCTATCGGACTGGGATCGGACGCTGTGACAAAAAGGGGCCCCACTGAACGAGACGCGACTCCTCAGCAGCGCTGCACGACCCGATCCCTGGACGATTAGCTTGTGGTCTGAGACGGCATCTTGACGAGGGTCCACTTATCGAGGCGGGCAGATTTGCCGAAATCACCATACACGAGGTAAGGTTAGTTAGGTAAGATTCTTTGAAATCCGATCAGACCTCCTTAGGTTTGTTCAGGTGAGTCATGACCCGACTCTTGATTCAACCCTGAAAATTTGAATTTGGCGCATTGTATCTACAGACACAATTATTGACCAGCTAACACCAATAATTTGATATGCCTGGGAAATTGTCTACCTGCTTCAGGGCATTGTTCCGCAGCGATAGACAATCTTTGGAATTTAGCTGTCTGGCACCACAGGAGGGGTCGCCGGCATGTACTATGTACTGTAAGCATGGCATTGGAAGTACAGTATTTAATGACATTTGGAACAGAAAAACCAGACATGCCTCCGAACTTCAGTGGCCAATCAATGGTAGTTTCAAAAACCCTCATATTGAGTATTTAGAGTCAATTCCATTAAAGAAAAAGGCTAGACCTGCAACATTTGATGTTTTGCAGAATTGGAAAAAAGAAGCGTTTCAACAACTTAAAAGTAGAGAGAAGCATGCGCGCCGTCATAAGACGAACGCTGAAAAAGCATTATTGTATGACCAAGATAAACATTCTGAATCAACTAGAAATATGTACAGGGCTTTCTCACTTGGAATTCAAAAAATATATCCGTCCAAAGACCTCCATGCTTCCGATGAATTTATAGATAAATTGTTAAATGAACGACGGCCTGGTGCCTCTGCGCCACCTACGTATGTTCCTCTTCCTACTGCTTTGCCTCTTCCTTCTGTTATTCCTGCTCTACCTGTTGTTGTTCCCGTTGTTCCTGCTCCTCCTAATGTTCCCCTTCCTCCAGCTCCTCCACCTCTTCTTATCGCACCAGTTATAGTACCTCCATTGAATTTGCCTGCTCCCTCTCTTCCAAGTGGTCCTGAGCCGATTGTAATTGATCGAGGTGCAGGGTCAAAGGTTGTCACTCGCAATACTGTACTACCGGAGAAGAAACGTGAGTTAATTGCATGGGCTAAGCATTGTATGGAGAAGGATGATCAAGGTAGTGTTTTTGCCACACTTTGTAATATGGATAATTTTCCTGAGAAAAATGTTTTTATTGAAGGGTTAGGGATTCAGTTATGTATAATGTGGGGAAAATTAAATAATACAGATCTCCCGCAAGGGTTAAGGGTTCTAAATACTTTAGCGTTTTCTAGAGACACTGTGGAGAAGATAAATGAGCATGTCGAGAGGTTATTTGGGTATAAAAAGGAGTTAGAAAAATTACAGAATGAGGATGACGAGGAGGAAAATATGTATGTGCAGAAACGGTTCCTTCCTTGTCGTAAATCGATATCTGAGGAAGCACGAATTTGTACGAAGGACGCACTTAGATGGATTTCGGATATGTCGATAACTCCAGTTGAAGTATATGACAGTTATAGTCAGTATACCCCAGAAATGCAGAGGAAAGTGATACAGGTAATGATAGAGTACCTACAGGATGATTGTGTAAAAAGAAAGGTTAGTTGTCCCACAGAGTTATTGAGTATTTATAAGAGAGTTTTTCACTTGACACTTCTTCGACTGCTTTAGCGCTCGACTTGGCTTTATTGCTTAGTAAGCGTTCGGAGTTGCCTACATCTCAGTTGCCTATGAGAGAGGTTCCTCCGACATTTGTCCCAAAGGTTGAGATTGTGGCTGATCCTGCACATAATATAGTCGCTGTGAACATTCCTGCACATTATGTATCGCAGTTCGTTCGCGTCCCTTTCTCAAGACAGGAAGTGAATACTATTAGGCAATCTATTCCTGATATTAGGAAAAATGCGACAGGATTCTATAAAGAAATAGAGTCCGTCTTGCAATCCTCATTATTCCCCTTAAGCGATATTGATTTGTTATTCCCTGTACTCCTGCCCGTAGATTTGTGGAAACAAGTTAGAACTATTGATGACGTACCAGGGTTGGGAGATACATGGGTGAATATAACTAGACTCGATGGAGAAAGGCCAGCTGGTGAAAGACCGCCTCAGGTGATACTAACTTTGCCTGATAGAATTATTGCAAAATTAAAAACTATAATTCCAGAAAAAAGAATTATATGGGACAAACTTACGGCCTGTGTCCAAGGAAAGTCTGAGGGTGTTACCGAGTTCTTTAATCGGTTCGAACAGGTATTCTCGGATTTCAGCGGACAAGACTTAGGCACAGAGTCTGGGAAAAGGTTGTTCATGGAAGAATGTGTGTGTGGATGCTGCCTGACATCCAGTCACAAATTATGTCTTCTGAGAGCGCTTGGCAGGCGAAATCACAGTCAGAAGTACTGCACATGGCTCAGTACTACGAGAACCGTGTCAATAATGAAAAAGATAGGGTTGAAAAATGAAACGGCTATTTGAAAACTAAAGTGCTATTGCAGCAAATTGTCAGAGGCCCCGGAGCGGGTAGTTCTCAGATTAGAGGTCAGTATGTCCCGCAGGGGAATGTGCCCTTGGGTCCTGTGAACATTAACCAGTGCACTTATTGTCGTCGAGAGGGTCATTGGCGAGCACAATGCCCCGTCCTTCAACAAAGGTCAAATAATACATTTGGAAATATGGGGAGATGATCCAGAGGTTGCTCGGGTGTAGGGGGCCCTGGTAGAAGTCAGTTTGCACAGGACCCTCAGCAACCTTTCTCGCAGGATAATCAGATTTCAAGTGTGGACACCAGGAACATATTTGATCATCCTTCCACTGCATATTTATCTGAAGAGCTTCCTTTTGATGACATTCTGTTTCGTTAGGATTGCCCGAAGCAGGGTTTGGAACCTACACCTATTCCCGTCAATCAGAAAGGTCCCTACGTTGAAATGGTGGTGGGAAATAGGAAATATCAGTTTTTGATAGACACTGGAGCACAGAAGTGTTCCATTGATCATTCAAGGGTTCCAAACATTCCACTGTCAGGGCAAACCAATGTTTCTGTAGGGTTTTCTGGCACACCAGTTGTTTGTCCGGTTTCTTTGCCGGTACCTATTTCTTTGGGTCCCTTATAGACCACTGTCCATTTCTGTTGACTTCAAATTGTGGAGAGAACTTGCTGGGGTTGAATCTGTTAAAAGAATTCAATGCAGTGATTTATTGTTCTTCTGATGGAGTACGCTTGACGATTTCACCACAGCAATTTTCTGTCTCGCAATTCTTGACTAGACCTTTGCCTCCAGAATTCATTAATGTAACAGAGAGCTTGTGGGCTGTCGGAGACAATGATGTCGGTGTTTTACAGATTGAACCTGTCAAGATAGTTTTGAAACATGGAATTGAGCTGCCACGCATTCCTCAGTATAAGATTTCAGTTGAGGGCGTGCAAGCTTTGAAATGCATTGTTTCCGATTTTGTGCATCGCAGGGTGATTGAAGAAATTTCAGGAAGGTTGTGTAATAGTCCGATTTTACCCATGTACAAGAAAGGCGATAATGCAATTCCGTTCCGTTTCATAATTGATTTACGTGCCATTAATAAAGTTGTGGCTCCACAATTTCCAATTGTGCCTGATGTAACGACCATTCTAACCATGATTCCAGCTACAGCTACTTACTTTAGTGTGGTGAATCTAAAGAATGCTTTATTTAGTATTCCTATACACAAGGATAGTAGATACTTGTTTGTGTTCACCTTAGGAGGACGCTCGTTCACCTTTACTCGTGCACCTCAAGGGTACACAGAGAGTGGTAGCATTTATAGTAGGGCTTTGAAAGAACAACTTGATATCCTTGAATTGCCCTCTACCTGTACATTGCTTCAGTACGTTGATGACTTGCTTTTAGCTGCTGACTCTGAGAGTGCCTGTAAGGAGGGCACTGGGTTATTGCTTATCCATCTAGCTAAGCATGGTCACAAAGCTTCGCTTCAAAAATGTCAATATTGTTGTCAGTAGGTCGCCTATTTAGGCTATCTCCTGTCAAAGGAGGGAAGAAGATTGACACCTGAAAGAATAAAACACATTTCTAGCATCTCTGTCCCAAATACACAGAAGGAAGTTAGAGCCTTGATAGGAATGGCTTCCTACTGTAGGTTGTGGATCCCAAATGTTTCACTAGTGATCAAACCGATGTTGGCTTTGATGAAGAAGGGCATTTCTTTGCCATTGCCATGGAACACGGAACACCAGCAATAGTTTGAATTGCTTAAGACTGCATTATCCTCTGCACCAGTTTTGGGCACACCAAACTATGAAAAGGCCTTTGTGTTGTTTGTGCATGAATGTGATGGATGTGTTTGGGCTGTATTAACGCAGGAACATGGAGGGAAGAATAGGCCGTGCGGTTACTTTTCTTCCACCCTTGATCCTGTAGCATGCGCTTTGCCAAGATGTTTGCGAGCTGTCGCTGCTGCTGCTGCATCTGTAAAACAGAGTGAGGGAATGGTCCTAGGCCATGATCTAACCCTGATGGTGCCACACTCTCTGGATGTTCTACTGAACCGAACTCAAACGCAACACCTCACTTCTGCATGGTTGACAAGATATGAATTGATCTTGTTTGCTCCTCACATTCAAATCAAGAGGTGTTGTGTTCTTAATCCGGCTGAACTCCTACCTTTCCCGCAAGATACTACTTGCGGCAATGAAGTGCCACATGATTGTTTGTATACGACCGAACAAGAGACAAAGGGTAGAATTGATTTGAAAGATACTCCTTTGGAAAATCCGCAAGGAGAGCTGTTTTGTGATGGCTCCTGCTTCAAACTTCCGGATGGTACATCCACAGCTGCTTTTGCGATCACTACATTAAGCACGGTTGTGGAAACTAAGAGAATCACGCATAATTCTGCGCAGGCCGCAGAGATTATAGCATTAACCAGAGCTTGTGAACTTTCCAAAGGGCTTGCAGTAAATAAATATACTGATAGTCAGTATGCCTTTGTGGTGGTTCACAACTTTGGGAGACTTTGGTCAGAGAGAGAGTTCCTAACTTCACATGGCACCAAAATACAACATGGCTCCCTAATAGTACAACTACTCTCAGCGCTTGCGCTCCCTACTCAGTTAGCAGTTATGAAATGTGCAGCACATCAAAAGATTACAGATGATATAGGGAAAGGGAATGCTTTCGCTGATCAGACAGCTAGACAAACTGCTACCGATCTCCTTACCGAGATGTATGTTTCAAGGGAGACTGTAAATGCTTATGCAATGGATGAGGGTGTTGGGTCTGTATGGGATATCCAAGCTGATGCCACATTAGAAGAATCCAAAAGGTGGGCTGAAGGCTTGGGGAAACTTGATGAAGACGGGTGTTGGGTGAATATAGTGGAACGAAAATGGCTACTACCTGACGCATATGTAATGATGATGGTCATCATGGCCCATGGTCCTACGCATGTATGTGCCCAGAAGATGACAAAAATGTTAGAGACATTTTGAGTAAATGACAAGATTTCAAAGAAATTGCCCAGCGCAACGTCCAGGATTGCATGATTTGGCTGCAACACAATGTGGGAAAGGGGACAGTAACTCCAAGGGGAAGTTTTGGGCCACCCTCTGTCCCCTTCGAAGTGAGCCACTTTGACTTTATTTAAATGGAACAATGTGATAATAAAAAATATGTACTGGTGGTTATCTGCGCTTTTAGTAAATGGGTTGAGGCTTTCCCTGTTAAAGATGCTACAGCTATGACTACTGCAATAATCATGTTAAGGGAATACTTCCCGTGGTTCGGACTACCAAGAGTTATCTGGTCAGACAATGGTCCACATTTTGTCGCTGCTGTAATTCTGCAGATATGTACGGCATTACGAATTGACAAACGGTTCCATTCGGTCAGACATGCTCAGAGCGCCGGACTAGTAGAAAGTCACAACGGTATCATTAAGAATAAGCTCGCTAAGACGTGTACCGGCACCAAACTAAAATGGCCGGACGCCTTACCGATCATGTTGTTATCCATGCGTACAACCCCTGAAACTAAGACTGGGCTCTCTCCATTTGAGGTGGTAATGGGGAGACCTGCCAATATTTGGAAACTTCCTAAATGCAATTCATTGAGAAATGTTGAAAATGTATTGCTTTCAGATTATTGTAGCCAGTTGACTAAAAACCTGTATTTGATTTATCACTAGGTCCAAGAAACTTTACCTGTACGATACGAGGGCCCGGGCCACAGCATACGGCCTGGAAGCTGGGTGCTCGTCAATGCGTTAGAGCGCTCCTCTTGCCTCACGACTCGCTAGCGTGGGCCGTTCCAGGTCCTGTTGGTCACCCAGACAGCGGTGCGGGTCGCTGGGAGAAAGAACTGGATCCACACGTCCCACGTCAAGAAACTTCCTCACCCTGTGCCACACGTTACAGAAGAAACACAACCCCTCGATGATACTGCAACCAACGATCCCAAAGCAGTAAGTAGCACTGAGAGTGTGTCAGAGAATCTCTCTGAGCACATGAGGCTTGGGGAAGCTGCCATTTTGTCTCCACACTCTCCAAAAGTTTTGCATCCAGAACCTGCTATTTCAAATTCGGCATCTTCACTTGCTTCCGACACGTTTCTTCCAGGAGGAAGTGATGACATATTGTTTCCGGATCAATCAGTACCGGGAAAAGTAAGGTACAATCTACGGCCAAGAAAATAGACTTATGGCACGGTTTTGCTGTGCATCTGATAGACTTACGGCACTGTTCGGCTGTGCATTTGAAGAAGAAAAGAATCATCGAGGGCTTGTTTTTGCCCAAATTTGAGAAAGGGGCTTTTGTTAGCTAGGGTTGTGGAAGGACTAAGAAGTCGCTCGACCGGGAGGTCGCCAGCAACGAACATTGGGGTAGAAGATTACAATGATTACAATGCCTGCTACCGCTCGTATTGGACTTGTAAATAAGGGGGTGACCAACCGGGACAATGGACAAAATGCCTGGGCCCCGAAAATTTATTGCTGTATTTTTATAATGATATTTGGGTTTTTAATAGTCGCTGCCTTAGGATTGTGGTACCTTGAGGAAACTCATTCTCTAGAACTTTTGTTACCTACTGAAAGTATACCTATTGTTCCTACTCCCTTTGTACATTTGCATACTCTATCCCCTAGGGACTCTCAGCATAGACAGAGGTACCACAAAAACACTCTACTGCTTATCATGAATGCTACGCATGCCATTTTTAATAAATCTAACTGTTGGGTCTGCTCACATTTACCGCAACACGGGGATAAGGGGGTAGGTTGGTATATTCATCCTTAACCTTTGACAACTGCTTGCTATGCTTCTCTTAGAGCACTGTTCTTTGGCCAGTGGAATGATGGAATCTCAGGGAACTTTGATGGCACCAATTTGAATAGTTTTGAGAAACGTGTTTTAACTCCCTGGGATGCTCGCTTTTCGCAAACAGGAATAAACCAAATGTTGCTTCTATTAGGCCTTCTGATAAACTGTCTCGTCCTTTCCAATCTTTGATTTCCTTTAGAATGGCTCCAATAGGCAATAAGGATGCCATGCCTCCTTCTTACACTGTTAATCAAAGCCCCGATTCAGTCTCCTTCTGCATACAGAGGAATGGAACTCAGTCAATGGGAAATTTTCTAGGTTGTGCCAATGTTGCAAATTTGACTGGGGAAAACAGACCTTTGTATGTAGGCAAACCTGTCTACTTTGTCTGTGGTAATGTAGCATTCCCATGGTTGCCCAGGGATTGGCAGGGAACCTGTTATTTAGGGATCCTGTTACCTGGGCTGTTTATAGCTAGTACAAGAGAAGTTTAAAAGGCTCGTCCATGGCGGGACGAGAATGGTGACACCCCAGCACAAATCTTGGGAGATATAGCTAAATCAGTTGTGCAATTTTGGGGGCAGATAGCGAATTCAGAAGATATCAGAAAACTAGCGAGAGTACTGGAGAGAACCATCAACCGGACCACGGACATACTCTATAATATGACATTAGAACAAAACGCGATAAGATTAGTAGCACTTCAAAACCGAATGGCATTAGATGTCATTCTGGCAGAGCGTGGTGGAGTGTGTAAATTAGTGGGGTCCGCTTGCTGTGTTTTCGTACCAGATTCCTCCCCAACTATCTTCAAGGCAATACAGAATCTGCATGTCCTTAGTTCCGAAGTGCATGTTCCCGAGGGAAACTGGGATCTAAGCGCTTGGTTCTGGGATTTCTTGCGATCTTGGGGTTGGAAGGTACTTTCGGTCTTATTAATTATTTTGGGAATCCTGTTGTTTCTTTGCTACTGTATTCAGTGTCCACCTGGTATGTGTTCGATGCTAGGGGGATGTTGCGCACAAGCGATAGGTTCGATAGGACATAAAGTGTATGCCCCGGATGAAAATTCCAAAGAATATGTGTTGAAAGAAATGTTAGCAAATTGCCTAATGGCAATAGATATTTCCGACAGTGATTCAGGGTGCATGGACGATGATGCATGGAGTTATTTGCAAGGAGATCCAAAGTAGTTTTAGCACTTGGCATAGGCCAAAAGGAGGGTTTGTCAAAAGGGAAATTATATTGTGCCTCCTATTGCAATAAATATATGTATATTGGCCTACGCCAAGCTGCTCGAAAGTCACTTGCGAAAGAATCCGTGTTGCAAGGTCCTGACCTTAAATCAATGTAAGCCGCCATTTTAGGCCAATCCGCCATTTTAGGATTTGCTTTGTAAAAGTCACCCTGTGAGTTAAAATGGTGGACAATGTTATTCCAAAATACAACATGGCCGTCTTGACCTCTGTACATAGCTAATATATAACTTGCCAGCAGGCTACTTGTTGAGGTCGTGAACTGAGACCTTGTCCTTCGTTGACCTGTGTGTAAAAGTATTACTCGTGCAATGAAACTAAACCACGAGCATATGTTGAAACAATGTATTCAAATACTGAACATAGAACAAAGGTTTAACTACATTGTATTAATGTTTGAGCAGGCCTGCATGGAAAATCCTAGAATACACAGTTGCTGTATAGGCTTGTTGATACATCTATTAAAGGCAAACCAGTTATATGCGGTTGTTCGGCACAAACCCTAGATCGGTGATGTATTAAGTGGAATATTAACCCGAAGTGGGGATGGACATCGTGCCCACCAAGTGTATAAAAAGCGAATGCATTCTAATGTACAGCGTCTCTCAGTGAACACACTGAACCACGCTGGAGTTCGTTGTGTTGTACTGAGGGCCGATAGCTATCTTATTATGCTCTGTTTTTGTAACTGGATTCAGTATAAAATAAAGTACTTTGTATGTTCCTTTGTAACCCGTGTTCAGTGTATTTCCTTTTGGGGTACTCAGCCTCGATATTTTGATTTTGTTTTCACAGTTGGCGCCCGAATAGGTACCCTCAAGATTGATGCCGGATTGTTGAAGGTTGACGCAGGCTATCGGACTGGGATCGGACGGTGTGACAAAAAGGGGCCCCACTGAACGAGGCGCGACACCTCAGCAGCGCTGCACGACCCAATCCCTGGACGATTAGCTTGTGGTCTGAGACGGCATCTTGATGAGGGTCCACTTATCGAGGCGGGCAGATTTGCCAAAATCACCATACACGAGGTAAGATTAGTTAGGTAAGATTCTTTGAAATCCGATCAGACCTCCTTAGGTTTGTTCAGGTGAGTCGTGACCCGACTCTTAATTCAACCCTGAAAATTTGAATGTGGCACATTGTATCTGCAGACACAATTATTGACCAGGTAACACCAATAATTTGATATGCCTGGGAAATTGTCTACCTGCTTCAGGGCATTGTTCCGCAGCGATAGACAATCTTTGGAATTTAGCCATCCGGCACCACAGGAGGGGTCGCCGGCATGTACTATGTACTGTAAGCATGGCATTGGAAGTATAGTATTTAATGACATTTGGCACAGACAAACCAGACATGCCTCCAAACTTCAGTGGCCAATCAATGTTAGTTTCAAAAACCCTCATATTGAGTATTTAGAGTCAATTCCATAAAAAACTGTATCAACCCGGCAACATCGAAACAACTTAGAACTTATAAAGCTCAATTGCAGGCTCTGATGGCCCATTCCAGTTTCTGAAAAAAAAAATATCATGAAACGGGCGAGAAGGCAGACAAAATCCTGGCACAGAAATCGAGGGAAATGAGAAAACCTAAAATGGTTCATAAAATCCAATTACTCCCAGGTAGTTTATGAGACTTGTGACAGAGGGAGAGAATTCAAGAATTACTATGATAATTTGTATAAGTCAGAGTATGAGTGACAAAGGAACCTGATAGATGACTTCATAGATCCCTTGGAAGTGCCCGGTCTCCCGAGGGATTAGGTGGAGCAACTGGATGACCCTGTAACTGAAGAGGAAGAAGTAGTCACAATTAAAGGTATGACACGCGTACTACCCCAGGGGATGATACACTCACTATTTGCTTTTATAAAATGTTCAGATCCACTCTGTCCCCATACTTGGTGAAAGTCTTTAATGATGTTCTTCGTGGGGGAAGCTGCCAGACACTATGATGCGGCACTAATAGTTGTGATTCATGAAGAGGGTAAAGACCCTTCTTTGTGCAGATCACATGGAGACCTTTCTTTGTGCAGATGTGTGCTTGATCACATTAGATTCAAAGAAAGCATTTAATAGAGTTTAATAGAGTTGCGTGGACGTACTTAGGGAGGATTCCTGAGCAATGCGGGCTGGGTCCTAAATTCCAGAGATGGGTAGCAGCGTTATATAGAGCGCCAATGGCTAGAGTGCAAGTAAATGGCGTACTCTCAGATCCCATCAGGTTATCTCGAGGAACGAGACAGGGCTGCCCATTATACCCCTTGCTTTACACATTGGTCATAGAGCCATTAGCAGTTACTATAAGAAAAAACACGATATTGAAGGTATCCCATGCAGGGAGGTCGAGTTCAAATTATTCCTGTTTGCCGATGATATTCTCAGTTACCGGGGAGATGGGAGGGAATCGATAAGGGCCTGATGACCACAATAAGGAATTTCAGAGTCTTCTCCGGATTTAAGATAGATATGCCTAAATCCAAAGTTGTTCAGAGTAATCGGGTGAGCTCTAGTCTTGAATGCGAGACTGAGGAACACGGCATGAAGGTAGAAAGGGAAGAGAAAGTTTACCTTCAGGTTATAATCCTGAAAGATCTGTTGGATATCCACCACCTACATTATACTACTAGATACCACAGGGGCTGACCTTCGATGATGGAGCTCTCTAATTTGTTCATGATTTGGTAGAATGACGTTGGTTAAAATTAATATTTTGCAATGCAAGAAGCTAGATGAAAGTCATCTAGCTATCAGTCGCTCGCAGACTGTACCCCACAGGGTTACTGTAGCCAATTAATGAGCCTGTAAAAAAGTACATATACGAAGAGTAGGAATTGTTAGAAGTTTTGTGTTCATTCGAAATTAAAGACCAAGGCTGTTGTAGTGATCAAAAACGGTTTATCAACTCTGTGATAATTTATTCTCGAGTCAGCTTTTACTTGAATACATATAGGGCTCAATTTCCAATGCATTTCGGAGACTAACTACTCCTTCTTCAGGGAGAAACCCTTAATTTTGCATTCTTGATGCGCAACTGAGTGTTGGCCAGTCTGTATTTAAAATAGCACTGTGTGCTTCTTGTGTGCTCCTTGTCCCTATCCACTCACACGAGCAGATCGGGATGCGAGACGCCGTTGGAGTGTGAAGGCACCAACGGCGTCACACACACACACACACATACTCTCTCTCTCTCTCTCTCTCTCTCTCTCTCTCTCTCTCTCGCTCTCTCTGTCTCTCTCTCTCTCTCTCTCTCTCTCTCGCCTCGAGATAACATGTACACCCGGCACTGGTCGCTGATCGCGACCTTGTAGGCACATTCCACTTGGGTAAAAAACAGATATTTGCAACACTGTTAGAACAATAAATAGGTATCATGGCGGTTAAGGGTGTGGGCTGTCCTCATGGGTGCTCGGGCATGGCTGGTAATTTCTATGGTATCGCGAAATTTTGGCCTAGTGCATTCAATGCAACATTTACCACGCAGGCCTTCCCGTCTCCCTATGACTATTAATATATATGAAAAATATCAATGTTCCTCGTGCCTTGGGCTATATTATGTAATCAGACTATATTTGGTTATATCAAAATAAGGTCCTGTTAGATGCGAAGGTATCCCCCCTGCCCCATCATAGTTCCTTCGAATACATCTCGCCTCACTTTAAAGCACCTAGGTGAGGTGGGACGGGGTTGTCCCTTTCCCAACATTTCACACGCACATTTCCCCTACAGTGACTATGCATTAATACATGTTCCCACCTTCCCTGGCACATGCATGTGGTCACTGTGACTTTGTACAGATTGCCATCTGGTTGCACATTCTGCTGCCCATTGTGCTCATCTATGCTGGGGGACGCGTGCTTTTGGCCGGTGCATTCACATTGGGGTGGGGACTGTTGTACTCACTGCCATCCCCTTGGCTTGCTGCTCCTACTTCCGCGCTGCCTATCCCCTTGATCCCTTCCATGTGTAATATGTAGCTGGCCTTCTCCTCTCAAAGTGTCAGGGTGAGGGGTTCCACAGTGCCACCTCCTGTGGCTGTGCTTTCTGTAATGAAGCTGCATACCCTGGGCTTTGGTCATTCCATCGCTTCCTACAGTCTTTTGCATCCCGTGGGACAATTCCCACTGTGAACACATTGTCTTCCATGGAGGAACAGATGGCACCCTTCATCTGGCCAGAGGTACTGCGCTACCGGCTACCATATAGCACTTGGGCGTGGAGACTATCTCGTCCACTAAGACCTGGAGTTCCACCTCCATAAACCTCTGCTTTCGCAGCCTCATCTCTGGGTATGGTGTCTAGATGGCAACAGGAAATAGGAGATTCAGAGTGGATTGTACTTTGCAAGATGCCTGTAGCTGTGCATCCTGTTCTCGCATTGACGCTATTTCCACCAGCAGTAATTCTGCTGGTGGAATTACCACCGAATGTGGTGGCGGTACCAGTAATTCCACTGATTCCGCGTGGAATTACTGTCAGGAACTCATTTTAGGTGGTAAATCCACTGGACGGAGTTACTGTTAGCGCCAGTGGTGTGCGCTTGATCCCGTCAAATTGTAATACAGTGGTAATTCCACTGGGCACCATGGAATTACTGCTGTATTCCCTCCCAACTCATGATGAGGCCCAATATGTGCAAAATGCTTGTGTTAAGTGCTCTCGGCTAAGCACTTTGCTGCTGCTTAAACATATGCTGTCACTATAACCAGCAGAAAAAAATAAAATCATTACAAATGATTAAGAGTATCACATTAACAGATTTTATAATTGGGATTAATTAATTGATTCACAGCGTTTAGAGTTAAACTGAAGGTCTGAACCATTTCAAAAGCTGACAAATTAGTTTAACGAAGATTGTACAGGTTGTTCTTTGCTATGCTGCATTTTAATTCAATTACTTTCTTACAGAATCCTTCCAAATGTGACACTTTCCATGACATTTTTATTTAAGAATTGTTCAGATATATGCTACGAACTGTTTCATAGAGCGGCATTCTTGCAGTTTTATTTGCAACATATATATATATATATATATATATATATATATATATATATATATATATATATATATATATAGGTTATGGGTCATTTTCTTTTTAAAAACGTTTGTCATCCCTCCCCCTCCCTGGCAGGTGTAGCCTGGGGCTCCCTAGTGCCTTCTACAGGATGTGCATTACACGTCATGGGCCCTGGAACCTGACCAGCAATATGAAGGGCATTAGGGCCACCACACAAGCCTTTGTACTTGCAAAGAACCCACACATATTTAGATTATTTGCAAACGCATCTACTACATTTGCATTATGGATTGAGTCAAAGAAACTCCCCCCTTGATTCATACAGCAAATCATTTGTTTGTGACAACCAAGGCACAGTTTAGGACCCAGAGGTTCCCAAAAAGCGCAGATGTGGTGCCCTTGTGCTCTCTGCTGGCAGACAACCACATCTGCTCATATGAAAAAGGGCAAAGGGACAATGATTGTCCAATGATTGCCCCTGGATGGTTTGCTTAAAATCAGCATTTTAGGAAAATAAGAATGACCACAGATCGTTTTATTTGATCAAATATATCTGTGAAAAAAGGGTTATATGCTTGAATCATTAGTACAAAGAGCGTATGGTGGTTGGTGCTCATTGATTGATATTTTATTTCTATCGCGCTCGTACACAAGTGTTTCAAAGCCGGACAAGGCAAGGGAGGGGAACAGGGTAGAACAAAACAGCGATCTTACTAGGCCCAGTGACATTGAGAACGCGCAAGTGCATGGGTGAGGGGGAGGGGAAACGTGCATGGAAGGAGGGAGAAGTGGAAAGTGCGAAGCAGAGGAGAAACAGATAACAATAAATAAATAATAAAGGCAACAAACAGTGGTAATGCAGCCAACAATGTGCAAGTGCTAGGTTTAAGACAGCAGACAGGGTAGGTCTGATAAGTGCAGGAAGAAAAAGGGGGGGCTGTATGGGTACAAATACAGATCCCAGTGCAAGGGGTGGCCCGGAGGCAGTGCGGGAGGGTGGCAGGCTGAGCAGGTACCTGGGCCCGAAGAACAGAGGGTGGCCAGGTGCACAGTGCCAAGAGAGAACATATCAGCAGGGGAGAGGGGGAGTGAAGGCAGATGAAAAGAGCAAGGTCTAGAGGTGCTTCCAGAACCAAAGATGGTTCTCCTCAAGTTTAAGAGTGGCAGGGAGACTATTCCAGAGGGAGGCCCCAGCCGAAGACAGAGATCTACCCCCAGCTTGTTTCTTTGAAAAACGACTGACCCTGAGGGAGTTGGAGGTAGAGGAGCGAAGAGCTCAAGAGGGGAGGTATTTGCGGAGGGATAGCTGAAGGTATTTTGGACCCAGGCCCCAGAAAGCCTTGTGGACAATGCAGAGGGTTTTGAATTTAATCCTTGCATCCACTGGGAGCCAGTGGAGAGATTTCAGAGCTGCAGAGACAGGATCCTAGGGCTTGAGGCCAAGGACGAGTCTCGCAGTCCTGTTCTGGATTAGTTGCAGAGGGCGGAGAGTAGAGGCAGGTAGATTTAGAAAGAGGCTGTTACAATAGTCCAAGCTAGAGAGAACCAGAGCGTGGGATACCATGAGCTTCTGGGGGAAGGAGAGGAAAGGCAGAGTACCTCTGAGGAGGTGCAGTCGGAAATTTGACTTTTTAGAGACCTCAGAGATGTAGGCGGAGAAGGAAAGGGTGGAGTCAAAGATGACCCAGAGGTTCTTAGCCTCGCAGGTGGGGTAGGAGGAGGGCTAAGGGAGGCCAGCCAGAGAGTGAGGGAAAAGGATGGTGAAGGTGTGCCGATGAGGAGGATCTCAGTCTTGCTGGCATTCAGACAAAGATCATTGGCGGAATGCCAATCTTGAATGGCAGTTAGGCAATCAGAGATGAGAGAGGGAGAGGAGGTTGCAGAGGGCAGCCTGAACATGAGTTGAGTGTTGTCGGCGTAGCACTGGAAATTTGAGCAGAAAGTGGCAATGCAGTGGGCGAGAGTTGCCAGGTATTGGTTGAAAAGCCAGGGCGAGAGGTTAGACCCCTGGGGAACACCACAGGTAGAGAGGAAGATATATGATAGGAAGGACCCAAGTTGGACCTGGGAGGGTCGATCTGAGAGGAAAGAGGACAGCCAGGCCAGAGCCTGATCAGTGATACCCAGGTTTTCATGTAGACGGTTGAGCAGGATGGTATGGTTGACCGTGTTGAAGGCAGAAGAGAGATCGAGGAGGATGAGGACAGAGGGAATGTTAGAGTCAAGGTTGGGGAGCAGATCTTCACAGATGTTCAGGAGAGCGGTTTCCGTGCTTCTGGCAGCTCAGAAGCCAGACTGGTGGTCATGGAGACAGCCAACAGAATTGGAGTGAAGGTTAAGCTGAGAGATGGCCAACTTTTCCAGGAGTTTGCCAAGAAAGGGAGTAATGGAAATTGGGCGATAGTTAGCTGGACAAGAAGGATCAGCTGTGGGTTTCTTGAGAAGAGGATGCACAAAGGGGTGCTTAAGAGGGGAGGGGAAGGAGCCAGAGGCAAAGGAGTGGTTGCAAAAATCAGCAAGGGCCGGAGCAAGGGTGTCAATGTGGTCCTTGATGGTTTTAGAGGAACAGGGATGAACCTGTTTTGACGAGGATTTCATAGATCGGACTTGTCTAGCGACCTCATCAGGGGTGAAAAGAGGAAAGGACGAGAAGGATGGTGGGAGGGTGGCTAAAGGAGGGTCAGCAAGCACAGATGGAGAGGGGAGATGAGGGGTGTGGGTGGAGAGGGTGGACAGGATGTCCTGGGTTTTTTAAATGAAGTGAGAGGCAAAGGCATTGCAAAGAGCCTGGGAGGCAACAAATGGGGTAGAGACTGCAGCAGGATTGGCCAGCTCCTTGCAGATTTTAAAGAGTTTGGCCGAGTTGTTATATTCCACCGAGACACGAGCTTGAATGTGGACTCTCTTCTTGGTGAGGACAGAGAGTCGGTATTGCCTTTGTAGCAGGCGACAGGCCAGTTTGTCAGAGGATGAACAGGAAGCCCTCCATTTCCTCTCAGCTGCCCTACACTTACGTTTAAGTGTATCTAGGTCAGAGTCATACCAGGAATTGCACTTGGCTTTGGACTTCAAACGCATCCTCATGACAGGGGCAAGAGCATCAAGCGTATCAGAAATTGAAGAGTAGAGCAGAGACAGGGCTGTGTCAGGATGTGAGACAGCCAAAGGTGGAGGGGGGGAGAGAAAGTGGCGGCAAAAGCCTCAACTGACACATGCTTCATGGGCCGGATGTCCGAGAAGGTAGCTGGCAGTGTTGGGGTATGCTTGGCTTGGGGGGAAGAGAGGGAGAGATGAGATGAGAGGAGGGAGTGATCGCTCCAGGAGAGAGGAGTGGTCAGAGGGATGGAGAGGGGGAGATCAGAGGAGAGCAAGACATCGAGTGTGTGCCCTGCAGAGTGAGTCGGGCCAGAGGGGAGGATGGACAGGGAGAGAGAGTCGCAGAGGTCACGGAAGAGTACAGAGGAGGAGCAAGGAGAGTCTAAATGTATATTTAGGTCACTGAGGAGGAGGCGTTGAGTGGTAGAGGCCAGGAGGGAGGAGGAGAGGTCTGCCGACTCAGAGAGAAATGAGGTGATTTGACCAGGAGGCCGGTAGATGGTAACCACAATAAGAGAATGGGTAGGCGAGAGAGAAAGCCTACAGACAAGGCATTCAAAAGAGTAGGTCTGAGTGGGAATGATAGAGGCAGGAATCCACTCAGAAAAGATCAGGGCTACCCCCCACCGGACCGGGAGGATCTGGGTGCTGAGAGGATCTTGTAGCCATCAGGGAGGAGAGTGTCAAAGCTTGTGACAGAGCTGGCTGTGAACCATGTCTCATTAAAACCAAGGACACAACATTAGATTTGTTACAATGCTCACACTAACATCAAACTGTTTGCAACCATGAACCTTACACACTGATTTGAAAACAATTGGTATTTGGTGATAGTATGAAATGGCTCTGACATTTGTCTTTATTGGGGCCTGAGAAGAGATTTTCGGGATCAGTTTTTCTCTGAGACAAAGCCTTGGTGGCTGGGCCTTTTCAATCTTGGCCTGACTTCACGACACTGGCGTAACGGGTGCCCCTGCACCCCCTGCCGTGCACCGCAGGGGGGCCCACTCACTGCATGAGCTAGGAGGGGGCCCCCAGGAATTAAAAAATATATATTTTATATTTTTTTTTGTAGTCACTCTGCCTTCATAAAGAAATTATTTCTTTACATCGTAACAGATATAATTTCTTTATGCAAGCAGTGACTACAAAAAGAAACTATGGGCCTCATTACGACCCTGCCGGACCGTAAAGAACAGTGGTGGTAAAACCGCCACCACCGTTCTTTCCAGACCGGCTAATTAAGAGTCCTACAGGCGGGAGGTGTCACTCCTGCCAGGTCTGACCTGGCGGGTTTAACACCACCCGCCTGCAGGCGGAAATGGAAACACTGGCTCCGTCATAGACAGAACCAGTGTTTCCACTGTCCCCATCCCCATGGAATCTTATGGGACTCCATGGGAATGGGTACTTACACAATTCTGCCTCCGGAATTCCCGGGTCACCGGGGTCGTAATGACCCAGTAATTCCGGGAATCACAGAGGCGGAATGGTAATACGAGTCCGGCGGTAACCTGCTAGTTTTTCCGGCTCGGTTACCGCCGGACTCGTAATGAGGCCCTATTTCTTTTTGAAGTCCGAGGGCTCCGCCCCACCCCATGACATGGACGCCTCTAGTCACTCTGCCTTCATAAAGACATTATTTCCATTATGGTTCGGTCCTTAACAGAAATAATTTCTTTATGAAGTCGGAGTGACTTAAAAAAGAAACCATTTCTTTTTGAAGTAATAGGGCGCCCTTCAAACCCATGAAATGTGTGTGTGTGTGTGAGTGTATAGTGAACGGGTGCACACTTATATGTATAGGTGGCTGACCGTGTGAGTGTATGGTGAAAGGGTGCAGAATTAAATGTATGGGTGGCTGGGTGTGCATATCGAGTTTATGGTGAAAGGGTGCACACTTACATGCATGACTGGCTGCCTGGGTGTGCCTGAATGATGAAAGGGTGCACACCTACATGTATGGGTGGATGTCTGGGTGTGTCTTAATGGTGAAAAGGTGCACACTTAAATGTATGTGTGGCTGCCTGGGTGTGCCTGTATGGTGAACGGGTGCTTATTTAAATGTATGGGTAGCTTCCTGGGTGTGCCTGTATGGTGAAAGGGTACACACTTAAATGTATGGGTGGCTGCTTGGGTGTGCCTGTATGGTGAAAGGGTGCTCACTTAATGTATGGGTGGCTTCCTGGGTGTGCCTGTATGGTGGAAGGGTACACACCTAAATGCATGGTGGATGGGTGTGGGTGTGTGTGTGGTGAATGGTGTGTGTGCTTGTGTTCAGGTGCACAACAAAACATACATTTTGGGTGGGGGTGCTAACCTTTCAAATGTTCTGAGAGGTGCTAACTTCACAGGCGGTGGTGGAGTGGTAAACCTATTTGTGTGGGGGCATCTAACTACTTTATACATTCTAATGAGACTATGCCAGTGCAGCTTCAATATTACACGCAGTTAACTCTCTCTTTTAAATCTGAAAGCACCCACTTATGGACTGCTGTGAGAATAAGCGGTCTCCTGTCCCCTCTCTACCCTTCCAATCACTTCCCTGGCATGCAAGTACTAAATCCACATCAAGATTTCAATTGCCTAAAGAATTATGCATTTGAATGCAGGTACTAATAGTGAAATGCTTTACGTTAGTAATTGCCGGGCCTTTGTTAACAACGAAACCCAGGTGTCGTTTAACATATGTGTGCTGTTCTGTCCGGCAACAGCGCTGTAGGTCAGCCAGGTTGAGTCAACATAGCCCAAAATGTCAGTGGGAGTGTGGGGAGAGGGCTGAAGGCCATTCGGCTCAATGGTGTTGCACCACTTCTTGTGTTTAATCCCTGGGTTAGTTATCGGTAATCTTCATTACTCATAGCCCTATTCTTCATCATTCTAGTACTTGTGTATGAGGCACTTTGCCTCCTACACAAGTACAGGGATGAGGCGGAGGGACATGGAGGTAATGCCTGGCTTAGTTACCTGTAATCTGCATTACTCCTAGCCTTACTCTTCCTCGTCCCAGTACTTACCTAAGAGGCAAGGGGCCTCATAAGTATGCACTGGGACAAGGAAAAGGGATGTGGCGGTAATACTGGGCTGAGAAGCTGATTTTGGGGGTTGGGGCGGTGGGACGGATATTGTGTGATAAATCGTAATGGTCATCCATGTCCAGGCTAAGCTGGCATAATATGTGGTATTAATGGCTATAGAGGCATTTTGGTGCAGCCAGTTTAGTCATTTCTTAGTTTGGCTTGACTTTTTTTATAACTGGGCATCTCTGATAAAGCAGTCCTGCTAAGTGTAATTACCTGGCTAGACTGTCATTTGGGTGCTGCCAGTATTGCCATTTCTTACTGCGGAATTGTATATATTTCTGGGCATCTGTGATAAAATAACCACGCTAAGTCTTATTGCTTCGACTGGCATTTTGATACAACCAGTCTAGGTATGTCTAAATGTGGCCTCTCATGCTTTACTGTTATATGTTATTACGTGTCTAGACTGGTCTACATTTTGTAGCCAGTTTAACATGTTTTCATTATGGCATGGCATTTTTAATGGTATTTGCATAGTTGACCAAATGCAGTGTGCAGAGTAACCCTGCAGCAGCACGTTCCTGCATATTGCACAAGCGTTGTAATATAGGCCGGCCCAGAGTGTGCTGTGACCCGTGATTTGTTGCAGAGTTGGGGGTGGCCTCAGCATGGCTCGCAGGGGGGCCCCGAAAGCTTTTGTTATGCCACTGCTTCACAGATCACTTTAGCAATGTCTCTATATGGGCCATCGCCATATATTTTGTAAAGAGTTTAAGACAAATTGCGACAAGGAATTTGAAAAAAAATATAAAAGTTCCAGATACAAAATAGATCACTACCCGCCCCCAATAGTTAGCCAACTACCATCACATTTAGCCTTTAGCCTTGCCACCACACCACTGAAACTGAAAAGCCAGGTTAAGGGTGGTTTTGTTGTAACAAATTTGAAAGTGATCAATTTGGTTTTGGCTCTACTAGTTACATTATATTTATATTCAGTGAAATAACTTTCATTAAGGGCGAGTTAAGATCAATTTATTGCAACAAAACCTATGAAATTTGGCAATTGTGGGAAGTGATGAGAATCTTAACTCTGAGTCTCTCCCGTCGATGTCAACAATGATGTCATTTTTTATCGGATTGTTGGTACCTTCTTCTGAAGCCATGTATGTGCTCATTGGCTGACCAACCAGCTGCAGTGATTTAGGGTTTTGCTATGCGGGAACTTCTACAGGACCCATTTGCCATGGGCTTTGGCCATGGCCACTGTCTATGCTGTGCCAATTCCTAAAATGAACAACGTCAATTGGCCGTAGCTCGAGGCCAAGGCCAGTGCCCCCCTGACCAAATGCAGCAGTGTCACATATCACCCTCTGTAGTAACATACTAGATCCTACCGGCCATGACCAGTTGCCATGGCCGTTGGCATTGTCCACTCTCCACATTGCAGAAGTTAGGCAAATAGTTCTGCTAGTGATCATGGCCTTGGACTGTGGCCAGTGGCCACTGACTTTGGCTGTGCCTACTGTCCCCATCAAACAAAATAGGCCAGAAATCAGTGATCATGGACAGGAGGCCAAACCTACAGCTGACGACCATAACCTCTTCAGATCGTAAAAGTCTTCCCCATTCCCACTGCAACTCCCCATGTGCTCCCCTCCACCTTTCAAGGTTCCCCCTTGTGAAAATCCTCACTGGCCCTCTCCTGTTATCCTCTTTCATTTGCCACTTCATATGACACAGTTTTTCCGAGTGCTTCATGTAACATTACTGGGGAAATCCCATGGACATCCCATGGAATGTTCCCGATTAGATGAACATGGGGCCTCATTACGACCCAGGCGCTAATGGGTTAACGGTGCCGGAAAAGGCTGTGGCGCCATTAACTGATTAGCGCCTAATTACGAGGTCCCTTTGCGGGACCCGACCTTAACGGCTGGTGTTACCAGCCGTTAAAGTAGGGACCCGCAAAGGGACCTTGGTGCTAAGTACGGTGCCGCAATTTGCGGCACCGTACTTAGCGCCTTCCCCATTCCCATTGAGCCCTATGGGGCAAAAATGGGAATGGGGAAGGGCCATGGCGGCATGCGGAATTACCGCCCCGCCAACCTCGGAATGGGGTGGTAATTCCCCATTCCGCCATGGCGGAGTCGGTAAGTTACCGGCATGGACCATGGTGCTATTAGCTATTAGCACCATGGTCCAACGCCTGGGTCGTAATGAGAACAAAGAGGATTGTCAGGCCACCCGAACTCTCCCACTACAACTGTGGTCCTTTTTGCCCTCCCCACCTCTACTCTGATATAAAAGCACCCCTTTCCCTCCTCCAGATATCATTTTGACGAGTTTTCTTTTTCGGCTTAACTCGGGATTACTACAGGAATGGCTTGCATCGAGGAACACAAATGGTAGCTTTTCATTTATGGATAACCTCACTAATGCAATGCATCATTGAGATATATAAAAAGAAATTGGGAACAGGGACAAGAGGCACCCCCTTCTCCATCAAATTATTTTAAAAAAACTCAATTTTTTACTCAAACCATCAAAAGGTACATTCTACAGTGCTTTGCGCCCAAGTTATTTCTTACTAGCTGCAAATACGTCTAGTGTTTTTTTGCACATTTCTTTTGACAATTTCATTCAAAATATGTGTGGGGAATAAAAAGTTATTAGCAATAGAATTTTGGGAAAAGTAATCGCAAATTTGTTTTATCTGAACTGTAGGGCAACAACCGCTGTTCATAGCAATAGTTTTAAAATCATTTGATGGAGAAGGGGAGGTCCATTACCCAAAAGGTTTTATATATCTTAATACATATATATAGGGGTGGTGAGGGTTGTTCAGTGTCCCTTGGACCCCTACCCAAGCCACCACCAGCACTGCCAGCCCCTTCGCCGTCATCCTACCTATGAAGCGAGTGTCAGTCGCTGCTTTCGCCTCTACCTTCATCCACCCCACCCCCACTTCTGACTCTCCCTCTGACTCTCTTCTTGCTAACCTGCACCTTTCCATCACTAACCTCCTTGACATCCTTGCCCCTATCATGAGATTCCACCTTAAACCTGCCACCAAAAACAACAGCTGGTACGAATCCGATCTAGCATCTCTGAAGCACAAGTGCAGAGTTGCTGAACGGAAGTGGCAGACCTTCGGTTTACACTCTGACAAACTGTCTCCAAAGGCAATATCGCTTCTCTATCCGCTCCAAGAAGCGGGTCGACATCCAAGCCCGACTCGCCGAAGCCACTAACAAAACGGCCAAACTTTTCAGAATCTACAGGAAACTGGCTAATCCAGCTGCAGTCTCTACCTCTCTCCTTCACAAGCCCTCTGCACTGCATTGGCCTACCATTTCACATCTAAAACCAGGACATCTTGTCCTCACTCTCCTCCACCCCATCTCCAATCCAGCGCCTGCTACCCTGCCTGCCTTGGCCACCCTCCTTCCAGCCCCGGCACTCTCCTCTCTCCTGTCCATAGCACCGGATAAGGCATTGTCCACTCTATGAAGGTCTCCTCCAAACAGGTGCTCCCCTGCTGTTCCAGAACCATTAAGAACAACATCCAGTGCTTAAAGTGGGCCGGGGCCTGCCGGGGCCGGGCCCCGGTAGTCTCCAGAAAGTGCGGCTGAGCCGGGGCCCAGCCGGGGCCCCCGTCCCACACAACATTGGCGGGATGCATTATCCCGCCGCGGCCGCAGCCGCGACGGGAGATGCGCCCGTCATTATGTCGGCCAAGCTGACAGAAGTGCCAGCCAGCCACAGCGACGCTGAGGCTGGCAGCACTTCTGTCAGTTAGTGTAACTCCCTTTGATGACCCCTCATCAGGGTCATCAGAGGAAGTTACTGTCCCTTTGTTTTCCCTCCCCAGGTCGGTGACCCCTGCGGGCTCCGTGATCTAATATGCAGATTAGATCACAGAGCCCGCGGGTTCACAGTGGGTGAAAGAAGCCTCGGGCTCAGTGATCTATGTGCTCTGAGCAGAGATCACAGAGCCCGAGGTGCCTTTCTCCGTCGGCAAAGCTTTATAAAAGATGCCTTGAACTGTGTACGTTTCAAGCCATTTTTTATAAAGGTAGCAATATTTCTATGTTTATAAAAGACGGCTTGAAACGTGCACAATTCAAGGCATCTTTTATAAAGCTTTGTCGACGGACAAAGCCAACCTTGCGGTTTGTTTTGTCCGTCATCAACGCTTTATAAAAGATGCCTTGAATTGTTTACGTGTCAAGCCATCTTTTAGAAACATAGAAACATGTTATAAATGTCTATGTTTATAAAAGGTGGCTTGAAAAGTACACAAACCATAGTAAGGTAAGCACACAAGTGTGCGTAAAATACTATGGTTTGTGCACTTTTGTTGTAACTAGCGTCACGAGAACGCTGCGTACCTGTTCGTCCGGTTGGGTTTCTTGATGATGAGGCCAGGCTGTCAGAGGATCCGAAGAGACGTGATTAATGGCACGGGGAACCAGCCCAACCCGAGCCCGAATAGAACCGGATTGGAGGTGAACCGGCTCCCAACGCCACGGTATTGCTCACCCCTGATTAGTGTGGCGTCAGGACAGTGCAAGCACTGGCAGGGGGAGCCTCTGCGTAGATGGTTCAAAGTCCTCAGAGGTATTCCGGCGAAATGCAGATCCGGAGGCAGGAAGCAGATTGTACCACCAGGAACGAAGGCAAGGAAGCAAGCAGGGCAGGCTGGTAATGAGAAGAGCACGGGGACTGTAGTGGGATGGAGTCAGGAATGACTGAGCTAGGCGGACAAGAAGGGACAGGCAGGGACCAGGACAAGGGAAGCCAGGGAGGACTCAGGAACAGGAAGGAACTAGAAGGAGGGAGCGCAAGGACAAAGAGACAGGGGTTCCCCAGGCAGAACAAGGGAGAAGGAAGCAAGCAGGAACACTGGAATTCCACACAAGGCAGCAAGGACACGATCCGAACAAACCGCGTTGAGACGCGGTTTGGAAAAGGATCAGGGCTCCTTAAATAGGCCCAACAACACCTGGGAGGCTTGCAACGCAAGCCGTTCCGTCTCCCAGGCATTGGATACCCCACAACGAGGCTTGGGCCGCATACCTCCCAGAATCGAGCATCCTGCGCACTGCGCATGCGCGAAGCGCGGAGAGCGGACGCCCGCGCATGCGCAAAGCAGCGTGCACAGGAGACCCGGAAGCGCCCGAGACCCGGGACACCCCCGGACCCCGAAGCCGGAAGCGAGGATACAACCTCCAAGACGTGGAGCGCCGTAACGGGTAAGGAGACCCCAGGACAGGTGGCGTGACAACTTTTCAAGCCACCTTTTATAAACATAGAAATATGTAACATTGCTATGTTTATAAAATATGGTTTGAAAAGTACACACACCACAGTAAGGTACGCATACAAACATATAAATGCTCACATACATTTATATATTTGTTTGCACCTTACTATGATTTGTGCACTTTTAGGCCACGCCCACAATGAAAGCCACGTCCCTAAACGAGGGCCCCCCCTCAATTTCTTACCCCACTTAAAGCACTGACAACATCTCTCTCACCCCTGCTCTTGCTGACTTCTGTAATCACTCCTTCACCACTGGCTCTTTCCCTCTATCCCTGATGCACTCCCTTGTGCACCCTCTCTTAACAAAGCTATCTGTTGACCCTCCTTCTCAGCCAACTATCTCACTTTTTCTACTACCCCCTTCTGGGGTAAATTCCTGGAGAAGCTGGTCCTTCCCCAACTGACCCACCACACTGATCTTGTTGGTTGCCTTCATGACCATAAATCTAGGTTCTGAGCATCCAGAGTCACAGAAACTGCTCTGCTTTTTTTTCTTTTTTTTTCCACATTACATATTTATTTGTACAATTTGCACAAGAACAGTTAACAGTCAATAAAAGTAAATAACCAAAAACAATGTAACAACATGCAGAATAAAATATACATATTTACAGATAAAGAACTAGTACAAATTCAGAAAGTTATCCCAAATCTTTGCATGTAGGACATTTTCCCTTGTCTCTTGTAAATTACTCTCTCCATTTTTGCAAGACTAGTCATCCCTTCAATCCAATCTGCAACAGTAGGTGCAATTCATGATTTCCAGCCCCTTAATACCATCTTTTTGCCTACACATGCCCCTCGGAAAAAGATTTTTTTTCTGAGAGACTGAAAGGTCCTCAAGTAACTCACCACCTCCTAAAATCAACGTTTTGAAATCCAATGCAATATCCAAATTCAAATACGCAAGCAAATGCTACATACATCCTGGCCAAATCCCCGTGCTCGCACACAGTCCCAGAGTAAATGTTCCAAACTACCCAATTTATTTCCACAACTCCAGTATTCGTCGGTTTCCACCATACCTCTCTTGAACAACATTTCGGGACTCCAATACACTCTGTTGAGGATCATTATTTGCCTTGAGCGTTCTTCCAAGTTTATAGAACAAAGCTTTATATTAGCACACATTTCCAACCACATCTCAGGTGAGATCACGCACCCCAATCTCCGCCCGAATCCACTCTCAGTTCAGAATTCTCTTTATAGCTAAACACAATTTGATTGTACACCCTGCTAGCAATTGAACCACATCCTGGCTCCCTTTCCTTAAGAAAGAGATTCTCTATTGCATCCCCCTGCTCAGCCACTTCTCTTATACATCTTTTCAATTTTCTGAAGTCATCAATTGAGAAATTGTCAATGCAAAGTTTCGCACATAACTCTCTTTCATCAACCCACTTACCATCCTTAATGACATTACCAATCCAATATATACTACTTAGAAGCCACTCTTTGTCAGGGTGCCTGCCCCCAGACACCAGGAGCAGACCAGTCGGCCCAGAGTACTGGCACACATGGGGACCTTTAAGGCCCCAAAGGATTGCCTAAGGGCTTCCTGGACTCAGTTGGCACCAGGCTCATACTGCCTTTTCAGGCAAGACAGGTTATCAAGTACAGAACCATGTACAGCCCAGTCTGAGGTTGGTTGAAGGGACTACATTATCTGGGGACTATTTGATGAGGTGTGGTGCAGGGACTACTTTACCTGAGAACTACTTCTGGGAAGCTATTTAAACCACGCCCGAAGAACAGAACACGCTTCGTGTTATTCTGCACTCCTGCAGTGTAACGCTCACCGTGCCTGCAGCTCCAGTCCTGTCTTCAGCCACGCCCGTCCTGCTCATCGTGATCTGCGCCTGCAAAGGAAGGAGAGATCACAGATTAGAACAAGAGCTTTACCTGATACTCCATCGCCATCACTCAGGAGTCTCTGCATCTGCAGAAAAAGGAACATCAGTTAACCGCGCTATGTAAGAACCAGCTTAAAGACAATTAGCATAACGCAGCGTGATACTTACCTAAGCGCTGTATGTCCATGCGATCCAACGAGGCATTCTCACGCGATCGCCGTCCTGCTGCAGCCGCATCTGCAGGACAAGGAAAGAACACAACAGGTGAGCTGCGCTTCGCTAAAGGCCACCAGAAGCAGTATTTCCTTGCGGTTCCGCGTGTCACCACTACACGACCTTTGCTCCGGCAGCGCCGCACCTGCAGAAATAAAAGGGGACAGCAAATTAATAGCACAAAAGAACAATATTACTTGTTAGACATTTTTGAATCGTGCAAGTATTGCAACTTACCTTGGCATTACCTCATCTTATCCGGAAGGGAGTCGCCTTTCTTCGGGTGTACCTCAAAGGGGAATCTGCAAAGAAAGGTACAGGAGTGAACTTTAAGACAACCAGAACTCTAAAGCATTTCACGCTATTTAGGATTGGTATAAAGACTTACATAAGAGTCATTGTTGTCTGGAACTCTGCCATAAGGCTACAGGATCATTGAAGTTAACTGGATCCCTGAATCTCAACGCACCTCTGCATACAGTCGCAGAATGGAGAACCCATCCTTCATAACATTAAGGTGAGACACAGTGAAGGGACATTGTGAGGTCACAGAGGTGGAAGTTGGCCCTTCGCCTTACGGCTAGTTAATTTATCTCTTTCATCATTTTTGGCAAATCTTCCTTCGTACCAGACAGACGGAATTAAAGGGGCAGGTGCAGTCACTCATCACTTCACTACGAGTCACGCTGGTGGAGACCGCCGCAGTCCAGCTTCGTTCGGTGCCCCTGTGGAAACCAGGTGAGCGTAACAGAACGCAAAGCCTCTACACAAAACTCCACCCGGGCGCCATGGAAACCTCAGAGACCGACCAATTAGCCCAGCCCCTGGGGGAACTTAGAGCAGAAGTGCATTCAGCTAGACAAGGAACTAATGCTCTAAGAAGAGAACTGGTTGTGGCAAAAGAGCGTACGGATGACCTCACCAGACAACTACTCCAATCTCAAGCTGGCCACACGCTGTTACCTGGATTGGGGGGGGCTATACCTTTAGCTCCACCAGAACGCTTTGTCAGAGACCCTAAAAGGTTCACAGTTTTTATGTATCAGTGCCACCTACACTTCTTATGTAGGCCTGGAGCTTTTCCGAATGATCAATCTAAAGTGGCCTTTGTACTGTCGTACCTCAGCGGCAGTGCAGCTGATTGGTCCATACCACTAGTTAATCAAGATGATCCTCTTCTCTGAGATTTCCAGGGATTTCAGCAAAACATGGAGAAATTGTTAGCCCGACATTCTCAAGGCCAAGCTTTAGATAACAAACTTCTGTCTCTACGTCAAGGGAACCAGGACCTGTTAACTTATATTGCAACCTTTAATAGATTGGTGGTGGAAACCAGCTCGCTCGAAGACAAAAGAACTACGTTATTCCATCGTGCGTTGAGAGGCGAACTAAAAGACGTTTTGGCACAGGTGGTCAGCCTACCTCAAGTCTGTGCTGAGTACATAGACCTGGTAGTTCAGCTGGACCACAGACTTCAGAACCGGAAGGCGGATCGCGCTAGATTTGAGAATCGGGTTTTGGTGAGACCAAGAGACAACATCTCCAAAAGTACAGATACATCCAAACCCATGCAAATTGGAGGAGTTAGGGGGCCGTTATCCAAAACAGAAAGAGACAAGAGGAGGCAGCAGCAATTGTGTTTATATTGCGGAACAGAAGGGCACTTTTTACGGGACTGTCCAGTGAAACCACCTAAGAAGGCAGTAGGGGTCGCAACAAGATCAGCGCTGAACCAGAGATGGAAAACTACCCCGCCCGACAAGCGTAGAGGTCCGCTTGTCGAGCGAGAAGAAGGACTCCCAGACCTTGCATCTAAACTTACCAATGATCCTCATTAGTCACCAGCAACCGTCTCGTATGCATGCGGTCAGAGGTTACATCGACAGCGGAGCCATAGGTAAATATATGGATCAAGAGTTGGCTACAAGGATGAATCTTTCTCTTTGCGAAAAGACCACAACTGATTTAGTCACCACCTTCGATGGGACTGAGATCGCTTCTGGTCCACTAACTCATTCAACGACAGAAATGACACTGTTGGGCCAAGATGGGCATCGAGAAAATATTATGTTCGACTTAATCAAGGGTCCACAATTTCAAATAATTCTGGGAATGTCGTGGTTAGGGACGCACAATCCTTGCATAGACTGGCGTAAAAAGAGAGTGACCTTCTCAGAATGTGCTCATACTTGTTATCCGGAAGAATCCCCTATAAAAAAGATTGCAACAGTCATGATTCCAACAAATCTGCTACCTCAAGATTACCAGGATTTTTAGGATGTTTTCCAGAAAGATCAAGCCAACACTTTACCACCTCATAGACCATATGATTGCCAGATCGATCTTATACCTGGCGCTCAAATTCCTTGCATTAGGATCTACGCCCTTACAGAACCCGATAATCTTCATTTAAAGCAATACTTAGATCAGTACCTGGCAAATGGCTTCATTCGCCCGTCCAAGTCCCCGACGGCCTCGCCTTTGTTCTTCGTCCCTAAAAAGGAAGGAGACCTAAGAACTTGTACCGACTATCGTGCATTAAACCAAGTAACTGTAAAAAAACAGTGCCCCTTGCCTCTAATCCCAGAACTACTGGACCAATTAAAAGATGCTCATATTTACACTAAGTTGGATCTCAGAGGGGCGTACCATCTTGTACGCGTAAAAAAAGGATACGAATGGAAGACCACCTTCCGTACCAAGTACGGGCTATTCGAATATCAGGTGATGCCCTTTGGGCTTTGTAACACCCCGGCAGCGTTTCAATATTTTATGAACGATGTCCTTCGTGAACTAATTGATGTATGAGTCGTCGTGTACATCGACGATATCTTGGTGTACTCATCTTCTGAACAAGACCATGTGCAGCACATTCGTGCTGTACTTGAAAAACTGCGACAACATAAATTGTATGCAAAATTGGAAAAAATGTTCTTTCACACTACCGAGGTCGAGTTCTTGGGTTTGTCCTGACCCCAAATGGTGTTTGGATGGATTAGCAGAAAGTAGATGCCATCCTCAAGTGGCCCTCACAACCTCAAAGGGGTAAAGAGCATGCTTGGATTTGCAAACTTCTACTGCAGATTAATTCCGACTTTGCACATTTGATGCATCCTATCACATCATTATTGCGGATGAACAAACGCTTTCAGTGGTTGGATGAAGCGGAAAAGGCCTTCCAAGACCTAAAATGAAAATTCACCTCATCCCCAGTTTTAAGGCATCCACGCCCAGATCTCCCGTATGTGGTAGAAACTGATGCATCCAGTTTGGCAATGGGGGCGGTCCTTTCTCAAAAAGACCCTGAGACAGGTCAACTCCATCCAGTGGCCTTTTGGTCATGAAAGTTTTCGGCACCTGAACTAAATTATGCCGTCACCGACAAAGAGCGTCTAGCCATTAAGTCAGCATTCAAGGCTTGGCGACACTACCTCCTTGGGTCCAGACACACCATCACAGTGATTACGGATCATAGAAACTTACAATTCCTAAAGACGGCCAAGGCCCAATCATCTCGTCAACTCAGATGGGCATTATTTCTTGCAGAATATGATTTCGTAATTACTTTCCGACCCGGTTGTCGAAATGGCAAGGCAGATGCTCTATCCCGCATAGGAATGGAAGAAGCATACTCAAATCCGGAACCAGTGCCCATAATCACTGGAGGAAGAATCATGTGAATAACTACCTCGCTAACCCTGGATGACATCCATGACAAAATTCTGCATCTTCTCGACTTCACAGCTTTACAAGATTGGTCGAATAAAATCAAAAATCATTCAGTCACTATTCATTTACCTTACTTCCATAATGCCTTTATTTACCTAGTAAGGAGCTACAGAAATTGGTTATGTCCAATTACCATGAGCCCTTGGTAAAAGGCCATCCTGGAATTGCAAAGACCGAAGCTAAGATCAAGAGACATTTTTGTTGGCCCTCATGGCGTAAGTACATTAAGCAATTTGTGCTATATTGTGGCATTTGTGCACAGAACAAGGCCCAGAAGAAGAAACCAAAAGGTCTACTACAACCCCTGGATATTCCACCTATACCCTGGCATACATTGTCCCTCGATTTTATCACGGATCTTACCCCCTGTAATGGATTCAATACTATTTTGGTGATTATGGACTTATTTTCCAAAATGGCCCGGTTCATTCCATTAAAAGGCCTACCCTCAGCTTCTGTTCTGGCCAAAGAGTTCCTAGAACAGATCGTCCGAATACACGGATTTCCTTCAGTCCTGGTTTCTGATCGGGGCAGTCAATTTATCTCACAGTTTTGGAGAAAACGTTGCCAGTTGGCCCAAATTGACGTAGACTTTCGACCAGCCACCATCCTCAAACCGATGGTCAGACCGAGAGAACCAACCAAACATTAGAGCAAGATCTACGGTGCATATTACACCAAACAGAAGGCAACTGGAAAGACATTTTGTGGATAACCGAGTATGCCTTCAACAACTCTTTGCACTCCAGTACTGGACAAAGTCCATTCTACACAATATATGAAATGTATCCATGGACCTCTGAACTCGACCCACCTCAAAACTTTGAGATGCCTGCCATAAGTAATTTACACACTACCATAACACAGGCCTTCAAAAAGGCGACAGAGCATTTAAAACAAGAAAAAGAAAGATACAAGAAAACCGCAGATGAACACAGGAGTGAAGCCCCAAAGTACCAGATCGGAGACAAGGTTTGGCTAGCCTCAAGACACATACCGCTAAAAGGAACCCACACATTTAATCCTAGATATTTGGAAGCTTACACTATTAAGGCCATCATCAATCCAGTGGCAGTAAAATTCGAGTTACCTACGAACATGCAAATCATGTTTCACTTTTGAAACCAGTACAACCAGGAACTAGGATAACGAAACCACCAAGACCCATCCTAGTAGATGGTGAACCAGAATTCGAGGTAAAAGACATTTTGGACTCAAAATTTGTCAAAACAAGACTTTTCTATCTTGTTGACTGGAAAGGCTCTGTCCACAGGAAAGATCGTGGGAGCCAAGTGACTATGTTCATGCACCACGACTGATAAACCGGTTCCATCAGAACTACCCAACCAAGCCTGGACCAGCAACACAAACCACCTTGGGAGGGGTCTGGGGGGGAGTGCTGTCATGGTGCCTGCCCCCAGACATCAGGAGCAGACCAGTCGGCCCAGAGTACTGGCACCCATGGGGACCTTTAAGGCCCCAAAGGATTGCCTAAGGGCTTCCTGGACTCAGTCCTGGCGCCGTTGGCGCCAGGCTCATACTGCCTTTTCAGGCAAGACAGGTTATCAAGTAACAGAACCATGTACAGCCCAGTCTGAGGTTGGTTGAAGGGACTACTTTATCTGGGGACTATTTGATGAGGTGTGGTGCAGGGACTACTTTACCTGGGAACTACTTCTGGGAAGCTATTTAAACCACGCCCGAAGAACAGAACACGCTTCGCGTTATTCTGCACTCCTGCAGTGTAACGCTCACTGTGCCTGCAGCTCCAGTCCTGTCTTCAGCCACTCCTGTCCTGGTCATCGCGATCCGTGCCTGCAAAGATCACAGATTAGAACAAGAGCTTTACCTGATACTCCATCGCCATCACTCAGGAGTCTATGCATCTGCAGAAAAAGGAACATCAGTTAACTGTGCTACGTAAGAACCAGCTTAAATACAATTAGCATAGCGCAGCGTGATACTCAACTAAGCGCTCTATGTCCATGCGATCCAACAAGGCATACTCACATGATCGCCGTCCCGCTGCATCCGCATCTGCAGAACAAGGAAAGAACACAACAGGTGAGCTGCGCTTCGCTAAAGGACATTCAAATCTCGCGCAGCATAATACTCACCAGAAGTAGTATTCCCTTGTGGTTCCGAGAGTCACCACTACATGACCTTCGATCCGGCGGTGCCGCACCTGCAGAAATAAAAGGGGACAGCAAATTAATAGCACGAAAGAACAATATCACTTGTTAGACATTTTTGAATCGTGCAAGTATTGAAACTTACCTTGGCATTGCCTCATCTTATCCGGAAGGGAGTCGCCTTTCTTCGGGTGTACCTCAAAGGGGAATCTGCAAAGAAAGGTACAGGAGTGAACTTTAAGACAACCAGAATTCTAAAGCATTTCACGCTATTTAGGATTGGCATAAAGACTTACCTCAGAGTCATTGATGTCTGGAACTCTGCCATAAGGCTACAGGATCAGTGAAGTCAACTGGATCCCAGAATCTCGACGCACCCCTGCATACAGTCGCAGGATGGAGAGCCCTTCCTTCATAACATTAAGGTGAGACACAGTGAAGGGACATTGGGAGGTCACTGATGTGGAAGTTGGCCTTTCTCCTTACGGCCAGTTAATTTATCACTTTCACCATTTTGGGCAAATCTTCCTTCGTGCCAGACAGACGAAATTAAAGGGGCAGGTGCAGTCACTCATCACTTCACTACGAGTCACGCTGGTGGAGACCGCCGCAGTCCAGCTTCGTTCGGCACCCCTGTGGAAACCAGGTGAGCGTAACACTCCGGCCAGAATAAAGTCTTACCCCCCATCAGCAATCGCTGGGTTCAACCAAATGGAAGCATGAGTAGTTTTCAATGCCACCAAGCCCAACAATTCATGCACATTGTTCCAAGTCTCTCTCAGAAAAACTGTCATAGGCATTTCCCACACTGCCTGTTTGTGGTCTTGAGAATTGCCCTAGGAGGAAGCGGGCCCAAATAAACTCGCCTCCGCAATAGCCCACCTATCTGGTGGTTCTTTCAAAAAGGGTACTATAAAGTGACTAGAAAAAGCCAAGTCCAATCCCTCTTTCTCCATAGGTAACTGAAGCTTCCACAGCTTGTAGAACTGTAGAAAAGAATCAAATTTCTTCCAATAAAATTGACTTATCTTCATCGGAAGCATACCTAGAATGTAATTGACTTTTGGAAATGCATTCATTTTAACAGTGTTCACTTTGCCCCAGAGTGATAAACGTAGCAAAGACCATCTTTGAATGTTCATTTTCAGATCTCTACACACCTCATTCATGTTTTCTCCTGCCATATCATCAAACATTGGTGTTAGCCAAACACCCAGATATTTTGTTACACCACTGGAAACCCTGTTCAGATACCAAACACTTATCACATTATCACAGTATCGGGTAATCGTTAAGAACTCAAACTGCTCTCCTGAACACCTGTGAAGCCTGTGGGATAATTTTACCCATGCCAGTGCGCGCCCCACTACACCCCTTTGCCAATGGGGGAAAGAAAACAGCCAAAAATATATGTGCTAAACCCTGTGCGTGCCAAATCTGCAAAACTGTACATGGTTCACAATCACAAAAGGCTGCACACCCTTGCCACACACAGTCAAAGTTGATGTAAAAACAGGACTCACTGAATATCAGCGGTGCTGTCACCTGTCACATGAAGCAAGGCCACAGAAGGGCTAAAATCCAAAAATGCCTTTAAAATACAGTTTTCCTAATCCATTGCAACCTTCAAAGTGCTGTTTTGGTGCTAAATTCAGTCATTTTCCCAGTGAACTATTGAAATGAAAAGTGTGCTGAAATCACAGATTCTCCAGGTGGCTCAGAGAAAGCCGGGCCTCACTGATTGACAGCTGAATAAGAAAATTAGATGTCAAACCCAGCTTAATTCTTTTGAATTGTCAAATTCCTGGTAAACTGTGCTTATTTTTATATGTGTGAAATGAAAAGATTGAAAAAGTGAATTTAAAGCAACCCAGTATTGGAGTTAAGTAAATACTTAATTCTGACCTGACAGCCCAGCCTGGGAAAGATTCACACTTCAGCTCTACACTCAACTGCTACAGGAACACTTAAGTGATGCTGAGATTCTCGCATATTGACAACAAAGAGAGCATCAGACATTTGTCTCTGGCTGAGCCAAGAACAATGGCAAGCTGCCTACTGATCTCTACAGGGGAGCTTCCCTCTCCAGGAAGGGGACACACCTCCCTGATCAAAGTACTATGACAGCTGTTGTCTGTTAAGGAGAGTTACAAAGGAGAAAAAAAACTGCTGGAACTTTTTGATGTTAAACCTTTATTTGTGATTAAATTTGAAACCTTTTAACTGTGCAACCGGAAGGAGGATAAATCTAAAATTTGGTAGATGTAAACCTAATTTTAGGCTTTTGCTTTGAAGACATTAATGAACCCTGCACCATATAAGGAACCCGAGCTACAGAGAAAAATGTAATAGAAGCAAAACTTTTAATGTTACAAGTCTAAGATTGTATATACATGATCCAGTAACAGTCACCCAGATATGTACTGAATTAGAAATTAGTAGTCTAAACTGTTATGGTTAAAATTGATACAATTCTATAGAATAACAAAGACAGCTCTCACAGAGATGGGAATTGGACGCCAGGATAACCCATAAAAAATGTAATGCATGTGTTTGATTTTAGTGGAGGGCATAATTGTACAAATGTGTATTTATGGGAAAGTTAAATTGTGTTTCAAATCAATGTGGAAGTTCCTAAATCCCATCATAAAGATGACAGCTCTGTTCTGACTGCCAACCAAAACAAGGCAAATACCTTTGGCCACTCACAGCCATGGGGGTGTGTTTTGAAATTTTGCCCACACCATAAACTTGGTGATGTCACTGGGTAAGATAAATATAGGAACTTCACCACACATAAGACGGTTTCCTGAACAGACTGCTTGCTGAACACATCCAGATTCCTGTGCAGCACTTTGTGCCTGACTTTTTCATTCTATCCAGAACTTTTCACCTTGCAGCTGACTCCAGATTACCTTGCAGAATCCAGACTCTACTATATTAAAACTTATGTGTGATTTGAATATTAAATACATAAATAAATATTTACCTTTACAAACTAGACTGATTCCTGGTACACTGTGACCTGGGGGGTATTTTGAGACGGGTGTGAGATGGGTGGTATATCATTCAGAATACTGAACTTATAGACACAAATAAATATTTCATTGCGCACTACATGCTAGGCGAGACCTGGGTGTGTGCCTGATAGAAATCCTTAACAAGCCATGCTTGCAAATCTTGACTCCAACTCTCCTGCTGTCCTCATTCTCCTTGATCTCTCCTCTGCCATTGACAAGGTCAACCATTATATCCTCATAAAACAACTCTGACACCCTTGGCATCACTGACCGGACACTGGATTGGCTGACCTCTTTCCTCATAATCCACCCTTCCCAGTTGCAACTGCGCCCTTTCTCCTCCACTGCTTCATTCTCTACCTGTGCCGCCCCCCCCCCAGGGCTCTATCCTTTCAATATCTTTCTTGCCCCCCCTTGCTCACCTGATTTTCTCCTTCTCTCCTAATTTCCAGTGTTATGCCGATAAAAAACAATGCTTTCCTTCAAACTTCCCTCTACTACATCCCCCTCCTCCTTTCTGATCCCTGACTGTCTGTCTGCCATTCGGACATGGTGTGCAGCTAACGGTCTCTATCTTAATGCCAGTAAGAAAGGGATCATTTTCATTGGGACACTAGTTCCCTCTTTTCCTCCTACCCTTCGCCCGCCATTGTGAGCCCTCTACCCACACCATCCTGTGGGGACAAAAACCTTGGGTCATCTTCGATTCCGCTCTCTCCTTCACCCCTCACATCATGGATCTTACTAAGAATTCCCACTTTCAACTCCACCTCCTCAGAGGCATCCTTCCTTTCCTCACCTTCTCCCAGAAGCTGAATGTCAACAGAGCTCTGATCACCTCCAGGCTGCTGTACTGCAACAGTCTCTTTCTCAATCTCCCACTTTCCTCCCTGCACCCCGTCCAGCTAATCCAGAATAGGACTGCAGGTCTTATCCTTGGCCTCAAGGCCAGGGACTGTATCTCTCCAGCCCTAAAATCTCTCAACCAGCTCTTGAGGGCTGCAAGGATCAAATTCAAAACCCACTGGCTCATCCACACGACCTTCTGGGGACTGGCACCATACTATCTCCAACTCCCCCCTCAAATACTCACCTACTAGAGTCCTACGCTCCTCTAACTCCAACCCTTTGACAGTCAAGTGCTTTTCCAAGCAGAGAGTGGGGGGCAGGTCTCTCTCCTCAGCTGGTGCTTCTCTTTGGAACAGCCTCCATGCCCCTCTGAGACTTGAGCCGGACCTCCTCAAGTTCCCGGAAATTGCTCAAAACTCTGCTGTATTCTATCATTTCCCCTCTTTCCCTTCCCTGTTAATCTGCCCACTGCCACTGTGACCGGTGACCTGATACTCATGAACCTCACAGGATTCCAGGCACTTCTTCCGAGTCGATACCAGCACCATCCCCCCACCACACTGCCCGTGATGGCCCCTGCTTGGCGGCTCTGCATCCCACCCCTGGGAGTCGCCTTCACTAGCACTTAGCCTGAGGTTCTCCTCCTTGGCCCCCTTAGCACTTCCATCACTGGCCCACCACTAGCACTTGTACACTCCTCTGTCCTCCCTTACCTCCCATCTCCTGCCCTTTCCTCACTGCACTTTCACATCCAAATGCCACAAGGCCTAGTATGACCATGACTGTATTTTACTGTTTGCCATTGTTATTATTTCCCAATTAGCATTGTGGCACTTTGAAACACAATTCTGTTGTATAAGGTGCCTAACCAATGTTCCATAAAATAAATAACAAAAGTCAAGGGAGCAGGGGATATGGGGATCTCCCATTAAAAGAAAAAAAATGAACAAAATTAAATGACCAAATTTAGGTTGACCAAATTTAGCGCGTTCAAATTTGGGTTGACGAAACAGCATAGACCAACAAGCATCCACTGCAATAGTGAGTGATGGCCAATCCCAGGCCCATGGCTCCTGTACTGCATTTGGTGCCACTCCCTTCAGGCAGAGGTCTGGTGAGGTGGGTTGGAAGAATGTGGGGGAAGGGAGGAATTGCACATGCAGAATGGTAATCCACAAACCAGAAGTGATGACACACACTCTCTTCACTGAATCTCATAGTCTATCAGTGGTTGGTCTCTTATTTTGTCTCTGGTGTTGACAGTCCTTATGACAAAACAGGGCGCTAATCACAACATTAAAAACAAGATCTTGTTGGCTAAAGAACAAAAGCTCATTTTCCTTACACAAAGTGACAAGAGGGGTCTGAATGAAGCTATTGAATGGCATAAGATATGCCCCAATAGCCCCTATCACCATCCCTCCATTCCATCACAGCAGAGAGACTACCCCCTTGAGTTTGTGAATTTCATCTGCTTATATGTCTTCTTGTGTTTATTCCCTACTGAATGATTGATTACATGGTGGGTCTCCCCTTGCATTGTCCATATATGCACCACCTAGGACTAATTTGTACATATGGACATAATTAGTGAATACACTCTATCTGTCACACCCCAAAGGGGTAACTGTAAAATCAGGATAATCCTTCTTTCTTATTCCCTGTGTCATTTGGTGACCGCTATGCTCGGTTTTAATAGCGAACCATTACAATAGGCTAGAGACCTCATTGAGTATAATAAGTTGCATTTGCTAATACATAGCAACATTAGTCTATAAATATATCCACATATAATGTGAAGTAATGCTCTACTTAATCGGTTTCTCAGTAAAAACCGTCTTCGGTTTATTTTGGTGTTTTCTGACTAATAAGAATCAAAGAAGGACTCCTCGTCCATCCACTACTTCCAATCTTAGTTTAGCTTAGCTCGTGTGAACCCAGTTGCCGCTTCTACACCGTTCGCTCATGCACAACCTGAGTGTACTGCTTGATTAACAGTACGGACTGCCGAAAACAAGTGAGCACTTTCCTTATAATCTACCAGAGACGCAGTCATCTTCTGGCATAATACAAAACATTATGTCAACAAGTATACATAACATAAGCGCTGCATTCACTCATTAATCCCCCCACGCATTTTGCACATTTTCCTAGATTCTCCACCAAGAGATTAACTTGAATCACCATTCCATTAAGATCCGAGATACACCCCCTGAGAGCCACTACTAACGGCACCACTTCGCCGTCGTGGATAAAGCTTTACTAACTAACCGAATGAGCATCTAAGGTAAGCAGAACCTTGAATACAGCCTAATTTCTTTTGGCCATACAAAGGTTAACCCCTAACTAGGTAGATTGACACATCCCTGTATCTTGCCTTAGGTAATGCAAGACCCTCAAAGTTTCTCAGAGTACAGTGTACCTCTTGGGACCGCCCGTACTATGATGAGAGAGAATCTCAGCACCAATATCTACATATTAAAGAAGAAAATAACCCCTGAGGTAAACTTAAGGGAGAGCCGTAGAAAGAGATTGCCAAAAAGGTTGTGTTCCATGTTAGAACATCTAGTCCTGTAACGCAATCAATTTGTTTTCTACAGATCACATACAGAAATCATAATTCTGTCTATGGGTGATATCCTACTTAAATAAGGACACCGCCCGAGGACTAGATCCACGTGCTGAAGAAGGTAATCTATGGACCTGTTTTCCAGCACTGGCAACTTTAATTTCCCAATAAGAATCTTAACAACCATAGCTTATTCTGTGTTTTATTCTTTTTCAACAGTTACTTCAATCAAAACAAGAAAAAAACCTTAATTCACGAAGATCAAATGTTTTTATTGTAATCGTAGCCTAAGTGACACATCTCCTGACGAATGTCCCATACTTACTTAGAGGACAGAAGCATGTTGAGACTGATGATCTAGTAATAGGATACCTAGAACCCTTTAAGAATACAAATGAAGTTTGTTCAACAACAGGAAAACCACAATCAATTTAGATGCTGTTTCATAATTAACTGACTGGATTTGAAACTCAGCCTCCTACTTCGAAGGAGCCTTTTGTCAGAAAGACTATTGTGTTTTATAATAGTTTTTTAAATTGTATGCACTTTATTTTTCTTGGAAACATTATCTGTGTTTTATATTATACTCCAAATAAATTGAATGTGTTTTTGAGATACGTTGTTTTTCTTAGCATAACTGTTGATAATATCCAACTACCTCTTGCGTATATACTCTCCAGTAACCTCACCACTAGCCTGAATAGCCACAGGCTATTAGGCTTTGAAATGCTTGTGCAAAATAAGAAAGACAAAAATAGATAGGCTAGTAGGATCACTGTCATCAACACAGACAGGGACAGTCAGCTCAGTCTGGTTTTGGTGAAATTATTCAACCTGACAGAAACATCGGCACAACAGTGGTTGATGGTCTAGGGCCAGAATCCATCTACAAGCCTTGCTAGCCCAAAGCCACGGATACCGATAATGGAAGTTGCAGGACTTTAAAGCACTCTTTCGAGTATCCATGACAACGAGGGGCCTCCTGCAATGGTGGATGAACCTGAGAAACCTTCTGAAAGGGTTCTCCCTCAATCCATCAGCCCCAACCAAAATGAGGATAGATGCCAGGATCAGCGGTTGGAATCACACATGATGGACAATATGATGCAGGGTCAATGAATGGCACAGGATCCACTGATGTCCTCAAACTGGAGGGAACTGGAGGGAATGGAGGTGTTTTTCCATAGTTCTATGTGATTTCTTTGAATTTTTTCATCGAAGTGCAAATCATCGAATTTCATTTTGCCAGAAATCTATGAGGGGTAGACATCCCTTTAATCCCCCTACATGAATGATTCAACTAAAGACAACCCCATTAATACATTTGTGGCAAAATTCGTTGTAAAAATGTGATGATTTCTACCTCGATTAAATCTACTGCAGCAAAAACTCCCAATCCTTTTTTCTTCATGGCACAGGAACAGACTGTTACAGATCGGAACTGATAGTACCACGGCTGTGACTTACATCAACTGGCAAGTGGGCATGAGATAAAGACCACTGGAACAAATTGCCTTTGCCCCAGGAATCTGGGCAGAGAAAATATACTGTCTTTGTCAGCAACACATACGAGAGAGGTAGTGAACATCAGGTGGATATTCTCAGCCATGTCATTCCTGACTCTCAGGGTCTTTGTTCTAGCAGCTTGAAGTGTCTTCTTTGTTCTAGATGGGATTACCAATAATTATCACAGACCAAATAATCAGAAAGACCAAAAGAAGATGGTAAAATACTGCTTTAATCTCAATGAAAGAAAGCATGGAGAAATACAGCTATCAAAGTCGATGCTTGATATTCACACCAAAGTTTGCTTTCACAGAGTTTATATACTTTTACATACATCATTTGTGATGTCATCCTACGTGGCATTTTATAAAAACCTAACACCAGGAATTTTTGGATATGGGGAGCATATCTACTTATTGAATAATGTATGTGTTAATATCTAATTGGCTGCCCCTTGTCTGTAGGACACGCCCTGAGCTACTTCTACAAATGTCACATACTGATTTTAGAAAAGAATATGGCAGTGGGCTAATAACTGCAACATTGTATTTGAAAGTGCATGGCAGGCCTTTTAATTGGTTGGCAACCCTATACAACCTTGGCCCTTTGGCTCTTTTTAACAGCACATGAACAAACTGAAACCTTGGTGTTCAAGCTGCGTCAACTTGTTCCTTCTTTTTCCAATTAGTCCATTGTATCTCATCTACCTGATCCTCAGCCAAGGTCTATCATTTGTAGATGACCTTGCAGTCTGCTCACTGTTCTGGGACATTCAAGGTGGTGTGAGCACACCACTATCTTAACTCGAAGCTCTAATGAATAGCCTTTGTTTTGAGTTCTTCATCGCGTGTCAGGAGACCAAGATTTTGTCAATTTCTGCTTCTTATTTTTGCTATTTAATTTAATTAACCAGGGTGCCATTTCCCTCTCTGGCCTTTAGAGACTTGCTCATTCCACCTCACACAGGCTTTTGCTTTTGTCGTTGTTGAGTACTTGGCATCAGCAAATGTCCTTGCCATCCTAACCTTTGCAGAAATATGTCTCATGAGGTTCCATGTGTTTATAACAACAACAAGAATTACGACAACCTTTTCAGTGACACCTAAATAACGTGGCAAAATGTCTCTCTTTTTTAATTTGGGGGTTCCCTCCCTCAATCCCCCCATTTCTACAGCTTTTTTAACACCCCCAAACTACGCCACCCTCCATATATACTTTTATTAAATAATATGAGATTTTTTTCATTATTTAGGTGTCACTGAAAAAGTGTGTCATTATTTTGTTTTTGTCATTAACACCGTATACCGGCTAATGCACGTGGTCTATTCATTTGCCCCTTACTGTGCTTTTCGCTCATCTCTCAAAATAGCCCCCTTGACTTCAGGGCAAGGTGCTCCCTTTTTTAAAAACATTTTTTTTTAATGAAGGAATTTAGTTTATTAAAAACTTTTGCCAAAGCATAAAACAGAGTAAAGCGAAAATAAAAACGAAAAGAAAAATGAATGATAAGGAGGGTAAGGAGGAAAAAAAAGAAATATATCACAAAATACAAAGTACAGAATGCTTGTAGAATTACACATTACACACAATCTATTTATACATTTCATCATTTAAAAATATAAAATCTTCTAAATACATAAACCTTTCCCTCCACCTTTCCCGTCTATCCTACTAAAACTGATTTAAATATTTCATCTACAAATTTTATCAGTGCAAAAATCAATTTGAAATGTTCTCCCAAGCACAGACTATCACACCATTCAGGTGCACTCCTTGAAGGTAATTCATGTACAAATTCCCGCAGATATTTTGTTCTCAAGTCAGTTAGAGCTGGGAAGTAACGTGTCAGATGCTTCAAGGTTTCCTTATACGTGTTGAAAAACCTACAGTCTCCAACCTACCCAGAACTTGGTTCCAAGTATTAAGGACCTCTCTACTTACTATGTAACAGGTTCATCCTGAATCGCATAAAGAGGACACAGTGCTGAGGACTTGGGAATGTTATCAAACATTTGGGCAGTGTGTTCACCGCTTTTATTTCCTTACTGAGGTGCACAAATAACCTGTATTGTGACTTTTGTGTTTCAGTGGAGATCCAATCCCAGTACCATATTTTCTTTTTAACAGCGTCCAGATTGGATTTCAACATCTCCTCCATAGCATCAGCGCTACACAATAGCGCTACACAGTATTTAGACCACATCCCCAGCGCCCTATCCCCATTAATTTCTTCTTTTGGTTTTAATACCTCAAACTGCACAGGTGACTTCTCCATAATGAGTTGGCGGTACAGTATTAGAGACTTCCAGGCTACTATACCATACATAACGACAAGCTACAGTTTGTGCCTTATAATTAGGGTTTCCAGAGATTACTGAAAAATACTGATATGTAACCCCTGTTAATGGATTATAATCCTTGGGGGACTCCTATAAACACTGGTACTTCATACTTGGGAAGTGCAGGGAGCAATCTTTCTTCCAATCCATCTGTTTGGGGATAGTAAACTGAATTTCTAAAGGGGGAGATATGGAGCTGCTCCTTGACTTCACCCAGGAGTTAGCTCATGAAATTGGACCCTTGATCTATCAGGAATTTTTTAACAAAGCCAATCCTGGAAAAACATGGCAATAGGTCTTTAAAATCTGCTGAGTGGTGTTCTGCATAGGGAATGCCTTGTGGTATCTTGTAGTGTAATCGACAATCACAAGGACATATTTGTTACCCAGTCTAGAAGTTTCCAATGGTCCAATGATATTTATCCCAATCCTTGGTAAAGGATTCAGAAGGGCAGGCAAGGGAATCTGAGTACTGGTTTTCAGACATATTTCACATGTCTGAATGAAGATTTGTATATCAGCATGGATAACTGGCCAGTAAAACCTCCCACTGATGTGCACATGGGTCTTAGAGTGCCCTAAATGTCCCACTGTTAGATGAGAATGTGCAATCTCTAGTACAATCTTCTGATGGGCTTTGGGGATTACTAACTGAGTTTTACTTGGACCTTCTGTGGATGTTTCCTTCTATACAGTAATCCCTGTTTTAGGTAGAAAAAGGGACTTCCCTTATCTAATTCCTCATCTTCCTGAATTGCTTGCAAGAAAGCCTCAGAGGCTGCTGGATCATTTCGCTGGCCGAAGGTTAGGTCGGGAAGGATGGTAGGTTCTTCTTCCCATTTTGCTTCCGTGGTTGATGGTTCATCAGCTTCCCCAAAGCCTAAGGTACCTCTAATAGTATCTTCCGGTTCACTCTCCCTAAAACGAGGAAATAGAGCCCTTTCAGGAATTCCTTGTGCAATTTTATCCCCACGATGCACTTCAAATGGAATTTCACCATGGTTCTGTACAAGAACCTTTATGTCTCCCTGGAAGTCGGGATCTATGACGCCTGCTAGAACATCTAGACCGAACGGCCAGGCCAGGCCAGATTTTGGGGCCAATCTTATATGACACCCAAGAGTGGAGTATTAAAACTAAGTCTGTGGGAATCATTCCCCTTTTCCCAGGAGGGATAGTTGCTTCTCTGCTGCTGCAGATGGCAAAGCCTATTGATTCTTTTGTGGCGATAGAGGGGTCTCACACTCTATGACTAAGCTTCTGGAATTTAAGGGTTCCCCAATTTGTCTCAATTGAGTCACATCCCACTTCTGACACCACATGTAAGGAAGGCATAGTATCAACAGTACGACAGACACGAGTGACCACAGTACAAGGGTGTTTATTGAACTTCCAAAAGTGTCTGAAAAACACCCATTTAATCCTAAATCTACAGATGGGAGCAAGCTACTATCATCAAATAATAATAACACAGTCCTAGTGGTGTCTTGTCAAAATAAAAGGGCCTATACTAATGAACCTATTGCCAATCCTTACCTCTAAATACAAATAGTGTGGGAAACAATGTTACGAAAAAGAAAGAAGGGATTACAAAATGATATGTCAGGATGATCAGGCTGTTGGCCTCCCTTCCCCCTGTTTTCAGCATGGGTAATGGTGCTACACTCTAGCTTAGCACAGTCTCTGGCTTCTATAGCATGAGGATACAGTTCAATCATTAGCATCAGGGCCTTCTTTTCACAAGCCTCTTTGCTTTTCAAAGTCTATTCTTTCAGAGGGCCTGATGCGATAAACAAACAATACGTTCCAAAGCACCCAGCATGCCCCTGAGAGTCTTATTAAACCTCTCAACAAGACCATTGGTCTGGGGATGGTGAGAGGTGGGGTACGTATATGTAACCCCACACTGGCAACCACCTTGGCAGTTATGGTCCAAAGAGGTATAGCCTCAGGGTACCTGTTGGCATGATCAACTAGTACCAGGATGAACCGGTGTCCAGCTGCTGTGGGAGGGTCGAAGGTACTCACAATGTTGATGCCTACCCTTTCAAATGGTGTGCCAACTACTGGGAAAGGCTGCAGTGGGGCAATGACACTGTCTCCAGTCTTTCCAGACAACTGACAAGTGGAACAGGTCCGGCAGTGGGACTCCACTTCTACCCCCAACCTGGACCAGTAGAAATGTGCAGAGAGCCTTTGCTTGGTCTTCTTAGTACCAAGATGACCAGGTAAGGGCACCTCATGCGCCAACTGCAGAAGGAAGGGCCTGTAAACCTTGTATACCACCAACCTCTTTAGGGCACCAGGTTCATGCTTAGTGGGCTCACTACAAAGGAGCTCACCCTCCCAATAAATCTTGAATAACCTAGGCACTTCACCTTGGGCCTGGGTCTGGGCCTGTTTTCTTAGACCCTCGAGAGAGTGTCACTCTCTCTGACCCTTACAGAAGTGTCCCCTAGAGGGCCCAACTTCAACCAGCAGGCATGACGGCCCGGGTGAATCGTCTGGGTTGTGTACCTTTCCCTGAGGAGGGTCTTCTGACTCTTCTTCCACTGGAGTTGAGTCTTGGGTTACCACAGGGCCTAAGCCGTCCAGAGTTTGGATCACAGTGGGTGTTTCTGATACAGCAGGAAGAGAAGGAGCCCCCTTCACAGAGGTGGCCTTCTTGCTCTTCTGGGTTGCCTTGGGTCTCCCCTTAACTATGGGTACTTGACTAGCAGTCAGACCCTGATTGACCTGAGACCTAGTGACTGCCGCAGCAGTTAGGAGTAGTCCATCAGAGATCAAACCCAACTCAACTAGGCTGTACCCTGGCAATATGCAACAGGTACATTGTCCTGAAGCAGGACGGGAAGCTTTGCTGTCTTGTCCTCAATCTGTATGGTGACTATGGCTACAGGAGATAATTTGGGAGGCACACCTGCTAACATGGTCGTTCTCAGAGTAGCACCTACATAGTCCTCTGGCATGAGCAAGGTCCTGTCCACCACTGTCATGCTCGCCCCAGTGTCACTCAACCAGTAGAAGATTGGTCATTTAGGAGGTAATTTCGCAAAATTTGGTGTATGTTCTGTGGGATGGTAGCCAGTACAGTAGGACTGTAGGAAAATCTCTGCAGGAGCACTGAAGGTGATTCCTGGCGACGAGGAGAGGACAGTGGCCTCCACCTCAGGCATGAAGCAAGGGTAGGTCAGGCTGACAGCCTGGACTCCAAGGGCCTTACCTTTACACTTGGGGTCACCCTTCTTGTGGTCCAGAGCCCCACAGTCCCAACAAGTACCAGGAATGCAAGGTACTGTACTGGATCCACTGCGAGCCTGCTTTACAGCAGGGGAAGCACTACTCTTGCACCCACCCCCATGAGGCCTATCCCCGATAAATGTTTGGGTCTTAGGAGAGGGAGGATTAGGTTTACTCAACTGTATGTCCCTTTCTCTTTTTCCTTCTCCTTCCCGCTGGGATCCTTACGGGACACCTGGTGGGAGACCCACTTGTCAGCCAGCCTGGCCAGCTTAAAGGGATCCAAAATGTTCTGATCAGAAATGTACTGATGCAGCTCTGGTGAACATGCTTCAGAAAAATGCTAAAAAAAACAAAAGTTGAGACAATTCAACAAGGGTTTTTACCTTGTATCCATCAATCCACCACATCATGTCCATATGTGCAGCACTCACCCAATCAACCCAATATACATTATCTTTTTATATTCCCTGAACCTGTTAAGGTATTGGGTAGGTGTCTTGCCAAACGTGGCAATCAAAGCAGTTTTCATGTACTCATACTGGGCCATTTCACCCACACTCAACTTCAGAATGCAGTCATAACCAGTCTGAGGTCAAAAATACTTAGCCCAATCCTGTCGGTCAACATCATTGATTTCACAAGCCATCTCAAAGGCTCCCAACTATTGGATAATATCTGAACTCTTCACATACATATTCACCAAATCTTTCATACATTTAGTGGCATGAGGCCTGACACCCTAGACTGGTCTAGCTGAAGTATCCACCTTGGCTTTCTCTAGCTGGAGTCTTTGGTGTTCAGTGTCTCTATCTTTGAGTGCTACTTGTTGTGCCAGTTCCTCTTTTTTCAACTCTCCTTCTGTTTCCAACTTTTTGTATTGAAAGGCTAACTGTTCCCTTTGTAGCTCCAATTTTAAAAGTTCAATCTTCAGGACCCCCTCTCCCCCGCCACCTGAAGAGCAGTGCAGGGTTTAGACATAGAGGCAGCAGGAGAAGTGGCAATCCCAGAAACAGATTCAGTAATAACCCCAGGGGTAGGGTTCTCAGTGATTCCATTGCCCCCTTCACCAAGACAATCACCAACAGTCTGGTAGTCTATCAGCTCAGCCCTAGACTTATCTTGAAAGTCAACTCCCTGGCTTCACAAGCACTCTGGAGAGCCTCTAAGCTCATCTGTGTCAATTTGCCATTTGGAATAGATTCCATTGCTTGTAATGTAGTCATCCTAGTATACAAAACAAAACCTCAAATCAACAGTGTGGATATTTATTAGGTGGCAATGTTACACACTGAGTCTTAAAATTGTTAGCATCCCACCACTGCCACCAGTGTAAAGACTGGCAGGGGGTATCTGAACCTCTGCCCTCTATATGGCAAAGTAGAGGCAAAGAGCACCCCAGCCAAGGTAATCTATATGGTAGCTATGGACGAGCAATCAAAGCTTAAGCTCTCAGGAGGTGATGCAGGCTGGTTCTTATGTACAGTGAGTCCCCAAGCCCCCAAAAAGAAATGTCTACACAGTATTGGATGTGCTAACACAGTTCTTTATATAAAATAAGGTTCAAAGATATATACACAATTCAATAACACACTTTGTACTCTGATAATTCTAAAATGGTAAATCTATACAATGCTATGTGGTACGACAATTATACTTTAGATTATTTTAAAATGTCTCAACTGCTGACAGTTATAATGGAGCATACAAATCTATCAGTAAGGTCTATCAACAATGACAATAGGGAAGAAAGGCAGGTCAAAGTTAAACAATGGCAGAATGCTTTCTTTGGCTATAGATACACAATTCTGAATGAGGATCCCCCCCCTGGGCAACCTGTAATAAGAGAATTAACAATCCCAGTCCATAAATGTTTAACAATCCTTGCTTCTTTGTTAAAGAGTTCAACCACCCCAATGTACCTGAAGCAGAAGAGTTTCTTTGACTGTTCGTCGATGGTATCATTCGAGGATGGACTCCCTTTAAAGCGGGAGACACGGGGCGTCGAGACCCTCGAGGAAAAGTGGAACACTTGCAGTGCTGCTGCAGCTTTAACCTTTGCGATGCTCTTCGATGATTGCTTGTAGAAGTCCAGGGAAGATGAGGCGTGTGGTTCCCTCTTTCCACTCCGACCCCAGAGCATTTCCACTTAAGCTCCAACATTGAGCTGCAGATTTCACTGCCGGTGTCCCGGTCCTGATGGAGCTGGGGCTTGCCGGCACAGCAGAGTGCTGCCCGCTTTAGTTGCGGAAGCGGGCAGCCTCTGTTCACTATATTCACCGCCCGGCCCGGGACATCTCTGTTTTCCTCTCTCTCCCTTCTGACATACTGTGGTGTTGGGAGCACACTGCCAGTGGGGGGTGGCGACAGCAGGCATTCACCTCTACATTGCCTCCCCCGGGGCAGCACAATGCTCTCCCCGACGGGAGGTCCTTTGTTATCGCGGCTGCGGCCACTCCAGCTGAGGCAGCTCTGTTTCTTCCTGCGGCCGCTCCACTTTTCCTTGTGGCTGCGGCCGCTTCATTCCTTTGTTGTGGGAGGGCAATCGGACCCTTTCCCTCACCTTCATCATGCCGGCGGGCCTCTCCTTCTATCTGGGGGGGAACAGGCACACCCCATCTTCTTTTGCAGCAGATGACGCATACCATGGAGTGGACAGGCCGCACAGGTAATGCTGCTTTTGGTGGGGTGGGGGCGAGGGCTGCACTGCTTTTGCTCTGCACCTGAGCACATATTGATTGTCCTCCTTTCATGGTGAATGCCGCAGGGAGGTTGCGGGCAAACTCCCTCTCCGGCCGCATGAGTACCCTCCTCACAGAGGGCCACGGTCTGGGTGGGAAATCACTGGCAGGGCTCCCTCATTATCTTTCCTCGCCATCCGAACAGGGATGGATGCTGCTCCTCCCCTCCTGACATGGCGCAGTGATAGCTGCCGCATTCTCTACCCGAGTGGGGGGACATCTCCCTCCCTCCTTCCTTCAACAAAAAAGGAAGAGAGAAAATAAAACTTCAGAATAGCAGGGATAGGGGGCCCGCATGGGGGTTCTTTCCTCGTCGCCAATGTTACATAGTGGGGAGGGGCATGCTCTGGGCATCCAGCAGGCCCCAGGGTGCTAGCATCAGCACCAGCTGGAGTGGGGACAGACCGAGCCATGCATGTGACCATGTCGACCTCTGCCACCATCCTGGCACAAGGGTCCCACAGCATCATGGGCTGCAGGCATGTGATCACACGGTGTGGGCCTGCAGGCCTAAATGAATGAGAGACGGACTCAGTCATTCCTCTTTGGGAGTCTGCAGCCGTTCTGATGCACGTGCCTGCAGGGGCTACTTTTATTTAATTTATTTATTTATTTCTATTTATATAGCGCGCAAGCAGCCCATGGGCATTGAGGCGCTGTTACTTGCAAGAGCTTAGTTACAGGAATAGTGGCATTCAGTGGTACATTATGAATTCCACAAGGCATAGAGCTGATATTTTGGTTGGTACAGTTAGTCATTACAATACAGCTTATGCATTAGGAACATATGATATGTATTCAACAGGTGCGACGCATCTTATGTGAATAAGATGGTTTTCATGGTTTTGCAGAAGGCGCTGAGGGAGGCCTCACCTCGGATTGTGGGAGGTAGGGCATTCCAGTGAGTGGGTGCGAGAAATGGGAAGCTGGATCCGCCTGCTCTGGCTTTTTTTACTAAAGGCACAGAGAGCATGTTAGTATATGGTGATCTGGTTGGCCTCGTAGAAGAGATGGGGTGGATCCACTGGGAGAGGTAGTCAGGGGCAGTAAGGTGAATGCACTTGTGGGTCAGTGTCAGAGTCTTGAAGATGATCCTTTCTTTTATTGGGAGACAGTGGGCTAGTTTTCTGGCCTCCGAAATATGTTCTCTTTTGTCAATGCCTTGGGCTGCCCGGAGAGCATTATTCTGTATGATTTGTAACCTCTCTAGGTTTTTTTTGGAGGTGCCTAGAAAGAGCACATTACAATAGTCAAGCCTAAATCCATTGATGGCTCTGGCTATGTTTGTGCAGTTCTCCTTGGAGAGAAAGGGCCTGACTGCGTTGATTAGTTTGGCATGATATGCAGCTGCAGAGGCTATAGCGCTGACTTGTCTATCCATGGATAGGTTGGAATCCAAGTATACTCGAAGGGTTTTGACTGATTCTGAGACAGGTATTTTGATGGAGTCTATGGTGAAATGACTGAATTAGGAGTCTAGATTTTTCAGCGTGTCGGGTGAGCCTACCAGGAGGAGTTCAGTCTTGTCGGAGTTGAGGCATAGTCCATTGTCTGCCATCCAGGCTTGGGTGGTGTTGTAGAGGTTGTTGAGGGCCATGGAGTCAGTGTCATAGTCGCCAGTGAGGGTGAGGAGGATCTGTGTGTCGTCGGCGTAGTTAGTATATGAAATGCCCATGGCGTCGAGGATGAGAAAAAGGGGTCATGTGAAGATGTTGTAGAGGGTGGGTGAGAGGCAGGAGCCTTGGGGCACACCGCAGAGTATGATAGTTGGTGAGGCGGATGCCAGGTCTCATAATACTTGCATGGTTCTGTCTTGTAGGAAGGAGGTGATCCATGCTGTGGCTTCAGGGGAGAATTTGGCAGTAGAGGAGAGGTGGTGGCATAAGACATCATGATCCACGAGGTTGAAAGACGCGGATAGTCAAGAAGTAAGAGAAGTGCTGGTTTGCCCATGTCTCTGGCATCGTCCATTTAGTTTTTCAGGTCAAGTAGGGCGGTTTCAGTCCTGTGTCTGGGGCGGAAGCTAGATTGGGGGAGTCCTAGGAGTTTGTTCTCTTCAATGAAGTGTTGAACCTGCAGGTAGGCTGCTATGTCCAGTATTTTGAGGAGGAACGGGACAGTGGTGATAGGTCTATGGTTGTTGGGGGAGGTGGGGTCGAGAGTTGGTTTTCTTAAGAGAGGGCCGACCCAGGCTTCCTTGAGGGAGGCGGGGACTTTCCCTGTAGCAAAGGAGGCGTTTACAAAGGCTGTAAGGAAGGAAGCTAGCGCTTTAGAGCAATCTTTGATAATGGTGGCTGGGCATGCATCACCTTTGCAGTTGAAGGGTTTGATGTTCCTCATTATGTTGATGATGTCTTTTTCTAGAATGGGTTTGAATGAAAAAGGTTGGGGGGGTCCGGGGCTGCTGGTCGGACAGGGGTGTGCGTGTTGGGTAGGGCTTACTTAGTGGCTAATATTTTATTTTGGAGCAGGCTCAATTTATTTTTCATGGCTGTTTGTATATCATCACACCAGGCCTTGTCTTTGGTGAAGTTCTGGGGGGTGGGGGTGGGTGTCTCTAGCTCCCTAAAAATGGCAAAGATTTCTTTAGTTCTGGATTGGGCTTCAGAGATTCTGGATTCAAAGGATTTGGCCTTAGCTTGGGTGATTGCTTTTTTATATTTAGTGGAGCAGGATTTAAAGGTCATCTTGTCTTTGTCAGAGTGGGACATTTTCCACTGAGTGAGAGCAGCCTTTTTTTCATTGCGGAGTGCGAGGAGGTCCAGGGTGAACCAGGAGTTGGAATGGGTGGTGGGTTTGGATTTACAGGGTTTAAGGGGGGCAATGGAGTTAATAGCTGTTTTGATGGCAACTTCATAGGCTGTTGCGAGTGTTTCTGGGTCTGTGGAAAAGGGGGTTCTGAATGCTGGGCCTTGGAGGAAGGGCAGTACCCTTTCCTTAGTGAGCTGGCGGGAGCTTCTGGCGAGGCAGGGTGGCAGTGGTTGGGATGAGGGGGTGGTGGAGCAGGTGGTGAGGATGCTGAAGGTGATGTGGTGGTCTGACCATGGGGTGGGAGAGTTTCCAGTGATGATGAGTGGGCAGTTATGTTGCACGATCCAGTCAAGAGTTCTGCCCTGGGTGTGGGTTGGGCTAAAGATGGTGTTATTGTAGCCCAGAGCCTTGAGGGCTGAGTCAAGGGATTTGGCTGCTGGGTCCTTACTGTCCAGGAGACCTAGGTTAACATCCCCAAGGAAAATGGCTTTTGATTGTTTTTTTTCAGAGAGTTGGTGGATGAGAGAGGCTTGGAAGTCACCTATTGGGGCTGGGGGGGCGGTAGGTAATGTGGACAGCAACGGTACATTGGGGAGATAGGTTAATTTTGACTTGAAGGTAGTCACTGTTTTTTGCAAGGATTTCTCTACCTTCCTGATAGAAAAGCAGTCTTTGGCAATAATTGCTACACCTCCACCTTTGGATAGACGATCTTGTCTAGTGATAGAATATCCAGGTGGTAGTGCGACGGCGAGCGCCGGGCCAGAGGCCTTATGTAGCCATGTTTCTTAGATCATGAGCAGACCGAGGTCATGGGTGGTTATGTGGTTGTGGATGTCTAAAGCGTGGGCATTGATGGACCTAGCGTTTATCATGGCACATTTAAGATGGGGTTCAGTAGTGGCTGAGGGGGGTTGTGGGGAGCGTAGGTGGGGTGGTGTGCATGGTTGTGCTATGGGAGTTGGAGGAAACGCAAACCACAGATTTTACACTGGGGGGCTCATTTTCAGGGGTGGTGGACACAAGTGCTTACACATTCGGCACAGTAGCATTCAAAATGGTGGTAGAAGAATTGCAAACCACAAATTTTACACTGGGTGCTCATTTTCAGTGGTGGTGGACACAAGTGGTAACACATTTGGCACAGTAGCATTCAAAATGGTGGTAGAAGAATTGCAAACCACAGATTTTACAATGGGGGCTCATTTTCAGTGGTGGTGGACACAAGTGGTAACACATTTTGTTTGGGGGTGGCACAATTGTGGGTGTGGTAGAGTATTTCATTATCCGCTATATTGTCCATATTCGTGGTAGCTGTAGGCTTTGGAATTGGGCGGAAGAGCCTAGCCGGATCAAGGGTGGAGAGGGTGGCAAGGTGCGTGAGCATAGATGGGCATTGCGGGAGCTTGTGGGGAGGGAATGGGAGTTGAAAGTGGCCTGCAGCGTGCAGGTGCGTAATCTGATGCATCTGGTATGAAGGCATGGGTATGAACGAGGTATGTTGTAGTTCAGCTTCTTATCTCCGAGATGCAGCATGGATTTGGGACAGGAGGCAGACAAGCAGCAAAGAGCGGACAAGAGCATGGGAGGCCTTTCCTCACGGCCTTCCCTGCTCGGCTTCGCCTCTCTGCCCTCTCCCCCTCCATTTAAAGCAGGAGGGGAGGGGCAGGCAGAGAGAGGCAGCAAATGGGCGCTCGGGCCCGCGGCGTCAATAACAGCTGATTTCTTTGTTTGGATGGCGTCCATGGCAACCATGGACGCCATTTCAGGTGATTGTAGGGCCGTAGAACACGTGGCGAATGGCGCTGTGTGGATGGAGCATACGGAAGTTCCAAATTCGATCCTCGCAGCTTCCAGCTGATCTGTGTGCAGTGATCCTGGCAGCAGAGCAGACAAGAGCATGGGAGGGCTTTCCTCAGGGGAGGGACGCATTCCCTTAAAGCGGCAACACACTTGGGAGGGTCACACACCACAGTCAGTGCTCCATTTATTGCGCAACTTTCAAAACCGTGGTAAGAAGTTTCCCTTGCTTCCGGGTTTGCAGGATTCCGGCTCAAGGTTGTCGGGCTAACCTCACCAGGGTTAGCCCCCCGCTCCCCTTTTCATGATCTTTTACAGAAAATGATCTGTTTGGCTAGATAATTTTTTGTAAAAGATCATGAAAATGGGGTCTAAACCAGGTGAGGTGTCGGACCTTTCTGTTTCTGGTTGGAAACTAGGTACTAAGATCTTAAAAGCAGTGGTGAAGGAGATTTGTGCTGGGGAGGATCCCTCCATTCCTAGGAAGACTCCCGCCATTGGAGAGACACCCATGTGAACTTTGCATGCTGGGCCCACAGCCAGTGCTGTTAATATTCGAAAGCTATCTAGACAGCTGATGGTGCAATCAGGTTGCAAGCCATGGGATTTTTAGTTTGTTCATTTCACTGGTCATGGTTAGCCATTTCACCGAAAGAGTTGTTTACTTATTCTTTCCTGAAGAGCTATTCATTAACTGATGAACATAACAACCCAACCTAAAAAGACTGCACTACCACAGGAATGCAATTTGGAGCCTGATTACAAGTTTGGCGGGAGTGGTAAAATATCCCATATTTTTTAATGCCGGATGATTTACGTCTCTGCCCAACTATGACTTTCACTACAGGAAAAATATCTTTTACACCAGATTTTCTGTGCAGGTAAATAACCCCACCAAAAAGCCTTACTGCGTACAGCAGTTACCACAAGCGGTAATATGAAGCTCCCTTGGGTTCCTATTGGACTCCAAAATGGAGAATAACTGAAGGATCTGCATGACTCTGACTCAGGCAGACCCTTCAAGCTACCACATGCTTACCGCATGCAGTAACAGTATTACCGTTTAGCAACATTTCTGGAGGAAATCGTGCCAAATTCTTTGGGCCTTGCCCTCTGTCTAAAGTTCACACTAGGGTTCACAAAATGTAACAAAAGTATAGTGACACCGTTTCTACTTAAGAGTTCAGGGTAAAATAAAGGATAAGAGGGAAGTTCTGTTCATCGCTGGCAAGGGTGGGTGCTCACTTGTCGGCCTTTTCTGAATGCAGAGAGGGGTAGCGTTTGGGGGCGTTTGATGGAGGAGCAACACAATAAAATTACAGCAAGTGCTATTTGGCTTTTTGTGGTTGTGGGGGTGGGGGTTGGTGATGCACTTCCCAGATCATTTGTGAGTGTGCCCTGCCATGGATATGATGTGGCATGATTGGCAAGGCCCACTCTAATTGCCCATTGGCGAAACCTGCTATTTTGACAGCTGATACGGGTGCATAGTTGCTCATTTCATGCGCAACAAAATTAATAAATGTTTAATGGAGCTGCAAATGTTATGCAAGTTAATGTAAAACAATTGCATCTTCTTTCAAAAGAAAAAGAAAACAAACATACGTCTTTATCACAAAGGCTCTTCTGAGGTGTGTGTAAGTCTTGAGAGTGGCTGACATGTTTGGGCAGGAGGTCAAGTTTTCCTATACCAGGTTTGAAATAATCATGCAGAATTGGCTTTTGATTCTCACATCATTTTGGTACATGTGGACCTATATATATATTTACAGTGCTTAATTTGTGAAATAAATAAGTGCCAGGTCCCAAAAAATCCATCCTGGGCCAGTTCAGTGCTCGACCTAGATCGCCCCACCACCAGCCCACTGCTGCTCCTCCATGTCACATGTTTGGCGTGGCAGCAACTGCTGGCACAGGCTGATAGTTGGATGGATGGGGAAGATGGGCACACATGGGGTCTTAAACTGTAATGCCCCTCAGACCTTTTTAGAGGCTAGTACCAGGCCTCTAGACTGCTTTACTTGTAATGTCACTTTCGATACCCAGGCATTTTGGTCACATGACGTCCCTGTGTTTAGCTACTTTAGGTGGATTATGAATATCTAAAGCAGAAGCAATCTAAGGGTTAAAGGTGCTCAGTCCTGATTCAAATGTGTTCCCGATGGATGGATGACATGAAGCTATATGGAATGCAAACTCCAAGGGTCAGTGCATTCCAGAGTAAAAGGGGGAGCTACCACAGTAGAGTGTGACTCGCCAAAATGTGGGGGGACCACAAGCTGCTGAGTGTGCAATGTCTCCATGTTAGAAATGAAAGGGCTCACCTGGGGATGCATGGGTAAATCGGCCCACATGTTAAAGTCCCCAAGGGCACTAAGATGAGTTATAGAGGAGGAGCTAAGTACCCTCACCTCAACCGTTCCACCCCTATTACTTGTATGTTGGAAACCAGAGTATGCGACATACACGGAGCAGTTGAAATGACAAAGGCCAAAGGGAATCCTGGAGGCAAGATTCCCAATGTGGAAACCATATCTGCACACAAGGAGATATGATGGTTGTTTAAATGAGATTCCTGAAGAAGCAGAGCAAATGAAGGGTCAAGATGAGCTGACGTACTGAGAAGAGATGCAGAGTCTAGAGAATGCAGATATTCTACAAGGCATCAAGAAAGTATCTCTTGATGCCTTATAGAATATCTGCATTCTCTAGACTCTGCATCTCTTTTCATTGGGATCAAGGTGAAGAAGCTTATGCCACAGAAACAGATGAAAACATTAAGTCATTTTACACGTGTACAGATGCAAAAGAAACGCAAGCAGATAAAGTAATCTTGGAGCTAGCTTTTTAGTGAATAGATTGCGTGAAGCTCCAATACATGTATATATATATATATATGCCTATGGACAAGTAAAGGATGGACGTTTCCACTACGCATTATATCAGTGCTGGACAGTAGCAAGAAGGACTCATTTCTAGTATGTCGCAGTAAAAAAGCAAATTTAATAATAATGAGGAACTCAGCAGACAAGGTCTTATCAAACTGAAGTAAACTGACAATGGATACAAATTGTGTGAAAGAACAGAACTCCTGTTCAGAAGGCATGAACATAACAAGGAAGATGTCAGAGGTTCATTAAAAAATAGTATTAAATGCAGTAGAAGTTCGATTCCATGGTGTCTAGTCACATGGAAGCATGAAGTTGGACGAATGAGATGGTCACACATACGCACGAAGGCAGAGTGAGCTTTCACTTCCTGAATTTCTCAGAGCTAAGAACACTCTCAAGGCCGAGCTTCAAAGCCTAATTGACAGTAAACCACTGAGGGGATGATGGATTGATATGCGAATTGGTGGGAAGCAATGGTTAAGGCGAGCTCACCAGCAACTGGATGGCCAGCCTGCATGCTGCTAGACGTAGATGGAAAAGTGCTGACGGAGGTTAGAGTGCCAACCAATTGTAGAGGACTGCGTATTTAGGCGTCCTATAGTGTAAACCAATGGGACGTCATGTATTTACTGACGTTCATAGTGGTCATTTTTAGGGGAGGGGTTAGTTGCCCCATCTGATGTTAAGTAACCAATCACATACTCACACTTTTTTAGACTATTATGTATCATATACTTAGGTGTTCACTCAGAGCCAATTACCCATACTCATAGGTTTTTGTAGTTTACCACGTAGGATGACGTTGGTAGTGACGCAGGTCAACGTCATTGATGGCCGGTTTTGTGTATAAATTCTCTGTTTTTTCTTAAATGCATTGAGTAAGAGGATCAAGCGAATTCGTTGATGTTCGTTATGCTCCCTGTTGTAGATAATTGATATTAAAACAGTCTTCCTTTTGCCAACTACCTGAGTCGTTTTGATTATTGATGTATGAATAAAAATCTGCATCCCCGTCCATCACCAGGGTACTTGCTACTCATCTTAAAGGGCTGGGTCATCCAGTTCACTTGGTAGCAGAGAGGATAGCTCAAGGCCTATCGGCATAAGTAAACTTTAGAGTCCCAGCAATATCGAATGACCTCTGCCATTCGGATGAAACAACGTGAAGCTCCTCGTAGATAGTGGTTAGTGTAATTTGAAAAACCTTACAAGCGCGGTGTGACGGGTCCCCTGGTTTCAGACAGAATCCCCTCCCACGTCTACGAGAAGCTGATAGGACGGAAGGTTGAAGAGGCGGTAAGAGAGGCGTACAATCCCGAGAGTCGGAAGATGAAAATGAGAGTGTTGAGTAAAAACAGAGAGTTGGCAAAACTTATGGGTGATTAGTGAAGAAAAAAGTAAGTAATGGAGGGAGGTGGGATAAACATAACGTGAGAATAAGAGTGTTATGTATATGGGGAATAGATATTGACTTGAGTGTAGCAACGTAATAAAGTATTGTGAGAGAGGCCACGATAAGTGAATACGCCCTGGCCTGCATTTTAAAGAACATATCAGAAGATTTGAACCTAGAGTCCCGTAGCGGATGAGGTAGAAGACGGATTTGATTAAAGGGGAATCTAAAGAGGTTAATTTACACTCTGTATGGAGTATTTTAGAGGGCAAGACGAGTCGTAAAGAGATGATCTTAGTAGATATACGTGACCGGTCGAGTTTGTTTGTTTTATGTGATTATGAAAATGATGACGCCATAAGTGGAAAAAACAAATTGGTTGTTTTAAGTTGAACTTGGTGGTTTTTAGCAAGATTAAAGTAAAAAGTGTGGTTAAAGGGATTGGAGCCTGCGATGAGTGGTGCCCGCTCATATTATGTTATTTTTTGAAACATACTTTTTTATGACTAAAACAAGCGAGTACCAAACAGGTTAAGAGTAAAACAAGTTGAGAATGGAGGATATTACTCCACTTGTGCATCTCTGCAAGCAATTGGCGAAGCATGCACCCAAGCTTAGACAGTACAGTGCAGAATGGGTTAAAGGGACAGCAGACAAAATGTTTATGCCATGGCCGCAAGGGAGTCACTATCAAAGGCAGTCCTGCAGCATATGATGACATATTTACATGCAGCATACACAGGGAAAAAAGATAGACAAGCGACTAGTTAGCTTAGAGCTTTGGAAGAAGTACATAGAGGAGCGAGATGAGCCGCCTCCTGTAGATTGGATACTTAATGTATGCAAAGAGAGGGGTGAGGAGCCCTCTGCTCCCCCCGCCCCCACTGAAATAGAAAGCAAAAACAAGAAAGATGATGAGTTGTACCCATTGAGAGAGCTTAAGGCGGCGACAGGGTATAGCAACCCAGCATATGAGTCGCCTACGCAAAGCAGTTACGAGGGCCCAGAGAAAAATACTGAGAGAGATGTAGTTTCTAAGGTCCCAAGGGACAAAGAGAGACGCGATAAAGAGAGAAGTAATCGAGCAAGCACATCTCTAGATATAGGAAAAGAAATAAAGAGATGGAAGAGAGAAAGAGACAAAGCTGATGAGATAGTGCTCTTACAGAACGAATGGATGGGTGGCCAGATTTTGCTTAAACTTGATGGTAAAGGCATTGAGGATGTGAGGCAAAGGGAAGATCAAGACGAGCAAGAACGAAAATATAAAGAAGGAGAGGAATGATTGAAAGACGAAGGAGCAAAAAGGAAAGATAGACAAAGATGAGAGCAGTTATATCAAGAGGAGCAATCGAGAAAACCAGAGAGAGCAGAAGAGCAAAGAAAACGTGATAACAGACAAAGGACAATCGATGAGCAGGGAAGACTAGAACGAAAAAGAATAGAAGAGGAGGAACAGAAGTTAAGGAACAAGAGAATACAAAGATGAAAGGATGAGGAGATATGCAGGGCAAGCGCGGGAAGGGATATGAAGAAAAATAGAGGAAGACAGGATAAGAGAGGAAGAAAGAATTCAAAGGGAGCTTGATAATGATAGAACGTAAAAGAAGGCAGAGAGCATGCAATCTCGATCGCTTCTAATCCAGAAGTATCATGGGAGTATATAGAGGAATTGATCCCGGAATATGAGCCTGCCTGCACCTTGCACCACACCACAACCCACCCCACAGCTCTATGCCCTTACGCTAAAGTGTGCACTAGTTAATGCTCACTCTATTCCTGCACATCCCCTCAACATTCACGATCTGATCACCAAAGACAATCTAGACATACTTGCAATCACGGAAACCTGGTTAAACGATAGATCAGGACCAGCACTCTCCCTAGCCATCCCCGCAGACTATGCTATCTTCAGGAGAGACCGCACTAACCAGAGAGGAGGGGGTATCTCCCTCATAGCCAAGAATTCCCTTAGCATTAGGGAATCACCAGGACACCAGGGACTAACTGGACTCAACTGTGATTACCTCCCACTTAAAATCAATGTGTCACACACCTGCACCATCAATATGCATGTTGTATACCGACTACCTGGCCCCTGCACTGACTTCCAAGATTCCCTTGTCCACGCACTATCGGACAATATAAAAAAAATGTCCCAAACCATCCTCCTGGGTGACCTCAACCTAGGCCTCAATGACCCTAAAGACCAGCACGCCAAAACGCTTAACAAAGCCCTTACCAATCTCGGCTTTGCTCCCACCATTACTGGATTAGCCAGCACAATTGCTCCATCCTGGTCCCCGCCAAGACGCCCATCACTTGGTCCGACCACCATTATATCCAATTTAACCTCACCACTAAAAAAGACTCCATACCCACTCAGACCCCCTGCCCAGCCGTACTCGCCAGGAGTTCACGTAAATGTACAGTAGAAAATCTGGCGCCGTTCCTAATGGTCCCTGCGCTACAAACGCCCACTTCCAACAATCAAGAAATCCTCGCAAGTACCTTCAAAAGTATCATCACCAAAGCTATAGACGCCATTGCTCCCCTGACCCTCAAGAAAGCCAAGAAAATTAAGCACACCAATTCTTGGTTCTCCAATGAGCTACTCAAGCAACGCTCAGAAAAAAGATCCGCCCTCTCGACCTGGAAAGCCAACCCCTCAGAAACACATAGGGAGGCCTTCAAAATCATCTCCAGGTCATATAAAAACAATGTAATTAAAGCCAAAGCCCTTTCATTTAACACTAGGATCAATGATGCCAAATCCAACTCCAAAGAAATATTCCCCATCTTCAGAGAACTGGAAAAATCCTCCACTCCTCCGCCCAGTTTTATCTAGGATATCAAGGATGCCAAATGGTGCAACAGCTTTAAATCAGCAATGCTAGATAAACTTAACACCCTGCAGGCCAAAATCATTGGCCACCAAAAAATGCTAGCAAAGCTAATAGCTAGCCAGCATAGTGAAGTGCCTACCTCACCAGCACCAAAATCCTCTTCCCCATTTGAATTTAGAGACATCACTGAATCAGAGACCATTACCCTGCTTAAATCTATTAAACCCTCCAATTGCAAAGGTGATGCCTGCCCTGCCCAACTTATCAAAGACTCCTCTCACGCCCTGGCTCCCTTCCTCACTGCCTTCATCAATGCCTCTTTCAGATCAGGCCTTGTCCCTAAAGATTTCAAAGAAGCTTGCGTACGCCCATTAATCAAAAAGCCAACACTCGACCCCACTGTCCCCGGTAACTACAAACCAATCACCACAGTCCCATTCCTGCTACAAAATTCTCGACAAAGCAGCTTATATGCAAGTCCAAAAACACCTCGAGGAGAACCAACTCTTAGGCCTGTGCCAATCAGTTTTCCGCCCAAGACATGGCACGGAATCAGCCCTCCTCGATTTAAAAAACCAAATGGACGACCTGAGAGACTTAGGCAAACCTGCACTTCTCCTACTCCTTGACTTATCTGCTGCGATCGACTTGGTCGACAACAACACGCTGTGCCGTCACCTTGCCTCTGCAGCTAACTTCTCTCCCAAAGCACGCAAATGGATCACCTCCTTTCTCAAAAGACAGGGCTATGAAAGTTTTCTCGGACTTGGCCTCTGCCACCCCGAGCCTACTTAAATGTGGAGTCCCACAAGGGTCTTGCATAGCGCCTACACTTTATAACATTTTCACCAAGCCACTGTTCAGCATCCTGGATGCCATGGGCATATCATACACCAATTATGAGGATGATACGCAGGTGTTAATCCCTCTCACAGGTGACTACAAGACTGACATGGCTAATCTCAAGGATATATACTCAACTATCCAATCTTGGATGGCTGACAACTGGCTCTGTTTAAATAGTGAAAAAACAGAACTCTTACTCATCGGCTCACCCACCACCCTGGGTAACCTCAGTCAGGAATACTCCTCCTTCACTATCGACAATACACCTATTAAAGTGTCTGACCACGTCAAAACACTGGGCGTCTACCTAGACTCAAACCTCACCATGGACAGACAAGTAAATGCTATCTTTACCTCATCAGCTTACTACGCCAAAATCATTATTGCAGCCAGACCATTCCTCTCACAACAGAACTGCCTCACCATAGCCAGAGCCATCATTGGCTCTAGACTAGATTATTGCAACGCCCTACTATCCGGAACTTCATGCAAAAACCTTTCTAAACTGCAAATAGTGCAGAACAATGCCCTCAGGGCAGCCACTGGGACTTCAAGGAAAGAACACATCTCAGAAATCAGGAGACAAGTCCATTTGCTCCCGGTCAAACAGAGAATCACTTTCAAAACTCTCTCACTGGCACACAAATGCCTCCATGATACTGCCCCTCCATACCTTGTACAGAGGATTGTCAAACACACCGCCACAAGACCCCTTAGGGAGGGTTACTCTAACCTCATCCAGATGCCCAAAACCAAAAAGGGCCGTGCAGGAGGACCCAGCTTCCCTAAGATAGCTGCCTCACAGTGGAATGCCCTCCCGCCTAGCCTCAGAATGATTCAGTCCCACCTTGCTTTCCGCAAAGCACTCAAAACACTACTCTTCATTTAACCAACATAACATGCTGTGTTTTGTTTGCTAAAAGAAAAATGTTATGATTACTGTATCTGTAACTAAGAGATCTGTCGGTCAAATGTAACCTGCCTACTGAAAATTCCTTGCAAACTCTTGTAACAAGCGCCACGGTGCCCCCGAGCTGCAGGTGCGCTCTACAAATGTGAATAAATAAATAAATAAATAAATGAGTCATTACCAGGCCCTTCTAGAATAAATCTCGAGGACGAGTTTGACTCTAGGAGCATTGGGGAAGCGATCGATAAAGTATAACATGAAATGAAAGCCCAGAAAGTATCAAAGGGGAAGGGAAAAAATGATGGACTCGAGAGTATGCAGCTGTATGATATAGAGGGAGCCTCATGTAGGACGAGGCATAAGGAGCTGTCTTTAGATAAACTGACTCTGAACAGAGACGAGGAGGATAGAAGTTGCACGAGTTGGGCACAGGAAATGTCAGACAAAGACAGAGACACCTTCCGTGGGGAAGAGAGAGGGGATGTATGCGGTCCTGAGGGATGTTTTTGAATGGATAAGGAAGTAAGATGGTCAGATTTAAATGCACCTATACCTAGGGCGTCAGAACCATTGACGCAGTCAGGCAAACCTAAAGGGCAACTCCGTGGTGAGAGAGGGGAGCCGCCACCATATGTGAGCAAATTAAGATCACTACCAGGAATAAGTTGATGTGGGCATATTGTCCCTGCAGTCGACAGACAAATGAAGAGAGATGAGAAGGAGTTTTGGGCTTCATAGTTTCCCTTGCTAGAGAAAGGGGGGCCAGACCACAGTATATACCGTGGCCCCAGATGGACAAGGATAATTTAAGGTGTAAACTTCTAAGTTTAACTTCTGGCGCTGGGAAATGGATACATGAGTTAGAGAAAATGACGGGAGGAAACACATTGGCTATAGGGGACATTAAGGGTCTCCTGATCGCCATACTTGGTGAGCGAGCTAATGACGTGTGGACAACGGTAGGATATGCTGGTGTTACTACAGTTAACACTGCTCATGACGGAGCACCATTCAATAACTGTAGAGCGGTATTCTGGAAAGAGTGGTGGAGCTTAGAGACACGCGAATCATGGGGAAAATCTATACCTGTGTTCTCTCATGTATTGTTCCAAGGGCTGCCGCCAGACCATGTACAGAAGCAGCTCAAGAAGTTAGTGGGTATAAAAGCTAAATCATGGTCGGAGATTCAGATAACCATTGCGCATTATTGTAGACTCTTGTAGGAAAATAATCGCAAGAAAGACGATGCTCGGAAAAGCAAAGAGGCGAAGTTAGTGCAGAAGAAATTGTCCAAATATGCCATTGAGGGGGCAATGTTGACTAGTGCAGACGGATCGAATTCACAGCAGACTGTGAGTATGCCGCAGGTGAATATCCGAAGGCAGTTTGATCAGGGCAATAGTGGATTTGCTCTGCGAGGAAGGGGAGGATTTCGAGGAAGAGGTTTTCAGAATAATCAAGGGAATTGGCTGAATAATCTGGAAATTTCCAGAATAATCAAGGTGGGTTTCAAAATACGCAGAATGATAGTCAAAATATGCAGGACTTTGCTAGTATATGTAGCAGTCAAGGGTTCGTGCAAAACTGCCAATTTTTAAGAGGGGGGACTCCAAACCCACCTGCGTAGTCAAAGCAGAGTGGAGATGGGTTTGCTCAGAATCAAACGATGCAGCAGCAGTAAATGCCAAGAGTGCAGCAAGGCTTGCAAGCACAGCAGGTAGCAGTCGATCCGCCACAAGCGCAGTCGCAGCATTCACCCATGCAGATTCAGCAGTGCACAAGCACAGGACAGCTAATGATTCCTAGAGTAGAGGGTGTCACTGTTGATGGAGAGAATCCTTTTACAGGTAATGGAATGAGGCTGTCCTTACAATAGGACAGCTCACTGTCAGACTTGATGTGTTCAATACAATCTGTGATGCCGAATCCTCACGAGGAACTGAGGGTAGACCTAAATATAAGAAGCAAACGTATTTCATTTTTAGTAGACACGGGTGCAACGCGCTCATGTATACGAGAGGGAAAGTTTTCAAGGCAATGCCATGAATACTCAGGGTTTCAAAGGAGCTACAAGTAGAGTTCTTTTTACTGAAGAATTACCAGTCTCTATAGGAGAGTGTGATATGACAGTGCCATTTCTATATTCGAGGCAGACACCTGTCAATATATTGGGTCGAGATTTAATGACAAAGTTGAATATGACAATTTAGTTTACTGATGAAGGCATAGTGTGTTCAACACCAGGAATGCATTATTTAAACATGAGCAAATGTATTATTGCATTTGCAGGACAAATGACCATGTGGGCAATGCCTTTAGAACCAGAGGTGTCCCATTATGGAGTATGCATTCTGTTGACATGGCTACCAGGTCTAGTAGGTAGAACTCTGAGAATACCTGATCAATTTATGTTTAGACCAAAAATACCTATGTGTGAAGAAGAGGGACATGTTTTTCTCTTAGAGCTACAAGCAGCCATAGTCTGAAGTGAAACAGCTTTGCTTGATGGAAATGATGAGGGCAGACGATGGTGTGCAGTAATTGCCATCGGGGAAGGTTACAGATTGACTGATGTCACTGATGACGATCTATTTGGAGATCATCCATCTAATGACAAAGTGATATTTGACAAGAATATTACTTATTGGGTGAGAGCAATCAAACAAGAGGTTCCTCAGAAAATGATGCTAGCACAAAAACGTCCTGAGTATTTTGACGAAGATATGGTGAAAGTGCCAGTTGCATTATGGACTACAGGCCCCTATAATAGGTCTATTGAAGGGGGTCAGAGAGTGAAGATTAAATTGAAAACGGGAGCAATTTTACCTCGAGCACGACAGTCTCCCATGTCTCGAGAGGCAGATGAAGGTATTTTTAAGACGATTTCCGCCATGATGGATCAGGGTATCTTAGTGATGTCTGAGTCACCATGTAATACTAAGGTGTACCCTATCAAAAAATCTTAAGGGGGGGTCTTGGAGACTAATTCAAGATTTACATCCGATAAACCAGATTGTAGAAGTCGAGTTCTCTCTAGTTCCTAATCCTGCTACAATCTTGCGTAATATACCTGTTGAAGCACGATATTTCACTGAGATTGATTTGAAAAATACATTTTTCTCAATCCCATTGCACAAAGACTCGCAGGATCTGAAGTCATTTACATTCAGACAGACTAAGTTAAAAAGCACAACATTGAGGGGTATTGTCAATTTTTTTCAATAGAGTCCTGCAGATGGACTTAAGAAATATTGATTTAGAAAGTGTTGTGTTGCAATACGTAGATGACATTTTAGTGTGCAGCACTTCAGAGGAAGAGTGCAGATGCAATTCTGTTCAGTTGATGATTACACTTGTTGACAAAGGATATAAGGTTGACAAAGAGAAGTTACAGTATTGTCAACATGAAGTGTTATATATAGGCCAATTGATTTCACATGAAGGAAAGAAGGTTACTCCAGAGAGAGAGCGGTGGCTGTTTTGAAAACCACAAAGCGACACACGATAAAGCACATGCATTAATTTATGGAATTATGTTTTTATGTGAGAGCATGTGTTTTTGACTACAGCTCATAAATAAGGCATTTATTGCAGGCTTTAAAGAAAGAACAGGTAACGCAGGAAAAAATCATGTGAAGTGAGGAAATGGAAGAAGGGTTTGAAGAGTTGAAAAAAGCTATTTTCACAGCTCCAGTTGTAGGGATTCCTAATTATGTTGAGGAATTATTTTTGTTTTCGCACACAGACGGCACTGTTATGAGAGCAGTCCTCACACAAAGAACCACATTGGGGTTCTAGCCCCTTGCATATTACAGTGAGATTTTAGACCAAGTGATGAGAGGTCATTTTCCGTGTGAACAATCACTGGCAGCCGCCGTGTTCGCCATAGAGAAAGCTGCAAGCTTAGTAATGGGATGCTCTATGATGTTATTTGTTGAACATGCACTATTTGCCATTTTAGAGAAACCAAAAGGTACCGTCACTTCTCAAAGGGCTTCTGCCTATGAAGTGATCACATCGAATCCAGCGATCAAAATAGTTTGATGCAGAATAGTGAATCCTGCCATGTTAGTAGCTGAAACACTGGCAGAAGACGAGCATGTGCATGGCTGTTCGAACTATGAAGAGTTCTATGATGAAATCCCTAGGATAAAAGAACATGATTTAGCAGGAGGAGAAATGGTGTTAATTGATGGTTCTTCAAGAATCGGTCAAAATGATGGGCAGAGATATACAGGTGCCGCTGTAGTAAAACATACAGCCAATGGGAAGTTTCAGACATTGGTAAGTGCATGTCTCCCGTCTCACTGTTCAGCACAGGCGGCAAAGTTAGTGGTGCTGATTGTCACACTCGAGAATCATGCAGACCAGGAAATAACAGTGTACAGTGACTCCGCCCATGTGACATCAATGGTGCACGCAGGGTTAGCGCGTTGGAAAAGGAGGGGCTACCTCCGAGCGGATGGCACGCCATGCAGCAATGCCGCCTTATTGGACAGGATTATTAAGCAATGCAACTCCCAGTAGCCATTGCAGTTGTTAAATGCACAGCACATACTAAAAGGGCAGACTTTATCTCACGTGGAAACCAAGCAGCAGACGGTGAAGCGAAACTGCATGCTCAGAAAATATAATGACATTTGATCCGCCTGTTAATGAGAAAATGGTTGTAATGATCAATGTATCTGAAAGATATAGTGATTTGTCACAGACACAATTAATGGAGATCCAGGGGGAAGCACCTCAAGATGAAAAGGATTTGTGGACACGAAGAGGGTTTTCTTTAAACCCCTCTGAAGCATTGTGGCGACAAGACAGCACTGGTAAACCGGTGATGCCTGTAGCCTTATTAAGGGTGGTGCTAGAACAGCTACACTACTAGAGAGAACCTTGCTGCAACTATTGCAGATGATTGGTCTGTACCAAATGTGTTAGAGCATGTTGCATTCTATGTAGTTAACTGCATTGTGTGTCAAGAATTAATGGCTGGGAGCACACTGCACACAGTTAAGGAAGTTAATCCTTGAACTACTGGCCCCTTTCAGCATTTGCATATCGACTATGTCGACATGCTGCAAGTATGCAATAGAAATAGACACATGATCGTAGTAGTTTGTCCCATTTCAAGATGGATTGAGGCTGGTCCGTGTACAGACCCAGAGTATACCTGTGTAGCCAAAATCTTATAGCGGGAAGTGTTCCTGAAATGAGGAGTATGTGAAGTAATGAAATCAGACAATGGCCCATATTTTGTGAATCAAACATTTGAGCAGATTAGCTTGTTGCTTGGTATAAAGCACAAGTTCTCTTCGGCCTGTCATCCACCAGGAAATGGGATCTGTGAACGGCACAACGGCTTGCTTAAAGAGAGGATAGCCAAGTTGAAGCTTACCCTGAAGAAAGGGTGGTTGCATTGCCTACCACTGGCATTATATGCATTGAGGAACCAACCAGGTTCACACCACCATCTCACCCCCCCATGAGATAGTGACAGGGAGATGGATGAGCACACCCCTCACACCTCCATCCATAGTTAGAAGTGATGCTCAGCTTACAGCAGAACTGTTAGGAATGAAGCTACGTGAGTATCTTATGTGTATGACTTCAAGTATCTCTGTAATTTCAGGTCAGCTACAGCAAAAAGGGTGTGGGGCAGTACAGTCACAGAATGAGATGCTTCAACACATAGAATTCAAGAACTTTTTCTTCCCAAATTATTCCCCAGAGATGAGGTCCTAATCGGCAATTTCTCAACGAAGTGGCACGAGCCTAGATTTAACGGCCCTTTCATTGTGGAAGACGTCAGGCCGTCTGCAGTCAGAGTGCAAGGCAGATGTGCTTGGACCTTTTTAGGTGACGTAAAAGTTTATACTGGAGAAACCCCTCTGCCCCCACCCCCTTCAGAAGCAAGTATCGTGGAAGAACCTCAGCAAATGCAGACAAGGTCTATGATGAGGAAGAAGGATGCAGAGGCCATCAAATAAAAGAAGAGACTTCATTGGACTGTGGCTTGGTTCAGGACACTCCTTTAGTCACTTCTGGAAGAGTTAAGGGAAGCTGATTCGAACACTCTGTGCAGTCATTTCAGGGTTACAGGAAGATCTTTTGTTCTTAAAGACACAGGAGCTTGTTAACTTTGCACTGAGGCATGCTTTAAGCCTTTATAAGAAGAGAAATATGCACAAATCTGAGTTCATTTTTGACAATTGGAAGAAGGTGCACTATCCTGATTCATTTCTCAATGAGTTTCTGTTTGGATTTGCCAATGGTGATTCCCACTGACAACATTTCAAGGATCATATTTGAAGTTTTCCTCTTCATTCTGCGAACTTATCCGGCTATCGTGGGGAGAACTGCTAGCATACATGTTTTTCTGCAAGATCCTAAGAATGGTCCGATCATAAGGAGGTTGCTCACAGCAAGCATTGAGCAAGTTTTGCAGGTGCCAGAGTATAGTGGGGAAAGGGCAAATGCCCCTATCCACTTATGATGCTAACAGTGTGATTTTCTATCGTCTGATTGAAGAATGCCCGCATCTTGTTGGAAGACACACTGATGTGCACACATTCCTAAGGGATAACTGATCGAGGACAAGTTGCTGAGTCTAGAAAGCAGCTTCAGGAAGCTGTATACAATGCTGACGTATTAAAGTTAGTTTTTCCTTCCTTTGGTAATAAAGTTGTGAAGCGTGTTAGTAGTAACATTGTTATGTCAGATTCTGGGAGACGTCCACAATGTGAAAGAAGTTGTTGCTGTAAATGATCATACTTAGGCATAATTTATGCTTGTATCTTGTTCATAATAATACTGCTCTCTCTCACAGTACATAGGTCATATCCCATAAATGTACATGGAACTAAGACTCCTGTGAATCTTCCTGAGCAGAAGGAAGGAACAATCGTGGCAACTACTAGGAACCCAAGTGTTGGGGAGAAGCTGGACCCCCACCAGTGCTGTGGGGCCCAGCAGCCATACCCTCACCAGCTATGGGAGACCCCAACACCTCCCATATGGCCCACAGAAATGCAACAGAGACCCCAGCAGGCAGCCACATGTTCCAAACTGCGTTTATTTCTGGGCAGCAAAAAAGAAAAAAACACGCAGAGCATCGTGCACATCGAGAGTTCAGGCGCCGTCTCCCCCGGGGCTGGCTTACAAGCCAGCTTTGTAATCACACTGCAGGCTGACCTCACAGAATTGGATAAGCTCCCAGAAACCTATCTCCTCCTGCTATTGGCTGCCGAGTAATAGGTTACCTATGTAGCCCTTATAGAGAGCCTGATAATTGGACATTAGAGTTTTGCGTCAGTGGGTTGGTTTAGCTGTGCCAGCCCACCATTACCTAATTCTAGCTTGTTGCATTATGAATTTGTTCCCATAACTCTTTAGCTGAAGCAAGCATTTCACACCTGAGCTCTGAGCGCTCATTGGCTAGGGCTGAGCCATTCTTGTTACAATTATTTTTCAAATGTTGTGCGAGTCTTTGCGAAAATGTCTTTCTTTCCCAGAAAGAAAAGAAAAAAACACACTGGGTTGCCGTGGCTTACTCGCATTAGTGAGAATTAAAAAATGTTTGTCTGCAGAAAGCAATGTTATCTGACTGCACGACCTTGGCTGCTCGTGGGTTTGCGAGGAGTATTGGTGAAGGCATCTGCAGCTAGTGTTCAGTGAGAGAAATGAACTTGGCTGTAATTTTCCTGAAACATGGCTTTACACTGTGCAATTAGACCATGTTAATTTATATAGGCATTTGCAAGCCTTTAAACAGGGGTTTTTGTGTTTGTAGATTGTGATATTGCTGCATTGATTGTAATGTAGCATGGAAGTTGCACTGTTGGTGAAGTGGGTGTCTTTCAGCATATTTGTCACCCATGGGTGCGCTGGGGCCTGGTTCAAAAGATAAGTGCGCTCCTTGTTCTTCCTGCTGTTCTTCTGTATATGCGCCTGGGGTGAGGGGGCATGGGTTTGATCTCGATTTTCCCTCTTCACAAGATCCTCTGTAGTCATTCCTGTTCCAAAAAAAAAGACAAATTACCTGAGACCGAGATAAGTGTCAATAACAATCATTTGCATGCAAGAAGTGTCTTAGAGACCCTTTTAGGACACAAAAGGCAGGCTTGGCAAGATAGGCAGGAAAATAGGTTGTTGGACAGTGAGCCTATACAGTTAATGCATGCAATTACACATGGTCCTGTGTTAAATGACCCAAAAATGATTCCCAAATTACAGTCACACATGGAGATGTTGTGATACATTTTCTTGCCCAAAATGGTATGTTAAGAGGATGAAACTTTCAGAACTTTCTCCTACTCAGGGAACACATGTAGGTGCACCTATGATCAACCCAGTTAGAAGGAGTTACTCTAACACACTTCATGAAATGATTATGGAAGGTCACATGAGAAGAATGAGGCCTAAAAGAAGCACCAGAGAGGATGATTTCGAACTAAATGATTACTTGGACAATACAGTTCACTTGGGAAACAACATATGGTACCAACATATGAAGGAAGTGGGAAGAAGCGCTTCGAAGGAGGAATTCTTTGTGTGTGCACTCCTGCCTTACAGTATGGAAAAATACAATATCTTCATAGCTATCGAAATACATGTCCAGACAACTCATTGTCTTTTGCACATAGCACTTTGCAAAACAATAAGCCAGTTCATGGGACAAGATGCCTACCACAAATGGGCAACTAAATGGACAGATCCAGACAAGGATAACTATATCCAAGATACAAAGTCAAGAAACAGAGCTCCTACGAAGAACCATGTGATCAGATACGAGAAGCCTGGAGTGAAAGCAGCTGGAATCAGATGGGAAGCAAACAAAAGAATGGAGAGTCTAGGAAAATCTGCAGAAGACATTTGTAGATGGAAGTACAGAGGCCAAATGCAGATCTGGGGATCAGTGTTATCATCAGACGGATGGGAAGAAGGATTGGTAATCTGCAGTGCCTTGGTGGTCATTGGTTTTTAAAAGCCTGCCAGTGACATTGTATAGAATGTCTGCAAGCCACTATGGCAAAGACTTGCAAAGCTACTGACTTGGTTCAAAGACAAAGGAAGACCCTTGGAAAGTACAAAGCTGTGCTTCAGAAACAATGGCACAAGAAAAGTTGGAGAGAACCAGAACTGTGGTTGAATATTTGATGTACCAGGGATGATACATGGAACAGCAGTAATCATAGATCATTATTGGGCTTGTGGATCCAGGGCAGACATGAAACTACCCAAGGAATGGGGAGGACTATGCTCATAAGTGAATGTCCATGTCCCAGCGTTAGTGATTCCAAAAAGTGATCTGAATCTTGACAGTTTTCCAAAAGCAGATGCTCACCTGAGGAAGAAGAGATCTGTGGAGCTGATTAAGAGAATGAAGAGGGAGAACAATGTTTCAGCTAAGTAAATAGAAGCTTTTGACTCTATTCCATATGAGCACAGGTTGTTCAGCTAGAGCTCATCAGTGTTCACCTTACTTTTCATGCCGAGAATCCTGGTTGGAGCAAATACCAAGCGGCTATAGATCACCAGATGGGAAATGCAACAGACGATCAACACTACCATAAAGGGGCTCAATGCTATCAGAGAAGAGATGAGAGACATGCGACTGATGACTCTTCAGAACAGATACGTCCTGGACATGATTACAGCTATGGATGGAGGTGTTTGTGCAAAAATTGGATAATCATGTTGCACATTTATACCTTCTCATGATGATGACGAGAATGGAACCTTGACAGAGACCATAGACACGCTGACAAAGCTCCATGGTCAGATGATAGATGAAGTGCAAGTCATTGCTGATGACAGCTGGTTTGGATCGCTTTTTTCTTTGATTCCACAATGGATGGCAGACATGTTCAAGTTTCTTGGAGCCCTGATCATGTTGGTGTTGCTTGGATTCTGTGCGATCAAGATAAAAATTTCACAATGCAAGAAGACAGCAAAGAAAGCCATAGGGATGAAGATCATGATCGATGTCGAATCAGGATGGAAAGCCTGAGACTTAACAGATGAAGGGATCAGAGAATTTGTAAAGGCCAGTATCCATGCACCTGAGGGAATGAGGTTACTGTATCCAAAGAATCATAAGAAGTATGTAGGAAGATGGATCTATTGCAGTCCAAGTGGACAATGCAGTCTCATGACATGGAACAAAGATGAGCACGTCAAATCAGCAGGATGCCTGAAGGTTGTTATAAAGATATGGATCCCAAAGAAGCTCTTTTTCAGAAAAGGATGCTTGGATGTGAAGGATGATTAGAGAGTAGTCGATGAATCGCCTAGAGGGGGGAGTGTAGAGGAGAAGCCAAGTACCCCCTCCTCAACCATTCTGCCCCTATTGCCTGTATGTTGGAAACCAGAGTATGTGACATACACACACCAGTTGAAACCACAAAGGCCAAAATTCCCATTGAGGAAACCATATCTGCACACAAGGAGATATGATGGTTGTTTAAATTAGATTCCTGAAGAAGCAGAGCAAATGAAGGGTCAAGATGAATGGTGACATCACACAGAGCTGAGCCGACGTACCGAGAAGAGACACAGAGACTTAAGAATGAAGATATTCTATAAGGCATCAAGAAAGTATCAAGGATAAGTGACATCTTGGGATCAAGGTGAAGAACCTTATGCCACAGAAACAGATGAAGATATTAAGTCATTTTACACATGTACAGATGCAAAAGAAATGCAAGTAGGTGAAGTAACCTTGAGGCTAGGTTTTTAGTGAATAGATTGCAGCAAGCGCCAATATATATATATGAATATGGACAAGTAGAGATTTGATGTTTCCACTACGCATTATAGCAGTGCTTGACAGTAGCAAGAAGGCCTAATTTCTAGAATGTCACAGTTAAAAAGAAAATAGAATTATAAAGTGAATCTCAGCAGACAAGGCTGGACGAGCCAAAGAAGCAAAGGTTTTATCAAACTGTAGAAAACTGACATTGGATAAAAATTGTGTGAAAAAACAGAACTCCTATTCAAAAGGCATGAACATAACAAGGAAGACGTCAGAGGTTCATTAAAAAATAGTATTAAATGCAGTAGAAGCTTGATTCCATGGTCTCTAGTTACATGGAAGCATGAAGTTGGACGAACGAGATGGTCACACCTACGCACGAGGGCAGAGAGTTATTTTACTCCCTGAAATTCTCAGAGCTAAGAACACTCTCAAGGCCGAGCTTCAAAGCCTAATTGACAGTAGACCACTGAGGTGATGATGGATTGATATGCTAATTGGTGGGAAGCAATGGTTAAGGCGAGCTCACCAGCACCTGGATGGCCAGCCTGCATGCTGCTAGACGTAGATGGAAAAGTACTGATGGAGGTTAGAGTGCCAACCAATTGTAGAGGACTGTGTATTTAGGGGTCCTATAGTTGTGTAAACGAATGGGACGTCGTGTATTTAGTGACGTTCATAGTGGTCATTTTTAGAGCAGGGCTTAGTTGCTCCACCTGATGTTAAGTAACCAATCACATATTCACACTTTTTTAGACTAGTATGTATTGTATACTTAGATGTTTACTCAGAGCCAATCACCCACACTCATAGGTTTTTGTAGTTAGCCACATAGGTTGACGTTTGTAGTGACGCAGGTCAACGTCCCTGCTGATGAGCTTTGTGTATACATTTTCTGTTTTTTCTTAAATCCATTCAGTAAGAGGATGGAGCAAATTTGTTGATGTTCGTTATGCTCCCTGTTTTAGATAATTCTACTTTTTGCCAACTACCTGGGTCATTTTGATTATTGATGTATGAATAAAAATCTGCATCCCCGTCCATCTCCAGGGTAATTGCTACTCATCTTAAAGGGCTGGGTTATCCTATTCTGATGGGAGGATAAGGTAAGGTCCATAAATAGGTCAGCGAATGAGAGCTAGGGGCAAGGTGAATGGTTATCCAACAATACTGATACAGCTACAGGAGGAAAATCAAGAATCTCAGCAATAAATATTTCTGCATCGAAATAGGTGGGCAGAGGGTAGTAGCTAAGGGCGTTTGTCACGCTATATCAAATAGCTTGCATGAATCCCGGCAGGAGTCCAAGGCCAGTTGTCCAGCTGTAAAGGGATTTTTCGGCAGCCAATGAGTGTTAAGCAGCAACATTCTGCAAAATACATGTAACACACACAACACTTGCATAGTTGTACTTCAATAACCCATACCACCTTGCAGCATGGCCTAGATAAAGACTTGTCGCATACATTCGATCACTGTTAAAAGAAGTGACACGTGTTCATGACACACCCTTATGCGCGGTTATGCTATAATTCATTGCTATACTTAGTTGTGTTATTTTATGAAATGTATTAAGGTATGTTCATTAGCCTTGTTATGCTGTACTATGCAAGTATGCTCTGCTATGGTACTCTACGCTATGCTTCTTTTATTACACTATGGTATGGTGTGCTGGGGCATGTTATGTTTCGCTATACTATGCTAGGTGACATTATGCAATGTTTGCTATGGTGTGAACAATACACTTGTGAGCAATCTACTGAATTATTTTCTTAACTTCAAAGAGCTGCACTAGCTTATCAGATAGCACAGCAAGTTGAATGCTCATTCTCACATCTGTGTGCAGCTTACTGATGCCTGTTCAAATTCTTTCAGGGCCAACTCAGTCCTTTATTCTTGCGAGGTTGATACATTGAGTACCACACAGTGGGATAATAATATCAACTTAGATACCTGAGGGTTTGTAGCACTATATAAAACTATATGTTATTAGACAATATTATTATAGGAAAGTTTACTCCAATATCATATCTCCTGGCCCGCATTACCTGCAAGGCAGCATCACTTACCAGCCAGCTGGGTGATCCCCGTTTGTGACTCCTCAGGCATTCACTCACCATAACCTGGAAGCAGATAGGCACACCGCCATCCCATCCCGGCACATTATAATTTCTGTTTTGCCTATGTGAAACTTTGCTTTTATCGGCTAATGCATTTGTATCTGTGTTTAAATGTATGCATTGATTATGAAATACAATGTCAGACCACAGTCCTCCTGAATCACAGATATTATTTGCATCACTTCGGTATATATCAACTACAGTTAAGCACTTTACAAGTGCGTCACAACATAAGCAGCCAGGTAGATTCAAGAGTTACTGAACCTGCTGCAGTTATGTTTACCTACCTCGTAAATAACTTGCTACAATCCAGGCCATTCAAACTCTGTCATTTTATTTCATGTACCATAGTTTGCCATTTTAGAATATTGTAATAACAGATGTTTCTATTACTCAAAGTCATGAGCCGCAACTTATCAAACCAACCTACCATAGTATATGCAACTTAATGCAGCCTCCTATGCCTCTCCTGTTACCTTCCTAGCTTCCCCACACATCTCTTTCCATTTTCCCCCACAGTGCTTTGAAACTGGCTCTAGGTGTTGCTAAGCATTCGATAAACAACCAAACATGCAACAAAACATAGACTGAAGGTGCTTGCTTACCACCCCACCTCTGGCCGCCACTTCTCTCACTCCTGTTCTATGTACATCATCAATGTGAAGACAAGACTTGCAAGCCGAAACCCACCCACACGTGAAATGTCCTCGTGGTCACCCAGCTATCGGTGCCTGGGAAAAGATATGGTGGATGGGTGGGTGGGAACAATGCACAAACGCTAGCCAAAATGAGCGTGTAACACAGGTCTCTGGGAGCAAAATACCGACAATGCTCGAGTAAGTGGTGGCATATAGGAGATATGTGCAGCCATGGGCGATCGACCCTGCGATGGGAACGGTAGTAGTTAACCATCATGCGCTCTCTACCATCCCTGATCTGATATAAATTCATTGTTGAAAGTTCAAACCTTATACATAATGACTCTGCCCCTGGTCATGGCTGGCCCTGGTCACAGAATCGGTGGCCTGGGCCTGGCGGCACTACTGCAGTCAGCAGCAAGTCACAAAGGCAGCTGGGCCCTGGCAGCGGCGCAGTCCCCTGGTGGTGTACTGACTTCTGGCTGGGTCCTGGCCAGGTCCCAGGAGTCAGGACACCACCAGGGGACCGCAGGGCCGCCCGGGCCTGGCCCGGTCCTGGTCCTTGGAATCACTTTGACTCTAACAGGCTTACGGCCAGAGAACTCACTTACCTATGTGGAGTTGGCTGCCGGGGGGGACTCTGTCTCCTGTCGGGGCCTCGGGGGTGAGGGGTAGCACACACTGGCACTTAGTAGTAGTGACACTGGCAGTGGCACACAAATGAAAAAGCAGAGCCCCAGCAACTAGGCCACACGCACCACGCAGTGCAGCAAACTCTCTCACGAAGGCCGATGCCACGCCTAGACACCTTTACAGTAACTCGTGAAATGAAAGTGGTGCTGGCTACAACAACACGTCACTATGTCATTTTACTGGCTCAGAAGAACAGCCAATGAAAACTGCACATTCTCTGTTAATATACATAATTTATCAAATACTGCATAGTAACAACAGAATGGTAGTTTTAATTGACTGTTTGTAACAGCTTGTTGTTGCATTGCTATTGCTGGTCCCTCCCAGGTGCAGCAAGCCGATCCATGGCCTGCAACAAGAGTGGAAAAACAAACAAACAATTCCAATTGCACGTGCGCTGGCCCCCGCATGATTAGTTCCCTTGGCCAAAAAGAGTGTCGCTGTTGTCCACTGGCAAACACTGACACAAATTAAGCACTGCACTTAATGCAGGGGCTGCGCTAGCTGCCATGTAGTTATGGTAAAGTTGCTCAACCCTTAGGAAGAGCACTTTGTGGGCGGCTTATAACTTGCCTGCCCTGGAAGAATCCTCGCAAAATTTGGCAGATTAAGTAAATGGCCCTGTCAGATTGATTCTGCAAAGGTTGGTGAGCTTTCGTGCGGGGGGGGGGGCAAAGTTACAGGGAGATCCCAAAATGTGTGGTTTTTCCCATAGACGCAATGGAAAACAAAATGTGTTCATGCCTACAGCCTAAACCGCTGGGCAGATTTCCACCAAATTTTGGGCAGGAGCGGCCGTTTGGTTTAAATGGCCAAAAGTATGTCACAAAAAATTGGTGATAGCAGGGTTCGGTCCGCGGACTCACTTCCCTGTTCGGTCCACTGACGGGCCTCTGATTGATTCAGAGGGCGGCATGATGTCTGCGGACATCGGATGCACCTGCTGATTGGATGTTGAAATTCATGAGTTGCATCATATTTTCTGAAACGGCCACCATGTTATATCCGTGGACAGTCTCAGCTAACTGCGGACATCGCAGTTGGGAAAAAATCTGGAAAACACACTTATTTGGTGGTGGAAAGAGGGGCTGGGAAGGGTCGGGGAGTGGAAAGAAGATGATATGAGGCTATTGTTATAGGTGGAAAATGGGCATGCAGGTGTCATGGAAGTCAGCAGACACTGCGGTAGTCTGCGAACAGCAACGTGAATGGATGGCTTGTGAAACACATTTGGAGTTATTTGGTGGGTGAAAGAGGGCTTGGAAAGGGTAAGCGAGTGGAGTAAAGATAATATGGAGCTGTTTCTATAGGTAGAAAAAAGGGTTTGCATATGCTGCTGAGTCCATGGTAAATGTCAATGTCCACGGGCATAGTTTGCATTGGAAGCAGGTTTTGGGGGAGTTGGGTTATTTTGACATGTATTGTATGTACTTGTTATATGGTTTCATTCTGCCTCATTACGAGGTTGCCGGTCTGGTAACAACGGTACCGGTATGCTCTGTCTCTGAGTTGTGCCGCAGGTGCCTTTCATTCTGTCAGGCCATGAAAGGCACCCGCGAGCACAGCATGGCTGTAGCACCGGCACTGTTACAAACGGTGCCGGTGCTACAGGCATCCACATTCCCATTGAGCCCTATGGGGCTGAAATGTGAATGGGGATCTACCGGCACCGGCACCCATGAAAGGGCAATTACTGGGTCTGGCGGGGTCAGAATACCCCAGTATATGCCTATTAGTTGGTGCCGGACTTTCATGCTGGTATGGAGGTAGCCTTGCCGCTCTTACCGGCAAGCCTACTTCCAACTTCGTAATGAGGCCCATTATATTCTGGGGATTGTGGCCAATGCCCAGATTCTTGTGTGCGTAGCCATAGGCACATAGCCTGTTGTCTACCAGGATGCAAGGAATGTCAGCGTTGACTTGTTTTGCATCAAGGTTAACTAGGACTAGACCATTGAGTATACACACATGTGAAAGGGCTAAGTAACTCATACCTTCTTTAAAGAGTGTGCTGCCAATGTCAATCAATGCTTGATCTAGGGTTAGACCTTGCAATGTGTGAATAGTGACAGCATATGCAACACACCATTTTTTTTGTGACGTTGGAGTTCATTTCACAGATGTTGGAAATACACATTTTCTGTACAATGTTAGGAATGCATTGAAAAACTTCCTGTAAGAAAATTGTAAGGGAAGATTTAGAGTGTACAGTACTACTGTAAATAAATACAAAAAAGGTGTTTGTTTAAGGATGCCTGGCATGGAAAGGGGACTGTGGACACTAACCAATCAGGTTTACTCGGTGTGGTATAAAAGAAGTGAGGGTAGTAGTTTTGTTTGTAGGAGTTGTGAGAGCACTGACAATGGCTATGGCTATGTCTCTGAGAAGGCAGAGTGTGTGGATTTTGGTAGACACTTGGGAACATTGGTTGAAGGTATATGTAGAGCAGTGTGGAATTGTTGGAAAATCTTGGATTCCATGAATTTGAAGTGTAATGGTATGGCGTGCGAGGGATCAAGTGGGTGGACTTGGTCCCATTTTGTGCAAATATGGTTGACGTGAAACATCCAGACATTATTGTTCTTCATTGTGGAGAAAACAGGTTGGAGTATGTGACTGGAATTTCATTGCATTTTGCATTGAAGGAGACATTGGGAAAGTTGAAGGAAATGCTCCCAAATGGGAACATTATTGCTCACAGACAGATGCGTTAGAGTTTATTTGGTCCGCATATGGAAAAAGTGAAGCGCTATGTCAATAAAGCTGTGTGTGCTTTTCTGCGAGATGTGGCATGTCATCTTTTCATAATAAGAAGATTCAATTTGATATTGCCAACATTTTTCAGAGAGCTGGAATCCATCGAACTGATGTGGGAAATCAGATTTTTCTGGAAAGCATTCAAAATGATTTGTATTAGTTTGTGTGAAAGTTAGAAGAAATATTTAGGATTAGTAAAATGTTTCTTATTTCAGTTTATAAAACCAAAAAAGAAAATAATGTATAAAAAGCCAAAAGCACAAAGAAAGTTCTGTTAAGAGCCACCATTTTTGTATGCAAAACAATTAAAATGATTTGAATTCTCCCACCCCACACCTGCAATTGTTCTGATGTCTGCAGAATATGCGCTGTCCGCAGACTATGCCGACAGCATAGGTGCCTGTGACTTTCTTTCTCACTTCTATTGCCTAACTGTGAAAGGTGGCTCCGAATGGGACCTTGTTTATGTTTTTTGGATTTGTATTGTTTTTGGCTTTTTGTGGTTTTTTGCAGGAGAGGCAAGGTAAGGTGGGAAAGGCAACAGGGGGAATGGGCACCAACCACAGAGATCGAAAGGCAGGTGGACAGGGAAAAATATTGTGTGTGTCTTATATTTAAGAGAGGGGGCAGTGTTTCTTGTGCTCCTTGACAACTGCCGCAAAAGCACTTCAAAACTGCTCCCCCCTGCAGAGCTGCACGTCACAGTACATGCAGAACACTGTGACCCTCAAAAGGTACAAATCTACAGCATTCCATATGGCATTCAAGGCGGCTGGTGGCATCCTCTGACCCAAAGGAGTACCCTATGAGCTGGCAGGAGCGTTGAGGAAGATGGTGCAGAGGAAGCATTCTCCTCCCTGAGAAAGGAAAATCCTTTCTCAGTGCAACCGGGTGGTTAGAACGAACGTGACGGCACGTTGATGTGGTCCCGAAAGAGAAGTGCCCCTGTTGTCTGCGACTGAGTTTCACCCCACACTCAATGCATTCAACATGGGTAGCCTTTTCAACCCCACCCACGGTCGTAAAGAACCGCCACACCCAGGAGTCACTCCGGGTACTGCAGGTGGGCACTTCCTCTACCTCATCTTCATCTTCCTCTTGAGCCTCCTCTACATCACCGCTTCTGTTCCCCTGTCCAGGCACTCCAGATGGTGATGTTGGTTGTGGTGGTTGGGGAGGAGGAATGGCCATAGCAGATGCCATGATGGCCTGCAGAGATTCGTAAAGCAGCAATGCAGCAAAGCAGGTGCCCTCTTCTGGATAGCCAGATTGAGAATGGGGAAAAGTAATGGGTGGGTCCCTTCAGAGTGGCCGTCTTCAGACAGCGCGACTGTCTGCGGACAACCGAATCAAAAATAGGTCTTGGAAAGTTGTAAAAAGTTTCCAGATCAACCAAGAATGGGAGTGGGAGCTGTGGAAGGGTAACGTTTCAGGTTAAAACACCCCAGATTGGAAGAAAATGCAGTTTTCAATTGTCTGCCGTGACAGACACTGTTCACGGACAGGCCATCACATTGCAAGAGTGCAGTCACATGATGACATACGGAGACGTCCGCAGCCATGACGGCTGTATGCGAACACCCTTAGGGCAGGGTCTACAGGGCGCACGTGCTGGGTGTCTGTAGAACAGGCGCATTGTCCGCATGACTAATTAAAAGTGCGTCATGCGGAAACAGACATGTCTGGAATATCGTGCCTGTCCGGGGGCACCTCCATTTTGAGTGTGAACACCCCAGACAGTCGTACTGTCCCTGGACTCATAATTGGGGTTTTAAAGAAAAGACATATCACACAACAATATAGAACACATGTATAGTATAACAAATATACTTATTAATGAAAGGGATGGGGTATCGGAATGGGAAACATAAATGGGAAAATTAGGAAATTCGGAACTAATTCTAGCTGAAAGTGTGGTTAATGCCCTGAATAATTCTGAGACAGTGGTTTACACCTCGGATACAGTGGAAGTCTTGCAACAAGATGATTCTGTGGTTTATAGGACGAGAATACAGTGCCCCAGGCACTGTCAGGTGGCTGAGAATACAATTTCTAAGACCACCCTGTCTTCCATTACACTCACAATGAGATCTATATATACCCAGTGTAATGGAATAACGAATACCGGACCATCTACGATGTGTGAGGATCTTTGGGTGTCCCCTATCATAACATTGGAAGTGAATCAAAATCACACATTGCCATCGGTTATGACATGCCAATCAACCAACACAGGGAATACACTGGAAACGTGGCTGTTAAGTGCCCTTTAACAGCTTCTTGAGGTGCTCCCAAGATGACTTCTACCTCATAGCAATATAATGGAGTTAGGAGTGTTAATACATCTCCTATTCACACTGCCACTGGAAGGCCCATTACTCCTGTTGAGGATGTTACTTTGCACATTGAGTCTGAATTGGTTCCATCTTTAAAGGTTGCATCCATTGGGGAGCAGTTTGGAAAAGTGAGCCCAAAATATTCTGCTTTGGGTTCTACCACTGATCCGCAATCCTTATATTCCCATGGGGAAGTTTCCTGCAATGTAACGTTTGGTGAGCTTTTGAGGGATAAACTAGTAAAATCCTTCCCGGATAGAAGTTACCTGTGTAGACCTCAGGCTATTTCGTACACAGGCCCGCGGGCCCTACAAAGAAATCACATGTTTGAGGGCAGCTCCTTGAATAAACTATCTAATTCAAGAAGAGAGCTGGAAAACCCTAATGACAATGTGCTGGACCATAATGGGGCCCAATTTATTTATCAAAAGCTCTGTAAAACTGAGAAACACCCACTGAGGAATTTTGAGGGAAGTTAACAGGTTATGGTCCATTCAGTCCTCAGAGGAGCTAAGAGTAGAGAGGAACCTTGGCATAACGCTGCTGAGGCTAATGAACGTAAAAACCTGTCTGCACTGCACTCTGATCGTAGCGTGGGGAAAATACTTAATCTGCTCCCACTTAAATACAAGGCACCTTTTCAACTTCTTCTAGAAGGGTCATCGCACTATACTGGGAGCCTAGTATTGCACTGTTCTGCAATTCTGTCCCTATTTTCTGAAATTGTGAACTTGAGTGCAATCTCTACCACAGTGATTGAGAATGTGGAATGTGTTGACTGTGAATGCACTGATTTTGTGGTCATTGGACTCGCTTCTAGAGTCGTGTTGAATTATTGTTGAAAGAAGCACCTACTTAGAAGCAAGTGGGATTTGTGAGAAACCTGAAGCTGTCTATCTAGCTAGTCCCCGTGATCTGTCATCCAGGCGGCCAGGACATGGCCATCATATTGGATTCAGTTCCTGGGGGTGGACCAGTGAGGGAGGATGACCTGGATAGGGGGTTCTCGGGGAGTGGGACACTGACGGGTGAGAGGTGATATCCCCCTTCCTTTGACACCTTTTCCCCATCCTCTCATATATGACATTCAAATCTACCTCCCCTCTTCCAACACTTTCCCACAACACAAAGCACAACGTACTAACACCAGAGCCGTTTACCTGACATGTCCCAATACAAGGGTCAGGCAAAGCCAGGCAATGTCAAAGGTTTCCCCCCGGCTCACCTGAGTTCTCTTCTTGTGGCGTTCCGCGGAGGACTCCTTCTCCCGGGCAGACCGGGACTTGTATAAGTGCGCGCGAGTCGAGTCTGACTCCAGCGCGAGCGTTCAAAGTTCCAGGAAGTCGCGTGTTCCAGGACGTCCAGGAAGAGGATCGAAGAACGGTAAGAGATTCTGGAAACAGGGGAAAAGGGAAGGAAGAATAAGGGAGTTGGCCAGGAACTTGGAAGGGTAACGCCGAGCAGCACACACACGTCGAGACACTACCTAGAGATAGCGTTGAGACGTGCGGAGGTGCGGGGGCGTGGCCCATTTATAGAACGTGCCGTGTCCGACGTACAGGCTAGTACGGAACACGGCACTGGGCACGGCCATGTTGGAAGTATCAAGGAGCACACTCTCCGTCTGGACCAGGACCAGGAAGACCAGAAGGGGCTATGTCCATGGTTCATGACAGGCAATTAACCAGAATCACACACACCTGAAGACCCTTTCTCTTCCCCACAGGGATAAAAGATGGAGCCCGAGAGCACAGTATGAGCATGGCAGACAGCAGAACGAGACGGCTAATCAGGTGCAGCAGTTTAAGAGAAGGAGAAAGGTGGAAGGAATCTAGAGGGTGGTGAGGAGAGAAGTAATCTTGCCCTTTTCGTCCCAGGCCGGCGGAAACCTTCATAGAAAAGAACCTAAGACTGTGAACAATAGCACAAGTGTCTTGCAGCAAATGTCAACGGTACACAAGCAAGCCTATGCCAATAAGCAGGAGTTAGGGAAGGTCCCACGCCTGTGGTACCGGCCTTGACTCCAGATAATCCAAAAGCCAAGCAGTTCATCACAGCCGGTGAGTAAAGTGGAGAACTGATGAGAACGCGGCTGTGTAAATTGAAAATTGCAAAGTGGCATGTTTGAACCAAGTTTAATGAACTGTAAGAAGTGTTAAGGGGAGACCAGATACAGAGCGAAAATGGGCACCACGTGGGTGCTAACACGAGAGACTCTGGTCGATCCCCATCTGAGAGAAACTGCAAATCCCAGAAGGCCATAGGAGGGCTGCCAAAAGAGGTCAAAGTGGTCATACAGGAGGTCTAGTAAAATCCCTGTACAATCGAAAGACTTCAATCAATGAACTGAGTGAAATCAAGGGACGTGAATCCCGCAACACTGAAGAGTAATGTGAATGTAAAGTTATCAAGGGTGAACCCGACTGTGGGATGCTGACGAAGAGGGGGCAAGTCTAAAGTCCCAAGTACTGGCAGTCAAGAGGGGTCCAAGCCCGATCGAGGGAGATTCATTGGTGAAGACATCACCCAAGTACTGGCAGTCAAGAGGGGTCCGAGCCTGACCGAGCAAGATCCAGGGGTGAAGGTGTCACCCAAATTTCAGGAAGAAAATAACTGATATTGTGGAATACGATACGTGAAGGATCAGCGCCCAGTAGAGGGGGACCCAGGGGTGAAACCATCACCTTACATGAACTGTGGCGATGAATTGAGAAGGGTCAGCGCCCATAAGAGGGCGACCCAGGGGAGAAAGAGAATCCTCACCCTAAAGTGAAAGCAGGAAACTTTCATTTGTTGAAGGAAGTTTTTTGTTTGAACTTTTATTTTGGAACCTGGCAGGTCCTCGAATGCAAGAGAAACATATCTATCTGGGGTCCTGATATCATTGAAAATCTTTCTAGAGATTTGCGCCCAGAAGAGGGGAATCCTGGGGTAAAAGTCATCACCCAAATCCCGTGGAAAAGACAATGTTTGTTTGTTTTGTTATTTGAACAAATCAGGTCCTCGAAGGCAAGAGACTTTCAAGTGAAACGAGACTTGGCCATCGGTGGCACTGATAGCTGAAAACAGAACTGTCATCTCGTGCTGGGAAAGCTTGAGAGTGTGCTGTGCTCCACAATCCCACCTTATCCCGTGCTCAAAATGTGGGAAAGGGAGACCCAGGCTACCTCATACTGACACATTATTTGAGAACACTTCATTCATTTCTTGAAAACTATCCCACACCCTTTTTGTATTAGTTGCAAGGTTTGGCAATAGGTTTCTTTGTATAGGCCCCTTATATATTGACACAACACCACTAGGACTACCTTATTTTTCATTTGATGGTCGATGCTTGCTCCCATCTTAGATTTAGGTTTAGATGTTTTTCCAACCTGCATGTAACATTCATTGTTCAATAAACACCCTTAAACTGGGATCACTTGTTTCTGTCTTACTTGTTGCCACCATGAATTCCTTACTGGTTTCTTCTCACGGCTTTTGATTCTTGCAGGGACTTTTCTAGGGTCGATCCCTGGTATAATTTCCTACAATTATCGCATGTCACTGGCAAGATGGAATTGGGGAATCGGCACAGGCCGGGTTTTTATAAAGGGGAGTGAAGTGAATAGGCAGGCCAGACATCAGGACTGGTCTTGGGTAGCCTCGGCCGTAAATTGTACCCGCGGCTCTAAAAACTCTTCTTGTAGGCGCTAGCGGCGCACACCCTTTCATTAGCAACATGCCATACTAGAGGACATTATCAGTTCTTTTCAAATCCAGAGGTGGGGGTGATGTTGCATAGTCGGGATATGATATGTCTTCAGGAGACGTGGTTGATGGAATCTGTGATTCTCGATGGCTACACCGTTATCTCCTAAGTGGCTATTAAGGGCCTTAGAGGTAGGCCCAAAGGAGGTCTCATTACAATGTGCAGAACTGATTGCAGTATAAAATGAACAGAAAGGTTTTACATTGCCACTGGTCTCCTGATTTTGGGAATGGTAGGATTCAATGGGAATATAACTCAATGGGAATATAACTCAATGGGAATATAATGCAACTATTACTCTGTAGTATGCCAGTTGTCTACATTCTTGGTCAAATTGTCTGATTTTAACTCTGAGTGGATAGGAATGAATAGGGAAGGCAATATTATAGTTCTAGGGGACCTCAACTCTTACTGCTATAAGGCTGAAATAGAGTCCAGTGTACAGAAACCAACTATCTGTGGGGAGGTGGCCTTATGTACTGACCTCACTGGTATGTGTGATGAAGGTATCAAATGCAATAATTGTATGAACACTGTGAGCTTAAAACTACTAAATGATGCAATTTAAGGGGATTCGGGGAATATTCTACTTGGCATTGCGGCTCTTGTAGATCGCTTCGAACTACATTTTTCTGGACTCATATTTAATGTCTATTCGTAATGACTGTGACATTTTGAGAAATGTCTGGAGTGACAATTGTTTACAGAAATGTGAAATTAATTGGCAATTCAGAACAGTATGTGAAAATGTTGGTGAATCAATTCTGCATAATTCAGCTCAAAATATAATTGTGTGGAATCAACATAAAATTGACCAAGTGAATGATGAAATTCAAGGGGTTGTGAATTGTACCAATTATAACTGGAAACTGAAGTCTTTTACACTGGAAAACATTGTTTCTTTTGTGATGGAGACTTTAGAACGTGCTACTGGTGGTATCCGTAAAAAAGGTTTACGGAAAACGGCCTAATAATAAGAAAACAAATAGATTTGAAGAAGCAGTGGCTGAAAAGAAGAAGTAATTGAGGCAACTGATTCAGGGTGTACGGAAGCTTAATCCTGCTCCCGTGGACTGCTTAAATCATATAAAAACACTCCGACAGAGATATGAAAACTGGGTTAGACAACAACGGGCACAACTGGTTCAGGGAGATGCTGAGGTAGTGTTGAGTCAACTCCAAAAAAAAAAGTCACAATCCTATTGGGCACTGATGAATGTTCAAAATAATGGTCTAGGATAAAGTAACATCAATGCTGTTACAGAAAGTGACTGGGTGAAACACTATGAAGAGATTTATGGAAAGACCTCTTTTGACAGTTGTATTACTGGGAGCAGTAACAATGAACCCCCTGATTTAACCGGAGCAATTGCTTTTGAGTTGCAGGACCTATTGGATGTTATTATGAGTTCCAGTGATTCTAGAGCTCCTGGCCCCAATAAGACCTCAAATAAGTTGTTTAAGGGTGCCCCTTTGTTATGGGCAGGGATTCTGAAGTTCCTCTTTGATGATATTCAGAAGACAGGTACCTATCCATTTAGCTGAGGGACTGCTTATATAATCCCGATTTATAAAAGGGGGGGTAGCTCATCCCCAACAAATTATCGTCCGATAGCTATCTTGAATAGTAACATTTTTGCAATCATGATATTGAAGCACCTGGAGTCTTGGGCTCACAGTAATGACTTAATTTCCCCTTTTCAAATGGGTTTCCGGAAATCTCATGGAACCAATTTAAACGGGTTGCTGTTGGGTTGTCTTCAGGATTCCGTTAATAGGGGGACATGCCCAGTGATACATTTGGCAGCATTAGATTTATCCAGTGCCTTTGATACTGTTATTAGAGTCAAATTATGGAAGAAATTAAGGCAATGGGGAATCCCTGAAGGTCTTCTCAAATTGATTATTTTGTTACATGAAGACACCTATGTTGGAGTGCGGCTGAATTAGGAGGGCTCTTTGACTATAAAGATACTAAGGTATAATGGCCTGACACAGGGCTTTATCTTGTCCCCATGTCTCTTTGATCTATATATGGCCAATGTGGATAAATCATTAAACGTTGCTTCTTTGTCCGTTCTAAAATTGGACATTTGTCAATTTTTTTGATGGCTTATTCTGACGACTTCATCCTGATTGACCGTACTCAAACAGAGCTGCATCGGCTATTGGTAGCCTTTGTAGGCTATGTGAAGGAAAACAACTTAAAAAATGAATTCCAAAAATTACCAGATTATGTCTATGGTGCAAAGAAAATTTAAGACAACCTTACGCTGTTCTCTAAATGGTATAGCATTGGAAAGGGTTAATTCCATAATTTACTTGGTGTTTCCATTTATCTGCTCTCCAGATGAAGTTTTTCTTAAGAACTACATGAGAGCAAAGCTGACTTTTATATTCCCAATATGAAACATATTAAGCATTGATTCTGCACATTTTCACTTGTACCGATTATCAAATTATTTGAAGGAAAGATTTGTCCAAAACTCCTATATGGTATTGAGTTGTTGGAAAGTGTTAGGACACCGCCACCTACCTGCAGGCAGTCCTTGAGGGGTCCCCCTGGTCTTGGACGACCCTGGAGATTATACCCCCATTACCGCTGGGGGGGGTTCACGGCTGCATGGGGCACCGCCTCGCGCGGGCGCATCTCGCCGACTCCGGAACTCTGCGCATGCGCAGTCAGGCGGCGACGCAGAGCTTGCGTTGTAAGCCTCGCTTTCGCGCCGTGGGCGCGCGCGAGGAGGCATTGCGTGTCTGGCCTCGTTCTGGCGGGGACTTATTATGCGGTCAGGTCGGGAACTAGTCGCGTCTCAACGCGGTTTGGTTCCCGACCCGCCGCATCGCTCCGTGTGAGTCCTGACCAGCTCAGTACTCTGCTTTTCCCCTGCCCTGTTGGGTAGGGCCCCTGTCCTGCCTTCCCCTCCTGTCTTGTTAGGGGTTGTTCCCTGCTCCTGTTGTTCCTGCTCTGGTTCTGCCCCGCTCCCGATTCCTTCCTTCCCAGGTCCTGTTCTGCTCCTTGTGCCCCCTCCTTGCCTTGGGTCCTGCTCCCTGTCTGCTCCTACCTCCTAGTGGCCCTGCCTTGGGGTCCCCCTCCAGTTCCTCTGCCTGATGCTGTCGGCTGTTTGCCCTTGGCTTTGGGCCCTGTCTAGCAAGTTGCCTGCATCCTCGTCCTTCTTCCTGGTTCCTACTGCTGGACCTGACATCTACCGGCCCAGTACCACCGTTGGAACGGCCTTCCCTGTCAGTGCTTGCACTGTTCTGGCGCCACATTAAGATCCAGGGAAGTGCCTCATTTGTGGCATCAGGAGTTGGTTCCCCTTCAGCCCTGTGCCATTAGGGCGGGAGTGGGGCTGACTTTTGGCGTCATCTTTCTTCGGACTACCAACCAACCGACAGCCTGGCATCTCCTCAACGAACATCTCCTGGAAATTCAGGTACGTCACGTCCCAGGGACGTACATTTTAACAGATTGAGACGCCTTACCACTTGTTCCGAATCCTAGATGGACGGCGCTCAGGAACTCCAAGAAGAATGGGCACTGAATTACCTGTCACTGATTGAAGATATGATTTGGCATAAGGTGCTAGGGGTTTCAAACTCTGTTCCAGTAGCAGCCATTAGACATGAATTTGACCTTACGTTGTTAAAAGAAAAGGGTCAATGGCGTCTCTTGTCATTTTATGGGAAATTGTTGCAATCTCCCAGAAATACCTTACATTGGGACTTTGCAGAGGTTATACACCCAGTGCAAGTCCCGATTTTCTGAAAGTTTAAAGCACGTTGCAAGAGTATAATGGAAGATCTTGACTTCACTTCTGATGAATTGGTGAAAAATCCAAATAGGATGAAATGCAAGTTAGTGCACCAGGATTGGTCTAATAATATTGTGAGTCTGAACTTTTTGCACAGTCTAAATCTGAACGAGACTTTGTCCCTAGGATGTTGGATGTAAATAGAATGTTAACTATGTTTATGAAATTAAGGTAAAGTGATGATTTTATGAATTTCCATTTCTAGAAATAAAAATTGGTGATTTCACTGTTTTACTTTTAAACATTGTTTTCTCTTTTCATTTTGTAAGGGAGGCATGGTATCACAAGTAAACACAGACACAAGATTGGCAAGTTCAAAAACCTTTATTGTAACTTGAAAGGTGGGTTTGAAAACTCCTAGCTTGCCCTATAGCTAAAGATGGGAGTACTCTCAACCATCAAAGTAAGAAAACACAGTCCTAGTCATTTGTCAGTGAAAACAAAATAGCCTATACTAAAAAACCTATTCCCCACCCTTACTCTACTACAAGAAATGTCTATAGGGAAAGACATGCATATAAAGGAAAAATCAGTGTTTAAAACAATATGTCAAAGTAACTGAGCAAAACTCCCTTGCCCACGTTTTTAGCACGGGATCAGGTGGAACACGTGAGTCTTAGAACACACTCTGGGTTTAGACACAAGGATGCAGCTCAGGACGCGAACCAATGTCTTCCATTAAAAAAGTATCTTGGGCGCACAAAGTCTTTTGTTCATGCAATGTTTCTTATTCTCAGGTTGCCTTGAGTTCATTCAGCAAAAGTTCCTTTCCTCCAGGATTCAGAGTTCACAAACTTCAGGCTTAACAGTTCATATAGGTCTCCCTCTCTTGGGCTCAAACCTTCCGATCACACTTTCTCACAGTTCGTTACAGGTTCTCCCTCTGTCGGGCTCGGACCTTCTAAATCACAATTGCTCACAGTTTGCTTTTCTCATCGAATGACTTTCGAATGTGCAAGGAGTTTTATGAATACCACAGCATGACCACTTTTCGTATTCATTTTCCCACTGATGTCAGATACATTTGTCATTCATGGGTTTCCCTGCTTTTCACTTTTCCACTTGCATCACTATGCACATTTAAACAAAGACCTTTGATTGGGCACTTTTGCTATGCTGGACCATCCCGTTATCTCGTATCATGTCTCACTTGTTCGATTCACAGTTGAGCAATACTTTGGTGGCTTAATCACATTTTACTTTCACTCACATCTTCTCAGTATATGCACAACCTTCAGTCTCTTGATACACTGTTGCTGCGTGTACATTTCATCTTCCGCGTGTACATTTTATCTTCCACCCAGACCACCCTTTTATAGTGTAACTCATGGGCTGTGGTGGTTTCTGTGCTCATGGCTTTGATCTAGGAGCCAAGGTTGATACCACAGCTCCTGCTTCACTTCCCCAACTCGGTCGCTCACTCAGGAGGGCTGCTGGTATCTTTCGCACACAATGCCAGATTCACGGTTCTCTTTGATCAGGGTCACTTGTGTTGCCTTCAAGATTCTTTCGAGGTAACAATCATTCGCCAGGTCGCCCAAGGTCTCTCCACTTAATGATTGTGCTTCTCAGCCAGCTGTCATGCTGCACCTGCTTCGCCGGTGCTCCGGAAGAGCTGCTCTGTCTCATGCCTTTCCTTGCCCCGAGTGCGTCCCAGTGCTCAACCTTTTCTCCATGTGGGGAAAGTAAATAGTTATCATGTATATGCAATTGTGGTAAATTGCCTGTCTCTGCTTGACCATACTAGCAGGACATGTCAGGTGAAATGTTTGAGTGTTAGTTGTTCTTCGCTCAGACCTCCTCTTCCTCAGCTCAGTGTTTGTGCAGGAAAAGTGGGGGAGTTGGAAAATCGGAATATCCTAAAAAATAGGATGGGGTAAAGGTGTTGAAAAGGGAGGGATACCGCGTCTCACCATTTGGTGTCTCACTCCCACTCTCCGAGCACCCCTTACCCAGGTAATCCTCCTGCACTGGTCCAGCCCAAGGGTCTGGATCCAAAGGAGCTGGCTGTGTCCTTGCCACCTGAGCAAGAGATCCCCGGGGACTAGACGGTGAGATACCCTTTGGTATCTCACACTTTATATTAATTGTATTATATTGAATTGTATTGTTGAGGTGGAATTTATTTTTAAACAATAAAAAAAGGAAAGTGTCTTAACAACATACAAGTTTAATGTCTACACATGTAACACATTTTGATGTTTAAAATAGTTTCTATCATTGAACAAAACCACGTGGCCCAGATATGTCAGTGAACAAAAAGAAGTGGCCCAGATATGGGGTGTCATTGTTGATGCCATCAATGACATTTGTGATGTCATCTTTGATGTTCTGTGTGTTAGTCTTAGCAGTGCACAGAAGTGGCACGAGTAATGCTTGCTTAGTTTACCATAACTGGCGAATTTCAAGGGTTTTTCGGTTTTCCTTGTAACCATAATGTCTCTTTAACAAAGTTTTTTCATTGATATACACATATATATATATAAACACACATATACTTTACAGGAATTGAAAATGTCCTGTTCTTACAATGCCAGTAATTACAGAAAGTGAGCTGAAGCTGCTGTTTCAACAGGAAACACGGGTTTGAATTAAGTGTTGTGTAAGTTGTGAATTATATAGCGCACACCTAGTCAGCAAGCAATGGAACCCTGCACGAAAAAGGGGGAGAATAGAGAGAGAGAGAGAGAGAGAGAGAGAGAGAGAGAGAGAGAGAGAGAGAGAGAAAGAGAGAGAAAACAACATGGAGCGCTGGGGGAGCCAGTTTCAGAGTGCTCATTGCTTGGTGCCAGGTTCACATATTTGATGATCTCCAGATACTCGTGTCGCCTCCATGCATACGTTCACATTCTGGCAGGGTTTTTTAAATTTAATTATGTCAGAGTTTAACATCATGTGGGGAAAAATTAAGACCAGGTTCGCTGGTTTAAGTCTTCAGTTACAGGTATGAGGTTAAGGTAACTTAGGAGAGCCATCGACTGGCACATCAACTCTTCAGCAGCTCTGGGTGCAATTGTCACTGCTGGAATATTCACTCGAGTTTCCAGCATAACATTCCTTGTGACATCATACAGCCCTACCTTTACATTTGGGACAATAAGAGGAAAAGTGTTGGAGAAAGGGAAAACTTGCAAGGAAAGAAACATGACGCAAAGACAATCCCCTGGTTACCTCAATCACCCCAGACAGGAGGTAAACAGTCAGACTCATTCGCTCAGGAAAGGGCACTCATACTATAAGAAGAAAACGAGGAGCAATTGTCAAGAGGATGTGGACTCAGATCCTCCTTCTGGAGAAGGACCAACCACACGACAGCAGAGAAGGTAACCTCCCACAAACACCCCAGTATCAGCTTCTTTCTCTTTCTTTTTCCATGAGCTCCTCTTTGGAATACTCAGGCTCGTATTGGTAGGGCTTTATTTTTGCCATTAAACGTCAAATATTTAAATATTAAAAAAGTACCTCAGTTCTGCTAGTGTAAGTACCTGTTCGCTGGGTTTTGTACTAGGAAGATAGATGAACAGAGCAGAAACAAGTCACGGCCGATCGACACAAAATATAGTGAAACAATTGAAAAGCAATATTGTCTGCTCAGAAATTGTCTATTTATACTTGTTGAGGAAAGAAGCGACCAGGCATCTCCATGGAGACACGTCAATAGTGTGCGCACAGAGAACATTGACACGAGACTTGCATTAACGTTGTGAAAAAGAGCGTAAGCATCTAGTGATGTCAGCTTCAGGGGCAGGTGATATTATTTAGTGCCATGAGGGCACTTGAACTGGTTCCATGTAATAATGTCTCTGCAAAAATGTTCCTTGACAAAAAAGTCACAGTTTTTTGCAGAGTCATTATTACATTGAACATGCAGGGGGAAACCCCTGCAATCCCTGATTGCTTTTTTTTTTTTAACAATGGGAGAAGGGGCCATCCCCACAACCTGTCCCCATACATAATGTCACCATATATAATGTCGCCAATGGCTTTTCCCGGTGACATTATGTATGGGGACATTATGTATGGGGACATTATTACCTGATACCCTTGAACTTAGGGCTATGCATCAACGGATAAGATTAGCATAAGATGTCTTTGCCCAACCCATTGTTTTCGCATGTGCAAAATTGAGGAAAACTAAGGTTAGATGCATATGAAAAGATTTTAAGATCGATAACAGTATGCTTAAAAATACATGCCCGAACGATCGTAACAATATCATTTAAGGCTAGTCTCGGCAAAGATGAGACTGGTTAACAAATGATATTATTCATTGCTGCATAGGCAGGAGTTTGCAAGTACCCGTGCCCCAGTTGACAGCATAAATAATAATATGGACCATTCATAGAGTGCCTGGAGACCATACAAATGGCAGTGGTGTGCAGTATACATCAACACAACATGTATTGCACATCACAAGTTTGTAATGTTGCTTTCCATGATACCATGAAGTATCAAAACCCATGTCACAACCTGTAACATACTTTTCTGTGATTTCACAACGATTTCAATATATATGCAAATTCGGGACGCTGCACATCCTCTGTGACACACGCCCTCACACCTCATTAACCTTCCCTGGATATTAATAAATTGCATCATTCTGTGCACACAATTGCCTACAGCCTTTCTAGGGGCAGGGTCTCACTGATAACTGTTGCCAGCTATCTCAGCAGAAGCGTGCTGGCTACCCCTTTTCAAAGACTGTTCCCGCGATAGCCTGCCCATTGAGAACATTCGATATTCTATGATATTTCTACTGCAAAAAGTGTGTATGTTAATAAACACAGATTTTTCATATACACAGGAACAAGACTGTTGCGGGCCATTATTTCCCTCAATAAATGTATAAACACTGATATACACAGATTTATACATTTTGTGAAAACACTGGAAAAGCACCACTGAAATTTCTAAAACCTAAGCACTGAAAACCAGAAACCCTAAGCATAAACCATACGGGATTGAGCACCTCGAGACCGCCCCTAGGTGGTAGCAGTCTGCGGTATAAATCAACATATTGATTTATTATCACAGGAATAATATGCATCCATGTACTAGTCTACAGACTTTGTAAGGAGCCTAGACGGCCCCTGCACTGTACATATGCCAAGTAGAGCACTATAACTGATCTCCTCTACTGTATTATACTCTTGCGTTGCACTCATATATGCCTCTTCTTAATACTGTATGTACTTTGTAAACTGAAAATGTAACAACCTGTACATCATTTGTAATATGTAAATATGATTACTGTATACAGCCTGTTAAATGAAAATGAAACCACTTGTACTTCAACTTTAACCTGTAAATGTGCAGCCAGATACCCTTGGGTTAGGAGCGCTATATAAATAAATAAATAAATAAATAACCAAATAAATAAACAAATAAATAAATAAACAAATAAATAAATAAATGAACATGATGTACATAAAAACATAAAGAATAATTGAACACTTACGACCAAGCAATATGGGAGTTGAAGTATGCCACTGGCAGAAGGTGTTCTTTAAGTGTGACAGCCATCACCATAAGCTCTCCTACTCAGTGCAGAAACTCTGTATGCCCAATTGCTTGAAAGTGCTTCCTCCCCTTCAGTCAGTCTTTGTCTGGAAGCCGCTGAGTTCTTGCAGGACGCATCATTCTCCCCGAATGAACCTGCGCCTCTTTCTCCCTTCACTTTTCCGCTGCACAGGTTGCCTTTACTGTAGCGGAACCGAGCAGAATGAAACCTATGGAATCTCTCGTTGATTGAATTCTAACATTTCTCTTTTAGACCGATGCCAGCAAATTGGCAGCCTTTGTGACGGATAACCTGATGCACTCCCTTCAGGAAAGCTTTGATCCATCCACTCTAAAGGAGGGCCCCCCAAAGCCATACTCAAAAAGCCTAACTTAGACCCAGACTTGCTTGCAATCTATTGCCAGATTAGGATTCTGCCAACACTGGGCAAAACCTTGAAGTGCGAAGTTGTTAAGCAATCAGAGCCTCTCCATGGGATAAAGCATCTGTTCCTTCCTTGGACAGCATGGCACCTGGGCTGCCCTTGCAAAGGTCTGGGACAATCTCTTGACTATCACAGACATTCGCGCTGCCTCCCTGTTGGCAGGGGTGTTGCTAGGTCTGGAAAAGACCCGGGGCTATGCTGATGTTGGAACTGTCGGGACTGGGGGCTAGCTAGTCTTTTGGTTGTAGCTCCTAAGATTCTATCCGGGGCTACAACCAAAAGACCAGGGGCGATAGCCCCCTTAGCCGCTCCTAGCAACGCCTCTGCCTGTTGGTGTTCCTGAACTAATCTATTGCCATTTCCATGCTGATGAGTAGGTTGTCCAGTGCTTAATTTGTGGGGGTGTTTGCCAGGGCTCAGCCCTGGCACTTATTTCTGAGCCCCGGAACCTATTGTCCCATACTCGGTTTAATGAATATTCTGTGTTTTGGCAACTTTTTTTTATTTTAACTGTCAGTCACCTAAGAAGCATCTTCAAAAGCAGAACAAAATGTTACCACTGATTGTGTTTAAAGACACGCTGAAATATCTGTCACATATCACACGGAACAAGCATATTATTTTATGTTATGTTGATTAGAATTTGTAAATCACATATCTGCCATAGTCGGTACATCCATCAAAGCCAATGAGCCAGTGGGAGTTGCAGCTTTAATCCCACACATGTTGACACTGAGGGGAGCAGCCCTGGGAACATTGAGTGGAAAGTTACCCGTCCTGATGTTCCATTGGTATGCGTGAAAATATTGGAGCCCTGGCACTTATTCTTTTACAAAGTAAGCACTGACAGAGGATGCAATGGTGCACCCGGGGGGCACTTTGCTTCAATCTTTCTTTTAGAGAGCAACGCCTCTGCTGTTATCTGGTAATCCAGTTGTCATCATGGAATCTTAGTACCTGTGTGGTGCCGTAGGAATCAGCCAGGCTCCTGACCTACATGTGTATGCCCCTACATGTGTATGCCCCTACATGTGTATGCCTCTACATGTGTATGCCCCTACATGTGTATGCCCCTACATGTGTATGCCTCTACATGTGTATGCCCCTACATGTGTATGCCCCTACATGTGTATGCCTCTACATGTGTATGCCCCTACATGTGTATGCCTCTACATGTGTATGCCCCTACATGTGCATGCCCCTACATGTGTATGCCCCTACATGTGTATGCCCCTACATGTGTATGCCCCGGAGCCAGATATCCTTGTGCAACCTTGTCCATGATTCACAGCAGACAAACACACAGATTTGTATCGGTGGACGACATCAGACCAGATCTGTTATTTACTTTATGTAAATGCTTAGCGGTGCAGATGGGATGAGGGCAATTGGCTGCGACTCAGTTGCGGTAAATCGGGGCTTACTTTCTTTGGTTGACCAACGGCGCTATGAGAAGTGGCACTCAAATTCTGAATGCCCGAATTCTAGCCTTGCAACATCTAAGTGAAGGACATGTTTAGGAACCTGGGCACAGCACCCAGATGAGAATGACTGCCCATGGCAAACGCCGCGCTACTACTTCATTGTGCCAATTATTCCTTCTGCTGACAAGGCTCAAGTTTCTGAGGCATCTTTGCCTTGTGCTAAACACCGGAGACTGCGGCAGCGTTTGGAGGTAGGGGGTTAATAGGAAAGAGATCTGACAGATGTCAGTGTGGCGTGGGTTGGCAGGGGCATGATGCAACTGATACTCCTATGAGTTTATAAAGGGTACACACATTAGCAACTGGGTGCAGCGAATCCTGCAAAGCACAGTGCGCACAATGCAAAAAAGAAGGGTCTGTTCCAAAGTTGGATCAAGCAATTCTAATGTTCCGCGTGAGTATAGATTGGGTGCCCGCTCCCTCATCTGACCTTTTGGTCAATTGCCACTGCTTGCCCTGCACCAATCTGCTGACATCGATTAGCTTTCCCCCATATTGATATGAGCTTGGATGGCATCCCAGAGCAGTTTGAGATCATTAACATCTGCTTGTGTGCGGTTACAGAGTGGATGAGCTCTTGAAGAATGCGGGCATCCATGTCCTCTCAAGTCGCTGCAATGTTAAATCACACTTTTTTCAGCAACATTCACTTAATCACCTGATCTATTGCATTCCTACGAGTGGCAAAATTGTGTAGGCAACAGGCTCGGACTGCAAAAGCGCAAAATGCTAATGCGGGCAAGTTTTTTTGGGTCAAAGTGGGCCATTTTTTTTGGCCAATGTGGGCAGTTTGATGAGTTACTTCACTATGCGGCCAGAAATTGTGACCTTTGTTGCTGAATAAATATTCTTTAACTCACATTTAATTAAAAAAAACTCCCCCTTGGGTATGAGTTTATGGCTCTTGGAACATGCATTTATGGCCGGATGGGATTACACCACAATAATTCTGAGTCCAAATAACTGGACAAATTCAAGAAGATGGCAAGTTGCTGTTTTATTAACAATTATCTAAAACAGGGAGGTCACAACGAACATCAACAAAAGCACGCTCAGTCTCTCAGCGATTTTCACAAAAAACCCAATGATATACTTCTTTACGCATCAGATTGGCTTATGCCTACCTCTTCATATGTGTCATTTTAAGACAAATCAGTTACACAGTGTTTTATTGGTTTCTCAAGCTATAAGGTCCTTCGTTATACAGACTAATATAATTGGCTGGCACGCTTGTGCCATGTCTGGAACATTCGGTTCAATTAGCAGCACGTACGCCAAGACCCAGGTGCAAGTTGATAGGACATGAGACTGCCCTAACACCCAATTAGCCCAGCATCTCTCATCACCCATGCCTTCTGCCATGAAATTCTCTTTGTACTTTGGCCTTGCAGAGTATGCTTGTCCTGCGAATGCACAGGAGTGAGGGCACTTGCTATCGTATCTGAAACTCCAAGTTCAAACTCTATTTCCATCCATGACTCACGTGACAAGAGACCACAATTCAGTTCATTCTGCAGGCTTTTAAATGCTTTAAATGAATTCAAACTTGCCATCCTTTGTGTTCTTTCTTGCACCTTATCGTGACAGGTTTCACGTATCTGAAACTCCAAGTTCAAACTCTATTTCCATCCATGACTCACGTGACAAGAGACCACAATTCAGTTCATTCTGCAGGCTTTTAAATGCTTTAAATTAATTCAAACTTGCCATCCTTTGTGTTCTTTCTTGCACCTTATCGTGACAGGTTTCATCCTCTGCACATTCGTTCTTCTTCAGTGTAGATAGCTGACCTCGACTTCTTAGTTCTTGACTTCAGGCCAGACAGAATCCCAATGCAGCTCCAACAATCTGCTATTCTACTGCGACACAGCTTTTCATTCTTTCTCAATGATTCTTTGGCTTACTATTTCATGATACCAATGTCCAGTTTCTATACAATGGCGGCTTTGCCTGCATTCTTTTCACTACTTATAGCTAGCCTATGCAATGGCGTGATCTATCATGCGTTTCAGCATCTGTACATTCATTAAACCTCAGATTTCTACAGCACTTTTTACTGTGTAATCTTCTCCTTTTCCATTTTAAGGTTCACTTGATTCTTCACTTCGTCATTTCTCCTCTAGGATCCACAGATCATCTTCATTCAGTATGTCAGGACGTTGTGCACACTTTCTTATGACATCATCAGTTCATTTCATTAGCTCTTTCTCATACTCCTTCAGGGAGTTCCTCCTATAGGCTGTCATCAGCTCGAGGGTACATTCAATATGGTCATCTTAATGGATACCGTCTTCCATATGCTCGCTATATTATTGAAATGTGAATGGAAATTTCTCCTCTGTGAAAAGCATAGTGAGTTAAAGTGTGGTTGAGACCCTCCCTGGGGTCATCCACCCAAGAACAGGTCAATGGGCCATGTTCATACCGGTAGAGGGTTTCCCAGACCTCTTTATGCTAGTTATACCATCCGTCAGAGTCCCATTCAAACCGTCATGAAATGCTATAAATGTACAGCAAGAAGGCGTGACCTTGGCTCAAACACCTCCTTCCATTTCTGTAATCATGTCAAGGACATACCTGTTCTTGAGGGTCATTGACCTTATGGCCCTTAATTCTTCTTTTATGGCATTAAATCCTTTTAAAGTGGTGTTGATTGTCTGTACCAGCTCCCATCTGGTAATCTGAAGCCATTTGGCTTTCACTGCTGTTTGGAGTCCAGGCATGAATATAGATCTCATTATCATAGCAGTCTTGCTAAACAACTTATGCTCATTAGGAATGTCTTCATAAGCCTTTATCGAGTTTGATGAGAAATAATTCTCTCTTTTCATCCGCCAAAGTGCAATTGACCTTTTTTTTCTCAAGTGCTCATCCACATGGATGAGTGCTATGGAACAGACTCCTCCACAGTTCCTGGGCAACTTCGTATATGCTCTAGATCCACAGGCCCAATATCGATCCATTAAGACAGCAGTCCCTTTCCTCATTCCTGGGACATAAATTATGTTCTTGCACACCCTATTTTCTCCAACTCGGATTTAACCTGTGCTTCGAAAGCACATTGTTGCGTTAATCAATGGGACACAACCGGTGGTCCTGCTTCATCATCCACCCATGTCAGCAGTTTAGAGGTTTTGGCCCATGACTTTAAGTACTCGTCATTCACCTTCTTCACCTAGTTCAATGGTTCCTTCCTTAGTAGATGAGCTGCACAGGACATCATCCCATTTTCCCATCCTTTAGTCGTAATCAATCGTCCATATATTATCCATATATTAATAGTTATGAACACTCCCAGCATACAGGCGTTCCAGTTTTTTCAGTTTTGTCAGAGCAATTCATCATCTTAATTTCTTCGATTATTACCTTGTCTTGTCCTGTAGAAGGATATGCAAACATCTTGACTGTCCATTCAGGCTATTTTTCCATTTTCTGTGTCTTGATATAATCATCCTGGTGTGGGAACGACTGTCTTCATCGCCATCGCAGGGTTGCCCAATCCCTTGGAACTGCCCTCTGGTAATCCATGCTGCTATATGGCTGAGGCACTTCACATCATGTGCCGGCATCTCCTTTGAAATTAATGTTCTTACTGTGTTCATGGCACAGGGGATGAGAGAGCAGACATAGCAGCTCTCATCAGATGCTCTCTCTCCCACCTTTTTTATATGTTGGTACCACATATTATTCCCCAGGTGAGCTGAATTATCAAGATCGGTATTTATTCCCTGTTATCCTCTTCTGTGTCCCTCTTATGTCGTCTGACATGCCCAAATAGGTTAAAGAAATGATCATAATTTGTACTCTGCTAGGAAAAATTACGTGTCGTGTTTTCAATTGAATCATCAGCATGATAAAGACTTTGAGATATAAGGTACAGAAAGAAAAAGAGAACGCTCATGCATATATATATCAGGCATAAGAGTCTAGGAAAACATTTTGTGTGCCATCCCATTTCTCTTTGAATTGCTAGTGTCTCTGCATCTGCATTTTCTTCGTCCTGAGGCATTTTTTATACAGGTGTTCAACTCACATTCATAGTTGCAAAATCTGCTAAATTTTTGCAATTAAAGGTCTTCTTATAACTGGGCCGTTCTTCAGATCATAAAGAAACATGAGGATTTTAACATCTCTCCTAACAAGGGTAGGGTATGACTGAAGTATAAACACAAAAATAGCAACTACAAGCCTATGTGTGTCACTGTCGATGGGTATCATGTATTATCCTTGGAACAGATATGCTCCTAAAAACGAATCTGGGTATTGAGCTCTCTTCCAATTTCTAAAAAGGAATTGGTGTTTGGGCATAATGTTGATATGATTTTACTTTTTCAAAGAATCTCTAAAAAGTATGTTTAAGCTCTGGAATTCTCTGCAAGTCCATGCACTTCCTGCTAAAATTTTAAGGAGCGTCCAATAAATTCCAGCACAAAGGAAATGTCTTTTCAATTGTACACTTATTTATTTTATTTAAATTTTTATAAAGTGCCACACGCCCGTGGGCCTCAGAGCGCATATAAAACAGGACAAGGACGGGGAGTCAGGAATCAGCAGGGCAAAAAGCAGCTCATGTTCAGCCTGGAATGAGGTTGAACCAGTGGGTTTTTATTTCCATTTTAAAATGCACCAGATTATCAGCCAGGTGTATATGCCAGGGAAGTTGGTTCCACTGTAGTGGAGCCTGAGTATCGAAGGAAGTTCCTCTGACGCGCACCAGCTTGTATCGGGGCTGTATAAGTGTCAGATAGGAGGAGGAGCGAAGCTTCCTCCGGCCTACTTGGGGCTTCACTCGATCAATAAAATAGATAGGGCAGGCATTTGAGCAACATTTGAAAGCCAGTGTCAGGATCTGTGACAACACTGTTTTGTCATCCTTCTTCCTGGTCATGCATCGGGTCTGCACACGTGGCAATTCTTCTTCTTGTCTTGCTTCTTGGTCAGCGGGTACTAGAGGGAAGATCTCGCCTTCATAGATTTTTACATCGCCCAAATGTAATCAAACTCTTCTTCCAGATACCCTACCTGCAGTAGGGGAAATGTCTTCTGCACAGAAAGGTACATTAAACCTTGGCTCGTGCCGCCTATGTCTACATTTTTTAATAGGCACTTGCTCTCCAACATTCAACTTTGGTGGTGGCAATAATTCTCTAGGATTGGTTACTGGGCCATCCTCTTTTGTGTTCCTTGACCCCTGCCTCCGATGCTTGACTTGATCTGAAATGAAAGAAACACTGGTATTCATATATGTCAAATAATCATGCATTTCATCACCTAGAGTCTACTCTATACTCTGGGCATCCCTACTGACTCTATATGGGGGCATAAGTGGTGTCCTCATGTGGTGCCCTGCTACTAGTTCGTGGGGCATAAAGTGATGGTCCGAACCTGGCTGATTTCAAAGGACATCCAAGGCTAAGGGTAGGCTATATAGCCATCTCTTTTTCAATGTTATTCTGATCTTTGCTATCCTTTCCTTAAGAGGCTCTTGAGTCTCTCACCTATTCCATATGCTTGTGGGTGATAAGCAGAAGAAAACGTATGCTTTATGCTCAATAGAAGCCCTATTTGTTCATTGACAAAGTGTGGCCCATTATCTGACCTCAATACTTCACACACTCCCAATCTTGGAAATACTTTGCACATCAGAAACTTTGCTGCACAGGTGGCATCAGGATGTGTACAAGGGCCTGCCTCAATCCATCGAGAAAAGGGACACACCACCACTAATAGATAACGATATCCAGTCGCTATGCAAATGCTGAAATGGGCAATTCGGACATGGTATTACTCCTGTGATTGTTCTTAGTGTATGCCAAGCTGTGAACTTCTGACACACAATGCAATTGACAATGAACTGTGCAACGTGTTCCAATAGACTGGGAACAAACCAGTCTTCTGCAATGGTGACAGCAAGACTTTCTTGGATTATATGCGCAGGGTAATGCAACTGTTGAAGTGCGACTTTTAGTAATGCTGCGGGCATCACTGGCTTTCCAGTGCTTTCCTGTCTCCATAATGCTTCTGTGGGGATAAAGAGCATCCCCTACATCTCCATAGCTCCTGCTCTTCTTGTGGGCTCTACCTTGTATCTCTATTAGTTGAGTAATTGACAGCATATTAAATCCCTCTCGTATCAGCATGCTTCTGTTCGATACTTCTTTAACATTTTCAGTTTCGAAACTCAACATTTATGAGGAATATGCAACCCTTTTGCCTTCTAACAAACGATGGATTGGTACTGGTGAGTCGCGCTTTGCCTCTGTAATAATAATAGTAGTACAAAAATGTTGTAAAGACAAATAAGTCTTGTCAAGTCTTCATCTGTTAGTGATTTATTGCCAAAGATCAGCCGACACGTCTTTAGACCTAAGTCGTCCTCAAGTCTGAATATGTAACAGGAGAACCGTGATCAAATGTTGCAAGTGATTATAGGTGTGTATATACAGGTGTAACAAATTCAGTTCACAAAGTAAAAAAATGCATATTCATTATAATGCAAAATTATAAAAGCATGATTGTAAAAACAAATGGTAGAAAAGTATACCAGAACGTTACATACCCAAAATCATGTCACAAGTGAAAAGGTATGCAGAAGCAGGAAGAACAGACAAGAGCAAAATGCCGCTGTTATTTAGATTTATCACATTCTGAAATGTTGAAAATAGTGCTCAAAAAGTGGGTCTGTGATACCCCTTATTACTTCATGGCCACTATGTATTACCTCTGTGAATAATTCTAGTGTGGGTCCTTAGATTTCTTGAGACATGCATGAAATCCGATGAATATATGGTAAGTATCAAAATTCAATGTGAGTGTGTGCGGTCATATAAGTTGTCTTATGACAAAACTATTGTTGAGGAACCATCAGCTGTGTCTAATTGGCCATTCACCACAATAAACCCAAGCGCCAAAGGAGTGCAATTATTTAAGAAGAATATTTCAGACTCACCCTTAGTCTCATAAGATAGTAATGTGGATCCTGAATTATAAAGGCAAATTACAGATACAAATACATGACTCCTTTCTAACAATGGATCCCCAAAGGTACTTGACATTAGTTGCTGAGTGTATCAGATGGATATCTTACCAGTATGTGGCGCGCTGGTTAAGAAGGAAGATTCTTTGTTATTGCCTTAAATCATAGGTTAGCTTGATTCCATATCAAGAGTTTGAAACCCGAGTGTCGCACGCATCTGACAGATCACCGAGCCACCATATTTGTTATTGTTGGATGCCGATGTGCGTGTGACATCATGCGTGTGTTGCACATGATGTCATACACTCACCGTGCATGACGTCACACGCACAATGAAAGCGGCTGCAGTAACAGCAGCTGCAAATGCAGAATAACTAGTTGCATGAGATAAAGTGACAAATCTACCATGAACAGATGCATCAAGCATTAGGTAAGGATGATGAGCCCCGGATACTGTAATCAAGGTGGGCAAAGAGGATAGCCCTAGCCATGCCTATCATTGAGAATTGTATAAATCATTATCATTTGGTACCAGGTGCCACCGGTATTGGAATATGCACTATGCCAAGTCTAGTTTGGTATAAGTTAGAAAACATATCATATGTTGCTGGACCTATGTGAACTTAAGTGTCTGGCGTATACTAAGACTTAAAGTGTATAAATGAGGTAGCCATGCAAGAAGAGTGATGTACACATCTCCACTATTGAGCCCCATTGGTCATGAAGCATGGCCAGATTAACCAGCACCCAATCCAAAATATTGGCCCTATCCACATTTTGCCCACATGTATTAACCAATGTTATTTTCACACCCTTTAAGAGACCACCAACCATTAGAGCCCTCCCCACATCATCCTTTATCATAGTCAACAGTCAGAATGCTACAGCCTTGTTAATCAAAATCGCTACTTCCCTTGAATAAGTCGACTACGCCCAATAATACCTGTGGCAACCCCTGTGAGAGGCCCAGCGAGATTTCGTGGAGTGGTGAGGGATGTCTCTTGAATGAATGCCACATCCACCCTATGCCTTTGCAAGTATTGTTGAATCTTCCTAGTTTTAGAGGACTGATTCCCCCCTTAATATTCCATGTAGCTAATTTAAAGGCATCCCGTGCAACTAGAGAATCATAGTATGTAAAAAGACCATCTCTGCCCCAAATTTCAGACAGTCCCTGGAGCCAATATGCAGGTAAGTCACTGTACTAGGTCTTGTACGCCCAAAAAGAAAGACCCACAACAAATTTCCTCCCTCCCCTCTCACACAGGCAATCCTAATCCACCCAAAATATACCTCTCCCAAACCCGCCCCACCCCCAGTTACCAGCACAAAAAATCAGGTTAACATGGTGCTGCGCTCAGGGAGCTAGTGCTCGGCCAGTAAAGTCCAGCCCAACAAACAAGGATATGTCAATGAAAACCAAAAGGCCAGCACGTTTCCAATTCTGCAGTGTAAGCATGTGATCAGCAATATTAAATTCCAAGCTGATTTCCCCATCCCATCAAGGAATGAGCTAGCCACCTTCGTCGACGTGCGCCCCTCCATCAAGTCGAATGCAAAGTTTGGGGGGGATAAGCATGGAGTACTGCATATCATTGTCCCTGAGCCTACCCTTGACCCCAGTAAATGATCTTCTGGGGCCAGCACACTGGCAAAAATATCTGGAAAGATCGGAAATGTGTCCACATCAAACTGAAGCTCCCCTTTTAGACATGCCAAGTGGAGGATCGCATCACGGTCCTGGTAATTCAAAATACAAGCAATAATGCAACGGGGGGCGGTACCGGTCTTGCTGCCAGAACTCGGTGAGCTCTCTCGATTACAAAGAAGGCAGAGAGACCTTCGCTCCCGAAGACAGTCCTGCACAGCTGCTCCAAAGTTTTTCATTCTAGGCTGACCCAAGACTCCTGAATACCCACCAATCTAATATTTTTTTCGTGAGCCCAGCATTACAGGTCTTCATTCTTGGCCGTCACCGTCTTGATTTCATTCTTCACCACAGAGATCCTGGAAGCAAAGGAGGCGGTGTGGTCCTCCATACTGGAAACCCAGGGTTCCACCTCATCCAGAGGTTTGCTGTGTTTGTCCATCCACTGTTGTAAAACATCACCTTAGTTGAGAGGGAGTCAAGTTTGGAATCATCCAACCAATTCCAGCTTAAAGATGTAAAAGGATTTCTCTAATGCTAGACTCCTGCTCAGGGGCCGGCTCCCCTGCTCTACCTGGGAAGGACCCGGATCCACTGGTAACACAGGAGGTCAGGACCTTTTCATCGCTGAGCCCTCATCAAAGGAGCGTGTCTTCTGGAATTTGTCAGATTTCCCCATGACCACACTGCAGATTGACTATAGCAGGATTAATTTTCAGGCACCAATGGTGGAGCACTGAAGGTAGTGAGATGCCAGATGAAGCCTAGAATGTCACCCCGCCAGACTGCCACTCAGAACCAGCTTCACACGAATACAATATCCCAAAAAGGTTGCAGCCTCCGCCATATGTGTGGGCCACATAGCGCAACAGCGCTACCACAGTCAACCAGGGTCTGCAAACTCCAGGGAGCTAGTTGGAGCACTGCAGTACCTTCATGGGTGTTAATTCGGGACATGCAACCCAGGCAAGGGCCCTACTGCGCATAAAAAGCAGAGCTGTTCCTGTGTGTCCAGCACCAATCTTCAAGAAGGCCAGAGTCTCCTGCACAACCACCAGGCCACCTCATGCCGACCCACCACTCACAGCAGCCTAGCACGCTGCGGGGGCTTCTTCCCGGCACACCGAAATGCAAAGATCCAACATGCACTCCGGTGCCGGAGGCTCAGGCCACCTCGATCCGCCCCTCGACTCATCACGCTAGGATCAGGCTTTATGCAGAACGATGCTGGATGCAATTACTCATCCCGCCCAGCTGCGAGTCCTCCCATGAATGCTGACTGCTGCCCACTATGGCTGCCCACTATGGCGATATGGCCTATGGAGCCTGCCCTGTGCTCGTTGCAGGCATGCCAGGATCTTGCAAGGACTCCCCAGCCATGGGGTTCAATGGTATCCCCGGACACCCCACCACTTCTGCCAGCTCAGAGCACACATCTCGGATCACAGGATTCCCCCAGTCCACAATATAATCCGGATTAATGTGGGCTGAATGACAGAGCTCACAGAGAGTCTGCCATACTGGTCAGGCTCTCTATTGCCACCCAGTCTGAGCTAGTTGATTATAGGACCGAGACTTGTCCTGTGGTTTGGCTTGAGGAAAGAAAGTCATAATCTTGCCATAGATCGGAGAAGGTCTGCCGAGGTTGGCATTTTCGAGAGCCTGGGAAATGTCTTTATCAAAAGGCTTCGGATCTTTACAACAAACATTGCACTGCTTGCCTTTATTTTTCATTTCATTAAATGCAATGAGCAGAATACCTATGCAGCTGTTGGATAAAGGCAAGGAAACGGCCCCAATTAAATAGGGCCAACCGGAGCCAATAGTACAGGCTACAGACAAACCATGGACCAAAAAGCAGGCGCCTGGTGTTAAGCAATAGTATTTTTGAACACACTGATAAGTGCTGTGCCGTCACCTAGGGAATGGAGTAGATTCAAAATGTTCCAATAAAACAAAAATGTAATTGAGAAAGTCACTGGGGGAGTCCATAACATGTGTAGCTTCGCAGCAGCTACAGGAGACTAATCATCGCCCTTCTTAGGAGAGCACCAGGTTGCTATTACACTAAATCACAGATTGCAGATTGCAAGAACACTTGAGGCACTTGAAACGCGCGCACTACGCACTGCGTCTGAGAAGATGACTCCTCCAAAAGGCAGGTGAATTTGTCGAACACCAAAACACCAGACCAAAGGAATCCACTCCTGAGCTATCTCAGTAGCAGAAATCAAGTCCATATGACAAGACAGCAGAATGCAAGTGCACTTGAGGCCCTCTTGCCATGTGCGCTATGCGCTGCATGTGAGTAGATGACTCCTCCAACAGGCAGGCGAATTAGCCGAACACAAAACCAGAAGAATCCACTCCTAGGCAATTTCTGCTGCAGGAATCACTTGAGAGAGGTAATCCAAACCATCCAGTGGAGTTGAGTCAGTGGAACACACATAAGAGAGGATTATAAGGAGGAGGGAAGTCATTTCCTGGGGAGTAAGAGGATACATGCAGGAGAGACAAGAGCAGTAGAGAGCAGAGAAGGTGAAGGAGGGAATAGTCATCAGAGCAGAAGGAACAAGGTAACATCAAAACATCAAGGAGAGAGAAGATGGCAAAGAGTTGGGGGCAGGTTAAAGTCAAGTTAGGAAAGGAAGATGAGATGCTGACTGACGGAAACTTGCCGGTTGAGAAGACAGTATGGAGGTGATGATGACAATGGGAAACATGGCAGAAATGGAAAATATAGGAATGTGGAGTGTAACTAAGTTAAGAGTGTGGGAAGGGGATGAGAGTAGCGAGTGAGTCAATGAGGAGGAAAGACGGGAGAATAAGTCAGAGGAGAGGAAAGAAGGTGGTCTCAGAAACAAGTGGCAACAGCCTGTTCAAAAGCCTACAACCCAAGTGCTGGCAGAGACACCAGTGATCTGGGCTTTCTGTTCCAGGACCCAGAGCTATCTAAGCCAAGATTATCAAAGATTGGAGGATCGGCTTATGACCTAAGGACTTTGACAACCAGAGGGGGTGGGGAGTCCTGCAGAGGAGAGGTATATCCTGATAGAGCCCAAGCAAGAGACCGATAGACTGATAGACTATGGTCCTTAAATAAGTTGGCTTTCCTCAGCTTTGCTTCCTTTGAGATCCCCATTAAGCTGTTTTCAGTCGACCCAAACCTCACAGTACATTCCTGATACAAACTAAAACCCTTTGAACTTGACATTCTGGGCACTGATCCCTTGGTCATGTGACCTGTACCTGTAACTCCCTTAAACAGCTGTACATTTGGAAACACTTCATGAATGGTGAGCATTTCCAGGTCTCTCCTGTGTAAATGTATATCTTGCAGAGAATACTGTTACGGTCCTGAGAGTCTCCATGAAGTACCTGTGCAGAGATTCCCGCTCCCTGCAAGTTGGTTAAAGCATGATATTCTGAGAACCACCCAGATTGGAAGCTGTCTTTGTGGTAAAAGAAGTCATGTTGATCTGGAATCTGTCTATCAGGTGAAGACTTGGTGCTACATAGTTCCTAAAAGCCAAACATATGAGTCACAGTCCTCTCTGTAACAGTTTTAAATCTGAAGAAGACCCTTTTAACATAAGGCTAGCTCATATAGTGTGTTCTTTAAAACAGTAGTAAACAGTGCATGAACCTCATTGTCCGAGAGGTTGTAGAATCACCACGAAAGCCTGAAAAGTTCCCAAGACTGTGCAAGTTCATGCCTGTCTTATTCACTGAATTTTTGCTGTGCCAAGGCTTTCACTTTAGACGTTGATCAATTAGTCTTGGTACAGTGTTAAGTTGCACACTCTGGGAGTCTGTCAATATGTGTAAAGTCTTTAAGTCTCAGGCTTGGTTATGGGGTCTTTATAGACACAATATTCAAAACCATTGTTGCTTGTGTAAAGGAGCTGCAGGGGCACTCTTAGCAGTCACCCCGATTACCAGCAAGAGGGTACTTGGGCCCCAACAAAATCCCAGCCCAAGAACTGAATACTCAACGATAGGGCAATGTTTACTGTCTTTATTACAAATCAAAATGACAGGGCTCACATTAGAACAGCATCTCGTTCCAGAAGTTATCGTCCTCCAAACGTATGTTACACCATTTTAAAGGCTAGTAACATCATAAAAATAAGTTATGTCCCAAGAAACCTATTAGGGATGGGTATTGGTTAGTCAAGGAAAACTATATATGTAATCCATCGGGGTTAGTTTGGTTATTGGATCACCATATCTGGTGGCTACTCCTAGGACCATCTCCAAATATTGCATTTACAAAGTTGCAGGTTAATAGGGAAATATTTGGTCCCTGCAACACAGTGTGCATTAACGGGAAAGGTAGCTAGTATTGGACAGAACAGGTCTTCCCAGCCTTGGGACCTTGGGCAGCTACCACTCTGCGTGAAACTTATTCAAGGCAATGGGAACGATCATGAAGGTGCTGTGTGTTCCCAATAAATTGCCATCTCTGATCACCTAAGCTCAGAAGCGTACATGCAGCTTTGAACCTGTGTAGCAATTGTCTCTTTCTACTTCTGGTGCGATGGGAACAGCTTTCCTCCATCTTCCTCAAATGAATAGGCACTGTCCTATTCTCCCAGGCCACGTATGTATGGCCCTCAAAATGGAGCTTGCCTGCTTGTCATTAAGAGGATTTTAAGCTATATTTCTTGGAGGTGTCTTATCGCCTCGCTAAACCGGAAACTTTCCATCTCTGCTTGTGCTTGGCTAGAATGTGCACTATGTCTGTGCTGGTAGCTGTCTTTCGGCCTTTAGCTGAATCAGGCAGTTGGACTCTCCATGTATTTGAAGTTTGTCTTGCTTTTCCCATTCACTTTAATGCATCTATGGCCTCCATCTTTGTTCTTATGGCCGTCCATGTTAGTCGCAAGTAAGCATTAGCAAGCTGGTTGTACGTATTCTTGGCATCTTGCTGTTTTTGCATAGCTAAAGATATATACATATGTAGGTGTGTGTGCCGGTCCTCTAACTATTATGAGTCATAAGCATTGTTTCGTGTCTATCTGCAATAAACTAAAACGTCTTGGTAGCTTCGTGCATCGATGCCTATATGCTTCATGTCTAGTGCATCTGCATCGTGGTGTCAGTGCTGATGTCATCTGCTTTTCAGGGTTATAGTCAGACAACTTGTTCCAGCAATGATAGCTGTATCTCTTCCATATTGTAAATCGGGAATTATTTGAATGGCTGTCTGAGCGAATAACATTTCTTATATCTGCGATACATCACCAATGGCGATGAAGGGCCTAGGAGTGATGCACATCTCTTATTCCTCTGCCTTCGAGCTGCAAGTCGGGTGGGGGTCACAAGGGCCATATTTGGATCTTGCACTTCACATGAGAAGGTGGCCGGAGAGCTATTCATATACGTTGGATCCTAAACATACATTTTTGCAGTTATTTTAGCAATGGTTACAACGTTTGAGTTGTGATGTCTTTTTAATAGCTGCCGTTTGCAACATAGTATGCTTTAACATGAAAGGTAGTTAAGATTTGGACAGATCATGTCTTCCCAGCCTTGGGAACCTGGACAGCTACAAGGCTCAGCTAAACTCATTAAAGGCATTTAGGAGAACCTGCTGAGACCCCATTCATTTATTGTGAGTTCACCCAACCATCCTCTGCAGAGTACAATCTGGATGGTCACCTTCATTCCTAGTTGATGGACAAGGTCTTCTTTTTAACTCCTTGTTTAACTTTTGATTCAGTGTTAACTGCAATGGTGCCCTCACAGAGTGTATAATCAGTACCACCTTTGAACAGCCTCAATTCCAAGTGAGGCCTACAGATGAAAAGAAAGTTTAAAAATTCCATAAAGCTGTTAAGTAACATCTGTAGCTAGATGTGGCACCCTTCTCTGCTGAAATGAACTACATGTGCTAAGAGACAGTACATGTTTTGGCATCTTGTGTGCCTTAGTTGGTGCGTCCTGCGTGCCTGCATGTGCTAGCTGCTTGCGGAATTCCTTATGGCATGTCGAGTGTCTGAATCTGTAAGTTCTAGGAGTAACTCTTAGAGATCAGACAGGCTGGGGCTATTTAAATGGTGGCTGTCTTCACCTTGGTCTAATACCGAACTACCTGCTTGTAAAGACTCACCTTTTCCGCAATCTTGGGTCCAGCCTCATTCCTGCTTGTGACCTGCTAAACCTTGCTGCCCAGGATACCACCTGTTGGTGACGAGCTGGCTTTAAAAAGGACCCTCCCTTGAAGAGGACACTTCGGTGACAACCACCATTCCACCTCTACGAAGCCCATCCACCTAGAGTCGGTGCCTCTGTGGAGCACTTAGTTGCATGATCAAGGGGAGAATACCCAGGGTAGTCTTGTGCATGCTGCAGTTAGCGACTTGAATTTGCAGACTTACCATATTTTGTACTTGCTGCATCAGATGCAAAATGATGAGGTGAGGAGTTGTCTGTTAAAGTAGGGTGACTTCTGTGTGGACCCTTTCCGGGCAAGGTGCTGACTTCCCTGGAGAGGGGCAGATGAGCTGAGACCAGGGGGGGGGTGGAATTTCCATGCAATCTGACCCTTTCTGTAGTGGAAATGGTTAGGGTGTGCTGGGGCCAATATGAGAGGGCCCCCATCCCGTTGTGCTAACATAGGCAGTCAGGCACGACCCCTCCCCCCCGCACCTGACATAGCACACACTTATCTATAGTCTACTTTGTACGAATAACTGGGGCCAGACCAAGATCTTCTTCTTGTGGCAAAACAACGCTGCAGTTTATTGTTACACATTTACTACCATAAACTTCAAAACACGCACTATTTTATTAATAACACAGACTATCATCAGCACCTTTTGTTTAATCTTCCTCATCAGCCCACTTCTATACCCTTTGATCTCTTTTATTCATCTTCCATCAGCTCTTTTTTTCTCCTTATCAATTCTTTACTTAGCATACCTGGGTCTCACCGCTGAACCTCCCTGAACCAACCGCTTGGGGCGAATCTCATTGGCAGCTGCTGCTGTTGAGATGCAGGGAGTGCCGTTTTGCTTTCCTTTCCACCAGCCAAGGCTGGATGCTGATGACCAAACGGGGGTGCACCTCTTTATCTGACCGTGCCGGCCCCCCTCCCCCCACACCGTGTCAGGCTAACAGGGGGCTACTTACTCCTGCTCATTCTTGCCCTCCATCAGGAGGTTCGTTTTGGCAATGCTTGAACGCCTGAGTAACCGCCTGCGATAATACATAAACACACATTAGAAAAACCTAAAATAGAAGTCATATTAGGGTGTGGTCGATGGGAAAAAGTTGAACTTGCAGCAAGGGAGTAACGCAGAGATAGATACTGCCCCCCTCCCCCATGAATCCCCTAAGGGGCCTCTAATGTCACCTGTTGGAGGTGCGAAGATACCTTTGCCCTCCAGTCAGGGGATTAGACAGCAGTTCCCAAGTTTCTTTCGTGCTACATTTCCTCTTCCTCCAGGGTCACCATCCTGGTGACTCCTCCTTCCTACTCCCAAGGAGAAGGAGGTGGGCGAGGGGGGGGGAGGCTTGGCCTCTCCGCCATGTTAAGCCATGGCACCTTTAGCCCCTTTGGGGCCACACCGTAGGCTTCTGTATAGGATGGCCTGCGAGCGCTGTGGGAGTGACCAGTGGATTCCGGTCTGCACTAGTCTGTGTCTCAACTTCTGTGACAAGTAGTCTCCCACTGGTCCCTCGTGCACAATCACCAACGCCTCGACCTCTGGGGAATGTTGGCAGCCTCTTTTCCCACTGCTGATGTTGAATTCTGTCCTTCATTTGGAGGGCAGGCAGGCAGGCAGTAAGGGTGGGACTGCAGACCCTTCCTACTGATCTTAATGTTGGATCCGCTGCACTTCCGGTCTTTTTCAGACATGCTCTCATTAGATCAGTTTGCGTTCCACCTCGACAGTTGGTGGAACACATCTTCTCCATGTCATATTGGTATGGAGTTTACACTCACTAGGTGCAGTCTCATTGTGTCATATTGCGACAGGACGTGTGCCCGTAGTGAAGGCACTCCAGGGCCATTTCACAGTGCAGAAACAATCTCAAGCACTGAATTTTATTTATTTATTTTTATTTATTGCATTTAATTACACGCCCAAACCCTTGGGTATCACAGCATACAAATATCATATACAACACATTTTGAATTGCTTCAGGACTTGGTTACAGTCAAACGTGGTTCTCTTACGCATTGTGTATACATCCTATTCATACATATTACTCTTGAATTACCGGCAGGGTAATTTTGTTACATAGTACAAGTGAGTATTTGGCTTATGGTTGGTGTTAGTATTTATTGAATAGCCAAGTTTTTAGCTCTTTCTTAAACTTCTGTAAGGAAATCTCGCTGGAAAGGTGGGTGGGGAGCGAGTTCCAGATGCATGGCGCTGCTATGCGGAAGCTAGAATTGCCTGCTCTGGGCGTGGTGAAGTGGTATATGGAGATGTGTGTGGTCGCTGGACCTGAGAGTTCTGGTTGGGTTTTTGCGGGAAATGCTGTGATTGAGGTAGGTAGGGGCTGTGTTGAAGATGCATTTATGAGTGATGGTGAGTGTTTTGTAGATGATTCTCGCTTGTACTGGTAGTCAGTGGGCAACTATCCTATGTTTTGAGATATGCTCTCTTCTATTGATACCTAATGCTGCTCTAAGGGTTTGGTTTTGCAGGAGTTAAAGTTTGGTTAGGTTTTTTTTGAGGTACCTAGCAATAACACATTACAGTAGTCTAGTTTAGTGAGGATGAGGGCTCTGGCTAGTGTTAAGCAGTTATTAGTGGAGAGGAGGAGTCTGCTGAGTGTTGTAAGCTTAGCTGTGTAGGCCGTGGAGGAGGCTAATGCGCTGATATGGTTAGCCATAGTGAGGTTATAGTCGAGGTGAACTCCTAAGGTTTTGACTTTGTGTGAGATAGAGATGGGGTTGCCATCTAGTAGGACGGAGGTGTAGTCCGGAGGGAGTTTGCTGAGTCTTGTTGGGGAGCCTACTATAAGAATCTCAGTTTTTTCTCCGTTGAGGCAGAGACTGTTGTTCGCCATTCAGTTTTGTATCAGGGAGTAGATTTTGTTTATGCAAATTGTGTCTTGTTTGATGTTGCCTGATATGGCGATACGAATTTGCATTACGTCAGCAAAGTTTGTATAAATTACACCCATGGCGTCTAAGGCTGCGAAGAGTAGTTTTGTCCAAGCATTGTATAACATGGGGGAGAGACAGGAGCCTTGTAGTACTCCCAGTGGTACGTGGATGGGTTCGGCTGCTTCTTCTCCTAGGGCAAGTCTTAAGGTACAGTCTGAGAAGAAGGATTTTATCCAGTTTGTTGCTTTCTTAGAGGAATGGAAATTGGTTGCTAGGGTGAGGCGTAGTTTGTCATGGTTGACTAAGTCGAACGCAGCGGAGAGATCTAAAAGATCTAACTGTAATAGGATACCTAGATTGCCAGAGTCCCTAATGAAATCCATCTGGTTCTTGAGGTCTAGAAGAGCAGTCTCTTTACTGTGGCTGGGTCGGAATCCAGATTGTCTGTCTCCTAGTAGGTGGTTCTGTTCTAGGTGGGTTTGTACTTGGGTGTATGCTATTTTATCAATAATTGTGAGGAGGAATGGCACTGTTGTTATCGGCCTGTCATTTGTTGGGTTGATCGGGTCTAGTGAGGGTTTTTTAAGTAGGGGTTTGACCTAAGCTGCCTTGATGGATGCTGGTATTTCACTGGATTTGAAAGATTCATTCACAAAGCTAGTGATAGTGGGTGATAAAAAGTTGGCACAATCTTTAACTACTTTGGCAGGGAAGTTGTCGCCTTTACAGTTGGAAGGTTTAAGGGAGGCTATGGTTTTAAGGACTTGATCATTAGTGACTTGTTGGAAGTGGAATTCGGTTACGTCCAGTCTTTTGGTGCTGGTGGTGGGGTGCGTGGATGAGTTTGTAGACGCGAGGAGATTTTTTTGTGAGGCTATTTTTCTTTAGAGAGTGTTTATTTTATTAGAAAGGACGCCCTGTATAGTAGTGCACCATACTTTGCTGATGGTGACAGGGCTGATGGGTTGGATAGGGGATTCAAGCTCTTTAATAATGGTGAATAATTCTTTGGTGTTTGAGGCTGCATTAGCAATCCAATTGTTGAGTGAATTGGCTTTGTAAGAGAATACCTTGAGATTGTAGACTTTGGTGAGTTTTTGCAGTTTGGTTTGGAGTTTCATGGACTGTTTTTTTTCTAAAGAGGTGTTCTAAAGCTCTTTTTTCTCTTCTGAGTTTGAGGAGATCGTCATTGAACCAGGGGGAACTGCGTTTGAGTTTGGGTGTTTTAGGTTTCAGTGGTGCTACTTCGTTCATGGCAGTTTTTAGGCATTGTGGTAGTGGTCTGAGATATTTTCAGTATTTAGGTTGTCTGAAGTTTTAGAGTTGAGCAGTTTGTTAAGTAGCGGGTTTAAATTTTCAGGGGTAAGTTTGCAAACGTTTCTGACCTGGATTGGAGCCAGACTTGGGGTTTTTGTTATCCGGGCTGTTTTTAGGTTTATGCTAAAGTGGATTAGATGATGGTTGGTCCATTGCATCTTAAGGATGTCTGTTATGGTCACTATGGTGTTAATTGTGAGTATCCAGTCAAGGATTCTTCCTTTGGAGTGGGGGCATTCACAATTTGGGTGAATTGTATTTCACAGAAAACTTTATGGAATGCTTTGACTTTGCTATCTTGTGGGTCATTGAAACCTAGGTTGTGGTCTCCTAGAAGTATGTATTTTGTGTTAGGTTTCAGTGTAGGTGTGATTAGTAGGGGTAGGTCTATGTCAGGGTTATTCGAGGAGCTGGGTGATCTGTATACTATTAGGAAGTTGATTGTAGTTTTGGGGCTGGTAGCTAGTTTCAGAGCGAGAGTTTCGTAGCCCGTCGGTGATTCTGTTTTGCATTCCCTGAACTGTAGTAGGGTTTTGTGTATTATGGCTACTCCTCCACCAATAGCACCTAGTTGATCTGCTCAGAGGAGGGTGTCATTGGCTGGGACTGCAAGTGTGATCTGTGGGCCTGATGCATTGTGTAGCCAAGTTTCAGTGAGGATTAAGAAATCAAGATTGAGTTCTAGTATACAATCGTTTATGTCGGTCTCGTGAGATCCAAGGGATCATACTTTGAGTAAGGCTCCTGATAGGGTTGCACTAGGTTTGGTGGGTTTTAGAGGTGTAGTCAAATGGATCTGTCAGTGGGTTGCTGTGGTAGTAGCGGAGGTATGTAGTATCTCACTAACGGTGTTGTGTTGTTGTGGCTTGGTTATGGTGTTCTCTTTGATCGGGCAATGTGTGGGTAGGGTGTGAGGCTGGCTTTTGGGGGGTCTGCTGGGTTTTGAGGATGGGGAGAAGGTGATGGGTACGTGCTGATAATCTGTTGTTTCTTATGTAGGTGGAGGGTGCTCTGGTAGTAGGTAGATCTCGTGTGCTTCTGGAAGCAAGACGTGTGATGCGTGTTCTACTTGTTAGAGGTATTGTTTGGGTGTTGGGAGTTGGTGAGGGCAGAAAGGCGGGGGTGTTAGGGAGGAATGGTGTGGGACATGGTAGTGGGTGGTGTCTGTGACATAGGAGCCGGGAAAGGCCATTGTTGAAGTGGGTAAAGGTTTCATTAGTGCATGCCGTGTTGTTTAGGGACAAAGCTGCGTTGTGTTTTAGGGTACTAGTAGTGGAGCTAGCGTTAGTTATGCAGGTGTGTATAATTTGGTAGGTAGTGGCATGGAGTGGGAAGGCGATGCTGAGTAATGCGAGGAGAGCGTGAGTAGGTGTGAGTCCTCTGTTTGATTTTCTGGCCTTGTTTTTGGAGGGTTGATGTGTCTGAGGCATATATGCGCCAGTGTTTTGGGGGATGTGGTGTTGCATTGGGGAAAGTTTATTTGTTTGCAGGTTTACGTGATGTATCCTGTTTCTATGTAGGAGGAATATGCGGGTGCTGTTGGGAGGCAGAGTGGCGATGTAAGTGGTTGCTGCTGCAAGGCTGGTTAGAATGTTTTGCTGCTGTTAAATAGCAGTAAGCAGAATCGATATGGGTGTGAGAGTTGTTTTGCTGTGGGAGCGAGGTGCAAGGGTAGAGGGACGTGAAGCAGCAGTATTTATGTTGCTCGTTAGTTTAGTGTGGTGGTGCTGCTAGGTGTGGTGTTTCGGTGTGCGGTGATCTGGCCTGAATTGTTTTTGCGCTAGGATGCAGGTTGGTGGTATGGGCTAGACCTGGTGTGGTTCTCTGAGCCTTTCTGGCAGTATTAGTTGAGGGTGTGTTGCAGCGGTGGCTCCGTTTTTATTTTCAAAAGGCGTACTTTTTTGCCAACTAAGCGGTAGTAATCAATGGTATTTCAATAATTAACGTATTTTACTAGGCAAGCACAACAGAATTGAATGACTTCACCATTCATGGATAATTTGCATCGGAACGGTGAGGTCGAATCTCACAGGCGAGCCTATGCTGAGTCTGCAAGCTACGCGTTTCTACTATTCATTTCTAGAAGGCTTCTCTTCTACAACTCTGTCAAGCTGGTGCCTGGCTTGGAAGGAGGCATCAGTAAGTTTGCTATTGATGGTGTCCGTCGTTACTGTCTATTCATGCCTGTGTATGCAGTCTCCATATTTCCTTTCATAAACTGCTTGCATTCCATGTAAGACTTTAAGATACCTAACAGCATACACCATTGACGCAAGCATTTCTTCAAATGTTGTGAATATTTCCTTGCACTTTGTATATATTCTTATGTTGATATTGGGCAATGCTCTAGCGCTGTATACTCCCAACCCTATAGGTGGACGTTAACATAAACACATGTTTTTACAGATGGGCCAATTTACTTCTCAGCCACTTTCATTGATAAAGTCATATTGCGCCTGCTGGGCAGTTTAGCAAACAAATGTAGGTAATGCAGGGCGGTTTTAGCAGTCAGACCAGGTAAATAATGCCTTCAGGGGCCGTGCTTAGTCTCTCACCTGAAAGGCAAACAGCCACGTTTGCACAGCGCCTCCCACTGAGGTCTTAGCTTTGTTGACAGTCTCGGCAGGCAGACCATTTTGAATGGGAGGTTATCAGCGGTGTCTACAGGTAAACGGCAGTGACTATTACTGTGGCACATTTTATTCTTGCAATTCCATACCGTTTTAATAAGCTAAGATTGTTGGGCGATTAGATATTATGGGAGTACAGAACAAGCTACAAGCAGTGTTAAATATTTTTGATTTGCCTGCTGGAATTTGTACACTTTCGTTCAGGATGGGGAAAATAACGGCACAATCATACGGGGTAATTTTCCATGTGCTGCAGAGTGGACAAGTTGTGGTATAAGCGTTTACCACCACTTTTTACGCGGCACGGGATCTTGTGTAACTTGGCAGGCAACATTGGAGAGCACAGTGGACTTGAAATGTATGCTTGCTCTTGCAGGTCCGCCTGCAAAATCTGCTTGGTTTTTTCACCGGCATTAATTTTTCTGCTGCTGGAAAACCAACGCATCCCTGTGGAATCTGCCTGACTTTTTACACCTGGAAAAAGCAGTAGATTCCAAAAGAGTCCATTGTAGATGGTTCACATAGTCTTTAATTGAGGGTGGCATTAACACATAGGGGATCATTCTTCAGTCCCCTGGAGAGTAAATTGAGGGTCTAAACACAAGCAGAGTTGTGTGATGCCTTTCTTAACGCCTCTTTTCAGGCTCTGGAGAATTTTCCTTGTTCTTGACGGCAAAGGGCAGCTGCCTTTCCACCTCCCAATGCCCTCCTCCTTAAAAAAAAACTTGGTTTTGCACCAGCATGAGATTTTCACAGTGGCGTAAAACCAATGATTTCTTCCGGAATATGCCTGCTTTTTGCACCAGCCATGCAGGTGTTTACTGTATCTGTACTGCGAAAGTGCAAAAGAGAAGTGTAAAGAGGCTTGTGTCATCTCCTTACACTTCTCATTTGCACTCAGCAGTGCAAATAACACAAATTGCTTGGAGGGGACCTGTTGGCACTTTCTTTCAAATGTAAGCGGTTTGCTACAGGCCTTTTACGTCTTTTTAGAAAATGGGATCCATAGTGGAAAAATGATGTACAAAGATGATTTTGCCTGTGTTTTACTATTCACTTTTCCACTAAGTGGTGGAAACAATTAAAATTGCACGCAGGTACAAATGGTCCCTTCTGTTCCACTTAGGAATTAAAACAAAATAACCCTGATACAATATTTGATCAACATGTTTCTACAATGATCTATACATTGTTAGATTCATTTGTCATGTGACTTATGCATTCTGTAAGTCATCTGTAAAACAGAATATTATTGTAGGTCTTCAAACCCACACATTAATATATATTTGTACCATCTTGAGTTAGGAAGATACCTGGTCAAGTCCCACATTTCAGACTAGGCTCGAATTCCAGTTTCACCACTTAACCAAAATGTGTCACCCTAGGCAAATAATTGAATCTCACTGTGCATTTCACTGTGACTTACCTGCCAATATTAGATGTCCCTAGAAGTGTTTCAGGTTGATGTGTACACTATTCTAAAAAAAAAGCCTCCCTTAAGGTTTAAAAGACTAGTTGTTCTCCATACATAATAATAATAGCGCCCTCTCATATTAAACATCCAAAGTAGCAGATGTTTCCCAACATGTATGCCACACTAAGGATATTTAATTATGTTTCCAGTTGTTGTTGCATCCTGGCTCTCTACGCAGCATACTAGCACTCTTTCACACCTTGAACTCAATTGAAAATGTACTGCCAAAATTCAGGTTTGTGCTTCAAAATAAAATATATGAAGTCACAAAACGTTCCATTCCATGCTGCAGTATTCTGGGTGGTCTGTATTTTGCAGAACGATGCCTGGAGTCTGCACCAAAGCGCCTTCTCCACTGCCTGCTATGAGTAGCCAGAGTATTCAGGAGCACATTGCAGAAGTAATGTGAAGTAGAGAGGGAATAAGGACTGGGGGCCTCATTGCTCAGTCCTTGTAGGGGAGAGGAGGCATCATCCCGATTCTCGCCAGCCAGGCCATGAAGACATAGTGAGGTTTCATTGGAGTGGTGGCAAATGGGAATGGTGGTAAGAGGCAGTGGATGGAAGGTGACTGAGTGCAAAACTTGAAGGGAGAGTAGATGAAATAGAAAAGGGAGCGCAGATGGGGAGATCCGTAGATGGATGTTTCCACACTATTTGACTTGCTTCTCTTTTGTTCTGCTTTTGTACTGTTTTTTTCTGTGTCAGCTTATGCATAGATGTTGAATAAAAGGAGCACACGTTTTATTCTTGTTGAATGATTAATTGGGATTCACCTCTCAGGCTCTTGTTAGGGATTTCATTGTTCGTGCTGTGGCAAAGGCAATTTTCCTTGAGGCAAAGGAGAAAGTGGATGGAAGGTAACGAGCGCAGCAGATCTAAGGTGAGAAGGATGATGGGACAGATGGAAGATATAGAGAGTGGAAGATAAAAGGAGTAAAGGTCTTTCGTGAAGTAGATGGGGATCAGATGCGAGGAGAGCATATGTTTTGGGAAGGGGTAGAAGAGAGCATGTGATTTTTTGGGATTCACAGGTGGAAGGGGAAAGTGGGTTTTACCCATCGGCCAATTGAGTAACCCTGAACAAATCACTTTGTCAGCAAGGCCTGGTAGGTGACCAAGCTGTTTTAAGACAGTCATCACCCTAATCACACAACTTGAATAGTAGAAAAGAACATACAATACATAGAACATTTGCCCCAAAAGCTCTTCAATGTCACACGTGTGACAGCCATTGACTCTTCTGACGTTAAGCTCGACCTATCCAGAGCCCTTTGCCAATCTAAGCCACGGGGCCCTTTGATTTATATCTGCCACTGATGCAATGAATTTACACTGCGGAACGTCTGTTTTGATACTTTCTTTCTCTCCGGCGATCTTCTGACACCGGACCTTTGATGTGAACTTTACAAACCTCGGCTTCGTTTGCCCATCAGGCAATCTCGAAGAATACCCATTATCACACTAACACGAAAAGCAGGAAACGAGATCCTGCCCTCCAGCGAGCATCCAGCGCCGCATCCATGTCCACGCAGACCAGCGCTTTCAACAGAGGTTTTCCCAAACGCTGACTTCGTCCATCTGTGAGATTTTCCACAGCGACCATCACACCTAGGGCAACCCCTAGCTGAAGAAAAAAACGTATGCATACTCTTTAACAGCATCTAAGTATGCCCCCCTATGCATGGACCTGACAGTGATTCAAAGTGAACACTTACAGAATCAACTCACACAGCCCAAAGAAGAGGAACCTAGCCACCTAAACAAACCAAAAAGGCTTCTTAGTCTACGCGCCCCTGTACAACACACAGGGTCCAACTTGCCCTGAGGAAGGCTCCTCAAAACTTATGCCAAGAAAAGATGGCAATAGCCGAAACGTGTCTTCAGTATTTTGCATATTAAAAAATGCAAGAACCAACAATACTGTTATCATTATTTTTTTGTTTAAAAACTGACACGTAGGCCGTTCTACAAAACATGATCATGTACTGATCATGACACATACACAGAAAATCTCTGAAAATAGACAGTCTTTAAAAAACTGTATGAATAGATAATACAAAGTCTATTTCAGATGAACAAATCCTTTTTATGATTGATTACTAACTTTCATGTAATTATATGTTATTTCTGTACCCTCTTGTTTGTGTACATTCTAGTCCTCAATAGTCTCTGAGATCTGACTGTTGGAGTGATTTTGTCTCAGATTTCAATTTTTCTCATTATTTTGTGTTTTAAAACAAAATGTCTCTTTATGTGTTTTTTAACAATTTATCTTTCTGACTCTGTTTAATTCACTGTTTTTCCTTTTGATTAATTTATTTAAAGAATCTTATTGAATTTATTACAATTGTGCTCTTAATGTTTCGATACATTGTTTATATATAATTTTTTCAAGCTTTAAAAATGGTGAACATTTTCCAAATTGTACTTTGGGTGTCTTTCTACTTTTGACTCTTTATAAGCATAATCGACATTACCTTGGAAAAACAAGCATAAACCAGGACATTAATTTTTATGTCTACTTTGTAGTGTGGGTGTTCTTTTTTCGTTTACCTTACATTATTTGCCCTTTACCCAAACTGAACACCTTGAGGGCTCCCCTATTTTTTTGTGTACTGATGCAATGAATGTCATGTAGCTGCAATGCGTATTCTGTAATGTATGGATTTTTTATGTTAACATTATTGCAATTTTCTGCAGTGAATTGAAGTACAGTGTTGGCCTTTACACTGGTGGTTTATCGCAAGTTATGCAGTGGATTCACATGCAACGTTTCACTACTGAAGGCATTAGCTGCATGGTGTTTGTTCTTGACATGCTCTGCTGGATTAACATTGAAGATGTTCTCAGTGATCTGGTTTGATGTGCCTATTTTCCATTGTAGTAATCACACATACACAATAACTTCATAGATAAAAGTAAAAAGTAAATGATGATAAATCAACCTATTAGGGCAAATCAGTCCCTATTCAAACGAGTGTGCAATGTTACATAAGGCACAGGTATATTTATTCGAAGAAAGTAATTCATAAGACAGAAAATTAACCATATATAAATAATTCAACAAATGACATACATACAGACACTGAAAAACACTTTTTAGTAACAAAAATGTACACGTATGCTCAGGGCGGGGGCGCAATCAACTGATAGTGCTTGTCTGCCCAGTCATCAAGGGCCAGGTAGGCCAACTAGTGTACTAATAGGCGCATATATTGTACAAGACTTTTATGCATTTGAGACCAAGCTGTAGATCTTTGACAAGATTATCAAATGCAATATTTACAGTGATAATGCAGGTGCTTAAAGCGTAATAACTCGTTAGGTGTTTTGCTGGACCAAAGGGCTAGAATAGAAAAAAGTAAACAAGGCTCCAATGGTTCACACACTAGTTTTGGTCACCAAATATAATAAATCGCCTTCCTCAGGGCCTCACTGGACTCCTGCAATAAACAAAACAGAACAAACTTGACTATACTAAAATATTGTGTCCACATGACATACAACACTCATGTATGAATATTGTACCAGAAATATCTATCATCAATGACATTTTGACAGTAGAAGGGAATTATGCTACCAAGGTGAACAGTTATACTCTTTTGAGACTTAAAAAAAGTAAGAGTATTTGAAAGGTAATATTACACCCTTAGGGCTTCAAGTCAAGAATGAACCCTGTTTATTTATAGACAACCCACAATATGAAACTACATTCAGCCATATCGCTACCAAATATAGTTGTGATGTATTAGTATTAACTATCATGACAGCCCAAACTGAAAGTAGGAAGATTTTGGGATGAGATTGAAACGGCCGAACAAGTGTTTAAAACTGATCCATTAATAACAGACGTTAAAGAAAAACAGGTGGATGAATTTAAGACTTACACTACAAATAAAAAAAGGGAAATGTCAAAGAAAGACTTGATGAACTTTAGAAAGGAGGTTGTTTACCCCTATTTGTTGGATGATTTCCAACCAAAAACTAGGTGGACTTATAATAATCAGTCAAAATATTTTCAACCTGTGCCTAAAAATGTTATTTTTACTCATACTTTTAGATGCAGGAGAACCTTCAACTTCCTCTTCTAATTTTGAATACATGTGAGGACAATCTCATCCTTTTTTTATAAAGAGGCAGCTGTAGAGGACACTGGCGGGGCTGGGGTCGAGGTAATCAGTACCCACATCAAACATTTCAACAAGAATGCACAGATCCTCAAACTGAGTTCAACACCACACAGAGAGCTTACCGTCAATGTCACTTTTATGTACATATTTAATTTGACAAATATTCCATTGCACAAAAGTGAGATATTGCTCCTGAATGAAGGGCTTTAATTTGTCCCTAGTAATATGCCTTCCAACATTTGTCTGGATACAGAACATCACCCAATTCCTCTGAAAAATGTGGTTAAAATTCTTTTTAGATGACATGGAAGAAACTCCTACAACTGTTTCTCCTTTTTTGTTAAATCAAATTTTCTTCCTCCCACTCAAGATAACCCAAAGGAAGTCCTTATGTTTGAGTCAGTAGTGACTAAGAGTGTCATTAAGATTTTGAACAATAAAAGACCATGTTAATGCAACCTTACCAAACTTGAATATCTTGCATTACAAAAACTTAAATCTGACACCTCTTTTGTCATCAAACTTGCGGATAAAGGTGGGGTATTGTCATTCAATCCACTGTGGTTTATGACAAAGTGGTGTTATGACAATTGTCTAATGAACACCATTATCTTAAATTAATGAATGATCCAACTAGAATTTTGGCAAAATAACCCGTAATATCCTGGACACAGCATTTGAATAGAGGTACATTAACTCTAAGGAATATAAGGAATATACATTTTTGAATTTAAAAAAAAAAGGGAGTACCCATGTTTTTTTTCACTACCTAAAATACACAAATCTGAAACTTTGCCTCCTGGACGATCCACTGTGTCAGCCTGCGGGTCATTATTGGAACCACTACCGAAAAAATGTAGATTTTGTTCATTCGACCTATTTGCACATTAGGAGCGTCTTACTTACAAGACTCTAGAGTTGTCATTAATCTTGTAGAAAATAAGCCCTTTGATTCCACCGCAAATTGGTTGGTGACACTAGACGTGGAATCTTTCACAAATATCCCTGAAAGGGGGGGCGATTGAAGTGTTTACACTATCTTTAAATTCCAGAGCCCAACTAATCAAGTTCCTACAGAGATTATTGTTGATTTGGTAAAATTGGCTTTGAAAGAAAATGTCTCTGTTTAAGGACAGTTATTTTAAGCATATTCATGGCACCGCAATGGGGGCAGCATTCACCCCAACATTAGCCATACTCTGTGTGCTGCCCTTTGAGGATAGCTATGTTTATAGCAATAATAACTCGCATTAAGATTTATCATCATTACATAGATGATGTGTTTATAGTGTGGCAAGGTGTACATTTGTTTCAGCTTTTGTTACATGGCTCAAAGGGTTAACTCCAAATGTTTAATTTTCTCTGATACACAGACATCAAGAAATAGCTTTCTTGGGTCTACTAATTTCTTTAGTTTAAGATCACCTGCAGGTGACATTACTCCAGAAAAGCACTGACAGAAACACTATTTTACATCATAAAATTCAACATCCTATGAGTCTAAAAAAGAATATTGCATTGAATCAATTTTGAGGATTCGTAGAAATTGCACCTCTCTGAATGAGTTTTATTATCAGGCAAACATTTTGAGAAGTTGTCTTGCAGCTTGTGGTTATCCTAACAAACCTTTGAAACATTCACTCAAACTAGCCTGTTTCTTTCCGATGGAACAGCTCTTGGAAGAGAAACAGAAAGTTTCACATTCTATGTGCAACCACTTTTTGCCATCTAATCATTTGCACAATTTGATGAATATGAATGGCAGCCCCTGAATTGGCAAAACCACTGTTTGAGTTCAAGAAGGGTGTCCGTTTGTGTCAATCCCTAGTTGATGCAGCAAGAGATAAAACCAGGGGAGACAAGGATACTAGATCCCTACTACGACTTCCTGGGCTGAAAGGACAATATAGATGTGGCAATCGTTCAGAGAGTCCTTTTAAAATGCAAACAGATGTGTTTAAAATGAAAAGTAAAACATTACCAGTTAATTTACCAACTGTAAGACTTTGCAGGTGATTCATGCTGTGACTTGCCACTGTGGCAAATATTATGTGGGTAAAACTATGCGCTCAGTGAATTTATGCATCGACGAACATAGATCAAGGATTCGTAATGCTGTAGAGATGGCTCCGATAGTTGCACGTTTTTGGTTGAGGGCCCCCTCAGTAGATGACTTGTGCTGGTTGGTAACAGACAAATGTATCACTGGAAAAAGTCGAGGATTAATAAAGGAGCGACTGTCTCGCTTGGAACAAAAGTGGATTTATCGCCTTCAATAAAATGTGGATGGTCTGAATGAGTACGTGGATTCGTCAGTCTTATTGTAATTCTTGATTCCACATCAATGGTTTTTTGTAACCTTTTTTAATGTAATTATTGATTCCACTTGAATGTTTTTTGGTAACCTTCATTTTTATATGGGTGCATTATGCACTGCACAATCATACATGTACCTCCTTATCATTTAAATGGCCCGTATGATATGTTAGGCATGTGTTAATTTCCAAATCATGTCAATTATTTTGGGGGTTTCAGCAATTGTGCTGCTTTTATTTTATTCCATTTGCTTTAAGCACACTCTGAATTGGGCTTCGTTACTGTGATATGGCTGCCGGTGTGGCATTAGGTGCACTATGCTTAGTATTGGTTAGCCCTATTGTTGATCATATAGGACACTATGTCACCCCCCCTTTTGCAAACAATATGGCATTATTGGTTGTGCTTTTGCATTCATTTTATTTTTCTTATATAGACATTTCGGGCTTGTTGACATATAGTCATATTTTTCTTATTTCAATAGGCATTGAGTTGTTTTACTTGTAACATGTCATTGCCCGATAGCACTACTCCATTCCAACATGTCCACGGCTATGGACATGGATAGTATGGATAAGCCCACTTTCCGTGTCTATTTATTTTTTCGTGCTTTACATGCGTTTGACAATCAATTAGTGTTCAAGTGGTGGTCGCTTCGCTCCTTTACAAGATTGTGTGTTGCTGTAAAATGTATACAGTGAGTAACGCGGGTGCGGATTAATGCTTTACCAGCTATTGGGTTGCATATTTCTGAGATTGATTGTGACTCACTATGTGTCTTTGTCCAACTTTCAGCTCTGTCTCCTTAGGGGCACTCTACCTTTTCTCACGTTCCCCCAGAAACTCAATGTCTGCAGAGCCCTGGTTCTCTCTAAACTTGACTACTGCAACAGCCTCTTCCTCATCCTTCCTCGCTCCTCCCTTCGCTCCCTCCAACTAATCCAGAATAGGGCTGCAAAACGTATCCTTGGCCTCAAGCTCAGGGACCACATCTCTCCAGCCCTTAAATCTCAGCACTGGCTCCAGTGACTGCAGGGATCATATTCAAAACCCTCTGCATCATCCACAAGGCTGTCTGGGGCCTCTCTACATCCAGCTTTTCATTCCCAAATACTGCCCAGCCAGTATCCTTCAGTCCTCCGACTCCAACTCTCTGCAGGTTAGATGTTTCTCCAAGCATAGAGCGGGAGGGAGAACCCTCTCCTCGGCTGGTGCCTCCCTCTGGTACAGCCTCCCTCTCCCCATCAGACTTGAGCCGGACCTTCTGAAGTTCTGGAAACCTCTCAAGACCTTCCTTTTCCCCTCTGCCTTCAATCACCCCTTCCCTTGCTAAGCTCTCCAATTGCCACTGCGACCGGAGCCTGGTCCCTTTCTGATTCTTTCACCTCCCCTACAAGTCATTACCAGTATCCTCTGCTAGCACTTGCCCTTGGGCTCCCTTTCCTGGACTTGCCTACCCGGTCCACCTGCCCACGGCCCTTCATCTCCCCTTGCCCCTCTCTCCCTTGGCACTTACCACCCTGGCTTGTACAGCACCCCCCATTTGATCCCTGCCACTATTGCACTTCTCCATCTACCCCCTCCCCTGGCACTTATCCTCAAGCACTTGAACAGTAGGATTATCACAAGGCCAGTATAACCGTCTCTTTCTCTTCTTGCTATTTTTCATATGATATCTCATGTCCCCCCCTCTTTTGTTTGTCGTGTGGTTCCTGGAAACACTTTTGTATAGGTGCCATTCAAATGACCAATAAATAAAAATAAAATCTTCTAGATCGCATTCAGTACAATACTGATTGACCAGACATTTAATGAAAACAGAGACGCTTGCGGGTATGTCATTTGGACTTTGGTGGTCATTTATTTTGCCAGTTTTCATTTGTGATGGTTTTCCACATGTGTTTTAGGGTTTCTGTTCACTTTTTGGAGATTGTATGACCAGTTGATACTATGCCCTTAGTGCATGGCACTTTTGGAGTTGACTCACTAGTGTGGTTTTGTTTCTGTACGGTGATGCTTTTCTTTTTAGAATTATTGGACCCTGGTAAAATCTTTATTAGTGTGTACATGCCTGCTGCACAATGGTGTTAGTTGAGATTGCGGTATTCGGTTAAGCATACATGGATTTAATGAAGCTCATTACGTTGCTTCCATTGCGTCCCTAAAATAATGTTTGTCTTCAGAATGACGTGAACGGAGACAGAGACATAACAGCAGCAATGGAGTTGCTGTCCAGCTTACTTCATTGATGATAGATATTTTTGATACAATATGCATACAATAGTGTTGTGTGTCATGTGGACACAGTCTTTTAGTATAGTCATGTTTGCTCTGTTTTGTTTTGTCTATTGCAGGAGTACAGTGACGCCCTGAGGAAGGCAGTTTATTGTATTTGGTCACCGAAACAAGTGTGTGAAGCATTAGGAACCTGCATTATCACTGTGAATGTTTCAATTGATGATCTACAGATTGGTCACAAATCCATAAAGGTCTTGTACAATATATATGACTATTAGTACACTAGTTGGCCTACCTGATCCCTGATGACAGGGCAGACTAGCGCCATGGGTTGATTGCGCCCCCGTCCTGAGCATATGTGGCAATTTTCTGTTACTAAAAAGTATTTTCCAGAAACTGTATGTATGTTGGTTGCTTCATTTTTTATATATGGTTTAATGTTTACCTTTTGCACTACTTTTTGAATAAATATGCTTGTGTTTTTTGTGACATTGCACACTCAGGAATAGGGACTAATTTGCCCTAATAGGTTGATTTATCATTAGGTACTTTTTTACTTTTACCTATTAAGATGTTGTGTATGTTTCATTAGTTTATCCTGAACTTCACAGCGACCTCTGGACCCCTGGTGTTTGTTACACATATATTCCATTTTAGGTTTTGTGTGGGGATTGCTTTGTAATGTTATAATCTCGTAAATGGACAGACTGGATCCCAGAGCCTCACAGGCATACAAAACACTCCACGACTGGAAATACAGGACCCCTCAACCACGACCTCTACAGGACGCAAAACCCATTGACATCTAGGCCCACATACCTACAACATATCCTTGATAAAGACCCCAGAGGTCGAAACACGTGTCGGCTGACCACAAAAAAGATATGTCATCTTGTGAATAAATACCAATGAATCCACCGAAATACTATGTAGATATTTATCCTTTTCCACGTGCAAGGTATCCGGGAACCAGTTTCTTTCCTATATATGATAAGCTGAAATTCATATTGGTGTCCCAGGATAAAAGATTAATAAATACAGAACAGAAATAATATTGCTGCATGCAACTGCTGACATATTACACAATGTACTAAAGAAATGCTATAATCTGCAAAAGGAGCAGCATTTGAGTATCATGTTGACGAAGCAACTCAATTTGTCAAAATATTTCTCTCTTCTAGACAAAATAAACATTTGAAAGGGGAGATAACCGCCCATTTTCTATTATCGGATACACACATCTTGTATTGATTGCGGTATTGACACAGTTGCTATTCTTCCTTCATTTTGGTCCTGTTTCATGTATTATTGATAAGGTAAATGAACGATTACAGCCATGGCAAAGTCTGCTGAAATGGATCAGAAAATATAGTTACTCGAATGAGTTGGGAGGCTCAGATTTGACAGATTTTCCGAAACGTTGTTGGACACATTGGTGCAATAAAGGAACACGTTATTGCAACGCGAATGGTGCAAAAATCTACTTGAATACATGAGTTCAAATGTTTTCTCTTCAGATTTCTCACCAAGTAACAACCAGTAATGTACACTTTCATCTGCTGTTTGCCATCAAATGTTATTTTAATTTATTTATTTATTGGTCATTTGTAATACGTCTATACACAAGTGTTTCAAGGCGCAACAAAGCAGGAGTAGGGGGGACAGGAAGGAGAAAGTAGCAATCTTACTAGGCCTTGCGTCATTGAGATCGTGCAAGTGCTGTAACGGTAAGTACTTGGAGGAGGGGAGGTGGGGAAGTGCAGAACTAGGACGAACTGGGCAGAAGGGCCCATGAAAAGATGAAAAGGAGAGTGGGAGGGGAGGCCAGGTGGTCAGAACCACGGAGGAGCAAGTGAAGGGGGACCACAACTAAGTGCAGATTGAAAGGGCTGGAGTAGCTCCAAGTCCTGAAAACAGCCAGACACTTGAAGGAGAGGGGAGAGGGGCGTGAGGGCAAGTGCACGCTAAGTGCAGAGAGTGGGTGTCAGGGGAGGACAAGTGCAGATGTAGACGGGGCATGGGGGCCTGGTGCCCTATATGAGTCTGAGGGAACTAGGCCGCAAGTCACAGGCAGAAGGGGGCTTTACCATGGGAAGGGGAAGGAAGAAGAAAAAAGGAGGGTCTTGAGAAGCTTCCAAAACTTAAGGAGATCTGGATCAGGTTTAAGAGAGGCAGGGAGGCCATTCCAGAGGAAGGCACCTGCAGAGGAGAGAGAGCTACCTCTAACTCTCTGCTTGGAGAACTGCATGGTTTGCAGAGAGTTAGAGCTAGATTAGTGAAGTGTTCTAGCAGGGAGGTATTTAGGGAGAGAGAGCTGGATGTAGATGGGTCCCAAGTTCCAGAAAGCCTTGTAGATGATGCTGAGAGTCTTGAACTTGATCCTTGCAGCAACCAGGAGAGAGTAGAGAGATTTAAGGGCTGGAAAGATGCAGTCCCTGAGCTTGAGGCCAAGGATAAGTTTTGCATTCTTATTCTGGATTAGTTGAAGGGGGTGTAGGGAGGAGTTATGTAGATTGAGAAAGAGGTTGTTGCAGTAGTCCAGCCTGGAGGGAACCAGAGCTCTGGAGGCATTGAGTTTCTGGGCGAAGGTGAGAAAGTGGGCAATGCCTCTGAGGAGGTTAAGCTGAAAGTGGGCCTTCTTGGCAAGGAATGTAATGTGAGGAGAGAAGGAGAGAGAGGAGTCAAAGATAACACCAAGGTTTTTAGCTTCACAGGAGGTGGCCCAAGGAGGGTGGCCAGAGTGTGGGAGGGAAAGAGAGAGCAGGGGTAACGATGAGAAGGATCTCTATCGTACTGGTGTTAAGGCAGAGATCATTAGTAGTGCATCATGCCTGAATAGTAGACAGGCAATCACGAATGAGAGAGGAAGAAGAGGGAAGGGGGTAGAGCAGGGAAGGTGGAAAGAGATCTGCGTGTCATCCGCATAACATTGAACATTAGAAGAGAAGACAGAGATCAAATGTGCAAGGGGGGGCAGATAGATATTGAAGAGCCAGGGTGAGAGGATAGAGCCCCAATGGACACCACAAGTGGAGAGTGAGATGGTGTAGAGGAAAGGACCGAGTTGAACTTGGGAAGGTCGGTCAGAGAGAAAGGAGGTCAACCAGTCCACAGCCAGGTCTGTGATGCCTATGGTGTCACATAGACGTTTTATAAGGGTGGCATGGTTGAGCATGTCAAAGGCAGAGGAAAGGACATGAAGGATGAGAACAGAAGGAGAGCTGGTGGTCATGGAGGCAACCAACAGATTCAGTGTGGTGGACAAGTTGGAGATGGCCAGCTTCTCCAAGAGTTTGCACAGGAAGCAGGTAGTGGAGATAGGATGATAGTTTTCCAGACAGGAAGGATCGGCAGAAGTTTATTTTAAGGAGAGGGTGCACAAGGTAGTCTTGGGGGTTGAGGAGAAGAATCCAGTGGTGAAGGAGTGATTTCAGAAATCTGCCAAGGCTGAGATAAGGGTGATAATGTTGTTCTTGATAGTTCTGGAGGCAGAGGGGAGCATCTGTTCAGAGTGGACTCGTCTAGAAACCTCATCCGGCATTATGGGAGAGAAAGAGGGGAATAGAGGGGGAAGGGACACATCATGACACCTCCCACCACCCCACTCACCTCGGTAACCAATCCCATGCAGCCCCCTCAAGTCCTGACTCCTCCCACCACCCCTACTCACCTCAGCTACTAACCCCAGGCAGTCCCTGCTAATCTTCCCTCCTCCTACCACCCCCAATCACCTCCGGCTCCACCCCCACTCACATATGCCACCACCCCCACTCACCTCTGCCACCAACCCAGGTAGGCCTTGCTAGTCTTCCCTCCTCCCACCACACCCAATTACCTCTGGCACCAACCCCAGGCACCCCCTCAAGTCCTGACACCTCCCACCAACCCCACTACCCTCTGCCACCAAACCCAGTCAGCCCCCTCACCACTGCAGCTGACCCCAGCCAGCTCCCTCAAGCCCTGAGAACTCCCACTACCCCGACTCACCTCCACACCCAACCACAGTTAGCCCCTTAAAGTCCTGACACCTCCCACTACCCACACTCAACTGCACCCCCAGACCCAGGAAGGCCCTGCTAGTCTGCCCTCCTCCCACAACCCTCACTCACATCTGCCACCAATCCCAGGCAGCCCTCTCAATCCTGACACCTTCCACCACCCCCACTCACCTCTGCCACAAACCCAAGGCAGCCGCCTCAAGTCCTGACACTTCACACCACACCCACTCACTTCTGCCACTGACCTCAGGCAGTCCCCTCAAGTCATGAATCCTCCAACCACCCCTACTGAACTCCGCCACCAACCCCAGGCAGCCCCCTCAAGTCATGACTCCTCCAACCACCCCCAATCACCTCCGCCACCAACCCCAGGCAACCCCTGTGTTAGGGAGAATTCTCATCTATGGCTGATTTCCCTCACCTAGTGAGTCCCCCAGCAGCTTTGCTGGACTTCTGGAGTTTATTTATTTCCACCTGGTAAGAGTGAGAGCTTTTCCCCCACTCTTACCTGTGTTTTGCTATGTGTTTCTATCTGTTTTTGTGATTGTGGACTCTGAAGTACACCGTAGCCCCCTTCTTTTTGTGTGTCACGCAGCACCTTCAGTGCCGTGGCACAGGGTTGTCTTTGAGACTTTCCCCGACTCCATTTCTGAGGCTGACTACCGTCCCCCAGAAAAGGGTAAAGTTACCATTAACTTTACTTAGTCAATCTACCACAGATCCAGTACACCCCATCTTCCATGGAGTACTGGAAAGGGTTAATTTGTATCCCTTTTTATCGGTACCTCCTAGAGCATTGTTTCGCTCTTTTAACATTTAGACTTGGCTGGTGGCAGTGGCATCTACCCTAACTTTTCTACCGCAATTATATTAGATAAACGTGGTACTGTTCTTGGCTATTATATTAGCCTCTAACATAAACCCGCTTGACCAAATCGTCTTTCTTTTGGTTCCGATTGAGTTTATTCGCCATTTCTTTTTGTTAAAGTCCTTCTTGTGTTTTACTTGGCGTGGCAAACTAGGTCTGCCTTCTTTGTTCACTGTCTTTTGGTGGGCTTCTGCACAGAAGCCCTCCTCATGGCGCCTGGGTGTCTAGGTGGGCTGAATGTGAGGGAGGGGTGTAGTCACCCCCTGCACAGGGTATCCTAGGAAACCCAAGTCGCACTTTGTCATGATTGGCCAGGGTAGTTGTCCGGCTGAACAACCCCCCTGCTGGGTGAGTGACAGCCAGGCTGTGTGAATGGGGGTTTTTCGCATAAAAGGCAAGTTTCTTGGGCTAGAAGTTAGAGAGTCACCACTGGAACTACAAGGAACTGAAGAGAAGCGGAGAGAACGACGGCTGCTACAACTACCCCGTCCCGGTGAAGCCCTGCTGCAGTCCTGAGCTATCTTCTCCTCAAAGACTTAGAGAAGATCCAGTCCGGAGTCTTCTTCCCTTGAGCTTGGTGGGGATAACCAGCTCATCCTCTACAGCCAGAGGATCCTCTTCCTTGGTCGAAATCGATGCACGCTGCTGTAGTGGTCCGGATAGCCACCTGAAGAGCCTCTCCTGTTTTAAAGGAGCACCCCTTTTATTCCTCGTCGCTGCTGCCGGCTTCATCTCTGTGTGGTGCAGACCCCCTTCAGACATCCTCCTTCACACCGAAGCTCCAGGAATCGTGGGTCTGCGGGAAACCAACAGGAACAAGGTACTGTGTTCTGTTAAGGAAATTGGGTGAATCCCTTTTTCTTCATTTCCAAGGCTTGCCCTTGTCTTCCCTCCTTCTTATAACTTTTGCTTCCGAACATTGACAATATCGAAGTACTTTTGGCTATGTTAAATCATGAACTGTCTGACTGTGTGATCTTCGGCAACAGGCCCCGGTGTCTTTCGACCCTGGTTCCGGCCCTTTGACTTTTGAACTCCTGTCTCTGAGTGTTTCTTGATTCTGCCTGCCTAACCAAAATATTGCCTGTGATTTTTGCCTCCAACTCCCTCTGGGTATCTCAGGTGCTAAGTGTGTTTTTTACCCCGGTAGCATTTCATGTCACGGATACGCGTTTATTTAGTAGACCGAACTGTCAAAAAGTGATCGCAATTGTATTTGCGGTAACATGTTTTGTTCCTAACACTGGTTCATTCAAACACAGGGTACTTACCTTGAGACTTACTGTACAAAGTGAATTGGTTAGTTGTAGTATATTTAACGTGTGATTTTGATTGAATTTTAATAGAACTGTTGTGTTCCTAACGAATGGTTTAAAAATAAATGTACTTCAATTTTTCTACCTGAAACCTTGAGTCAGTGTTTGCTTGGGTCACAGTAATTGTGGTCCCTTTGTGTAATCTCTGCTACTGCTCATATACTCTTGAGATAAGCCTGGCTGCTCCGCCACTGCTACCACTCTGACATAGTAATACCGGCTTGTACCAAAGGTAAAACTTGTATTGCCACCTGTGGTCTTAATTGTGTGTAGTGGTCCCTAAGGGCACTGCACAGGATTCTGCCTAACACTGGTGTACAGCAGTGAGGATTTGGAAGTAGAGTGATTACACTTAGAGTGCTGCTTTTGCTTGGGTTCAAGGCGAACACCACTAATTCTATTTAACTAAGAAATCATGTCAAATATGGAAAGCTGCACTGAAGAGAGTCGTTTACTCTATACTGCTGAGGTTCTGAGAACCATGTGTAGGGATAAGAATATCTCTCGTAAAGGAAAGAAACCCAAACTGGTTGCAAAGTTAATGGGAAAAAGCCTGGAGAGTGGGTAAGAAGGACCTACCCCTCCAGCAAATGTGGATTTTGATGTTTCTGATTCTGAGAGTGTTAATTGTGAAGAAGTAGATGAGTCCTTGCTAGGAAACCCTGCAACTCCCTTGCCTGCTCAGAATGCACAACCTCTGTCCACAGGGACCCCCACAGGTCCTACACTTACTCCTGAGTTTATTGCACTTGAGAAAATGAGACTTGAATTGGAAGTGAAACGTATTGATGCACAAACTGCCATGAAACATCAAGAGTTAAGGCTCAGAGAAATGGAGCTGAACCATCAACTAGAAATGAAGAAATTGTCTCTAGAAAATACTTCTCTCCCAGAGTCCTCTCGGTCTCCCAGCCCTAAGAGACCCCGTATGCCAAAGAAAATGATTGGTATGTATGAGACTAAACTTGATATTTTGGATTGGTTAGCAATGTTTGAGTACAATCATGGGATTCAAGGTATCTCAGGGAATCAGTTGATTCCTTGGCTTTTCTCTAGGCTTCCCCCCCTGTTGCAAGTGATGCTGTAATGGAGTTGGGGGAGGAGGATAAACAGTATTATGAGTGTGTGAAACTAGCATTAATAGCTAGGTTTGAGAAGACCCCTTCACAGTATCCTAAGAGGTTTAGAACCCTCAAAAAGCATGATGGTACCCCTTGGGCTACCCGGGTGCGTGAATGTTTGAAAAACTTAGATGGTTGGGTTAAGGGTTACAAAGTGAACACTTATGAAGGTTTGAGGAATCTTGTAATGTTGGAGTATATTTTTGATGTCTGCTCTCCTGAGCTTAGACAGCACTTGGCTGACTCGAAGGAAATAGATCCTAAGAAGCTATCTAAGGCTGCTGACTTGTGGGTTGCCAACAGGGCCACTCACAAGGATTCTGGAGCTAATCAGAAGAAGGATGAGGGGAAGCAGCCAAAGAAAGACAACAGAGAGAATTCCAATAATTCCAATCCAAAAGAGGGCCCCAAACATAACCAGGGTAAGCCACAAGGTAAAGCGAATCAGTCTAGTTTACCACCTGGTTCCACACTAGATGGAGGTCAGAGCAAACCCCCATTCCAGAGAGCATTTGGAAAATGCTTTGTTTGTGGGTTGCCTGGCCATGTGAAAGGAGATCCCAAGTGTAAGGGTAAACCTTCAGGGATCAACACTGTCTCCTTAGCCTTCTCCCAGGTGGATGAAGTACCTATGACCAGTGGAAACTTTCAGCTACCAGCTGATGAGCCCATGAGAGTCTCAGCTAGTGTTTTTTTAGTGTCCTTGGGTCTTTGGGAACAATAGAACTTAGATGTCTATAACTCAATCCCAGATAATACTAAAGAGTATTATAAAGATAGTGTTCTTGTGAATGGTCAGGAGACCCCTGCCACCAGAGACACTGGAACCAGCATAACTGTGGTTGATGAATGTTTTTTCAAGGTGGATGATGTTGCTAAGGCACCCAAACACTTAACCAAGTTAGCTGGAGGCCCTGTGCAAATGGTCCCCCAGTTACCAACTCTCATCCAGTGTAATGACATGACTGTCAGAATACCTGTAAGTGTGCAAAATAACGTACCTGGGAGGGTCCTGTTGGGTAATGACCTTAAAACTCTTGGAGTTGTGTCTAGCACCCCCAGGAACCCCAGCAGAAGGAAGCAGGAGCTCACAAGGTCTGCAAGGGAGAGAAACTTAAGAGGCTCTCCTGGGGACATGATAGAGGAAGCTATCACCCTAAGTCCACAGGATTTACTTACTGCCATTGCAGGACAAGAAAAGACAAAGGGGAAACCTAAGTCTGCCAGCAAGAAACCAGCAAGCACTCCTGTGCCCAGAAGGACATCTCCGAGACTGTCCAAAGTCACACCTGGGACTCCCACACCAGCTGAGGCTGAGTGTGAGGTTCAACCCTGTATGGTCAAACTAGATACTGAGGAATCAGATCTAGAAGAGGATCTTACCTTGGTTGGAGATCTTGACCCTGTTGACCATCCTGAGCTGCAGTCTTTACTGGCAGAAGGTGGACCCAACCGGGAAGATTTCAGTAAGGGACAAAGAGAGTGTCCTTCCTTGGAAGGTCTTCGCCAACAGGCAGCTTCTCAGCTCAATGGGACTGAGCCTGGGAAGTATAGGTTGCACTGGGAAGATGGCCTCTTCTACAGTGAACCAACTGAGTCAACCCCTGGAGACTACAAAAGACTTGTAGTACCTCTAGTGAACCGACTCCAGTTTCTGCAGTTAGCCAATGAGGTACCTTTGGCTGGTCACTTAAGGTTTAAGAAGACCAAAGAAAGGCTATCCCTACACTTCTACTGGCCTAAGATGGGTACAGGAGTAGACAAATTCTGCAGAAGCTGCCACACTTGCCAAACCTCTGGCAAGAGTGGATTCAAGAATGTGGCACCCTTAGTGTCTCTCCCAGTGGTGGGAATTCCTTTTGAGAGGGTTGGGATTGACATTGTTGGTCCTCTTGACCCTCCCACAACTTCAGGCAACAGGTTTATCCTGGTTGTAGTGGACCATGCCACTAGATGTCCTGAAGCCATACCTATGAGGACTGTTATGGCTCCAGCTGTGGCTAAGGCCCTACTTGGTATTTTTACCAGAGAAGGTTTTCCTAAGGAGGCGATATCGGACAGGGGATCAAATTTTGTGTCCCACTACATGCAAACCATGTGGAAAACCTGTGGAGTCACCTACAAGTTCTCAACTACCACCCCCAAACCAATGGACTGGTAGAGAGGTTTAACAGAACTATGAAGAGCATGATAGGTGCTTTAGAAGAACCCCTTAGAAGAAAGTGGGACCTTCTACTGCCATGCCTTCTCTTTGCATAGAGAGAAGTCCCTCAGGAGGGAGTAGGATTCAGTCCCTTTGAACTTCTATATGGCCATCCAGTCAGAGGTCCATTGGCCCTGATTAAGGAGGGGTTGGAGAGTGCTCCTTCCCCCAAGCCAGTCAGAGTGACTGACTATGTGATAGGTCTCCAGAGGAGAATGACATCATGATGGCAGAGGAAAGTGATAACTTGAAGGCTGGTCGAGCTCTGGTGAAACATTGGCATGACTAGAAGGCTAACATGGTTGAGTTTACTCAAGACCAGCTTGTTCTTATTATGGTCCCCACAAGGCAGAGGGCCTTTCAGGACAAATGGATAGGACCCTTCAAGGTTATGGGTAAACTTGGAGACGTGAACTATCTGGTGGACTTAGGCAATCCTAAGGAGGCTCCTAGAGTCTTTCACACCAACCGTTTAAAGGCATATGTCTCTAGACCTGACATAGGAGCTTTTCTTCTAGCTTCAGCTCAGGAGGAGGAGAGTGAACCTCTGCCTGACCTCCTCAGAGGCTTACCTTTGGATGAGCAAGTGGAAGGAGTTAATCTCTCTTCCAGTCTCACATCTGACCAGCAGGATGAGTGCAAGTTACTGTTAAATCAGTTTGCCTCCCTGTTCTCACTTTCACCAGGCTTGACCCCTTGGGGCCAGCATGACATACACACTGGTGACTGTTTGCCTGTCAAAAGCAGGGGGTACAGAATGTCAGACAATGTCAGATCCCACATAAGGAATGAGGTCAACAAGATGCTTAAACCCGGGGTACTAGAGCCCTCTACTAGCCCATGGTCTAGCCCAGTTGTGCTTGTACCAAAGGCAGGATCCAAGGAGTTGAGATTCTGCGTGGACTATACAGCCCTAAATGCAGTCACTACGACTGATGGCCATCCTTTGCCTAGGACAGATGAGCTGGTGGACAAACCTGGTGCAGCCAAGTACCTCAGCACATTTGACCTAATGTCAGGCTATTGGCAAATAGCCCTGACAGACCATGCCAAGGAGAAAACTGCATTCTCCACCCCAGCTGGCCTCTACCAATTCAAGGTAATGCCTTTTGGATTAAAGAATGCACATGCTCCATTTCAGAGGATGGTCAATCAAGTTCTGAATGGAATGGAGGACTTGTGCATGGCATACTTGGATGGCTTTGCAGTGCTCAGCCGTACATGGAAAGAACATGTTGAACACCTAGGTTATGTATTGAAGGCTCTTGAACAGGCCCATCTGACCATAAAGGCAAGCAAATGTCAAATTGGTCAGAGTTCAGTGGTCTAGCTTGGACATGAGGTAGGAGGAGGTGAAATAAGGCCATTGCCTAGCAATGTTCAAGCTGTGCAAAACTGGCCCACCCCTACTACTCAAACCCAAGTGAGAGCCTTCCTAGGTCTCACTGGGTATTATAGGAACTTCATAGAGAACTATGGGACCATAACTTCTCCCTTGAATGTCATCTCCTCTTCCAAATTTCCTAAAAAGATCAGGTGGAACGAGGAGTGCAATCAAGCCTTTGAAGGTCTGAAGAAAGCCCTTTGTCAAGCTCCATTCCTAAGAGCTCCTGACTATCACCAACCCTTCATTGTACACACTTATGCTTCTAATGTAGGTATAGGTGCAGTCTTTAGTCAACTGGATGAGAAAGGTAGGGAACACCCCATTTGTTTCATCAGCAGGAAGTTAAAGGATCCAGAAACAAGGTGGGCACCAATAGAAAGAGAATGCTTTGCTATTGTGTGGGCACTGAAGAGGTTTAGACCATACTTGTATGGATCTACCTTCACTATTCAGACTGACCACCAACCCTTGAGATGGCTAATGCAAATGGAAGGGGAAAACCCAAAATTACTCAGATGGTCAATCTGCATGCAAGGATTTGATTTTTACATTGAGCAGAGAGCAGGAAGTCACCACCAAAATGCTGATGGTCTCTCTAGGATGTTTGTAACCGACTAGAGGTATGAGGTCCATCCAGGAGTGGATTAAATCCTCCTGTCCCTTAGTCTGGGGGGGGGCGAGTGTTAGGGAGAATTCTCATCTATGGCTGATTTCCCTCACCTAGTGAGTCCCCCAGCAGCTTTGCTTCACTTCTGGAGTTTATTTATTTCCACTTGGTAAGAGTGAGAGCTTTTCCCCCAATCTTAAATTTGTTTTGCTATGTGTTTCTATCTGTTGTTGTGATTGTGGACTCTGAAGTACACCAC